>NC_051849.1:168608090-169858090 GCF_905115235.1 Hermetia illucens | reverse complement strand
TGGAATGTACTTATACTTAATCCCTCATCAGCGCAGTTTATCGACTGTTATTGGGGTTGTTTTGTTCTTTTTTTGCTGAAAGAATGGCCTAATACCATGACATACTCAAAGGATTGGACTGGGGAAAATATCTAAACACTCCTATTTTGAATTTTGACCCAACGTCCAATGCGAACATACCGAAAATTTCAGACGCGTTTTTCTTGAAACTACATAACTCGAACAAATCTCGACCGATTGACTTGAAATTTTAATTGTAGATTCTAAATTAAAGCACATACTTTTTTGAAATATCATTTTTTCATAATAATAAATAATTTTCGGATGTTTTATGTCGAAAATTTTGAATTGTTTTAAAAACGCGCCGTTTTTGCGAAGATCTACATGTCAGAAAAATCCTATCTATTCCTCTAACTATGTATGCCAATATCAATCGAAAAACAATTGTAGGTGAAATTGGTTCAGCCGCGGGACCTTCAAAAAAGAAAATGTCGTCGTATTATAATCAAATAAAATTACAGTACAATTGAGGACCCACATCCGCGCATCCTGCGAGAATTAGGACCGGTGTGCCGGGAGGTGATCAATTCAGCGGAAAGTCTCAACGAGGCTGATCCCTCCATAAGAATGCGGACACGAAGGCGAGAAATAGGAGGACATATGAGGAAACTGAAATCTCATTGTTAACCACTGCCGTGGGAGTTTCTTCCAAGCATGGGAAAACGTTAGAGGGACAATTTACCATCTCCCGGAGGATGGTAAATTGCCCCTCTAACCCCTCGAGAAAAAAATGCTGGAACCTGGAACGAAACCAAGATTTAACAATCAAGGTTTTCCCGATTGGCTCCTCCATTCGGAGTGCACTGACGAGGCTAATAAAAATACAAATGATAACGGATTGCGACTTATTTAGTTAGCTGTATCGCACGAAACGGGTATTAAGGGTATCTGGTTTGCGCGGAAAGTGATCCATAAACAAACATTGGCTTCTCGGGACGGGACCACTTTGAACCAAATTGCCCACGTGTTGATTGAACGCCGTTACCTCTCAGCTTTGATGAATGTCTGAACACACATAGTATAGCCATAAGTTCTGTCAGTCGATGCCTACAGCGAGGAATGTTAGCCCGGCGGTAACACTACGCACAGAGAGTACCTTACCATACCCCTTTTCCGTCAGACTTTCAGATTCCAAAGGTCAGTAGCGCTTGAACGACAACAGCGATTATTGCGTTGCATCAATGTGGGAATACGTCGAAAAAGATTCATAGTTTGTGAAAAAGGCTACGGGTAAACGAACGATTCGTTTCTAGGACATTAGAGCGATACCGCGAAACAGCTGATGTGGTTGATAGGCCGCGGGAGGGGCGCCCGCGCTCGCTGCATCACCCGAATGTCGTGCATGCTATGCGTGAGCATGTTCGTCCCAATCGACTTCGCAAGCAGAAGCGAATCTCAGCGGAAATGAGCGTTTCAACTCGAAGTATGAATCGTATTTTACGAGAAGATCTCGGTCTTGGTGCGTACCGACGGTGCGTTAGCCATATGTTAACGCCAAAACTGAAAGAAATGCGGCGAACTCGGTGTGCTGCCCTTCTGCAACGATTTCCCGGTAAAAAATATCGCAATTCAACCGACATAATGATAGAGTATATGCTCACAATCGTTATGAATCCAAAGAAAATGATCCGCAAGTCCAACGTCGTCACCATGTGACTTCTCTCATGGTATGGGGGGCGTCTTATATCACGGAGTAACTGATATTTATTTCTGCACGGCCGGCGTCAAAACCAATGCGAGAGTGTACGAAAAGATGTTAGAGGATTTAGTTGAGCCATTGAGTGAATTTCTATTCACTGGACCAGCACTCGGCCCCCTCTCACAAAGCCAAGATACTTCAGCAGTGGTTAGCGGCGCATGTTCATGACTTCATAACCGCGGATGAATGGGCGTCAGGCAACCCAGATTTGAATCCTCTGGACTAAAGCCTTTGGGCTACTTTAGAGTGATCAAACTTACACCGATTTGGAGAGTTTGAAGGCCAGCATCGTATGTGCAACTCGAGAAATACCACTTCATACTGCATTTGAAGCGATCGATGCATGGCCTCACAGACTTCGGGCCTGTATAACGGTGTACTTTTCAATTTTCGATTGATTTCGATTGATTTGTTTTATTACTTGAGATTTGAGATATTACGTGAGAAAAAAAGATTTGTTTGACTTACAGATCTTATGTATAGGGGGGGGGGGGGGGCAATATAGACTTGGATCACTATCTTGTTGTCACAGTGTTCCGGGCTCACACATCGCGTAAAATCCTCTCTGATAATCAGGTGAGAGTGAATACTTAAATCATCCTCAACAAAGCCCTCCGTAACACCTATAAGAGGGAAAAGGATGCGGCCATAACCGCAGTTAACAGATGTCTTGGATATAAAGCATCAACATCATTTATACGGCCACTAACGTACTTGGCCCCAGTCGCGAAAAAGTCGGAATGGCTGGTTCGAAAATGAATGCAAACTAACAATGGAACGGAAAAATGCTGAATACCGGGCAAACTTCATACAGTGTGGAAACGATTTTACAGATAGAAAATGGCAGCCTGGGAGAACCAATATGTCTGTGAACTCGAGAAGTAGAGAGAGCAACCGCCCCAGGCGCGCAAGTTTTAATAAAGTTTTACTACTTATACATTTCGATACTCTTCCTTCGAGACAGAGAGAAATATGATTTCCGACAGAATTGGCATATTGGAATGACGGATTGAGTGCTTTGCTGAACTGCTGAACAAACAAAATATCGGCGAGTTGGAAGTCCCGCCAACTGAAGACGATGGACAAATGCTGTTACCTAGGATGAAAGAAACAGTCCGCGCAATTCATCAGCTTAAAAACCATAAATTTACAGCCGAATTGATTAAATATGGAGGCGACCAACAACACCAGGCGGCTCATCAACTCAAGGTGAGGATGATGCTTGACGACTGGCAACGAGAAGTTATCTGTCCCGTAAATAGGCTAGGCCGGATAGCCCCATGCGTACAGAGCATCATTGGCCAGAGACTTCACTTCAGGCAAATCAGCAACATATCAAATTTTCCCTATGTGGCAAGCGATGGAAAAACTTTTGCAATATATTATAGCTATCAGTTACACCAGCTTTTCATTGACTTTAAGGCCGCCTATGATGGCAATGCCAGGGTAAAACTGTACAGGGCTCTGAGAGAATTCGGTATCCCGATGGAATTGATAAGATTGACTAGGCTGACCCTAAACGCGGGGCCAGATAAACGCAAAAGGATTACAGTCGAAACATTCACCATCAACATGTAATGATAAGTATGGAGATAAGAGATCAAGTCGATCCCTTGAGTGGCCGATAACGACCTAGAGGGCAGAGCTATCCCAAAAAAACTAAACAATTTGGCAAAATTTGACCGTGAAGGTCCGCCCACGAAGATTGCAGCTCTATCAAAGCTCTCGGTCGACACGTTCTTGCACGCCTCTGTGCTAGCCAGGCTCGGGAATGTGGGGGGGTCCTTTGAGCGCTTTGATCCCTCACGCTTCATTACTAAAAATAACGTGTCTTTACCGGTGCGTGGGTCCGCACCGGATTTTAAAATCGAATTTCACGTAAGAATTCGCGACGGCCTATCGAATAAAACCAGAACGCGAGCTAAATTGGAAAATAAAAAAAAAAACGGCTCGACCGCGCGCGTGGAGCCGTTTGTCTCCGGACCCGAGTGCCGCGATCAAGTATTGGAAAATCTACGACGGATCACCTTCCCGATTGCCGTCCCTTCCGCCTCAGATCTTGAACGAGGCGCGGCCGGTGAGGTTCCCACCCTTCCTCGACATCCTCCGGCCAGTTATTCTTTTAGAGGATGTCCCTTTTGTAAGAATCCCGCGGGAAAAAAGGAGGAACTAAGGAGAGGGAGTCCTCAAACTACTTCTGATTACGAAAAATTCATTATTTAATATAAAATTCTAAAATATTATCTATTAACACTAAGGTGACCATAAAATAACTAATTATACCAATTCAAAAAAAAAAAAAGAAATAATATGGCAAATGAAAAATATTGAACATAAATAAAAAAAAAAAGAAAATAAAATAAAATAAAAGAGAAAAAAAAAAATCCAACCACTTACGTACTCTAGTCGTCACGCCGAGCTCGGTTAACGGCTGGTATACAGGTTCTAAAAGAAAAACAATAAATTATGTCACGTATGCAAGGACAATATGATAATTACAGTTTTTCTGTTTCACTATTTTTTTTTCTTTTTAGTTCCGACTATAGGTACAACTTTTTCAAAGATTTCTTAAATAAATGTATTTATTTTGCTCGTCTGATCACACCATTAGCGAAACACTTCACTGATTTCTTAAATAGAGGCACTTATATTGCTCGTCTGATCAAATCATTAGCGAATCGCTTCACTGATCTTTTCCTTAAGTCAATTATGTGTTATTACCTTTCCAATTTTTGCTTTCGGGTGAAAATTTATCCAGTGCCTATTGCTTCTTTATGGTGAATCTATGGTCATTACATCACCTTCCTTCGCTAAGTTCTCAAGCTCCAAAAACTTCCTCCTTCACCTCCTAAACTCTTTCGCCCAAGAAAACAACCTCGCTGCTGCCTTTTTCTCCTTCTTCCACTCCAATCTTCAAAATCCAATTCCCGAATCTCATCCAACCACTCGCCTCTAGATTTCACACAAAAACTCCAAATCAATTCCCGAATCACATCCAACCACTCGCCTCTAGATCTAGATCTCTCAACCAAAAAACTCCAAAACCCATCTCGAATCTCCTTCAACCGCTCGCCTCTAGATCTCAAATCCAACTCCACGTTTTTTTCTTCCCGCCAAAAACCTTCTCCCAGCAACATTCTCGCTGCCTTTGTTCGTGCACCGCTTCTATTCCCGCTACATAGCCTTTCTCACTCGGCAATGTTGCGGCAACATGCGCATGCGCCTGCAGATGCGGCAAATCATTCCCCTCCTGTCAAGATCAATTCGCTTCAATACATTGAATAATGTGCAATCTGCGGCGAACTTTAAGGCAATTGCACACTATTAAATGCATTGTTTAAGCAGTTTGATTAAGAAAGAGCCGAATGAAATTCCGCTCCCGTCGCGCAGCCGCGGTCACTACAGGGCAGCTGGGTTTTCGAGACCCGGTCGAGGAAAGAAAGCTGAAGACCAGTGAGGGCCTCACTGCTGATAGCAGCTGGGTGTTGGCGGTTATAAGGAAAGGTAGACCGAGATCCAAACCCACATTAGGCCTTTAGGTCCTTCGCGTGAGCGATGCCCAGGTTACGACCCTCCACGTCCTCCAGCTCGTATTGAACCGTTCCGACTCGACCGATGACCTTCGCCTTCATGAACTTCTGATCCAATTTGGCATTATATCGCTTTGCTGCACTGCTTAAGTTGAAGAGCCGCTTATACACGATATCTCCGACCTGAAATTCACGAGCTCGGGATCGTAAGTTGTAACCCCTTTCCTGTGTCTCTCTTGCCCGAAGGATTCGCCCTTGAACCTCTGCTCTCAGAATAGCAAGTTTATCCTGAGAACAGATCTCCAAGGTCGCATCAGGTAAGGCGTTCAGGCGTCGTAAGAGGGCGTAGGTACTCCCATGGGTGACCATGCTTTGCCCAAAAACGACGTGATAGGGTGATGTCCCTATCGAGACGTGTTTCGCTGAACGCAAGGCACAGTTGATGGATGACAACTTGTTATCCCAATCTCTTTGATCAGGACCGATATAAGCGCGTATAGCAGCCAACAGTGAGCGATTTACTCGCTCCGAGGCGTTTGCCTGCGGGGAGTATAAAGCGGTGTAAATGTGTTGAATGCCATACTGGTTCAGAAGATCGTTGAAAGCCACGGATTTGAACTGTACCCCATTATCAGATGTGATCGACTCAGGGATTCCAAACACATGAAAGATTCTCTTCTCCAAGTATTCGGTCAGCACGTTTGCGGTAAACCGTTTAATCGGCTCCACAAATGAAAACTTTGAGAGAGAATCGAGAACGACTATTGCTCCGATATTTCCGGCGCGAGATCTGGGGTATGGGCCGATCAAATCGATATACAAACGTTGAAATACCCGATCGGAGATGAGCGCTTTTCCCATTAGAGGTTGGAGCGTTTGGTTGGAAGCTTTTGACGTCTTGCACGTTTCACAATTACGGATATAGTCCTTGACCTGTGAAACCATTTTAGGCCAATAAAACCACAACCGCAGTCTACCCAAGGTTTTACCAACCCCCCCATGTGCACTCAAAGGATGATCATGGGCACGGGTGATCACCTCCATCGTCAGCTCCTCCGGAATCCAAAGCTTCCAAGCCTGTTGTTCCTGCATCTCATCTCCTGAAGCATGATTGGTTCGTTTGTATACCAACCCATCGCATACCTGCAGATCAGGGAGTTTGTTGGAATTCTCCCTAATACGCTCTATTAACTGCAAATAGTTCGCAGACCGAAAATGTGGTGAATTAAAATCCACGTCTGCGTTGTTCCCATTTCTCTCCAAAGCATCCACCTCCGCTGGTGAATACATGCGAGATAGAGAATCCGGGACCAGATGTTGTGATCCCTTTCTGTGTTTAATGATGAACGAGAATCCTTGAAGCTTCAGTGCCCATCTGGCCAGTCTGCCGTGAAGGTCGGACTGGTTCATCAGCCATTTGAGCGAAGCGTGGTCAGTTACCACTTCGAATGTTGTGCCTTCAACATACGCTCGGAATTTGCGCACTGCCTCCACCGCTGCCAGACATTCTTGCTCAGTAACAGTGTAGTTTCGCTGAGGCTGTGTAAGCTTCTTCGACATATACGCTATAGGAACTTCATGTCCCTCCTCTGTCTTCTGCATCAGCACCGCTCCTATGCCATGTTGACTTGCGTCACAATGTATGGCGAAAGGCTTGGAGAAGTCGGGGCTGTGCAGAACTGGAGCCGAGGAGAGACTCGTTTTCAGAGCGTCGAAGGCCGAGATAGCTTCCTCAGACCAGCAAAACTGCCGCTTCTTCTGAAGCATGTCTGTCAACGGTGCAGTCAGCGAAGCGTAATTTGGCACAAATCGCTGATACCACCCACACATCCCAAGAAACCGCCGCAGTTGCCTGACGGTTTTCGGCCGCGGAAAATCTTTGATGGCGTGTACCTTGTCGGGATCGGTACAAATCGTCCCGTTACCGATGATGTGCCCCAAGTATCGAACTTCCTTCATGACAAACTTGCTCTTCCGGATGTTCAACGTCAAGCCAGCGCGTCTCATACAGAGAGCCACTTCGCTTAAGAGCAGCAGGTGCTGGTCGAAGGTCTCTGTAATAAGCAGCAAGTCATCTAAATATACAAAGACTTGATGACGTAAGTGAGCAGGGATGACCTTATCCATCAGTCGTTGCATGGTTTGAGGTGCATTGCAGAGCCCAAACGGCATGGTCACAAACTGATAGAGTGGCCGACCTGGGACGGTGAAGGCAGTCTTATCCTTGGACGCCTCATCCAGAGGAATTTGCCAGAACGCATCCTTCAGATCTAGACTCGTAATGAATCTAGCCTTCGGGAGACGACTGAAAATCCCCTCGATGAGAGGTAAAGGATAAGCGTCCTTCACTGTTACACTATTCACTTTACGTGCATCAAGGCAAAGTCGCACTTTACCAGGTTTCACCACAAGGGTAACTGGCGAAGACCAGGCGCTTTGCGATTCTTCGATGACTCCCAAAGCCAGCATCCTATCAATCTCTTCGTAGAGGAGCTTTTCGATGGCGGGAGAGACTGAGAAGTGTCTCTGTTTAATCGGTTTGTTACCGCCGACATCGATGACGTGTGTCGTAAGACTTGTACGTCCTAAGCCCTCCGACTCGAAAGACGGAAAACTGCCAATGACAGCCTCGAGCCTTGCTCGCTGGTGTGTCGTCAACTGGTGTTGATTGACGTTCTCAACATTTTCGATGGAACAAATGGAAGGTACAAATAAGTCCGGTGCGAGATCGAACTTGCGCACAAAATCAGCTCCAAGGTAAAGATTTTGCGTTAACGACGGGATAAGGAGGAACGACATCGATTCCGTCCGATCACGAAACGTGATGTCAGCTGACACTCTGCCTACTGTCGAGTGGCTAGTCCCATCAGCTGTCCTGAGATCGATGCGTAATCTCTCCCACTTGTACCGACCGTCGTTAATAATTTTCCGGGCGAAATCCGAAGCTAAGCAACTTACAGTGGCTCCGGTATCAATCAGTCCTGAAACACGCTCACCCAAGACTGTGACATCCGCATACGGGCGAATATCATTATTGGGCCGACTCGTGAGAATGGCAGAGTAGTAAAGACGACGGTTGCGCATTATTCGCATCCAATAGTGGCGTAAGCGAAGAGTTGAACGCTTCGGTTTTTTCGTCGCCATCTCTGCTACTCCGAAAATTCGTTCTCTGGCCGCTTGATATTGTTGCAGTCTTACGTGCAACGGCCTCAGAACCGAAAGCATCGGTTTCCTTGAAACAATTGGTGGTGGGGTCAAATCCGGGTAGGTCAAATCTGTTTTGTCGGACCGCTTCAACACGGTAACTTTCGGAGTTACTGTGGAAGACGTTGTCGCAACGCCTGCGCAGTCACGTGCGTCCAATGCAGGAGCGCCCTGATGACTGGGGCTGGGCTCTGGAACTCGACAGTTCGGACATACGGGCTTACGAGTGTTCGGGCGCCCGCAACCGAAACAAAAGACTTTGGGATCCTCCCAACAGTCTTCAAACAAGTGTCCAATCTGCCGACAATTCCAGCAGACCAAGTCCAAATCTCGATCAAGAATCTCAGACTGAGGATTTCCTGAGATGTTCTTTATGTCAACACCCTCTTCAGATTCAGCAGAATAGCTGTGTAATTGGTGAGAGAGCCTGCTTGAGAGACGCTCCTCTAAAATTTCGCTCTGCTGCACCAACTTACGCAGCTCGCGAACCGTACTAGCCGGAAAATAGAGAAGTTGCCTCTGAACGTCGGGTCTCAAGCCACGACGTAGCAACTCTACCAACTTGTCTTCCGTCAAGGAATTTTCTAGCCTATTGGCTAGCGAACGCACAGCTTTATAGTAACTGTCGAAATCTTCGGATGGACCTTGCTTGCGGTCTCGCATCAGTTCAAGGATATCCCAGTCATCTAGAGAATCCTTAAACTCATGGCGAAGAGCCTCACGAAAAGAGGTCCACTCGATTCGTCCGACAGACTGGTGGTAGTCCCAGTACCAATCTGCTGCTCTGTCTCTGAAAAGAGTGTGTACATAAGTACACAGCAGGCCAAAATCCCCCTGTAAGGTTGTGTTGGTCAAAGCCTCCACGCGGAACAAGAATTGGTTGATGGGCAAAGTTTTCGATGTGCCATCAAAAACCAAGTCCCAGGATGCCAGAATTGAATACACACGATCTGCTGACATGATACTAAGCGGTCGTGCCTGACATCCATACGGCGAATCGTCCTCATCAGAGTCAGTAAAATTGTACATATAGTCGAGTCCGGATCTGTCGTCATGTCGTTGAAAGTTCTCGGATCCGGACCTGTCGTCAAGTCCGTAAAAATCAACGTCACGTGTATGGTCAGGTGTGTAAAATTGGTCTTTATTATGTCCATAGTCACGTCTGTCTTCAAAATGCACTGCACGAGTTGAAGCAGGCTGATGTTGAGCTGCCTGATGCACTGAGTGCGTGTTCGGGTTCGAGTCTCGAAGCGCAGCAAATTGCTCTCGAACCAATCCTTCAACTCGTGAAGCGTCCGTCGCCCTAGCATCCCGCGTGGAAGGATCAACCCAACCCACAGGATCTCTCCTCGCCGCCTCATGCCATCGTCAGTCATCACGGCGTGCTGGCAGGTCAAGCTCAGCTGAGCTCCATTGACCTGGAGGTAGCGTGGAAGGAAGGCGATAAAGGTCGCGAGAACCGTGATCTCGTTGATGAGACATGTGGTTAATTAAAATAAAAAAAAAGAAAATAAAATTGGAAACGACCAAAAGGAAGTCCAAGAAAAAGACGAAACGAAATTCCAAAGCGAAAAGAAGCAATAAATTGGAAAAAGAAACAAAGTATAATATATAGAAAAAAGAGTAAAATGATCAAATCAAGCAAAAAGAAGAAATGAAGAAAAAATAAAAAAAAATAAGGCAAACTAAAGGAAATAAGAAAAATTAACTATATAATAATCTAAACCGAACGATAAGAAAAAGAAAAGAAAAAAAAATAATAATTACGAGGACTCCTCTCTCTCCAAATTGTCAACTCCATATTCAACTCCCGCAAAACTCTCGGATGACTCAAATGCCATCCCAACCTCATAAATTTTCTCATCTGTGTGCAGAACTTCCACACACAGTGTTTTCCAAGAAGAGACAACAATCGAGTTGCTCCCCGTCGCAGAATATTAAATAAAAGAACAAGCAAAAAGGGAACGCGAGAATTCAATCTTCCTCGTCTGGAGTCAGAGAACAAAGTGAAGATGAATCATTGAGGACGGAATGGCACAGCATATAGCCGACTACCTCCGTATTCCATCAAGGATCCATCTCACCCGCCACTTCATCCCTACGAAGAAGAAAGAATATTTAATTTTCTTCAAAATTCCGAAACGAAGAGATAGTCGTTTCACATAAAGGTAGGGAAGGACACTCCTCAGAAGCTCGGACGGCAATACCTTTCAGCTTATAGCCGCAAAGGCCCGTAAATCCAGAGACTTCTGGGAGGCAATCACCTACGAGACGTTAAGTCTCAAGACAAACACAACAAACGACTAGCTCTTATGGTATTCTACCAAGGATAGGGCAGGAAACTCTACGTTACAAGGTGGGAAAGGAAATTGAGGCTTAGGAACACTTGCTTCCGGGGAAAAAGGCGTGAAACCTAAACTAGAAATCTGAAGACAAGTGTACGTGGAGCCTAGCCGGGAACAATATTGAGAATCTATTGATTCTCCATCCGACACCACCAAACGAAGTTGTGAGCCGGAATAGGCTATCTTCCACATGATTCAGGAAACCTGTAAATAATAAATTATGCCTGAATCCAGGAAATGTTGGGCCCCACGTTGGGCGCCATTTGTAATGATAAGTATGGAGATAAGAGATCAAGTCGATCCCTTGAGTGGCCGATAACGACCTAGAGGGCAGAGCTATCCCAAAAAAACTAAACAATTTGGCAAAATTTGACCGTGAAGGTCCGCCCACGAAGATTGCAGCTCTATCAAAGCTCTCGGTCGACACGTTCTTGCACGCCTCTGTGCTAGCCAGGCTCGGGAATGTGGGGGGGTCCTTTGAGCGCTTTGATCCCTCACGCTTCATTACTAAAAATAACGTGTCTTTACCGGTGCGTGGGTCCGCACCGGATTTTAAAATCGAATTTCACGTAAGAATTCGCGACGGCCTATCGAATAAAACCAGAACGCGAGCTAAATTGGAAAATAAAAAAAAAAACGGCTCGACCGCGCGCGTGGAGCCGTTTGTCTCCGGACCCGAGTGCCGCGATCAAGTATTGGAAAATCTACGACGGATCACCTTCCCGATTGCCGTCCCTTCCGCCTCAGATCTTGAACGAGGCGCGGCCGGTGAGGTTCCCACCCTTCCTCGACATCCTCCGGCCAGTTATTCTTTTAGAGGATGTCCCTTTTGTAAGAATCCCGCGGGAAAAAAGGAGGAACTAAGGAGAGGGAGTCCTCAAACTACTTCTGATTACGAAAAATTCATTATTTAATATAAAATTCTAAAATATTATCTATTAACACTAAGGTGACCATAAAATAACTAATTATACCAATTCAAAAAAAAAAAAAGAAATAATATGGCAAATGAAAAATATTGAACATAAATAAAAAAAAAAAGAAAATAAAATAAAATAAAAGAGAAAAAAAAAATCCAACCACTTACGTACTCTAGTCGTCACGCCGAGCTCGGTTAACGGCTGGTATACAGGTTCTAAAAGAAAAACAATAAATTATGTCACGTATGCAAGGACAATATGATAATTACAGTTTTTCTGTTTCACTATTTTTTTTTCTTTTTAGTTCCGACTATAGGTACAACTTTTTCAAAGATTTCTTAAATAAATGTATTTATTTTGCTCGTCTGATCACACCATTAGCGAAACACTTCACTGATTTCTTAAATAGAGGCACTTATATTGCTCGTCTGATCAAATCATTAGCGAATCGCTTCACTGATCTTTTCCTTAAGTCAATTATGTGTTATTACCTTTCCAATTTTTGCTTTCGGGTGAAAATTTATCCAGTGCCTATTGCTTCTTTATGGTGAATCTATGGTCATTACATCACCTTCCTTCGCTAAGTTCTCAAGCTCCAAAAACTTCCTCCTTCACCTCCTAAACTCTTTCGCCCAAGAAAACAACCTCGCTGCTGCCTTTTTCTCCTTCTTCCACTCCAATCTTCAAAATCCAATTCCCGAATCTCATCCAACCACTCGCCTCTAGATTTCACACAAAAACTCCAAATCAATTCCCGAATCACATCCAACCACTCGCCTCTAGATCTAGATCTCTCAACCAAAAAACTCCAAAACCCATCTCGAATCTCCTTCAACCGCTCGCCTCTAGATCTCAAATCCAACTCCACGTTTTTTTTCTTCCCGCCAAAAACCTTCTCCCAGCAACATTCTCGCTGCCTTTGTTCGTGCACCGCTTCTATTCCCGCTACATAGCCTTTCTCACTCGGCAATGTTGCGGCAACATGCGCATGCGCCTGCAGATGCGGCAAATCATTCCCCTCCTGTCAAGATCAATTCGCTTCAATACATTGAATAATGTGCAATCTGCGGCGAACTTTAAGGCAATTGCACACTATTAAATGCATTGTTTAAGCAGTTTGATTAAGAAAGAGCCGAATGAAATTCCGCTCCCGTCGCGCAGCCGCGGTCACTACAAACATCACAACGTTCTAAAACAAGGGGATGCCCTATCATGAATCCTCTTTAACATGGCCCTTGAAAAAGTGGTCTGCGATAAAAAAAGAAAAATTTGACGGAGGGTTTCGTCCCAAGCAGAGGCAACTCATCAGACGCTGCCTCACCTCTGCCCTGGGGGCAGCGTGACCGACAGTAACGGTCTGTGATCCTGATGTTAATGCAAGAGGGATCATCTTCTTAAAGTCCACCCAACTAGTGGCCTGCGCTGACGATATTGACATTATGGGAAGAACGACCCGGGATGTACAAACTGCCTCCAACCAGATCAAGCAGGCGGCGTGCGATCTCGGGCTGCACATTAATGAAGGCAAGACGAAGTACATGGTGGCAACGTCAGTACCAAAAACCAACAACACCAAGTTGCACTGGTCAAAGGAGAATAGTAAAGATAGGAGATAGTCTCGAAACTTTGAGACCTTTGAAAATTTCTCCCATCTAGGGTCGCAAATCTCAACCGATCACAGCTATGACGATGAAGTCCGGTTGTTGACTGATGGCATGGCTTAAAAGAATACGAAGCAGACCCTGCAAGAGATGGAGTGATGGTGCAAGACAGAGCGCCAGACAGCTTTTAGGCATAGCAAATTGGTGGACCTGAGCGCAGGACCGGGATGTCTGGAGTTCGTTCCTAAGGCAAATCTAGACCGGATACCGTTTGTTGCGCGGTTGATGATGATGATAAGGTTGCTGTAAAGTGGTTAAAGCAGGTAATGGAAACTTCGAGCTCTCGCGGTCGACCCAAGTTCACTGTTGCGAATACTGAATAGCGCCAGACATAACATGCCGAATGTTGGATACCTGGCCCTCGAAGGAAGGCAGGGAACATGTTGACATGGACTTTGGACATTGGAGGGTAAAATTTATGAAGTTCAGGAAAGAGCAATCTGCAAAAGCAGAGGTTATCAGCTTGGCATTCGAACTGGACCAGTAGGGTGTTTAGTGACTGTCATATACGATGCTTCACTTTTTCCTTGAGAGATTGAACTTGCATCATATCAGAAAACTGTAGAATATCAGCCTTATTTTGAGAGCGAAGAGCAATGATGGTCTTTGACTCACTTTCCCGGAATGGATACAGCAGTAGGGAACCCTCACATGGAAGCTCGCACCGGAGAAGAGACTAAGAGTAAATGTTACCTGTTGGTAATCTCTGATACTATTTACGGAAATAGAACTGGCTTGATGTCAGTTTGTGTGATCGTATCTACGCCGGCCGGACACCATAAACCAGCGAAACAGGAAATAGAAGAATTCCATGCGTGATGAGATGAGACCTTTTATGGATGAGAACATGAGAACGGCAATCAAACATGAGGAGATTGATTCTTTAGTGGTGCTGTGTGCGGGACATCTGCCGAACTGGCTGTACATTTTTCCTGGCGCGAGAGCTATGATTTTGTTTGGATCACTGCGAGAGTGGTTGTTGCCAATAAAAAATTAAGAACCACTATGCTATCCTTTGGATACTCCAAAGCACCTGGGCATAGATAGCATCCATCTAGCAGTGCTACAAGGGGGTATAAAGCACTTGCAGCATATCTTGCTTTAGGGTACGTGTCAACATTTTGGCAGAAGTTTAATTATTTAAACCCAAAGAGCTTCAAATAGATCAGATTGGCACCGTTCTTGCTGAAAGGTTTGGGGAGACTTGTTGAACGTCACATTCATGGGAAGGCGCTAAAGTCGCACCGACTAAATGAAAACCAGCATACTTATCAAAGTGGAAGGTCCTATCAGTCTTCTCTTCGTTCTTGGGTTTCGAAGACAGCGGATGACACCCTGAAAAATGAGTACGCGAAGGGGATGTTCGTGGATATTGAAAGGGTGCTGATTCTTATGCATTCATCTTTGTACCAACCTGAGTTGTCAAATGTAGTAAAATATTGTAATCGAAGTTATGCAAGCATATTGGTCTTGATGAGAGTATGAATTTTGAGTTCTGCATATGTATCAAAATCATGTCAGTCGTTCTATATAAAGAATTTTGCAGACCTTACGTTCCCACTGCAAAATGTCAGAAACAAATAAGGATTTCATAACAACCGAAATTTTCAAAGCTATGTGCGGATCGGATGGTGTGGAGTCTTAGAAATCATGACCCCTGTGCTGGAATCCAGGGGGAAAATCAACGACGGATCAAATCCTCATCTGATGCCTGGTGCCTAAAAACTTTACTTCGTATTAGTAGGAGAAGATTCGAAATTTCAAGTTTTCAAACAATAGTTTTATGACTCTCAGCCCTCTTGGACTACAATTGCTCAAAAATGGAAAAAGCGTACATTCAGTTGACACCGCACTTGTTGAGCATTCGCACATTCTAAAAACGGGCGCTTATAATAATAATGTATATTGAGGGGCTCCAAGGTGGAATCAAATAAGCCATTTTTATCTTGAAATATTTGGAAATTCGTAAGTCTATAGCCCACCAATTTCTATCACGGGGCGCCGAACTTCAACAAACGCACTGAATCCAGTTAACAGGAAGGATGAAAGTTATAATAGTATTTCCTAAAAATATATATATTTTTTGATCATTCAGAGAATACTAGCTCTTTCTTACTTCTTTTTAAGGTTTTGTGTGAAAAAAGCCTTATAAGAATCGACTCAATGTCTGTCTGTCCGGCTGTCGGTTTGTGTTTTTTTGTTTATAGAGGGGGAAATCATAGAAAGCCACAGTGTGGGACTTTAACAAAAACTCTCGCCCCTCATTCGCTACGGCCCATTACATCGTGAGGCCGGTTAAAGCCCTACCGGCTTACTACTATGGTGAGAATTCTTCCCTCCTTGCCGCTTTTTCGTTAGTCCTCTAACCTTCGAAGCTCCTCCCGAAAACAGATTATGGTGTCATTTATTGCATTCCACACTTTTTAGGATTCGAAAATTTGTGGAATGATTGTCTCCATTTGTAAAGGTGTCGGTACTGCCATTGCGTCGAGTTGAAAACATTCCTCACATCGAAGGTAATGATAACACAGTATTTTTTGTTACCGCCCTGCCGCCTTTTACCTACAATTGCTACCTCTTCCAAATCGACCACTGCGCTAGTTGCACCTACCGTTGATCGGCTGGCGCGAAAACCGTATTTTTGTCTGGTGATGCCTGCTACTTCTTCTAAAATTAGGAGCAGCCTTTTGCATAGAATGCTCTCCAGAGGCTTTCCCATACTGTACAGCAAACAAATGGGAAAACAGGACGATGGTTCACTAGGTGGTTTACCACTCTTTGGTAACAGCACCGACATTTGCCTTTGCCATTGAGTCGAGGAGATGCCCTCTTTCAAGCAGGTATTAAAAGTGGAAATGAACCACTCTGGTTTTGCTTTTATGGCCATCTTCAAAGCCACATTCGGTATTCCGCGCAGCTCGGATGCTTTTTTAGCCCCTACTTATTCGCAGGCAATGGTAAGCCCATCCTTTGTTTTACTTAAGTTATCCTTTGGGGGATTCACTCTTTCGACCACAATAGTGCATTTGCTTTCCTGTGGAAATAGAGAAATTCTCCTCAATAAAACCCCTCCCGTTCCTTTTCATCTTAGTCTTTACGGTGGTTGATGTCAAGCTCTTTGCAAAGCTCTTTCTGTTTACTTTCACGAATCGTCTTCCGCAGCTCTCTTCGACTAGTTTTATACCTCGCCTTTCTTTGTGAAATTTCCTGCTAATTATTCGCGCGTTGGTAATTTCTTCTTGTTTGCAGATACACAGTCGTCTGATTTCATCACATTTCTGCGCCTTGGCATAGATGCATCACAGGCTGCGACCAGGTTACTGACAATTTGCTCAGATTTTTCTCTCGCTCTACCTGTTGGTGTGAAACTACCCGTAAATATCTCAACGAACCTCGTCAAAGGTCTTTGAACTCCACTGCGCCGTCCGACATGACTTTATGTAAGCCGGATATTCCGTTCTCCTGTTCTTCATTAAACTAAACAGTATTGCTTAATGCCCGGTATGCGTGTAGTGTTCACTAACTTGCCAGGTAATGTCTCTCATCAACGTACGGCTTACGAAGGTAATATCTACCACTGAACCTATTCTTCCTTTACGGAAGGTATAACTACTTCTGATATGAGCAAGAACAATGTCCAGCGAAGAAAAGGCTGCCAGTGATATCAGCCCACTGTCCAAGATTGCTGCGCTTGGCGGAGCGTAGCAGCTATGAACATGAACACCGTTAACCACTTTTCACTTTTATCGGTGCCCCACACTGCGTTACTCTTTCCTCTGTATAGTTTGCTAATGGGGGCCACGTTCAGGTCGAGCTCTTGGACTGACTGGCTCAAAAGATGGTTGTACACAATCACAATGGTTTTGATTTGCCTGAATAAACCTTATTTATTCTTTGCTTTTGGTTCATCTACCGCTTCTTGCGGGGTGGCTCCTATCATCAAAATCTGCATCTTTACATAATACGCATTTACGCTCTTTCTCTTAATTTCATGCCAGGTGTCTTTTTTGCCACACCGCATTGGTCAGACCGATCGTGCTTGTTTCAGCAAAATCTGGCTATATGTTCATACTTCGGACATTTAAACAAATGGCAGGAGATATTTTCTCCAAATTCTGCAGACAATCCACCCCATCTTGACTTTGCCAGCTTCCAGCAACTTGTTTGTCCAAACAGTTGGCGATCTGATGGCCATTTGCGTGCCATCGTATGCTTTCCGTAAGTTTTTAGCTACATTGGCATTAATATCTAGAATTTGAAATTGCCGCTCCAGGTCTCTCCATATGTCCTTCTCCGTCGTGATCTCGTCAAAGTCCGTGCACTCCATAATAATCTCGCGGGTCAATTGCCTCCTAAGGATCTACCAGCCAAGTTCTGCGTTTATCGATGTTCCAGGAGCAGTTCTGCCTTCTGCGTTCTTCTGTTGCGGATGACATTGTCTCTCAGGCCGTTTAGCGTCGGATTTCCCTTGATCTTCCGCAAAATCTCAGCGTAAGAGAGGTCCTCTCTGCGTTCAATAACAACTACTTCATTCCTTGGCTTTACAGTTGTTCAAACATTTGCTCCCATCTTTATTTCATTTGTTTGGATTTCATTTGCGAATTCGATTTGAACTTCAAACGTTGAACTGCCTCCGTTACTGGTTCTTTGGACTCTCGGCTTTTCTTTAGTATTGGAAGCTTTACACCATTATCCTCCATTCCGTCTTTGCTCATTTTAACGCCCTCTACAACTTTCCATTTTGTACTTGTTTGTGCGGTTCGTTCCACCCTTTTGGTAGCATTATAGCAATGGAGTCACCTTAGGAGTTTGTAACTGTCCTGTATTTACCATGCAGTGGGTGCAACAACGACGAACATTATGTTTCGTAGAGCGTGCTCACAGTACTATTCATCCCCTTCAGGCAATTTTTCACCTTGAATGCTTTTGCTAGCACTGCATCAATTCTCTCGTCGTTTGCATGCGCCGCTTCTTCCTTGATGTGACCGGTACAACCTTTGCCACTATAAAAACCTGGCCTTCCATCTGCCTTCATGGACCTCGGTGGAGAGCCTAGCATTTCACCACTTTGCTTAAAGTGATGCAGGTTTGTGTTTGCCTGCCATTCAAAAGACAGCCGCCGAAAGTTCCGTGGGCTTTCAATGATAGTTCCCCCTGCATGCTTTCTGAGGTGTCTCGACTGACTCAGGTGTTTACCCTAGTTTAGTTCTGAGCCGAATAAAGCCTGTGTTAATTTGTGAAATGGTATCGAGCTAGTTATAGCACAAATTTTGTCGCATCGGTCATCAGACACTCTAAGCCAATAAGCAGCTTAGATGATCGATTGGACAGTTTATTGGAAATGCGCCCAACGTGGGGTTCTGAACCTACAACCCTGTAATAATCGCATACTATACCGGTAGAGCTAGCGTGAGTATGTGACTGGGATGCAGTTACTGCCAACTACACTTTACACACCAACGACTTTCGGTGTTCTGTTCTGGGAATCCTTCCTATAGCCATTTTTGCTCACGGATCACCTACTCAAACTGGGCATAAGCATGCACAAGCACGAACACTTCCGAATGCAAATCCTTATTTGCACGAAGAGACGCCCCTGATGGAAGATCTGGAAACTCCTCACAGGAGCTGTCTATCTGTCGAAAACGGCTATGAATACCTTTACATACAGCAAATGGGCTATTTTGGTTCAGCTTTAGGGGGGGGGGCTCCCTATACATGTGAAAGAAGGGGTATTTTTTTCACAGAATATGGTCATATGGGGCGTCAAATGAAAGGTACGATGAGTACTTTTCGAAGCTGATCTTATTTCTGATGTTGGGTGAAACATAGGGGAGAAATCTATGAGCGATACCATGACCGTCAGGTTGTCGATAAAATCCGGCTCAATAGGTTACGGTGGGCGGGTCGCTTAGTCCGTATGGATGGGGATGATCAAGCCCGGAAAGTCTATAAGGGAAATATTTATGGTAAAAGAAAAGACGAGGCAGACGCTGCCTAAGATGGAGCGATGGCGTATGTCAGGACGCCAGACAGCTTTTAGGAATATCGAATTGTGATGTCTGCAGTTCCTTATTAAGGCAGGCCTAGACCGGATATCGGTTGTTGTGCCGTTGATGATGATGATGACAGGGGAGTCAGGATTAAAAATATATACCCCAAAAAGTGTAACATGGCTCGTTCTCAGAACTTATATAAAAGCTAGGCCTTAAAATGCATTCTATTCCGAGGTCTGCTAAAAAATAGAGATTTTAGAAATTTACCCGAAAGCCCCCCTTGAAATCATCCTAGAAGTACAAAATTTGATGCAATTATAAGCTGTAACGTAGTACACGATTTTGAAAAGTTTGAAAAGCCTGCAAATATTATTAACAAAGTTATTAAATATCAAAATTTTGTATTTCATGAATGATCATTTGAAGCTGTAACTTATGCTGGGGTACATGAATTTAGTTTGGCATCACGTTATACATTTCCCACTTTATCTCTATTTTGACTACTGGAACTATGGGTTTATTGGTTGTATTCAGTTTTTATTTTACACCCTTTGAAACGCTTTATTCCATGACTGAAGTATTGTCATATAAAACAACGACTTGCTGCACTATATTCCTGACAGTCTCCTTTAACCTAAGCGATAAAACTTCGTCCCTTCAATACGAGGATGAAATAATCCATTCATATTCCAGTAAATTTCTTTCCATATTGACATTTTTATTCCTTAACGTATAAAATATATCCCAACTTCTCTCATGACTCTCTACATATCCTATAGACTTAATCCCTTCTGGCCATATAAATTCCTTTCCAGACCGCTGTACATATTTTTTAAAGAGTTTCGCTCCGAAACACCCATGTTATAGTACCACGATGGGCGCTCTTTTGCCCATGGTATTTTCATTGGGCTGACTAAGTTGAATGGAGCAGGATTTCATTTTCCGTTTATATACAACTTAACAGCTTCAAATTCAACAGACTCCAAGGATGGAGACGATTGCGACAAAAACCGGGGGCTCTATTGTAGTTCGTAAAAAGTTTTGCAGAACACTTAACTACGATGTTATGATTTCTTGTAAAAATCAGCGCCAGGGAGAAAGGGTGGTAAAAAAGTCGTCAGACTTTAGCAAAATCATTGTGATGATAAAGTTTCCAGTGAATGCGGAAACAAGTTTTTTTTCTCCGCTTCACGTAGGGACGAGTGTAAAGTTCCTAGGATATGGAGGAATACTAAGCAGCTTAAGTAGGATTATAGGTGGTGGTGGACTTTCACTGGGATGTACGTTATTTTCGTGGAAAAACCTTGATGTCAAAAGTTTTTCAATATTGTTATTGGGTAATCGTGGATGTTTCATATTCGCTGTCTACTATTTATAGGTGGTTTATTGTCATAAAGTTTGATACGGTTTTACATCGGAAAATTTAAATTATAATAAACAAGATACAAGCACGCGTGTGCATACAAATTTATGATTGACATGTTCCAGGAAATACTACGTTGAAGCAGAATGGAGATTATGGGGGCTTCACTTTTTTGAAATTTCTTTGCTGTAGTAATTTTGTTTTGTATATTTTAAGAAGGGAAATTTATCAACGGGTAGTTTCTGTACATTTCTGCCGACCAGCACTTCGATCAAGTTCTCTCTTTTTTAAAAGTAAACCATTACTTCTTATAGAAGGTGGAAATATCATTAGCTTGATTTAAACAATTATCCCCACATTTTGCGCCAATCAATTCTTTGTGATCCACATTTTTTTTATTCTCCGTGGTGATAAATTATTTTGCCTCCAGTCGATTGTGATTCAACGCTCCTATACTTAATCGATTAAAAAAGGAAATAGATACGATCTACTCTCGCCTCTTGCGCATTTGAGTACCTTACACAAAAGGAATGCTAGCCTCCTAGTGAATGATGCTTAGAGAATCGATGTGTCCAGAGCTGATCCCACTAAGGCAACAAGTGGCATTGGAAATACATACATCTTGATTTGAGCACTTCAAAACATTCTTATGATCGCAATGCATTCATCCAAACGAATTTTAGTACAAAATTGGGAATAATCAAATTACTATCCAAGTTGACTATTTTCAACTAAAAGAGAAACGCGAAAGATTGCCCTTTCAGGTTCACTAGTAGCTTTCTCGAAGTATGTATCTGTTGACATGCGCTTGTTTGTGTCTGGTAGGAAGTTCGGGAAGGTGGATCGGATACTTGGTACATACCGGTATTAATGAAATTGACGTGTTTTAAGATTGGTGTATCGTTGCATCTCGTTTAAAAAAAAATCAAATAACTTTAATATTGCAATCGAACCCGGGAAAATCCCGACGCATTGCATTCTTATGCGATGTTTTTATCAGACCTCAACTATTGACGGTGCACAGCTTACAGGGTAGGTGATTCAGCCACGGAAGACGACTGCACGGCCACACGGAAAATGATGAACCACCTTTTTCAGCCATCGGAATAGAAATATAGGAAAAAAAATGTTTTGACAATTCTAAATTTCTAAATTCCTAAAACCATGAGTCTAACGCGCTAAGAACAGTCTTTTCAAAAGAAAATGTCTCTGAAGTAGTCTGCACAGCCTCCCTTTCGAATTCTCCGACCTCTGCTGGCAGGTTGTTTATGGGGAGATGTTTGCACATGCCGAAATGTCAAAGACATCCACTGTTGTGACTCTGCGTATCTTTTGATTTTACCTTTGCCCCAGCATCTCGTTTCTGTTTTTTTCGATCGAAGAAAGTGCAAGGAGCTCTGCAAATCGGGCAGCCACTCGCCAGTTGTGGCTATTGATGAGCGCAAGTTTTATATAAAACAAACTCACAAGGGAAGATGGAGCGGAGAAAATGTTTAATAATTCAACAATATGAAAAGAATGAAGTTGCTATACAATAAAAATACAGGGGAAGTTACTCCCAAGAAAGACTTCTGAAAAGCACTTGACAGATGTAATGTTTCTAGATAAACACAAATTAAAAAGGTTTTTACAGTAAACTATTAAAGCGAAGGGTACAAAAATCCAGTTTGCAAGCCTGGCTAGTCCTACCGGTACATTATGAGATTATTACAGGGTTGTAGGTTCAGAACCCCACGTTGGGCGCATTTCCAATAAACTGTCCAATCGATCATCTAAGCTGCTTATTGGCTTAGAGTGTCTGATGACCGATGTGACAAAATTTGTGCTATAACTAGCTCGATACCATTTCACAAATTAACACAGCCTTTATTCGACTCAGAAGTGGGGTCGGAAAATTTTGATCGCTTGCCTAATTTTGCTTGCTCATAGGCCTGCTCTGGATGTTGTCGAAAAGCTTCCAAATCACCAGTCAGCGCATCAAGTGATCATTGTTTCCGTTAGCGTTCTGGTCGTTATGATGTTCAGATCAATCTTAGCAAATGAAATCTTGTCAGCACTAATTGCATGTCTAAACCATCGAAGATGCCTCTCTCGCAATTTTCTTCATGATCGGGGCAGTCCCATATCGGTTGCGAACATTGTCATTTCGTGTGATCATAGCATACTATGGCCCTGGCCCAATGTGTCATCCTGGTCTTCATTACTGCGGGGCCCCGTTCATTGCCTTTGATAGTCGGGCTACATTCAGATCAATACATTATCGTCATCGTTCCTCCAGTATTTGTTAGGTCTCCCAGGAGTTAGTCAACTACTAAACTCCATATTATCGCTGCTTCATTAGGTTGTCAACAACACTTTAGAGCGTTTGGTTTGCTTCCTGGTACAATACAAAATTGGATTTTTGAAATAATTCAAAATGATATGATGCAAATGAGAGTTTTCTTGTGCAGGTAGATTGCCCTTTCGTATCAATTGGCAGTCATAACCGTTACTTGGCTCTTCTCAAATTTGATTTTATCTGTCAGTAGGACAATAGAAACTCTGAAATCGACATAAATCAAAAAAATATATTGGAAACATCAAGAGGTCAGGAGGCAACGACAAATCAATGATGTTTTTTATAAAATGTGTAGGCCACTGTAATTTTTTTTGAAAATATTCGGAATAGGATGTTTCTCTGATGATGAATAAGATAAAAGTAACGACGTTACTGAAAAAGTTTATTATCATCCCATACTCGGAAAAACGTAATTCCCATTGGCCATCTTACCCTAGCTACCGACCGGTCCTCTTCATTATTTCCACTCTCTCTAGTTCTCCTCTACATGGTCACCATTTACCCTTCAGTGGAGCATAGCACGTCAATCGCGTCTACTCGCTATCATACATGCTCCGCTAAAATTAACCTTAACTCTTTCCAGGACTTCCCGATAACCCTACACTCCTATACTGTTCCACGCTGCTGCTCATGGAGCGAATCACTCGTCGGCCGTTGTGGGAGAGGTGGTGTATTGTAATTGTTACCTCTCCTTTTAGTTTAGTTTACTAGGTGGGGCGCTGCTCCGAACACTCAGGCCATTGGTAGGCCCATTGTACCATCCCCGGAAATCGCCTTTTCAATGATTTCCCGCCTACGGCGTTCGCAGGCTTTAGCAAATCTGAGAATATTCTCCAGAGGCAAATATTGTGCAGATTCTTCATTGATGAAAACCTTGCCAAGGAGTCTTCGTCTCAGATCTGAGGACGCCGGGCAGTTGCATAAAATTGCAGGGCCGTCTCCTCCTCCTCACATTGGCTGCACATAGCCGAAACTACTACCCCAATCTTTTCCTACTAGGGTTTTCATGTCCCACTTCTTAAGGGACAACAAAAATGCCGCTCTAGTGCTCCTAGGCTCTTTTACAAAGATTTTCGCCCGCCGGAAAGAGTTCGAATTTCTGCACTCGGCTGCGTGAATCCTTGCAATTTCTCCCTTCAGAGTAGACTTGACAGTGAATGGCCGGATTCTAAAAGCTTCTCGGCGAGCCAGCTTGTCAGCCTCCTCATTACTAGCGATGTTAGAGTGCCCCGGCACTCACATCAGGAATGTTTCGTTCAGTCGGCCAAGTTTCAGGAGCACCTGATGACAACTCTACATCAACTGGCTTTATATGTCGATGCCATTTAGTGCTGATAATGCCGCCTGATTGCCGGAACAGATTCGAATGATGCGAAACCTCCATTTTTGTCGCAAATATTCTTCTGCTGCCAATGAAATGGTATATATTTCCGCCTGGAATATGGTCGTCATTTTTCCGAGGAGTCGGGCCAGTTCTATAATCGGATTCCCCGAGAACATCCCTGTACCTGATCCGCCCTCCATGACTGACCCGTCGGTGAAGATTATTAATTCTGTAATCTGAAAAGACTCATGGCCATTTATCGACCATTCTTCTCTTTGGGTGATTACGACAGTGTATGTCTTTTCAAAGATGGCATCAGGGCTACCGGATGTTTGTCATGGAATTTCCAGATAGACGCATGACCGTATGATTTCGATTGCGAGAGGTGTACTCCTCAGAGTAGATTCGTAGTGTACAGTACGGCCACCTTTTATAGGGTGTGGCTAGCGCCGCACACCAACGTTCTTGGTAGACAAGAGCCTTTGGCCTTGGAGAGCTACATAGCAATCCTCTGGAGAACGATAGTTTGGCTACTATTCTATACTTACTACTATTCTATATTATATCGGTCTACCTTCCTACCTCCGACTACTTAATCCTGTGGGGATCCTCCTTAAACTCCAAAGAAATTCAGGTCATTCATTCATTGCTTTACGGTATTTTACATTTTCTATCTATGCATCAAATTTGCTGTCACTAGGTTCTTTGCCGTTAGTAAAAACTGACAAGAAGCAAAAAGGATAACTTTTATTATATCTTGCAAGAAAAGTGATTTAATTAGTATTAGTAAATATGTACAAATCTACATATCTCAATCTCGTTTATTTGTAGGACCGATTCCACTTTGGCCATCCTTGGCCGCGATACCAATTAGAATCTATTAAGCTTTGCTGCGTTGAAAGATACACACCCACATCTAACTACCGAATTACTGACTTGTAATCTCCTCTAAAATCTCCATTATCTTTTTGCTTTATTTCAAGCAGTTTCCCTGATTGGCACTCAACTACAACATCTGGCTGACTTGCATCAACATTTTCAGATTAGTTTGTGGCATTTAGATATGCACTTTCGCTGGCGCTTTAATTAACACATCACAAATAAATCATGATGACGTTAATTTTGTACAACTGCCATAATATAAAATTCCCCCTGTGTCGCTTTGTTGTAGCTGCACATTTAGTTGCTCAACCTTATCATTTCGCTGTTTAACTATTAAAATGGTTGGATGTACTCTATCTTCAGTAAACTGTTTGCGAACGCTTCTTGGTCTGGTTACTAAGTAAATAGACAAGTCATGTCTCGGCTCCGACCTCTGGTGTTTGCGCTTTTATTTTTCCCCCTCACGAAAACCGAAAGTCACATTCTGCGATGAATTGCATATGATGATGTACAACAGTATCTTCAGCATCACTATCTGAAGCAGAAGCGTTCAACACCAGGTGAGCTGGCGAGTAGAGTCGTCGTGTACACAAATGTATCTATTAGCCTATTAGGTACGCAATATGACAAATTGAGATTCTGCTTTCATGTTGCTCGTTGCCGGTCTTTTGCTGAGACCGGTAACATAACATAGTCTTAGCTCGGGTAGAGTTCTTACTTATTCAGTTTATGGGAAAATTAACCAGAGAATTTGGTTTTCTACCCACATTGTCATGTTACGTGGAAGTATGCCTAAGTAGGATCAGGTGGGTATGAACTAACGCGTGAAGACTGTAAGCCGCTTTTTACATCATATCCCAGAAAAAAATTTGATGAATTTAAGATAACAATACCATCCCCAGACCGAGCGAAAGAGAGTTACAGACTAGTTATTCCTAATTTTGGGGTTTTAGGATTTTCAAAGTCTTCAGCGGTTTCATTTACTGCAGGTATATCTATGTGAATCTAGATAAACATATTAAAAAGTGTTTCCCAACGACTTTTCGCCCAAGTATTTTCTGCCGACGAAAAGCAAAAGACCAATGGACCAAGAGAATCTGCCCATGGTGGCAATTGTGTTACGAAACTTGTAAAAATGGATCACGTTCAGAGCGTCACGCTTCACACATCTTCACCTCAATTAGGCTGACCTCCCTCGAGTACACACATGTGGATATCTGGCGAGTAATGACTCAAATTAGGATTATCGCACCGACCTCAATTAACTTTATTAATTTCTTTTCGGTACTTAACCCTGATCGGTCCATTAGAGAGAAAGATAGACATGGCGGTCTTTCAAAAGTCAACCGAATCAGGTTTCATGGGGCAGCCAATGAAGTTCAACACTTCCGAGCTTTATTCTTCGCCTAATGAATGACTGTACCTCGGATTTATCTACCGGAAAGTTGATGAGTTTCAAAAGTGTTTGGATGATGTTAATGTAACTATGTAAGGGCATATGTGCATTGGATGTAGCTACGGTTGACTCGATACGCCTGGGATGTGACCGCACATTGAACATCGATAACTTTTAATTAATTTATGGATACAAAGATGCGAAGGATTCAGAAAGCAACTTTTCGGCATCCTGGATGGAATGCTCTAAAGGTTTTTTTCTTGGAAAGTATCCTCGTGGTAGCTCTTTGGAAAGGTATTTCAATGAGTTGCTCCTGCATAAAAGATTCGATTGAGGATAAAATTTTCTCCTCATTTTGTTTGCGGTGGGTTTATGTAATATGAAGACTTGAAAAGTAAAAACCGATGAAAAGAACTCGTCATACGCTTATTCATCTATGAGATGGATTAGTTCCTCAATAACGGTTCATCTTCGCTAGAAGTTTCATTCAGGCTGCAGTAACCTGCTCTCGACTTTTGTTAGTTGTAATTTTTGGTATTGCGTTAGGTCTTTTCATTTTACAGCAGGAGGGTAGATAATAGTCTTGGGGAAGAAATTTGTTTGAAACTCTGACTTAATGTCAGGTATGAACTGATTTTTATATTGAATCACGTATAACAGCCTTAAATCTAGTAAAACAAATACAGTAGGCATTATTTCACCATGAATCGCTGAAGTCAATCGATATATTCTCTAAATAATTGCAGGTATATTTTCGAATAACAAGTGCTCGATGAGAAATATTGCGCAGGGTATTCAGGGTGAGACAGAATAAAAAGGTTGTTATGCAATCTTATGTTGCTAAGCCCGATAAAAACGGAATGAAAATTTTCTGGGTTTGCGACTCCAAAACAGCGAATCCTCCCAATAGTGTATTTGGGAAAAGAGCGAAGTGGCGGGTAGATAAGTCAGCATCGCACAAACTGTCATTGCCGAATTATAGAACAGGAAGAAATGTCATTGTTACATTTTTCCTTTTCTTTGGAATTGGCAAAAGAGGATTGACGGGCGCAGAAACAGTGCAAAAAATTAAAAAAAATTATTCCAAAAGGATTTCTTCGAAATCAACATCGCGATACAGGACGCAATTTGTTTGGATTTCGGCAGATAGGAACATTTGTATCTCAACTTACAAACAAGGCTGTGGAGATTTTGTCAACTTTACATTTCAGCCATGAAGTTGACAGAAATGGTAAATCCATCATAAATATATTTTACAACAAAACGAAAGGAGGTATCGCCGCTTTCGATCAACTTTGCCAGACCTACCCCGTGCAACGTCGAACGAATCGCTGTGTCCAAGCCATGTTCTATTTGATCAACGTCGCTTAGATTGATGCTCATATTATCTATCTAAATATGTTGAAAACTAGTGAGCAATTGGTCGTTAAGCAAAGAAAACGGACCTTGGTGAATTTGAGCGATTAGCTAGCGTACCAACAAATCAAAGCGAGAAGCAAGCTAGGTCTACACGTTGGGCATCGGATGAATTTTGATTTGTTATTTATGTAGTACGTAGTACGTGTATTGAATGCTGTTGGTTTACTACCCGCAAACTTCATTAACACCTATATATACCTACATACACATATATAGTATGTGTGACGGGAGTAATTGATATTAATATACAAATGACCAAAAAACTAAAACAAAAAATTTCTTCACGACCCCCTATTGATAAGAGCTCACTTTGTTGTGGTATTGACTTATTGATATGTGATGATGACATTGTAGAATACACGAGTTACGCTCTATAAGGGATAACATTTATACCACTTTAGTTCTAGGATGAACTAAATGGTCGTTTTCGTTTAGATATGCCACTTTGATTTTTTTCGGATTTTTCGATTGGATAGGTTCTGAGAACGAGACCTGTTACATTTTTTGGGGGTCATATTTGCAGCCCTCACTCCCCTACGTTTCACTCGCTATCAAACATGGTACCAGTTTCGAAAAACACTAATTGAGCCTTTTCATTTGATACCCTCTCTTTCGCAAGTATGTATAGCCCCCCTTAAATTCAACACGAAATGGCACAAAATGGGTATGTAAAAGGATCCACAGACCACACATTCATGGCAATCGGTCCAGCCGTTTCCGAATAATTCTTGTGTGACAGATCTCCTACCTAAATACTTTCGAATGATACCTAACTCTCTCTCTTTTTTAGAAGATCTGAATGGGAATCAATCAGAAACGTAAAAACTCTTCAGAATAGAGTTTTTACGTTTCTGATTGGTGCTCATCATCAAAAAGGGTAAATGTAATCTTTGTCATTCTCATTAGCTTGGATATATAGATGGCAATTTATAAGCTCATATCCAAAGGAAAGAGGAAGCTCGTCCAGAAAAAGCCAAAGACAAGGCAGGGAACAATATTGTTTTCTGCGTTGATCGACAAGCTGTATTGAATGTTTCGCTAGCACTTTAGGTAACATTTTTTATTTTTCTGTAGCCTTTGTCTCTTGCTTCTATCAAATGCCTGATCTGAATTCAATCGCGAGGCTTTCAAATCCCCATCCAGCGTATCAAGCCGTCGTTGTTTCGGCCGGGCTTTTGGTCGCTTATCACCGAATCGAAAATCCATTATCTATAGTGATGGTTGTAAAGCTCAAAATAGGAACGTCACATTGGCGAATTATTTGCTAAATCTTTCCATGACTCAACATATTATATTGTAATTGAACCAAAATATTTAGAAAAGGGAGCAGACTCCATGATATTTGTAAATACGCACGATAGATACCATATTTGTTACTTACAAAAATTGCAAGGAAGTAGAATTTGTAAAGATGATACGGCCTTTATTTTATGTTTTTCACCGCTATCTCCAAAAATGTTTTCCACATGGGAAATCCACCATCAATGCAATAAAAGATTGCCAATCACTTCGAGTTCTCTGATTTGCAAGACTTGAAGACAACTGTACCACGAGACTATCACTCTTTTTATGATAATCTTTCCCATAATTAACTGTGTACATATTATGTATCACAGTACCTGAATTAATTTACTTTAATTTTCAATTGAATTTGTGTGTACTTGTATTTGGTTCTTTTTTTCAATGGGTAGAGAAATTAAACTAACTCCGTATATTCGTACTGATATTAGCAGAATGAAAATGAAGCTCCTTTTTTCTACCAAATTTGTCTATTAAGGAAAAAATAAATAAATAACTTATTAGAAAAAGTCCAAAAGTATACTTTAGAAAACATAGCAGAATGGTTCATTATAGACATAACTGTAACTTGAAAAATTATGTTTTTTTCGCTCCTGTACATTTTGTTGAAACGGAGTTAGCAGTTTTGGAAATTAGACCGACGAAGTGTAATGTTTCCTATATATGGGATTTCAACACTATCTTGATTTCTAGATACACCAATTTCTCTGAACTAATATGCCTTCATTTTTTGCATTTGAGCGATCATTGATTGATTTCTAGAATTGACTGCCTAGAGATCTGATCAAACAAGGACAACGAGCTGTGCAAAAAAGAGATCAGAGATAATCAGGATTCTGTTTTTCAGTCAAAAGACAAAAGAGACAAATTCTGTGGGAAAAGATAGTCCTATTCTGTGTCAAAATATTTTCAAGAACTCGACCATTCTTTCTGTTAGCTTCTGACTCACTGCCTTTAACGATCTACGGAGCATTTCGAAATCAGAGATTCAAAGAAATTAGCTGCCAATCAATAAATTTGTTAAACCTGGTTTTATACAGGACATTACACGATGTATGCGAGTTGACGCAGTTTGCTAATGGTCTAAGAAGAATTTGCAGGAAGAAGGTGATCCAAACCCGTCCATACCGATACCATTGTCTACACTAGTCGACCTTTTAATATATTCGGGAGGAGTTGTCTTAGCTGGAAAGATAAGAAACTGTAGCTTGGGTGATACATACATAAATTAAAATTTATAAGTTCCACCTCGAGAGCCTCAGTAAATACTTATGAGCTGATCAAGTACTGATCGTGCATTAAAAGGCGCCTGTGTATAATATGAGGTGAAGGCTCAGCCGCTGACCTGGCCACTATAGTAGGCGCCTACATCTAACGGCATATCCGGGATCTATAACGAACTGCAAGATACAATCTGTTGGTGGATGTGATGCTACCCTTTGCATCTGAATATGTCAACACCAAAATCTAGGAAACATTCTATGGATTCCGTTTCCTCCATCGGTCGAAATAATTTTCTTCGCAACAAAAAGAACTCGAACGTAATGTGCAATATCTCTCAGCATCCCTATGACAACGTTGTCTGGAGAGAACTTCCCGGTGTTTGCTGATGAAACCTATCTCACCTTTCACAAGAAAAAAGTTATATTAACCATCTGCATGGCAGAACACATACTAAAGAAATAGTGGCTTCCTAATCTTGTGCAGGTAAGATTGAAAACCTGCACGTCCACTTAGAAGTTGGGAAAGAAATAGTCAATCTCACCTTGCTTTCGGTTCAACCACGGATCTAAATTGCCGATGGACCACTCTTAAATCATCACTGTTCTGGCTGTAAATAGCTTTACATTCCTTAGCAAGAAGGGCAACGTTGATCACTCCCACGATCACCTTCAAAGCTGGTTCTGAGACAGTGTTATAGCGGATGCCATTTGCAAAGTTCTCCGTCTCTGCACTTGGACAAGGCGCGATGCACCTGCGATGTATGGGAGGTTGCCGAACAGATTGCATTGCTCCAATGAGGAGAGGTCTGCTGGTAGGTATGGGGACCCCAGCATTCGCCACTAGCCTACTCAAGGCCGAGACTTCAGCTGCAGCCCTGTCCGCTGCTGCTTTGATTTGGTCGAAGAAGCTCATCTTCAAGTCGAACCGCTGGTTTTGACTCTATAGCCAGTACGACAACGGTGAGGATTAAATCCAACTTAAAATCGCCAGGCAGTTACACTTTAAGCGCTATCATGGTCCATTTATACAATTTAAAGTGGGCTGAATCCTAATCTACGATAACTTTAGGCTTTGGATTCCACGCAGAGAAAAGTCGTAGTTCCATTGAACTAGCGCTGACTTAGTGATCCTGACTGAAACTTAGACTTAAAATTGAGCATAAATTTTAAACAAAGTGAGGTCATCACTTATCACCCAGGTTGCACTTATTGTCCTAAATATCTTCATATAGATGTCGATTGGCTGAAGAAACTGCCCCTGATGGGATTTTGTGGGGTCCTGCAATGATCGAAAAAACACTGTGTCAACCACACTGGGAGCAAATTGTGTCAATAGACAATCGAAAGTCCAAAGTATGTCTACTGCATGGAGATAAGGGTGTGCAATCTCTATCACGGGAGGAAAAGCTAAGGGTACGGATGGGGGCTTTGTTGGGGACTCTACGTTTTTACTGAGCCTACTTCTGTATGGTGATATTGGTACCAAAAAAAATCATAACCAGAGTACCCTTCTCAACACTCTGAATTACACTTTGAGTTTACAGGCCGTCACCTGGATTCACTATTATTACTGAAATCTGTCACAATTTGGAAGCTTTGTCAACTCTTCCACCTACTGTCGCAGCCTGCAAATAGTCCGCAGATCTTCTTTAACAAGACAAACGCTAGTCGGTTACATTCATCCTATTTTCAAAATTAAATATTAATTATTATAATTTACCGTCCGATAGAGAAAGCTGCGAAAATGAATCTCAACGGAATACGAACGAATAAGCAAAAATTAGGAAAATTACATTCAGTACTGCACGTGTATCTATCGCATGGTCAAAGAAAGAGCAGCAAGTGATCAAAAGTTACTGGCGGCTTAGAAAGCATCCGCTAAACGGGGAAAGAAAATGAGGATATTGCTGACACCAGGTACCTTCACATAACTTTCTGATTGATTATCAATTAGGATTTCACCGTTGATCCTCTCAATTGCAATGGGACATGATCGCATTATTAAGTGCATGAGTGCCGCTGGCATATTTATCTACTAAACGACTAAATGCTAATTGATCAAATGGTTGTTGCTTCATCTACCTCGACGGCCACTATCCAGTTGACTTGTAGATGAAACTAGCTAATCGTTATACACTAGCGTCTAACCAACTCAGCTGCGTTAGTATGATACATACTGTTATCAGGCTTTTTTCTGGCGTTAGTATCTACAGTGTACGTACAGATAAGAGAGTGGAGGTTTGGAAACAGAGATGAATAACATTTAATGCAAATAACTTCATTGAATCACACAAGACTCTTGGAATTACCTGAAATATGGGGAATAGTGTTGTATGATTGTGAAGTAAATAGAGGTACTTGGGTTAGAATGTGAGTTGCCGGTGTTTGACTCATTAAAAGTGTGCTGTTCAATCATTACTGATTAGCCATGGTTTTACTGGCATTTTATTACTCATCTTATTGAGTCAATCAAACACCTTAACCGTAACCATAAACCCGAAAGCAAGTGATCACCTCTGACTTTCCCCATTTTATAAACAAACTGTAGGCACTACATCAGTGTAAATTCCAAGGCAACAATCCTCAGATGTCTCAGTGCAGTTTTAAGCAAATATGCACCTACAAATGGTGCTATTAAGACAGATGAACGCCAGCGAGAAGATTCATTAAAGAAACCAACAGCTCGCCGCTAATTAATTAACGAACACGAACGTCCAGTGTACGTACCACAGGAATTTATATATTTGTAAGCTTTACATGTACTAATGACCATGCGGGGATCATTCACGTACATGTTTCTGAAAGTTTACATCTTTTCACTTAAGCATTTGAACGATAATGCATTTTTCAAACGGAGGAAAAAATCTAGAACGCCTGCGTGAACGACAAGAAGTCATATGGGCAAACCGGTCCATCGATGAATTCAATGCATCTTGATTTACTCGGCTCGAGGCTATGAATAAGACAAATTGCCCGATTGTTCTGTCTTGCATCAATTTAGTCTTCACCATATTCGAATCAAAATGAGCAATGAGCTCGCCTGTCTGGTCGAAGCGACAGGTTATCATCGCCGAGTGATTTCGACAGATTACATTCTGCAGGAGCCCCCTTTTTTCGACTCAACTTGAGAATGTGCCAGCCGAGAAAGTTGCCGTCTGCATTTGAATTTCTGAACTGGCTTTCCAATATGGTCACAATAATATCTTATAAAACCGTTTATCATTCATATCATGTGTCGTACATTAATTATAGCATCTACTTATCAAGGATGGTTGGATGGTTAGTGCGGGACAAAGGGGTTTTAGCTTACCGGGGTTCGATTGTGAGCGCTTTGTATGAATATTTTCACGCCGTGCCACATCGTATAATGTAGTCATACATGTTCCTTTACGAGTTCCAAGGCTCAAGTCATATGTGTATTTATATCAATATAAAATTCACCTGTAACCTATAAGCGTGTTTTGATCTACACTGCACCCATTAAGATGCTATAACTGGAATAACTGGACTCTGGATCAAGGTATTCCCTTGGGTAAACAAAATGCGGCAAAGTCTACCGTTTTCACGGTAAAAGCACTTGGCGGTCTTTCTTTGATATCAACCTGAATAATTTTTCCGATAGCAAATCAAAAATTATAATTGGCAATTAACTTTATGGTACAATATATGCGGAATGAGGGAGTTAAATTGGTGATAAAATTTTCCTGGTAGCAAGTCATGGTTAGAATAATATTTCGTGATTCAAAGGAAGTTTAATAAATTCCTTCTACATATCCGATTATTCAAAGAATTGAGAAAATAAAAATAATTAATTACGCAGGTAATTAAATCCCTTCCGCACTCCCCACGACTTCCCGCGACGCACTTATCCTCTATTGTCCTGCGCCAAGTGCCCTTGGGGCGATCCACTCGTGTGCCATCTTGGGAGAGTGGATTCTATTGCATGGCATTGTGGCTTTAAAACAAAAGCCCGGCAAAGCGTCCGGCAAGGACAACATAGTTGTTGACGCTTTGTCACGTGTCTCCGAGGTAAACATCCCCACCGTACTCCACTTCTCGGCTATCGCCAAGGCGCGGAGGGATGACGCAGTGCTTCAGAGCCTCAAATCCAACCCCAAATACAAATTTCGGGAGTTGCCCATCTTCACCTCAAACCTCTCTTTCTGCTGCGAGTGCTCGGAAAAGGGACCCCAGCCATACATTCCGGCCACCTTTCACGACTTAGCGCATCCAATCATCAGGTCGACAAATCGGCTAGTCACCGAAAAATACTTTTGGCTCTCCATGAATAAGGACGTCAACTCCTGGGCCAGAGAGTGCATCGCATGCCAGAAGTGTAAGGTCTCCAGGAATGTAAAAAAAGAAGTGAGCTCATTCCCACGGACTACCAAGCGATTCCACACAATACACTTCGACATCGTAGGCCCTTTGCGAGACTTGCACGGTTTCAAGTATTGCCTCACAATCATCGATAGGTTTACGCGGTGGCTTGAGGCAATACTTCTGAAGGACATTACGGCGCAATATTGTGCCGAAGCCTTTTGTCGAGAGTGGATCCCTCGCTTTGGTGTCCCTGCAGTGACTATCACTGACTAGGGAATGTAATTTGAGTCCACCCTTGTTTTGGAGTTAGGTAAACTCCTGGGATTCAAACGCCAGCGGACTACTGCATACCACCTGCAATCCAATGGGATGCTAGAGCGTTGGCACCGGAGGCTGAAATCCGCCGTTATGGCCGTGACGATCCGTCCTGGACTCGAGTCTTGCCTCTCGTCCCACTTGGCCTCCGAACAAACCGCCGAGAGGAATTGAAGCCAGCCCCGCGGAGCTGGTATACGGGGAGAACCCAAGGCTCCCAAGTGACCCGGTCTTCGACAAGAGATCGGGTCTCACAGACTCGGGATTGCGTCTGCTGAGAGACAACTTCCACCGCCTTAAAACCACACCTCCCACCCGACACACATCCGTACCTGCCTGCGCTCCCAGGGAGCTAGACTCGTGCACACACGTCCTGGTCAGGACGGATGCCGCCCGGAAGCCGCTGCAGTCTTCATACGAAGGCCCGTACCGTGTTCTCGAGCGGGGAATACATTTCTTCCAACTCGAGATGGGGGGACATAGGGAGGCTATCTCCTTGTCCAGGCTGAAGCCCGTTTGCGCCCCAAATCAACGTCGCGTGCGCTTCGCCAAATGATGGGTAATACAGTTGCGAGTCCAGTCGCTGAAATCCCTAGGTTTTATTTGGGGGTGGAGTGATGTAGTGCAGCGGGGAAGAAATAAATAAATAAATTTCGAATGTTGCTAATTCGACTGACAGATGCCACCACCGGTGTTCTCCGTGGCATATTCAAACTCGCTAAGAGGCCGATTAAAAAGAGTAGTAGGCCTTTCCCAACTATTTTGACATAGTACATAGTTGAATGGTTATTAAGTTGCTTGCATCGGCCGGACTGATCGACTTCATTTGTACTTTATTTGAAACTAAAATAATAATTGTGTATATATATACATGCAATTGTTGCCCCACCTTAGAACAATCTCAACTTGATTTTGGTATTGAGATAGTTTCATTTCCAGATTTTAGACAGGGGAGCGAAAGCGGATCTAGTGCTGCTAATATGTCGGCACCACTGTCGGTAGAAACCACGCTATCAAGATATACAAATTGATCGACGCTTTCGATGCTCTGCCCAATTATGCAGATAGGGGGAGGATGATGAGCCCCCTTGGTTTTGTCATTGTTTATCTTCAGTCCAACTAGGGCCATTTGGCCAAGATCCATGACCTGGTGAGAGAGAGTGAGCAGATATCAACAACGCAGTCGATGTGTTTGAGGAAAGATGTCATCTTCTATTGACTTCCTCTACGTCATCACGGCAGGATACAACCTTGGCGGACTACGCTTTGGACTTCAAAATCCTCTGAGGTCATCATATGTCGTTCTGATAATAGCTATCAGTTTCTCCGGAATGCCCCTCCTGCGTAGAGCACTGCCTGTTCACGCTATCGAAAGCACTCGATAAGAACAGGTACAGCGAAGACTTATACTCCGCGCACTGTTCCAAAATGATCTGTATTGTGTTGATGTGGTCAATGCAGGAGGATTCGGAGCGGAAACCAGTCTGCTCTCTGTCGATCAAGCTTTCGAAATGTTCTTTGATGCATTCTAGGATTGTTATTATATTATTTTTGCGATGGATCCCCTTTTTGGGATCTTGACGATCTTCCACTCTCAGAGAAAGGTGTCGGGTTCCCAGATTTTCGTACGAGTGAAAGCAGCAGATTCCCAGTAACTGCAAGTGCAGCGATAAATAACTATCCGTGGGGACCTTCAAGTCCGACGGCTTTACTCCGTTTCAGTCCATTTATGGTCGAAATTTTTTCTCTTCTGTTTGCAGGATCAGTCGTATCCGCATGTCACGGTAACTAGCCACTTCATTTACGAGAGGAGGAACTACGGCTAAGAATCGTGTTAAAATGTCCTTTCTACCTCTTCAGTTGTTCAGCATCGTAGATCAACAGTCGACCATTGACGTCCTCCATAGGAGCATCGAAAGATTAGTAACCATATGCAAGCTCTTTGGTGATGCGGTATAAATTCCTCAAATCATTGCGATCTGCGGCATTTTCGCTCCCCTGACCAGCGTAATAACAAATTTTGTCTTGTCACGTCGTACACTACACTGATTTTTTCCGGATTTCACTCGGTATCGGAGTTCAAGCACGTCATGCCCACCATCACTCGCAGCGATCAGTAAAGCATTCAACCCCTTCCATTCATTGATCTGCTTTCGCGCAATAAGCTAGATCTTATGACGCCCCTTCCGGTGGTGGCCGGCTCTCCCAAACCAAGCAAACGTAAGGGACTATCAGATGCTAATCCCTTTCGGGGCCGATGTCAGCGCCTCTTCTTTTGCGCACATTCAGCTGTCAACTCCTAATTTTACTGCTCGATCTGTTCGATTGTACGACGCTGGTCAATTGGAACCCAACTGACCTTATGGCAGGCTCCGTTTTCGAACAATGTGCCACCAATGACGAGTCGGTGGAAGTGGCAGAAATCCACGAACTTCCTACCATTACATCACGATCACAATATCACCTTTTGAAAGCCTCCCTTAAACTGCGTTAAATTGCTCATAGAAAGCATTACTCTCCACTATGTCGGAAGTCTCCGTTAGTGCATAGTGTTGAGCTGAATTTTGCAGTTAGAAGTCTGTCAGAAATGAGCTCGCGGGCCAAGAGGGCGCGCTTTGCGATAGCCATCAGAAACTACCTGACACTTGGCTTTTCAGAGTACAAAAGAACATTGCCGTCAGAGGTAAAGGAGTAGTGTCCAGAATCTCACCATCTGACTTCGTTTAGGCTCAGAATGTCCAGAAAACGAGCATTCTGAGGATCTCTGCTATCATTATCGAGGAAGGTGCACATATGGCAGAAACCAATGATAGTCCATTTTCGATAGCCAGGTAGGTCACAGCAGGATCCTTTGGCCATCGTCTGCTTAGTCCCTATCCGAGGCGCTGTTGTCGTTTCTCTAGCAGTAAAGTTTCAAAATTTGCTTGTTGGTAACCTATAAATTTCGCAGACTTGACACACTTTAACGCAGATAAGCAGAAATTAATTACACTATCGGTAAATTTACGATAAAGAGTACTCTTCGTAATTGTATTAGAATTTTGATTTGTACCCCGACATTTGGATCTGTTCCAATACTGCGGTTTTATTTGCTTTCCATCATCAACGGCGCAACAACCGGTATCCGCTCTAGGCCTGCCTTGGTAGGGAATTCCAGATACCCCGGTTTTGCGCCGAGGTCCACCAACTCGATATCCCTTAAAAGCTGTTTGGCATCCTGGCCTATGCCATCGCTCCATCTGACGCAGGTTCTGCTTCGTCTTCTTTTTCTACCATCGATATTGTCCTGGGGATGGATCATTCCCATCCATACAGATTAAGTGACCCGGCCATCGCAACCTTTTGAGCCGGATTTTATCCACAACCTGGCGATCGTGGTATCCTTCATGAATTTCATCGTTATAGAAGCTATAGAATCGTCCATCCTCATGTAGGGGACCAAAAAATCTTTGGAGGAGGAGGAATACATGAAGACTCGCAAGATTATAGTCTTGTACAGTAAGAGCTTTGACCCTATGGTGAGACGTTTCGAGCGGAATAGGTTTTGTAAGTTGAAGTAGACTCTGTTGACAACCAACAAACGTGTGTGGACTTCATCGTCTCAGAAATCAACAAAGATCTCAAGGTTGTAATTTCCTATCTCTATTGTTCCCCTTTTCGTCTTGCCTTCGTTAATGTGCAGCCCAAGATCTCGCGCCGGATGCTCGATCTGGATGAATGTCGTCAGCATAGGCCAGTAGTTGGGTAGACTTGAAGAGGATGGTGCCTCATGCATTGACATCTGCATCGCGGATCACCTTTTCTAAGGCCAAGTTAAAGAGGACGCATGGTAGGGCATTCCCCGGTCTTAGACTGTTGTTGATATTAAATGGTCTCGAGAGTAATGCTGCTGTTTTTATCTGGTCTTGCACATAAGTCAGTATCAGCCTAGTCAGTGTTATCAATTTCGTCGGCATACCAAATTCTCTCATGACCGTGTACAGTTTTACCTTTGTTATGTTATCATAGTCGTGAAGTCGATGAAAAGTAGGTGGAAGTGATATCCACATTGCAAAAGTATTTCCATCGGTTGGCGTAGAGAGAAAACTTGGTCTATTGCTGATTTGCCTGGAGTGAAGTTCTTTTGGTATTGGCCATTGATGTTCTGGGTGTAAGGGACTACCCGACCTAGCAAAATAGCGGAGAATATCTTATAGATGGTACTCAGCAACGTGATACCTCCATAACTGTACTGCGTGATATCTCCCTTTTTATTAATAGACAAGGGGTAGCTTCCTCCAAATTACAATTATTGGTTTTAAAGGTAAATATATATTTCGGGAGCCACTAGCTAGCTAGGTAGCTTTGTATTGATGAAGGGGGTAAGTTACTCCCGAAATATATATTTACGTTTAAAACCAAAAATTGTAGTTTGGAGGAAGCTACCGTTGCCTATTAATTTTAGGCTGGACTTCAAGTAGCAGATGAAAATCTAATCTCCCTTTTTATATCCTCGTTGCAAGTCGTCAGGCATTGATTTGCCGTTTCGTACCTTGAGCATAAATTGCCGAATCGCTTTGTGTAATTGGTCGCCTCCATATTTAATCAATTTGGCTGTACGGCTTCTGCCGACTGATGGTATTAAGCCGATGAATTGCACGGACTGTTTCTTCCTTGCTTGGTGGTGACAGCATTTGCCTGTCCTCTTCAGTTGCCAAGACCTCCAACTCGCCGATATTTTTTGGTTATTTAGTTCTTCATCAAAGTACTTAACCTATCAGTCCAAAATGCCCATACGGTCGGAAATCAGGTATTCCTCTTTGTCTCGACAGGATGAGCATCGAGGTGTATAAGGTTTAACCCTGCTGACTTGTTGGTTCCGCGCCTGGTGCGGTTACTTACTGTACTTTTCGAGTTCACAGACACAGAGGATCATTTTTTGATGCTTTATCTCCAGGACATCTGTTAGCTGCGGTTATTGCGGTATCCATTTCCCCCTTATAGGTCTTACGGAGGGCTTTTGTTGTGGATGGATTCAGTATTTACTCTCATCTGATTGTCAGAGGGGATTGTAGACGGTATTGTAATTCAAGTGCGGAGCACTATACCAGCGAGGTGATCCGAGTCTATATTGCCCCCTATATGTTCATCAAGGCTGGGAGGTGGCGGCGTTCGATCACCACGTGGTCAATTTGTTGAAAGTGGTCCCGTCTGGAGAGACCCACATATATATGTGAACCGCTTTGCGGGCAAACCAAGTACTTCCATCAGCCACTGAATAACTCGCAGTGCGTTATCATTTGTGTTTTTATGTAAGGTATGGGAGTCAATGTATACCCTGAATACGGGCTCCGCCTCTACTTGACTGTTTTATAACTAGAAGTATTATAACTAGAACCAACTTCGAGGGTCCGCTGTACTGCCGGTCTGCAGTCTGGCGTCTTCTCTGTAAGAGAGTGTATAGTAATAAGGCTTATATTTCTAAGTTTGCCTCTCAAACGCAGAGTGCATTGCGTTTTGATTATGTTTTCAAAGCCAATAACCCCTGCGGTTGCTTTTCTTGGCTGACTAAGAAAGCTACTCTGAGCACATAATTTGCTGGTTGGCCACTATAATATATGGTGTAGTGGCTCTTCTCCAGGAAACCGGTCCAGCGTATCTATTGCGGCATTGTTACATCAGTCTTATATTGGGATTTGGAGCGGACGTTCCATGTGAAAATGCGAAAATCGTTATTCCGTTTTCGCGGCCGGGTTCGTCGTTATAGAATCCGCCCAGTACGAGGTTCCTTTCGTGGCTTTGGAAATTCTGATTTCCGTGTAGGGTTGTCAGCCCTATTCAAACTGGAGTACCCGTTGGTATGATTTATCCCGTTTTCTGGCTCGGGAGACTCGCCTTCATCCTTCTCCGCTTGCACTTTTTCATTAAGAAAGAACTCGCAGCGACCACCACCACGTGGTGGTGGCGCTTCCCAGGTTTTATCCTTCATCGGGGGTACCAATCCACGTTTCGCCCTGGGACCTATAATCCCCTTTGACCGCCTACAAATTAGTTTAAACCAAATTTCACGAATGAGCATATCAAATTTGCTCAACCGTTTCCCAAAATTACTGTCAGTACTTGCGTACAACTGTATGTAATAGATGTAATATTTAGCTAGCTAGGCTACATTGAATTGCGAAGTCATGTCCTTTGGCACCATTCGGTTGCTGTGAAACGGGGTTCAGTGCCATAGAAAGCCATAACAGACCCACTGAATCCTGTGAAGATTGTTTGTTGGTATCTTAATGGCAATGTATTGTAGTCAGTTGCAATTCACCTAAAATTATTTTAAAGACATGAGTGTAGATGACACCATTGCCTGGAGCAAAGATTATGGCGGTATAAAATGTTTGAGAAGTTTAAAAGATTTGCTGAATTAAACTCGGCTCAACATACTCGTATTGATGCATTTTTAAGGTTTTGTGTGAAACTAAACTCTATTAAAATCGATTCAATGTCTGTCGCTTATCCGTCTGTCTCTCTGTTCGTCTGCTCGTCTGTCCGTCTGTCTGTCACACGATTTACTCGTAAACGTCTGAACCGATTGTTACGAAATTTGGTAAGAATATGTGGTCTTCACATGCAACGTCATTTTTTGTTCAGCACCATTTTGTGTTCAGTTTAAAGGGGGGCTCCTATACATGCGAAAGGGGATATTTTTTTTTTCTACAGAATGCAGCCATGTGGGTTATCAAATGAAAGGTCTCGATTAGTACTTTTTGTAACTGATATTGGATGATACATATTGGAGTGAGGACACAAAATGGGTGCTCCAGAAAGTAAGGCAGGTCTCGTTCTTAGAATCTATCCAACCGAAAAATCTGAAAAAAAATATAATGATGCATACATACATACATACATTACTTTTCGATGGCTGCACAAATACAGTTAATAATAGTATAATATCGTGTTTTAAAAATTTACCAGAAATCCCAGCAAAGGCAATATAAGGTATAAAACATAATTCTGAAAAGTTTGAACGGAATCCAACTATCATTAGCGAAGTTATAGAAGGTCAAACTTACGGATTGCAGGTTAAATTTATTGCGCTGATATCTATTCGGTCATCATCATATCAAGTGAACTCATATGAAGGACGGGGTACATGGGGATATTATAGTTTCCGTTTTTTTTTGGATTTTTTTAGTTATTTCTATCTTCTTTTTCTTCAGCCTTTGTCCCGTTCACAAGCGGAGTCGGCTCGTCGTGATCGGTTTCGCTATTTGGGTCTATCGAATGCCTGATCTGGGTGCAATCTCGAAGCTTTTAAATCCCCATCCAGCGTATCAAGCCACGGTTGTTTAGGTCGTTTACCATCGACTTCGATGTTCAGACCAATCTTGGCAAGCGAATTCTCGTTAGCACGAATTGCGTGACCATACCATCGAAGACACCTCTCTCGCAATTTTTCCACGATCGGTGCAACCCCATAACGATCGCGGATATCCTCATTTCGGATGTGATCAAAACGTGCCACGCCACTAGTCCAACGTAACATCTTCGTCTCCATTACCGCAAGACGCCGTTCATTGTCTCTTATAGTTGGCCAACACTCAGAACCATAGAGAGCGACAGGACGGACAACATTGCGGTAAATTTTAGATTTGAGACGTTCGTTGATACGTCGATCACAAAGAATACCAGTTGTGGAACCATTAGCTGATAGCTGGTAATCTGTGGTGTTATCTTGCCAGTCAGATGGTGTTCTTCCTTCCTGAATAACGCGATTAAAGAATTCACTGAGCCACAGTGTTGGGTCCCAGCTCTTCGCTTTCCACAGCTTAGATGCGATGTCGTTAGGTCCTGTGGCTTTCCCCGATTTCATTCGTTTTATTGCCTCCTAGACTTCAGTTGCGCTGACATGAATGTCCTGGGGGTTTAACGTGAGTACCTGCCGTGAAGGCATAATCCCACGATCCTCTTCGGACACGGATTAATTTTGGGACCACAATCAGAGCTCCGCCATACAAGCACAGCGGTCCTTGTTTATACTGAGTGCAGGCTCAGCATTCATACCAGTGGATGCGAGGCCTGTCTAATAGTTGTACAGCGCAACTCCACGCTCGAGCTCCGAGGAGCTCTGCCCGCGATGTAGGCATAACCACAACCACCATGAAACTCCCACTAGGGGGCCAACCACAAATAACACATCCTCCAGGAATGCTCCTGGAGCATATGCTCTCAGAGGGCCATCCCGGTTCCCATGGTAACAGATAACCTCCGGTGAGGCTTCGTGGCAGAGCCACTTCAAATGAGTCCCTTGCAGACTCGGGTCTGATCGCCCTCCTCGAGTACGTGGGGACGGAAAGTTGCGCTGACAGGTGGAACTGGTCCAAATGTCGGCGATGATTGTAGAAATGGAGGATGAGTAAATTCTTCTGTTGAAATCTGATCGAAGTATTTTTGCGACTTATCCGTTGCGGCTCGACGGTTGGTAAGCAAAGTACCGTTTTTGTCATTAACGCAATAGAAGTGTTCGATATCCGGTGTACGTTCGATATCGCTTTTAACAAGTCGATACAGATCTCTCTCGCCATCCCGAGTGTCCAGTTTATCGTAAAGATTATTGTAATGGTTCGCTCGGGTGACAGCGACCGCCCTGTTTGCTTCCCGGTTGGCATTCTTATAAATTTGCGAATTGGCCAGTGTTTTATCGTCGAGAAATTTGTGATAGAAGCATTTCTTCTCACGGACCTTCATTTCAACGTCATCATTCAAAAGCCAAGTATCTCGGTTGATGTACCGCTTACCCGACTTGGTGACCCCGAGGGTTGCAGAGGCCGCTTTGTGGATCGTGTCTCTGATTTGGTTTCACGATTCTTCCACAATCGTAATGGTCGGCAATCGTATGAGTGAGATCGTTTCTTCTTTCTTCTCACCAAATCGCCACCATTTAATGCGAGACGGGTCAGTGCGTTCCTCACGCTGTTTTATCGGTGGCTTGATTCGCAGGACGGCGATCAACGGCCGATGTTGAGGTGCGATGGTCTCATAGGGAACGACTTTGCAATCAGTGACGGGGGTAAAATGTCGGCGTCTTATGAGAATCTAATCTATTTGCGTTTTACTGTTTCCACTATATAATATAGGAAGATATGACAATCGTTTGATGAATCATGTATTCATAACTACAAGGTCATGTATGTCCGCAAAATCGATTATACGCTCGCCACTCTCATTGCGCGCTCCGAACCCCTTTCCCCCAAGGCACCTGTTACCGTCTGCCTTTGCACCCACATGACCATATAGTCGTCAGCAGGCACGCGACAAGTCTTTTCATCGAGAAGTTGCCAGAAGGCATCTTTCTCGCCATCAGTTCGACCTGTCTGGGGTGCGTAGGCGGTGAAGAAATGAATAGTGCGGTCAGCTGATATAATGGTGAACTTCATCAGCCAATCGTCAAATCGTTCGACTTCTTTAATGGCATCACGGAAACCCTCTGAGATGGCAATGCCAACGCCATATTGAGTGTGTGGGTTACCAAAATAGAGAAGTTTATAGCCATTTTTACCGCGTTCGCGTTCAATGTCGCAGCTTTTGGCACCAGACCATCGGGTTTCTTGCAGAGCGCAGATATCAATGCGCCTTTTCTGAAGGGTTCTTGCGAGTTCCTCGGTCTTTTCAGTTAGGGTTCCAATATTTAGCTTGCAGACACGTATTTGTTTTGTTCGTTGTGTTCGGACTAACTTGCTTACGTCCTGACGCCGTCCATGCGTCAAGAACCCTTGCAGAGTACTCCATGGTGCGAATTTAGGTTGATATTGAATAATTAATGAGTATTACGTTTTAGCATGTTCATGACGTCCATTTTCCATACTAAACTCCAATTAATTTTCTTGATTCTTCACTTTTCAAATAATGGCGTTGTATTTATCCTTTGCCTAGAGACACATACGAAGTCTACAATACGTGTGCTGTACATATGGACGACGGCACTCTCGAATCACCTAAGAAAGGTATTCGAAAGCCAAAATTGAATGATTGATCATTCGCGGTCACATGGTATTCTGAATTCCCATATCCATTTTGCAATTTGATTGTCAGTCACATCACGTTACATTTCACTGGGAGGTCTAAAAGGACAACTGCAATTGGAAGCTGTCTACTATCTCTTGGGGTAATTTAACTGATTTGTGTGTAATGGTCACTAATTAAGTGATTTTACTCTGGAGTCTGTGGCTTTAACGATGGAATGCTTCACGCTATGTGGGACGGCTGGTTATGGGACTATCAACTGAAAATCAAATCATGATGGAAAGTCGATATCATGCACATTGCATTCTATTCTCTACGAGGATGCAATCGATAATCATTCGCTGTGTGGTTCAAGAATTTCATTATTAGCCATTTAATTGTAGGGCTAAGTGGGTCGTCTGAACTTATTAGCGATGTCTGGTCTAGAGACGGAGAATGGTTTGCATTGATTCCTTTTCCATGTTGTTGTTGATGGAGCAATGGATTCATAGTCTTACCACAGTAACTAAATGGGGGCATTATCCTAGGGTTTTGACCATTCAATAGACAGTTTGCCTTTTTGCTCCTCCACAAGTTTTCGGAAAGTTGATAATTCCGTGGGGTTCACTGAGCAATTTCGCTTAGTGCTCCAATAATTGAATTCAATGAGTTTTTGAAAATAAAAAAAGTTTTCTTGCCGTACATTTACTACTTTGAAGTATACTTGGCACATCATGAGTTTCATCAGTAACAGCCCCACTACCTCTACACGTGATTGATTAACTGAATTATTGAATTCTTTCTCAAGAAGGAAGCTTTCTGGACCAAGTTGGTGTTATCGAAGCGCGTCTTTTATCGGATGAAATGAAATTTCTGTCTAAATTGAAGTCGAGGGTAACTGAAAATTTGTCACTTGACACCATTTTCTTTCTTTACTTTCCGAATATCTTATAAAAATATCAACCACTTACATTTAGTACCGCAATGAATTTTCAACAGTAAACAAATTTCGGTGTATCCATGACCTTATTCTTTCAATTTATCTACCACTCGATATTTGTCCAGAGAACTTTTTCTTGCGGAATAGAATTCTCTTAGTAAATACCCATTTTATGTGTCGCATAAAAGCAACAAGCACTTTATCGTAAATAAAATTCTGGAGAATTTGTCGTCATTCCTTTTCTTCTTTTCTTATTTCCAGGATCAAACATCGAATGTTTTCTCACAACCATACATTCCAGGGACAATGACATCGCACAAGCATGAGACGTTGGGAACACATGAAGCTGTTAAGCAGTCACGAAAGAACTATATCACGAATCACCGGCATCATCTAGGTAAGGTATTTTTTCCTGTGGTGTACTTGTAATGTGGCTGGAACCAAGATAGAAGATTTTATTTTGCGATATTGCTGGGTGTAGCTCGTTGAATGCCGATAATGGTATTATTGCTGGGTAGAAGGAGGAAGTGTGGACACATATCGGCATGGCTTCTAGTACTCTAATTTAAAGTTTAGAAGAGAGACGGGAAACTCAAATGTACAGTAAGTGCTAGAAGTAGAATTACGCTGGATATGAAATTTGCTACTTTATTGCCTCAGGAGAACTATTGTTTTGAAACATTGAATCCCCCAGTATTCTAACAGGTAAAGAGACGAATGCGCTTTAAAGGATTTGGAAATCCATTTCCTCCCCAGAGCAAAATTTGAATTTATGGTTTATGTACCATGTGCACAAGCAACGTAAATCGATATATTCTACGAACTAATTAGCATTAATTATATTACAACAATAATAAATACATATAATAACGAATCCAGAATGAAATTTGGATTAGACAAGTGTCGAATCCTAGCCATCCGCATGCCGGACATAGCATTGGTGACCTTCACATCGAAGCTGTGAACGAGGAACACCTCTATTATTATTTTGTTAAGGGAAAGGCGCACCGCATCCTTGAAGAATTATTGTGCCCCTTTTACTGGTTATAGCGTACCTATTGAACATAGTATCTCTTCCACGCTGGACAAATATTCGTTTCTGAACTTACGTACTAATGATTTGACCGAGGAACGAAGAGATTTGAAAAAAAGTCAGCAACGTTTCTAGAAGCCAGGAACTTCTTTCTCACAGTCTGTTTTTGACGTAGTTTTTTGTGAATTTCAGTGGTGAACCAGACGAGGTAAGAGCGTAAGCACTTAGGAGAGGCGTTCACTCCTCTAACAGGGAAGAAGATCAGATAAAAAGGTATAGAAAGTGTTGACTGCTTGGTCACAGGTAAATGGAGAGAGGAGGGAAACCCTGTAGATTGACGCCAGGGCTGAGTTCAGACCTTCGAAGTTTGCCTTACGAAAGTTGAACTTGGTAGGCCTGTGAGCGACAGGAGAGTGGAGTCGGGATAGCTGAACATTGAATTCGAGAGCAGGATGATGAGCGTCAGGGGCAACGTAAGAGGGAGCATGAAGGGTTTGGGAAAGGAAGGTCAGAGAGGACAAGGTTGAGAGTGCGATCTAAGCGGTTTCTAGAAAGGTTAAACTGGAGGGCGCCACAGGTGTACATGAAAGTGGATACAGGAAGAGAAGAGTGAGTCGAGTTATTAGGCAGGGAGGGAAGGCAAGGAAAGCATAGGAAGATTAAAGTCGCCACAGAGGATGCACGGAACTGAGGGAAACAAAACGATTAGGGCTTCTGATAACCTATCGAAGAAATCCTCGTACAGAGAAGGCGGGCTTAGGCAGGGAAAATATACACACGATATGATAAAGGGACATACGTTTGGCAGAAGGACACGTATCGTAACAGAATCCGCCAGTTGTCTTGCCAAGCGCAGCACAGTCTCTATCACAACGAAAGACAGAGTAATCTTCGAGGAGCTCAGAATCTAAAATCCTGTCATCCAGCCAGGTTTGAGAAATGCTAAGGCAGACAGTTTGAAATCCGACAGCTTGGTCCTTAGACCCCTTACATTTTGATAAAATAGCGTATAGTTGTTGGAATCATCCAAGTTGGGCGAGGCAGGCGGGCGGGCCGGAAATTTTCTCGAAGCTTAGACCTCTGATAAGGCTTGACGAAGACTCCCTGTGCCCAAAAGGAAGATTGGACGATAGCATCAAAGTCGTGAGGATATGTCACTTTGAAGGAAGCTATCACTCATTCAGGAGGGCCACCCTTCGTCAGCTTCACATACGAAAAAGGTGACAAAGTTGAGTTGGTTTTGCTTCTGATATAGGCCAGAATTTCGTCGGGCGTGGTAGAGTACGTTAGCCTTGACACGAACAGCTGTTTCGGTGGCGAGGCGTTCAATTGGGGGCCACTCGGGCGACATGAGGTCGGAAAGGCCTGTGGTTCAGCGGTGGCGGGCGTCAATGATATACAGGAGGAAGCGTGCGGTGGTGCTATTGCAGCGACTGTAGGATAAACGCCAGAAGTTCGTAGCGCATCCGATGATGCGTAGGGAACCTGTCCTTCGGATGGAGGACGATTTTTCAGTTGGCTAGCGGAAGTCATTGGGTTGATACAACCTTTTATAGCCGCACTGGAATAGTGCGTGGCAGATAGAGGCAGAGAATTAGTCGACCGGGGCGACTTAGATATGGCGCCAGTTTTGTTGGCTGCAGTCGCCGGCAAGGTATAAGCAGAGCCAGTCAGCGGCATCTCAGGAGCTGAGGCTATGCTTGTGCTTGATGAAGCAGCAGCTTGCGGGGGCAGAATTGTCGGCGATTTTGAAATTGCATGTTGAATTGACGACAAAGTCGCCGTGTGTTAATGCAGCAACTGAATTGCATCAGATAGCGTGGTACCGCAGCAGGCGTTACAATGATAGGTAATGTTCGGTGAAAATTTTGCGCGAATATCTATAAACGCAGAGGGAATATCCAAACAGTTGGCGTGAAAGGTCGCACCACAGTACCCATCGCAGTCTAAAAATATGGAGCGAATAGATTCCGGCTCCTTACAAATGGCACGCAGAGTACCATAAATCGGCGAGGAAGTTGCCATAATAAATTTGAAAAAAGGTGATTAAACACACATTCAGTTACATAAACGGACGAAGATTTACACAAGAGAACTACCGACGCTACCTTTTATTGAAAAGCAAATGGTGTCCCAATAATAGTTAAATTCCGCTGTTTGTGTATATTGTGATGAATTGTAAGAGATAATAACCGCAATACACTGCGCTAAGGAGTGCCGTTTGGGGTTATCATTAATTACGTTAGTCCCTGCCTACATACCTACACGTAATTATAAGTACACATGCACGTTTATCCATATTTGCATTTATCTTCATATAATATTTACCAAACAATGAGTAACTCATTCACTTTTGAGATTTGCTCTTGAAGATAAAATTCCACATGAGCTTTCATTTACATTTCATGCATAACAATGATATGTGCAAAACCCCTCTAGTCAAGAAAATAATATTACATGCAGAAGGATATTGAAATAAAAGTATCAGGGAGGTCATCATAAGCAAGAGATGTTTGCATAGGTTTTAGGACAAATACCGAACATTAATTTGTAGGCATAAATAGGAAATATTCCTACGACTTAAAAACCTTTCCTTAGATAAATTCTGTTTTAGCAGAGCCTAAAGTTTTATTCGTTATGTAAAAAAACTCCCATTGATTTCAGGAAATTAAAACAGTCTCTACGCAGAAAATTTCATCATAGAGGTTCATATGATTAATACTCAGTTTATACATATTTATAGGGCATGATTCGTTCAACACAATTAACCAATTAAACTTCGGGAAGGGGAAGCATTTCCTTGGACAACCTACATAGTGACAGCGAGCATCAACAATATCAAAAAAACCTTATTATTATTATTATACTGTTAAGGGAAAGTTGCACCGCGTCCTTGAAGGACTATTGTGTCCCTTTTACTGGTTATAGTGTACCTATTGATCATAGTATCTCTAGCAGGCCTGAAACCGTCAGGAACTTTAGTATGTTCCCTACTTCCAGATCTTTCAGCTTTGCATCTGGTATTAAGTGTTCTCCCAGATGCCTCGACCTACTTTGCAGAAGTGCCGCACACTGCCCCAGGACGTGTATAGAGGTTTCGTCCCCCTCCTCACAAAACCTGCAGGCAGTGTCCGTAGATATCCCTAGCTTCTCTAGGTGTGAGAATTCCCACTATGATTCGGAGGTTCTTTTTGATGAGGTTTAAGCAATCCTTTGTGCGCATGGGTTCGTATCCCCCAAAAAGCACCCTGGACTGCTCCATCCCTGGTAGGCCCACCCAGTATAGTGCCCTCAACCGTGCCTCTTCATTTCTTAGATTCATAGCCATGAAACCGTTCCCGATTCTACAGAAAGGTTCTGGTCCGTGTAAAGGCGTCCCTGCTCCCTTCTTGGCTAGTTCGTCCGCTGTCTCGTTGCCTTCCAACCCAACATGGCCTGGAATCCAAAGTATCCAGACCTTGTTGGACGAGCCGAGTGTATTCAGTCTCTCAAAGCATTCCCATACCAGTTTAGAGTTCACCTGGTTGGACCTAAGTGCCTTGATCGCTACTTGGCTATCGGTGAGAATAGCTATATTCTGTCCCCTATAGTTCCTTAAGGCACATTTGTCTATGACGTATATTTCCGCCTGGAATACACTAGTGTACCTACCCATTGGCTCAAAGTACATTTTCCTTGGAACAAGTCATTGCCGGTGTCAACCGGCACTTGCTCTCTCTGCTGTGAAGGATTCGTCAGTGTACCAAGTAATCAGTTGCTGGTTTAAGTCGTATGTTGCAGCCACGCTCTTCCAGTTTGCCTTGTTACTCCAACGTATTTCAAACTTCTTATCGAAGTGGAACCTCGTTGTCATGTTATCCCTTGGTATCAGTAATTCGGGGTACCGCCTAGAAAGGATAGCAATTTTCCTTCGATTTAGGCAGCTCCCCGCCTCGCTCATACTACCGGCCATCCTGAATATTGCCCTCTTGCCTGTATCTGTATGTGCAGATGGAGAAGGGTTAATCCCAGAAGGACCTTCAGGGATGCCGTTGGGCATGTCCTCATTGCCCCACTGATACACACGCAAGCCAGCCTTTGGAGCTTATGTAATTCCCTGGCTTGTGTGCTGAGTTCGGTTCCTTCTGCCCAGATTACCACTCCATTGGCCTTACTATTGCAGCATATATATGCAAAGTAGTATCTTGGGGCTGCAACCCTATTTTTTCCTGCTATGGACCTGCAAGTCATCAGAGCCCTCGTGGCTTTCTTACAAGTGTTGCAGCATTGATACACACGCAAGCCAGCCTTTGGAGCTTATGTAATTCCCTGGGTTGTGTGCTGAGTTCGGTTCTTTCTGCCCAGATTACTGGTCCATAGGTAACCATTGGCCTTACTATTGCAGTATATATCCAAAGTAGTATCTTCGGCTGCAACCCCATTTTTTTTCTGCTGCTATGGATCTGCAAGTCATCAGAGCCCTCGTAGCTTTCTGACAAGTGTTTCCGACATGTGTCTTCCAGAGTAATTTTTGGTCTAGCGTAATTCCCAAATATTTGACCTCTGTTTCTCGTTTCACCTCCATATCATGTAATGTTATGGCTCTCAGGTAATCAAGCTTACACCTCCTAGTGAATGGTACTATGGTGGTTTTGGCTGGGTGGATCCGCAGTCTCACCTTCCTGCACCAGGCACTAGCAATCCTTAGTCCAGTTTGGATTCTATCACATAGGGTATCTTCATATTTGCCCCTACAGATTAAAACAATGTCGTCCGCGTAACCCTGGACTTGTATTCCAGTATTTTCCTCTCCAAATACCTCGGAATTCTGCACGGGACCCATGCTCGGGTGGGTGATCTGAAGGATGCTCTGCTGTCTGAATTCCTGTGATGTGTAAAGCTGGTACTGAAGTCGCATTTCTCGGGGAAGAATGAAAGAAACGTACTGATCATATTCTCTCTCCCTTCACTGGCTTATGCATTCGGAATATTGCCCTTGACGAAAATCGATCAGGAAAACGTCCAGCGACCGATACGGAGACAGAAGCGTGGTTGATGTGGCTGGACCAAATTACCGGCAAGTCGGCTCACTGCGCTCTTATTTTACAGCAAAGAGCAGGCGAGTACTTTGCATGTGGCTGTTTGTAAGGCAGACTGTGGGCTAACTCGACTTAGCTCAAAGGATCGATTTTTAAATCCTCTGAGTGGGGTAAAGTTAGACAAAGAGCGGATGGATGAATAGGAGTCGGGAACATAGATTGATTAGATAGATTAGAATGATTAGCTGGTATACTGAATTCCTTCTCTATGGATAGAAACAGCGTATAGTGATAATATATATTGGGTATATTGGGAATATATTGGGTTGGGGAAAAAGTAATGTCGTATTTGTGATCGAATTTTAACACTTTATTTAACATACTTAGAATTATTCGATTTAAGTCAAATATGCGCCGTTTTGTTCGAAAACTTTTTGCCATTTAGAAGGCAACTCCATTATCCCCCTCTTATAACCCCCCCCCCCCCCCCCCCCCTTTTTCTGGAAAAAACTTAAACAGCCAGTTTTCACAAGCCCCTTTTGAGACGAACTTAGTAGCACCAAGAGCGTTTTGCATGGACCGGAAGAGATGGTAATCACTACCAGGTCCGGATCATACGGTGGGTGCGATAGGACATCCATCCGAGCTCCCGTAGTTTCTAGCGGGTCATCAAAGATGTGTGAGGCCGAGCGTTGTCCTGGTGGAACAGAACACCATTCCTATTGACCAATCCTGGCCGCTTCTGGTCAATCGCCAGCTTCAAACGGTCGAAACCCACCACACACAGCAAAACCTTCCTGGCCGTCAATCCGGGCTTGACGATGGTTTGGGCCGGCTCGCCGCGCTTCGACCACGATCTTTTTCGCTTTTTCGCCATTTATTAACAAATAATAAGCATGATATCCATTTCTTATTGCAACCTCAAAAATTCTACCAGGAAAAGGGAAATACAATGCTTTGATAAAGTTAGTGGCGAATTGGTACCAAATGTGCTCAATTTATTCGGAAACTTCATTTTCATTGTCAGATTGCGTCTCATCTCCATAGATTTTTTTTTGACAACCAACCCTATAAGTTCTCTGTGATATTCATATCCGCTAACGCAGGACATGACTCTAAAACTGTAATGTTTTTAAAAGAAAGTTGGGAAACTGCAAGCGGGACTCTTCAGGTATGAAGGGTTTGTGTTTCCTTATGCCTCTCTTCCGTACTCGAGGAGTTTGGCTAAATCCGAGTCTGCAAAGGGCTCATCTGTAGTAGGTCCCTTCACGAAGCTTCACCGGAGATTACTTGGTATCATGGAAACCAACGAGAGCAGATGCTCCTGGAGGATGTGCTCCCGGCTCGGTTATGTACGGCTACGAGTTACAGCAGAGTTCCTTGTGGACTCAAGCGTGAAGTTGCGCTGTGTAGTTCTGTGGCCATGCCCTTTAATTACGGCAAACGTGTTAGATACACCCTCATTCGCTGCAATGAATGCTGAGCCTGCATTCAGTATAAGCCAGTACCGCTGTGCCAGTTACGGCGGACCTCTCATTGCGGTCACCGAATCAATCTGTGTCCGGAAAGGACCCGTGGCGAGCATTAAAGAGTGGAGAGTTCGAAATAAATTTCGAATGCTGCGAATCCTGCCGCGCCACAGAATTATACCTGTACGACAGGTTCTCACATTAAACTACCAAGACCTTTATGTATTTTCTTATTTGAGTATGAGTGTCTGTCTGCCATGTAGTTTAATATGATTAGCAAGTGTGTAGAAGTTCACCTAAAATAGATACAAGAAAGGAATGGAGAAAAGTAGGTTCCTCATATATAAGACTATAGTATTGTCAATTATTTTTAATTATGACTTTTATTATTATTAATTAAGTAATTATGACGTCAGCACAGTATTTCTATGATTTGTATGTGTGCATGAGGTGGGGGAGGGTCAAAGCCTCTGAGCACTCAGACTCCAGTGGTCCATTGCAGTCAATTCGCCCGTCTAACAAAATATCCCGGATACGTTTATGTATCACAGGATTTCCGTTAGTGGATGCGATGCTACCAGCTGTAGTTGGACCACATTAGCATAAAAAATCTGATGTCTGATGCGTCCATAGGCAGGGCACTCACAAGGAAAATGTTTCGTGGCTCCCATTTCCTAACAACAGGATGGTATCATTTTGAAGTAACCCTATTCTGAACATATGCCCTTCTAGTGAGTCAGAATGCCCACCATACTTCTGCAAGTCTTCCTGTTTTTCAACTGGATGAACTTTCCAGTATGTTTGTTTGCTTCTGACAGGAAAAGCTTGATATGTTTAGCAGCGTTAAGGCTCTGCTACTTACCATTTTAGAAAGTTTGTTCCCAGTTTTTTATACCATCATTAGTCAATGATACTGACACCTCAGTTGTTGATTCCGGTCCGGACATGGGGAAATCGAACGCTCTTTTACTAAAACATCCGAGATTTTAGTTCCCTCAACACCACAATGACCAGTAGTCCCTCTGTATCTAATCGAGAAACTGAGTTCTATCGACTTCGACATTCCTGAACGACTTTTGAAGAAATAAAAAACTACACAGCGCCTTCGATTAGCTTAACTATCGCTACAGACTACGATGCGCCTGCCCTTCAACATCAGAATATCCTGATACGCATTTTTTTGGTTCGTCCCAATTTTCTCTTCGTTTTAAGATAACTTCATATCTTCTACCAAACAGATGTATGGATTCAGTTCTCGTAATAACTCTTAAAATGCTCTGTAGCCCCCATGTTCCATAAATCTAATGAAATTGGTCTATGAGCTGCTCTCACTGCATTGCTGAGTCCAAAGGGCCGGATGTTGTGCTCATGGCACCGATAATACCCAAACACACAGTTCTAGATTTATTGAAAGTCCACGCCTGAGGCATCAACCGTCAAATCAACAGCGCGTTGTGTGTTTTTACAAACCGGTCCGAGATTTCGACCAACAACTAGCACAGCCACGTCATCTGCATAAGCTAGCACCTCAGCACACAGCAATCTCTGCGTTAGTATAATATAGATCCACTAAATCAAAATTTCATCAATACTATGCTCTCTAGGGATGTTACATAGCTTTTGAAAAGGCGCACGGTAAATCGTCCCTTCAATGTCAACGAGGTCACCCACATCGCGTACTCGCCTTTTAGAGTTGCATCCTCTATCTTTGAAATCAAAGAGTGAGGTGAGGTTTAGGTATGAAGACTACCTTTACCTTCTTCCAAGAGATTGGTACGTAGCCCAGAACACGACATCCTCCAAAAAATATTTTTTAAAAGTTGCTCTATGTGCTCTAATTGGCTGTATCTGCAAACTTTTCAACATCTTTCAATACTATGGCGATACGTTTCGGGCCGAACAATTTCTGTAAGCTCATATAGGCTCTATTGGCTGACAACAATCGTGCGCCGATTTCATCGTCATAGCTCTTATGGGTTGTGCGTCCCTAGATAGGAGAGGTTATCAACAGTCTCAAGGTTGTAGTCTCCAATCTTTATTGTTCTCGTTCGACCTGTGCGATTTGTTGTTGTTGATTCTTATATTTCGCCTAGCCTTCATTGATGTGCAGCCCAGGATTTTACTCGCTGTGAATGAAGGCAGACTATACTCGTACATATCGCGTTGTTCTTGCCATAATGTGAATATCGTCAGCATATGTCAGTTGGGTCGACTTAAAGACGATGGCGCTTTTTGCATTAACATCAGCATCCCTGATCACTTTCTCCAGGACCAGGCTAAAGACGATGCATGATAGAGCATTTCTTTGTCTTAGACCGTTATTAATGTCGAATGGTCTCAAGAGTGTTCCTGCTTCTTTAATCTGGCCTCGCACATTGCTCGGGGTCAGCCTGGTTAGTGTTAGTAATTTGTAAAGATTACGTTTTTGACAGTGTAAGGATCTCAAGTTCTAAAAGACCTGGTTCAGTTTCTCGCACTTAATAGCAAAATGCGACGCAGGCGCGTATCGACGGGTACTTCAACGAAATTCTACTTAGCCGTTAGAAGACCTAATTCCGCTTCTATAGCCACGTCATATTGAGTATGTCTTCTGTAGAAGTGACGACGGAACTTAATCTTAAAAATATCTGTCCCTCGGGGTAAGGAATTTGTTCATCGTCCACTTCCACAAGCATTTTCAACATTTGAAGCAATTCCACCTGTCAACGCGTCCGAAGGCGAGGAAGCAACGAATGAAATCGGGGAAAGCAACAAGACCTAACGACTTCTGAGATTTGGAAAGCGAAGAACTGGGACCTAACATTGCGGTTTCGTGAATAGTTCAAACGGGTTATTGAGGAAGGTAGAACACCATCTGACTGGTAAGAAAGTACAATATTTCCAATATGGAAAAAGAGAGGTAGTCCAGTAGGATGTTGAAATTACGGTCCGATCCAGTTACTGTTCCATACCATGACCACGACGACAACCGTATTTGCGAAATCGTTGAAATAACTGTGATCCAAACCGGGTTTGTCAGGATCTGGGGAACCACTGTCGCAATACACGGTGTGCGGTTACTCATGGAGAAAAACCGTGAGAGCATTGCCCTCTTTCCATTCTAGTTCTTGATCTTGAGAAAGCGTTTGACAGTGTGCCACACGAACTCATCTGAGCGGTAAGCGGCGAAAAGATTGGCTGAAACAACGGTGGCTGTGTATGCTGGATGAGGATTTGAAAGCCACGCGACCGCATACAGATCAGACCTTTGATAGAACAAAGTGGCGCAACCGATCTCGACGAGTCGACCCCGCTTGTGAACGGGACAAAACTTGAAGATAAAGAAGGCTATCTTCGTTCAGATCGTAATTTCCACATTATTTGACAGATACGAAGAATAAATGAAGCTGGCATGCTCAGTATCGCACTCAGTCCCAATAAAGAATAAAATCGCTTCATATTTTCTATCTTTTTGTTTATTATACACACTGCATATTCGTGATAAAATCGCCAGAGTTTCCTCTGGTCAAGTCCGTTCTAGAAATATTGAATAGAGTAGGATAAACAATAAAGGAGCGTCCAAAAACAGACTATTGCTCTGCAAATATATAAGATTGACACTTTACTCAGGTGGTGCGCTTCTTAGGTATGTATCGCTAGGATCAAAGGCCAAAGGACGAAATAAATATAGACTTCCATCTATACATTGCAAAGCCGTCAAGTAGCTAACAAACTTGGGAACGTGAAACCGCGGAAAGTCCGGCCGTTTCGACGCTCTAAATAGCTTAATGTAGTGATCCTCCTGATGTGGATCAAAAATCCTTCAATAAAGACTGGGGGAAAAAGCACCCAGAGAAAGCCAGTCAGTCAGCTGTGCGTTTTTTTTTTCAATATCAAAGGTCGACAAAACTTCAGGAGTCCGTTTCAGGACATACGCCTCTTATTTTCCTTGTTAAAAGTAATGGACGAAAACTACCCCGATACTACGTGTCCAGTTCTATGCGAAGTTTCCTTGTATTTGCGAGAAATTATCGAATTTGTCTTGATTTTGATTCAAATGAACTACCCGCAATCCTCTCTGCATCTTGTTTCGCAATATTTCCCACTGCACAAGGTGTTCTGAATATAATTACACTTGAACACTCTACTATGCATGTGCAAACATACTTTTCTACATACAATATCATTGGAACTCTGAAATGCTATCCTGTATAATAGGGTAAAATGGAATAAAAGTCAAAAAAGTGCTGACAGTTCAATTTAGTGTTTCCCAACGACTTTTTCCTGCTTCGGCGAAGAATATCAAACACTTTTAGAAGCAATTCTATTGTGGCCAGAGGAGAGTAGTCTAGTGGGAATTGCATTGTGAGATGTGTGCTTGTGCTATTTTGCAGACATTTATATGCTCCACAAGTATTTCAACTGGATTAGAGCTGAACGCATATGTACCAGAGATGCTATCATGCTATTTCCCTTTTTCTTTCGAAATAATTGATTTCAAATCGTTTTAAAAATATTACTTGTAAAATTAATGGTTTCTCAGCAAAAGTCGTAGTTGGAGAAGTTCCAGATAAGTTGCCGCGACCATGTTGTTGTGGAAGAAAATCGAGCTGATGACTTCTTGACGTCCATTTGTAGTGCACAGGCTTACAAGGGGAAAATGAAGCAGTTCCTTTCTACATAATTACCAGAATTTTTATCGATCCAGTAATGAAACTTTCGACGGGTAACGTGGGTGGTTGGTATGAAAGTGCGTCTCATTTAAAAGGAGCAACTGTTCACAGAACTCTGTCTTGAAGAATTTGGTGTAACATCCTCTGATCGGTTTGTCAGACGACGCATATAGCGCCAAACGCCTTGCTATCCGCTGGTTCAACGATGAACAGAATTCATCATGCTACACCATATCAAGTGCCAACAATATTCTTGGGAGGTTATAGTAAAAACAAACTCCTGCACGAAATTCAACCGCACTCTGTATTATTTTCAAAAATTATGATTCTTTTATATAATAAGCTGCAATAATTATGCCCTTCCTCCAATCACCAAGTATAAAGCCGAACTTGAATCTGGGTGGATACCGTAGCAATTGCTCATTTAGTTGATAACAAGTATCAGAAAGAGATTGAATAGGCGACCAATTGGAGAATACGGACATTGATCTATGAAAGGGGGGGGTACAATTTTCCCGGATGATTCTAAAATATAGTATGTCTAATGACCGCTGATGATGGGAATATCTGAAAGTGACAACTCGGACTGACCGGAACCACGAGGGGAGAACTATCCCGGAAACCTGAAAAGTGAGGAAAGTTAACGAAAGTTAAAATCTAATTGGAAATCTACTGGGGTGTCCCGTCGTGTGCTAACCAAATTCAATAATCTAATAATCTGAAAACATCAGTTTATATGGTACATTGAGATTGCAGCAGAATCTAAAATTCCTAGAAATGGAAAAATTTAATAAAAAACGCAGTGTGACACAGAAGGGGCACCTGGTAATACCACAATAATTGTGACGTTCTAGACATACCTGATATGTTAAATAATACCGAATTTAGTGAGGCTTGAAGCACCCCTTTGACGAATGGATTGTATTTCGAAAATATTCCTTGCAGTAGCATTCTAAAAATGAGAAAAGGAAGAGAAAATCAATTTGATTAGGTAAATGAGAAGACCGAGAAGATTGTATATACATCCTAAATATCAAACAGATTCAAGATCTTACAAATATCTAGCCCGACGAATGGCAATTCTAGTGAGAATAATATTTTCGAAAAGTTTACTTGAGGTTTAAAGCAAACTAATCGGTCGATGGTTGTCGGGAGACCTACGACGAAGAATTCTGCTTTCCTTCTCTGACTTAGTTATTATACTCAGAATATTGAGATTTCTGTCGGGCTATCGTAGCGGAACGTTGCGGTTCAAAACTCGCTGGTAGCAGAATGATTTGTTATCGTGACTGGATGTCAGATACCAGTCGACTCAGTTGCGAATGAGTACCTCAGTCAAATCAGGGTAATAATCTCAGGCGAGTGCAATGCTGTCCACATCGCCTCTTATAGGGTAATGTACATGTATGGTTGCGGTCACAAACTTCAATGAACCGTTCCAATGTGGATTACTGCACTAACGATTATTACTATTATTGAAATTTCTTACCGAGTGCATTTTTGGGGCTGATTAGAAATAAAACAATTACACGAGATGAAGAATAATAGTTCATTGGCACAGACTGTGAAACATTACTTCTGACACCCCAGAATGGTAGAAATGGGTCACAGTATAGTATAGCGACGAAGTAAAATTAAATGTGTATTGTCAACTAGACATTCACTGATGTGATTCCCTTCTTGCACTCTAGCCGTACAATGTAGATACCATCATGAAAGATAGGTAGGTCAATGTATGTTTTGTGCTAGGATCTTCCATCATTCCTTTTCTTCTTCTTTTCTTCATAATACTATACACCATGGTCATTGATTGCTAAATAGGGTGTAGTACGTCAACCACATTTACGTGCCATCGCTGTCGGTTTAGTAAAATAGATGTCCCCCATTTTTATGATTTCCCGAAAAGCTTGCATTTTTTTTAAACTGCGGCACATTACATCCTGGAGTAGTGGATTCCATTGCTGGGCATAACCAGCAACAGATTTGATGCCCTTTCTCAATATGTGACATATCCACTACTGCTTTTGTCGCTTCTCATTTGCTGATTCTTTCGTGTTGAGGTATCTATTATAAATTTCCAGATTTTGGTCACAGTGAACGCAAATCTAGCGCTATTAATGTCGCCAGTAAGGCGAAGTTCGTTACTATGATCAATAGAAGCAACGCTTCCTTTATATACAAATTGAAGACTGTGATGCCTCGTCAGGTTGAGAACCTTTTTTTTCTTGGTATTTACTTTTAGCCCCACTCTTCTCGCCTCCTTCTCGAAATGCAGAACCATTTGGCTCGATGAGAGAGCGAACAGGTGTCATTAGCGTAGTCGCAGTGGGGACTTCTTCTGATATTTTACCTTGATGCAACACATAAAACTTAGATGTTGAATGACAATATGTAGCCAGTTACCCTTTTTCGATAGTCAACAAATACAATGATGTAAACCACAATTACGGCCTCAAAAGAAGCTTAAAGGCCGTAGCAGATGATAGCAGCACTTACCCGATTCTTTCCTTTCATGGCTTTAGGAAAAAAGAAAGATTTTCAGAGAAGGAGAGGGGCGAATTTTGATTGTATTGAACGGAAAGTCGTTTAAAACATTTTTGAAGTTTTATGTTAAAAACCCTTTTAGAATCTTTTCAATGTCTATCTGTCTGTCTATCTGTTATATACGATTTTCTCGAAAACGCTTGGAGCTATTGCCACGAAATTTGGTGAGAACATGTTGTCTGTGAATCCCTTTACATCCGACCAGTGACACTATTTTGCGTTAGGTTTAAGGGGGGAGCTGTATATACACGAGAAAAGAGGATGTACATTTTTTTAGCAAAATATAATCATGTCGAATATCAAGTGGAAGGGCTCCCTTAGTACTTTTCGAAACCAATCTTATTTCTGATATCAGGTAAAACATAGGGAGTGAGGACTCAAAATTTGTACCGCGAAAAGTATAATCTATCCAACCGAAGAATCTAGATACATCATTGTGCAATATGTGTAAATTCTATTCCGATATCTGCTCAAATAAAGTTTATAATGGCGTCCAAAGTCCTCCTTAGAGTTAAAGCTAGAAGTAAAAGAATAGAATAAATGGTAACATAGCGCATAATTTTGGAAAGTTTGCGGAAAAGCCCACTATTATTAAAAAAGTTATGCACGGTCAAAATCTAGCTTTCTTTTTTTGGCTTTTTTTAGGTTTTTGCATGTCAGTATCAATTACTGATTTCAAGTGGGCTATGTATAAAAAGAAAAACTTACATGGAAGATTATCTTATGTGAGGATAAACAAAATCTGTATACCAGAAGCGTTCAAGTATTCTGATTTGCTTTCCAAGGGCGACGTAAAGTTATCTACAGGCGTGACTTCTATCTATGTAGTCTGCTAACTCAAATGCCCGAATACAGTTTTCAAGTAAGTACTACATACTTACTTTACATTGTACTACGTGAATTCCCGACAAACACATGAGTTCAATAGTATCGGTTAAGAACGTTAACCAGGAACGCCATATTGACAAAGGTTCGTGTTCAGTAACTAGAGTTTAGATACTTAATGCGGAGCTCTTATAACAACCAATTGTCGCGGTTTCCTCTTCTCTAGAGCGGTTTGGAAAGGGTGGATAGCAATTGTTATATTCTAATTGGTGTGTTTATTTACCCTGTCTTCGTCGAATATGCCGAAAGTTTCTTCTGATATGTAATTACTGATAGCCAATTGTAATGACAATTTGGGATGGGCAATGGCCAAACGACCATCCTAAGTGGCCGGAGACGACCAAGAGGGGAAAGCTATACCAAGAAAACCTAAAATGTTCCATCAACACGTGGTTCCTTGCCTTTATGCTAGCTAAACTCGGGGATGTGAGGGGCTTCTTTTCACCACTTTGGTCCTTCTCATGTGATTAGACAAAAATTCTTGAGTCCTTTTGACAGATGCGTGGGTCTGCATTAGATCCACCGACAGATCAACACGCACAGCAAAAACTGGAAGATAAAAATAAAACAAACAATGTAAGTGTAATCTGGCAGCATTTGTAGTGATTAAATTAGTTGAAATAATTAAGAATTGTTTGTTTTCTATTCGCTAGTGATATTTATTAAGCTTCCAAATACTAGTATTTGGGGAATCACTTGTTCCTCTCATCAGTTCTAACAAATCAGACTTGAGCAAAAGTGAAATCCAGACACCGTCGTATGAACTACATAAGTGCTCAGAAAGGGGGTAAAAGGAGTTGTATGCGTTTTGTTTTTTTACAAGATCGTTAAGAGGGAAAAATTTCAGCCGAATATATCCAACGTTTGGTCACATCCATGCCACTGGCCAGTAAGGGATGTACATGATGCTAAAAGTCTCCATACGGAGTATTAGTTAGTCATTTTTCGGGTTTTTAATGTCATTTTTACGATTTTTTGGCACTGCCCGAAAAATAGACTCTCTTTTGCTTTCACCCCCAGCAAGGGTTTTACTTTATCCTTTTTTGCCGATTCTTTTTGCGTTGTATCAAACACACTGTAATTAACGTTACGTACGTGTCATTTTCGGTCATTGTAGATTAAAATGATATAAGAAGGAAAATTAAATAATCAAATGAAAATAAAACGAAAATAAATCAAGTCGGGAACCTGGAAGCTGGACGCTTCAGGTATGATGTGTCTTTTTTATAAAGACATTTGACTGTGCATTTGTCCCGTTAGTACGTAGCACGCAATATTATGTATGCATATATTATGTGAGATTATCCATTTTCAAGTGATATTGACACTCAGCCTTGAATTTGCAAAGAATAGTAATATGCTATTATCAACTTTATTCGGAGGGATATCGGTATGAAAGGTATTTCGGAGCCTAGCCACGATATAGTGGCAGCCTCTTGGCTTTTTTTCAGATTTTTGGGTTGGGTAGTTTCTGAAAATTGGTCTGTTAAAGAAATGATTATTTTCAACCTGGCTCACTCTCTGCCTTTCCAATAAATGTCAAAATTAAGACCGGCTTTGGAAAGTACTAATGGAGACCTTTTATTCGATACCCCACATGACTATATTTGGTGATAAAAAAATGTCTACCCCTCATTTGTATGTATTGGAACCTGCTGAGCTTCTGGTGGGCGAAAAGATTCAGAGACAGGTGTTCAGACAATCGCTGAAAGAGATAATAATAAGAATAATCGTTGGCGCGACAATCCAATGGGATCATGACCTTGAAGTGTGTTAGAGCACAATGCAATATTCACCTACACTATTAGGAAATTGTTATTATGAATAAATGAAATTTTTTAAAATGAAAACTCCCAATTGTTAGGTTCTTTTTAGAATAAATAAAATTATATTATAAAAAATAACTGCCTTCACCCAAATCGAGCAGGCGGCGCGAGATCTTGGGCTGCATATCAATCAAGGCAAGACAAAGTATATGGTGGCAACGTCAGCATCGAAAACCAACCAACCAACAACATCAAACCGCATTGGTCAAACAGGGAGAATAAGGATAAGAGAATACAACTTTGAGATCGTTGATAATTTCTCCTATCTAGAGTCGAAAATCACAACCGATAACAGCTACGATGGGAAAATCCGCGCAGGGTTGTTGTCAGCCAACAGACCCTATTTCTGCTTACAAAAACTGTTCCGCTCGAAACGTCTCACCATAGGGTCAAAGCTCTTACTGTACAAAACAATGGTCTTGCCAGTCCTCATGCATTCCTCGGAGACTTGGGTTCTTAGCAAGAAAAATTGCGAACTCTTGGCCGCGTTCGAGAGAAGAATCCTCCGACGAATTTTTGGCCCCCTACGTGTGGAGGGACGATTCCGTAGCCTACATAACGACGAAATCTATGAGCGATACCATGACCGTCTGGTTGTGGATAAAATCCGGCTCATTAGGTTACGGTGGGCGGGTCACTTAATCCGTATGGATGAGGATGTTCCAACCCGGAAAGTCTATAAGGACAATATCTATGGTAGAAAAAGAAGACGATTCAGACCCTGCCTAAGACGGAGCGATGGCGTAGGTCAGGACGCCAGACCGCTTTTAGGGATATCGAATTGGTGGACCTCGGCGCAAAATTGGGATGTCTGGAGTTTCTTATTAAGGCAGGCCTATCCTGGATACCGGTTGTTGCGCCGTTGATGATGATGAAATAAAATTAATCATTTTAAATGTTAAATGTTGGATATACATAAATGAATGTTGGGATGGGAGTGAAGAAATTGAAAGGAATAAATTGGGAAAACTGAGGGGGACAACGAACATATATTATGTATTATTAAATTCATTCTCCCGTCAGATTGTCCCAGGACAAGGCAAGGGGAAGGGAATACTGAAGTGATCAGAAAGGTGAGAAAATGGGTTTCAACCTGCATTTCAGTAAGGCTACGCTTTGGCGCTGACGAACCTGAGCGCCCAAAACACGTCATCTTTTCCGTCTGTCTGATAAATTCGTCCTCATTATGGGCAGTTTCGTATTCTGAATAGTTAAATTAACAGTTCCGAGACTATCTTCCTGTACGACATCTGATGTAACTGCTACCACTTTCTATATAAAATAACTTCTTTATCTACATGAGGTTTTTGCTTGTTCTTCTCGAAAAGTAGTTCTTGTTCTGTTCTTACTTTGAGCATAATATTCTATGATTGTAGAATCTTTTAGTATGTACGGAAGTTGCTTATATTTCATCGAAATAATATGTTCGAGAGATTACTATCACTAGAAGCTCAGACGATGAGTGCCATAAGTTCCCAATACCCTAGCAGCTGGTTGGTGGCTTTTCAGAATATTCTTGAAGGTAGCTGATATCCAGATAGGCAAGTTCAGAAATCAGTAAATTATCTTCATATCCTCTTTCGTCATTGAAAGCAAAATCTATACGCTCAATTCCAATACTTTCTGTTTGCACTTTCTACATTGTATCATACTATTGGCATCCTTGTACTTTACAATATTATCAATGCATGGAAATCTAGTCGGAAATGTTCTTGAATTTATTGACACTATTTCTTGCTTTTGTATTTCTTTCGTTGCAGCTCAGGCGAATACACACATCAACAAAATTCACTTCGAAGCATCATGTCGATGGCCCAAACCGAAGGTTGAGAAAATTCAAAAAGATCCATCGAAAAAGTATTTTCCACATTGCACAGTTTTGCATCGATGCGGAGATGATACCGGTTGCTGTGAAGACGATCTAAAGACATGCGTCGCGATGCGGACGCAAGCCGTCGACTTGTACTTCACGGTGAGTACTCGTATATCCAACAAAAGTATCTATTCTATGACTGTATAGCCTAAGTTCTTTCTATACAAGCCATTTGCATTTATCCGAAGTGAAGACCCAACATTCATTATCGCGTTCCATTCATTCGTAATCTGATGATAGTGACGTAGCCGTTTTACGTTATTGAGTTTTTTCATCTCCTCGTTTTGGTTTTCGGATTAAGTATCTAGCATGGTTTAGTGCTACTACGTACTACTGACCACCGGATACAGCTGTCGTCCAGGGACATAAATCTTCTGCTAAGTAAATGGGTCATTGCGTAGACCTTGCGGCGGCGATGGCTTTCAGGGGATTGCATCTCTCGATTTGAATTTGATAGATTTCCATTTGATTTGATTGTAAATCTCTTCAAATGCTCTGCTAAATGCCATTCGCCTACGAGCTATGATTAAATGTTGAATAACCATTAGGATGAATGTATAATGTTGAGACCATGGTATAATGATGTTGATTGTTTTGGAGAGGCGTTTTGTTTAAAGCTCTGTCTACCAAATATGGACTTAAACTCTGAATAGGATGGAATATGTCTCACTGTTATAGCGGCAGGAAGATCAGATATTCAAAAAATAGAAAATTTCGTGTTATAATTTCTGAAAAAAAACTAAACCCAAATAGTTATTGAAACCTTGTTTGATATTACTTTGGAGTTCTCAATGTTCCCCGGCAACCCATGGTGTGTGAAATTTGAGAATCTGCTGTTAGAATGCAAATGGGATCCAAATAAACCAGGATATGGTCATTAACAAAGAGGATTTTAATCACCTCATATCAATTCATTCAGTTCAAACAGGTAATGAAAAATAATTGAAGGAAGATAGGCTCCTAAAGATACTATAAGATCGTCAATTTGTACAGTTGGGATTACTATTTTATAGCTGGTATACGTCGGTATCCCCCGCAAGGAATAAAGATTAATTCAAGTAGAGGAAAAACGATCAAAATCGTGAGAAAAAATTATTCTGCATTTTATCGTAGATGTCTGTTTAGACATAATATTGTTGTTTCTTTCAATTTCACTAGGAAAACATGAAGTTAGTAACCAACTTCGATGTAATTTCTTTCCCCATCAGAAACTGCCTAAATTGACGCTGTCGCGAATGATGCCATTTTTCACGAGAGAATTTTCTTACTTTTAACAACTCAGTGTGCTCTAGGGACCGTAGCCAGAAATAGTAACACCACCATTAATTCAAAAGAATGGGAATAAATCGAGTATGCGACGTGTTCGTAACGGGTGGTAGGAAGGCAATTTTCTTTATTCGCATCCTTCGCGGAAAGTCCCACAGGTCATGACAGGGCTAGTCGTTGAATAATTCGTTCGCTTTTTTTTACACACTATACTAAAGTTCTCATTGAGTATATGAGAGTAAACTCAGTTGCCTTGATAGGTGGAGTGAACAAGCTGCCAGCCGCTGAGCCGGGCAAGTATTTTTGTTTATTGTTGCTTCCGTTTCGAGTTCGAGCTCGTTATTTCCCAACGAATAATTGTGACGGAACCATAACTATACAAAAGTCGTCACAATGTTCGACGAAGATGGAAACTGGATATCCATGTCCAAAAAATGTCATCAAAAGGGGACTCAAAGGGAAAGTATCAGTAAAGGACACTTCACATAGACATAACAGCAGCAATCACGGAAAAAGGAAATCACAACTGGATGGACTCAGCACAACCTCGTGTATTGTAGGCACTTTACTACCTCCCAGTCATACATTGATCTGCTGAATATAGTAGGTTTCTAAAAGACAACAGCGCCCTTAATTGAAATCATTGGGGCAAGTTTTATCCCATTTACGTGATATTTTTTAAGGTTTTGTTTTACACAAAACCTTATTAAAATTAGTTTACGATCTATCTGTCACATGCATTTTTCTCAAAAACAGTTATGTCGATTGACACCAAATTTGGTGTAAAAGTGGGAACTGTGAACGCGCACGCATACAGTGAGTTACATCATTCTACGTCGAATTTAAGACCCGGTCCCCGTTTCAGGTATAAAATGAAAGGTCGGGATTAGTGCTTTTCAAAACTGGCCTCAGTTTTGACATTTAATTCTCAAGGGGGGAGAGCGATGGCTGGAAATTGGTTGATTTCTCTCACGAGCCCATTCCCAGAACCTAGCCACCCGAAAAATGAAAAAAAATCAAAAAGCTGCCCCTATACAGTACCTAGGCTCCAAATTACCCTCCATTAAAATATCTGTTCAACTAAAGTTAATATATATAGTAGTATATTACTATATTTTTTAGTAATTGACTCCAAAACCCTCCCTTACATCAAATCATGAATCATACAAAAATATAGGCTATAATATAAAATATGATCTTACCAAGTTTGATGCAAATCTCATTATTATTCATATAGTCATGACAGGTGAAAATTGTCGCTTCTGTGCAAATAATAAGATTTTGAATGTCAGTATCACGAGGAAGTGGATATTTTGACATAATATATGCATATACCTTACGTGCTAGGTACTAACAGGATAAATGCCAAATGTTTTTAGAAAAGAAATATACAAAATCTTTTATATCTGAAGAATCTAGCTTCCTGCTTCCCGACTTGTTTCATTAATTTTGAGGATCATGTCGATATAGATGTCGTTGTACTTAGTGTTCGTCAGTGTTCGGCTTAATTTACCACGTCTCACTCACGATTTGGTTCACAACCTCAAATTGTTGTTAAAACTTTGTAGTTGTGGAAGAAATTTCAAAAACAGCACTTTTTGTACTTTTCTAGTTCACATGAACTTTCGGATTGTATAATGCTGCGTCAGACAAAAAAGGAAACCTGCTGTTATCGGTTTTGAAAACATAAGCCAACGGCTATGCACTCTGCGCTTGCGAGGCAAATTTAGAAATATAAGCTTCATTAACGATCACGTCCCTACAGAGGAGACTGCAGAGTCGGAGAAGGATACCTTCTACGAGGCAGTTGAGCCGACCCTCGAAGCCTGTCCCAAGTATGATATCAAAATCGTACTTGGAGATTTCAACTGTCAAATAGGGACGGAGCCCGTATTTAGGCGATGCGTTGACTCTCATAGCTTACATCAAAATAAAAATGATAACGGGCTACGGATTATTCAATTAGCAGTGTCACATGAAATGGTTGTTGAAAGTACCTGGTTTGCGCGGAAAACGATCCATAAATATACGTGGGCCTCTCCAGGCGGGACCACTTTTAACCAAATCGACGACGTGTTGATCGAACACCGCCATCTCTCAGCCTTGATGAATGTCAGAACATATATGGGGACCAATATAGGCTCGAATCACTGTTTCGTTGGTATGGTGCTCCGAGCTCGAATGGCAACACCACCCAGAATCCCCTCTGACAATCAGGTGAGAGTTAACACTGAACCCAGCCCTCCGCAATACCTATAAGAGCGAAATGGATGCCGCAATAACCGCAGTCAACAGAGGACCTGGAGATGAACCATCAACAAATGATCTTTACAACCACCTGAAGAACGTTATCATAACATACTTGGTCCCAGCCGCAAGAAGAGTCGAAACGGCTGATTTGACGATGAATGTAAGCTAGCAATGGAACGGAAGAATGCTGGATACCGAGTAATGCTGCATTCTTAAAGGACCCGGGCTCGCGCGGAGACTTACCACGAAGTCCAGCGAGCGGAGAAGCAACTTCACAGTTCACGTTCCTGAGTACCATCTATAAGATATTCTCCTCTATCTTGCTAGGCCGGATAGCCCTATACGCCCAGAACATGATTGGCCTATACCAAATAGACTTCATTCCAGGCAAATCAGCAACAGATCAGATTTTCTCTATGCGGCAAGCGCTGGAAAAACTGTTGGAATATGGACATCAGTAGCACCATCTTTCATAGGCCAACGATTTGAAATGGATTCGTCCGCGTAGGGCTCCTACTTCTTCTTCTATTTCAAACAGTTTTGGTATTATCTTTCATCATCATCGTCATCAACGGCGCAGTAACCCGTATCTGGTCTAGGCGTGCCTTACTAAGGAACTGAAGACATCCCGGTTTCGCTCCGAGGTCCACCAATTCGATATCCCTAAAAGCTGCCTGGCATCCTGACCTTCACCATCGCTCCATCTCAGGCAGGGTCTGCCTCGTCTTCTTTTTCTACCATAGATATTGCTCTTATAGACTTCCCGGGCTGGATCATCCTCATCCATACGAATTTAGTGAGCCGCCCACCGCAGCCTGTTGAGCCGAATTTTATCCACAACTTGACGGTCATGGTATCGCTCGTAGATTTCGTCGTTATGTAGGCTACGGAATCATCCATCCTCATGTAGGGGGCCAATATTCTTAGGAGGATTCTTCTCTCGAACACGCCCAAGAGTTCGCAATTTTTTTTGCTAAGAACCCAAGTTTCCGAGGAATACATGAGGACTGGCAAGATCATTGTCTTGTACAGTAAGAGCTTTGACTCTATGGTGAGACGTTTCGAGCGGAACAGTTTTCGTGAGCTGAAACAGGCTCTATTGGCTGACAACAACCGTGCACAGATTTCATCATCGTAGCTGTTATCGGTTGTGATTTTCGACCCTAGATAGGAGAAATTATCAACGGTCTCAAAGTTGTATTCTCCTATCCTTATTCTTCCTGTTTGGCCAGTGCAGTTTGATGTTGTTGGTTGATTCGTCTTCGGTGCTGACGTTGCCACCATATATTTTGTCTTGCCTTCATTGATGTGCAGTCCAAGATCTCACGCCAATCGCCGCCTGCTCGATCTGGATGAAGGCAATTTGTACGTCTTGGGTGGTTCTTCCCATGATGTCGATATCGTCAGCATAGGCCAGTAGTTGGGTGGACTTAAAGAGGATCGTACCTTCCGCATTTACCTCAGCATTACGGATCCCTTTCTCGAGGGCCAGGTTGAAGAGAACGGATGATAAGGCATCCCCTTGTCGTAGACCGTTGTTGATTTCGAATGGTCTTGAGAGTGATCCTGCGGCTTTTATCTGGCCTCGCACATTGGTCAGGGTCATCGTAGTCAGTCTTATAAATTTTGCCGGGATATCGAGTTCTCTCATGGCTATGTACAGTTTTACCCCGGCTATGATATCATAGGCGGCTTTGAAGTCGATGAAGAGATGGTGCAACTGATGTCCATATTCCAACAGTTTTCCCATCGCTTGTCACAGAGAGAAAATCTGATCTGTTACTGATTTGCCTGGAGTGGTTGGGTATGGGCCAATGATGTTCTGAGCGTATGGGGCTATCCGGCCTAGCAAGATGGCGGAGAATATCTTATAGATGGTACTGAACAACGTGATACCTCTATAATTGCTTCACTGTGTGATATCTCCCTTTTTATGTATGAGACAAGTAATGCCTCTTTGCTAGTCGTCAGGCATTGATTCGCTGTCCCACACCTTGAGCACAAGTTGATGAACTACTTGGTGTAATTGGTCACCTCCATATTCACCCAATTCGACTGTAATTCCATCGGCTGCTGGCGACTTATAATTTTTAAACCGATCAATTGCACGGACTGTCTCCTCTATATGTGGTGGTGGCAGCATTTGTCCGTCGTCTTCAGTTGATGGGACCTCCAACTCGTCGATGTTCTGCTTGTTCAGTAGTTCGTCAAAGTACTCAACCCATCGCTCCAATATGCCCATTCTGTCCGAAATCAGATTTCCGTTTTTGTCTCGGCAGGATGAACATCGAGGTGTCTAAGGATTCATCCTGCTGACTTGTTGGTAAAACTCGCGCGCCTGGTGCGGTTTCTCCCTGTACTTTTCGAGTTCACAGACCTGCTGGTTCTGCCTGGCTTCCTTTTTCCGTCTATGAAGTTTTTTCTCCGCTCGCCGGAGTTCGTTAGTAGTCTCCGCGCGTGCCCGCGTTCCTTGAGGATGCAGCATTACTCGGTATGCGGCATCCTTCCGTTCTGCTGCTAGCTTACATTCATCGTCAAACTAGCCGTTTCGAATCTTTTTGCGGTTGGACCAAGAATGTTTGTGGCCGTATTTATGATAACGTTCTTCAGGTGATTGTGAGGATCATTCGTTGATGGTTCACCTCCAGGATCTCTGTTGACTGCGGTTATTGTGGGATCCATTTCAATCTTATAAGTGTTGCGTAGGGCTGTGTTGTGGACGGATTCAGTGTTAACTCTCACCTGATTGTCAGAAGGGATTCTGGGTGGTGCTATTATTCGAGCTCGGAATACTATGCCAACGAGATATATTGACCCCCTATATGTTCTGACATTCATCAAGGCTGAGAGGTGGCGGCTTTCGATCAACACGTGGTCAATTTGGTTGAAAGTAGTCCCGTCTGGAGAAGCCCACGTATGTTTGTGGACCGCTTTCCGATACTTCCCACAACCATTTCGTGTGACACTGCTAATTAGATATTCCGCAGTCCATTATCATTTGTATTTTGGTGTAAGCTATGGGAGCCAACGTATCGCCTGAATATGGGCTCCGTCCCTACTTGGCTGTTAAAATCCCCAAGTATGATTTTGATATCATACTTGGGATAGCCTTCGAGGGTCCGCTCAACTGTCTCGTAGAAGGTATCCTTCTCCGACACTGCACTCTCCTGTATGGGCGTGAACGTTAAAGAGGCTTATATTTCAAAATTTACTTCTTAAGCGCAGAGTGCATAGCCGTTATCTTATGTTTTCAAAGCCAATAACAGCAGGTTTTTTTTTGGCTGGCTAAGAAACCTACTCCGAGCACATGGTTTACTGAATGACCACTATAATATATGGTGTAGCGACTCTTCTCCAGGAAACCGGTCCCTGTCCAACGCATCTCCTGTAACGCTGTTACATCGACCTTATGTTGGGATAGAACATCCGCTAGCTGCTCATGCTCAGTTCCATGAGAAAATGCGCAAATCGTTATTGCGTAGTCGTTGCCGGATTCGTCCTTGTGTTATCCGACCAGTTCGAGGCTCCTGTTGTGGCTTCGTAACAAGTTGTTTTCCCTGTAGGGTTGTCATCCCTACCCAACCACCAACCTGGAGGACAAGTTGGTACAGTTTCTCCTGTTTTCAGGCGCGAGAGACTCGCCTTCTTCTTCTCCGTCTTTAGCTTTTCGTTAAGAAGTAGCTCCCAGCGGCCGCCACGTAGAAGTGGAGATAGCGTTTGTTAGTAGAGCTGTTGGTGTTGGTTCAGCAGGCGTTTTCCAGGTTTTATGCTCCATCGTGGGTACCAATCTACGTTTCGCCCTGGGACCTATACTACCCTTTGACCACCATCATCTTTGGCGGAGTTTAAGTCTCTTTCAATGAAAATGGAGGGGGACATATTATTTTCCGCTCCCCAGTATTGTAAATAATGTCCATATTCAGCTTGGGATTATTTTCCATAACAAGAAGCAGTGCAGAAATGGGGTTACTACTAGACAACGCCCTTTTAGTTTCGTAGCTGCCGCTTTGCTCGCTGGTTACTAAGTTGTCCACGTTATCCACTGTTACATTAATTTATATATTTTGGTCATGATTTGATATATAAATTATTCGTTATTAACTTGCAGTGTTATTTTACATAAGCTTCTGTTCTATCATCTTTTGATATGTTTACATCATAAAAAAAAACTTACTTTCTACCAAAAAAATCATTTTGATATTTCTGGGAAATAGCCTTCAGGCTGAATTGTTTTTAAAAATCACTTCCGAAAGTCAGCATCCCACCTTCATTAATCATTTCATGGGATCTAATCGGATACCCAGCTATTAAAAGCACTTTCTGAGAATAAGATTTTAAACGATGAAGGAATCATTACCGAAGACCTGTTGTTATGTTAGGACCAAATGGTCGGCGGAAGTAGAATATTTTCGGGAAAAAAAGGAATTGCAAAAAAAGAAGATACATACTTTTCATTCCTCTCTAAAGAAAGGCATGAGTTCGATCCTGTCGAAACTTTAAAACTAGTAAAACGATGCCAAATAAAGATGTCTATGAGAAATTCAATTTTCTTTGTCCTTAGTTCACTGCAGAGCTAGAAGTCACTAGCTTTGACTGTCATTTCTCAAATATTTCCAAAGAAACCAAATCCACTACTCTCGTAGAAATCTTGTAGAATCACTGAGGCGTGAAATATCAATTTGTAAATTTTGATGTGAATTTCGATTTTTCCGATAGCTACGATGTAAGGCAATGTGGCGAAGGGTTTAGTCTATTGGACTTATTTCATGATCATTCCGTTTCGTATTTAGTTTGGCAGAGAAGTAGTCAGATGATGCTCCTAAAAGAAATGGAAAGATAGTTTCAGAATATCTAGATATTTTTCTCTTTATGTTGGAGATCTATTTTGAACCAAACTTCCTTTCATGCTCTGAAGGGACCCACAATGCTTCCAAGGAAAAATACTTCTTCTTGCCACAGCGTACCCTACCATTCTGTAGGAAGGCACTGTGACGCTGTGGAAGGCACAGCGTGGATTCCACTGGTCCATTAATCATTTTCCAAAGATTAAACTTAACCGTGTAGAATAATTTGTTGTATCAGAATTATAGGTACCTTCGTTAGCGGTTTATCCATTGTTGAGCTTGAATCGTAGCGGTTCACTTTAGTTATGTTAGCCTTGGATAAATAGGTCAGACTACCATAGTAGTAATTACGATATACTATTGTAGTTTTAATAAACACATATAACTTACTTCTAGTTCTCGCTCTGCGGAAAGAACCATCTGGACTAAAATTATCTCTTTGCTTGGTTCTATAGTATTTTTGATAGAAACTATTTATGTACCCTGCATGCGATGTCAATACCGAAAACGCTATCTCTTTCGCAAATTAACGGAAATCAGGTCATAGCCTCCTTAACTTTCTTGTCCTTACGGCGATAGGGTGAAATAATTTTCATGGAAAAACTACCTTGCATGACCATAATTCAAAAGATCTAAATGAAAATTCACTGGCTGAATCTGAGAATCCCGGAGTCGTGGAAAATTACAAAGTGAAAGAGGAGAATTTATGCGTGCAAAAAGATACTGAACGGAATCGGATGGTAGCCATTACAAACGCAATGGTAATAACTTCTTGAGAAATCCCTGACCCTTACGAAATGATTCTTATGATTTTATGGGTGGTTGGGAATAAGTTTTTAGTATTTTCTGCGAAATATACATGCATATGCACATGTGTTGGATGTTAAAGGAAGTGTTTTTGAGAATGAATGAGGATCACGTTTTTATAGTCCCTTTGGGATTTATTGCATGGATTCGAACCAGGAACAAATTTTTAGATAGGGAATTAAAGTTGGAATTGTAAATGTGTGTGTTATGTTATCTAAAATTATGGACACAGTAAAATATGTGCGTATATTAACGAAATCAGTACGTACTTAGATTTCCGCTGTAGCAATGCAATAGCTTTATCGAAGTTAATTCCGTCCTTGCCCACGTGCTTGTCCTTCGAACGCTTTGATCCCTCACGTGCAGAATTAACGTGTCTATACCGATGCGTGGGTCCACACCGGATCTAAAAATAGACAAAAAGCAAAGGAAATCGCGATCGCCTAACGAAAAAAACAGAACGCGATCTAAACCTGGAAAATAAAAAAAACAAGTCAGGAAATCGGAAGCTGGACACTTCAGGTATGAAAGGTTTTGTGTATTTCTTTTATAAAGCCATTTGAATGTGCATTTGTCCCATTAGAACCTAGCACGTAATATATGCATGTATTATGTGGGAATATCCACTTTCAGGTGATATTGACGTCTTGAATTTGCACAAAATCGGAAAGTTATTGTAGGTCAAGTTTTGTTAGTAATAGTACGATTTCCATCAAAGGTAGAATTATGCTCTATACCATAGCCTATATTGCTGCAAAATTTCATGGTGCTAAGATGAACTTAAGGGGGGTCAAGCCAATTATCAAAAATTATAGCAATATGCTATTATTACCTCTATTTGAACAGGCATCGGTAAGAAGGGTATTTCGGAGCCTTGGAACCATACAGTCTCTTGATTTTCTTCAGATTTTTCGGTTGAGTAGTTTCTGAGAATGGGTCGATTAAAGAAACGATCACTTTCGACCCCCGCACTCCCCGCTTTTCCAACAAATGTCAAAATTAAGCCCGGTTTCGGAAAGTACTAATCGAGACCTTTCATTTGATATCCCAGCGTTCACAGTTCCCATCTTTCCACCAAATTTGGTGGTAATCGCTATAGCTGTCCCCGAGAAAAATGCTTGTGACAGACAGACAAACAGACAGGCGAACAGGCAGACAGTGAGTTGATTTTAATAATTTTTGTTTTACCCAAAACCTTAAAGCCGGCTTGATTGCGCGCGTGGAGCCGGAAGTCTCCGGACCCAAGTGCCGCGATGACGAAGCAAGATCCACGACGGATCACAGTCTCGATCATTGCGTCTTCTGCCTCAGACAGTTATTGAGGCGCGGCCTCTGAGGTTCCCTCCCAGCCTTAACATCCTCAAGCCATTGTTTAGAGGATGTCCCTAATGATGTTTTGCGGAGTCAAGGAGGAAGAGAGTTTAAAAAATTTCTTCTCAAATGGCGCCCAACGTGGGGCACAAAATTTTCCGGATTCAGGCCTAATTTCTTATTCACAGGTTTTCCGAACCTGGGGAAGATAGCCTATTCCGGCTAACAACTTCGTTTGGTGTGTCGGATAGAGAATCAATAGATTCTCAACGTTGTTCCCGGCTAGGTTCAATGTACACTTACCTTCCCATTTCTAGTTTTAGGTTTCACGCCTTGTTCCGTGGAAGCAAGTATTCCTAAGCCTTAATTTCCTTTACCACCTTATAACGTAAAGTTTCCTGCCCTGTCTTTGGTAGAATACCACAAGAGCTAGTCGTTTGTTGTGTTTGTCTTGTAGGTGATTGCCTTCTAGAAATCTCTGGATCTTCCGTCCGAGCTTCTGAGAAGTGTCCTTTCCTACCTTTATGTCAAACGGCTATCTCTTTGTTTTAGAATTTGAAAAACTAAATATTCTTTCTCCTTCGTAGCGATGGAGTGACGCTTGAGGTGAATCCTTGATGAAATACGGAGGTAAACGGCTATATGCTGTGCCGCTCCGTCCTCAAAGATTCATCTTCACTTTGTTCTATGACTTCAGACTAGGAAGATTGAATTCTCGCGATCCCTTTTTGTTTGTTTTTTTATTAATTCTCTGCGACGGGAGCAACTCGATTGTTGTTTCCTCGTTAACAAGCATCATGTGCACACATATAAAACACAAACGCTGAAGTTCGGATGGCATTTTGGCCATCCTAGAGTTTTGCGGGAGTTGAATATTTAGAGAGGGAGGGGTCATCGTAATTCATTATTTTTTTTCCTTTTATCGAAGGTGTGAGGAGTTGGTTACTTTGGATTATTATATTATTTGATTTTTGCAGTTATTTTCATTATTTTCTTTCCTTTGCTTGTTTTTTTTGCCTGTTTTCTTTTCCCTTGATTCGATCATTTTACCTTTTCTATTATGTTCTTCGCTTTTTTTTTTATTTTGGGCCACTTTATTGCTTCTTTTTGCTATCTCTTCCCTCTAGGCCATCTTGTGGTCATACCATTCCTTTAGGCCCATTGTAAATGGCGCCCAACGTGGGGCCCGAACCCAGAACCCACGAACCTGAGATTAAGAGTCTCATGCTCTACCGGCTGAACCAGTCGGGCTAGCACAGAGGCGTGCAAAAACGTGTCAACCGATCATTTTGATGGGGCTTCAGTCGTTGCGAGCGGACCTGCACGGTGAACTTCGCCAATTTTTTTTTAGCTTCCTTCTCTTCCCTCTAAGTTGTCTTTGACCACTCAGGATGTTTTTTGGATCATCCCACTCCCCTAAGTCCATTACAGCATGTAGAATTGATTATTTCTTTATCCAATTTATAAGTGGGCATAGAAGTTTTTAGTTTTACCTGCACTAGGTTGGGGAGGTGCCATCCCCTGACTATGTGTTCTGCAGTGGAGCGGTTGAGGATGCCTAACACACCTTTTTCTGTTGTGGGAGGTGGGATGGGGTTCATCGGCAGCTTTATGCACTCACAAGGGGAGTTGTGTTGCACATGAAGCACACCATCCACGTACAGCTCGGCCTGTCGGTTACGCCTGAAGAGCCCGTAATGCAACCGCCCACTAATTGAATTGAATGCATCATCCACGTATGTAGACAAGATTAGTTCAACTCTGGACGTGGAAGGCCTTGATACGAGAATTTGAAATAGTTTTGTATTTGAGCTTTTATTAAAAATGTTCATTAGCGGTAAAAAATCCCACAAAATTTACTGAACAACCAGAGCATCGGCGAGTTGGAGGTTCCGCTAACTGAAGACGACGGGAAAGTTCTGCCACCACCAAGTGTAGAAGAAACAGTCCGTGCAATTCATCGGCTTAAAAATCATAAGTGGCCAGGAGCCGATGGAATTACAGCCGAATTGGTTAAATATGCGGGCGACCAATTACACCAAGTGGTTCATCAACTTGTGCTCAAGGTATGGGACAGCGAATCAATGCCTGACGACGACTGGCAACGAGGCATTATCTGTCTCATACATAAAAAGGGAGATATCACACAGTGCAGCAATTAAAGAGGTATCACGTTGCTGAGTACCATCTATAAGATATTCTCCGCAATCTTGCTAGGCCGGATAGCCCTATACGCCCAGAACATCATTGGCCCATGCCAAAGAGGCTTCATTCCAGGCAAATTAGCAACAGATCAGATTTTCTTTGTGTGACAAGCGATGGAGAAACTGTTGGAATATGGACATCAACTGCACAATCCATTCGTCCGCTGTAAAGCCGCCTATGATAGCATAGCCAGGGTAAAATTGTACACAGCCATGAGAGAATTCGGTATCCCGACGAAATTGATAAGACTGACTAGACTGACCCTGATCAATGTGCAAGGTCAGATAAAAGAAGCAGGATCACTCTCAAGACCATTCGACATCAACAACGGTCTACGACACGGGGATGCCCTGTCATGCGTCCTCTTTAACCTGGCCCTCGAGAAAGTGATCCGTGATGCTGAGGTAAATGCAAGAGGTACGATTCTCTTTAAGTCCACCCAACTACTGGCCTATGCTGACGATATCGACATCATGGGAAGGACGACCCGAGACGTACAAACTGCCTTCATCCAGATCGAGCAGGTGTGCATTGGCACAAGATCTTGGGCTGCACATGAATGAAGGCAAGACAAAATATATGGTGGCAACGTCTGCACCGAAGACGAATCAACCAACAACATCAAACCGCACTGGTCAAGCGGGAAGAATAAGGATAGGAGAATACAACTGTGAGACCGTTGATAATTTTTCCTATCTAGGGTCGAAAATCACAACCGATAACAGCAACGATGATGAAATCCGCGCACGGTTGTTGGCAGCCAACAGAGCCCATTTCAGTTTACAAAAACTGTTCCGTTCGAAACCTCTCACCACAGGGTCAAAGCTCTTACTGTACAAGACAATAATCTTGCCAGCCCTCATGTATTCGTCGGAAACTTGGGTTCTTAGCAAGAAGAATTGCGAACTCTTGGCCGCGTTCGAGAGAAGAATCCTCCTAAGAATTTTTGGCCGCCTACATGAGAATGGACGATTTCGTAGTCTACATAACGACGAGATATATGAGCGATACCATGACCGTCAGTTTCTGAATCCGGTCTAATAAGTTACGTTAGGCGGGTCACTTAATCCGTACGGATGAGGATGATCCAGCCCGGAAGGTCTATAAGGGCAATATATATGATAGAAAAAGAAGACGAGGCAGACCCTCCCTGAGATGAAGCGATGGCGTAGGTCAGGACGCCAGGCAACTGTTAGGGATATCGAATTGGTGGACCTCGGCTCAGAGCCGGGATGTCTGGTGTTGCTTGCATGATGATGAAAAGAAACATAGATCTTCCACTTATTTTGATGCCGGTAGTGTGAAAACTGCTTTCTAGCAACGTCTGGAGGTTCCAAGACAATTAATCCTGACTCCTTAGCATTTTGATTCTGGAAAGGATTTTATAGGTATGAAACGGATCGTATTTGATCAGTGCTGGATAAGGATAAAATTTACTTTCGACTGTATTGTTTTTTGAGAAAGAAGATAACGATTTTTTAAACTGGAGGATCAGAAACTTCATCTTCAATTCAATTGAAGTTTATTACACGAAGAACACATTTTTCCGTCAATATTTGCTGGGAAAGGAAAGTATGAAATGTGTCTATCAAAGCCTAGTATGTGAAAATTGTGATAGATATGGCATCTTAATTCTTTCTAAAATTTAAGGCAGCAACCGTTTTATGTTCATCTATAAATGTGGGATTAATGTTCGAAGGGGCTTAAGAACATTTCCTTCTCGTCTAATATCTTCTCAACATTCTCCACTCAGACCTTTCTTCACTTAAGCAATTCGCATGTGGTCCAGTCTGGTTTCCCAAACAACCCGCAGACAAAATTAGTATCCGATTCACATTATATTGCCAAATAGCCCAACGGATGGTCGTCCGATGGCGGGTGGTTGATTTATGGCCCGAATTGGCAGTTTCAGTTTTTGTGCATTGTTTCACATGTTGTACCGCACTAAATCCTCTCATCTGGTTGCGTGCGGTTTCATGTGTTCCCTAGTCGTAATTTGTTATGAAGTTTCCGTATCCGGATTATCCAAAATTTATTGGCAGTAAACTCAGTTCAAAAATATTTGGCATTAATTCAAGCCACGCTGCTGCTCCAACAAGCAATTTGTTAGCTGCGTTACGCACTGGGAAGGGCGCTCATATGGGCTTGCAGTTTGAACTTTCAGCTTGTTATCCGCGCATATGTAAAGTGTGTAGGCCACGCATTTAAAATGATTGATATAACCGCAAACGCACGTCAGGTTGACCTTCTCGGCTTTGTTTATGAGGATGACTTAAACCTTTAGAGCAAAGGTACCTTAACTAATGTGGGAAAATAAAAATAGATTTAAGAGGAGCATTTAATGGTTTTAGGGTTTTCTGTAAAGTCCCACGTAAAAGATTAGTTTTGGCCTTAGGCATTTCACTTTTCAGTGCGAAGGTTATATGTTAAACTTATATGGATGGAATTGAAGCAGGAAATTGGGTCGCCTTTGATGTAGATACAAATTTGGTTATTGTAAACCAATGGTGTGATTAAAGATGCCCGCATAATTTGTCACCCATCTAAAAACATGACAATGGTATCTAAATTTAAAATAAAATATGCGTACATCTTTTACCATTGCAATGCCGATATATTTTTCTTTTAGTAATTGAAATTTAATCTTTCTATTATACATACTCTACATCTTCATTTTATTTGGCTATTTTACATTAAGCAGATGTACCGGAATAACAGTTCATTAGAGGCCCACTAGACGTGACTTTGGAATTGTGATACGTACTTGAAATAATAAGGCAGATTTTAACATCACCCTTTGCTCACACACCTGGTGAACAAGTATGGTCTTCAATGCCGCAATGACAACTCGATGGGTAAATCATATGGATCACGCTTTATCATCTTTAGAAGTGTTTCAGTTTTTCCGCCAACCAAGTTGTTGGCCCGTAAATGGCATGAAAAGTACCCGGCTGAGTAGGCAAATATGAGACAAATAAATGCAACAAGCTGAGAATTCAAAAGACTGCTATAAGTGAAGCGAAACATGAAATACTGCATCTTTAAAACCGTGACACAGTTCATAAATTCATAGAATCAATAAAAGATTTAAATTCAAATATTGGGTTGGGGAAAAAGAAATGTTGTATTTATGATCGAAATTTGGCGCTTTATTTAACATACTTAGAATTTAGAAGGCAACTTCAATATCCCCCCCCCCCTTCTTATTTGCAAAAAAACTCAGACAGGCAGTTTTCGCAAGCCTCTTTTGAGGCCAACTTAGTAGCACCAAGAGTATTTTGCATTGACCGAAAGAGATGGTAATCACTTGGTGCCAGGCCCGCACTATACGGGAGGTGGGATAGGACATCCCATTCGAGCTCCCGTAGCTTCTGGCGGGTCATGAAAGATGTGTGAGGCCGAGCGTTGTTCTGGTGGAACACCACACCATTCGTATTGACCAATTCTTGCCGCTCCTGGTCAATCGCCTGCTTCAAACGGAGGAATTGCTCACAGTAGAGGACCGAATTGAGGGTCTGGCCATAGTTGAGCAGCTCATAGTGGATTATTCCCTTCCAATCCCACCAAACACACAGCAAAACCTTCCTGGCCGTCAATTCGGGCTTGGCGATGGTTTGGGCTGGCTCGCCGCGCTTCGACCACTATCTTTTTCGCTTGAGGTTGTCGTACGTGATCCACTTTTCAGCACCAGTCACCATCCGCTTCAAAAATGGGTCAAATTCGTTCCGTTTCAGCAATGCATCGCAGGCGTTGATTCGGTCCAAGAGATTTTTTTACGTCAACTCGTGTGGCACTCAAACATCCAGCTTTTTTTGGAATCCAATCTTCTGCAAATGGTTCCAAATGGATTTGTGGGCTATACCCAGTTTCTGGCCAATCGAGTGAATGGTCACATGCCTTTCTGCTTGGGTGATTTCGACGATTTTATCGGTTTCCACAACGATACGCCTACCAGTGCGAGGTGTATCTTTGACATCCACTACACTAGAACGAAATCGATCAAATCAACGCTGTGCTCTGCGAATCGTTACAATATCATAAACTTCACAAATTTTATCGGCCGCCTTCGTTGCATTACAAACAAGATATGTTTAAGCGTCGCCATCTATTGACAAAATACAACATTTCCTTTCCCCTAACCCAATATTTCAAAATTCTACAAAGTTCTGATCCCCTGAAAAGACTTTCGATTACTGGCAGAAGGTGTATCTGGATTTACGTTACGCTGGGCAGATATTCCGAATAAATTTATAGCTACCATTTTATTAGAGCAATAACGGTTTAAAGCATTGGAGCGTATGATTTTCCACACCATGCGCGATAGCCGAGGTAATTGAGCCTCTTGATCTTTTAGCGTCCAGCTAGAATTAGGGCATGGATCTTCGTATTTGCTTTTTTTCTGCATTTGTTGTTGTCCGCTCATCACTTGCACAAGATTAATTGTGATGATTATGAAATTGAAGCATTATCATTTCTAAATAAATAAAAAAAAATATTATTTCGAACTTCAGCAAACAGGAGATATACAGTACCAATAACAATTATCACACCCTCATGTTACCAGTCAAACTATTTTTATCCAATGAAGATACATCCTAACTCATGCCCCTTGGTGGTGGAACTACCACAAATTATTAAATCATCTGGACGGATTAACTATCATAATTTTCCGTCGTTCCTCGTCCGAGGGAGATTCATCGGCTCCACGGTAGAGTTTTTAAGATGCTTTCGGAATTTGGACATAGTAGTCCGTGTCTGCCGCTGGACTTTTCCCAGGTTGGTCTTCATCCACGGCAATATTTCGAATGCATAAGTGAAGGTATGTTCGTGTTCAGTGCACTTATTTTCTTTTTCCCCGAGAGATGCGATCTCAGCACCAGCTTCACATGCCGCAGGTATTTGGACAGCATCCTTAAGATCATCAACTAGAGCCTGGGTTCCTTGCAGAATTAATAACTATTTGTACAAGTCTGTCTCGATCAATGCTTGGATGTGGAGGTCACTAATGCTATGCCTGGCATGCGGATGGATTAGACACTTGTGTCATCCAAATTCCAAATGGCTAAATATGTGTGCTATTTGCAACAGGCGTCTAACCTGGTCATCAGTATTAGCATAGAGCTTGATGTCATCTAGGTCATCAAATGTGTCAGCTCGCACTGAACACTTAGGCCATATTTGATTTGAAAACCATGCCCCTAGCATCATTTAATGCCATGCTAAACCAAACGCGACTCAACGAATCTTCCTGGAAGATGCCCTGCGTATGTGGATAGGCCTTGACTTATTGCTGACGTGGATAGGCCTGAACGCACTGAGAAGGTGGTATGCCATCCTTCCAAAACTGTCGCTCAAAACTTTATTAGCTTCTGATCAATGCGGTACAGATTTAGGACATCGATTAGCCAACTAAAGACATTTCTCTGACCTCTAGTTGCCTGTCCTACTATTATTATCATTTGAAATTATTTCAACTGTAATTATATGGGTTTTTATTTTTATTATATAAATTAATAATAATGACAATCAATTCAGTTAATTCATATTTTTGATTAATAATGATATTGTTAAATTAATTGAATGAGACAATGTAGATATCTCGACGATGAATGGCAACTGACTGGCTCGAGCCCGGTTGCTACACCGGCCACGCGGCTCCCATCCTGATACCGACAAGTAGGCCACCTGCTCCGGCGGGTGTATTTTGAGTTGCCCAGTCATGGTGAGTTGTGCTGCGCTACTTTCTTGTGAAGCTCGGGTGAATCTCCGCTAAGCGGTTCATATGTACATTGCAGCGCTTTCACAATACAACTGCCGACTCGATAATGAGTTGCCCTTTCCAAACTTTTGACGCAACTTGCTTGCCATTCTGCTCCCTGGACAGAATGTTGTGGGTCTCGAGGTAACTGGTAACATTTTTATACCAGAAATTCTGCTCCCGAACCAGACCTGGGTCTCTCCAATTCTTTGAGCTGTTTATGGGTCTTCGGTAACATCCGCAAAATTCATGCCACGCGTTATGGCATGGCGGGTGCCTTCAGTGATCATCCACTCAGTATGTTCAGCATACTGGACGGGTAATCCACAAAGTCCACTTCAATATTCTTTCGCTTCCCTCATCGGAAACTGCACAATATTTATGCCCCGTTGAAATTCGTTGAGAGATCTGAAAACTCCGCTGATTCCTCGAGTAAATTGAATCCTGAACATATCTGGAGAAACTTCCATCACATCTTCATAACCGGCTGCATACGACAGAAAGTTTTTGCTTTAGTGTGTCTAGAATTTCAATTACGGGTATCTGATTGGGAGTGATATATGTAGTTCTGGTAAACACTAGGCACTTTATTCTTCAAAAGTCTGTTGAGTTACGCCGACGTTCCAGACGAATTTTTCACGGTTGATCTCTTCGGTCCTTCAAACAAATAACGCGAAAGGGAATCTTCTGACCGTGTAATGTGACAGCCGCAACTGCACCACAATACACAAGTGATTGTAGTTGTAGCACGACATATCCACACGTGATCGACATGCAATCTCATCATCGATTTGAGAAAGAATTCTCGGAGTTGCTAGAGATGCATAGAGCCTGGGAATGCTTGTTCTAATTTTCGAGAATTCGAAGGAAGGGGAGTGCTTCCACAAATACTAAAACTGTTGTCTGCAGTGGGGCGTGATGTTGTTGATGTCGCGGTCTATGCTCCCATTGAATCTTGGTCACCAGTTTTGGCGATGACCTTAAGGAGGGAAGGGAAGGAAGCCTTCCTGATGATGGCCGGAATTGTGTCGGTGCGAGTAATGAAGCGGTACTAGTCTACACCTCGCTGATTAGTCACGTGCGCATATTGTGGGAACCCCTCAACGAATCTGTGGTGCAAATAGCAGCGGTAAGATGTTGTACCGCTCTCCTTTACTGTTCTGCACCAAATGATCCTGGGGTGACCCAATCGTCGGCCATCATTTGGGAGTGGATTTGAATGCATAACGTAGCAAGCAGTGCAATGGTCGCCACTCCTTAATGTGTGACTAATCCTTTGCTATTTCCCCCACTGATAATAGCGCGTACGGGGACCAGCCTTCTGCGCCAAACAAGGTCTTCTTTTGTAATAGTGTTAATCCGGTGCACTCCGATGATACGGCGCAGGCTTTTGTTGGTGCAGGCTTGGAGGTTTCGAGTGAGAATGTTGGTTAATTTCTATGTTTTCCTCGTATTTAGCAACACAGAAAAAACACTAGTACGGAGTAGCCTCACTTTGACCTCGGTTTTAAAATAACTGAACTTCCAGATTTTAGACAGGGATAAGAAGGAGAATAACATCAGTCACAAAATGCAACCTTGGTGAACTCCACTTTTGAATTCCTGAAGGCTGCAGCACGTGACATTTTGCGCCATCGTATTAGCTTCTCCGAAATGCTCTTCTTGCGTAGAGCATGCCAGATACACTCCCTGTTCACGTTGTCGAAATCTTTCTTGAAATTGATGAAGAGCAAGTGAACTGAAGATTTAAACTCCGCTCACCTTTCGAAAATAATCCGTAGGGTGTTGATGTGATAAATGCAGGGAGGATCTAGAAGGAAACCAGCTTTCTGTCAATTAATTCATGGCCTTTGATGCGTTATAGGATTATTTCAGCTTTTATCTTTGCGAAGGTAGGGAGCAATTGTCACATTGAAAACGGATACCTTCGTTGGAATCTTAACGGTCATATCTTTAAAAATTAGAAAGAAAAATGAACGGTTTCCTTCAGGGAGAGTAAATTCATCAGATGCTCTCTCATCTCTGCTATGGGAACAGTGTGATCGCAAGTGGCAACAGATTTTTATATAATCGCAAACACGACAAGTATGTGAATTATATCCAACTTAAGCCGCCAGTACTTTAAACCTAAGCCAGGCTAAAGCCATTTTTGTTTTTTTTTTAGATATGAGGGATCCTGTTGGGCCGGGCCAGATGGAGAACAACTTGCTGTTACTTTTTTGTCAACGGACCCCATCGAGGCGTGGCCGAGCATTTTTTATAGCGGCACAATGTTCGTCGATATTCACAGGCAGGTTACTAAGTGCATCTGCCGTTCTGTCAGTAGGATAGCTCCCCCACTGTTGAGTGACGGTTGGATCGAGCAGCCGGTCGATGTTGAACGGGGGGATGGTAGCTCCCCAACCCTGCAAGAAGTAGCGGAAGCAACACGCAAGTGACGATCAGAGGGTGATCGATTTCAAGGCCGATATCCGTGCCTCTCTTTTTACGCCCATCCAGGAAGCAACTCCTCAATCTACTGCTGATCGCGAAGTGGGCAATCTGTTTGCTGGTACGGTGTCGGTCAGTTAAAATCTAACTGACTTTATGGTAAGCTCTGTGTTCTTACAATGGGCCATCAATGACGAGCCGATTGAAGTTGAAAAACCGAAACTATCTCACCATTATCGTTGCAATCGCCAATACCATGCTTCCCTATCACGTGTCCAAGCAAGGTGTTGTCAGAACCCACCTTGACAATTAGATCACTCACCACGATCACAATGTCACTTTTAGGGAGCCCCAGATAAACGGTGTGTAATTGTTCGCAGAAATCATCCTTCTTCGCTATAACGAAAATCTTTGCTGGTGATTAGCACTGTACAATTGTGATGCTCCTTAACCTGGAACAAAATCTTCTGGTCAGAAGTCTATCAGAAAGGTCTACAAAATGCGACTTACGGTAGAAACAATTTGTCCCCGGATTTGTTTCCGCTACCACTCGGTTTTCCAGAGTACAAAAACATATTGTGATTATTGCGGTAAGAGGAAGAGGTGTGCTCTTCATAGTCGCACCATTTTCATCGCTTAGGCCCAGAAAACGAGCATTCTGAGGATCCTCGCTACCACTGTCCAGCAGCGTGTGTACATTATATAAATCAATCATAGTTCGTTTTGATAACCGAAGCGCTTCGGCATAAGATCAGTCCCAATCCGAGAAATTGACTGAGGTTTCATGATTTGCAAGTTGCTAACCAACAAATTTCTATTCCTTTTACTCACCGTTTACGAGAAACAGGGAAGATATTCAGTGAATTCTTAAGCACCATCTTATAGAAGTCCTGCATGTCCTGGTTCCGCTGTTGTTGACACTGCAGGTTGCGTCGCTTTGGCGTCCACAAAATAATATGTTCGCGGACAAAACCGATGCAGCCATTTGGCTAAGAAACCCGGCAGCATGATTCTGCCAGCTTGATGCACAGTCTGTTTTAGCCGGCGTCATGATAGACGCTACACGGTTTAACCACGAGCTAGTCGAGTTAAAGAAGGAGCCGATTGGGCTTGTCTCCGATATGCTGCAAACCTGCCCCTATAAAAGACTAGAGAAGCAGCCCAATTAAATGCCTTACTGATAGAGTTGGCGCAAAATGTGCATGAAGCTAAAAGCTGTGCGAGATGAGGAAACTGAGTAGTAACAAAGTCGGGGCCGAGACTTCTGGGAAACACGAGGACAAGGTTGGTGTATGCTAATACCACCGAAGGTTTGTGAAGACCACTAAATGCACCAGCCCCTGCAGTTTTTCCCCAAAAAACTAGATTTCTCGGAGATTCCGGTGACGGCTGCCCAAAATTTATGACCTACATAGTATCTGTCTTGCGCTGCAGTCGCGGTTTTCCCCGCATCTCAGAGTATTCGACTAATGCCACCATCGTTGAAGCTCGCGTCATCAAATTCCTTACGTTTTCGCAGATTACAAGCAAGTAGTGATGAGTCTAGGACTTCGAGGAGCGTTTTCTTGGCGCTTTGTTGTGGTGGATATCAGCACTCCCATCCTAGGCGCAGGCTTCTTGTTCGCCTTGAATTACTAGCGGATCTACACAACAAAACCCCACAAGCTCTCTTAGGCTCTGTCCATCGTTTTTGAAGATTTTGTCGACTCACATATACCTGCTTCCTCAGCCTGGCCACACGCGAGTTGTTCAGCACCATATTGGCACTACTAGCTCTGCTATCTATTCTAAATTGCGTCTAATTGCATCCAGCAGAAGCTCGCAGTTGCGCGGAAAGAGTGCCTTTAGCAGGGCGTTTGTAGACTTTCAGACAGCTGTTGGTTTTTGGCACTTTGCAGACGATTTCAGACCGATACCCAATTCTATAAGAATCCTGAACACGTAAATAGTGTGAAGCACTAACTTTCGCTTCAGCTATCGTTAAATTTTACGAGAAATCTAAGGTTACTTTGAATGGATAAAAATAACAAGTCGGGAAATCGGAAGCTAGGCGCTTCAGGTATGAAAGGTTTTGTTTGTTTCTGTGAGTATATTTAAGTGTAGAACTATTCCATTTGTATGTAGCCCGTTATGTATATGCATTTAGCATGTCTGACTACTCACTTTAGTGTGACATTGATATTCAGTTGCAGTAAATTTACACGGTAAAGTCAACTTTGAGCTACTGTAACTTTGTTACCAATAGTATGAATTTGATCAAACTTGGGGATAATATGCTTCATATTATATTTTATACTACTACTACTACTTTTATAACTCTGGGATGCACTTAAGGGGGGTTTTACTCAATTTCCCCAAAAATATATTAATATACTATTATTAACTTAATTTGAACAGATATCATAATGGAGAGTATTTTGAGGCATGAGCGCCATATAGAGGCACTTTCATTATTTTTTTCAGATTTTTCGGTTGGGTAATTTCTGAGAATGGGTTCGTTAAAGAAATCATCAATTTCCACCCCTCCTACTCCCCGCGTTTCCAACAAATCTCAAAACTCAGACTGGCTTCGAAAAGTACGAATCGAGACCTTTCATTTGATACCCCACCTGACTATACTCGGTGAAAAAAATTTGTACACCTCCCTTTTACATGTATGAGGACCCCCTAAATCTGCATGTATGGGGCCACAGTTCCCACCTTCTCACCAAATTTCGTGCTAATCGGTATATGTAGGTCATAAATTTTGGGCAGCCGTCACCGGAATCTCCGAGAAATCTAGTTTTTTGGGGAAAAACTGCAGGGGCTGGTGCATTTAGTGGTCTTCACAAACCTTCGGTGGTATTAGCATACACCAACCTTGTCCTCGTGTTTCCCAGAAGTCTCGGCCCCGACTTTGTTACTACTCAGTTTCCTCATCTCGCACAGCTTTTAGCTTCATGCACATTTTGCGCCAACTCTATCAGTAAGGCATTTAATTGGGCTGCTTCTCTAGTCTTTTATAGCAGACAGACTTTGAACCGATTTTAACAAGGTTTTCTTTTGCAAACAAACCTTAACAAGTCGGGAAATTGGAAGCTAGACGCTTCAGGTATGAAAGGTTTTGTGTATTTATTTTATAAAGAGATTTGATTGTGCATTTGTCCCATTAGCAAGTAGCACGTAATATATGCATATATGATATTATGTGAAAATATCCACTTTCAAGTGATATTGACATTCAAAGTCTTGAATTTGCACAGAAGCGACAGGTTAGACCTGTTATAGCTTTGTTAGTAATGGTGCAATTTTCACTAAATTTACTCCACAATATAGCCTACATCACTGCAAAATTTCGACGTGCTAGAATGGACTTAAGGGGGGTTTCCAGCCAATTACAAAAAGTTATACTGATATACTCTTATTAACTTTATTTGAACAGAGCCTACCCACCATATACTGGCAGCCTCCTGATTTTTCTCAGATTTTTCCGTTGGGTAGTTTCTGGGAATGGCCTCCTTAAAGAAATGATCACTTTCAACCCCCTGCACTCCCCATCTTTCCAAAAAATGTTAAAACCATGACCGGCTTTGGAAAGTACTAACCGAGACCTTTAATTTGATACCCCACCTGACTATATTTGATGAACAAAAATTTTACACGCCCCTTTTGCATGTATGGAGACCCCCCCTTAAATTCAACGTAAAAGAATGTATTCACAATTCCCACCTTTGTACCAAATTTGGTGTCAATCCCTATAACGGTCTCCGAGAAAAATGCATGTGACCGACAGATAGACAGTAAATAGGTTTTGTTTTTACACAAAACCTTAAAAAAGTGGTAGTTCCCCTTATTCTCTTGCTTTCCTTTGGTCAATACTTGACCATCAAACAATTCACAAATTTAATAAATAGCCTCGCTGACTACTTTGGTCTACCAACATTTCAATCAATTTACATTTTGGCCGTAATTTTATATTGTACGTTGTTCGAAATTACACCATTGTACTTACGTGCAGTATTCACCCCATATGCGAGTCCATACTACCGAAACGGAATTATTCCCGTGTACGGACAACGCATATGGGTCAGTTAAACAATTGAGATAATAAAGGAATAATTATGCAAGCTCTGAACCATCACACAAAATTGCATTTACTGCACCGCGTGGGCGTTTCGATAAATAAAAGCGTAAATTTATTGAATTGCAATATTGGGCGAGTTGGTTGGCGGTAACACGATACAAGTTTGTCGAGTTTGAAAATTTCACCACGAGTATTTTATTAATTGCATTATCAGATGATGCAGATAATAAAACTCATTGGGAAACAATGAGAAAACAAATCTGATAATGTTGTGCACTTTGGTGTGGACCGACTTTATCAGTTACTAATTTACGAGGAATTAATACGATCGCTTTGGGGTTTTTCTACTCATTTGCTTGGTTATCAGCGGTCGATTCTCGAGCTCGTTTGGATGGAAGTGGTCAGGGTTAATAGGGTTCCTAAAATTGCAAAACAAGTTGAAACCAATTTAATTCAATATATGATTTTCGTTTAGGAACCAGAATTTTTGATTTTATAAATTGCTGTTGTGGTAGAAGTGCAACTTTGCAATCATCCATCCAAGTCCCATTTTATACTACCCACAGACTGCATTTTAAAATAATTTTTTTTTTCTACTTTTAAAATTGATTATTAAAGAGTACTTTGCTTTTATGATAACGATGATGTGATGATCTAGTAAATATTATTGAAAAATCTATTGTCACAAACTGAATATCATGAAAGTACAAAACTAATGTTTCCTGTAGAAGAAAACGATAAAGTAACACTGAAACAATTTCAAAGGTCGAATGTTGAATAACGTAAATTTATCATTCTGCCTACAGTTAGTACCTGTGCCTCTTATTACGGTGCCTATTTAGTATGACCAAGGGATACACTTCCGCTCGTCGGGGAGGAAGTTTTACACAAATTTAGCCCAGAAAGGATTTTTCCAATTTGGAGCTTAGAATAGATTAGATCAGTCTCTTGCGAGTTTAGGTTCCTAACTTTTCCGTTCAAAGGGACCGAACACAGAAAGCGACAGAAGTCCTAACTACATCATATATTATAGTGAGCATCCGCTAAACCATGTTCAAGTCAGCCAAGAAACGAAACCTGTTGTTATCGGCTTTGAAAACATAAGCCCTTGCGAGGCAAATTTAGAAATATAAGCCTCATAAACTTTTAACCCCCCCCCCCTGCAACGCATGCTGCCGAGTCAGAGAAGGACACCTTCTACAAGGCAATAGAACAAACGCTCGACGAAATTAGATATTGTCTGCTTTTTGCCGTCAAGCCTAAGCTTCTTCCAAACTACAATTTTTATTTTTCAATGTAGATATATATTTCCGGAGCAACTTACCCCCTTCATTGGTACAAAGGTACTAAAAACAGTTGCCATTATACGGTTCTTTTATACTTTACTTAAATTACTTTTAAAAATTTTAAATATCAACCTAATTGCCTGTTAATTATCGCGGCGATTCTTATTAATTTTGAGGGGCAGTTACCTGAATCTGCGTTTAATAACCGCGTCGCCTTTTCTCTCAAAATCTCTATACTTAACCAAGGGTCCAAGGTTGTCGTTCGGTTTATATGACGCAAGAGCTGAAGATTTTCCCGTTGAGTGGTTTGGGCTTCTTCGACTATGTGCGCTGCCACTGATGATTTTATACACGACTTTTGTTTCCGAACACTACTTTCTGCTTCCTTGATGTGTTCTTTAAATCTAGTCGTTATCAGGCTTTTAGTCTTCCAATGTATATTTTATTACAGTCGCTGCACGTTATTCGGTTGATCCCGCTTTTTTTCTCCGCTGCCAAAGAATCTTTGACGCTTCCCAGTAAATTCCACAAGGTGGACGATCGACTCGAATCTATAACTTCCAGTTGACACTTTTTATTCAATTCCTGATGTTATTAAATAGGTAGGAATACGGGATATTTATCCGTCTGGTGGTTGCCTCCTTCTGCTGCGAAAATAGTGCTGTATAGGCATGTTTATTGTGTTGCTTGATTTTCCTTCCGATCAATTTCTCAATAGTTTGAGGATTATACCCATTCTCAACAGCGGTGTCAATAATATGCTGTCATTCCTTATTGAAACCGTATTCCGAAAGAGGGTATGTGATCAGTTGATGATATTTAGATCTAGGAAGAGTAGAGCCCCATCCTTTGCTACCTCTAGTATAAACTCGATTTTATGATGAATCTTGTTTATACAGGAGATGACCAAGTCGATATCGTCACTTCTAACAATCGCAAAGATGTCGTCTACATACCTAAACTATACTTTAGGCATTATTCCCCTCGATTCAATTTCTTCTTCGATTGATGACATGAACCTTTCAGTGAGTAACGGCGAGAAGGGGTTCCCCATCGCTACTAACGAAATAGTTTTGTAGAGTCTATCCCGAAATGTAAAATAATTTTCGCTCATGCAGAGCCTGGCAAGGTTTGCATAGATACGAACTTTTCTTCTCCATTCCGGGCTAGATTCAAAATGGCTCAACCATATCTGGAGTTCGAAAATTGACTCTTTCGCTGGCGTGTTGGGAAACAATGCCTTCATGTCGAACGAAATCATCACCTCGTCCTCACACATCCTCTCAATGCGTTGCAGCTTCTGTATTGGTTCATAGGAGTTAGCAACTCATTGATCAACCACTTGGCGATGTTGTACGTCGGTGAGTTCGATTCCGCATTGATTTCTCGCATCTCGTCCCCTTCCTTCTGGATTTTCGGTTGACATCTGATTCTTGGAAGCGCAAGAATAGGCATTCGGAGTCGCCCAATATTTGGGAATACCACACTAGCTTCCTTCAATGTTCGATTGACCCTTTTGATTGATTCGAGCAGCGGGTTGTTCCGCAATTCGAAGAAGTTTCCATTCTCCAGTTTCCCAAAAACAGCCTGGTCATACTGTTTCCATAATAACGACGTTGTTCCCCTTGTCCGCTTTGAGCCGATATCATTTTTACGGCCACAAATATACTTGTCCCCATTTGCAAATTAAGTCGGAACGTCTGGCTCGACGATGAATGTAAGCTAGCAACGGAATGGCAGAATGCTGCACTCGCAAAGAATCCGGGCAAGCGCAGGGACCTATCATGAACTTCGTCGAGTTGGAAAGCTATTTCACAGATAGAAAAGGGAAGCCTAGGAGATCAAATAAGTCTGTGAACTTGAAAGGTACCGGGAGCAACCGCATTAAGCGTAAAGGCCGGAATTTTTATCAACAAGTCAGCAGGATGAAACTTTATGCACCTCGATTTCCATCCTACTGAGATAAAGTGGGGAAATCTCGGACCGTATGGGCATATTGGAACAATGAGTTGTATATATAGGCGAGTTGCAGGTCCCGCTAACTTAAGACGACGAACAAATGTTGCCACCACCAGTCATGGAAGAAACAATCCGTGCAATTCATTGGCTTGAAAATATAAGTCGCCAGGAGCCGATGGAATTACAGCCGAATTGTTTAAACATGGAATCGGAAAACTACATCGTACGGTTCATTCACTGATGTTCAAGGTGTTCAGCGAATCAATGTATTACGAGTGGCAAAGAGGTATTTTCTGTCCCATACATAAAAAGGAGGATATCATGCAGTGCAGCAATTATCGAGGTATGATCTTGCTGCTCTATAAGATATTCTCTCCTGTCTTGCTACGTCGGATAGTTCTATATGCACAGAATATTGGTCCATACGCTAGAGGCTTCACTCCAGGTAAATCGGGAACAGATCAGATTTTCCCTTCTGTTTGAATATTGCCATCAGTTGCAGCATCTTTTCATCGACTTCGAGACTACCGATTACAGCACAGCCGGGGTGAAACTGCACACGGCCATGAGAGAATTCGGTATATTGCCGAAATTGATAAGAGTTAAGATAAGATTCACAATCAACAACGGTCTAAAACCAATGGATGTCCTATCATGCACATTTTTTAACCTGGCCTTGGAAAAAGTGAATTGCCGTGTTGTCGTAAATGCGAGAGGCACAATCCTCCTCAAGTCCACCCAACTGTTGGCTTATACTGATGATATTGCCAATATGGAAAGAACTATCCGAGATGTGCAATCTACTTTCATTCAGATTGAGCAGGCGGAGCAAGATCTTGGGTTGCGCATTAATCAAGGAAAGACGGAGTATATGGCGACAACGTCAGCACCAAAAAACAGAAGCTTCATCATCAAATGGCACTGGTCAGATGAGAGGAATAAAGATAGGAGACTAGAACTTTGAAACTGTTAATAATTTATCCTATCTAGGAAAATCACAACCGACACAGCTACGACGATGGAATCCTCCTATAGTACTAAAACTGTTCCGCTCGAAACGTCGCAGTGTACAAGATAATTGGGTTGGGTTCTTACCAATCTCCGAGTCGGGTTCTTAGCAAGAACAATTGCGCACTGTTGGCTGCTTTTTGAGAGAAGAATCCCCCGAAGAATTTTTGTCTTCCTATATGAGGATAGTGGCCGGATGGCTCAAGTGATGGGAACGCTAGCCTGTTGTAGTAGAGGCCGCGGTTCATATTTCACTGGTGACAGAGTGGTTTGTTATCGTGACTGGGTGTCGAATACCAGTTAACTCAGCTGCGAATGAGTACCTCAGTCAAATCAGGGTAATAATCTCGGGCGAGCGCAATGCTGACCACATTGCCTCCTACACTGTACTGTAGTGTAGAGTTGAACATCGGGGCAAAACCCGGATGTCCGTCTCTTACAAAGCAGGCTTAGATCTTATACCAGGTATTGCGCCATTGGTGATGATGCTGATTTTAGTACGTATTAACTATAAATTTTTAGGGTTTTGTTTATAAAACAATACCTTATTCAAATCGGTTCAATGTCTGTCTGTCTGTCATACGCACTTTTCTCAGAAACGGTTTTACCGATCGACACGAGATTTAATGAAAAGGTCGGTGCAACCCCATATCGATCGCATATGTCGCATTTTTAAATGTGATCATGGCATGTTACGCCAGTAGCCTAACGCATTATCCCTGTCTTGATTAGTAAGAGGCACCGTTCGTTGCCTTTGATAGTCGATCAGCGCTCAGATAAATGTTACATTGGCGACGTCCGTTGATGTCTTGATGACAAAGAACATTAGTTGTGGGAAGTCACTTCATCCTAGTTGCGCTGATGCATGAAGCAATTTTGTAGCCCAATTTACCATTGGTTGATAATGCTTCTTCTTTTATTGAAAAGTTGTGCTTCCTTTTCGTGTTCTACCCACCACAATACCGCGACTGAAGAACACACTGATCTAGATCAGAGCTAATAAGTCAATTATAAGGCCTACAAATAAGTTCTGTCGGTTTTCACAATAGATGGCGTAGCTTGTTTTTTATTCCATTGATTCACATTTCCAAACATTCATCAGAAAGCTACTGTCAATAGCCACAAACGTCAGGATAAATTGTTTAATTGAAGTGTAAATAACAATACTTTTTTCATCAACGAAAATAGCCAATTTTGTACCAAATAATGTGTTTTTGCGGGGAGTTCTACTTCGTTATTTCAATATGAAGAAAAGAGCAATCGAAAGTCATCGCATTTTGGTGGAAGTTTATGGTGACCATGCTCTATCTGAGCGAACGTGTCAGAGGTGGTTTGGACGGTTTAAAACTGGTGATTTTAACTTAGAAGACGAAGAGCGCGCCGGACGGCCAACAGTTTTTGAAGATGAAGAATTAGAGGCATTGCTCGACCAAGATCCATCACAAACGCAAGAAGAACTTGGAAAAACACTTGGAATCACTCAGCAAGTCATTTCCCACCGTTTAAAAGCAATGGGAATGATCCGAAAGGTCGGAAATTGGATTCCGTATGAACTGAAGCCAAGAGACGTCGAACGCCGTTCTTTCACGTGCGAACAACTGCTCCAACGACAAGAAAGGAAGGGTTTTCTGCATCGAATAGTTACTGGCGATGAAAAGTGGATCCATTACGATAATCCCAAGCGTCGGGCAACGTGGAGATACCCCGGCCATGCCTCATCATCGACGGCCAAAGCGAATATTCATGGTGAGAAGATCATGCTGTGTATATGGTGGGACCAGCTGGGTGTGGTATACTATGAGCTGCTAACACCGAACGAAACGGTCACGCGCAAACTCTACCGACGTCAAATGATGCATTTGAGCCGCGAACTCAAGAAAAAACGGCCGCAATACCAGCAAAAACATGATAAAGTTATTTTGCGACATGACAATGCTCGTCCACATGTTGCACAGCCCGTTAAAACATATCTAGAAACGTTGAAATGGGAAGTCCTACCCCACCCGCCGTACTCTCCAGACATTGCTCCTTCTGATTATTATTTCTTCCGGTCGATGCAACTTGGCCTGGCTGACCAGCACTTCTCCTATTACGACGAACTCAAAAAATGGCTCGATGAGTGGATAACGGCCTATTTTTGGCGCGATGGTATCTATGAATTGCCTGAAAGATGGAAGAAAGTTGTGGCTAGTGATGAGCAATACTTTGAACAATGAATGTATAACCAATTTTTCACAATAAAGCTTCAAATTTAAAAAAAAACCGACAGAACTTATTTGTAGGCCTTATATATAATTTGGAATTGGAGTAATTTCTTAAGAAATTTGAATTTCTGTAAATTTTTACGAAATTACAGATGAAACACATCTGTAGTTAGCCCTAAACATTAAAATGGGTAGTTTTAAGGTTTTGTGTGAAATAAAACCTTATTAGAATTGAGTCGATGTCTGTCCGTCTGTCCGATTTATTCCATTCCATTGTCACGAAAGTGCTAGTGAGAACGTGTCGTCTGTGGATTTCTCTACATACAGCAAGTGGCGCCATTTTGGAAGGGGGGATGGCGCGAACGGCAGTGCAAAATGTTTTTCCACTGAATGTGGCCGTGTGGGGAATCAAATGAAAGGACTCAATTAGTACTTTTTGAAACTGGCCTCACATTTGATTTCGGGTGAAACGTTGGGGAGGCAAGCTCAAAATATGATCCTCAAAAAGTGTAACAGGTCTCATTCTCAGAACCTATCCAACCGAAAAGTTTGAAAAAAATCGCAGTGGTCGCAAGGCTCAAAATCCATCCCGTTCCGATATATGCACAAATAAAGTTAATAATAGTATATTAGCATATTTTAGAAATTTTGCCGCCCTAAGTTCATGATAAAAGTACAAAATTAGTTGGTGGTATAGTGGATAATAAGGCATAACTTCGGGAAGTTTGAATGAAATGTAACTATTATTAACAAAGTTATAGAAGGTGAAGTTTTAAAATTTAATGTGGATTTCATCTATTTTAAAATGTGTATAACGTTATCATAACATATCAGTTTGTCAATACTACTACAAAGTGGGCTCATATGAATGGGGGGCCGCAGGGAAAGATTTCGTTTTAGTTTTTTCATCATTTAGATGTCAATATCAATTACTCAAAGCAGACATATGTATGTATTTATATGTATATGTTAATTAAGGTTTGGAATAATTCAGGTAGATATGTACAAAACATTGAACACAACATATGTATACTTTTATGCACGACCTTTATAAGTATAGTATTCGGTAATAGGCAATGCTTATTTGTTTAGGGTGAGTGTAATATCTAGGTCTATAGTATGTATGTATATCTTGTATTATAGTTTGAAAAAAATATGAAGAAATATTTTGGATTTTTAGTCGCATATGAATAGGAAAAAGTTTCTCGCATAAGATGAACACAAAACTTTTATACCTAAAGCGCCAGCTTCCGGTATTGCAATTTGTTTTTAACTTGAGATACTTTCAAGTAGTTTCGAAATTGATTTATTGTAAAAATCATCTGTTAAAAGGCGATTATTCAGCTTTATTTCCGCCGGTTTGAAATGGACTGCAATTTTACATATTTTAATTGTCGTAACATATTTTACTTGGGTTTAGAAAAATGCTGGCAAAAAACTATATTTGGGAGATTTAACGTTTGGGAAATTTCGTGGAAATCCTTATTCCAATTTCTCAAGAATACCTGCCTGATTTTCGGTGGAACATCCATCATTGTAAGACATATGTTTAGGTGCTGTACATGATCAAAACATGAATCAGCTTGTTTTTCCGGACTCCCATGGGGTTACAGTCCGATGCCGGTCCTTGGTGTCCTCAAGTTTTCATATCCATTTTTCCCGGTCAACTGACCACGTGGCCTATTTAAGGAACCGAGCTGCGTGTAACTTGAATTGTCTAATAAGTCTTCTCATCTATTTCGTTTTCCAGCTTGCATCTTGCCTTTGAAATTCTGAAAATTTTTCTGTCGTCCATATGTTCTACATGGGCTGGACCCTTCGAATTTTAATGTTGATAGCAGTTTCGGGTTCGTCATTTAATTAGTATAACTCATTGTTGTATCTCTTTTGTTGTCCGCCGTCCACTCAGAAGGTGTAGCACTCCCCACAGAATAGGTAACAGGTTAATATAGCCAACCAAACTATTGTTTCAATGATATTTGATTTAATAACTGAAATATTAAATGCTGACAATTCGAGTAAGTCTGTTGTTTTCGAGTGAGTGTTGAGTGAGTTTTTTGAGAATAAAAATATGCAATGCAGAGGAAAGGAAAATTAAATGCAGAAGAAAAGGCGAGAATAGATTCCCCGCGTTAGTTTTTTACGCCCAAATAGCAGTTTCACTTACCAAACTACCATATCCGTTAAAAAACAATTCGGAAAACTCATTTGTTAATTATAATCTTTTAAAAATCCAATTCTCACAAGACGGAAAAGAAAACGGGGCGACGCCATCGAGCGAGAAATTTAAATCTTATCTACGTTAAGGCATCCGGTTTAGTGTTTGTTACTTGTAATCAATCAGTTTTTCACAGGAAAGTGGGAAATTCATGCGTGAATGGACACTACTACAATTTACTTTACGTTTCCGTAGTAATGGTAACAGGCTATATAGCAAATTCTGATTTTTTTACCTGAATGGCAATAGAACGCACGTTTCTGAAAGATTCGCAGGCCGCAAAGAAAAGTGGATTTGATTGCGATATCTTTTCTTTTGTGACCTGTTTTAAATTTGAATAATAGTGACACAAAATTCTAACGCAATCGCATATTATCAATTAAGATTGGAGTTAAAGTTTTAACAAGTCGGGGAACCGGAAGCTGTACGCTTCAGGTATAAGAGGTTTGGTGTTTCCCTATGTGAGGAGCGATGAGTGCAGTTCCGTGTGCACATAGTTAAAAATTCCATTGCCCTCTATTTTTTAGAAAGCCATTTAAATAAATAATTTTATTGAGAGTTGTAGTGAATTTAAAGGAAATGAGAGGACCAAACGACCATCCTCAATGACCTAAGACTTTAACTTTAACACTAATAATTTAGTACTCCTCGGATGAACTTAAGGGGGGTTTTTCAGTCAATTTCTAAAAGCTGGTAATATACTATTAGTAAGTTTATTTGGGCAGATATCGGAATAGGACATTTTTCGAGTCTTAAACTTCACATAAATGTTTTACACAAAACCTTAAAAAGGGCTTCGGAGAAGTAAATTCCCTATAAATGCGAATTCACCATTTCACGCGAATGCCAATTATTCTCGTTAATTATGACGTCTACATCTCATTCGCATGGCTTTCAAGTTTGAACTACTATAACTTTGGCGCTTCGGTCAATTTCTAAAAGTTGGTAATATACTATTAGTGAGTTTAGTTGATTTTTTTTTCGGATTTTCGGGTTGGGTAGCTTTCGAAAATGAGTCCTGTCTCACTTTAAGTGTGCATATTTTGAATTCTTAGCCGCGCACTTTACACTTCACGTCAAAACTAATATGAGTTTCGGAAAGTACTAACTGAAACCTTTCATTTGATACCCCACATGACTTTATCCGGTGAAAAAATATTTGTTTGTATGGGGAGCCCCCATTTAAACTCCACCTAAATTTGTGTCACTCGTTGTATGCGTGGGATTTCATAGTTCTCATCTGTCCACCAAATTTCGTTCGCATCGATTCAGCCGTTTTGGAGACAAGTGCGTGTGACAGATAGACAGACAGACAGACAAATAGTGAATCGATTTTAATAATTGTTTTACACAAAACTTTCAAAATGTTAACTCATATTGAAATGATCTTCACAATTTAAACCTGACTCAAAAGAAATTGGATTCTATCGGACGATGGCGGTTTACTTCTTTCGAAAAATTCCTTTGGGAGCAGCCAAAAAAACTTTCTGTAAGGTTTTGTGCAGCAATGCATGAAATGCACACCCATTTTTTTCAAAAACGGTGTTTGAGAGTTTTATTAGGTTGGACTATAGAAGTGGTTTGCGTCATTCGCGAAAATAAGGCGGGGAGCCTATTGTATAGAAATGAGTGGACAATGCGAGAAGCAGCAGGGAAAAAAATGGAACAGATCGCGGAAATTAGTCGGATCAGCCTCCGAAATCGATTTAAAACGACTTCACAAATTAAAAGGGAGTTAGTGGAATCGACCTCATGTCAGATGCGCCTGCAAACGATGCAGCGTCGCCTGAATGAGCTTGGACTTCCTTCTCGAAAGCCTGTCAAAAAGCTTCTTCTGGCAAAAGTCATGAAGAAACGGCAATTCAACTGGGCGAAAAAGAGGCGAAACTTGCACATGGCCGACTGGCAAAGAGTCATTTTTTTCTGATGAGTTCAAATTTAATTTTATTGGACCAAATGGTACAGCACTAGTTCGCTGGAAAAAAGGAGAGCGGTATAGGGATAAATGCATGTTATCAATACGGTAGTCGCAAAACATTTTCCGTATGTCATGGTCTAGGGGTGCATAACATAGCGACCCAGACGTGGGGAAATTTTGATCCCGGACAGCCATGCCAAATATAAAGAAATTCTGCAAGATGGTTTGATTTCCACCATTGAAGCGTTAAGTGAAAAGGTCAATTATGTCATTTTTCAGGGCAACTCAGCCCCTGTACATCGCACGCAATCTGTAAGAATTAACTATTATTCCAAATATTCTCTTCATTGATTAACAGTGGTCCACTATTTCTTTTTCCAAACATCAGTGAATTTTAAAGATGGAGGTAGGATCTTTATACTGACCGGCGAACAGTCCAGACCTCAACAAGATCGAGAATGTGTGCGGAGTAATCTCCTCGAAATTACGCAAGAAAAAGCCAACTAATCCTGCAGAATTGAAACATGAAATTGAAATAGTGCGGTATGAAGGCTTTCCCTCTGATATTCTAAATTTGCTTGGCGAATCGATGCCAAAGCGGTTGGAATCTGTGATTAAGGTTAAAAACGGCAATACTTGATTTTGATTTTCTTGTATTTTAATTTAATAAGCTCAAATTTTTCAAAATGTATTGAAACTTTCCAAAAATGAATTAAGATTTAAAGCAAAATATTGTATAAATAATACGCCAATACTTCGTAAGGTAACATTCGTCTCTCCCATATAAGACTTTGTACTTGCGTTTTTGTTCTTCTACTCTATTGTAGTTGATTATTCGATCTGTTACGTTAATTGCATTTCGCTAATTTACCACTTACTAAACATTTAACAAATCTGCTCGCAGTAAACAACGGGAACGCTTTGACCTAATCATAACTAATTGCATTCCTTGGTAAAAAGTTCCCTTAATAATAAAAATAATATACGTCCAGCGGCGGATATGGACTACTATGTCCAAATTCCGAATGCATCATCCAAACTCTGTCGTGGCGCGGATGACCCTGCCTCGTGACATCGGAGGTAGAGACGTGGTTGACGTGGCGGTACAACATCACTGTCAAGTCAACTCGCTGAGCGCTTACTTTTACAGCAAAGAGCAGGCGAGTCCCTTTCATGCGGCTGCCTGTAAGGCAGATTGTGGGCGGACTGCACTTAACTTGAAAGACCGATCTTTCAATCCTCTCACTGGGGTGAGACCGAGAGCGGATCGATGAATGAAATTCAAAGGCAATGCATGATAAACACGTGAATTGTCTTTGGCAGCCATTTGTCAATTTGCATTTGTTGAAGAGATGGCTGTTGCACTGTTATGGCACCGGTACAATATATTACCAAGCAGGATTCATCAAAACATACAAGCACGGGCTGATGACGGGAACATGTCCGGTTTACCGATATAAGCAGCAAGCAGTGCTTGATTGTTTTGCTTACAGCATGTATTGGGACCGGTAAGTTCTAACTGATCAGCACATACCGCACAACAAGCCTGTTAGTTGACAAGACGGGTCGCTCTGCGTATATTATCGATGTTGTTATTCCCTATAGTGGCAACAATGAACGGAAACACTTGGAGAAGAAGGTGGAGCCACTGGCTCGGGAAATCAAAAAAATTTGGCGTGTCCAGCGGGTGGTTGTGGTTCCCATAATATTTCAGCTACAGGTGTTGTACTTAAATCCCTCACGACTTCCCTTGTTGTCCTGAGACTCTCACACAGTCTGGTTCAAAGCATGCAGAAGTACACCATTCTGTTCGATGTTGCGGGGAGTTCTCGACGGATTCTCCCACTGACCTACCACCCCTTTAAGTAGGTAGGATCATCCGAGCCAAAATGCTTGGCACTTAGTGCTAGTATAAGGTAAAATCTGGAATCTGCCGAAATTGTGACAGCTCGGAAATCAAGAAGAAAGCTGTTTTACTGCTAAATTCACCAACAATATGTCTTTTATGATTATTTTTCCCATTTTTGTTCACCTTTAAGGAAAATCAAAAAAAAATTATCCTCCTGCCATGTATGGTTTTCTAAAGGCCATCGAGAATTCGATATTTTAAAATATTTGCAAACTCCTCAAAATTGCTGATCTTTCATGTGACAAGACAACATTTTGCGCTAAATAGTAAACCCCAGTATCTCAACCCCTTTTCTGTGCTCCCTTTGTCTTATTCCATAACAATTCTCAAATACTCTCGAGCAACGTTTTAACGACATGAAAGACTTCCTTTTCTTTATCCTCAAGCAACACATTCATACATACGTAAGTGCATTAAGCTGCACTTCTCTCATCCTTAAATGCTTTTAAAGTGATAGTTACGCTTGTCATTATCCTTCTACGGTCTTCTGTGCATCCTTAATGTGCATTCATGTAAAGTTTCTTGCAATCATAATTCAAGGGGACCTAAGAAACTGTTTTGTCAAGATTCATGAGACCGTAAACGAGAAAGCTTTAGATGAACTTCTTGTTGTAATTTGCTTACCGACTTTTTTGCGCTATTTTGCAATTATGCCTTTGATCCTGCTTCAAGTACATAATAGTTCTTTGATATGGAGTTTGTGTTGGCTTCAATGCTTGGCAAAGTTATTGAAGGGGAAAGAAATGTATAGTGTTCGGTTTCATAACAATGAGATGGATAACAGAGAACTTGCATTTGATACGAGCTATTGGAATGTTGATTCTCCTTCCAGATTGAAAATTTATTACAAGGTCGGCCCTGGAAGTTCAAGATAGGTTCTTCACTTGAGTTTAGGAGAACCTTTGAAAATGTTGACAAAGTCTTGTGACAAGATCAAATCTTAAATCAAAAGTTGCATGTCTGGTGATTTTCTTCAGACTCTAGTGCCACCTGCTAGTGTAGATTATGTCAGTGAAGCGCAATTCATCCGTAGATTGTCATTCTGTGGACAACGTCAACACATGAAGATGGCAACTGATTATAATATTTGCATAAGTGTTCATTCTCAGCTTCTTAGCCGATTGAAAGGGAATAAAAATTATTGCTTTTGAAATGTTAAAGCGTGCAAAACAAAACCTTATTAAAATCGGTTCAATGTCTGTCTATCTGTCCGTCTGTCTATCTGTCTGTCTTTTTTTTTTTTAAGTGAGGAGGTGGAAATCTTCAAAAGACACTGGTCTGGACACACCAGCGTGTGGGATTTTTACCCACTAAAACCACCCTCGACTCCCTCCCTGCCCCGTGGAACCACCATAAGGTATTACATCACGGGGCGGAGTCAGCTCACTCTAGCTTTGTCACCTTTCTTCTATACGCGGCGCACGTGACCGTGCTTTTCTCCTTTCCTCTGCTTTTCGCAATTTATCTTGAATAGATGCGATCATGGAGTTGACCGCATCCCAATTCTCTTGATGTGCTAGCATTTTCGGCACCAGATTTTCTGGTACCAGCACCTCTCCTAGAGTCTCCTCTAGGTTCCTCCTTTCTTCCACAAATCTCGGACAGTGGAAGAATACATGCTCTGGGTCCTCTGGGACTCCATTGCAATTTGGACAGTCGGGTGAGGTCTCCAATTTAAACCTGTGAAGGTATTGGAGATATCCTCCATGTCCCGTGAGAAACTGGGTGAGATTATAATTAACCTCACCGTGTCGTCTCTCCAACCACTCCTTGATGGCAGGAATGAGCCTGTGAGTCCACCGACCCTTTCCCGAGCGTTCCCAACGCTCTTGCCATCTATTTATGGATCTCTCCCTCTCAGCCTTCTTCGTCTGCAATAAGGGAGAGATTGGCTTCGCATGGTATATATTCGCCGTCTCATCTGCCAAGATGTCAATGGGCATCATTCCAGAGATGACGAATGCTGCATCATCTGAGACAGTCCTGAAGGCAGAGCATACCCTCAGAGCTGCCCTCCTGTAGACTGCATTCAGTTTGCTATTGTTAACTGACATCCGCAACGCCTCGCTCCAAACTGGGGTCGCATAGAGCATGATTGAGGTCACCACCCTGGCTATAAGCAACCTAGAGGTATGCCGTGGCCCTCCCACGTTCGGTATCATCCTCGCCAGGGCCATACTGGCAGTGGATGATTTATCACAAACATACTGTACGTGTTGCTTATAGCTGAGCTTCCTGTCTATCACCACCCCCAAGTATTTGATGGTCGGTTTGGAAGTGATGATATTATTCCCGATTCTAATACAGGCGTAATTTCTCTTCCGACGCTTCGTGATGAGGACCGCTTCTGTTTTTTCCTCAGCAAGCGTCAGACCAGAGCTCTCCAACCAGCATTTGACAGCACTGATTGCCTTGCTTGAGTATAACTCAGCATCTTCGAGATGCTTTGCGACAACAACCAGTGCTATGTCGTCAGCGTAACCCACCACTGTGGCTTTTTCCGGAAGGGGAAGATTGAGTACATCGTTGTACATGATGTTCCACAGTAGTGGGCCCAATACGGAGCCCTGTGGGACACCCGCGGAAACAACATACTCCTGGGATCCGTCATCAGTTAAGTAACTATCGACGATAGCAGCGAGATAGGCGGGAATACCAACCTTCGCTAGGGATTTGCGTATTAGATTCCAAATGGCCGAATTGAATGCATTTTTCACATCCAAGGTTACTACCACGTAATATTTGCTGGTACTACCCTTTCCGTGGATTGCATCTTCGGTTGATCTGGCTTTACGGAACCCATACTGTCGATCTGAAAGGCCGCCTTGGCTCTCAACAACCGGGAGTAATCTATTATAGATTACCCGCTCTAACATTTTCCCCAGAGTGTTCAAAAGACATATGGGTCGGTATGACGATGGTTCACCTGGAGGTTTACCAGGCTTAGGCAGAAGTACCAACTTCTGTCGCTTCCAATCCGCTGGAAATATTCCTTCGGACATGCACGCTTCGAACAACTCAGCGAACATGTCCGGCCTGGATTTCACGGCAAGCTTAAGGGCCTTATTCGGTACTCCGTCCAGGCCCGGCGCTTTATTGTCTCCTATTCTGCTGCAGATCTCTAGCAGCTCGTCTCTGGTGACTGGCGGGATTGCCGTCACATTCAGAGGTGGTTGGAATGTGTCGGTGCTCTCCTCTTGCTGGGGCAATAGCCCCTGGATGATTTTTAGCAAGAGGGTGGGGCACGTGATCTGCGGAGCTGAATGGCCTCTGAATCGTCCCATCACGATTCCATAAGTTCTCCCTCACGGGTTTACGTCCGCTTCTGAGCAGAGCTCCTTAAAGCATTTCCGCTTGCTACGCTGGATGGCGAGCTTGAGGATTTTGCGGGCTACCTTATAGGCGCACTCTTTCTGCCCTGTTCGACTCTACGTAGCGCCCTCTGAGCCGCTCTTCTGGCTCGGTGACAGGCTGATCGAAGACCGGTCAGTTCATCATTCCACCAGTAGTTTGGTCTTCTACGGGGGAATGAGCACCTCCTAGGCATGGACGCGTCACATGCTTTGGCGATGCATTGAGCCAGATGGACGGTTTTTTTCCGTAGAGGCGCCTGCTTTATCAGGTTGATCTAACCACACCTCTATGAAGGTCTGCTCATCCAAAGATTTTGCAGACCAGCCTGAAATCTTTTTCGGTTTCGAACATGGTAGCTCTTTGGCCTGAAGCTCGACACATGTCTCAAAGAAGATTGCCTGGTGATCGGTGTGGGTGTTGCGCTCACTGACGCACCAGGACATACCACGCGCCAGGGAAGGGCTGACAAAGGTCAGGTCTACAACTGAGCCTGACCCCCCCTTTCTGGAAGGTGTTTACAACACCTTCATTAGCCAAAACTATGTCCATCTGCGTGAAAGCTTCTATTAAACTGCGCCCCCTAGCGTTTGATTCTCTGCTGCCCCATTCTAGGGCCCAAGCATTGAAATCACCAGTAATCACCTTTGGACTTCGTCCTATTGCATGGAGAACAAGATTATCAAGCATTTGCTCGAATTCAGACAGTGTCAAACTTGGTGGGGCGTAGCAGCTATATACATATACACCACTTATTTTCGCCCACACAGAGCCACTGGCTGCCCGACTTGCAATACATTGTATGGCCTGTCGGCCACAAGCCCATATCGCCGCTTCACCAGTCGAATCTGTGACCCATATGCCACCGTGACGGTTTTTATATGGTTCACTTATTATATGATGGCAATTTCCATCTCAGATTCGAACGTGGTCTGCTCAAGTAAATCCTGAGCGACCCTGCAATGATTCAGGTTAATTTGTATAAACCTCATTTTCTCATTGCAGTGAGCACCTTCCTAAATTCCGGACTTTTAGCACTTCCGGCAATATGCCGGTGATTCTGTCCCTGTTTTACTTCGCACAGTAGGCATTTGGGGCCCCTATTGCACTCTCTGGAAATATGGCCTGTCTCCCACACCTTCCACATCAGATCGATCAATGCTGCTGGTGCATGCCTTCGCGAAGTGTCCAAACATGAGGCATTTTAAACACCTCTTCAGTGAAATTTGTTCTCTTAAACGGCAGAAAACCCATCCAATCCGAACTCTTCCGGCAGCCAACAACATCTGCGCTGCCTCCGCTGGTACTCGTATTGTGGTCGTTTGAGTACCACCATCGGCTTTTCTTAAGCCCACAACAGACTCCTCGGTAAGTTCTTTCAACTTGAATTGCTCCTGCAGAGCAGTACAAATTTCTCCTTTCGATGTCACTTCATCGAGGTCCTTACATTGTATATAGATCTCCCCAAGTGTGTTTTTCACTTGACTGCGAAAGTCATCAGTTTTTCAGCTCGAACATAAGATCCTCTTTCTGGGTTCTTCGGATTCTGTTCACATTTCCGCTCAGATCTTGTAGGTCGGGATCTGCTTTGACCTTTTTGAGTATCTCCGCGTAGGACAGATTGCCCTTACTGGATATAACAATTGCATCTGGGCGAGTTCGGACTTTTGCTTTTCGTTTCGCTTTTTTGTTGGTAACTTTAGTCCATCCATCGTTTTCGTTCGTCTTGGGCTTCGCAACGCTGGTCGAGTTTCCTAGATTCGCTGCATGCTTTCCTCCGTCTGAGCTGTTAGCGTTGGTTTTCAGAATGTCCTGTCCGCCTTTTTTTCTCTTAGGCGCCTGCTGATTATTTAAAGGATCCCCTTCTTTTTCACGTACTCGCATATTTCGCTGGGATTCGATGGTAGTACGGTTAAGTGTCACTTGGGTCGCTTGTGATACCGTTGGCACAGCGGGGTTTGGCGTAGAGGACTCTAGTAGCCCTCACCATATTCTTTATGGCTTGGTGTACGTTGTGCTTGTCCTTGATAAACTCGGACAGCTCAACTATTTTTGCCCCAAGCTGGGTGAAGAGTAAATCCTCCGAATCGGGACTCTGCTCCCTATAAGTCCCAGCAGAGTTACTCCTTTTACATGGTACTTTACTTTTGGCCTGCACTTTATCCTTCATCGCCTTTGAAATTGGTGGAGATCTCAAAGTTGATGAGCTTCTTTTCAATGGATCTCTTCCTTGTTCCTGGAGCACCTCCTGCTGTCGAGCATCTTGAACATGTGCGGTGGGTGTTGCCACGGTTTTGTTGTCCAAAAAGCTGCTTTCAGTTTATCTCCGCCCGCTTGCTCACTCCCAAAAGCTGCCGGTACTGGGGTTCCGAGCACCTGCACCGTAAGTTTCCTCCTTCTCTCGTCTTCCATGGTGGTTTTATGTTCTGGGTATCCTTCCCATAGCCATTTTGGTCCGCGTACCAGAGATGCACAGTCAGAAAAGAAAAGTACATGAACACGTATTTACACATCAATAGGTATGCCCCAATCCGCCAGCTGGGGCCCCGCCTGATGGGAGATCTGGCCACTCCTCACATGTCTGTCTGTCTGTCACACACACTTTTCTCAGAAACGGCTATATCGATTAGTACGAAAATTTGGTGAGAAGGTGGGAACTGTGGACCCCCAGACATGCAGTGAGTGATATCCTTCTACGTTGAGATTTAGGGCGTCCCCATACATGTAAAAGAAGGGTGTAACATTTTTTTTCATGGAATATAGTAATGTGGGGTATCAAATGGAAGGTCTCGATTAGTACTTTTCGGAGCCAGTCTTAGTTTTGAGATTTATTAAAAAGGCGGGGAGTGGGAGGAATCGAAAGCGGTGGTTTCTTTAACGGACCCTTTCTCAGAAACTACCCAACCGAAAAATCTGAAAAATTCATGAAGCTGCCTCTATATGGTCCCTGGCCTCAAAATACTCTCCATATCGATATCTGTTAAAATTAAGTTAATAATACATAGTATATAACCATACTTTTGGGGAAATTGAGTAAAACCCCCCTTAGGTATATTCTAGAGTTATAAAAGTTGATAGTAGTATAAAATATAATATGAAGCTGATCAAAATCACACCATTAGTAGAAAAGTTGCAGTAGCTCAAAATTGACTTTACCCTGTAAATTTACTGCAACTGAATATCAATATAACACTAAAGTAGGTAGTCAGACATGCTAAATGCATATACATAAAGGGCTACGTACAAATGGGATAGTTCTACACTTAAATATACTCACAGAAGAAGCAAACAAAACCTTTCATACCTGAAGCGCCCAGCTTCCGGTTTCCCGATTTGTTTTAAGATAGGAACGAAATTCGATGGAAAATGTTGGTTGCTCTCTTATCCCCTGCTGGGTTGTGATTGTATTCAATGCATTTGCACACTCGCTCGGCGCAACTAAGCATTGTCCAACGGTTACCATAAGGATATCGGAACAGCATTTGGTAGCAGAGCTGTATATAGTTTCTTTTTCCAGCCATGTGTTTTAAGTTTTGCCTGATTTTGTAATATCGGTACCGCAGGTTGCCAAGAAATATATTCCCATTCAACCGTTAAATTTAAAGAGGCTTTCAACAGCTCCAATAAGGGATGTATAAGCTTTTTTCCGAGAAACTCATAGCTGCTATGCAGGCGACATATGATGTCATTACAAAGAGCTCCAATAAACTACGTTATTTTCCTGAAACAACACGACTACACTGACGGATAATATTTTACAAGATAGGGAGTTGGTCAGAAGACGCATGTGCCGCTGAACACTGAGAAAGAGCGCTGTGCAAATGAAGTTTATTGGAAGATCCTGATGTGACCTGAAGCATAATGCTAGGAATCAACAGTAATGGCGCCCTATGTTCACTTAGGGGTTCATATCAACCATATACGTATATCACAAAGTGGAAAGCAATTTTCATCCTCCTCTCCGCTTTATTACTGTACTATCCACCCAACGTAAGCTAGTTTGTTTTTTTCTTTGTGTACTTCCGCTGTCTTAGCCCCCTCATCCATACGATGCATTTTTGGAGAGACTATTGAAACTCCTAACTGTACTTCAACTGCATCAGTACAACGTTCTCAGCTCTAAATCCCTTCCGAATAACTTCTTCGGCTTTTTTCTTCTCTGATGTACCTCTATGAACACTTGTGTCACTCTTCAGTTAGATCTCACTAGAAATAATTTAAAAAGCACTCTTAGTGTTCCCCTCTGCAAACTACGCGTGCATTACTTTATCGCACAACACTTCACACAAAGCTTCATCATCCTGGTCTGGAAACCGATGCGGTCCCTCGTCTCACATCCCTTGTTTTGCAGAATCCTGCTAAGTTTAACTCTCCAAGCGCCAATTTCGAAGGTTTGGATTCCTCTGCCATGTTTCTGCATCTTTATGTACTCTGGTTCACCATTGAGATCATTAAAGAGCTCCGTCTGAAGCTGCCAGAATGTAAAAAATATAAGCCGCTTAAAAATCACAGTAATTTTGCTCATTTTAATGCTCTACGAATTTCGAATCATTGATTACTAAGTCCAGGAAGGAGTATCTGACCAATGTCGAGGTGGCATTGGTACGCGGGAATTTAAGGGGAGCTCTACAATTCGATCAAAAAAATGAAACTAACGAAATTTGAAAACAATAAATTGATTTGTGGAAAAACATTCTTTAATGATCGTTTCGAAAAGGTCCTTCGCCCAATCCGGTTCAAGTGCAGTGTTCATAGGGCTGTAACTTCTGCAATTTCTCGAATTTCACTTTGAATTTTTCTGGAAACATTTCCTAAATATAATACTATCGACTAAAAAAATAAAAAAAGTGAATTTCCGGCAATCTCTAATTCTATATCTCCCCTTACGCCTTCCTGATCTCACATCCGTAATACTCGCAATCTAATCCAGATTTCCGCCACTTTATTCAAGTTCGCATTTCCCTCCGATGACACGCCTCATTTCTGGCCTGACTAATTCTGTAATTCCATTCGCACCGTCTATAACTCTTTCCTTCTCTCTCCCGATTGGGTACAACCCGCTTCGGACCTTCGGACCGCTTCTACAACCTTGATATCAATGTTAGACCTGGTTCCTAACCGACTCTTCTCGCTAAAATCTAATCAATATTTGCAAAAATCTTAACAAAATCCTGGAAGGTTGTCGTTTTCCACGCTTGTTGAAAGGCATTTTCATTATTCCTATACACAAAAATGGTGATCATATCCCTGCGGAGAATTGCCTTCCTGTCCTATTTCGCTCTTTCCTATTGCGTTCGAACCCGGCAGACTGTTTTATCGATATTTATAAAAATAAATTTTCATTATTAATTTGAAAAATATAAAGTGATTTACAACAATCCTGGTATGTGTGGATTCGAGGGCTCTTTGAAAAAAAAACCATGAGGGCGCTGAAATCTCGGCTCTTTCCGCATCGCGGGGTAATTACCCGCGTTAGTCAATTGACTAACGCCAGAATCGTTAAGATAGCAATTCCTTGTTGATCCGCACTTATGGTGGGCAACTAAATATGAGTCTAGAATTTCAACGAACGGTTTATTGGTCCTTTTAAATATTTCATTTCATCAGCACTACCAGTTCCACTATCCTTTCTAAGGTGCACCCTTTATCACCGTAAAAGCTAGCAGTTGTGTGGAAAGCGTGCGAAGAACTTCTTAAGCATGGTATTTGCAAACCGTCAGACAGCTGTTTCACACGGTCCCTAAGGCCAATGGTGAATGGAAACCTTGTGGTGATTACACTCATCTACGATTTTGGGCATTCTATCGCAAACTGCTGTATTTTCTTAAGCTTGAACTTAATCAAGGCATATCACCAAAGCCCTACCGAAGATATTCCAAAAACGGCAATATGCACACCTCTAGGACTTTTTCAGTTCACTAGGATGACTTTTGGGCGGTGTAAGGCGGTGGTGGAAAGGCGGTGGTGGAAAACTTCATTCACTGTACGCAAAGAAACTTCTACTTTTGTTTCGTATATTTGTATGATATTCTGGTCATGTTCTCCTCTTAGTTTGGGCGTTTAGAGCAGCTGGAGTGCATTTTTCAATGTAATTAACGTTGAGAAATATAAATTCTTACAATCGCAGGTGAGATTCCTCGGACACCTGGTCACGCTTGAAGGCATCCAACGGGGCCATGCCAAAGTGCAAGCGATTTCGAACTTGCCGTTTCCTAAAACGGAGGAAAGAAGCTTGGGAAAACCAATAGGTTTCTGTACTCGAAAAGTACAGGGAACAACCGCACCAGGCGTGAAGACTGACAACGATGCATTATCTGCTCCATACATAAAAAGGAAGGTATCACGTTGCTGAGTACCATTTTAAGATATTCTCCGCTATCTTGCTAGGCCGGATAGCCTCATATGCTCAGGATTTCACTCCAGGCGAATCAGCAACAGATCAGATTTTCTCTCTGCGGCAAGCGATGGAAAACTATTGGAATATGGACATCAGTTGTACTATCTTTTCATCGACTTTAAGGTCGCCTATAATAGCATAGTGACGGCAAAACTGTACACGGCCGGTATCTCGACGAAATAAATAAGGCTGGCTAGGCGGACCCTGACCAATGTACGAGGCTAGATAGAAGCAGCAGGGTCACTTTCGAAATCATTCAACATCAACAACGATCCACAATAAGAGGATCCCTTATCATGTGTCCTCTTTAACCTCGCCCTGAGTCTAAGAAAAGGGAATGCCCTATCATGCATCCTCTTTAAACTGACCCTGGAAAAAATGATCCGTGATGTTGCAGTAAACGCGAGAGGAATGATCCTCTTTAAGTCACCCAACTACTGGTCTATGTTGACGATATCGCCATCATGGGAAGAACGACCCGAGATATACAAACTGCGTTCATCCAGATCGAGCAGGCGGCACGAGATCTTGGCCTGGACATTAATGAAGGCAAGACAAAATGTATGGTGGCTATGTCAGCACCAAAAACCAACCAACCAACAACATCAAATTGCACTGGTCAACTGGAAAGAATAAAGATATAAGATTACAACTTTGACACCGTTGAAAGTTCCTCCTATCTAGGGTCAAAAATCACAACCGGTAACTGCTACGACGATGAAATCCGCGCACGGTTGTCGTCAGCCAACAGAGCCTATTTTAGCTTACAAAAACTGTTTCGCCCGAAACGACTCACCATAGGATCAAAGCTCTTACTGTGCAAGACAATGATCTTGCCAGTCCTCATGTTTCCTCGGAAACCTGGGTTCTTAGCAAGAGAAATTGCGACTCTTGGCCACGTTCGAAAGAAGAATTCTCCGAAGAATTTTTGGCCCCCTACTTGAGGGTGGACGATTCCGTAGCCTACATATCGACGAAATCTATGGGCGATACCGTGACCGTCAGGCTGTGGATAAAATTCGGGTGATCCAGTCCGGAAAGTCTATAAGGGCAATACCTATGGTAGAAAAGAAGACCAGGCAGACCCTGCCTGAGATGGAACGATGGAGTAGGTCAGGATGCCTGACGGCTTTTATGGATATCGAATTGGTGGACCTCGGCGCAAAACCGGGATGTTTGGAGTTTCTTATTAAGGCAGGTCTAGATCGGATACCGGTTGTTGCGTCGCCGATGATGATGATTCCGTCGAAGGCAGGCCATTCACAGTGTTTTCTGGTGCTGCCTCCTAATCATCGACAGCTGTCATTTATTCATTATTATTTTTAAAAAATAAAATGATTTACAACACTGTCATAATTCAGAACCATCTAAAATGTGGATATAACTTTCGATGATAACATATGGTGCCTTGATGTCAGCAATCGGGCTTCCAAAGTATCTGGCTTTGACTCTGGCTAACCCTTCTTAATACTCTTCAACTTCCTCGTTCGAAGCATCCTTGAGTTTTACTCCGTGATTTGTTACACTTGCGGCTTGCTGCGACAATGATTGCCTTACCCTAAAAATGTTCAATGCAATTTCATCCGATTTCACTTTAAGAGAAACTTCTCCCGTAAATACTATTATTTTTAATCGCCTTCTCCTGCTGTACTGGTAGCCGAGGACTTTAAGCTCTTTACCGACCTGATGGGCTGCTCCTACTCTAGTGGCATCCCTTACCGCTTTGTGTAGCGCAGAAATTTTTGGAGCTCGAACTTTATTTCCATTCCCCGATTCTGGGGGCGAGATTTAAGTGGATGTTGTGTCCATATATTGTCCCTTTTAAATAAATTAACTCTGAACATTTTATAGTTTATAAACGTTGACGGCGTGGTGATTGAGTTGGTTGAAAGTCAGCCTCTCGATCTCGTTACCTGGGGTTCGACCGCTACTGCAGATTTATCACTTGTACTGCATTATATACTTCGATAATGAAGCTGAACAAAGTCTAATTGAAAATAAAATGAGAGGGTAGCGACTAAATAATAATGAAAACGACGAGATTATGTCGATGTCCTACACAAAGTAGTGAATAGGACGAGCGCATGTATACATACATACCTTCCTATATCCTAAGATAGAAGACTAATTTACATTGTCGAATTATATTTCAATGCTAGCATAGAAAAGAACATGTGGCTTATCTGGGTCAAATATTGACTTCAACATTCAACTGTATCTAGCCTTAGTTACCAAGCCTATGAACTTAAATACTAACGTTTTGCCTGAATGATTTTCATTTGAATTTTCCTTACATTCTCAGGTTCACCTTTTGGGCTCGAATCGTCCAACGATAGAAAGACATACATTCATCAATCACACGGAATGTCATTGTGTAAATAAATCGAAGCATGTCACCAACATGCAATCTAGCCCAGCTTTGCTTAAAAGAGCTACAATATTGGATTGTAACTGTCCACGACCCTTCGAAAAAGTCCTTCAGGATGATGGAGAATGTCGATGTGATTGCTCATCAGGCAACACAGGATGCGATTGGCTTAAACGAGGAATGGAACATTTTTCGATGTCAGATCGAAAGTAAGTATTTGTAAATCATTAAATGATGTAGTGATACGTAGACGAATGAGACTAAATGCATGGTGTTTGAATGTTTAGACTTTTCAATGTTTTTTTTTTATCTAAACGGCGTATACAACAGACTAACTTTTTTCTTTTATTTACATTTCAGATGTATACTCGAAGGACGCTGCAAGCATCCCACATGCGAATATGGACTCTACAACAAAAATCACGGACGATGCCCGAGGAAAGAAAGTAGATCGTTCCATTAAATTATAAAATTATATTAAATGATAAAGGATACAAAATAAAAATACATTTAGCAATCTGGTGATTTAGAAGCCATTCGAAACCATATAGATTTTAATATATTAAATTGAAAGACTTTATATAAATATTCTTATCACTAACGTACTTTTATTAGTTTCAATTTTTCTAAATCTTTTCTTTTTCAACTGTTCTTTTCGAGAAGAACAACAAAAGTGATAAAACGAACTCTACTTTAGTCTGATCTATACGTTATCGAAAAGGAGAGTTGAAAAAGAGTCTTTATCTATTAATTATATTTTTCTATAATTCTACTTTGTAATTAGATAATTTTAGCTAATTTAAATATTTTAAATTTGGTCGTACCAATAAGAATGTAAATTTTACATGATTTCTCTCTCCACTGCTAAATTTTAATTTCATATAAGGCTGAATAGAATTTGGAAAAGGACGGCCAAGTGTCCTTTGAATCAAATAACGTATCAGAGATTTAGATTTCCGCTGTACGAAGAGTAAGTCTGTTTTATTTTCGGTTTTAAGGAAATTATCATTTTGAAAAGTGTATTTGCTTGTTTTCGACCAGAATATAATTGAAGTGTTGAGCACAAAAGCTTTATACCACAGATGCTCTCATTTATTTTACAGATTTCTATTTTTGATTTAACAAGTAAAACCATATTTTTATACTGTCATAAGCAAGCCAGTTTGACTTTCTGAAAATTGCACATTGAGAAGTTTTGAACTACATCATTCCAGTTATGCTTTTAATGATAATCTTTTTAATGCCCAAAGGAAAAAATCAAGATATTTTTACTCCTCTCTAGAAATTTTAATTCAAAACTGTACATCATTTTTCACTTTTTCAAATAAAATTAATTTAAATTCACTCAAATCAGTAAATTTGACTTTTCATTTTGTAATGTAAAAACTAAGCGGAGACGAATCTCAGTTTTCTAGTCAAAATATATTATTACCCTTTATTTTAACCAATACATTAATAGGTACTTCTAAGCTGTATCGGATAAGAATTTTTTATTTCACAAATCGAGTTTAGTTAATAAATATTCCAAAATGAATATCACAAGGAAAATGATAATAAAATTTAGATTTTTAAACTTAAGTGTCAGAACAAATCATATCTTTTCCCCACTGCCCCTTTCCTATTTCTTTAGGAGTATGTAAGAATACACATACCTTCTTCTTGTATAAATATTCTATAAGAACAGTATTTTAATGTTTCATGGAAATTTTATCAACCAGTGTAATTGATAAGCAATAATATCGAGTTGAAAATGGATTAATGGTTTTCAAATTGCAGTTGAAGCTCATTGGAAAGAGAAATCTTTTGGAGAAAGTGAAAACAAAATTTAATATTGAACTTAAATTGAGTATGAATGCGTTTTATATCTAAATCTGTTAGTTGAAGATTTTGTTAAGCACATATCCGTATTTACTGGCATTTAATTTTTGTGTTATTTGATCTGGCATTTTGAATCGGGATCTATGAGTAATTAATTTGCCGCTTGACATTTTTGTTCTTATTTTTATGTAAAAAGTTATATTTCATATATAGTTCATATAGATCACTAGAAAAATGATACTGAAGCATGGAATTAATATAATCAGCTTCTGTTTTTCAACGAGTTAGTTCCCTTTGTTTAGATTTCATGTATATTGATATTTACAAGATTATATACATCGAGTATCCAGCAGTAAAATTTAGTTAATGATTAAGTCGAAAAATTTTAAAAATAACACTGAATGCATTTATATTTATTTGTTGCAATTATACCAATGTTAAATCCAAAATAAATTTTATTGCATATAAATGTGATGATATATGGTGTCGTCCATTGGAATCATTTGGCTAAGGTTTATTTTTAAGCCATCAAAGCGATTAATTGCGAGTATTTCATGAAAATTTAACATTTCAGATAATAAACCAAAACACTTTGAAGAAATTTGTTTTGAAATTAATCTTACACAACAAATATCGGTTGATTAGATCCATAAGTAGATTCCATTAAAGGGGAAAGAACATTAGAAAGCTTATTTTCATGTATTTTTCATGATGTTTATGACGAAATAACTGAAATTCAAATTTCGATATCATATTAGTCATGTTTCGAACAACTTGTGAGTTTTTTTTCTTTTGAGAAATTCAAACGAAAACAAAGTTATTCAAGATTAGTTTGCTGAATGTTGTAACTGGAGTTCTCCAATTGTGGCAAGGGTAGGGACTCCAATTTTTAGCTGAAACCACAAATTTCTAAATTTTATATTACTGATTTATTTTGTAAGTCCATTAACCTTAACGCAGGCAAAAATAATAAAAATAAAAAAAATTACAGTTGTCGGAGAAGAAATATTTCAAATTTTACCATTTTTTTACTAATTATGCAAAAAAAAGCCATTGAAAATATGATATCAACCCCGAGGCTGGTTCATGTTTTTCTTAATTTTGTAAAGAATCATACTTCAAAATTTCATAATGATCAGTTCATTATTTTTTGAGTTCAAATATCCGAAAATGTAAAAATTGTCATATTGAAAAAAAAACTCGTTAGAAAAAAGATTGTTTGAAAAGTCGCCTTTCAGATATTAAGACAGAGAAAATACATTTAGGGCAAATATAAACGCGTTCCTAGAGGGCTACGTTAAGAATGATGCTAAGTATTTACATTATTTACGCTGTTTAAATGGCGCTAGAAGATTACGTAAGCACATAAAACGACTCGATCTCATGTGCGCTCGAGTCGGAGCCTCCACTCGGTAAGCTCTCGGCTCCCCGCTCATAAAATCTAAAGGAATGCGAATTTTGCTTTGAAATGTTTGCAGCGTATTCCGGGATAGTTGAGCTACTCATCTGTGTAATAAAAAATCGATTTCTTGAAGATCATAATGTGGTTTCCGCTTTTAGCTCTTTCGGTCTCAAGTATTGGAAAAACGTCGGATTAAACTATTTGTTTGCAAAGAAAAGGATATGTAGCTATATGAATACAACGGGATTTCAAGAGAAAAAAATATTTATAGAATCATTTTTGAAATATTACAAATATCACAAATATTACGGTTTTACGTGATGTTTCAAAACCTTATTAAAATTGATTCACTGTCGGTCTGATTGCCTGCCACACGCACTTTTCTCCAAAGCGGCTAAACCGATTCGAATGAAATTTGGTGGACAAATGGGAACTATGAAATTCCATGCGTACAGCGAGTAACATAAATTTAAGTGCAAAGAGGGGATGTAAAATTTTTTTCATCAAATATAGTTATGTGGGGTATCGAATGAAAGACTCGATTAGTCCTTTCCGCAGCTGATATTAGTTTAGTCGTGAATTGCAAAGTGTGCGAGTGAGGAGTTAGAATGTACACACTTAAAGTGAGACAGGACTCATTTTCGGAAACTATCCAACCTAAACATCCGAAAAAATTAGGTTGGAGCATTTAGATGAAATCTAGGCCTCAAAATATGTCCCATTCCGATATCTGCTCAAATAAACTTACTAATAGTGAATTACCAACTTTTAGAAATTTACTGAAAACCCCCCTTATTATTTACTGAAAACCCCCCTTATTAGCACATTACTAAATTTCATGGAAATCTGGCCATTAACGCCAAAGTTCAGCAGTTCAAACTTAACAATTTCGCGCGAATTAACTGCTTCCAAAGCCATGCAAATAAGATTCCGACGTCATAATTAACGGGAATAATTGACTTTCGCATGAAATATTAGAGTCGCATTTATGAAGAAATTAACTGAAAAACTCCCCTTAAGTTCGTCCTAGGTGTAGCGACATAGCGGACAGTCTTGTGCATACACATGCGAAGTTTCATGAGAATCCCACTATTAACGTCAAAGTTATAGTAGTTCAAAGTTATCAATTTCGTGCCAATTAACAGCATCCTAAGCCATACAAATAAGATGCTGACGTGATAATTAACGAGAATAATTGACATTCTAGTGAAACATTAAAATTTCATTCAAGAAAAATCTAATTCTCCCCAGCCCTTTTTATATCTGATGTAGGTTAATTTCTTGGCATTTGTTTAATAATATTAAATTCAGAGCCTGAAGTGTATGAGGTGGACTATTATCAATATGGGGCTTCCCATCAAATTATTTTTTTAAATCACTTTCTAAAAAATAGAGGGCAATGGAATTTTTAGCTATATGACACGGAGCTGTCGTGCACTTATCCCGTTCACAAGCGGAGCCGGCTCGTCGTGATCGGTTTCGCCATTTTATTTTATCAAATGCCTGATCTGGAAGCAATCGCGAGGCTTTCAAATCCCCATCCAGCGTTTCAGGTCACCGTTGTTCCGGCCGACCTTTTGGTCGCTTACCATCGACTTCGATGTTGGACCAATTTTGGCAAGCGAATTCCCGTTAGCGCGAATGACGTGACCACACCATCGAAGACGCCTCTCTCGCAGTTTTGTCCACGATCGGTGCAATCTCATATCGATCGCGGATATGCTCATTTTGGATGTGATCAAAATGTGTCACGCCACTAGTCCAACACAACATCTGCGTCTCCATTATCGCAAGACGCCGTTCATTGTCTTTTATAGTCCGCCAACACTCAGAATTAGAGAGAACGACAGGACGGACGACATTGCGGTAAATTTTAGATTTGAGACGTTCACTGATACGTCAATCACAAAGAACTCCAGTTGTGGAATGCCACTCCATTCATCATCATCATCATCGTCAACGGTGCAACCACCGGTATCCGGTCTAGGCCTGCCTTAATAAGAAACTCCAGACATCACAGTTTTGCGCCGAGGTCCACCAATTCGACATCCCTAAAAGCTGTCTGGCATACGTCATCGTTCTCTTAGGCAGTGTCTGCCTCGTCTTCTTTTTCTACAATAGATATTGCCCTTATAGACTTTCCGGGCGGATCATCCTCATCCATACGGATTAAGTGACCCGCCCACCGTAACCTATTGAGCCGGGTTTTATCCACAACCGGACCGTCATGGAATCGCTCATAGATTTCGCCGTTATGTAGGCTACGGAATCGTCCATCCTCATGTAGGGGGCCAAAAATTCTTCACAGGAATCTTCTCTCGAACGCGGCCAAGAGTTTGCAATTTTTCTTGCTAAGAACCCAAGTCTTCGAGGAATACATGAGGACTGGCTAGATCATTGTCTTGTACAGTAAGAGCTTTGACCCTATGGTGAGACGTTTCGATCGGAACAGTTTTTGTAAGCTGAAATAGGCTCTGTTGGCTGACAACAACCGTGCGCGGATTTCATCATCGTAGCTGTTATCGGTTGTGATTTTCGACCCTAGATGGGAGAAATTATCAACGGTCTCAAAGTTGCAGTCTCCTATCTTTATTCTTCCATTTTGACCAGTGCGGTTTGATGTTGTTGGTTGGTTGGTTTTCGGTGCTGACGTTACCACCATATGCTTTGTCTTGCTTTCATTGATGTGCAGCCCAAGATCTCGCACCAATTGCCGCCTGCTCGATCTGGATGAAGGCAGTTTGTACGTCTTTGGTGGTTCTTCCCATGATGTCAATATCGTGAGCATAGGCCAGTAGTTGGGCGGACTTAAAGAAGATCGTACCTCTTGCATTTACCTCAGCATCATGGATCACTTTCTCGAGGGCCAGGTTAAAGAGGACGCATGATAGCGCATCCCCTTGTCGTAGACCGTTGTTGATGTCGAATGGTCTTGAGAGTGATCCTGCTGCTTTTATCTGGCCTTGCACATTGGGCAGGGTCAGCCTAGTCAGTCTTATTAATTTCGTCGGGATACCGAATTCTCTCATGGCAGTTTTACCCTGGCCATGCTATCATAGTCGGCTTTAAAGTCAATGAATAGATGGTGCAACCTTTGTCCATATTCCAACAGTTTTTCCATCGCTTGCCACAGAGAGAAAATCTGATCTGTTTCTGATTTGCCTGGAGTGAAGCCTCTTTGGTGTGGGCCAATGATGTTGTGGGTGTATGGGGCTATCCGGCCTAGCAAGATAGCGGAGAGTATCTTATAGATGGTGCTCAGCAACGTGAGACGAAACGACTCCATCCAGGTTGCGTTAACGCGCGAAGCATTTTCATTACGCAGTTCTCCATTGGCCGATAGTATTGACCCGAGACAGTTAAATCGCTCAGTTCTGGGCAGGTCACTGCCGCTGACAGAACTGAGCGATTTAAATATTTGCAGTCAATGCTATCAACCAATGGGGAGCTGCGTTACGCTCTTCACATAGGAAAACACAAAACCTTTTATACCTGAAGCGTCAAGCTTCCGGTTTCCCGACTTGTTTGTTTGTTACACAGAGAGCTACATTAAATTTCACGCATTTATTTCTCGAAAACACTACTAAATGTTTGGAATTTTTACGACTTTTTTTCGATGTTATCATAACCAACACATCTGCAATTGGAGGAACTGAGACTCTTTCTGGAGCAGGTACGACTACAGGACATTTCTCCCTCTTCTGGTCTGTGAGGGAACGAGCATAAATAAGAACATTTCCGAATTCCGCTTTAAATACAAGAAGAGATTTAAAATTCGCAATATTCAATTCTTGACAATTCTTCAGATAGATAAGCCAAGCGTTGATTGCCGTTACGTCTTCAAATCAACACAGACCACGTGTTTGTTCTATTTCTCTACCATTCAAGGTTACTGAATCTGAATGTATTTTCCAACGATGTCCATAGATTCAATGCCAACAAATGTTGCAGTCGAATGTACGGATTTGTTGTCATATCATTTTACAGCCAATATATTTTGCTTTGCTTCGAGCCTGTAATCATAGATCCCACTACTGCTGTACAGCATCACTTTCTAGGATGCAATCTGGCAATCGATTAGGTCGCATTGAACCAACGGTAAGGAATCCTTTTTCTTTCAAAGCGACTGCAAGCTTGTACGAAGAAAACCACGTATAGATTCTGAAATTTTTACCGGGAGCCAAATCTTTGCAAAGTTTGGCAACAATATCGCCACTGTTTCTCAAATCCGACTTTTCCTCGATTGTTCCTTTCCCTGTATAAATATTAAAATCATACATGGTCCCATCTGATCCACAACGAGTAAACATTTTAATCCTCCATTTATGAGGTGCGGCTTTACGATGGAATTAGCACCTCATCGATCGAGTTATGCTCTTGCGGTGGAATTTTCGTAAAATTTGCATTTTGCATTTTTCTACAAAGGTACGATCTTTAAACAGCTTGTCGTGGCGAGGATCTGTCATTGGAACCTATTCCTGCTCATTATATCTGCAATAGATGCAATTCTTGTTGAATGAACCCAATCCCTGGAATTTTCATAATCGAATTGGTGGATCTCGGAGCAAAACCGGGGTGTCTGGAGTTTCTTACTAAGGCAGGCATAGATCGGATACCGGTTGTTGTGCCGTTGATGATGAATCTTCATAATGCTTGTTAAAATGTTGATTCCAATAAATGCCCGTATTTCACTTGCGTTCGTATTCAGATTTTTCTCCAGATCTTTCTTAACCGAATGCTGTGCGAGAATTTCTTCGTCGAAAAATTGCTCAAAGTACTGCAGTGTTTTTGCAACCCGACTCGGTGATCTATCGCTTTGAAAATCTGATGGGACAAATTGTAGGAAACGCTGTTACCAGCCTGTATCCCTGCGATTAACATGAAGTTCGTGTCCTGATGGTCCAGCCTCTTCCTCTACCTTATCATCGCCAGGAAATCCTTTCGGAAAGTAATTTCTGAAATCCTACCAGAACAATTACGTCACAAGACACTAAAACTTTTGTTTTCTTCTTACCTCCCTAAAAGGAAGTATGGGTGCCTGACCCTTTTGTTCTCCTTCACATTTCACGCATGAAAGATGACTTGTCTAGAAATGATCATAAACCGGTTTATTGTTTTGTTAGTTGGAAATTTACAGAATGATTTATCCTCTGTAGCCATATGGCTATAGTGGGGCATAAAGGGTCAATTAAAAGCTAATAAAGCAAAATTGATCTTTACAATTAACTCTTTACACCTTCATACACTCTTAATGCCAATTTTGTTTTGGCGTTTTGATTTCATTCACTGAAGCACTTCTATTAAAAAAATACTCCAGGTAACATGTGTATACTTCCTTCATTTCATTGCGTTTTCCTGAGTACCTTTTACTCCTTATTTTTCTATAGAAACAACTCTATGTGCGGGTCAAGAAGCCTAGCGGTTATTGTGGCGTTGTCTTGTAGACTCTCCGGAGCTCTTTAAAAAATATACACATGCAATCTGCATTAGTAGCGAACTTGACAAGATGACCAAAGTTTGAAATAATAAAAACCTTGTTTCTTTTTCGTTGCTGTGGATATTTCTTCTTGCAAATACCGATATTTCGGGAACCAAGTGGTGGCAAATATCCACACCAACGAAAAAGAAACAAGTTTTTTATTATTTCAGATAATTAATCGTTGGAAACACCGCTTGATTTCACTCAGACCAAAGTTTATACAGGGTGCGGCAGCATAACTTCCTTTTTTCAAAACTCAATAAAAACTGTTGTATGCATCGGAAAATATTTATTTATTTTTTATAATGTAGGTAGATGTCTAAATATTTACATTGTTTTGAAGATCAAATCTGTTAGGTGACGTCTCCCATTCTCCATACATTGCGTAAACCGATTTCTGGCGTTTGTCATGACTCTTGTTAGCATAGCAGGTGTTATGTTGGCAATTTCTTCTTGGATGTTGGTCTTTAAATCTTGTAGGCTTCTTGGACGGTTCACATAAACACGGGATTTCAAAAAACCACATAGAAAAAAATCACACGGGGACAGATCGGGAGAGCGTGCCGGCTATTCCACATCGCCTCTAATTGAGATAAGGCGCTCTGGAAAGTGTTCCCTCAAACAGCCATCTTGAAGTATGTGCTGTTGCACCGTCTTGTTGGAACCAAGTGTCCCCCAAATCCAAATTTTCTAGCCGTGGGAAAAAAATTCTGTAGCATGTTTACATACCGGTCCGAATTCACTGTCACTGTAACCTCATTTTCCTCAAAAAACCAGGGACCAATAATTCCAGCTGAGGAAATTGCACACCACACTGTGACTTTGGGTGAATGCAAAGGCTTTTGATGCAATTCTCGAGGGTTGGTGTCAGCCCAGTAGCGCATGTTTTGTTTGTTAACCGACCCACACAAATGAAAATGGGCTTCGTCGCTAAAAAAACAATAGCACCCTCGGGAACGACATCAAGAAGAAGCTCACACGCGTTCATCCGAGAATTGAAGTCACGTTCTGAAAGTTCCTGCACTATCGCCATCTTGTAGGGATGAAAATGAAGATCATTACGAAGAATTCTTCTCACAGAACGATCGGATAGTCCAAGGGCAGATGCGTGTTTGCGCGCAGAACACCGTGGCGATTGCAACATTGACGCTGTCACTGGTTCAATCTTCTCAGGTGATCTAACGGCTGAGGGACTCCAGTTCTTCCTTTTGTCCCACTTGCAGTTTGTCTGAATGTAGTGACCCATGTAACAATTGATTTGCGGTCTGGGACGGGAGCCAACGGGGCTAAATTAAAGCGATTCCGAAATGCACGCTGTGTTGCAATAACCGAACATCCGCTTGAAAAGTAAACCTCAACGGCAAAGGCACGCTCCTCACTATTCCAATGCATGATGGCGACTGAACCATATCGGGACAAAACTTTACAGTATCCCCTCTTGAACGAGACCACTAGCGCTCCGCTATGACATCAACTAACTGAGTGGCGTGCATTTCAAAAAAGGAAGTTATGCTGCCGCACCCTGTATTATTCCCGCCTTGAATGTCTATCCAAAATTTGTGTAAATTGGCAGTAACTCTGCGGGATCTACGTACTCAATAAAACTACAACAAAATAATTGTTTTAGAAATCTAAATAATAAACAAGACGTTTCGGTTCAAAAAGCCAATAAATATTTATTATTTTCGTAAGATATAAGGACTCAGAAAACTCAATTAGGGAAGGAAGTATTTTGATGTATAGTATTATACTAAAGTATTATGCAAAGGACCTTCAACCTAAATAGCAAGGGAAAAATTTTTGATGCATGTTTGATGAATGTTTTTATCCTTATTTTTGCATGAAATGAAAGGCTTCTTTTACCACTTAGCATGGTCTGATTTAAGGCCGTCTTGTTCCACAACTTGTAAGAATTTTGAAGGTAATTGTATTAAGCTTCTTTCATAGAAGCCCTCGTCTATATTGGCATAAACTGGAACAGTTGATTTTCACATGTCCTTCTTCAGGTGAGTTTTTCAACAACTAAATCGTTTGCGATGGACATTAGCAAGTGGTAATTACTTGGTCCCAGGTCCGACATATAGGACGGATGCAAAAGAACCTCCCAACCAAGCTCTTGGGTCCAACTGAATATACCTGCTGTGTGTCTAACTAATCAATGTGTTCTAGCTATATCGCAGGCATATAGCACTGGAGAGAATACAAGTTGGTTTCCGAAATGTCGTTGTATGAGAACTAGAATAGAATCACTAGCAAATAGGAGCAAGTAGAAAACTGGAAGTGGGGTGTTTCAGGTGTGGAAGGTTTTGTGGATTTTTTATATAATACTAATGATGTACATGATGACTACCTTTATACAGAGGTCGTATATGCGTTTAGTATGCTCGATATTCAATTTGATCTGATACTGACATTTTATCCCTTAGGGAGCATTAATTTGATGCGAAAAGGGCAAATTTGGCCTACTATAACTTTGTTAATAACAGTAGGATTTCCACCAAACTTTTTAATATAATAGTCCATATTCAAAGCCATATTACTGCATAATTTTACGTATCGAGGATGATCTGGTCCGGTCCAACATCAAGTAGACGTGGACTTAAGATCTCTCATATCCTAAGCAAAAACTTAGCATTGTCCTAGCTTAGCCTCAAACTCTTGTCCGTTTAAACTTGGATATAATTCGCACCCTTCTCGTATTTTCGCGATTATATAAAGGAGCGTTTTCCACCAGTTGCCACTTTCGGTCACGCTGTTCTCAGGACAGAGGTGAGGCAGCGTCTGCTGAGTGCCCCTGCCCTGAACGAAGTCGTTAGTCGTCTTATTAATATATTGTTTTGATGGATTTCAGATCTTTTCCGTTGGATATCTGAGAACGGGTCCTGGGCATAAAGGACCTCTTTCAACCCTAACAACTGCTTTGAAAAGTACTAATTGAGACCTTTCATTTTATACCCCACATTGCTAGTTCAACGTGGAACAATGTAATTTAGTGTTTGCCCGGGGTTTCAACCTTTCCATAGTATGCTGGTCCCAAGTCCAGGTGAAAGTTTGAGGCAACGTACTTTTTACTATCCTCAGTAAAACAAAAATAAAATGCTGAGATCTGGGAAAGAGATAAATAAAGTATAGTTGGAGTTATTCTGCTATGCTAAATCCTACCTAATCCCTCTTGGTGACAGATCCCGCGAGGGCGGCCAAGAAAATGCATCCACGATGATCGCATCGAGTCGAGTCGTCCCCGCTTGTGAGCAGGACAAAGGCTGAAGAAAAATAAGAAGGTGCAACGGACAGAGAGAGAGGCAGAATGATAATGAATCGATTTTAATAAGGTTTTATTCCGCACAAAGTACATTCCGGCTCTCAGAGTGTCTGAGGAGTTAGTATGTATGTGACCTCGCGGTGTCTTGAGGGAGTGCTCCCCTATTGGCCAAACCTGATCGATTCTGGGTGATTGCTTACTTGAAACGGTTCAATTGTTGGTGGTTCATATCCAAACAAGGGAGCCAATTTTACCGAGCACAACGAAATCTTCCTGTTCTTCAATCGATGCGACCATGACGATTGTCGCTTGACGTTGTAGTTAGTGATTCACTCTTGCGCTTCAGAAATGAGTCAATTTCTTTGGGATTTAGCAGTGATTCGTAAATGGAAATTCGATCCATTAGGTTTTTTGGCGTTAATTCATGTGGTACTCATATATCGAGCTTCTTTTCGAATGCAGTCTTATTCAAATGATTCCAACGTTTAGTTCCTGGGAAATCAAAGTAGTACTTACCGTCATCTGGATCAGCCTCGAGGGTTTCTATGATTTTATTCATATTTTCGACAATTCGCCTTCTGGAGTATGATGAAATTAGTGGATCGGAATCGACAAAACCAAAATTGCATTGCTGTTGCAGCATAAAAACATTGCAATAAAACCTCTTTAAGTGGAATTATCATTTGCCAGGAGAAATTGATCGAATTATAGGGTTTCGCCAATTAAAATTCACAGTCTAATGTAGTAAAAGTATGTACTTCATATCAATGTATGTACCTTTGTGCACATATATATATGATAAAAAAACCAAATAATCATCGCAGTCACCGTCATAGAACTCGAATTTTTCGAAATTTATAATTATGGTAGGCGTGACATCTCGATCATATTTTTGAAACCCGTTTTCTTCTCATTTGCGGGAATTCTAGTTCAAAAAGTACAAAAAAACCGATCATTACAAAATTTGAGACGATGATTCTTTGTAAAATTGTCAAGAATATGAACCAACATTTGGGATGATATAATTTTCTTAAGGGTACCTTTGTTAGCGTCATTTATAGAAATATTCAATTTCAATATTTCAATAGGAGAACAATTTTTCGTTTTGATTATTTTTATCCTCATTGAGATTCATATTCTTAGAAAATCGGTAAATAATGTAAAATTAAAAGCTTTTTGTTTCGGTTAAAAATTTTAGTCGCTACACGTCTCGCAGTTGGAGGACCATAGTTATGACCTTCATTGTAATAATGTCGCGTAACTTTTTTTATTCTTGGCTCAATTTTTTCAAAAGAATTCTCAAAAGTTGCTAAGAATATGACTGATATATTGTTCAAATTTGATTGAATTCTTTTTTTTCCTAGTAAAAAAAACCCCAAAAAAGTACATGAAAAGGGCCTTCCTTAATGTCGATTGGTCGAGAGTATTAGCGAAAATAACGTGAAATTTTCTGATTTTCATTTATGTAAGCAATTTCACAAGAAGGGCAAGGTGATTCAACTACACAACAAGGGTTGAGTTCAAGAAGGCTTTTGAGTCTGGAACTTATTTTCAGTATAGCAGTAACTTCATGTATCAATATATTGATTTATTATTTCTGAGGGGAAACGTGTCCTTCTAAATTGGCTGCTAATCGCGCATTTGGTGATCTATGTTGGCTAACTGGCATTCGTCAGTTGTATTCTAAGTTCAGTGAGGCACTCTTCGACAGAGACTTTACCCTATCACGTCGTATTTGGGTGGGTGTGCATATTTTGATGTCAAGTCAACAATTCCATATGTACTAGCACTTCTGGTGCAGCACGATAAACAACTGGAATATGACTCAATTCCAAAAGACTGGAATTAATCTGACTGGTAGCAACGCTAATTACATTAAAATTACTGATATATGATAACGTATAATAATTACTTGACACTAAGGTCTGGTTGATATGCATAAACCTGAACCTGCGGAAACCAATGAGTCATCTCCATGGCTCTTATAAGTGCATGTGCATAATGATGGATGAGATGAGACGCTTCATTATTGTTGTGTCACGTTGTTCTACTTGATTAAGCTGATTAAGCCCTTGATGTTAATGAGAAAACAAAACTGTTCCCGTAAATTCCATTATTTCAATGAATCACTTGAAAAGGTGTAACAGGTGATATTGCAGAAAATTAGTGAGAAAAAAGCTAAACCATACTATGCAGATGTGATTTTAATATGTATTTCAGGCACTGAAATTATGAGAGCACGGTATTCGTAAAAGCTTTACGAGGGTAATTAAAAAAGGGGGTCCTTGAATATTTCTACATTGTCACACATAACCGCGATTTCTGTGGACACATTTTTGAGAGGTGTCGTGGTTTCTGTTCTTTGTTGGTCATACCAGTTCATGGCTAAGTCTTTCAGGAAACATTGAACCGTTTCTTTCTCCTCGCCATCAGAGTTGAAGTATCTTCACAAGGACGATTTGGCAGATAACATGTCATGGCGAAAATGTTTAATGACTTGATGAAAGTCGTAGTTGCCACTCTGAATGGTGATTAATCATTCAGAGTGCCAAATACAAGGACAGAGGAAATGTATTTTACTTTAAGAAAATTATTGGTATAGACGGGATAGTTTCACTATAAGTCGCTGAAAGGTCGCAAAACGTGTGGTCAGTCTTCCTATTGGTGAATTCTGGCAAAGCGTGTTTGAGCTTTACCGAAGAAATGTTTATCCTTTATTGCTCATCAATAGTATCTTCCCTAGTGTCTCATAAACTAAATTCACAACGATTTAAGATCTGAACGATTCGCTCGAGGGATCATCCAAGGATGAGGTAGTGAGTGTGTTCAAAGCGATCACTGCATCATTCTGAACCATGTCGTTTAGACTCTGCAACTGCAGCTTAGATTACGCAGCGATCGGTGGCTAAAGTTGTTTCGGGACGACTGCACTTCTCGAGCATAGTGGTCCTCAGTATTCGATGCGCTGCGTTAACATTTGACATCAAGGCGGGGACGGGGGGGCAAGTTTGTCATGAAGGAGGTTTAACACATGAAGGACATCATTAGCGACGAAAAGATTTGTACTGTACTGTAAACTGGTTTCCGCAAACGGTCAAGAAACTACAATGGCTCTTAGGAAGCAACGATTTGTTTCTATTATAATTACGCTTCTCAGAGTGTCACACTGACAGACATACTGCATAAGAACCGTTAGTTTTCCTGATCTAAAGCAGATGATTGATTACTGAAACCTTAAAAATTCACATTTGCTATAGAACATCGACAAGATCAATACTATTTTGTGCCGAACTCTCTGGCTAGCATGTGCTTGTTAGGTGAAGATTTTGGAGAGAATCCAAAACACCGCAATACTCGTACGTCAGCTATCCGAACGAGAAAGGGGAGGGAGAATAGAAGACACCAGAAAACTCCTTTATTTGCGGTATAGATTTAAATACCATCCTCTAAAATTAAACAACGAGATCGAAATTGGAAGATCAACAAACCTAGAAGTTTTGAATTCTAGGAACCATCGCTTCTGTTTACAATCATTCATTATTGTGGATCGCGTTGGTTTGTATTGACCTAAAATCGTGAAAAGTTCAAGACGCCAAAAGCTCCCACTCAGACTTATTTCGAACAGGTTGTTTCAAAGTCTTTATATATATATGTGACAGGCCGATATACATAATTGTGGAACCTGTGGTACTCGATTGCACCCAAGGCTTTTCTACGAGTATTCAGGAGAAAAAAATGGGATGATCTACCGCGGACTTGTTGATATTTGGGAAAAGGAATTTCTCGTTTATCCATAATGACTGAGTATATAGGATGACGGGGTCCAGTTCCAGTCAACATTTGGCTAATCTGTCGCATATATGAATTCTAATCAAAGGGATCATCATTCTCAATTAATTACACTGAAGCATAGCAAAAATAAAGCGGGTTTTAAGACTCGCAAACAGGCGTTTGTTTTTAACGTTTTGTGTAAAACAAGGTTTTGTATTTTGTATAAAATAAAACCTTATTAAAACCCGTTCACTGTCTATCTATCTATCTGTCACACCATTGACACGCAATTCGGTGTAAAGTTTGGAGCCACCTCGCATGCGGTGAATGACATTGTTCCACGTTGAACTTAAAGCGGGGTCTCGATAAATGCAAAATGAGGTGTAAAATTTCTTTTCAGCGTATATAACCATTTGGAGTATTAAATGAAAGATCTCGCGCACTTTTTGAATCATAACTTTGTGTTGACTTTGATTGCGACGGGGAGAGAGTGCGGGGTTAGAAAAAGGGAAATTATCTCAAACACCCATTTTCAGAAATTAACAACGAAAAATCTGAAAGAAAAATGTGGTCGTCTACACACCCATGCCTGCTTAAATGAAGTTAATAATAATATATTTTTATATTTTGAAAATTTACGGTTAATTAGCTATGATATTATTCTAGATTCCGGATAGTGTCCGGATGGCTCAAGTGGTTAGAGCGCTGGGCTATCGTAGCGGAACGTCGCGGTTCAAATCTCGCTGGGGACAGAGGAATTTGTTATCGTGATTGGATGTCGGACACCAGTCGACTCAGCTGTGAATGAGTACCTGAGTCAAATCAGGGTAATAATCTCGGGCGAGCGCAATGCTGACCACATTGCCTCCCACAGTGTACTGTGGTGTACCGTTACGGTCTTGAATGAAGTGCTCTAACACACTTCAAGGCCTTGATCCAATATGGATTGTTGCGCCAACGATTATTATTATTATTCTAGATCCGAAAATTTTTGTAGTGATATAGTTTTTAGTATGAATCACCATGTGTATATGAGGTGGGGGACATGCAAAGACTTTGAGCACTCAGACCCCATTGGCCCTTGTTACTTGATTCCCCTGTGCAACGGAACCTCCCGGGTTGGTTCATATATCACAGGTTTTGCGCTAGTGGAATTGATGCTATCCGTTGTAACTGGAGCACATCAGCACCAGAAATGTGATGTCTGATGCGTCCATAAGTGGGCATTCACGTAAAAAGTGCTCCATGGATTCCGTTTTCTCATTACAAGGAAAATCCTTATTCTGAACAAATGTCCATCTAATGAATTATGTTCAGTGAGAATACATTTCTGCTACTCTTCTTGTTTTTCGACAGCATATATTTTTAAGGTTTTGTTTGCAAAACAAAACCTTATTAAAATCGGTTCAATGTCTGTCTGTCTGTCTGTCTGTCACGCACACTTTTCTCAGAAACGGCTGTACCGATTGAAACGAAATTTGGTGAGAAGGTGGGAACGCCCAGACATGCAGTGGATGATATCTTTCTACGTTGAGGTTAAGGGAGGGGGGGGGGATACATGCAAAATGGGGTGTACAATTTTTTTTCACCGGATATAGTCATGTTTGGTATCAAATGAAAGGTCCTGATCATTACTTTTGGAAGCCGCTCTTAGTTTTGAGATTTGTTAGAAAAGCGGGAGTGGGAGGGGTGGAAAGTGATGATTTCTTTAACGGACCCATTCTCAGAAACTAACCAACCGAAAAATCTGAAAAAATCATGAAGCTACCTCTATATGGTGTTCAGACCTCAAAATACTCTCCATATCGATGTCTCCTCAAATTAAGTTAATAATAGTACTATACATTACCATTTTTTGGGGAAATTGAGTAAAAACCCCCCTTAGGTACATCCCAGAATTAAAAAAGTTTCCAGGAGTATAGAATATAAAATGAAGCAGCCCCAAGTTTGCTCAAAATCGTACTATTACTAACAAAATTACAGTAGCTCAAAGTTGACTTTACCGTGTAAATTTAATGCGACTAAACATCAATATCACACTAAAGTGAGTAGTGTGACATGTTAATTGCATATACATAATGGGATAGTTCTGCACTCAAATATACGCACAGAAGAAGCAAACAAAACCTTTCATATCTGAAGCGACGAGCTTCCGGTTTCCCGGCTTGTCAATATGTTTGTTGTGTTCTGACAGGAAAAGTTTTAATTTGTTTAGTAGCATTAAGGCTCTGAAATCGGCCATAATGGGAAGCTTGTTCCCAGTTTTTGATAGCAGCATCAGCCAATGCTATTGGCACTCTAATTAGTAGTTCCCATCCGGGTAAGGGTGAAATTGAATCCTCTTTTGCTAATGCATTCGAGAGTATATTGAATTTACATTTAAAGTTTATTCGAACAATTTTTGAAGTGATGAAAGAAGTGCTCAGCGCCTTTAATGCAGTTTCACTATCGCTACAGATTGCGATGCGCTTGCCCTTCAACTACTTGTCAATTATTCAGGACCACATACGACTTAAAGACCGGTGCATATTTTCCCAAAGAAAGCCCACTTTCGAAGCCCCGATGCGAAGGGCAGACTCCTGCTCCAGAGCTCTCTTCAGTTTCAGTTCATCAGTGTAGTGGGCACCAGTATATCCTGCCACGCATTATTCTGGTTCGTACCAGTTTTCTCTAAGTTTCAAGATAACTTCATATCTTCTACGAAACAAATGTATGGCTAAAAAATAAAAATAAAACTAGGTAGCTTGCTCCTACTACAATATATTTTAATAGTTAGTAAATACGTATTTCGAAAGCTACTTACTCCTTCCTCAGTACTTAAGCTACTAACTATTTTAAAATGTATGGGTATCCGAGTATTAGAAGGCATTGCGAAAACTGAATTCAATTCTCCAAATAACTCTTCCAATGCTTTGTGCCTGCTCCGTCCATTGTTTTCCAGGAGATCTAATTGATTTAGTCTCCTCTCATTGGCGTGTTCTGAATAAAGAAATTCAAGGGCATGGCACTGGTAATACGCAGACATACAGTTCTTTGCACCGAGGCTAGCTTGCAGTGACCCACCACACTACGGGTACATACATAATCATCTACCTAATGATAGCAACATATATCCTTATTACCACGTGAGGTCTGAGTCCCCATGTCGAGGTAAAGATCCACTTACACAGCCCATAAGTTGTGAGAGCTCAATTGAACTTAACCTCTACATATTTGTTTCAAAAAAGCTTTTTATCTTGAGTAACTCCCAGATATTTCACTTCTTTGTAGAGTTGAATGTTGTACTCCTCATCTCTCGGATCTCTCTCCAATTTTCTCCTTCTTGTAAATAACACCATTGTGTTTTTATTTGGATTTATTAAAAATCGATGTCTGAGGCATTAACAGTCAATCAAATCAACGATAAGTTGTATATTTCTACACACCGTTCCGAGATCCCGATCAACAGCAAGCACAGTCACGTCATGAGCATAATCTTGAGCGTGTACTGGCAAATTTTATAGTTCGCATATTAGTGAGTCGGTCAGCATACTCCACAGAAGTGGCGATAGCACAGCTCCCTGGGGGCAGCCTTTCGTTATTTCTGCTGTTAGGGAGCGATAGACATCCATTACATTAACGTATCATTCACTTAATTAAAGTATCATCAACACCATGCTCTCTGGCGGCATCACAAAGTTTTTGGAACATTGCATTGAACACAGTCAAATGCTCCTTGAATGTCCATGAACATCCTCATCGTATAATCACCTATCAGAGTTGCATCCTCTATTTTTGAAACCACAGGACTTTCCAGGCTAGTAAACATATTGGATCTAATTTAGTGAGTGCAACCTAAGCGCCTCCCCACGAATGTCCTACTCAACCAGTTTCTCCAAACTTTAAGAATCATATTAAGTTGATCTGTCAGAAATACTTTGAATTAGAATAGTCACCTCTCCGTGGCTTCCGTATAAAGACTACCTTAACCTTCTGCCGAGAGGTAGGCACGTAGCCCAAAGCAAGAATCCAACTTGGCCGACTCATTTCTTTTAACGACTCTGCACAGCCTTGAAGTCACTCTTTCGCCTTCTAGTGTAGTCACAATAAGCTCTCAACTAGTCTCGTTTCGAACACTGAAAGAACCTCTGATATTCACGTTTCTTATGCTTTTACAAACACGGTTTAGAAGTCGCCTGGTTAATTTCCTGAATTTTTACAGTTTGCAGTTCCATCAAGGAACCGTTTTATCTCTTTGGCATCGGGAAATAGAACAAGCCTCATCAATTCGCTCTAAGTATGTGCAGTTCAGAATTTCCAATTCATCTTTAAGCGCTAAAGGAGGGTTTAGTCACCTGCCAAGAAGTTCATTGAACTTTGTCCAATCCGTTTGCCTAGTATTCCGTCTTCGTATTGCATGAATTAAATTCTAGAATTATATATCGGTGATCTGACAGTGAAATTTCGTCTAGCATCTGTTTTCCCTCTCGCCATTAATATGGTATAGGACGATAACCGCCACTAGATCCTGGGAACAGAACTGTCTCAGCATGGTTGAATCTATGTGCATGACCTGACGCTTCTTAGCAAGAAGGACAACGGGGATCACTCCTGCGACCACCACGACAACCGGTTCAGAGACAGTGCGGTAGGCAGACGCCACCGGCAGCCTCTGTACTTGCACGAGACGCCAAGAGCGTCAGCCCATACCTCTGCGTCGTAGAGTAGGACAGACTGCGTGGAGCTTATCAGGAGACGTCACCTGCTAGACGTAGGACCCCCAATATATGGCATTAGTCTTCTTAATGTCGAAACTCCAGCTGCAGTCTTGTTGGCTGTTGCTTTGATTTGCTCAAAAAAGTTCATCTTTGAATCAAGGGTCAGCTCAAGGTACTTTATCGTCCGTTTTAACTTGATTATCGACTTGCGAATGATATAGGACGCAGGGTCGAAATTCTCTTTTTAGTCAGGGTGACTACTTTGATTTTTTCCAGTGCAAGATTGAAACCATGAGTAGTCATCCGCTTACCCGTCACATGAATATGTCGAGTCTGCTTTGCGCCTGTTCGACAGTGCATCTAGCGGCAAACGCCGCGACATCATCTGCATAACTGATCAGGCACCTCTTATCTTGCATGTCGAGTTTAAGTAGACTATCATAAGAAGTGTTCCAAGGGTTCGAACCTAAGATGGATCCCTGCGCTACCCCCGACGTGACCTTCATCCTCCTCTGACCCTCTAGCGTTTCATAGAGCAGGAAGTGGTTCATGAGATAGTTTCTCAAGTGGAAAGTATTGTCTAGTGTGCCTAGCCTGTCTTTCCATCTTACGGAATTAAAGGCGTTTCTGACGTCAAGCGTTAGAGGAGCACCACCCGTCGAGCTCGGCGGGTATGCGTCTCCGTTCGCCGAACGGCATCCACGACAGCATCAATTGTGAACTCCATGCTCTAAAATTGAACTGCCGTGGAGATAAGTCTCTTGGTGCGCATATCGCTTCAGCGCTTCTACTTTCGATTAACACTTTTCCAGCCGAGTCAAGCATAAAGGGTCGCTTTTCGCTTTGCTGATTACGCAAGCCTCGCCACCCTGCAACAAGAATAGAAAATGCTCTCTTTCAGGTAAGCGTTCAATGTGCCCAGCAGTAGGTTTGACCGATGTTGGAATACCAGTTTTTACCTCTGCCGGAATACCATCGGGCCCTGGCGCCTTCTTCCTTTTTATGGAGGGGACTGCCTATTACAACTCTTTTATAGAGAAATTGGATAGCCCTAGGCGCTCTCCGCGCCGACGTCATCATCACGTACGGAGTGCGCAGGGAATAGTGTCCTTACAATGCCGTCCATCTGGTTGGCCGTAAAGTAAACAGGATTTCCGCAGAGCCCCGATTTTTTTGAGTTAATAGTTTGTAACTTTGTTTGTAACTTGAGTCCTCACGGGTCTCCATTCACCTCGCCGACCAGATCCTGCCATCAGCAAGCTTTGCTCCTGTTTATTGCACTGCGGAGTCCCCTTTTTACTGATCTGTACTCTGTCGTTATGGTACATGCCTTCTCCCGGTCGTTTAGACGTTGTGTGAAGCGGCGCAGTCGGTGACACTCCTTCCGGAGTCCCGGGCCCGCAGTGTGCGCAACGTTCTCATCACGCGCACCACGGTCACTGCATAAGACGCAGCTTTCCTTTTCATTCTAGGTGTTCGCTTTATGACCTGACTGATCGCATTTGCGGCATGTTGCCCTTCTGTCAGGTTCAAACATCTGTAACATTTGGTTGGAGCGGCCCAGATTCGTATCCTATACAGTACCCAACCAATTCTCCCTTCCCCCTGTTTGGAAGCTTCCTTGCGTATTGTTCGGCAATTTCTACCACAGGGAGTGTTTAGCCTGGGGAGTTCGCAGAGGTGATTGCAATCCGGACATTCCGCTTGATGGCTTCTTTCACCTCGTGAAAAGAACGACGACAATTAAGGTCTCGGATTTCCAGAAGCCCCTTGACTGCTTCACAGAACGAAACATTATTTGCTGTCCTCGGGCCTAGTTCGACTAGGACTCCACCGCCCTTTCGTTTTACGAATGAAAGACACTTCTGCTCCGCTATCTACGGGTTTGATTTTGTAGCGGATTTTACTGAGGACTCCCACAAAAATTTTACCTTCCGTCGATTTGATAAACAGAGCTGGCGGTCTAGTCCTATTTCGTTTCCCCACCTGTTCTTTTGGTGCTCTATCCTTCGTATTTGCTTTAATTTTAAGCAGAGGTTTGTCTGATGACGCGGCGTGTTGTTGTCTCTTGCCTCTCTTCGCCCTCTTCGTTTGAGCCCTGGAGAGTACCTGAGTAAAGTTTCCTTTAGAAGCCCCTTCCTCTTTTCGTTTTTCCCCGGTTTGCTCTGCAATGGGCTGGTTTGGTTATTTTTGGTTTTAAAATCATTTTATTTTCAAGAATAATATATAGATTGGAAAAATGAACAAAAAAACAATCTTTTAAACTAACAAAAATAACTTAAATCTAATGACTACTGTGGGCTTTGAAAATTTTTTGATGACGTTACACAGACTGAGACGAGAAACCGTAAGAAACAAAAATCTAATTTTACAAGAAGTTGTCGGGAAATGGTCAAAAGCTCGACAAAATTCTTTAGCCCCTAGAGGCAAATAAAGAAATATGGGCTATCTGCGATCCGTTTGGCGTGTGTATTGGGAGGCGCGGTTGCTTCTGCTTCCCGTTGATTTTCTCTTACTCTCCATATCCGCCTATTATATGAAATTCTGTCAAGAAGCTCTTCCAGCTCCATCAGTTTGTTTTCACCGTTATTCACCTCTTTGATGTCGTTTTTCTGGAGGGACGTCGCAGACCGCATGGGCTTCACAACTGCGACGCATTTCTTAAAAAGCTTTTCTTCTCCAGCTTTCGCCTGAGTAGTCGCGCTCCCACTTATAATCGAAACTATTTGGCTAGTTTCGGCAGTTTCCACTGTGCCTCTTTCCGCAACTATAGCACTGCGTGTTACTGCCTGAGTTCTCGTACCTATTGCAGGTGCTGCATCACTTTGCGAGTCCTCCTCTCCATCTGCGCAACCCGATGTCTCGTCGGTTATTTCAGTCCTTTCTGCGCCCTTCGCTGGGCATATTCCCTATTCCCACTATCTCCTCGTTTGTTTTGTTTGTGTTCGCCATTTAAGTTTTTTACCAGGCCATCGTGTGCAAGGGAGCGGGTCGCAATAATCAGGGGCGGGTATACCCGCGGGGACAAAGCCCCTACCCCAGTTCCCTGAGGTCTGCCCTATGATTGCCCTATGTCCCGGAACTCACGGACGGATCCCTTGGGGCAACGCGGTCTACTAATACCGGATCAAGGCATACTATCCGAACAAAGTCCCGAAGGGGCTGACCCCTGACACACGCCACAACTACCACCTTGGCAGAGCTAAGCTGACATCACCCCATCGACGTTGGAATTGTCGGTGGCTTCGGGGACTCTCAATGTGTTTCGGGGTGCATCGGTCATTAGCAGTTCGCTCTTCACAGAGAAACTTTCTTGAGGCTAGAACGGAGGTACGTCAACTAGGGAGCCAGAACTACTTGCTTGGGAACCTCGGAGACGCCACTCCCCGAATCGTAAACGCACCGTTAAGGACCCTTGACGACCCCCGAGGCTTCTATCGCTGGCTTGGAGCCTTCCCAGATTTACGGTGTCCGGGCCGCTTGGCTCCATTTCCACATACCGGCGTCAAACCAGTAGCGTCCACGCTACCGGCTTCCCTTTCTTCCACTCTTCTTGGTAAAGATGAAGGAGAAGGTTCTGACGGGCTGAAGTTCCCTTCTGCCCGGCCTTCCTCTTCCCTTGACGGGTAGATTTGGACTGTAGTACCGCTGTAGTCGGATTTCTAATATCTTCCAAGTTGACAGTTGCCGCATTTTCCGCTTCCCTTCGCCGTAGGCACTAAATGCAAGTTTTCCATTGAGTCGGACACATACATCGGATATCGTCAGACATACAGATTCCTCCGTAAGAGGACATGGATTTGGTGAAATCTCCAAAATCCACGCCTCAGCCGAGACCTGATTGCCCATGATCGCGGGTATTACTTAGAGATGACTTACTAGGTTGACGGCTACGAGCACAATTTCTCGTCTTATATGGCGAAAAAACTTCATTACTTTATGATTGGTTTAATCTCCGGGTTTTCATCCCGCAGCCATTTTCGTTGGGACCTGGACGTGTTGTTTAGGATACGCGGGATTCTAAGTCCACATTCACATGATGGTGGGCCAACCAAATGGGGAGCAACTTACTCCTACGTTTTTTGGTCCACGGATCCCTACTTTGGGGCATATCACCTAAGTATTCAAAAATCATAAAACCAAAACTGACTAACGATTTCGTCCAGGGCAGAGGCAACTCTTCAGACGTGCCTCACCCTGGGAGCAGCGTGACCGAAAGTGGCAGCAGGTGGAAAATCGCTCCTTTATATCATCGCAAAAGCACGACAAGGTTGCGAATTATATTGAACTAAACCAGCAATTGTTTTAGTCTACGCTATACTAAAGCTGGGTAGTTGTTTAGGATATGCGGGATCCTAAGTCCCAGGACAGAGGTGAGGCAGTGTCTGAAGAGTTGCCTCTGCCCTAGACGAAACCGTTAATCATTTTTAGTTTTATGATTTTTTGGACGTCTACCATGAAAATATACCGAAAGAATTTACTATTTAGAACACTTTTGCTTATGCATGACTCCCTATCATATGGATAACGTGGAGATGATTTCTTCAAAGAATAACGAATTCAAAAGCTAGCTATATCTTTGAATCTTTCCAGAACTATATGATGCAGACCAGTTGTTAGCTAGTCTTTATCAAAGCAAATTTCATGTAAAATGTTCCTAATTCCAAAGAGAAACAGCTTTCAGAGCAGCCGGAATAATATAGAATACATGCAAATATGGGTTATCCTCAGAGATAGATTTCATATTGATACAGGTTGGGAAATCCTTTCTTGTGAATGATTTTCAATCTTATTTGGTAAGTAATGTAACAAGCAAAACATCTTCTTTCATCGAATTCTGAAGAACCCTTTGCATGCAAACATTTGGATTAGTTACATAATGGACATACAGAATATCATGCGAATTGAATACTCCAATGCAATGAATTGCATTAACCAGTTCAACTTTACTAGCATCTTATCAAACCTAATCTATATTTGATTCATTTCAAGTTTCCTGTCATTTTCTGGAAATATCTGCTGCTTTACTTGAATATCTTTCTAATCGGGAATACAATCTAATTTGCTATGCATAACAGTTTTTGTATGAAAAACTTTTTATCAAGTTGAATGAGAATCAGCTGGTAAGGTAGGTGACGTGATAAACCATTTTGCTCATTTCTTTATCTTTAGATAGAATCGGTGCTGACCCAACGCATTTCACATAACTTTTGGTAAAAAATTTATATGAAACTGAACATCATAAAATATTCGCAATTAGAATACGCTTTGTGAAGGTCTTAAGTTATTGAGACGCAACTAATATTATTCGAAAAGAACATTGTAACAAGCATGAATGGCCAAATATGTTAATTTACGATAATTAGTTGACCGTTTAACTATTTCTAAGGTAAAACACGCTTCTTTCATGATTTTCACTTTATTTACTGCTATCGCGTGAATGGAGAGGAAATTTCTACTGCATTTGGAAAATAGTAATATGCTCATGTTACACGACAAATAATTAAATGTTCATATGTTAGAAGTATACAAATAAAATATTATACACAATAAAAATTGATGTTTGACTTTTAGAGGAGAAAAATATAGAGGAATGCGCTGATGGGAATGATTAATGGCACAGGTGAGAGTTGATGGAAAAGTTGTAAAGCTGAAGAAATGCAGTTTTATTCTCTGCAATGTAAATTATAAAATAAGATGTTGGCACTCATAAGGAAATCCTTGAACTAAAAATTGGAAAATAATCGAGGGTTGGTTGTGATGAACAGCTTATCGAATGCTGTTTTCGTACTTATATTTAGTTAGTATGTCCAATCGTTGTCAACCCTTCTATTCATTGGAATCTTCGAATAAAAAATCAAAGCTTCGATCATATCTTACAAAACTCGCCAGTTTTCAAATTCGTTCCAAAATATTATCCGCAAATAAACCTGTTTCTATCAAACTTCTGAGAAATCGATGTTTTTCGACTGGTATCCACGAGTATTTTACTCTTAACCCCATGTACACACGTTCAAGGATGCGTACAACTTATAGTATCCAATCAACTGCACCGTACATACCATCATCATTCATTATTAATAAAACAGTTTTCATTAATTTTACAACATTTTATCTCGGAACATCCAACACCCGGTAGATTTTATGGCATTGTATAAATTTTAAAGTTGGTTTTAGAGCTCCATTGCTTTAATTATACATCGAGTTTGAAACGGTTGTAGCATACCCTCCATGAATTTTTAGTAGACACTGCTCAGAAGTTGCCTTTAGTTGGTTGATGGAAGGCATTTTAAATTAGTAAGGTGATGATTATCATAGAGTGGTTATGGGAAATAAAGCAAATTTGCTTACACTACCCCGTTCTTTGTGTCATAGCACATGAATTATTTTCTACGGTTCATGATTACGTATTAATCAGTGTTTTCAGCTGTTTGCAGACAGTGGAAATGGGAATTCCTTTTACAAGTTAATTTACATGTGTATTGCATAAGTTAAGATCCACAAAGGTGTTGTAATGAGAATTTTATGTTGACTCCATTTTTGTCCTTATATCTTGTTGCTGCTTAAATATGCAGGATGATATTTACCTACAAAAAGTAATTAAAATTGAATATTTGCCATTGAAAATAATTATTTTCTAAATATTCGCCGCCACCACGATCAAACTTGTTCAACTTCGACCAAATTCTGTGTAGGTTGACGGCATTTTCAAGTCGCGGTTAAAGGAAAATCTGATTTCCGACCGTGCAATCCATCATTATAAAAACCATAAGTTGCCAGGAGCCAATGGAATTATAACCGAATTGATTAAATTTGAAGCGGGCTTATTACCCCAAGAAGTTCATCAATTTATTCTGAAAGTGTGAGTTAGCGAATCAATGCCTGATTACTGACAACGCGGGATTATCTGTCCCATACATGTCGCCCCGTAAGTTAGGACTTAAGAACCTACTCAGATATAGTGGAGAAGGATGCTTTTTACGGCCATTTGAATGCGGTTCAGGAAAAGTTTCCTAAAGGTGACATTGTGATTGTGATGAGCGATCTCAATCCCAAGGTGGGATTTGACAACAGCTTGCTCAGGCATGTAATGGTGAAGCACGATCTTGGCGACCGTAACGATAATGGTGGGAGGTTCGTGGATTTCTGCAACTTCTACCGAATCATCATTCGTCATGGAATTTAAACTGACCGATGCCGTACGAGAAATCAGATCGACCACTTTGCGATCAGCAGTAGATTAAGAAGTTGTCGTCGGATGTGCGTAACGACGGAGGTGCCGGGGCCTGGAAAGGGATTACAATCAGTTGGTCGCTTACGTTCGTTTGCGTGTTGCGTCCGTCACTTCTTGGGGAGCTGCGACCCTCTAAGTTCAACATAGACCGCTTGTACGACACAGCTGTCGCTCGACAGTGGGAGAACTATCTTGCTGAGTAAGCAGCAGATCTACTTATTAACGAGTCTGGGAATATTGATGATCATTGGGCGACCATAAAAAATGATCCTTTCTCGTGTGTTATAAAAGTCATTGGACATTGGCGTCATAAGATCTGGCTGACTACGGGGTCGTGGAAGCGAATCGATGATCGAAAGGGCTGAAATCTCCACCGACTGCTGCGAGTGATGGCGGGCGTGACGAACTCAAACTCCGACACCGAGCGAAATCCCGAGAAATTCAGTGTATTTCATGCCGTGACAAAGGAGAATTTGCTGTGGCGCTGGTCTGGGAAGCGGAAGATGCCGCAGATCGCATTGAATTCAGAACCGTATACTGCATCACGAAAGAGCTTTCATGTGGTCGCAAATATTTCGATGGCCCTGTGCAGGACGTCAACCCTCGACTTCTGATCCACGATGAGGAATAACTGAAAAGGTGTAAAGAACACTTCCGTTCCTAATCGTATTAAATCCGGTAAGATTCTCCCTCTTGTGGATGAAATGGCTAGTCAGCGTAACATGCGGATACGGACTGCTCCTCCAAGCAGAAGAAAAATCATTTCGGCCATCAATGCACTCAAACGGAGTAAAGCGAAGAGCTTTATGGTCTCCCAGCAGGGTTATTTATCACTTCACCTGCAATTTCTACTGACGTCCTGCTCACTCTTGTACAGAAATCTTGGTAATCCGTGACCTTTCCAAGAGAATGGAAGAAGGGGATGACCGTTGAGATTCCAAAAAAGGACACACGTTTTGAGTGTGACAATTAGAGGAGTATCTGCATGCTTTCTTGCTTCGCAAAGATAATAATCATCGTTGGCGCAACAATCATCAATGCCTTGAAGTGTGTTAGAGCACTTCATTGAAGACGGTAACGGTACCCTACAGCACTTTATTGCACTGTAGGAGGCAATGTGGTCAGCATTGCCCTCGCCCGAGGTTATTACCCTGGTTTGATTCAAGTACTCATTCACAGCTGAGTCGACTGGTATCCGACGTCAAATCACGATACAAATTCCACTGCCATCAGTAAGATTTGAACCGCGACCTTCCGTACGACAGTCTTGTATTCTAAGCACTCAGCTATCTGGCACGATTCGCAAAGATAATAGCTAAAACAATTCTGGAACGAATCAAAGAACATCCCGCAAGCTTGATCGATAGAGAACAAGGCTTTTTTCGCTCCGAATTCTCCTGAATTGACTACATCAACACACAACGGATTATTTTGGAATAGAGCGCAGAATTTAGATCTTCACCTGCTCTCCATCGATTTCGAGAAAGTTTTCGGTAGTATAAACAGGAAGTGTATCTGGTGTGCTCTACATAGGAGGGACATTCCGAAGAAGCTAATATAATCTCGGAGGATGTTAAGGTCCAAAGCGGAGTCCACCAGACATCCTGTCACCGATATTATTTCTTCTTGTTATTGGTGACGTTCTTTGACATCTTTCCTCAAACACCTCGAGTACGTTGACGGCATCTGTTTGCTTTTCACCGGCTTATGGACCTTGGCCAAATGGCTCAGGATTTGAAATGAGAGGCACGTAGATTTGGATAAAACCAAGCTTCTCAGTCTGACGGGTTATCGCACTCTCCCTATTCACATTAATGGGTAGAGCATCGACGGCGTCGATCAATTTGTATATGTAGAAAGCGTGGTTTATATTGAAGGCGGCATCGAACGGACCTGGCTAAAATTTGCGAGAGAGGCTCCACTTCCCAGGAAAACCTGCCGCTATCCAAATCGAAAACGCGGCGATTGGTGTGGAATCATAGGCTGCACATTAATGAAGGCAAGACGAAATATATGATGGCATCGTCAGCAACGAAAACAAGAGAAGTAACAGCATCAGATGACACTGATAAAATAAGAACAAGGAATATAGGAGACCACATTACTCTGGAAAACACATGTCGGAAACACTGGAGGTCCTTCTGGGATTAACCCCTCTCCATCTGTACATACAAATGAAGGCAAGGAGATCAATATTCAGGATGGCCGGTAGTATGAGTGAGGCAGGGAGCTGCCTAAATCGAAGGAAGATTGATATTCTTGCTAGGCGGTATCCCGAATTACTGATACCGAGGGATCATGTCATGTTGACAACGAGGTTTCACTTCGATAAGAAGTTTGAAACACGTTGGAGTAACAAGACAAACTGGGAGAGCATGGCTGCGACATACGGCTTAAACCAGCAACTGATTACTTGGTACACTGACGGATCCCTCACAGCAGAGGGAGCGGCTACCGGTATCATTGGTCCAAGGAAAATGTACTTTGAGCCAATGGGCAGGTACACTAGCATATTCCAGGCGGAAATTTATACAAAGGAACTACAGGGGGCAGAACATAGCTATTCTCACCGATAGCCAAGTAGCGATCAAGGCACTTAGGTCCAACCAGGAGAACTCTAAACTGGTATGGGAATGCCTTGAGAGACTGAATACACTCGGCTCGTCCAACAAGGTCTGGATACTTTGGGTTCCAGGCCATGTTGGGTTGGAAGGCAACGAGACAGCGGACGAACTAGCCAAGAAGGGAGCAGGGACGCCTTTACACGGGGCAGAACCTTTCCGTGGAATCGGAAACGGTTTCATGGCTATGAATCTAAGAAACGAAGAGAAACCGTTGAGGGAACTATACTGGATGGGCCTACTAGGGATGGAGCAGTCCAGGGTGTTTATTGGGGGATACGAACCCATGCGCACAAAGGATTGCTTAAACCTCACCAAAAAGAACCTCCGAATCATAGTGGGAATTCTCACTGGTCATTGTCGGTTGAACTATCACCTAGGAAAGCTAGGGATATCTACGGACACTGCCTGCAGGTTCTGTGAGGAGGAGGACGAAACCTCTATGCACGTCCTGGGACAGTGTCCGGTACTTGTGCAAAGTAGGTCGATACATCTGGGAGAATATTTAATACCAGATGCAAAGCTGAAACTTCTGGAAGTGGGGAACATACTAAAGTTCCTGACGGTTACAGGCCTGCTTGAGATACTATGATCAACAGGTACACTATAACCAGTAAAAGGGGCACAAAAGTTCTTCAAGGACGCGGTGCGACTTTCCCTTAACAGAATAATAATAATAGGAGACTATAACTTTGAGAGCGTTGATGATTTCTCCTATTTAGGGTTGAAAATGACAACACATAACAGTCATGACGACGACGAAATCGACGCTGCCGACAGAGTTTATTTGAGTTTACAAAAAATGTTCCGCTCAAAATATCCCACGATAGGGTTAAACCTCTTACTCTACGATACATTGATTTTGCCAGTCCTCATGTATTCCTCGGACACGTGGGTTCTTGGCAAAAAAGAACTCTCCGAGGATATATTCCGTAGCCTATATAACGACGAAATCTATGAGCGGTACCATGACTTGCGGCTGTAGACAAAATTTGACTCAACAGATTGCGGTGGGTACTGCTCTTAACCACTTAAGGTGGAGGATGATCCAGCCCAGAAAGTCGTTAGGGGCAATGTTTATGGTAGAAAGAGAAAAGATGGACCGATGGCGTAGACCGAAACGGTATTTTGGGATGTCGAATTCGTGAACTTCGGAACAAAATCGGAATATCCCACGTTCCTTATTAAGGTGGACCTAGACCGGATACCGGTTGTTCTGCTGTAAATGATGGTGATGATACCTTTGTGGTGGTGCTAGTAACGTTCAGAAATTGGCTGGAGTAAGAAGGTCGGGAACCGCTTTAATTAGTTTTCTTACTTTTGTTTTCTACCGAGGCGACCTAAAAGTTTATTTATTTGATTTGATTTGATTATTTTTACTTATTGCAATTATGGTAAGGAGGACTACAAGCATATTCAGGAATTGTGTATGTTGTTTGTTTGCAAGAAAACCTTGAAAAATTCCTTCATGATGCCGACGTCGTCAGCGTCGACCAGTATTTAGGTAAACTTAAAGATGATCGTGCCCCTCGGATTTACCTTAGTGAGGCCAATGATATTCGGAGCCTCGACCTACCAAATTAGCACAGAATATCTTATTGATGGTACTCAGCAACGTTTACCTCTATAATTACTGCACTGAATGATATCCTCCTTTTTATGTATTTATGATGCCCCGTTGTCAGCCGTCAGGCATTTATTAGCTATCCCACACGTTCAGCATCAATTGTAGAACCGCCTGGTGTCATTAGTCGCTACCATATTTAACCAAATCGGCTGTAATTCCATCGGCTCCTGGCGACTTATGATTTTTAAGCCAATGAACTGCATGGACAATCTCTTCTATATTTGGTGGTGGCAGTATTTGTCAGTCGTCTTCAGTTAGCAGATCTCCAACTCACCGATGTTCTGGTTGTTGAGCAGTTCATCTAAATACCCAACCCATCGCTCCAATATTCCCGTCCTCATCCTGCTGACTTGTTGGTAAAAGTTTTTCCGTCTGTGAAGTTGCTTCTCTGCCCGCCGGATTTCGTGATCTCCGCGCATGCCCACGTCCTTTGAGAGTGCAACATTACTCGGTATGCGGCATTCTTTTGTTCCGTTGGTAGTTTAATTTCATCGTCGGCCCAGCCGTTTCGACTTTTTAGCGTCTGGGGCCAAGTATGTTTCAGGCCGGATCAAATACAACGTTTTTCAGGTGATTGTGAAGATCACTTGCTGATGCTTCATCTGAAGGACATTTGTTAGCTGCGGTTATTGCGGCATCCATTTTCCCCTTATGGATATTGTAGAGGGCTGTGTTGTGGATGAATTCTGTGTTAACTCCCACCTGATTGTCAGAGGGGATTCTAGGCGTTCTTCTTCTTTTCCTTCACCCTTTGTCCCGTTCACAAACGGGGTCGGCTCGTTGTGATCGGTTTCGCCATTTGGCTCTATCGAATGCCTGATCTGGGTGCAATCTTGAGGCTTTTAAATCCCCATCCAGCGTATCAAGCCACCGTTGTTTCGGCCTGCCTTTTGGTCGTTTACCATCGACTTCGATCTTCAGACCAACTTGGCAAGTGAATTCTCTTTAGTACGAAATGCGTGACCATACCATCGAAGACGCCTCTCTCGCAACTTTTCCATGATCGGTGCAACCCCATAACGATTGCGGATATCCTCATTTCAGATGTCATCTAAATGTGTGACGACACTAGTCCAACGTAACATCTTCGTCTTATATTCGGTCTTTATATTCGGCCAACAGGAGCGACAGAACGGACGACATTGCGGTTAATTTTAGATTTGAGACGTTCGTTGATACGTCGATCACAAAGAACACCAGTTGTGGAACGCCACTTCATCCAGGTTGCGTTAATGCGTGAAGCAATTTCATAACGCAGTTCTCCATTGGCTGATAGCGTTGACCCGAGGTATTTAAATTGCTTAGTTCTGGGCAGATCACTGCCGCTGACAGTGATTGTGCTTGTTTCATGGGGATCGGTTGTCAAAAATTCAGTTTTGTTTAAATTCAATCTTAGGCCGTATTGCATGAGAAGATCATTCCATTTTTGGACAAGTTGCTCGGGACATATTATTTACTGGATGGCCCCTATAACATATGGTGTAGTAGCTCTTCTCAAGAAGACGGGTCCCTGCTCAATCATCTCATCTCCTGTAACGCTGTTACATTAAACCTATATTAGGATAGGGTATCGGCTAGCTACTGAGCAGCATTCGATCTATACAGGGAGGGTACATTCCATGAGAAAATGCGAAAATCATTATTCCATTGTCATTGCCAGGTTCGCGATTGTGTTGTCAGTCCAGTCCGAGGCTTCTTTTCTGGCTTCATAACAAGTTATTTTCCGTGTAGGGAACCTGTATCCAACCCCCAATCTGGAGGACCAGTTGGTACAATTTGACCCGTTTTTAGGAGTGAGAGACTCGCCTTGATTCTTCTCCGTTTGCAGTTTTTCGTGAGGAAACAGCTCCTAGCGATCACCACATGGAGGTGGAGATACGGTTTGACATAGAGCTGTTGATGCTGGTTCAGCGTTTCCCTGGTTTTATGTTCCATCGTCGGTACAAATCCACGTTTCGCCCTGGGACCTATACTACTCTTTGATCACCTGGAATACGTCCCTTGCCAGTTAAGGTCGGAGCAGCAATGCAGCCACTACATGAAATTCTTCACCAAAAAATCAAAGGAATCAGAGGAAGTCACCAATCTAGTGGACACTGAACAAGCAACAATTCTTGCGGATCCGAAATTCGACGCTTCTTTGACCATATTCTGCGATGCGTTTGACTTTCCGATTGGATCAGTCCTGCAGCAACAACTTAAATGTTGCTGGGAGTCGCTGGGATTCTTCTAAAGGTGTATAATGTACTACATTACGACGCCAAGCCTATTTTGAAGGATTCAAAAATACGCTTTGTCAGCCTGCGCTCTCACGTCCAAATACTTGCTAATGGTTAGTAAAAGCCTAAAGGTTAGTAAATGATTGGTTGTGGAGTATTGATGTTTACCGGCTAAGGTAGTATCAAAACGTACCGGAAAAGAGGATGTAGATTAGTGGTAAGATTTTTGGAGTTGCTAAAGTTCATAACGTTATCATCTCTAAAGTGACTACCAGAGAATTTAGACCAAGTTGGGGAAAGAGCCTGTAAGAAACCAGCGGAGCCAATAGTAAGGAAAGCGGAAGTGTGGCTAGCGAAAACGATGGAAGAAAAAATGTTGAAGAGGCGTGGTTAAATCAGGTACGGGGGAAGGGAGAGTCTTTATGGAACAAAATACGCTTCAATGCCGTCACTGAGCCAAATGGCTGTCCATAGGGTAGTAGGAAAGACTAATTAAGAAGGAAGAAACAGCATGGTGGAGAAACCCAAAGAAAAAATTCAAGTGACTTGTGTTGACGAGACTCTACTCAGAGACGAACATAAATTTGTGATGGGTTTCTAGAGAATGGTGAGACCAGTCAGAAGGCATTTGTTACTATGGATCGCGTGTACAGAACTCTTAGGATATGAGGAAACATAGTTTGAAGCCTAGAACGCAAACGTAAAACGCCTTTCAAACCGACGACAAAAACACGTTTGCTGAGTTTTGCGGCGCAATTATTGTAGAGCAGATTTTCTCTGTATTATGGTTCACAATTATGAGAGAAGCTTGTGTTGATACCCAAAGTAAGTAACACCCCATTTATCTCTTATGGGGAAAAGCACTGAAGCGGGTAATAACTAGTCTATTGATGACTTTCGGAGCTATCGAATTATTGGAATAATAAGATTGGTTACCATTTTAGCTGAAAATATCTGCATGTGAGAATTCCATCAAATTCGGTTCACTAGAAACAAAAAAACACAATTGCTAGCGACCTCGCCAATTAATATATAAACAGTTATTCCCTTTATTTTCTCGGCAACTACCCGAAGGAATACCAGCTGCACAGAAACTCACAGCGCGGAAAGTGCATATACTGGAATCTAAACAAAGTTTGTGTCATTTGTGGAAATTTTCACGCAACAACTAATTGTAAGAGAAGTAGGGAGGATACTAATGCTGAAAATTGTACCAATTGTCGTGCAGCGCATACGGCAAACTACAGAGGTTGTCCAGTCTATGCTGAAATCAAGCAAAAATCGCAACCACAGCAATAAAATCAACGTGTCGTAAAAGTACTAATCAAGACCTTTAATTTGATATTCCACATGACTATATTTGATGAAAAAAATTGTACACCCCCCTTTTGCATGTTTGGGGACGACATAAAATTCGACATAAAAGGATGTAATTCACTGTATGCGTGAGCGTTCACAGTTCCCACCTTTCTACCAAATTTGGTGTCAATCGCTATAACCGTCTCCGAGAAAAATGGGTGTGGCGGACAGACAGACAGACAGACAGACTAGGAATATACGTACAGTGACCATCAGGCTATCATCTTCCAGATGGAGCGTACGATAGGAGGAAAGCGAATCAAGAACACTGCAGTATCGGGTTGGACATCCAAAAAATTTGATGAAGAAATGTTCGAGGAAATACTTCTGCCGGAAGCGATGCCGGTGGGAAATGCACGAGAAAAGGTGGCGCAGGTCCTTGAAAAGTTACAAAAAGCTTGTGACGCTTCCATGCCTCGCCGCACGTTACTCAAAAAACGAATGTCCAACTTCTGGTGGAATGCCGAAATCGATGAACTTCGTAAAGTTTGCCTTAAAGCCAGAAGACACAGCCAACGCAGAAGAAACCGGTCTGAGTCTGAAGAGTTGCACAACCAATATAAGAAGGCGAGGAAAGAATTGCAAGCAGCCATCTCTAGAAGTAAAACTGAACCCTTCAAGAGGTTATGCAAGGAAGCGGACTTCGACCCATGGGGAGGTGCATACAAGGCAGTTATGGCAACAGTCAAGGGAAAGCGCTCACCGCCGATCACCAACTCTGATTTGCTGCGGGAAATCATTAGCACTCTCTTCCCATACGTTTCAAGTCAGTCGAACCTACACACTGTCCAGGTAGATCCCGGTGAAATTCCCGAGGTAACCACGAAAGAAGTCCTGGAAGGCGCGAAGAACATTGCCGAAAATAAAGCCCCAGGTTTAGACGGCATTCCGAATAAAGCACTGACAGTGGCCGTCGAGACAGTTCCAAGGTGGCTCTCTGAAACATTTACAATGTGCCTCATAGATGGGATTTTCCCGGAAGAGTGGCGGAAACAGAAGCTTGTGCTAATCCCGAAGCCAAATAAACCTTTGGGTGATCTTTCGTCTTATAGACCTATATGCCTGCTGAACGGCATCGGAAAAATTTTCGAACGGGTCATCTTCATAAGGCTTGTACCAATCACAGAAAGGGAGGGTGGTCTCTCAGACAAGCAGTTCGGATTCCGAAAGGCAAGATCTACTGTCAATGCCATCAGCACGGTGACGCAAACTGCGGAAAGAGCAATGGAGGCCAATAAATCTTGCGCGGTAGTGACTCTCGACGTGAAGAATGCCTTTAATACGGCAAAGTGGAGCAAAATAATTGCGGCTTTAGCCAAATTGGGCGCTCCTAAATATCTGATGCACATAGTCATGGAGTTTCTCCTGGAGAGGATATTGTGTTACAATTCGGACGATGGACCGAAGACGTATACAACAACCTGCGGGGTTCCACAAGGATCAGTCATCGGTCCTCTCCTGTGGATAATAATGTATGACGGAATTTTAAAGTTGCAACTACCCAAAGGAGTGACGACAATCATTGGCTTCGCAGACGATATCGGAGTAACTATCGTCGCACAAGACATTGATGAGACCGAGGTACTCACAAACGAGGCAATTTTTGAAATCAGGTCTTGGCTAGAGGAAGCTGGTCTGACACTCGCGGAATATAAAACCGAGGCAGTTTTGATTACAAAGCGAAGGAAGCAAACGTCGATAAAGATCAGGATTGGAGAACACATAATACAATCGCAGCCATCGCTTAAGTTCCTGGGAGTAATGGTTGACCAAAGACTGAAATTCAAGTCTCATCTTGAAAATTTAGCAACCAAGGCTTCCGGAGTGGCTACATTGTTGGCAAGAATGTTGCCAAATATAGGTAGTCCCAGGCAAAGCCATCGGCTCCTGATCTCGAGGGTTGTTAGCTCCATCTTGCTTTATGCATCTCCAGTCTGGGCATCGTCTTTGAAGGCGGAAGCAAACAGAAGAAAAATCGCAGCCCTATACCGATTGAGCGCATTGCGAACGTCATGCGCTTACCGTACAACTTCAGATGAAGCAGCTTGTGTGATAGCCGGCATGATCCGCATCGACATATTGGCGAACGAGGGCCGACGCCTCTAATATCCATCATATGCAACCGGTGAGTCCTATACCAATGATGGGCAATTGGCACGAACTGATTCTATTTTGGAATGGCAAAAAAGGTGGGATGATTCACCTAAAGGACGCTGGACACACAGGATTATTCCAGATGTCTCTAAATGGATCAAACGAAGGCACGGTGAGGTTAGTTACCACTTAACTCAATTCCTAAGCGTGACGACTCCCCGTATTGCCCGACATGCGTGATGATTCCGGAAGACGCGGAGTATGTTGCTTTTAACTGCCCGCGGTTTGCTGCACACAGGGCGCAGGCGGAAATTGACGCCGAGGCACGGTTGACACCCGAAAATATCGTGGACCACATGCTAGCCTCTGGAACATCTTGGAGAGCGGTGGAAAAATTAATGAAGGCGATCCACAATCTGCTGAGGAGGGAGGAGCTTCGGAGAAAAGTTACGAATAACGACAGAAGCCGCAGTTCGTAACTGATCCTGCCCTGCGACATAATACCGAAATGGCAGTCCCGCGGGGTAAGCGAAGGAGAAGGAGGTGGTTTTAGTGAGTAAAAGTCTCACATAACCGTATGGCAGGAACCAGCGGTAGGTTTTGAACCGTTCCACCTTCCAACGTATACAAAAAAAAAAAAAGACAGTAAATCGATTTTAATAAGGTTTTGTGTTTTTGATTTGTGAAATAAGAAAAATTGTAAGCATTAATTTAGAAAAAGCAATTAATTTTGCAATTCCACTTAATATTCCATAAGTACGAAGAGGAAATAATTCTAAAATCACTCAACTAATTTTTATGTAAAAATAGGAATTATTTGATTTCAGTAAATTATATCACTGATATACCGTATTCATGTACATACATGTATGCTAAATAAACTTTGTGTGCTTAAACAATGTTAATCCAAATATTTAAATGTAATACTTGTTATTCCATACGCAGATATTATAGCCATGCTGGCTTGGTTTGTTTAAAGAACTGATTCAAAATACTGCCCCCTACATAACTGGAACGTTTCATCATTTCCGACTCCGTTTTCTACACATTTATCATTCCTATGGATTCAAATTCAAATTGTTTAAATAAATCCATGGGTAACCGCTTTAAAGCGAAATAAATCAAACTTCAAATATCAAAATTTGATTTGTTGTTATTTAATTTTTTGCCGGTCTATAAAATTTGAATGCATTAACAATGCTGTCATGCATGTGAAACGCTAAATTGTTTGTGGAAAATCCTGAAAGACTTTTTTTCCAGAAATGATTTATGATTTATGACATGGAAATTGTTGGCTTACAATCATACATATGAATGGATGCAGCCTGTCGTTGCTTCCAAACTTGAAGCACATCGTCGATATGTTACTGACGTTATAGCGTCCCCAGCTTACTGAATGCTGTTTTCCGGATTGTCTATGCATTATCGTCGTCATCGCGTCGAAAAAGTGAAAATTTATGTTGCAAACATTCGGTAAAGCTGCACTATCCCTCTGAATGGGGCCCGGATGGAAAATAATTTCCATCGTCATCATCCATAGCTTTTGGGAGCAGCTTCATTGCATTATATTGGGAGAGACCCAATTTCGGATTTTCTTCTTCGATTTTTGTTTACAATTTCCCCCATTTGCGTTGACGATGATTTGAAAAGAGATGAAGATAAATGCACTTTTCGATTAAATAATTCATTTGTGTAGTTTTTGGTCAGAGCACTTAGGGATAAATTGAAAGTGGCTTCGTAATGAATTATTTATCGATAAAGTATAAGAGACGTTCTCCCTTGTATGGATTTGAATGGTGCTTCGGCTACAAATTTTTATCTGACACAAGGGATCTGAATTTTCTGGAACATGTTCATATTATCATTTTCAGAGATATATTTGTGAATCATATGTTCACACTTGATATAAATATGAACCACAACAACATGATCCCAGTACCATTAATTAACATGGAATTAGGAATTGAAGGCTGTGATGCGCATTTGACATCAATATTTTCTAAATTTATTTGAGGTATCTAAATTTACAATATTCACTTACGGTAGTAACTTTCATTTTCTACTATCAAAATAGCAATTTTTATTAACATTCAACTCTATTCATCCGTTGTTTATTATAATTTTCAGGTGTACCAATCTGTCAACGGATTAACACTAGGAAGGCCAATATTTTGAATTATCTATTGCGTATTGCGATGCAAATCACTTCGGGAAAATCGTTAGTCGTAGTAATGACAATTAGCCAGAACACCCAAATTGTATACCAGTCGGGCGAATATTTCGGTAGGATAATTGTTAAATAGGCACAAAATAGTTTTCTAGCAAAGTGTTCGCATGGCTTTCTGGAATATTTTTCGGGATATAAAACGGCCGAAGGTCCGCCCTCGGAGTCAGTCCAGTTCTAGATTTAGAATAAGTCGCGTTGGTTATAAATACGCCTCGAATTGTACCATTTGCTAGAATTGTTCTATAATTAATTGTACAATAGTATGCACGTTGTGTAATGTTTAAAAAAACGCTTATATTAAAGTTATAGAAGGACTTTTGTCTAGTGCTACGCTATCCAGCGATATTAGCTACATCAAGCAAGAGCGTAACAATTGGTGACAGCGGTAGGGTTGCGTAAGCCGGAATGGTTAAATTCGAAGGCTTGAAAGTGGAGCAACTTAAAACGGAGCGGTCACCGATAGAGCTTCCTACGATTGGATCTAAAGTAGAATTACAGAGGAGACTTCGCGAAGCTTTGGAGTCGAGAGCTATTAAAGTCGAGGAATGTAAATTCTAGCGTGAGCCTACACAGTCTGTCGAAGGTCACGCAGGGACATCCACAGTAAACAACAAAAATATAGCAGCTCTAATGCAAGCTGTGGAAGAGTTGACTAGAAAGCAACAAGAAGAATTTAGAAGCCAACAAAATGAACAATTTATAAAAGAGACAACAAGACGAAAGGCAGGAAAAATTTATGAAAGAATTCAAGCAACGGTTTGAAGAAATATTTAATGAAAAGGAGGTGAACGAAAAACCAAATGAAATAAATCTTTTCCCTTTACGTGTTACACTATTTATTGCGTTTGTTTGAGGCGGTCCTTCTCTGTAAACTCTGTCTTCACCCGCGGCGAAGATTGCGCTACCAATATTCTTATTAGTGATACAATATAGCCTATTTTCGGCTAGTCGTAATTTTTAAAGGGGCAGTTTTTTAACTGAGATAGAAAGGCGGGACTTTCTTCCTGTAACATACTCCTTCATCCCCTCCCCCAGAGGTTGGATTGGCAAATCAAACTTTGCTATGATGAGATTAAAATACACCTATCTGACCTTTTAATAGAGCTGAACGCAGCGATTTTGCAACTAAGCTTCTTCTCAAAACCCCTCCATTCCCTTTGCCGGGATGGAGTTCAAAATTAAACACTAGTTTTGACATGAAAGTCGATCCACTTTGAGGTAGTGTATTTTTCTTAAAGCGGACAACCTCAGCAATTTTTGAACTGTATTACAGAAGGGTAGCTTGTCCTTAAATCTACATGTCGTCCCCATCATCTCTCCCTTATGTAGGAGAATTTAAAATTAAGCATGTTGCTATCAAAGAAATCCATTTTAAGGGGAGAGGCGAGTACAACGAATTTTCTTCGTGGTTGAAGAAGGGGACCCTGACATAAACGTCTCACTCCCCATGGATAAGGTCGAAAATTCAACCTTTAGCAAATTATATAATTATCTACTTGCAACTTTGCAATGAATGTTATAATCATTAGCATAAGCACTCTCTCACTCCCTGAATGTCTAACCTTCCTCAGTCGACGGTTCTCCGGTATCCGAGTAACTGGTCTGTGCAGCGACCCAAGTTCTTTATACGGAATAGTATCACTTTAGCGTACTTTCACGACGTCATGGAGCTTTTGAGTAATGATGGGGGTCATTTTCCATGTACTACTCCCATATAGCAACACAGAAACAACATGTCCGAGCAAGGTGTTGTCAGAATCTACCTTGGCATCCAAATCATTCGTCACAAGTTTTGAGATTTGCAGGTTGCTATCCCTTCTTCTCTTCTTAATTCTTAAGCAACAACTTAAAGGGCAACAAACTGTTGTCAAAACTATTTTACGTTACCGGTCTACTTTCATTAATGGTATTTTATTTACTTTTCTGTTTTGCAGTAGCAATTACTGTTAGTTGCCGGCGGAAGTATATTATGGTCAGTCAGAACACTTTAAGTTGGACAATAATAGCGACAAAATCTCTTTTTGTTTCAGAAGTGAAATATTGGAAGAAGGACATTTCGCAGGTTATTTTTTACAAACAAAATCTTCTTTTTTCTCTTCTCTTTCCTTAGTCTTTGTCTGTCCACAAGCAGAGTCGGTTCGTTCCGGTCATTTGCGCCATTTTTTCCTATCAAAGATTTGATCTGGATGCAATCACGAGGCTTTCTAATCCCCATTCAATGTATCAGCCAGCTTTTTGGTTCCTTATCACCGACTTCGATCAATCTTGGTAAGTGAATTCTCTTTAGCGCGAATTACATGATTATACCATCCTAAACGCCTCTCTCGAGTATCCAGTCTATCGTAAAGGTTTTTGTAATGGACCGCTTGCTACTTTCTTAGCTGCACAGTTGGCATTCTTATAAATTTGCCAATTAGCCAGTGTTTTATGTTGAGAAACAAGTGTTTCGGTTTATGAACCGCTCACCCGGCTTGATGACCCCAAGGGTTGCATAGGCCGTTTTGTGAATCGTGTCTTTAACTTGGTTCCATGATTCTCATACATTGGTAATGGTTGGTAATCGCATAAGTGAGATTATTTTTTTTTTGTTCTCACGAGATCTGCACTATTAAATGCGCAGCTGGCCTATGCGTTCCTCACGGGGTTTTATCAGTGGCCTGATTCATAAGATGGCAATCAACGGCCGATGTTGATGTGCAATGATCGCATAGGGAACGGTTTGGCTGTCAGTGACGGTGGTAAAATATAAGTGTTTTAGGAGAATATAATCGATTTGCGTATTGCCTCATTCTCATTGGGCGCTAGTTCCCTTATCATCCACGTGACCACTATGGTCGTCTGCAAAGATAGATAGGGTAGGTATGTTGCAATTATTTGCGTCGAGAAGTTGCCAGAAGGCAGGTCGATCTGTCTGTGGTGCGTACGCGGTGGAAAACTGAATAATGCGACAGTTGATATTACAGTGAGCTTTATCAGCAGTCATCAAACCCTAGGAACTGGGATGAACGCCTTAACATTTTTCCGAGGCTTCGGACTCAACACGATTGTTTTGTTTGAACGACATTTTGTCGGTTGGCCTGTCGCGGAACCTACCACGAAGAGAGACAAGGTAGGATTTAGCATAGTGGAATAACTCCAACTATACTTATATATACTTAAACCTCTTTCCCTGATCTCAGCATTTTATTTTTGTTTTACTGAAAATAGTACAAAGTATATCAGGCGAAGACGGTTTCTTACCAGGCTTGTTCGTAAGACGCTGCCTCACGTCTGTCCTGGGAGCAGTGTGACCGAAGCTCCTTTATACAATCCTTTATACAATTCGCAGAACACGAAAGGATTGTGAATTATATTGAACGTAAATCCGGACACACTTTGGGCCAAAGCTTGGCCAGAGTTGAAATTATTTTGTTTAAGGATTGCCTTCTAGGATGAAATCAAGAGGGGTTTTTCAGGCAACTTCGAAAATTTGGTAAAATACTATTAGTAAGTGTATTTAAGCAGATATCGAAATGGGATATATTTGGTGACCTAAATATCGTACAAGCGCATTATCCTTCATCCTTAAGATTTTTGGTTTGGATAGTTTCCGAAAATGAGTGTATCTCACTTAAAGAGCGGACATTTTGGTTCCTCACTCGCGCATTTTCCAATTTATGCCAAAACTAATATCAGTACTCATCGGGACCTTTCATTTGAAACACCACATGACTATATTCGGTGAAAAAAATGTTACATTCCCCTTTGCATGCATGGGGAGCCTCCCTTTAAACTGCACGTCAAATTATGTCACTGAATGTGTGTAATTTCATAGTTCCCATATGTCCACCAAATTTCGTTTGAATCGGTTTGGCCACTTTATAGAAAAATGCGTGTGACAGACATGCAGACATATAGACAGACTGTGAATCGATTTTGAGAAGGTTTTGATTTATACGTAACCCTAAAAATGGTCCGCTTTAAAAATAGAACTACGTGCTACAATTTCAGATCGTACGGTTTGGTACTGACTCACAAGAATGTGATTAGGTAGGAAGAGTGGTAAAGGAGATGCCCTTTTTGAGCAAAAAGAACAAAAAACGAAGCTTGGAATTTGTCGATAAGCCCATTCTACCCGCAGATTGGAGTAAAAATGCGCTTTGGTTCAATGAAACTAAAACGATTCTATTTGAATCAGGTAGAAAACACTATGTTCGATTTCCTGGAGGTAACGCGTTCGATCGAAAGTACAATATTAATATCTTAAAGCATAGAGTCATGATTTGAGGCTGTTTTTCAGCTACTGGTGTTGATCTTCTCGGCTTGACGGAACAAGGAATGTATCCTGTCGATTACCTACACACCCTGAGGACGGATGAGGTATTTTATATCGAGGGGGAAATCGCAGTAAAGTAAGGGTTCATTAACGGCCATGATCCTGAGTATTCAGTTAAATTGGTAAAACTACGCTGCAGTTAGCAAAAGTTTCCTTTATTGATAGTGGCGGGATTCTCACCCTGCTTAGAGCTATAAAATTGAAGGATGATTCTTTGTTAATAATGTTAATTTCGTGGGTTAGTGAGGAGGAGGTAAAAATGGAGTCCTTAAATAAAAAAACTTCTTTCATCTTAACCTTTCAGCTTCTATTACATCACCAAAGAATTTAAAACAACAAAACAACTTGCGGTGCGAATAATAATGACCCAAATGTATATAATGTAGATTAAGAATAAGAAATTTAAATTGAAAAGAACAAGGCGTGCATAAAAGAAAACAAAAGTAATAAAAAATGATAATAATGTATTAACTGCTATCCTAACTTAAATTCAATCTAACAAACTATCTCTCCCCTCATATGAAATGTATATTGGAATTGAAAGGATGAATGTCCACATTCCTAGATCTCCGCAAAATCCAGAGGAACTGCTCTAGAAAATTCTTGACAAAACGTAATCCAACACACAACAACGGTTCCGAACCATCCTTTTGAGTGACCTGACTAATAGGTCACCTTTGTCAGCTGCCCAAAATCCGGTTAACTTTCCGGTTCAGACCTTCTACGCAAAATTAATCGGCAACTGAGACAACAACAAAAGCTGCGTCATTCGCATGCATTTCGCCTTAGCCAGAAACAGACGTTATGCATTTCATAATATGCAGGGAGGAGGAGCTGGAGCAGCGCATGTCGGGGACTCTGAAAGGGATCTTTTTGGACATCGGCAGAGACAGGAGGGTTATCCCAGCGGGCGTGCCACGTAAACCAGGAAGGACTCAAGTGATTGGTTCAACACAAATGCTGGTATCGCTCGCGATTTGACTTCGGGCATTGTGGACAATTGTGTATTATAAACCCTATAAACTCGTGTGTATCAAATTCCGCAGAAGTGGTAAAATCCATAGGAAAGGGCTAACCTCGTCGTCTGTCCGGTGTTTCAATTTTGGATATTGTCCTTGTCAAAGGTTCACTTCGGACCCATGTAAAGTGGATGTGAATACCGTTGTTATTCCGGTGATGGATAGGCATTCTGGAGGTACAATTGTTCCGGTGATATCACAATGTAAACCAAAAGTGTCATTTTCGCAGCCCGATCTTGAAAATTCCCGGGCGCAGACTATGTAGAAGCAACCGTACTCTAAAAGGTTTACTTTTTTTTTTATTTAAAAAACAAAAAAACAAATGAAATAATAAAGTGTAAAATTTGATTTTGTAAATTTAACTTGCAATGTTCTGAATATTTTCTTTTTAGCGCAGAATCAGCATCAACTAGCTACACGCCACACCGAGCTCGGGGTGTTTGCATGTGTAAGTTTTTAAAATTTCTTTTGATTCGAGTTCATTTTTTCTTCTAGTTTTTTTTTATTATTTTTCTACTTTCTTTGATTACAATTAATTTTTTTTCTTTCCATTATTTTATATTATTATTTACAATTTTTCTTTTATTTTTATATATTTGTTTTTTTTTGAGTAAGTAATATATCATGAATTTTGAATAATTTTTGATTGATTTGAGGATCTACGGGATCCTAAGTCCCCATCCACTTGATGGTGGACCGGACTAAATGAGGAGCAACTTACTCCCTCGTTTTTTAGTCCATGGATCCCTAGTATTGGAGCGTAGCACCCCAAGCATAAGGCATCCTAAACAACAACCTAGCTTTAGTCTAGCTTAGACTACAACGACTGGTGTTTTAAGTCCAATATAACTCGTAACCTTGTCGTGTTTTTGCGATGATAAAAGGGAGCGTCTTTCCATCTGTTGGCACTTTTCAGTTCACTGCCAACCATCGACCGAGAAGGTCGAGTGTAAAATCAGTGTTTACCGCGGTACGTCAGTGTGCGCCAGTGTGCGTCAGTGTGTGACATTCTGTCCACAACAAGACTAAATTTCAGATTTTAAGTGAAAACAAAAGACTGTCAAAAAACTAAAAACAGTTGAAGTGGAAAAAAATAAAAAAGCAATTGAAGTTAAAAACAATAAAAAAAAACAACCAAAAGTGAAATTAAAAGTGGAAAAACAATGAGTGCGCCGGAAACCGACGGGTTCACCAAGGTGACCCGGAAGAAGAGGCGTAAGGCTACGGACAGCCCGACTAGTGACAACCAGCCACTAAACTCCGACGACGGAATGGAGTCCGCGTCGGAAGTTACGCTCTCTAGCGACTGCGAGTCCGACTCGCAGTCGAGCTCAAGCGGGACGATCCGAAGTCCCGTATCCGTCGGCGAGATCCAGGAGTCTGTTGCCCTGCGCAAACAGAACAAGCTGCTACTGAAGCAGCTCAAGGAAGCTCGCGCAGAGAACCGGCATCTGGCGACCGTCATCAAGTCGCTGGAAGCCACCATCACCCGGACGTTCGGGCCATCAGCCGCTACGCAGCCAACAACCACGCCAACGGCACCAACAACAACAACTGAGGTGATGGACACCACTGTCCATACTGAGCAGATACCGCCGGCGCCGCTCGCCCTACCATCCGGAACGCAACCCGAAGCCTTCCCTGCCCTGAATGAAGCAAGGAAACACCAGTCAGCCAGTGCAGCTAAAATACCGACGTCCAGACAACAGCAGCCGAGACCATCTGCTGCAGTGTCATCCAAAAAGGAGGTAAGTCGAAAGATTCCTCCACTAGTTGTAGTTGAGCCGCTATCTACATTCAAATCCATTAAAGACTCAATTGCGCGTGCCCTACCTAACAGTTACCTGATTAAAAAATCAGGTAACTCCCACCAAATCATCACTCAAACGCCTGAAGACTACTCGGTAGCCAAAAAAATCCTAGTAGAGAACAAGAACAAGTTCTTTACTTACACCCTTCCCTCAGAAAAAACCACGAGCCTCATCCTCAGGGGCCTGGACGCTTCTTTCTCGCCTGCCGAGATTTTGGATGAACTGAAGGCGCAAGGAGCCTCCAGTGCCATGAGTGTCAAACCTTTCGTCACAACTTGGGCGAAGACCATGAATGTGCAGCTAGATCTGTGGCTGGTCACATTCGACTCCTCATTCTCGGAGCAACAGATCTCCAGCATCAGGGCGATTCAACATACCCTGGTGCGCTTCGAGCAAATCAACAACAAGCAGGTCTTGCAATGCAAGAACTGCCAACGAGTGGGTCACGCAGCAACAAACTGCCACCTCACGTACCGCTGCGTGAAATGTGACGCCGTTCATGGTCCGGGCGAGTGCTCAAAAACACCTGAGCAGGCACCAAAATGTGTAAATTGCGGGGGCAATGACCACCCCGCCAACTACCGAAACTGCCCAATGTTCGTCCGAGTTGTGGCGAGGAGGAATGCTCAAAAACGAGCACCACCCACCCGTCCTATTCCTACTCCCAGAAAGATTGAAAACCCTGCCTTCACACGGCCATCTGTGTCCTTCGCAGACACCGTGCGGAGCAGACATCCGTCCGCCCCGGCATCCCAACACCCAAAGCCCGCAAACATTTCCAACCCCGATTTCCTCGAGTTCGCCAGGAAATCGCAGGAATTCCTGCAAATGTTCAACGCGATGGTCGGCATTTTAACGTCCAATAATGGATGTTAAGATCATCGAGTTGAACATTAACTCGATCATCGGCCGTGCCCGCAGGCACGAACTCGAGCTATTTCTTGGCGAGCATAAGCCCAACATAGTTCTCCTGTGTGAAACCAGGCTGAACTATAGACATAGACCCATTTTCCCAAATTTCAACCTGTACAGAACCGACCGTCCACAGTCCAATCCACTAGGCCGAGACACCTGTGGTGGAACGGCCATCCTTATTTCCGATAAATTCCTTTCCAAACAACTGTTCCCACCGCCCAATAGCTTCAAATCTATTGAGGTCACCCTTATTTCCTTCGAAACCCAATCATCCCTGGTCTTCGTAGCTGCTGTCTACTGTCCCGACCAATCCTTTGATACCCATGACATCCGTTCGATCCTATCCTACTGTGCCGCTCAACCGAGAGCAAACAAATCCTGGTACGTAATTATAGGGGGAGACCTCAACGCCAGGCACCCGTCTTGGTTCGATGTACGGTCGAACCAGAACGGGGAAAAGCTCCACCGTTTCCTAACCGCCTCTAATCCCAATATTAACCTCTCCCACTTCAGCCCTGCCCTCCCTTCATTTAATAAAGGGTACTACCATTCCTACCTTGACCACTTCCTAATCAGCAGCAACCTCACCATCAAACCCAATCCCAATACCTATCCCTTCCTAGAAACAGTCCCCGGTATCAGTGACCATGATGCCGTCGTCTTAGAAGTTTCACTCCCCGACAGAGCCACCAGGCCCTCACCCACTTTAGTCCCTGACTTCCAGAAGGCGAACTGGAAACTCATCAACCGAACCCTTAAATCCAGACTTGAGCCCCTCCTCCTCCCTACCAACGCAACAGTTTCCAACGACACCATAGATTGGACAGTTCGTCAGTACACTGAAGCAATTCAGCAAGTATGTGACGAACTGATACCTTCTCGGTCCCTCAACTACCGTAACCTCATTTCCCTCCCAGACGATATCCTCGCGGATATAAAATATAAGCGTACCCTAAGGCGGAGGCTATTTAGAAATAGATACTCTCCACAATCCTCTCCTCTCCGTGACGAAATCCTTTCCCTTGACAGGTCAATCCGCGACAGAATTTTAACTATATATACCAACCACCTCCACAAACGCCTCTCCAACATCGAGCTGAACCCTGATACCTTCAGGGAGCTCAAAAAAACTTGTCCTCGTCTGGGCAAGCCCTCCCAGCAAACCACCATCCTCCCACAGAATATCCCAACTCCCGAAAAGGTGAGCATCCTAGCCAACCACTTCCTTCAAGCGCACCACTGCACCCCCCACATTCGCGATCAACACTTTGAAAGTGTTGTGAGCGAATACATAGACAAACTACAATCCACACCAACTTTCTACCAACCCAGTCCCAACCTAAACCTATTCACCCAACCCCTTACCCATCCCGATGAACATGATAATGTTTCTCCCATCCACTTTGTCAGCCCAAGTTCAGTGGAAGCTGCAATTGCAGCCTCCAAGAACAAAAAATCAGTGGGTCTTGACAAAATCCCGTCCATAATTCTAAAAAAGTGCGCCCCCAACATTTCCACCACACTCTCCTCGATCATAAACCAACGCTCACTTCCCTACAGAATGGAAAAATGCTCGCATAGTTCCCGTCCCAAAAAAGAACCTTAATCCACTCAATCCTACAGGCCTATCTCTATCCTTTCTTCCACCACCAAAATCTTCGAGCGGATTATCAAATCCCTCATAGACGAGCATTGCACCTCCAACAATACTCTACCAGAGTTCCAATTCGCCAACCGAACTAAACACTCGGTTGAGCACGCGCTACTTGTCCTCAAGACTGATATCCTCCTGGGTATCAATCGAAGGACACCCACCATAGCCTGTCTCCTTGACCTAAGGAAAGCTTTCGACTCCGTATGGCAATACGGACTCACGTACAAGCTTTCCGAAATCCTCAATTTCCATCCGCACCTCTGCAAGCTAATACTTAGCTTTCTAGATGGGCGGAAATCCTTAGTGAGCATCCAGCAGCACCTTTCCGCGTCCTATACCTGCCCAGCCGGCATTCCCCAGGGTTCAGTCCTGTCTGCAACCCTTTTCTCGCTGTTCACCGCAGACATCCCCAAACCACCTCCACACTCGTGTCCCATCCAAATCCTACAATACGCGGATGACCTCATCATTTACACAGCCACCAAAGACATCTCCCGTGGTGAAGCACGTCTGAATGCTTATTTGGACGAACTTTACCACTATTTCACCCGTTGGAAACTTTCCCTGAATCCCGACAAGTGTGAGACCATCGTCTTCCATGGAGACATGAAAATGACTCCGAAGATGTGGAGTGATGCCGGATCACTAGCACTTTCAATCCATGACCAGCCCATTCCAACTGTTAAAGAAGTCACCTACCTTGGGGTGACAATGACCTCCCGCCTCTCCCACGTACCTCACATCACGAAGGCACTAGGCCGTGCAACTGGTGCCCTCCGGTCCCTGTATCCTATCCTTAAATACAACGTCCCGACTCCAAGAAAGGTTAAGCTGTTTTGCTATAAACAGCTTATCCGCCCACTCCTCATCTTCGGCTTCATTTTCTGGTCCGATTGCTCCCCATCCCAAATGGAGCGACTCCGCCTAAGAGAGCGCAGGATCTTTCGCCACTGCGCCAACATCTATAAGAACGAGGACCGCTCCAAATACATTTCCAACCAGATCCTCTATGAATCCTGCCAAACCCCACGCATCGACGCCTTCCTTGCCCGTCTTGCCCTCAACTTCCTGGCCAAGTGCCAAGCCCACCCCAATCCCCTTGTTACCAATGCCATGCAGATCGAGATCGTTGAAGATAACCTTCTCCGGACTCATCTGTTCCCTCAGATCCTTTTACCCCTCCAGTCCCAGAACCGTCTGTTCGATTCCCTAGGTAGAGTAGTCTTCTACACAGGCAATTTCTCCGACTCCCAATTTTTTAAACCTTCCCATCATTAGCGCCCCTCCTAGCTTTTAATTCCCATCCCTCTCCCGCACGCATCCCATCCTACCCCAGTCCTTCTCCCTCCTAGTCCCATCCCGTTTTTACATATGCTCAACGAGTGGAGGTTTTTTCCGATTTTCCTCCAAATATCTTGTTATATTTTTCAATGTATTCTTTAGTAATAAGTTAGTTTAAGCCATAGTTTATACCTTAGATTAAGCGTAGCTGTTAAGGTAGTACATAAGTTAGGTTAATTTAGTATTGTAATTTTATAGGGTAAATAAAAATTGTTGTTTTGCGAAAAATTGTTGTTTTTCTGTTGGCACTTTCGGTCACGCTGCTCCCAGGACAGAGGTGAGGCAGCGTCTCATGAGTTGCCTCTGCCCTGGACGAAACCGTGATTTGAGGACTTCCTCCCTCTCTCTTCCTCCTTGATCCCGAAAAACCTGTAAGGGGCATCCTCTAAATGATAAAATGGCCTGAGGATGTCAAGGAAGGGTGAGAACCTCAGGGGTGGCGCCCCAATCACAATCTGAGGCAGAAGAGGCAATAATCGCGAGTGCGATCCGTCTTGGATATTCCTCTCCTTAATCGCGGCACTCGGGTCTGGAGATTTACGGCTCCACGCGCGCGGTCGGGCCATTTTATTTTTATTTTTCAATTTTAGCTCGCTTTCTGGTTGTTATTCGTCGCGAATTCCTTGTGTTATCTATTTTGAAATCCGGTGCGGACCCATGCATCGGTATAGACAAGTTGATTTTGTATTAATGACACGTGAGAGATCAAAGAACTCAAAGGAACCCCCCCCCCCCCCCCCCCACAGTCTCGAGCCTGGCCAGCACAGAGGCGCGTAAGAACGTGTCGATCGAGCACTTTGATGGAACTTCAATCTTTGCGGGTGGACCTTCACGGTCAACTTCGCCAACTTTTCAGGATTCTGGGATAGCTCTGCCCTCTAGGTCGTTGTCGACCACTTAGGATAATCGTTTGATCCTCCTATTGCCCTTATGACCATTACATTATGTGACTGGATGTCGGTTGCCAGTCGACTCAGCTGTGAATGTACTCATTGAGTCAAATCAGGGTAATTATCTCGCTCGATAACAATGCTGACCACATTGCCTCCTACAGGGTACTGTAATCCTGTAGTGTACCGTTACAGTTTTGTATGAAGTGCTCCAATACACTTCAAGGCCCTGATCCAATAATGGTTGTTGCGGAAACGTGTAGCAAAGGTAAAATGAAAATAAATGTATATAGAAAATTTCATGATTTCTTTTAGATTTGTTAGCTGAATAGTTCCTGGCTTATCCACTTCAAATGTGTACTTTTTCACTCCTCATTCCCCTACTTTGCAGCAGATGTCAAATCTGAGACTACCCCGTGAAGCACTAAATTGAAGCCCCACATGGTTATTTGGAGAAAACCATTTGTACCCTTCTGGGGAAACGTGTAAGCTCCACTCAAAACCATGCATTCCGCTGTATGCGTGGCCTTTATAGGCTGTTTATGTCCGCTAAATTTAATCTTAATGGGTGAAAATTGCGTGAGACTGCGTCGGATGGACAGACGAACCGACATTAAACTGATTTCAATAAAGAACCTGCAAAGTATTTGATTCCAAATACCAACTGTGCTCTAAAGTTTATTTTCCATTTCATTGCATTTCAGCAGAATATGAGCTTCATTACTTGAATAAATTTTATTTATATTACTGGCAGAATCATGGCCGCAAAGATACTTACAAAGTAAGTTGATGTAGAATAATTAAATTTAGATATTGGAAGAAATACATATCAATAACTAATTTCAGTGTCTGCCAATTCAGAATTACTACATAATTGATGGCAGCAAGTATTGTAACATTCAATTAAATTGTCAGCTCTGAAGATATTTACGCATTTGCAGAAAACTAGATTCGCTCGGTCTTGCAGAATAATTACTGAGTTTATTTACGGCTTTTCATTGAAATTGGTTGCATTGACCCTTTTCTCTGCAGAAAACTTGCAAGTGTATTTAGTCTAGAAAGCTATGACCTAATTTTCTTTTTGAACATTAAGTTTTCATTAGGGCATTTTCCATTTGAAATGCTTTGACTGCCGGTTGGAAAGTGCGTCGGCATCCTATTGAAATATTATATTTTATGAGAAGCGGGTTTATGGTACGCAGTGTTTTTTGCTTTAATACGGAAGATGGGGAATTGGAGAAAAGTTTATTGTGAAGATTTATATGGAAATATTTCATTAAGCAGAGAGCCATCTATATGAATCCTTTTGGATGATCCCATTTTCAGGAAAAGTTAAATACCTCAAGGTATGGAAACATTGCGTGGCTTCAATCAATTTTACATATAACAGACATCCACAAAGCCCCCAAAGAAAGTAGTTAGACAAGGAAAATCCTTTTAACTTAACGTCATTTACAGGTATAATTGTAATGGTATTTTACAGATAAAGTTAGGACGTTTTATAGATATAGATCTTTACATATTTATATATTGCGTAGAAATTAGGAAAATTCATTTATATTAACCGATTTATTTTGAAAAAACAATTAAAATGGCATTTCTTGTAAGAAAATTAACGAATTGTTTCCAGTTCGTCTTGTATGGATTTTGTCTTTGTATTTTAGCGTTTAATTGAAAATACGTCCGCCCTCGTCGGGGGTCGGAACTAGAAGAAGGAAGAAACGTGCAGCCTCGTGGCAGGTCACGTGCTGTGTCGGCGGCAGTTCAGTGCATCTGGTGGAGGTGATTTCACCGCCAGTAATTCAGTCGGTGGTTCCTGTCCCCGATGTGCCGCCAGATCATTCCGCCCCCAGTTGAAAACGTGCGGGTTCAGCGGAGGAACCCGGGACGTTATCCCGCCGATGAGACAGACAGAGAGATTCGAGATAAAGGGTCCGCAACGACGCTGTCTTTTCCAGACTCGTGTTGGATGTCGGAAGTAAACTGGGCGATGAAGTTCAGTTGTCGAGGTTGGCGAGGAGACGCTTTATCGGGCTATTTTTTACGCGCGAAAGTGAGGGGCGAGTGGTCCGTCTGTCCTCAAGGGAGAAGCGAAAGTATTTAATGGAGAGGTACGCAGCGAGTAGTTCACGATTCTAGGCGCGGTGTTAACATTGAGTTGGGTTGAGTTGTTTAAAAAAGAAGTTCAACGGCTAACAGATTTGGTTCACCCGTTGGTGAAGAGCGGTGCCTACCGTTGTGTCTGAGAGATCGACGAACACGGCTAGGGCTGCATCTGGCCGAGGCACTTCCAGTAGCGTAGCATCAACAAGCTGCTGCTTGACGGTTTCTCGGATGGCCTCAGTAGACCACGCAACCTCGCGGGAGTCTTTCGTCTTGGGCCCAGAGAAGTAAGCGTTGAGGATCGCTTGGTGATGAGCGGCCTTGGACAGGAAACGACGATAGAAGATTAACATGCCCAAGAACCTTCGCAGATCCTTCACCGTGGTTGGCAGGGGAAAGTTTTTGATTCCGTCAGGACTGATCATGTGGCCGGGAACTTTCATCTGCTTCTGAAGGAATTTGCATTTGTCAACGTTTAAAACGAGCCCGGCCTCAAAAATACGTTGAAAAATGAGCTCCAGATGGTCCAACTGCTCAGATTCGGAAGGAAAAGAGACCAAAAAAATCATCGATGTGAACGAAACAAAAGTTTAAGTTTCCTAGGGCAGAGTGGATGTATCCCTGAAATATCTGCGCAGTGTTGCACAAGCCAAATATCATCCTGTGAATTCGAAGAGTCCGGAAGGTGTGCTGAAAGCCGTTCTCGGTATATCTTCGGAAATAAAAGAGATTTCGTGATACAATATAGCTAAATCCTAGGTCGTGAAAACACGGGAGTTTGTCTGTAATGGATAAGTGGAATAGGATTTCGGTCTGGAACTGTCTGAACACCTGTAATTCCTGCAAGACCTCCATTCACCGTTTGTCTGATGGACCACATGGAATGAAAATGATCAACCGCTATTGGAAGCTATGCAAATACCCTGTTTCATGAGATCATCGAATTCTTTCTTTGTAACAGTTAGTTTCTGGGGTGATAGGGGACGCACTTTTGAGAAGATTGTGGAGCCGGTAGTGTTGATGTGGGTGCTGTACATCGTGTTTAACCGGCTCGGAGAAACTGCAATATTGTCGGAGGAGCGCGAAGTGATTCAGCCCCGCCTCCTCACTCACTGACAGCCGGATTATGAGCTGCCCCTTTAGTCTGTCGCGACTAACCTAATTGTCTCCTCGTCGAAATCAATAAGGGCGTGGTTACAACACTTGGCGTCCGTTGTGATTCCTGCGATCGCAAATTGCGCCTCCAGTCGGCGAAGCCACGTCGCCGGATTGTTGAATGTCCTGCAGCTTTGGGTGAGCTTAGCTTCGATTCGGGGGAAGTGGCAACTTCAAGTTGTCGTTTGTAGTCGGTAGCCTGAATTCTTGTCGGTTTCCCTTCAATTCCAACAAAATTTCGTAATATTAAGGTAAAAGAAATTCTACTCTACGGCGCGGAGGTATATCGTAAGCGTCTCCCGCAAGTAGAGAGGCGGGAGCTTTGCCGGTAGCGTCTGCGTACCGCACTGTCTCTGAACCCGCTATGATGGTGATCGCGGTAGTGATCCCCGTTGCCCTTGTTGATAAGGAGGATAAAGTTATATAAGCGCAAGGGAGAAGAGCCAAGAAAGGTTGTTACTCATGAAGAACGATAACGCACCCTAGATGAGTGACAACTCTCTTGGCAAAATGAAACTAGAAGCAAATGGACAGCGCGGCTCATTAGCAACTTAGATGCGTTTCTGAATCGGAATGGTGAGGCTGACTATTTCCTTACTCAGTTCTTAAGTAGCCATGGAGGTTTTCAGTCTTACCTGCACAAGATTGGAACATCACAATCTTCTGATTGTGCGTTTGCAATAGAGTAGTGGACATCAACCCTTTTTTCTTGCGGAAGTTAGAATGGGGGTCGTCGACAGCTTTATTTTAACACAGTGGCTCTCTCTCCAGACAACATTGTCGAGAAGATGCTGAGGAGCGCTGACAAGTGGAGCCATGCTGTGGGGGCTAGCCCGAAGTAATGTGACAAATGGTTCCAGGCTGGCTCTCTGACGATGAAGCTGTGTTAGGTAGGCAGGCTACCCCAAAAAAAGTAATGTATGGAAAATATAATAGAGAATCATCGCAAGACTTATTGGTGTTCTGACCGCTTTACAGAATCTGTAGCATCCTGATGTGTTCTGCGGAGGACTGTCCAATTTTGTTCAGGGATTTTATGTGATTGTACCTTTTCTTGCAGCCGATCTCCAATTATTGGTTGTTTGGTTCGCCATTTATATAGAAGTGTTTAGATTTGAATGTGTAATAATTGTTCAAATGGCAAGTCAGTGCAACGTCTGGCTACATATTGCTTCTTTAAATAGCTTGACGGTTTCCTTTCGGAATTGTATGTTGCAGCCTACGCAGAGTTGCTCCTCCTATCCGGGAACTCTTAAGTAAAGTTATGCTGATATAGAAAATAAAAAAAAAATCATTTTACTATGCTTATTTCATCAACTATTTGACGAGGTTTAGATGAAGATCCACTGAGTGGATTCGCTATTCCTGAGCTCTATGCGTCCTCAGCAACAGCGACAGAAGATATCAATGGAGAAGGTGGAATTCAACCACTGACTCCACAAATCCGAATCTCATCCAATCGATCTGTATTTATAGATCGATTCTGCAAAGGTTTTCGATATCATGGATCATATCATCTAAGTCCATTTTATAATAGATAGGATTATCCGAATTACACTGTATGGGTTTGCAGTAAGTCGGGACTAAAGGAAGGGATAAAATTTTAAAATCGGGCTGGAAAAGATCCAATTTTACTGTCCTTTGAATATTCCCTTTGAATATGTCAATATATAGCACATTTCAAAGTTAGATGTAGATACTGTGTTCCAAAAAAATTTATATCCTTGAATGCAAAGTGTAAACAACCTAATTCAATCAATACAAAGTACTTTCATTTAAATTATTCACCCACGAAGTAAAAGCAGTTGCTTGCAGGATACCATCATCATTGATGATTGACAGAACTCGTGGTATATGTATGTCAGTACATGTGAGTATTTCACATGGATACAAGTCACTTAATATGTTGCATATTACAAACGTGTCATTTCAATTTACGAGGCTCGAGAATGCTCCTCATCTCATCGGAAAGTTGATTAATCAATGGAAAACGCAAAGGAAGCAAAAGTGTGATTGATTGAAAGGTGCAGACAATTGGAAATTCGTTACTGGAGCATTAAATTATTCTGATGTACAGTACGGTAAATGGTGGTGTAAATGAATGATAATCAATGGTTCCCTCTTATCTTTCTATTCGCGTATCTGAATGCGCTCTCGAATTACATTTGCATCTATTTTTAACACTTGCTAGGATAAAATACCAACATAGGTTCGAATTCAGAAAGTGCTACCGTTGATTTGTTTGTTTAAGCCATAGCTAATCGTTCACAACGGAGATTGATTGACACCTACGTATGTACGTGTATTTCATTTATCGAACTAGGGATTGCCATGCTAATTCAGGTAATTTTTGTTCATTCACTTTTTAGAATTTCGACGAGAGATAAGGACGATACTAAAGCAGGTTCTAAAAGAATTGCCTTTTCAGGGGAACAAAAGCGGCAGTGCGCTTCGCTCGTTTATCGGAAGTGATAAAACCAAACTCAATAACAGGAGCTTTTGATAACTGCTTGATGTAAAAAAGCGTTTCAATTAAGCGTATTAGCTTATTGGAAGCAGATTCGCCTAGTATCCGAGAGATCAGAAGAACACAAGAAAGTTGTCAGAAAAGTGGATAAATGACTATTACCCATCATCATCATCACAAAGTCACAAAAATGTTGCCAAATATTCACGACCAATAGCGACCAATAGAGACTCCCTCCTAAAGAACCTGAATGGTGGTTCTTGGTGGGCAATCTATTAGAGTTCCAAATTCATTTTTCTGTAATTTTCCAAAAGATCAATAACTTTCATAATAGAAATTCCATATTATGTTATGTGCGACATAGCACCACATTATGTTTCAACGCGTGCGGAATTGCATAGTCAAGCATATTTCAGAAACATTTATGAAATACAGGTCGCAAGGTCACAAAGTTCACATATTTTGTCCAGCGTTGTCAATATTGACATTTAGTATTTAAGTCAGGTCAGCGAAAATAAAACTTTCCGTATCAAACACTCGTCTTAAAGATTGGTGATCCAACCAAGCCTAAACGCTGAAATATCCGACTTATAGTTACATATTTTTTTTGGAAAAATACTTTTGGAAGAACAACGACCAGTCCCTCGATACTGTCAATTTCCAACGGATTTACTCCTTCTGTGAATCCCAAACAAGATCACAAGTAAAGCCTGGGACCTAATAAGAGGCTTAAACCACAGCGCCGAGGACCAGTCTCGATTTGATGGACGGTCGGCCTAGTATGAGGAAAGACTTCACCATTTTCTAGGAAACGCGCATCCAATCATATACCTGTTCCACTGAGCTCAACCCTTCCAATCTTTCATAAAGACCATTATCACTCATATCTGGATTACTTCGTTATTAGCAGTAACATTACTGTTAACCCTCATCCTAATATCTTTCCTTTCTTAGGAATGGTCCCCGACATCATTGACCATAATCTGAGTGTAATTATGCGGTGTTTCCAGCGATTAATTATTTGAAATAATAAAAAACTTTTTTTTCTTTTTCGCTGGTGTAGATATTTATTCTTGCAAATACTGATCTTTCGGGAGCCACTTGTTCCCTTCATCAGTGCTAACAAGTCCTGTTAGCACTACGTTTCCCTTGTTTGCTAGTATATAATGAACTGGTTTCTCTTTTAGTCGATTCTTCTTTCTTCAGAGCCCTTCGTTTCGTGGAATGTAGTAGTCGGCGGAACTCTGCTGAAATGCTTTCTTTTTCTTGATGTGCTACATATTGATACCTATTTCGATGTCCATTATGATGCCTTCTTTAGAGAAAATGAAATCGTGTATAGCCTTCTATGCCTGTAAGAGAACCTTTGCAAAGAAATGGGGTCTCCGGCCGAGGATGGTTCTCTGGATGTACACCGCTGTAGTGCGTCCAATCCTGACGTACGGCTCTATTGTATGGTGGCAGGCTTTGAAGCAGAAATACAATAGAACGAAGCTTAATAGGATTCAAAGAACCGCGTGTGCAGGTGTTACTTCGGCTCTGCAGCCCTGCTCGGCAGATGCTCTCAATCTACTCCTGCATCTCCTCCCCCTAGACCTCCACATCAAAAATGTTGCAGCGTGCAGTGCCGTCAGACTACGTGAGTCCGGATGGTGGGCAGCGAAGTCCTACGGCCACAGCAACATCCTAGATGAAATACCTCGGGAAATCTGAGCATCCCCCACGGACTATGTCACACGCAATCTGAACTTCACGAGAAACTTTGCTGTGGACCTTGCAACCAGGGCAAAGTGGAAGACCGGCAGCGTGTTGCAAGACTATGACACGATATTCTTTACGGACGGATCAAAGATGGCCTATGGAGTCGGCGCGGGGGTTTTCTCGAATACACATGGTGTATCCAAGTGGTATGGTCTGCCAGGTTTAGCCAGTGTATTCCAGGTGGAAGTACTGGCGATATTGGAAGTCTGCTGATGTGTGGGGCGTGATTCGAGCCCCAAGCGTAACATAGCCATTCTGACCGACAGCCAAGCGGCAATCGAGGCGTTGTACTCAACAATGACATCTCCCGGCTGGGGGGGGGGGCAGTGCAGAGACGCGCTCAACCATCTGAGCGGCACGCTCAAGGTCATTCTCTTCTGTGTTCCCGGGCATAGGAACATAGAGGGGAATGAGCGGGCCGACGGATTGGCCAGGCAAGGCTCTGCTCTTGGCAGTCCCTCGGCGAATACAGTCGGTGTTCCGCTGGCGACTGTCGGGGACCGAGTCTACTCGCACTACCTAGCAGCCGCGGGCCTGAGATGGCGAGGGCTTACAAGCTGTGCCAAATCAGGGAAAATTTGACCCGCTTATAACATAGCCCGATCACGTGAGCTCCTGTGCCAGACGCATGCAAATGCATTCAAGATTACGGCGACCTGCACGGGGCACTGGTCCATAGGGAACCATGCTGCTAGGCTCGGCATACCCTGAAATTCGCATTGCCGAAGCTGCGGAGAAGGAAGGGAAACCCTCGCGCACTTTCTCTGCAATTGCCCAGCTCTGGCTAGAGTCAGACTGCGGACACTGGGTAAACCATTCTTGGGGACCTCAGAGAGATTTCTAGCTGCAGGGTCGGAGAGCTGCTGTCCTTCGGGAATGCTACGGGCTAGGTCTGAAGATCCGAGCCGGCTGGACTCTGCTTCCCTGCTCATATAACAACAGTCACGGTCTTAGGGATTTGTGGCATCAAAACGGCGCACCAAAGCGCTAATTGGGTTCCTCGGAGCGGCCACTGATACTTACCTACCCCATCCGGAGATTTGCATGTATAGACACGCTTATATACATCCCAGGTATATGGGAACAGAACACCCACCCGTGAAGAAAAATTTGCTGTGGGAAGGATACTCAGAACCAACCATGGAGGAGCAGAAGAGAAAGAAACCCCATGCCGGCAGTTGTTGGGAGTGGACGAACAGGCGCCCGGCCGTCATTATCTAGCCACCGCAGTGCCACAGTAGTGAGAATCTTGGGTACTGTGGAATCTAATGCTACACGCTCACGCGAGACATTAGAAACATCGTCGGACCCATTCAGAAGAAGTTCGAATCCTCGCAGATCTCCACCCATACGGACACCGGCCCCTGCGATTAAAAACGCTACTCCCCCAGCCGGAGTACACGCAAAGCAAGAACCTTTGACCAAACCACTCGAGCGAGGTAAAACGCAGCGATCAATTAGGACTGGTCTTTATCCCACTGGGTAATAAGATCATAGATCTCTGCGAATTTATCAAGGAACACTCCATCATCATCATCATCAACGGCGCAACAACCGGTATCCAGTCTAGGCCTGCCTTAATAAGGAACTCCAGGCATCCTGGTTTTGCGCCGAGGTCCACCAATTCGATATCCCTAAACTCCACTCCATCATAATGTAAGGGCCATTATAAGAGGTATCCGGTTGGTGTAAGGTAAGGTCCATGATGAAAGAGGAGTGAAGGCCTCGGAGAACAAATGAGCCATCATCCAAAATACGAAGGTAAAGAAACGGAGGAAGCGGATGCGCAAACAGTTAAACGAATCAACATCCCGCAGGCCAGTGAACCCCCAAAAGAAAAGAGACTCAACAACCAAAAAAGTGGAGCAGGCGAAAAGAATAGTTGAAAAATGGGCTGGAGAAGGATGTGGAAGTGTCGTCCCGACACTTGCAAAAATCTAACCGAATGTTGGCGGGCCGTAACGCTACCGGAGATTGCTTCTAGTCGAAGTGGTACGATCCAGTTTGCTTTTCGAATCACTTGTATATGCGGAAGCCCTTACAAACTTTCAGAGGAAGGAGCAAGGGAATTTGGTTTACCGGCTGATGAGGGTTTGCCGCGCTTTAAGGATCACATTTGGGGAAGCAATACATTCTGACGAAAGAAATGAGTGTGTTGCAACATGCAAGACGTATGGGGAGGCATGCAGAACCCAAGAATTCGGTAAGGTCTATGATCGCTGGCGGTCTTTTCTGTGATTCTAAGGTAACAACCTGGGTGATTCACGAGCAGTTCAAAGACAGGGCATCACAATCTGCAGTGATCGCCAAGCTGCGCTAAGGGCATTGAGTAGTCCACTGATCACATCAAAAATCGTTCAGCAATGTAGAAATCGATTGAGCTTCGTGTGTGGGTTCAATACGGTAGGTGTGGTATAGAGAGAAATGAAATCTTTGATGGCTTGGCAAAAAAAGCGTTTAATTTCCTCTATGTCCAGACCAAAACCACTAATTAAAGTATCAGTAGGCACCAATGCTGGGAATAAATGGCAAATGGTAGAGTTTTAGCCCTGCTAGACACACCAATATTTTCCTGTCAGAATCAAATAAACTGACTGCAAAATTAATCCTGTCGAAAAGCCGGAAAACTTACAGTAGTGGTGTCCGCATTCTGACTGGATAGAATTCACTAGCTGGACAAATATTCAGAATAGGGTGAGAAGGCAGACGGTAATAGATGCCATGAGAGGAAGGAGATTGGAACGCGCGATAAGAGCGGCGAGGGTATAATCGATTTTGCGGACACCCATGACCTTGTATTTATGAATACATGTTTCATCAAACTCTCTCTCTTATCTTGCAACATTTTATAGTTGGAATAGTAAAACGCAAATCGACTATATTCTTATAAGACGCCGATATTTTACCACCATCACTGATTACAAAGCCGTTCCCTATTAGACTATCGCACCTCAACATTGGCCGTTAATTACCCTCTTGTGAATCAAGCCACTGGTGAAACTGCTTGAGGAATGCACTGTTCCCCAAAATGATCTTATAGATTTATGATATACAATAAATATGTTTGAAACCTGACATTTTTTTGGTGTAGGGAGGTGGCATGCATTTACGCACAAAGTGCCAGACTACTGTCCAGATTGACTAGAGCGTCAAGCACTATAACACGGAACAGCATGACAAACTACCTCTGACAAGGGCTATCCAGCGTAGAAGCACAATTTCATATTTCAGAGAGCCTTAGTCCTAGCATCCGTCCTATGTACCTTCAGCATTGGATATTAGTCGGCAAATCGCAAATATTCTAGCCGCAACGTTATCTACGGTGTTGTGACTCTACTTCAAGAAACTCATCTTCGTGTCTACTATGGCCTCAAGGTATATTAGCGCCAGCTTCGGCCAGATTATGGCTTCATCAAGCTTAATGGGGAAGATTATGATAACCGTCTCCTTTGTCAAAGCTAGGGAGAAGCCATGCTCAGCGCTCCACCTGCTAACTCGCCGCATCACCATTCCCAGTGTGCACTGAGCTTCTCAACCGGACGTGTGGTAGTCAGTACCGTAACAACATCCACGTGTCCGACCAGATGCGATTCATTAGGCATCTCGAGTCGCAAAATATTATTGTATATGACGTTTCTCCGGACCGAGGGAAGAATCTTGAGCCGTCTCCGATATGACCTTCCTAGGTCTCGCAGGGTAGGACGTGGTCGTCAAAAGGTTCCTCAATATCTCCGAAAGGTAGCCTGTATGGAAACGGTTTCCCATTGCTTCAAATATGTGGTACCATTTCGCAGAATTGAAGGCATTTCTTTCGTCTAACGTTACAAGGAGCACCACTCGCCGACAATGGCGACTGTGTGCCGCAGCCAGTTTCATTGTTCGGACAATTTCTTCAATCTCATCAATTGTGGGTCTTCATGCTCTAAACCCATATTGTGCTGGTAGTCTCCCATATCACATATTGCGTCAGTCAGTCTTGGCTTCCCATATAAAACGTTGCCCTTGCTTATCAACACCTTCCAACGAGAGGGGAGATCATCCGCTGTCAAACATGCGTTGATTACGTTGAGAAGCTATCACTACGCTGGGAGTACCATTTGGTCCTAGTGCTATTTCGTGCTTCATTAAAAGGACATTCTGCTCTAGTTCCTTTATAATGATGAGTGTGCATGGAATAGACAAAAAAGGCCTGCAAGATTTCTTCCAATTCCACTGCTTGGTAACTAGCTTATACCCGAGGCTTCATAGCTCCCCGTTACCGTCGCTGGTTAGCTCCTGACAGCAGCGTGCTTTCTGCTGTTGATTTCGGGACGCAACTGGTTTTTCACTCTCGTATTGTTGTATGATATGAGTACATAACCGAACATAAAAAAAAAACTAAAAACAAACAAGCGGGACCCCATACCACACATACAAACTGACCCATCAGGCGGAGGCACATCTCCAGGACACTGAAAGCCTATTGACCGCACCCAAGAAAAGAAAAAATGGGAGGCCAAGCAGCGGAGCCATGGTCAACATTGGCTTATTATGAAGACCACAACTAATAAGGGTCCCCGTTCAAAAAGCAGGGACGAGCAAAGGTACGTCTGCGATCACCATGCCATACGCCTGGAAGGAGCGAGGTCTCAGTGGTACAGGTGCTAAATGATATCTGCACTATCTACGGGAGGCTCTTAAGATCAGATTGAGATTCGGAGCAAAGAAAGCGAGGAGCAGGGAAAATCAGCCCCCAAAAGGGAAATGCTTCCCGGAAACCCAAACTCGAGCCCAACAGAAGGGAAAATTCAGGGCGTCTAGGAGTGAAGGCAGGAGCCAGGAAACCCGCCTTTACCATTGCTAATGCTGAAAACAGTATTCGACTGGCCATACTGAATAGTATTTCTGGATTCTCAAAAGAAACTTGAGATACATATGTATTTCTTAAACTTAAAATACATATTCTTTCCGAGTTTCTAACTGGAGGCGTCGTGGTTGTCCAAGTCTCACTGGAAGTCGGAGGAAGAACTCGAGAGGCTGTCGTGGCATCAGGATACATCCCAGGGAACGACACCTGGGTCTCATCGGAATTACTCGTTAGACTAGGGAAGTTCTGCTAGAGGAAAGCGCAACAACTTCTTCTCGGCTGCAATGCCAACAACTGAAGAGGTAAGTGCTTTATGGAATTCTCAGTAATAAGTTAGAAATACATAATGTGGGGAAACACAACATTCTGTCAAGCATCAGACAACAGGTACTAGACATAACTCTAGGAAATACTCTGATAAGCGGCTGGGCCAAGAATTGCGGGGTATCGGATGAGCCTTTTGTGTCGAATTACAAAATAATGAGATGAAGATAGAATGATAGACAATTCCAGGAGGATAGACTGGGACTCCTCTACAAGACACTTAAGTGACAACATCCCTCATTTCCAGGTGAGCGGTGACATCAGGAGGGTAATAGAGCTGAGAGCAGGGACGGAAGGACCGAGTCGCCAATGACACATATAAGCTGTTTGGTTAAGACAGTCAAGTCATTAAGGGACGTATAAGAGAGGAGGCGCGAAAACGGGGACTGATAGAGAAACAAAAGGGCACTGAGTACGTATAGCAACGCGATCAGGGAAGCAAAATAAAACAGCTTCAGGAAATTCTGTGAAGGTATGGAACAAACCGTAGAAGTATCCAGATTATACAAAGACAAAGCATAAGCACAAGGAAATTTACCCAGAATGAGAAGGAGAGGATATATCTGCTTCTAACAACTCATTTCCTACTTCAAGGTGGAAAACAAAAGCATTCTTCCTGACACCCCATAACGGAAAGAAAGTTGAAGAAGATGAATTGGAAGGTAGAGGTATACTCGGAAGTTAGAGTAAGGTGGACAGTGGGAACCTTGAAACATTGAAATCACCCGGAGTTGATGGCATTTTCCAAGTATTACTCCACAGAGAACTAGAAATCATCTTGGGATTTCTCCTGCGAGTGGTAACGGGTAGTATAGCCTTGGGATATATACCAAAGCATGGATCCTTTTCTCCCGAAATCTTTATGACATCGTTCTATATATATTAGAAATAACATTCTAATACGCAGTCCCATGTCAGCATGATTACCGGGCAGGACGGTCAACCGAAACTGCTTTGTATCAACTGACGGATGTTTTACGGGATGCCATAGAAACGAAGAAAATACCACTGCGGGGTTTTTGGAAATTGAAAGGACGTTCAATAAGACATCACACACATATACATAAATATGGAATGCTTGGATCCGCAAGGAAGTGGGAAACATCCTTGCTTTCTGGATGGGTAGGATGTTAAAGAGTGGGCAAATAAAAATACCGATAGGTACAGATTCTATTGCCATGAACGCTACTAAACGTTGTCCACAAGGTGGGGTATTATGACTGTTAATGTATACCATGGTAGTTAATGAACTGCTAGGGGAGCTAATAAACATTCGAATACAAATCCAAGATTACGCTGATGATGCTGTTTTAATCTGTAGGGGAAAATGTGTGGATACGCTAAATGACAGGATTCAAATCGGATTGCGAATCACTAGTAAATGGTGCGTAATTTGGCTGCGCATAAATCCTGCCATAGCCAATATAGTACCGCCCACTAGGAAGTGCAAGCTTGAAATCACCTGAGAGGCATTAGATTATTAGTATGGAGGTGAAACGCGTAACAGAGGTTAAATGTTTGGGAATCACGCTAGACCAGAAACTACTCTTGAAAGCACATATTAAAAACATACATCCAAAAGCTACAAGGGATGCGATGACTTCCAGGGGAAAGATGGGAATGCACCTTGGAAATACTGTACTGAATATACACTGAAATAATGAGGCTGGTGATTACCTATGGGGCGGCAACCTGGGCAAAAGTAACTGAACACAGCAAAGCAGCCAGGGAGTCAGGGATTATTAGTGGGATATGAAAAGCTGCCCAATGGCAACCCTAGCAGAGAGGGGGATCTCCAAAATATCCGGGAGTACCGGTGAGGCGAGGAGCAGCCTAAATCGAAGGAAACTTGATATTCTTTCTAGGCTGCATCCCGAATTACTCATTCTAAGGGAGAACATGACTACCAGGTTCCACTGCCATAAGAAGTTTGAAACACGTTGGAGTAACAGGGTAAACTGGGAGAGCGTGACATTGACATACAACTTAAACCAGCAACTGATTACCTGGTACACTGACAGATCCCTTACTGTAGAGAGAGCTGGCGCTGGGGTTATTGGTCCAAGGAAAACGTACTTTGAACCAATGGGGAAGCATACCAGTATATTTGAGACGAAAATATAGGCCGTAGACAGATGTGCCTCCTTTAGCCTGGAAACGAATTATAGGGGGCAGAATATTGCTATTCTAACCGACAACCAAGCGACTATTAAGGCGCTTACGCCCTACCATGTAAATTTCAAACTATTGGGTTGGGGGAAAAGTAATGTCGTATTTGTGATCGAATTTTAATGCTTTATTTAACATACTTAGAATTATCCGATTTAAGTCAAATATGCCATTTTGTGCGCAAACTTGTTGCTATTTAGAAGGCAACTCCATTATCCTTCTCTTATAAAACCCCCCCTCCTTATTTGCAAAAAACTCGGACAGCCAGTTTTCGCAAGCCTCTTTTGAGGCCAACTTAGTAGCACCAAGAGCGTTTTGCATGGACCGGAAGAGATGGTAATCACTTGGTGCCAGGTCCGGACTATACGGTGGGTGTGATAGGACATCCCATCCGAGCTCCCGTGGTTTCTGGCGGGTCATCAAAAAGTGTGAGACCGAGCGTTGTCCTGGTCGAACACAACACCATTTCTATTGACCAATTCTGGCCGCTTCTGGTCAATCGCCTGCTTCAAACCGTCGAGTTGCTCATAGTAGAAGACCGAATTGAGGGTCTGGCCATAGTTGAGCAGCTCATAGTGGATGATTCCCTTACAATTCCACCAAACACATCGTACGTGATCCATTTTTCATAACCAGTCACCATCCGTTTCAAAAATGGATCGAATTCGTTCTTTTTCAGCAGTGCATTGCAGGCGTTGATTCGGTCCAATAGATTTTTTTCCGTCAACTCATGTGGCACCCAAACATCTAGCTTTTTTTGGAATCCAATCTTCTGCAAATGGTTCCAAACGGTTTTATGGTCCTTACCCAGCTCCTGACCAATCGAGAGAATGCTCACATGCCGGTCTACTTGGATGATTTCGACGATTTTATCGGTTTTTACGACGTTGGCCTACCAGTACGGAGTGTATCTTTGACATCCACTACACCAGAACGAAATCGATCGAACCAACGCTGTGCTGTGCAAATCGTTACAGTATCGGACCCATAAACCGCACAAATTATTTTGGCCGCCTTCTTTGCATTTTTACCTCTCAGGTAGTAAAAATGTAAAATATGACGAATTTCCTCCTTGATGGACGCCATCTTTGACGCGCTACACCTTGAGACTGAAACGTACGACCATAAAACTGTCAAAGAGACACCTGTAGCCCAGATTGTCGTCTTCAAATCGCCGTATAGTATGACCCGATGCGATAAGTACAACACAAGATATGTTTAAGTGCCGCCATCTATTGACAAAATACGACATTACTTTTTCCCCAACCTAATATTATGGAAATGCCTTAACAGACTGAACACGTTCTCTCCTTCAATAAGGTCTGGATACTCTGTGTTCTAGGCCACATTGGGTTAGAAGGCAATGAGACAGCGGACGAGCTGGCCAGGAAAGAAGCAGCGACGTCGCTATATAGGCCAGAGCCATGCCTGTAGAGACGGAAATGGCTTCATGGTTCCCGGCTGAGAGAACTTTAATGGGCGAAATTAGCAGGAATGGAACAGTCCAGCAATAAGAGCCTTTGGTTTATAGTGGGAATACTCACTGGTTACTGCCGGCTAAACTATCACCCAAGGGAGCTAGGGATATCTATGGACATTATCTGTAGGTTGTTTTTTTGGGACAATGTCCAGAATACTTAATACCAGATGTCAAGGTGAAACACTTGGAAGAAGGGAACATAATAAAGTTAGCTTCTTCAATTTTTTATACCAATTGCTGTTGCCGATTAAGGTTAACATAAGGGAAAAGTTGGTCAGGGGTGAGAATTAGAGAATTAATTATTAATCTTAACGAAAGTGTCGAAAGCACTCAACTGTGAACGCTCTGGATAGGCACGGCCATGATTCCATAGAATATTATTTTGATAGTTAGTCCTTGATTGTTTTTCACCAGATTCGGCGCTTCTTCGCACGACATTTTAATTGTAGAGGCAATGCAGTCATAAATGATAAAAGAACGTATTATTAGGCGATCGATATTATTTAAGAAGTCAAATTTTCTCCCAAAAAATCGGCAAATCGGTTATTTTTCTTCTATTCCCAAAAGCTAAAACGCTGCATAAAATATGAAAGTGTTATTAGCATTATTGGTCAGTTGCAGTTTTGAGTTTTTATTGCCGCCCCACGGTTAAAATTGATATTCAGACTTATTACAAATTGATAACCTAATCCGCAAACATGTAGTATTACAATAATAGAAAATTTCCACTTATAAGATTACAAACTGCCCCATTTCTGATATTTACATATGCATGCGTACGCAATGAGACATTCCCGAGACTGATTTACTTCCAATGCATTACATGCAGAAGATTCGTACTTGACGTGCTTCACTATTTGTCGTATGTAAACAGAAAATTCTATTCACGCTGTTTTCCTCACAAGTAGACTTCATGTCTCAAAGAAGTACAAGTGAAAACGAAAATTATGTCACCCTGACATCTAGCCGCTTGGATGTACGACCCCTCGAGAGAAACTTTTACAATTGATTTTCACTTGAGAAAGCTGTCGCCTATTTTGCGATGCGAGTAATGTACACGCCAGAGCATAGGAGACATTTTTCCCTGTAAATAAATAAGTTATCTCGAGGTTCGCCAGAAATAGGTTAGCATATAATATGAGACATTCTACTATTTTTAGACACTAAAAAGCCATACTAGATGACTGGGTGAAGTCAGTAAATTCCCCAATGTTCCGAAAATAAAATATCGATCTTGAGAAACTTTAGAGAAAGTACTCTGAGGTTGTCCGCACCTTTATCAATAATTAATCTACTCTCAGGAGTGGAAGGTCACAACATATCTTTTGGGAGTATATTCAGCCTCTTCTCTGTCTATACTCAAATACTTATACATTGTACGTGATACTATCACGGTGTAAGACTGTTCAACATGGATGATAAGAAAAATATGTCAGGACCGAGTAAATCCTACTACAGTAAAGGATGTCGATCGATGGACCGATGGAGTACAATGAACAAACAAGTGGGAAGTGGTTACTGATAATTAGTAAGGTCTGTTTTCAAAACTATATTCCACCCATTGTTGTTGTACCAGCAAGTAACATATGTGTATCAAATAATTTTGATTTTATGAAAAAAGGCACTTAAAACCTGTCAAAAGTGTTGAAATTCTCCTATAGGACAAGCATCATCATCATTAACGGCGAAACAATCGGTATCCCGTCTAGGCCTGCCTTAATAAGGAACTCCAGACATCCCGGTTTTGCGTCGAGGTCCACCAATTCGATATCCCTAAAAGCTGTCTGGCTTCCTGACCTACGCTGTCCCTCCACCTCAGGCAAGGTCTGTCTTGTCTTCTTTTTCTATCATAGATATTGCCCTTATACACTTTCCGGGCTGGATCATCCTCATCCATGCGGATTAAGTGACCCGCCCACTGTAACCTATTTTATCCACAACTTGACGGTCATGGTATCGCGCATAGATTTCGCCGTTATATAGGCTACGGAATCGTCCATCCTCAAGTAGGGGGCCAAAAATTCTTCGGAGGATTCTTCTCTCAAATGCGGCCAAGAATTTGCATTTTGTTTTGGTAAGAACCCAAGTCTCCGAGGAATACATGAGGACTGGCAAGATCATTATCTTGTACATTAAGAGCTCTGACCAAATGGTGAGACTGGTGAGTGAAATAGACTCTGTTGGGTGCCAACCACTGTGCGCGGAGTTCATCATTGTTGCTGTTATCGGTTGTGATTTTCCGCCCTAGATAGCTGAAATTATCAACGGTCTCAAAGTGTAGTCTCCTATCTTTATTCTTCTCGTTTGACCAGTGCGGTTTGATGTTGTTGGTTGGTTTTTGGTGCTGACGTTGCGACTATATACTTTGTCTTGCCTTCATTGATGTGCAGACCAAGATCAGACGTTTGTACATCTCAGGTGGTTCGTCCTATGATGTCGACATCGTCTGCATCGTATCGTACCTCTTCCATTTACCTCAGAATCACGGGTCACTTTCTCAAGGGCCAGGTTAAAGAGGACGCATCATAGGGCATCCCCTTGCCGTGGACCGTTGTTGATGTTGAATGGTCTTAAGAGTGATCCTGTTGTTTTTATCTGGCCTCGCGCATGTCAGGTTCAGCCTAGTCAGTCTTATCAATTTCGTTGGGATACCGAATTCTCTTATTGCCGTGTACACTTTCACACTGGCTATGCTATCATAGGCGGCTTTAGAGAAAATCTGATCTGTTGCTGATTTACCTGGAGTGAAGCCATTTTGGTATGGGCCCAATGATATTCTGTGTGTATGGGGCTATCCTATCCTATAGATGGTACTCAGCAACGTGATACCTCTACAATTACCGCACTGTGTGATATCTCCTTTTTATATATGAGACAGATAATACCCCGTTGCCAGTTGTCAGGCATTGATTCGATGTCCCACACCTTGGACACCTTGATGAACCGCTTGGTGCAATTGGTCGCCTCCAATATGCCCATTCTGTCGGAAATCAGATTTCCCTCTTTGTCTCGGTAGGATGAACATCGAGGTGTGTAAGGCTTCATCTTGCTGACTTGTTGGTAAAACTTGCGGGCCTGGTGCGGTTGCTCCCTGTACTTTTCGAGTTCACAGACTTGTTGGTTCTCCCAGGCTTCCTTTTTGCATCTGTGAAGTCGCTTCTCCGCTCGCCGGAGTTCGTGATAGGTCTCCGCGAGTGCCCGCGCCCTTTAAGAATGCAGCATTAATCGGTATGCAGCATTCTTCCGTTCCGTTGCTAGCTTACATTCATTGTCAAACCAGCCGTTCCTACTCTTTTTGCGGCTGGGGCTAAGTATGTTTGTGGCCTTATTTATGGTAACGTTCTTCAGGTGATTGTGAAGATCATTTGTTGACGCTTCATCTTCGGGATCTCCGTTGATTGCGGTTATTGCGGCATCCATTTCCCTCTTATAGGTATTGTGGAGAGCTGTGTTGTGGATGGCTTCAGTGTTAAATCTCACCTGATTGTCAGAGGGGTTTCTGGGTGGTGTCGTAATTCGAGCTCGGAGCACCATGCCAACGAGATAGGGATCCGAGTCTATATTGGCCCCCCTATATGTTCTGACATTTATCAAGGCTGAGAGGTGGGGCGTTCGATCTACACGTGGTCAATTTGGTTGAAAGTGGTCGCGTCTGGAAAGACCCACATATGTTTGTGGATCGCTTTCCAGGTACGTCCAATAACCATTTCGTGTGACACTAGCTGCTTGACAGCTTCATCTCTGTACAGGGAGCGCACGTTCCATGAGAAAATGCGCAAATCGTTATTCCTTTGTCGTTGCCGGGTTCGTCGTTGTATCATCCGTCCTGTCCAAGGTTGCTGTTGTGGCTTCGTAACAAGTAGTTTTCCGTGTAGGGTTGTCAGCCCTAGCCAACCCCCAACCTGGAGGACATTTGGTACAATTTGTCCCGTTTTTAGGCACGCAAACAGGCATACATACATTTAAAATTTTCCAAATTCGATGTTAGGGTGTTATGTAAAACAAAACGTTATTAAAGTCGATCACAACGTTTGTCTGTCTGCCAGCCTGCCTGTTTGTCACACCCGATTTACTCGGAAACGGCTGAACCTATTGTTACGAAATTTGTTGAGGATATGTGAATCCCGTGTGAATATATTCATGTGCCGCATTAAATGAAAGGGCTCGATTAGTACTTTTCAAAACTAGCTTAGCTTTTTATATCAACTGGAAGAAAAAGGAACTAGGACTCGAGAAATGTAGGTACTATAAAACCTTCTTAAAACTTTCCCAACTGAAAAATCTGAAAATATTCACAATGCAACCCCATTGTCTGTTCAAATAGAGATATTAATGATATATTTCTATATTTTAGAAATTCATCAAAAGGACACCTTTAAATTCATTCTAGAAATGTTATTTGGGGATCAAGATTGTTTCCCCACACAATACAACACATTTTCAATTAAAATGACGCGTTCTATAATACAATACAATATATGAATATTTCCAATATTCTAGAAGAGTAAACCAGCTTGGCATACTGAAGCTTTGTCGACTTTCTGATGGGAGGCGTGGCTTTGATCCGCGAAAATCGCGAATTCGCGTGCTTCGAGCATGTGTCTGAACTATTTTACAGCCAGGTAGCTAGCGAGCAGTACCCGGTCGAAGGCGCTGTAGCGAGTCTGTGCATTGCTAAACTTCTTTGAAAAGGATGCCGGCGGCTTCCACACTTCGTTAACTTGCTGCTGAAGAGCTGCGCCTGCATTGAAATGATCGGTTGCTAGACGTCGAGGCTTGCTTCAAAGAGTGGTCTAGGAGTCGTTTCGATATGATATTTCGTTGTATGTTTGACCACTAAAAGACGGGCGTCGGGACGGGTAATTTCAGGGAATTCGGTTAACAGCTGGTGGTAAGCCGATTCATCAATGATAATCACCGCTTGAAACGTCGGAAACTGAGATACGTCCTTAAGATGTACAATTCCTCTCCATCGATTAGCTGGCTGTCCTTCAAATCCACCAATAAGCAATAATGTGCGAGGAAATCTGCCCTAATGATTGGCCTTGTAACGTCAGCCACTACTAAGTGCCAAAGAAAGTAGCGACGAAGTACGAGGTATCAGTTGGTACGTGGACTTTCTACATGCTTGACGAATGTTCGTGCGTAAAACGACGTAGATATCGGCACCTATATCAATAATGAAGTCTCGCTAAAATTTTGTTGAAACGTCAAATCTTGTTGAAGCATTTAGCACTTCGTCGGTTTCAGATTTACTGCTTAATCGAACGTCGAGCGGGACAGTATTGTTGATTTCGGATTTGTCGCGCGGGCAATAAACCGATCATATGACAAGTTCTTCTGACCACAACTGCATAGCGAGGTCGCTCGAACGAAATCCTTTTTGGTTACTTCCAGTGGATAGAATTTGAGCTGGGGTTTTACCAAAATCGCTAACTCGCCTCTGGTTTTCTCTTCAGGGTGTTAAGCACTATAAGGACATAGCGTTAAACAACAGAAAAGGAGTGTTGGCTGCTCGGGAAGACTTGGGGAGAACTGAAGCACACTTCGGCAAACCGACGATGATAGTGCGCAGGTGGGGTTGACGCACTACGCTCCATTTAAAAGGTATTGATATTATGGATCTTTAACCATTTCCCGGTTAATGTGTATAAATATGACAGTTATAATACAATTCTTGTAGGGAGAATTGTGTCTTAAGGGAATCTTGCATTTGTTTTTAAATAATTTTGATGATCATCAATTGCCATTAAATTAATTCTTACTTTTTCCTGTTAACTTTAAGCCATTTTTGCAATTTTTCTATCTTTTTATATGACTGTATTATCAAAGAAATAATTTTGAAAACCGACACCGAGGGCCGCATACAAACCTGTAGACCCAAGCGAATAGCTTGCAGTGAACAAGGATGAAAAGATGAAAAACAGTTCAGGAAGCAGCCGGGCTCTATCAAAGCTCTAGTGTTTGAAGAATTAAGATTACTTTTGATTTGAAATCAGTTTTTAAAATCACTTGTTACAATGAATAATTTGATCCTGTAGACAAGCAAAGGAAAATTATACTGTTAAATTTTCAAAAACTCAGAGTCTTTTTAATGTGTTCTTAAATTCAAAGTTTGATGCACATATGGGGTGTGTTTCAGATTGAGACAGTATATTGTAATATTTGGCCAGACTGACGCCTGTTACTAAAACGAAGAAGCTTCACTATCCTAGATATTTCAGCACTGAAATACAAAGTAATCGATTTGAGCGGAAGGTTAGTCTGATATTGTGTAGTAAGCGAAAATTTAACATTTCCTCATTTGGTACATTTTTATTTTTCTTGGCAGTATGTATAATACAAGAGTTGATCGCAAATTATAGAACTAGTTAACTAGGCTCTCCACAAATGACAATCCCGAAGGCCTAATTCATAATTCCCTCCATCTGGAGACTTCACCCCATTTTGCCCCAACTTCAGGAAATCACAAGCGCAGGCAATGCAAATTTTAATACTTAATTACAGCTTTAACTGACTGTGCTTAAGTCAGTCCGCTCCAGTTACACCGAAACTCATTATCGTTTTAATCGACGACGTCTGGGAAATAATTTCATCATAATCTCCCAATGCTTCCGCTTTTTGGAGCGTTAATTGCCCAGTGGGGACTCAGCAGGTACAACAAGTTTCGTTCGCTTGATGACGGCGTTGTGTCTCATCAACCGTTGAATAAGGATTTATGGATAAATCTAATTTAGTGACAGCATAGGCTGTAGTCATGTTGCTAGACTGCGAGCTCGTTAGTCGCCAATTAATTGGTTCACTGATCGTTGCTTTCGTCTTTCGATTAGAGCATTCGCTTCTCGTTAATTCGACTCCAATTTGTTCACATTATTGGATTATTAGAATTCCACAGACATAGAAAATTAAGCTTGATGAAACTCAACAACCATCATAAATCTCGTCAGATCGTTTTCACCACCCTCGGGAACTTTTCACTTGCCAAGGGATGCCGACGTGATTGAAAGTAAGCTGCCATGATAGCAATGCTCTGTTAATTGGAGCAATCTAATCTACACTTCTAAGAAATATTATTCGCACAAACTTTATCTTTCCACAGTTGGTCTGATTCTGTTAACTTTCATTGGCCCCTTGACGACTTTAACGCTGCTTGCTTGTGGCTTTTGGGGTAGTGAAAAATTCGGATGAATAAATTATCATTTGAATCATGTTACAGAGTAAGATGTGCCTACGCAACCGGACAATTGTTATCTCTGTTACTGTAGCCCCATTGTCGCATCCTACCGCATCTAAAGCAACGCGGCATCTTTAAGAAGACCACTTTTCTCACATCACAACAAAGGTGATAATTGGAAAATGTCACGGTTTGGTAAATTTACGGGGAAGAAATCATTTGAGCTCAGCTGGAAAATCAACGCGTGCAGAACGTACTAACAAGTAAGATGGATAGTTTGACTTCTTATTCTGATTGAGATGAGCCGCAGATAGATGAGGAGCAAAATGGACAAATGGTACCTTACTGCTAATGAATTTCCATTTCACTGCTGTAAGAGAGCACCTCATGCTGCATAATGAATAGCTTACGTGCTGGAATGAGGTTTCGTTACGTTATATTAGAGATGAATAGATTTGTCTACTAGACATTGTCATTTTTAATAGTGTGGCTACAGGGGCAACAAAAGCTCGATTTTTTTTACAGCTTACTTAAATTTTCAAAAATTAAGTTAAAAATAATGATTACTGCCCACATCTGATAGCGAAACTATGTATTTGTATTATTCTTTGCAATTTTGGCAATATTATGATAAATAAAAACTCTATCAGAAATATCCCAAAAAGTATGTGCACGTCCAGCCTTAAATTCCTTCTGCTCCATAGTATACCTGTTTCTGCCACATTCATTACGTTGCAATACCTTTTATTAGTGCCCCATTACCATATTTCACGCTAGTATTGCGACGTTCCCTGATTTCGCTCTACTTTTCGCTGCAACTCAGTATAGTCGAATTCGTCCAATTTAAAAAGCATAATAAACTACATGAACTGATAAACCGGAATAATTATATTCTTTAAAGACATGCATTTTATGCAATGAACCTGAATTATATGCTCCACATAACAGCTTGTGATGCGGTTTATGTAATCATGCAAGAAAATGGGTACGAAGAAAGCTAAAAGGCGAGTTAGTGACTGGATGAATTTCCTATTACTAACTTTTTTACGGAAGCTTAATATCAGACTCCATTTGACCGATGAACCATAGGGATAGGTGCTCGATTATCTAATAATGGAAGTAGAGAGTATGCCTTGACAAGGCTCGGTAATCTTTGAACCCTTTATATAATAGCGTTACCTTTCTTCTTTTGGTCTAGCAGTGGACTGCAAGAAAGAACGATGCGGAATATATCCTTTTGGGACCAAACTTGTCTCTCTCTGAGGTTGATACATGGTTCTCCAGCAGGCAAGCCTCTCATCTATCAAGACCGTTAGTGTGTGGTGATATCCACACCCTGTGCCAGGTAAGTCTACTGTTAACAAAACGCTTCAAATCTAGAGTGAGAAATTGAAAAACACCTACCCCAGTCCAAGGTGTTAAGGGAACCGTGTTTATTGGTGAGTTTGCAGCAGGGGGTAACTAACTGTATTCGAATGGAGCATCACTGATATCTGATCTGCTGAGTAAGTAAGCTTGATGTTACCGTGCTAGGAGGCCCTATGGCACGGCACAGTCTTGTGGATTCAAATGAGTATAAAAAATAAAGGCATAAATGAGACATACAACAGATAGGCAGGAGCCCGCACCGCACACAAACTGGCTTATCAGGCGGAAGTACATCCCAGCAATACTGAAGGAGAAGGAAGAAATTGGGAAGTTAAGCAAACGAGCCAAGGTCAATATTGACATGTTGCGAAGACCAAAAAGCGGAGATGCTAAATGATATTTGCGCTATTTAAAGAAAGACCTAGAGCCAGACGAGGCTCTTAAGAAGGCTTAGGATAGACTCAAGCCTTCACCATCAGAGCCAAGAAAGCAAGGGGCAGTAGAAATCAGCCCACAAGAGGGGAATGCTCCTATGAAACCCAAACTCAAGCCCAAGAAAGGACAAATCTAGGACACCAGCCATTAACTAAGCTAATGAGGTAAAGAGCATTCGACAGACCATATTGCGTATTGTCACAGCAAATACTCACTCATGAGGAGCAGGAAACAATTGAGGACCTCATCATCATGGAGATGTGTGAGGGATGTAAGAAGGAACTCGTATCCACTGGTGGACTGCAGTTATGGAGGGCACGGCGGACTGGCTTAGGACTATAGTCCCTGAACTGCTAGGATGGAAGGGAACGGAACCGTTAACATGTGCTGGGGATGATAGACCAGGGGCAAACATGGTTACGATCTTCCTTCCCAAAGTCCCATCGATGGAGACGGAGAAGCTTCTACGCTTCCTAATCCTGGATCTCAACACACGGTTATGCAGAGGTTAAGGAGGAGAGCAAAGACAAACTCCTCACGATCACGGATCCTAGCAGGCAATTAAGCATCGTGGCTGCTTCATCAATTACAGATTTGGTAGCATACCTGTACACGTACACAAGGAGATACAAAGGAAAAATACTTCATAGCACACATCAGGAATCCTACCTGAAAGTCTAGGACCGAGCAGGGAAGTGGACTTGCTGCCCCCAGGAGAGGAGAAGCTGGACAATCAAGGCCTGCGCCTTGTAGGTCTTAAATCGGCAGAAGAGAACTCGAAAGCGATCGTGGCATCAGGATACTTCCCAGAAGATAATACCCGGATCCCACTGAAATTAGTCGTTAGACTAACGAAGTTCTGTGTGAGGAAAGCGCTGCCAACCGTCTTCCTACTGCCCTCTGAGCAGATTCTGTGGCTCGATAGCGAATAGATTAAAGATTAGCCAGTTCACTATTAAGTTGACCTTCCCGGAAAATAGTGGAGGGAGTCAAATGGACCGAGGGGTGACCAACCTCGTGATGTGCTGGAGGTAACATCTGAAGGTCCGCATCGTAGTGTATAATTGGCACAACCATTGTTTCTATTAGAAAAACTCACGAGCAGAATGCACATGATTGCAGTGCAATATCTTCAAGTCAAGTACCCGCTTTCCTCGATTATGACGTGGGGAAACGTTTTTTTTTGTTTCAAAGAACCACCCTTGACAGTAGATGAAAATGTCAAAGATGTTGATTACCATGAATTTACTTTTCCCGGGCGACTCTGTTTTCAGTACAACACCCAGACATCACTTAAATTCCCCAGAAACTTATACAGTAGAACTCCCATAATTCGTATCGCCAAGGGAATGACGATTTGGTGTGAAATATCGAGATTATCGGGAGTGCAAAATAAAGTGTGGGTATATCCTTCATTGCCGGTATGTTTTTTTACTAAATAATTGCTCTTTTCCCGCTAATTTTCTCTTAGTTCAACCGCATGCTGATGTCACCACTAAATTGGATGGTCATGTCCAGCAAGGAACTATCACCCTTTTCATGCAATTTGATATCGACAATATACTTCAAATGGCTCAATGTACATCTTAGCAATATGCTTGACCCGTTTTTCCTTCCATACAAAAGATGGGATGATGGAACGCCAAGCAAAACCCCAGAGAGCTCAGTAAGTCCCTTTGGTAGATTCCACGCCTGATTGGTATCTCTTGTAAGGTTCTTGAGGATACCAACGGTTGTTCTTAGGACAACACCACAATTGGGTTGATTAACATTTGTAGGAATCAAGAATGTGATATGGAGTCAAAGGCTAATTTATAGTGAATTTAGGCTGTGTTTAGGAGTGCGTACTTCACAGCTATTATACTTCTCACATTCTCTGGAGGCTTTGCGCATTAATTTTGCGTGACATGGCCCATTTCCTTTCTCGACTTTTCGATTCTTTTGTTGTATCAAAACCCTCCAAGTAGTTAATTATGGAGTCGAATAACCGGGGCAAATGCAACGTAGAACAAACAGTGAATCTCTATTGCTAGCCAAATGATTAACTAAAATTCTGTAAACAACATCAATGATGTTGTTAATTGTCGAAGTAAATTTTAATGCAGAGGTCTCTGGTCTAGCGTCTGGGAGTATCTCAGCATATTTTGTAAATGCGATTTGGAATCTGGTCGAAGCCTGATTATGAATTGGATCCGGATCCCCAGCTACTAAGCTTCTCCTGACTACTGACTTACTTGAGTTGTTCCTTTGGTCAGCCCGAACTGCTCCTCACTAAGCTCAACTGAAACATATTGATAAATTTGTTGTCTAGTTGGTAGCGCACTGGATTATTTTTGTCTATTACTCTGTAATGGTTTACAATGGTCTGTTCCGGAAGATGATGGAGATTGAGAAGCGGGCTATGATTATAGGTGCACATGACAAATTCATTTAGTTGATTCGTGTACACCATAAGAAGTCTAGGTTTTCCTTCTCTAGTCGTTCACGGCATAACCATCAAAATATCCAAGGACTAAATGCCATTCTTATGTTGTTGAGCAACTACCAACCGTGTCGGGTGCCGTTTTCGTATCTCTGGGGTCCCATCAAACGAATTTAAAGAAGAGTCCACATGCCTGACGGAGAGGGGCGAAGCCCAGACTTTCCTCGGGCCCGTATAATTTCCACCCCAGGCCCTGTTTTTCCGAATATTTTCATGTTTAGAAATTATCTCGTCTCCCAGTGTAATTTGGATGAAGGCGTATCGAGAATAAATTAAGTCAATAGAGCTGATCATAGCAGATAGCCTAAATGAACTTCGATACCGAGGTAGACAGAAAAGAACCCAAAGGCAATGGAAATGGGGATAGTGTGCCAGAAATAGTAAATCACAAACGACATGTTTGAAACCGGTTGTCGGAAAATACTAAACCGATCTTTTTGAAACTTGGTGGCCTTATTAAATGTATAACAAGTCGGGAAACCAGAAGTTGGGCACTTCAAGTATGAAAGGTTTCGTATATTTCTTACATGAAGAACAACTAAGTGGATATTTATCACTTGCGGATGCCACTGGCATTCAAAGACTTGCGGTGAACCAACAGCCTTGGTATATTATAACTTTGTTAGTAATGATGCGATTTCCACCAAACCTGGTAGAATCATGGTTTATATTATAACCTATATTATTACATGATTCAGGGATGAACATATTTTTTTTAGATTTTTCGGTTGATTAGGTTTCGAGTTCCTGAAAGAAATTACCGCTTATCAGTCCCCGTCCTCCCCCTTGTGCATTAAATGTCAGACCTGAGATCAGGCTTGGAAAGTTCTAATCGAAACCTTTCATTTGATAATTGACATGACTATATTCTGTTTAGATGTATAGAGACTGTATGCGTGGGCGTTCACAGTTCCTACGTTCGCACTAAATTTCATGTCAATATATATAGTCGTTTCTGAGAAAAATGCGTGTGACATACAGACAATAAACCGATTTTAATAAGGTTACTTTAATAGTTCCATTTTTTCTAGGCCTCAAAATACATCGCATTCGAAATCCTGCTATTAGAGCGTGTATGACGTCATTATATCATGTCAATTCGTCAATACCACAACAAAATGAGCCCAAGTGAATGGGATTTCGCAGGGAAACATTTCCTTTCAGTTTTTAATCTTTCATAGATCACACACTACTCCAGACAGACATATGTATGTAATTATATGTATATGTAAATTAAGTTTTGGGGTAGTGCCTAATTCAGGAATTTCGGGTTTTTAGTCATATACGAATCGAAAAATGTACGTAAAAAGTTTCTGACATAAGATGAACACAAAACCTTTATACTCGAAGCGCCAGTGAAAAATCAAACCATTAACTTAGACTGTCTGCCATTTTTTGGAAAACGCATGTTTTTAATTTTGATAAGGTTTTGTTTTCTAAACAATCAATTTCATCCCCTTCAAAGTAATCCCAATCCGATAAAACGCACTTTTCTCAACGCTTTTTTCAGTCCTTGAGACAGTGGGAATAGTCTTTTTTCAGTATAACCTTCAAGACCTTTTTCGATTCGGTTTTTATCTCCTCAATCGTGTCAAAACGTCGTCCCCGCATTGACCTTTTGAGTTTGCTGAATAGCCAGAAGTCACACGGAGCCAAATCTCTAGCAATGATGCTTTTCAAGTGGTCCTGATAGTCAGACAGCAAAATTTCACACACGTCAAGGTGACGCTTTTTTTTCCAAAAAATTGACTAATTTTGGCACCAATCGAGAATTGACGCGTTTGAGGCACAAAACATTTATCACAATGGTTTGGGCTGAGCCAAATGATATTCCAACACTATCAACGAGGTCTCTAATTGTCAATCGACGATTTTCAAACAATAAATTTTCGATTTTTTGGACGTGGCCCTCGTCGGCAGACGGTGATGGTCGGCCAAAGCGCGATTCGCCTTCAACTTGCTCTCGGCCCGCTTGGAACTCGTTGTACCACTTATAAACTTTGTTTTATGCCGTATTTTGATCACCAAAGGCCTTCCGCAACATTTTCAACGTGTCCGCACACGAATATTCGTCCCACAAACAAAATTTGATGCAAAGAACTGCTCAACAAAATCACCCATTATAAAAATGGAAAAATTCACTTTAAGTTGTTTACAAAAATACGTGTATCTCGAAGATAATTGAACCTTTTGAAAAACAGACGCGTGGCAAAGGCTATAGATAGTCCTACCAACCTAGGAGAAAAATTTATTTGCTTTCCTAATGCCCGAGAGTTTTGAATGACAATTGCACCTTACTAATTCTTGGAGCGAACACTAGCTGCTATTTAACTAAATCCACTGATATTTTTTGTTTTTTTTTTACAGTCATTGATAACGTAATTATATTATATTTAAACAAAAATAACTGAATGTTGTTCAATGTATGTATCACTTTAAGCTAATGACCGTTCAAAAAAATTCGTGGGATAAATTGAAGCAGCCGTTCACACAGCGCATAATTCGGGTTCGCGCGTACAGATAATTATGTTTATTTTAAAAAAATCAAATTTATATGGATTGACACTACCTTTTCCTCATTTTTCAAATTTTGTAAACATGAGGAAATTTTTCAGTCCCTTACTGATTGCATTTCAAGCAACAAAACCGCTCACATGATGCAAATTCCGAGAAATCCAAGCGTAACAAAAACTGAAACTTTTAATGCTAAATTTCCATTTTGAAGGAGAGACACTCAAGTGGCAGCAAAGTTCTTACTCCGAATATGAAACACTCACTTATCAGCTTTTCGACAACTCCTTGAGTCCAACTGTTCCCTGTAAACTGCCCCAAAGTTTTCATAAGTCGTATACCTCGATTCGTCTCATTACAAAAACGATTCGCTCCAGCCAGAAACAAGCGTTAGGAAAATATATTTTCGTTGCGACGCTAAGCGAAGCTTCACAACCTACGAGATGAATAGATTGAGCTTCACCTTCACCCGTTGCTAACGCCACATCCCAAAGCGAACGGGATGACGATTCGTCACTGCTTCCTTCGTTTCCCAATTTTTAACTCCATTATGCATTGGCATGAAAATGATTATTGTAGTCACGCAGGATATTTTTCGGGGAAGCATTGTACGAACTTAGCAAGCTTATATTGATTTACTATCAAGATTCGACAATTTAAAAGTCTGTGCGCTCCATCCCAACAGGCATCTGGAGTGAATACTGCAACGTATAATGCAGTAATTCAACATTTTGCACAGCTTGGAGTATACAAATGTGGGCCATAAACATATAAATGAAAGTTGGAAAATAGGACAGTTTTATGTTCTGTGGCTATTAGGGAGTATATTAAAAAAGAGAATAAACCACAGAAATTTTTTTCTAGGTCGGCTTCCTTAAAAACCGTTCGAACTTATCGCAATTCCTTCGCTCAGATTCTATGGAAACAGATAAAAATAACCCTTTGTATTCCATAAAACTTCTATGCATACCAGAAGTTACAATTTATGGATTTACTTTACACAATATGCTCTTAACCTTGGCAATCTTGCAGCAATTGATTACTAGATTACACCTGCATAAACAAATCTGCAGAACCGAAATGCCCATTTCAATGTCAAAAGTCAAAATAATTAGACACGTTTATAGGCCTTCATGTTACGTAGAATCAACTAAGAAACTATCTAAACACCATTTACTCATTTCTTTTCAACTTTAAAGCTACAGCCTTCCTTTTTGGTGTCAAGAATACGAGAAGTAACCATAGGATGATGTTGAAAATAAGACAAGATACTAAGTTTGTAAATGTACTCCTCTGGAGGAAAGCTGATTTGGAAATAATGATGCAATGTTTAAATAAACATCTACATAAGTAATCATTCAGTTCTAAAGGGCATTTCCTGGTAGAAATGCTTAAATTAATTTATTTCTTTATTTGATCATTCACAAATAACAGAGTTTGCATAGAGAGAAAGGCAAGAAAATGTTCTTAAGTAAATTTAAATGATTGTGTGTATATTCATATGTTCAGGAGGCTTGCTTGTTCATTCGAATTTTCATTTTCAAAAACGGACGAGGTTTCACGATTTTATCTTCTATAAATATATACAAATAATTTATCTTTTCCCGTAAAAAAAAAACAACTAATAAATTTTACATAACTCATAATAAAAAGTCATTAATATATATAATTATTTGAAATTTAATTGTTATCCCCATGCATTTTTCAAATTTAACTAAATGAATAATCCATCCATTTACCATTCATCAAGTAACTGCAGACTTTATTTCTCAGAAGACAAAATCATAGTTTAATCATCTCTGCCCCATTGGACGATTATTAGTCTGTGCGTGTCCTAGATTTCATTAAACTGATGCAGTAATACAATATTGTATAATTTATTTTTGAGCCAACTCTGGGACACAATTTCAAATTGCTTTTGGCATCGAAATCATGCATCTACGACATAAGCAAAAGATACACCAACCAAATTTCGGGACAGCTCCTATGGGTGACTTCGAATTTAACACCAAGTGCGAGTCTACGTACATAAATTGACAAATAGCATGGCAATTTGCATTCCATCGTCCGAATCTGAAAACATGTCCCGGCACTTTCTTACGTTGCAATCCACCCATGCATCTGTGCATATGTGAATGGATGTAAAATGCATACGTAAATACTCGCGTTCACTAGTATGTTATACACAAATGATCTGCATGCAGCAGCTGGGGCTGAATTCTGTAAGATCCTATCACCACCGAAACAAGTTCAGAAAGGTCTGCCGATGCAACTGATGATGCAGCCGATGCATCCACATAAACCGAAACGGATTGCATCCATGAAATTATGAACATAAAATCCGGATAATGTGTGTACGCTTGAATTATTTATATGTTGGGTCAACAAGAATTGGATACTGGAGCTGCCAACACAACTTTTGGATTTTGTGGAAAACTGACTCAGGTGTTACAAAATTCAGTGGAGTGTGCTTGGAATGCGTTGAATACTATGTATAGTAAATGAAGTGATGTGGAATAGAAAGCTCGAAAGTTTCTAATGTCCTATGTAGTGTAGGTAATAAATTTGGAGCAACAAAATAAAGGTGAGGATTCCACTTTGGGCGTTAGCATTTAAAATGGGAGAGGAATTATTAGAAATAAAGGATTTAAAATCTCGAGCCACCTAAAAAATATCAAAAATCTCAAATATTATTCTATTGTGTTCGGCGAGGAAGTATGATGTCTTTGAAAAGGCAGTTGGTCAAAGTGTCAGTAGCCCTTTTAACCTGGATGTAGTCGTGTAGTTGCGTATCAAGCCATCGTGGTTTCACCCGGCCTTTTAGCTTTTACTATTGACTTCGATGTTGACATCAATATTGGCGAGTGAATTCTCTTTAGCGCGAATTACATGACCACCATCGACGACGTTTCTCTCACAATTTTTCCACAAGCTGTGCAACCACGTTTCGATCGCGGATATCCTCATTTCTCATGTCATCAAGGCGTGTCACCCCACTACTCCATCGCAATATCTTGAACTCCATTACCGCAAGACGTCGATCATTTTCCTTCATAGTCAGCCAATCCTCAGAACCATAGACAGTGGCAGACAGACGACATCGAGATTAATTTTAGATTTGAAACGTTCGTTCATACCTCGATCACAAACAACGCCAGTTGTGGGAACGCACTTCATCCAGGTTGCGCTAGCGCGTGAAGCAATTTCATAACGCAGTTCTTCATTGGCTGACAACATCGATCCAAGGTATTCAAATTGCTCAATTCTGAGCAGGTCAGTGATGTAGTGGCTGTTTCATGGGATCAGTTGTCAAAAATTCAATGGTAGAGCAGTTGGACCCAGCGCACAAGTTCTTCTGGTACTAAGTATTATTGTAGAGCATACCAAATAAGTTCATGTGGCACACGATCAAACGCCTTCTCTAGATCCAGAAATGCAATATAAAGAGAGCAATGTGTCTCACGGTGTTTTTGAGTAACCGCGTATCGTGTATTGCGTCAGTAGTTTCGCAGTTCTGGACAAATCCTGCATGATTCACGGTTATTTCAACGATTTCGCGAATACGGTTGTCAAGAATGCGTTCAAAAATCTTCATGGTATGGGAAAGAAACCGGATCGGATGGTAATTTAAATATTCTGCTGGACTATTTTTCTTTTTCCATATTGGAACTGTGGTAGTTTCTTGCCAGTGAGGTAGTGTTCTATCTTCCTGAATAACCCGATTGTTGAGTCTCAGCTTTTTGCTTTCCAGAACTGAGATGCGGTGTTCCTTTCTCCGATTCCATTCATTTTGCCACTTCCTCGACTTCTGTGGCGCTGACATCGCGTCTCATCGGCCGGTAGGCAAAGTACTGTTCTTGTTATTAACGTTGCAGACGTGTTCGATATCCTGTGCGCGTTGGTATCGGCCTTTGATAAGTTAATACAGATATCTCTTGCCATCCCAAGTTTTCAGTTTGGCATATAAATCATAATGGGCCGCTCGGGTGACAGCGATCGCTTTCTTTACTTCCCGGTTGGCATTCTTGTAAATTACCAATTGGCCAACGTTTTGTGGTTGAGAAATTTGTGGTAGAGGCGTTTCTTTTCACGGACCTTCATTTCAGTATCATCATTCCAAAGCCAGGTATCTCGGTTGATGAACCGGTCACCTGGATTGGTGATCCCGAGGATTGCATAGGCCGCTTTGTGGATCGTGTCTTGAACTTGGTTCCAACATTTTTCCACATGCGGAATGGTTGGTAATCGCGAGAAATCGTCACAATTTAATGCTTTCCGGCCCAGTGCGTTCTTCACGCGGTTCATACTGTTTAATCGGGGGCTGGGGAAAAACTAGATACCATTAGAAATGGAATTATCATATCTAACAGTAAGGCGTTATACTATTAGCAAGTTCAGCCACCCAAATCACCCTATGTCGCCGAGAGGCTTTTTCCAACAGAAGATGATATATTAGCTGTCTGATAAACAAATAAAGTATACCATATCCGTTTACTAAAAAATGTAACGAAAGTATACCTTAACTCGGTATGCATTCTTTTCCGCGTATCGATCACGTTGACTTGTGGGTATCCCATAGCCAAGAAAACTATTCGTCAGTAAAAACTACTTAAGACTTGCCTTTTTTAAATATCGCGCTAGCGCAGAAATCGACATTTACGCCCTAAGGAGCAGAGAATACAATTTCAAATGCGTCATTCATTTTAATTATTTCCAATTTTCAAGGATGTTATAAAGGGGCAACATTTTACTTTCAACGTGTATTAAAGCAAACTATAGGCAATTATTTAATGCCATAATTTTTTGCAGGACCTAGAAGCCCGTTTTATTTGAGAGTGCACAGGCTCTTGTGATACTACCTGTAGAAGTTCACTCTTTTTGATTTCTGACAGCGTTTCAAGAATATTTGGTTGGAGAGCGTAAATTGAAGGCTTTAAATAGGCCCATAGGAATTAGTTACAAGGTGAAAAGTCGAGTGAAATGAAGGCCATTCGATATCCCCGCGCACTGAAATCAGTCGTTTGGAAAAATAGTGATTTAAAAAAATATTATTGCTCTAGGTATACGTCAAGTTGCTCCACCTTGCTGGAGTCGAATCCTGTTGGGGGTAATGTGCCCTCTACTTAACTCTAGCAACAAATAGACACGCCCCATCATCAAACAGTGATCTGCAACAGCCATTGCAGGTGCGTTTTTTCTTAACAAAATAAACTCCAGTAATGCAAGTGCATGTGTAAGGATGGCTCAATGGTTAGAGCGCTAGGCTCTCGTAGTGGAAGGTTGCAGTTCAAATCTCATTGGTAGCAAGCGTTTACTAAGCTACGAATGAATTCCTGAGGCAAAACAAGGTAATAATTACGGCCGATTGTAATGCTGACCACTTTGCTTCATACGTTGTATAAAATATCGTTACGATCTGCAATCGGAATGTCATGACAACGCTATATTGACAAGGTGGATACATTTTTACGAAAAATTATTGTAAAACTCATTTGGTTCCTTGAAAGTTGATATTTTTGAATTAATTGGAGAGCATGTAATTCAAATTGTTTCGTTTTAAAAAGTCTATTCTTTAAAGTGGACGTAAACTTTTGCCACACCCGAAAAATCAACTCTGGCCTGTAAGTTTACATTTTTTAGTTCAGATCATATAAATTTTAGTGTACTGAGGCTTTTCAAACTGCTGTAAAACATAAAAATACTTTCATTTGCCAAAATGAATGGAAAAGTTACAAATTTGCGAATTTGATAAAACGCTTAGCTTCAAGAAACACATTGAATGTACACCAACTAAAGCGTCTTCGCTGTAACCATTTCGCGAATACTACCAAAAATGGTGGGTCAACACAAAGCCGACGTCTTCTTTTTTTCAAGGACAGTCAGCTTAGGGTTACTCTAAGCAACTCCAGCATGGGCAACCGTGTTGGAACTGTAATATGCTAATAATAGCGTATCGACTCCGGACATACCATGCTAACCGGTCAACATAAGGAGAAGCAGCGTGCTTATTAGCAGTAATGCCCCTCACAGACATCCTAGCTAACGAAGACCGGCATCTTTATGATAAAGCGGATGCAACTAGAGAGCCATGTTGGTCCCTTTCTAGGACAGCTAGCACGGCGGAATGGCAAAAGAGCTGACACGAGTCACAAACTGGTCGTTGTGTGTACTACATTATTCCGAACATTCGAAGATGGATTGGACGAAGCCGTGGGAAATTAAATTCTGAAATGACAAAATTCCTGAACGGACACGAAGGTTAACGTTTATACTTATATCGATCTGGCGCGACAGTTTATCATGCTGCCCAAGGTGCGGTAATTCCGCTGAAAATGTGGAACATGTTGGACTGCACGCTTTCGCAGATAAGGCCTGGAGCCAATGATGGCTTGAAAACAAGTCGAAAAAGTGTTAGGAAGTTTCCACGAGCAGCTGAATCAGGAAGAATTCCGAAAAAGATGAGAGGGGAGAGGAGGCAATGCTTTACAACAGTCCCGTGGGAAGAGTCGAAGGAGAAATAGGTGGTTCTAGTGAGTAAAAGCCTTACATAACAGCTTAGCAGGAGCTAGCAGTAGGTTTTGAACTTTTATACCTTCTAACGATGAAACAAAAAAAAATATAGAGAAACATTAAACCAATTTACCTTTATATACAGGGCGTTCCGTTTATGATGGTGCAAATTTTAACGGTGAATAGTACCACTTATTTGAGGAAAGTTAGTCCTTGGATTGGGCAATCTGTCTCTTACCGTTATAGAGTTAAAGCATTTTTCGTGAATAGTGTCAAAAACCATGATCTTCGCAAAATAATCAAAACTTTCCACTGCCTCTAACATTCAATTCCAGATTTGATGCTATTTTCCGAAATTATATAACATTTTTTATAAAAAATCGGCTTTTTATCTAAATTTCAATATATATGCAACTTACAACCCTGCAAAATTAATAAAAGTTGCCTCATTATGTTAACTTTCAAACGGCATGCAAAAATGATGGACCTAATTATGGAAAATTTAAGTGAAAGAAAACGTGAACTTGATACGGAGCAAATTCTCTTAAATACTTTGTACAGAGCTTTCCTCTCCTTTAGAGCCTCAGCTACCTCTTTTTGCCGTAATTCAAAATTATTTTGTGGGGGGGCGTTCACTGCTTGCGTCGTCTTCGGTGCTCATTTCGACTCGTTTAAACTTAGCAAACCAACTCTAAATAGTTGATTTTTTCTGGGGTAAGGTCCAAATAGTGTAATGATGTGGTTTTCCAGGTTTGGAATCGGATATCAGTCAGGAACTGTAGCTGCGTTGAAACGCCTCTAATTGCCCCATGTCTTCATTCCCCTGAAGTTTTCCGAATTAAATCAAGTGGCTTAGTCCATGGGCTTTTTCAAGGGCCAATATACCTTTTTCCATCATGAACTCTAACTCCCCTTTAGCAGTTTGGTGCTTCTCATGCGGTAATCTACGAGCTCGTTCAGCGATAGGTGATCCTTTCACAAGGATATGGTGCTTCAAGCCACGCTTTGCGATATCGGTTTAAAGTAATTAAAGGTATGGTAGAATTGATGACGACAGCAATCGTTGACAGCTGTGTTTCTCCGTCGACAAGTCGTTTCCTTCTGATCACCATCATCAATCACCAAAATCGAGGAAAATCGATACCGATTATGGATCGCGCGACGTCTGCTACGCAGAATTCCCACTTGGAGACATGCCGAAGTCCCAAGTCCAATTCAAGGAATTTTTCACCAAAAGTGGTTATAGTTTAAACCGCGTTTTCCCGCGGTTTTTTTTTTGAATTTGTTATATAGAATGGTTGACACATCGGCAGCCGTGTCAATTGAAAAAGTAATTTCCGTTTTCTTGACAGTCACTGTAAGGCAGTTCCAGAGACAATAGTGCCATCGCTGAATGCACAGTTTGACGATGACGGCGTCAGTTTTCCGAAACATTAAACGCACAGAGTTTGCGACAATTGCGTGCTATGTCACCGAAATCTTTATTATTGTAACACACACCATTAGCTTCACTAGAAGGTTGAAAATGTTAACGTGAACCCGAACGTGACCAATAAGGACGATTTGCCATTACCTTGCGCTGTATCTCCAACTTTTCTAGCCTTCTTAGAATCTGATTGAGGACATCTGTTTGACATACATATGCAGAAGGTCTTGTCACAGCAGCCAGTTGGCGGGCGTCAAATTCCTCTGCAATTTTGTCAGCCATATCTATCAATGTCCTTATCCTGACCTCGGCGGTCACTGTCAGGATAGTGCGAACACGTGGTGGTAGCCTGCGCAACCATAAAGAATGGCTTGCATCGGCGGGAAGTTGATCACCAGTCATTGTTTTCATTTGCCAGTATAACTGTGATGGCTTTTTATCATCTAACTCCACTTTCGTAAGCACTTCTGTTAAATTACCTGCCAGCGTGTCCGTGAATCGTGCATTCAACTGACGTTTCAACTCGTCAAATTTTCCGGTTGCTGGTGGGTTCTCGACAATATTCGCAATGTGTTCCAAAATAGAGGAGTCAATTGAGGCTACGATGGTATTACATTTTTGATTATCAGTCGTGACTGAAAGTGTTAGCCTACGAACTTTTCAGCCGACCTTATGCCATCATAGTTGCGAGAATTCACAGATTGTGCCATACCACCACATTCAGAGTATGAATTCCTTCATGATCGTGGCAAGTTAACCTTTTTGGGTTCTGTTCGCGTTGACAATGACATCGGTGGCTACAATGCACTAAGTGACGCTGAATTGTTTATATTAACCTGTCAAGATGAGAATAAGGAAAACAGCGAAGGCAAATGTCTTCCAAATATAGCTACATTGGGCAAACAAAGATTATCGATTTATATTTTACGCTCCTACGGCTTTAAACCTGAAATGTGTGCTGATTTTTTTCATAATAACATGCTAGATACTTGTGTATCCTTCATGTTTCTGAAAAAAAGTTGACAATTTGAAAAATGAACAATGAATTATAATATTAGCAACATAAACTTTCAATCAAATGACTCATTTTGAAATCGTTCTATTTTGAACTCTCAATGATTTGATCTTTTCCCCGGTCTCTTTGAGTGCACGATGGTCGATTGTATGCGCAAAGCGAATTAAAAGGAAGATAATTAGTTACGCATCATTCAATTTTTTTTTAAATCGACAATTATCCTTCCTCAACAATTGGATCCTTAGAATTATGTAATTGTTGTGTCATTGAATCCTAATTGGCAGTTAACAATCTTGATGACTTTATTTCAATGAGATAATGCGTCCCTTGATCTAAGGCTAAAACTTATTTAAGGAGCAGCGATTCACAAAGATCAAATCGAACCTATTGGTTTTTGTTAAATATGTATTTATTTCAATAGATTCCAAGGTCAAATAGCTAACCAAACATTTAATGATTCCAATTTCTGCTTCTGTGGAGTCCTAAGACCAAGTGAATTTTTCGATTTCGGTAACACTGCAACCAATCTGGTTATGAATGAACCGCTCCATATTGTTGCTGCCTCATCGCTACATTACGAAGTGCACAGAAGGGCATCCAGATGAGATGCACTTTTTCGGTAATTAGACACCTTGTGAGAGGCGTTAATGTGTTATTTCGTTTGCTTCCTTATGATGAGTTAGACACTGGGAATTCGATCTTTGATAAACACTCAGCATCTTGATCTTGCCAAACGGTAGATTCTGTACTGGAACAACGATGTTAGCAATGCCGATGGTCCGTTAGAAAACATCTTACATTTACCGAGAAGGACTTTGTTATTGTTTTGATATTTGTGCAGACCTCGACAAAATTAACAACCATGTCTGTCTTAACACTCGCCCTACAAAGGGAGCATGTGCACTATCTGCTAGCCTTCTATGATGACTTTGTTTTCGAAATGTTGAAGATTGATAGAAGTACGTTGTAAACAAAAACACTGTGTTCTTCGCCGAGGACACGGCTATCTCTGTAATGCTAATGAAGGCGTGGGATATGTCTTTGAGTATTAAAAGAGGCACAGCCATGATGAATGTTTTTGTTCTAGGGCATTTCCCGAACGCTTGGAACGATTTGTTTCTCATTCAATGCGTGCACTTATTCACGTAAAGGGTAAGGTCTCTTGAACACTCTATAATGTTGTAATTATGCTTGAATGCAGGCCCTTTGTGGGGTGCTGGAAACTTGAAAGAATTGTATGTTTGTATATACCTATAAGCAATCAGAAATGTTCAATCCACTCTTAGTGAGTAGCGGAGGAATTGTTTGCCAATCAACATAGTAATATTACAGCATACGAACATCTAGACAAGATGGTAAGTATTATTATTATGCATACTAAAATATTTAACCCACAGTGCCCGCATTTTGGTGAATGAAAAGAATGTATTTATAATACAACTAGTGCTCTAGTAGCTGCACTACCATGAACGAACAAAATGAAGCTCGACTTATTTGAGGATGTAATCGGGAGAAGTTGTGAAATATAGTTATAACTAGCTATGGTTCGCATAATTTCAACTCATCAACCCTACATTTTACCTGAGGAAGTTTCTGAAAATATAAGTTTTAAAAGGACGAGCCCAGCTTCAAAATACAATACGGCTTCGGAAGACTATAATACATCCAAATACCTTGACAGGTATTCAATAACAAAACTCCATCAAAGGCACCAAGCCCATTTGTAAAAGGGGGAGGAATAAGTCACTTTTATCTAAATGGGCGTATAACACCTAGACATCTCAGAGAGTAGCAAGGGAAATCCCATAACAAACCTTATTAATAGTATAGTATCCGCTATTAGCTTAGCGCACCTCCCTATTCACTTTGTCAGTCTAGACTCCGTCAGGGCGGCCATCGCGGCCTCCAAAAACAAGAAATCAGTTGGACTTGACAAAATCCCCTTCATTGTCCTCAAGAAATGCGCCCCAAGCATTGCCCCCATTATGTCCTCCATCATCAACCACTGCCTTATCAACGCCCACTTTCCAACAGATTGGAAGAGTGCTCGAATTGCTCCTATCCCAAAAAAACCAAACCCTCTAAATCCCGACAGCTACAGGTCTATTTCAATCCTCTCATCTTCCGCCAAGATATTCGAGCGGATCATCAAACTCATTAATGACGAACACTGTCACTTCAATCATTCACTCCCACAATTCCAATTCGCCATCTGGCACAAACACACGGTTGAGCATGCACTACTCGTGCTCAAATCGGAGCATAGCCTGTCTCTTCGACATAAAGAAACCTTTCGACTCGCATACAAGCTTTCCGAAGTCCTCCAGTTCCATCCGCACCTCTGCAAACTAATTCTTAGCTTCCTTGATAGATTCCCAAGTCCAACTCCGTGAACACCTCCCTTCCCCATACTCTAGTCCGGCTGGCATCCCTCAGGGATCAGTCCTCTCCGCTACCCTCTTCTCCCTGTTTACCGCAGACCTACCCAAACCCACTCCACACCCAAATCCAATCCAAATTCTCCAATACCCGGATGACCTCATCCTCTACACCTCCACCAGAAATATCCCAGCCGGTGAAGCCCGCCAGAATTCCTATTTGGATGAGCTCTACCGGTATTTCACCCGCTGGAAACTATCCCTAAACCGCTAAGATGACCCCGAAAATGAGGAGCGACATATCAACTCTATCCTTGAAGATCCACAACGACACCATCCCAAAAGTTAAGGAAGTCACCTACGTTGGGGTGACAATGAATTCCCGTCTATCCCACCTCTCACGCATCACGAAGGCACTAAGCCCTGCAACTGGTGCCTTCAAATCCCTCTACCCAATCCTAAAATACAGCAGCCCAACACCTCAGAAAGTCAAGCTGTTTTGCTACAAACAGCTTATCCATCCCCCCCTCATTTCGGCTTCATTTTCTGGTCCGACACTTCCCCTTACCAAGTCGAACGGCTCCGTCTCAAAGAGCGCAGAATCCTACTTCACTGTTCCAATATCTACAAGAACGAAGACCGCTCCAAATACATATCCAACCAGATCCTCTACGACTCCTGTCAAACGCCTCGCATCGACGCCGTCCTAGCACGTCATGCCCTCAAATTCCTCGACATCCAAATTCACTTATTTTCCAGGCCATGGAGATCGAGAACGTCGAAAAGAATCTTCTACGAACTCATCTGTTCTCTCAAATCCTACAATCTCTTCAGTCCCGTAATCTCCTTTTCGACCCCGGAGGTAGATTAATCTTCTACAACGGCATCTACTCCTCATCCCAGTTTTCAAAACTCACCCATTCTCAGCGCCACTCCTAGCTTCCTTTCCCAAACCCCTCCCGCATGGCTCCCATCCCAACCCACATCCTAGTTCCTTCCCCCGCCCACCCGTTTTTATAAAAAAATTAACGAGTGGAGGTTTTTTTCGACTTTTCCTAGAGAACACCATTCATTTTTAAGGTTTTGTGTAAACACAAAACCTTATTAAAATCGGTTTACTGTCTGTCTTTTTTTTTTCTTGAGGAGGTGGAAATCTTCAAAAGACACGCCAGCGTGTGGGATTCTTACCCACTAAAACCACCCCCGACTCCCCCCAAGCCCCGTGGAACCACCGTACGGTATTACATCACGGGGCGGAGTCGGCTGATTTTAACTTGGACCCCTTTCGTCTTTGCACGGCGTACGTAACCGCACTTTTCTGGTCTCTTCTGCCTTTCGCAGTTTGCTATGGATAGATACGACCATGGAGTTGATCGCATCCCAGTCTTCCTGACATGCTAGCATTCTTCGCACCAGATTCTCTGGTACGAGCATCTCTCCTAGAGTCTCCTCTAGGTTCTTCCTTTCCTCCACAAACCTTGGGCGGTGGAAGAATACATGCTCTGGGTCCTCTGGGACTCCATCGCAGTTTGGACAATCGGGTGAGGTATCTAGTTTAAACCTGAACAGGTACTGGCGATATCCTCCATGCCCCGTGAGAAACTGAGTGAGATTATAATTAATCTCACCGTGCCGTCTCTCCAACCACTCCTTGATTGGCAGGGATGAGCCTGTGTGTCCACCGACCCTTTCCCGAGCGTTCCCAACGCTCTTGCCATCTGTTTAGAGATCTCTCCTTTTCGGCGTTCTTCCTCTGCGATAAAGGAGAGATAGACTTCGCACTATATATATTCGTCATCTCATCTGCCAGGATGTCAATGGGCATCATTCCAGAGACGACGAATGCTGCATCATCTGAGACAGTCCTGAATGCGGAGTACACCCTTAGGGCTGTTCTTCTGTAGACTGAACTCAGTTTGTTAGCGTTAGATGTAACCTGCAATGCCTTTCCCCAAACTGGAGCTGCATAGAGCAAGATCGAATTCACTACCCTAGCTATAAGCAACCTGGAAGCATGCCGTGGCCCTTCCACGTTCGGCATCATTGTTGCCAGGGCCACACTTGCAGTGGATGCTTTGTCGTAGACATACTGCACGTGTGGCTTATAGCTAAGCTTCCCATCTAACATCACTCCCAAGTATTTGATGGCAGGCTTAGAAGTGATGATATGATTCCCAATTTGAATACGGGCAAAATTTCTTTTACGGCGCTTGGTGATGAGGACCGCTTCCGTTTTTTCCTCCGGAAGAGTCAGACCAGAACTCTCTAACCAACCCTTAACAGCACTGATCGCCTCGCTTGGTATACTACCTCGGCATCTTCGAGATGCTTTGCGACAACAACCAGCGCTATACCACCACCGTGGCATCGTTGTACATAATGTTCCATAGCAGTGGGCCCAGTACGGAGCCTTGTGGGACACCCGCGGAGACAACGTACTCCTGGGGTCCGCCATCGGTGTCATACCAAAGCCTTCGTTCTTGCAAATAGCTGTTGACAATAGCTGCAAGATAAGCGGGAATACCAATCTTCGCCAGCGATGTCCGTATTAGGTTGCAACTGGCCGAATTGAATGCATTTCTCACATCTAGGGTCACTACTATGCAATATTTGCTAGTACTGCCCTTTCCGTGGATTGCATCTTCGGCCAAGTTAGTAACCATTTTGATGGCATCAATGGTTGATCTGGCTTTACGGAACCCATACTGCCGATCTGAGAGACTTCCCTGGCTCTCAACAGCCGGGAGTTATCTATTATAGATTACTCGCTCTAGCATTTTGCCCACAGTGTCCAAAAGACAAATAGGTCTGTAAGAGGTTGGCTCACCTGGAGGTTTGCCAGCCTTAGGCAGTAGCACCAACTTCTGTCGTTTCCATGATGCAGGTAATATCCCCTCGGACATGCACGCTTCGAACAACTCAGCGAACATGTCCGGTCTGGATTTCACGGCAAGCTTAAAGGCCTTATTTGGCACGCCATCCAGACCCGGAGCTTTATTTTCTCCTATTCTAGCGCAGATGTCCAGCAGCTCGTCATTGGTGACTGGCGGTATTGCCGTGTCATTCAGAGGTCGCTGGAACCCCTGGATAATTTTTAACAACAGTGAAGGACACGGGATCTGCGGAGATGATCGCCCTCTGAATCGCCCCATCACGATTCTATACGCGCCCCCACGGGTTTACGTCCGCTTCTAAACAGAGCTATTTAAAGCATTCCCCCTTGCTCCGTTGGATGGCGAGCTTGAGGGTTTTGCGAGCTTCCTTCTAGGCGCGCTCTTTTTGCCCTTGGTCGATTCTGCCTACCGCTCTTTGAGCCGCTCTTTTGGCTCGGTGACAGGCTGATCGAAGGCTGGCCAGTTCAGCATTCCACCAGTCGTTTGGTCTTTTACTGGGGAATGAGCACCTCCTGGGCATGGACGCGTCACACGCTTTGGCGATGCATTGGGCCACATGGGCAGCCCTTTCCTTAGAGGCGCCTGCTTTATTAGGTTGGTCTAACCACACCTCCATGAAGGTCTGCTCATCCAGAGCTTTAGCGGACCAGCCTGACATCTTTCTCGGTTTCGGGCATGATGGTCTTATGCCCGGACGCATCCTCCGCAACTCAAAGCGAAGTGAGTAATACCTCAAGGATTAAGAGTTCACGCAAAGTATAATTTTCCTTTCTTGTCGGAAGAGATGACAAAAAGGAACAGAAATTTAAAGGATAGTAGCATGCAAGTTTCGATTCTTTTCTTTGCTATCGGATATGGCTACAACCTCGTTTATCGTACTTGAATTGAGTATGTCGTATGTCGTGAATTGAGTATGAGTACGATCCTCAACATCGGTATCGAGGGCGTTCGCAATGCTTGTTTTCCCCGACTTAAAGGGTCACGTAAAGTTGAATTGGGTGATTTGATGACATTTTTTAGATTTTTTTGCGGTTGCTCGGCATCGATTAATGCAGATGCAGGGTAACAATATGTTTCCTAGAAGGACTTTTTTGGCAACGGCTTGCCGTGTACATGGTACCTGTTCATTCGGAATCCGAATTTAAACAAAATGTCCATTAGTATAGTGTAATGACCAAAATGTGATGAGATGGCCAGACGACCATCCTGAGTAGCCGGAGAACGACCAAGAGGGAAGAGCTATCCTAAAATCTAAAAAGATGGTGAAATTCACCGTGACGGTCCGCCCTCAAATATTGAAGCTCCATCGAAGTGTTCCATCGGCACGTGCTTGCATGCTTCTATGCTTAGACTCGGCAATGTAGGCGAGGGGTCCTTTAAGCACTTCAATCCCTCGCGTGTCATTATCCTAAAATGTACGTGTCCTTTTAACAGATGCATGGGTCCGAACCAGATCCTAAAAATTCCACAAACAGAGAAATTCGCGCGAGCCTACCGAATGGCCAACACGGGAGCTAAACTTGAAAATCTCGCCCTCTCAGCTCTTTGATCACATATCTTAATAGTGTCATTTTTCATATTTGTTTCTTCGCATCATAAACAAAAACGAAGTTGCTTTTTCTTTGATTAGGAAATATCGAAACAGTGTCTTGGAGTTCACATTCTGTACATCATTGTACCCTCATCGAACACCGTCCCTTGATGCGGTCCTTCTTCCCCCCTCTTCATAACGTCGTCTCGCTTGGAACACAACGTGTTGAATCTCTAGTCAGTGAAAAGATACGAGTACGTTCAGATATTCACAACAAGTTGCTTTATTCTTTGATATTTTCTTGTTAGGAATGCTTCTCCTTCTTTTTTATATGAGATGTTAAAGCAAAGAAACAGTATATATTTGATGAACGAACGACAACTAATAATAACTTATACTTCACTTCCTTAAAAAAAACTCTACTCAAGTATACAACCCTTTCCCGATTAAGTATACGACCCTCGTATTAGTACACTTCTATATAACACCTTGATGAATTGTTTGTCACAAACTGTCAGACCAGTAGGTAGCACTGAAGAAGTGGTTCAACCTATATTCTGAAAGTTATAGCGTAATATTTCTTTTCGACCTAAAATGGTAAAGTTATCTCGCCTTCAAATCACTAAAAAATGTTTTCCTTTAAACACGTCTATTTCAAAAAAAAAAGTTAAAGACAAAAACGAGCTGCCAACCTTATAAACTGGTCCCCATCTCTCTAATTCTCACTTTTGCCGATCCTTACCTTCGAATTGCAAGTCGGCGCCGCCATAAGCGGAATTACATAAAATTCAATTTATACAAAAACACTAACTATGCCTCGTCAAGCAAACGATGGCTAAAGCATGCTATCAATAACAGGATGGCCATTTTGCTATGTTTGAACATTGCGTTGCGAAAACAACAACAACATCCCAAGCTTAGGTGCAACGAAAAGCTCAACGTACATTTTCCCCGTCCCCCCTATTCGAAAATTGTTAAAAAATAAATCTGTTCAAATATAAATGGATTCTTAAGATTAGGGAAAGCGACTAATTGTCAAGATTTTTTGCAAAATAAATAAAATTAATAATTATAAATAGTAAATGTTTTAGGTAAATGAACGTCGGAATGGAAATTGAAAAGAAAGTTATCCTTTTCGAAAGTAAAGGGGTGTTAGAACATTTGAAAACGTATTAGGCTTTACCGTTTCTTACCAGGGTTAAGGCAAATCATCCGACGCTGCCTCACCTCTGCCCTGGGAGCAGCTCGCAGATGTTGAACGCTCCTTTATATAATTCCCAGAACACGACATGACTGCGAATTATATTGAGCATAGATTCACCATACTTTGGGCCAAAGCTTGACCGGAACTGAGCATATTTTGTTTAAGAATTGAAGGGTATTAAGTCCGCATCCACTTGATACCAGACAGGACCAAATGGGAAGGAATTTACTCCATCTTTTTTGCTCCACGGACCACTCGTATAGGACTCCAATCCAAAATTTCAAAAATATTAGGCGAAGACGACTTTACGGTTTCTTACCAGGGCAGAAGCAATTCGTCAGACGCTGCCTCACCTCTGCCCGAACCAGCTTCACGGGGACGGGGATTCCTTGGCCACATATTATTCTCTCTACAGACTCCAAAACATCGATATGATGCTGCTTATATTCCTTCTAGATTCTCTTGCGACTACAACTAAAAGCAGCATACACGGCGATGAAGGTTCGAAAGTCTATATACATTTACGCTGGAGCAATAACTCCGATCCATGAGAATATTTTTAAGATATTGTGGTTAAAAAACATGCATTGAAATTTTTTTCTCGGTTTTCACGTCCATCGCAACTGTCTATAATACCTCAAGCGAGATTTAGCGGGACTAGTAATATAAGATTAACATTCTGGGGTTAAATAAGGTTAGATGGTGGGATTCCGGAGAGCTCACCCTCTCTTTTCTGGCAATAGTCTACTGTATGCCGAAACGGGGTTTCGGAACACCATGCTCGGACATAAAGGAGGAAAACCTAACCGTAAGAAATTTATAGTTTCCTGATGATTCTATTATTTTGGTGGAGCACTGTTCGGGCACATGGCTATTTACAAAGTTAGCTGGGTTTCAAATGACCGGCATCATAATCAGATCAACCGCATTTCGGATAGTAGGCTTAGAAGTCCTCTGAATGTGCATAACAACTTCGAAAACATGGAAGTGATACGATTCAAGATTCTATTGATTGCCATGAGTGTGTCCCTGTCCACCGTAGATCTCCTAAACCGAGTCCTAATCCTCATGCCATAAAAATCATACAATACAAAGGCGACTTAATCCCACCAAAACATTTTCTTTCGTGTAGCTTGCCTGAGTTCTTACTTCGACGAGCTTTTCCAATGCTTTACCCTTGGAAGTTACCTCTTTATCACTAGCAATGTAGAACAATTCCCCGAAACACCGAATATGATCCATTATACGCCCAATTCCACTGTGAATTAAGTCGCCTACCTAGTGGTGGCAAGGAATTCGCGCCTTTCCCATGTATCCCATATTTGCGATCTTCCTCTAGCTGCTCTGACGTCTATAAGAACGAACACCATTCCGAATACATTTACAACCAAATCCTATATGATTCCGGCCAAATTCTTCGCAAGGACACTTACCTTGCCTATCACGCTGCTAACTTCCTTACCAAATGCCAGACACTAATTGGGAATCTTGAAGATAACCTTCTACCTTCCTACTCATCTGTTCAATCAACTGCTTTTATCCCGACAATCCCAAAACTGTCTCTTCAACCACCAGGGTTTAGTGGTCTTCCACACCGGTAATTGATTCCAGTTATAATTTACGAAAAGTACTCATCTACCTTTATTCATAAGTTAGTTTAGTTTCTATATTATACCTCAGATTGCAACCTCGAAATGCAACGAAGTGTATACCACCCCACGGAAGAACTATCGATGGTCCAGTCAAGAACGTTAATGTTCGGCATTTAGAACAATTCGGAAAATCATCCAATCCAAAGTGGTGCAGATGCTGCTTGTAGCAACCACCGTGTCTCGTGAGGAACTGGGTGATGTGGTCTCCCCATGTTTCCGCTCAAGCCACACCCTAATGTTGGGAATCAGCCTGTGCGTCGTAGACTCGTTCCATTCGTGTTGCCAGAGATCATGCGGCTCTGACCTTGCCGCATTTTTTCGTTCTGTGTGCCCCTCCATATGTATTGCATAGTACAGCACCCTCATTTCTTTCGCCAGAATGTCGTCAGGGATCAGCACCGATACTGTCTCATTTAATATGGTTAGCATTGCCAACCCTCAAAGCAATTGAGGGAGAACCCCCCCCTTCATCCCTTCATATGAACTCACTTTGTTGTGGTATTGACAAATTAATATGTTATAATGACTGCATTACACGTTTTAGAATGCATGATATTCGAATAAAATGTAAAAGTTTTATCTTCTACAGCTTTGCTAATAAAAGTTTTCCTTCAAACTACCCCGAGTTATGCCTTATGTTATTTCTTATGCAAGGTCCAAAGTTTGTAGATTTAGCATAAAGTCAAAAGGGGTTTCCGGTAAAATTAATTATAATACGCTATTATTAACTTTATTTCTTGCAGATATCGAACGAGACGTACTTTGAGGCCTAGATTTCGTTTGAATATACCATTTAGATTTTGTTCAGATTTTTGGGTTGGATAGGGTCTGAGAATGAGACGTGTTAAACTTTTTGGGGGTCATATTTTCGAGATCTGATGCCCCTACGTTTCACCCGAGATCAAATATGGGAAACTACCAATTGAGTCCGTCCATTTGATACCCGACATGGCCACATTCTGCAAAAAAAATGTTACACCCACCTTTCGCATGTATGGGGAGCCCCCCCCCCCCCCCCTCCTTAAAATTAACACAAAATGGCTCCACTTGCTGTTAGTAAAGAGATCCACAGACCTCACGTTCTCACCAACTTTCGTGACAGTCGGTTCAGCCATTTAAAAATAAATCGGGTGTGACAGACAGATATCGACTCGATTCTAATAAGGTGTTGTTTCACACAACACCTTAAAAAGGAAAACTAGAGAATGCCCATGGGCCTTGCTGTTCATGTAAGACCTTCTGTAACTAATAGTTGGATTAGATTCAAACAGAATTATGTCTTACGTTATTGACTATTCTAATGCAAAATTTTGTACCTCTAGGATGAACTAAAGGGATAAACTTCCAAAATATGGTAATATGCCATTATTAACTTTATTTTAGCAGATATCGGAAGAACATGTATTTTGAGGCATATATTCCTTATAGATGCACCACTGGGATTCTTTTTAGATTTTTTGGTTGGATAGGTTCTGAGAACGAAACATGTTTTACTTTGTGGGGCACACATTTTGAGCCGTCACTCCCCTATGTTTCATCCAATATTACAAAATTCATTTGATACTCATGCCCATATTCGCATGTATGGGGAGATCCCCTTTAAAGTTAACACGAATGGCGCCACCTGCTATATGTAAACCGACTCACAGGCCCTATGCTCTTACCGTATTTCGTGAGAATAGTTTGGTCCATTTACGAGTAAATTGGGTGTGACAGACATTAAATCGATTTGAACAACCTTAACCTTAAAAAGAAAAATTTCCCAGCAAAGTATTGACCAGTTTGGGGTGAAAGGAGTCAACAGCCGAAGGGATTCGATCCCAAGTTGAACAATGGCAAAATCCGAAAAGGAGCGAGGCGAGGTTGGGGGGATAATTCGAAAACCAAATTGCAACAAGGCGCTGGTAACAACCGCAAAAGAGGGTATGTCCTATTCTGACATTCCACGCAGCGTCAAGGCCATTGGTTGCGATTGAGGGCATAAATCACCACTAAGCGGGCACTCATATGTCAATTGAAACTAAAAGACATGCGTGAAACGGATGTGAAGAGCTTAAGGCGGAGCGCAGGCAGCGATTCTACATATGTCTGTGGCGCCGGCTATTGAAACACAGTCTGCAGGTAAAGTTAGCATCGGATAGGTGGTGTGCAGGCAACGGGGTTTGAATACATGGCAAAGGATTGCACTAGCACAGCAAGATGCACGATTTGACAATCAGCGTGTTTGACCTATCACTTTAGAGCTGGCGAAACATTTCAACAACATGGGGTACGGATTGCACATCTTTGGACAGATACGTCTACTTTCAGAGCTGCTGTCCCTCCTGAAGGGCAAGGCACACGACCTGAAGTTAAACGCTCACAGTAAGCTCGATCAAAATTTAAAATCTATCCCAATAAAGCAGTATTCAATTACGATTACACAATGCATCGCAATGTCCTTATTAATTTATATTACGTTGTCGCGCTTTGAAGAAGAAACGTTAAGCAGGTGCTGTTCCACTGCCAAAGTCAATTTGCCCCCACTGCTGTCATTGCCACTTCTAACTATTGCTGGAGCTACACAAGAATCCAAATACTATTTACAGCTTCTTAAGAAATAAAATGCATGTTTTCCTTTGAAGCGACGAATATTATAAAATATTGTAATTTCACACTCACATTCAAAGTGAAAGGACAAGTGTATCATCAGATTGGTTCACTTCCCCCAGTATCTGAAAAAAATTCGCAGCTTTTGCAAATATATACAGACGGAACGACTGGGGGGTTCAGCTAGTATTATATGTATAATAATATTGCATAAATATATATGTTGTACGGCTGTGCAAGCAATAATCCTATTGTAGCAAGATGACCACCAAGCCAAACACTAAAATTCATGACTGGAAGTATATAGGTTCCAACACGGAATATTAAAGTGAAGATTTGACGCTTAGCACTCCGGCTATCACAGTGTTAATAATTAATTATTACAACATTTTTCACATACACAACTTGTATCTATTTAATCATTTCAATCGATTTGTCAGGCTATTCTTGGTTTAATGAAGAATTCCATTGGTGGTCATTAAAATGAGCTAAATCCATCCCTGGTCGCTTCTACTTCCACATTCGTCTCCAACACAAACTCATAGTAAACACTGAGGAAGGCAATTAGGAATATGATTACCATCGAACGCTGGCAACAAGCAAAATGAATTGTTTCATTCCGCAGCTATTGCGTTAATAGACATTCTCGCCTATGAAATGTTACAAATTAGTGTGGAATAAAAGAGAAATTTCGAAATTCCATGGAATCATATCCGAAAAATGTTTCTATGGCTCCCATTCACAGCCTACTTGGAACGTTTCAATGATTGTTGCTATTGGAAATTTCGCAATAACTTCTCATTCTTTGCTTGCTTCTAGGAAGCGGAATCAAATTGAATTTTCTATGTAAAATCAATTTCCCAGGACAATACCATGTGAAGAAGAAATTATGAGGGAATTATTGGGAATTTATGGTAGACGAAGTCTTAATGGTTATATGATCTGTAGTCAGAAGAGAATAGTTTGTGGAGGGTTCGTTGATTGTACGATAATTTGAGAGTAGTAAATGCAATCTATGTCGATGTGGGTTTATCAACCAAACATGATTTCAATTTTTCAGGAAACACTTTTCTTGTATACGTTACAGAAGCACGTCATTACCTAGCACAAGCATGTACATATGTAGTTCACCTTCTGATCTATTTACATAAATTTGTACTTTTACGAGTATAATATTAACTACACTGAGTTGATTTAGGCTTTTTTTCAAATCTGAGTCGATCGAAGTCGTACCCCCCAAGATTGGAACTTCTGCAACTAAGGGCTAACCGAAGTCGCAGGGGTCCTTTGTCGATCCCATCTCCTCGGCCCAAAGAACAACAAAGAGGGCTCGGCCCCGTTACTGCTAGGTTGTTTAGTTAACAGTTAATCGTTACGGCTAAGTCTTCATTTGCAGCCAAAACTATCAAAGCCGATGAAAGAAGAGTTTTGAATGATAATGTCAATCCCTCTTTTTACGATAGTGAGCGGTGCCAACAGCTTAGGAGGAAACTCCTTCAAGTTGTAAGGACTACATCTTTACAAGACAACAAGCTTTGCTATGAGTCAGTAGGGGTATACTGTAAAACGCTACAACTAAGCTTTTCCGACGAAAGCATGAACAATTGGCTGAGACAAAGTTTTAGAGGGTGCACGACTAACCCTGAAGCAGGTCTTCAATTAGCCATCATTCAAAGACTGCTTTCTCTGGCTCCCAGATGAAAAGCATAAGGGTTCTGGGGCTCTGGAATAACACCTCCACAGAGCCGGTAATCCAGGAGGGTATTGAACGATATCATAGATGCATTGATTTCGATATGGGCATTGATTCACTACTAATCACTCCACTTCGGAATCTGCGCAAGAAAGATTGGGTGCCATAGGAGTTACGATCCCTGGGAGACGCATCAAATCCTTTGTTGGAATTGAGAAAACGAAGCAGATGATCACAATTAGTATAATAGAAGCTTTTGAAAAGAGCTGTCCAATAGATATGCCAAAGAAGCGTAAACGCCATGGTGGGACTCCGATTTAGTAAAGCAGAGAACGACAAGGGTACTCCTCAACAGAGCTCTCAATTCTGATTGAGCTGTGGGGTGGAGTCGATATAAAAAAGCTCAAAAAGCTTTGAAGAAGAGCATAAAGTCAGCTAAACAATAATCCTAGTTAGTTAGTCTCTTGACTCACTTGCTTAAGACGGCATCGAAGTTGGAATAGATTCTAGTCAGAGAACGTTGCCAGCGACTGGGTAACCAACGTTTTAAGGGCGGACCGACTACCCTCAACTGAGAAACTGGACTTTGAGCTTGGCTCAGAATATATACCGCGCAGAGAAATGCACCTAAACAGACGCCGTTTCCGACCGGTTAGTCGATTTTCCTTCTTATTAAAAAGACTAGAAAGGGGCACACACAACTCCGCCATGCTATTAACATAATATGTTGGTCCCAAGCCCAGGTAAAGGAGGAGGGTTTGAGGCAACGTACTCTATACTATCCTCAGTAAAACAAAAATAAAATGCTGAGATCAGGGAAAGAGATAAATACAGTATAGCTGAAGTTATTCCACTATGCTAAATCCTACCTGATCTCTTTTGGTGGTAGGTCCCGCGGCAGGCCGAACCAGAAAACGCATACAGTTTCGTTACAGACATGATGATCGGATTGAGTCACAAGCCTCGTAGAGATGCTAGGGCGTCTTCCTCAGTCGACATGGCAGGATGGGCCCTGGTCCTGCCGAGAAATGGATAAGGGTTCTTGACACATGGATGGCGTCAGGACGTAATCAAGTTAGTCCGAACAAAACGAACAAAACAAATATGTGCCTGCACGTTAAATGTTGGTACCCTAACTGGAAAGACCGAGGAACTCGCAAGAGTCCTTCGGAAAGGCGCATTGATATCTGCGCTCTGCCAGAAAACCGATGGTCTGGTGCCAAAAGCTGCGAAATTGAACGCGAACCCGGTAAAAACGGTTATAAACTTCTCTATTTTGATAGCCCACATACCCAATATGGTGTTAGCATTGCCATCTCAGAGGGTTTCCGTGATGCCATTAAAGAAGTCGAAAGACTTGATGATCGGATACTGAAGCTGACTATTATATCAGCTGATCGCACTATTCACTTCTTCACCGCGTATGTACCACAGACAGGTCGACCTGATGCCGAGAAAGATGCCTTCTGGCAACTTCTGGATGAAAAGACTTATCACGTGCCTGCTGACGACTATATCATCATTGCTTAATGGTCATGTAGGTGAAAAGACAGATGTTAACAGGTGCCATGGGGGAAAGGGGTTTGAAGCGCGCAATCAGGGTGGGGAGCGTATAATTGATTTTGCGGACACCCATGACCTTGTATTTATGTATACATAGTTCATCAAACGATTGTCTCATCTCCCTTCATCGTAAAACGCAAATTAATTATATTCTCATAAGACGCCAACATTTTACCACTGTTACTGATTGCGAAGCCGTTCTCCATGAGACCATCGCATCTCGACATTGGCCATTGATTGCCGTACTGCGAATTAAGCCACCGATAAACAGTGTGAGGAACGCACTGGCCCGCCTCGCATTAAGTGGTGGCGATTTCGTGAGAAGAATGAAGAAATGATCTCACTTACACGATCACCAACCATTACGAATGTGGAAGAATCGTGGAACCAAGTGGAAGACATGACCCACAAAGCGGCCTCTGCAACACCTGCCGGGTAAGCGGTACATCAACCGAGATACCTGAATGATGTTATTGAAATGAAGGTCCGTGAAAAGAAATGCCTCTACCACAAATTTCTCGACGATAAAACACCGGCCAATTGGAAAATTTCTAAGAATGCCAACCAGGAAGCAAAGAAAGCAATCGTTGTCACCCGAGGAGACCATTACAACGATCTTTACGATAAATTGGACGCACCAACGATTGACGGCTACGGTAGATAGAAAAGGAAAGTAGATTATAACAGTAACAAACTTTCGAGGAAATCTTGTGGGTGAGCGTCTCATCATCAACGGCGCAACAACCGGTATCCGGTCCAGGCCTGCCTTAATAAGGAACTCCAGACATCCCGGTTTTGCGCCGGGGTCCACCAATTCGATATCCCTAAAAGCTGTCGGGCGTCCTGACCTACGCCATCGCTCCATCTTAGGCAGGGTCTGCCTCGTCTTCTTTTCCTACCATAGATATTGTCTTTATAGACTTTCCGGGTAGGATCATCCTCATCCATACGGATTAAGTGACCCGCCCACCGTAACCTATTGAGCCGGATTTTATCCACAACCGGACGGTCATGGTATCGCTCATAGATTTCGTCATTGCGTAGGCTACGGAATCGTCCATCCTCATGTAGGTGGGCCAAAAATTCTGCAGAGGATTCTTCTCTCGAACGCGGCCAAGAGTCCGCAATTTTTCTTGCTAAGAACCCAAGTTTCCGAGGAATACATGAGGACTGGCAAGATCATTGTCTTGTACAGTACGAGCTTTGACCCTATGGTGAGACGTTTCGAACGGGACAGTCTTTGTAAGCTGAAATAGGCTCTGTTGGCTGACAACAACCGTGGGCGGATTTGATCATCGTAGCTGTTATCGGTTGTGATTTTCGACCCTAGATAGGAGAAATTGTCAACGGTCTCAAAGTTGTATTCTCCTATCCTTATTCTTCTTCGTGTTTGACCAGTGCGGTTTGATGTTGTTGGTTGATTCGTCTTCGGTGCTGACGTTGCCACAATATATTTTGTCTTGCCTTCATTGATGTGCAAGCCAAGATCTCTCTCAGTGAGCAAAGCAGCCAAGGTAAAGTTGTGTCAGGGTTCAACGATGATTGAGTGCAAGGGTTTGGATGAGATCATCACAAAAGCGGAGATCTCCTTGAATTTCAAGACTCAAACAACGAATTTTAAATAATTCCATTCTTGAGTATAATATTGTATGTTAAGGCTACGTAATGCAGATGGTTTTATTCAGGCGGCCAATCGAAGCAGTTAAAAAAGTTATTGCGGTTGGTAAAATTCACGTCAAGAGGTGCCAGGAAGCAAGTCGAGGTTCAGAGAAGAAGCGCATATTTTCAAAGAGAGCAATGGGTGCAAAAAACATGAGAATAACTTCGATCACATCCCAGGCAGTAACAGATGTCTGGCGTTCAAGAAGGCAAATTCATTTTTTCATAAATGCTATACCTACAGCTTAATTTAAGTCATTGTCATCAGTAAAGAACCTGCCCTATCAAAACGTGCTTGAAAGTAAAATTAACGTTGACTTTATATGCGAGCATTAGACTGATAGGCAATTAACTAATTTTGATAATGCGTTTTACACAAAACCTTAAAAAGTGAATATCACGCGGCATTACGCAAACACCGTACTCCTCGTTTTACAAAAAAAATATTAAAAAAAGAAAAACAATAATAACAATTATTTAAACTAATTAAATTACGAAAGTATTCTATCTGGGAATAAATGCTATAAAGAAAATGGAAACATATTTATAAAAGCTCCTATGAATTCACAGGAGTCCCGAAAAAAAAAACAAATCTGGTTCCTAATAAAACTCCTGATTATGAACTTATTGCAGATAAAATACTGAAAGAATTGCCAGAAAGGGGTCTAATCAAATAATTACAAATAATTATTGCAGCTTTTAGATTAAAAGACGTCCTTCGATAATGGAAAGTGGCCAAAGTTACAACTAACCGTGTCGACCAATATCGTTACTCCTTACAACAGTCAAGATATTTGAAAGGCTTCCTCTTAAACGACTGAAGCAAATCATTGTGGATCGAAACCTAACATCACCTGACCAATTCGGGTTCTTCGAAAAACATCCCACAATCCAACAGGTGCAAAAGATCACGAACCCGATCGAAAACGCAATTTATAAAAAGCAGGTGTGCTCAGCAATTTTTCTCGATGTCGCCCAGACGTTTGACAAAGTGTGGCAATAAGCTCTGTTGTAAAAATTCCATATGAATTTAAGATATCGAAAAATTCTTTTGGCAGGTCCCTACCAGATGAATTTTTCGATATGTTAAAATCAGAGCACCTACTCAGCGTGAAATACGAAGAAGCCTACTCTGAACTCAAAAAAATTACAGCTGGTGTAACGCAGGGCAGTGGACCCAGCACTGTTTCTCCTGTATACCGATGATATGGTATACCTTGCTGTGAAGAAACTGTTGCTGTCTTCACCACGGGTAAAACTACGAAGAAGCAATAATAAAGTTAGAAACAGCTATTGATAACATTGTAGAATGGACCAAGAAATGGAAAATATTGGGGAGGAATTCCCAGCTAACCATTGACAACAAGCTGCTAATTGATAAACAAATCCTAAGGCCTATAAGGATGAACAGCATCCAGCTCTGGGGCTGTGCCGAGGAATCAAACCTGAAGGTCATGCAAAACTTTCAAAATAAAGTGATCCTTGATTCATTCGTAATGAGGATCTGCATTGGGACCCGAAAGTACAGTTTTTTAATGGAGTCATCAAAGGCCAAGCAATTAAACATAGCCACCGACACACAAAAATAATGTAGTCAGAAAATTGACTGATATCTCTAATATAATGAGACGACTGAAAAGATTAAAGCTAAATGACTTGCTAACCTAAAGGATGCCTAATGATGTAAGCGGCGAAGCTGGGTTTCACCACTTGGTCTACTCTCAATAAAAACGAAACTTAAATATTCATTAGGGAAAACTCAGTCGCAACGTTCGCAACAGAAGGATGAAAGTGGCGATACGTATGTCCTATCGAGGACCCGAATAGGGTTAACCAAGAACCGACGACATACGCAGATTGGCTCGTGGGGATGAGGATGTTTGGGATCCATTTCAAGGGAGAGAATGCAAATTGAGATAACTGTACGCAAGATCTCTAAACTGTGATCCGAACTTGGCTCTTAGAACTGAAAACAAGTCGGAATACCGGAAGCTCGCGCTTCGGGTATAAAGGTTTTGTGTTCATCTTATCTAAGAAATTTCAACGCACATTTTTCTATTCGTATATAGCTACAAATCCAACATACTCCTTCATATTTTTCCAAACTGCGAGACATACGTACATATTACAGCCGTAGATATTACGTTCACCCTAAACAAACAAACTGCCTATTTCCGAATACTGTACACATATAGGCACGTATATAAATTGATCGTCCCCATATTTCCGATTTACTTCGTCTATCTGAATTAGACACTACCCGCAAAGTCCATTAGCACGCATATACTATATACCTACATACACACATGTCTCGTTGGAATAATTGATATTCATATACTAATGACTAAAAAACTAAAACAAAATAATCCTTTTCCACCCAATTGATACGAACTAACTTCGTTGTGGTATTGACCAATTAATATGTGATGATGACGTCATGCAGGTTGTAGAGTGCACGAAATTCACAAAAAATTGTAAAGTTTCACCCCCTATAACTTTGTTAATAATAGTTAGATTTTCTTCAAACTTGACTGAATTATGCACCATGTTCTTCGTTACACCTACGCTAAATTTTGTACTTGTACTTGTACGATGAACATAAGGGGGGTGCCGGGTAAATTTCTAAAATGTGGAAATATACTATTATTAACTTTATTTGTGCAGATATCGAAACCGGATATATTTTGAGGGCTAGATTTCATAGAGATGCACTACTGTGATTTTTTTCGGATTTTTCGGTTGGATAGGTTCTGAGAACGAGACCTGTTACACTTTTTGATGCTCATATTTTGAGCCCTCACTCCCCTATGTTTCACCCAATATCAAATATTGGACCAGTTTCGAAAAGTACTAATTGAGACCTTTCATTTGATATCCCACATGGCTACATTCTGTGAAAAAAAATTTTGCAGCCTCCTTTCACCTGTATGAGGAGCACCCCTTAAACTTAATACAAAATGGCGCCAGTTGCTGCATGTAAAGGGAACGGCAGATCACATACTGTTACCAATTTTCGTGACAATTGGTCAAGCCGTTTCCGAATAAATCGGGTGTGACAGACAGACAGACAGACAGACAGACAGACAGACAGACAGACGGACAGACAGACAGACCGACAGACAGACAGACAGACAGACAGACGGACAGACAGACATCGAATCGATTCTAATAAGGTTTTGTTTCACACAAAACCTTAAAAAAGAAGTTGGGTGCAGTACCTGCGGGCGCATATATCTCTCAACCAAGTTGTTATGATACAGTGGCAGAACAATTACCGCAGACAGCAAATTTTCACACAGGAAAACTTCTCTGGTGCGGCTCTGTAGCAAGAAATTGATTACAATTTTGCCGATCTGGCTCTTCAACACATGTAGGTAGCAAAATTGAACCCCTTTTTTTACCTCTGAGACATCTGATCGAAGTTTCCTTCTTGGGCAGCACTCATAAAATTATTTATACCTGGATTCGAAGCTAATAGAGTATACCAGGAAAAACTAGCCGAGTCCCGCCATCAATCCATTGACTTTGTAAGATGATCGTGGCAACCTCAAAGATTGAAAGATGCAATTGCAATTGTAAGAATTTCTATCATTTCATTTATGTTACTCTCATATGACACTCTAAACATCGAGTAGTCTTGTTCTTCTTCAACTTTTGTCCTGTGCTGAAGCGGGGTGGGCTCGTCTTGCTGGATCAAAGGCTTCTTCTGGATGGAGTTGCACGTTTCATTCGAATCTGTTTCATTTATACTCAGTCTCAGACCACATTCATGAGACGATCATTCCAGTTTCGGACAAGTTATTCGGGATCAACTTTACTATGAAACATCAGGAAATCATCATCTGCATAAAATAGTGCGTAGGGCGTGTGACAGTGTGCATAACCGAACAAAGAGGAGTAGTGAAAGGATGCTTCCTCGATGAACACTGAAAGAGATTCGGTTTTGATATACCCGTCATACTTCGAACTATATTTTTTGAGATCGTGGTGAAGCAATTTTACCCAGCGCACAGTTTCCCCTGGTACTAGGTACTACCGCAGAGCATACCAGATGAGTTCATGTGACACACGATCCAATGTAAAGAGGGCGACGCTTCGCATGGTGTTGCTCTATGAGTAACGGCACAGCATGTATTGCGTCAGAAGTTCCGCAGTTCTTGATGAACTCTGCTTGATTTACGGAACGCCATCGTGAATACGGTTGTCAAGAACGCCTTCAAAAATCTTTATGGTATGAGATAGCAACCGGATCGAGTGATAATTTGAACACTCTGCTGGAGTACCTTTCTTATTCCATATTGAAGCTGTGGTAATCTCTTGCCAGTCAGGTGGTGTTCTACCTCTAAGTCTTCCGTTGAAATCTGCTCGAAATACCATATTCCCGTAATCTATCCGTCGCAACTCGTCGATGGTTCAGTGAAGTACCATTCTTGTCATTAACGCAGCGGTGTTCAATATTTTGTGAACTTTGGTGTCGCGTTTTGACAAGTCGATACTGATCCGTTTCGCTACCCCAATTGTCCAGTTTACCGTATAATGGATCGCTCGGGTAATAGAGATTGCTTACATTGTTTTCCAGTTGACATTCTTGTATATTTGCCAATTGGCAGCGCTTTATGAACGAGAAACTTATGATAAGGGTGTTCTTTCGAACGGAACTCTATTTGGACGCCGTCATTCTAAAGTTAAGTATCTTGGTTGATGAACCGCTTACCTGACTTAGTGACCCCGAAATATGCATATTCCGCTTTGTGGATTCTGTCTTTAACTTAGTTCCACGATTATTCCACATTCGCAATGGCTGGTAATCGCGTAAGTGAGATTATCTCTTCTTTCTGCTCCCGTAATCACCGCTGCATGAGTCGCACGGCAGTAATTACCAGTCGAAGTTGAAGCGCGATGGTCTCAGAGCGAACGTATTTACTGTCAGTCATAGTGATAAAATGCCGGCGTTTTATTAGGATATAGTCGATTTGCATTTTACTGTTCCCACTATAATATGTAGGAATGTGGCACCATGCTATCGAATTTCTTGTGGAGCACAATGCGCCTCTTTCGAAGGATTCTTCCGAGTTCCTTTGTCTCTCCAGCGAAGGTACCAATGTTTAAAGTGCAGTCACATATCTACTTTGTTGGATCTAATTTACTTACATTCTGATGCCATCCATGCGTGGAGAACCCTTTCCCATTTCTCGGTAGGACCAGGGCCTGTTTCTCCGCGGCTTTGAGTGCAACACGAACATGTTTGTTTTTAATAATATTGAATGCATTTTGTTGGTCGACCTGTTACGGGATAATAAAAGATCAGGAGGTATTTAGCATAGTGGAATAATTCCAAGTCTATTTATCTCTTTCCCTGATCTCTCACTTTATTTTTGTTTTACTAGGCAGAACCCGCCTCTTTTACCAAGGCTTAAGACCAGCATGATATGCAAATAACGTGGTGGCGTTGAACATTGGCGAGTGGGAGTCTAAAAATATTACCAAACATTAGGCTCTTCGGGTAGGCTCACCTATGAAAACAATGAATCATTTGCTTTGTTCACCCCTATTAAAGTTGATACCAAGTTTGCTCCTTATTTTAAGGGTAATTAGGTTCTTTGAGTGGTATTGAATCATGCAGTTGTGGGATCTTCTTTTTTCAGTTCCTTCCACAAATTTCGGAAAATAAGAAATATCCGTCAAACCTGGTTATAAGAGTTTGACGTCGTTTAAACCCATCTAATTAAGCTACTCTGTGGTACAACATTATTCCTGCTAGTTGATCATCTCTTATTATTTATTTGGAGTGACACAGGTGCATGGGCATTTCCGGGGTATACAAACGCATCGCATTCTTCTCACGTTCGTGATGGAGCTCCAGACTCTGCAAATGTGGAGACTGAATTGCATAAGTTTTCTCAAATTATAGAAAACGATAAACACAACAACATATGATTTTTTTGTTTAAATTTGAATTTCAAGAAGTTTATTTATTTCGATCTGACTTGTTTCTTAATTTTCTACTCCCTGCAGCTAACAGCCACGCAAGTTTCGCTTCGCTAAAAATATTACAAATCAACGAACAACCAAATATTGTTCACAAGTTTCTTTTCAAGTTGTAATGCTGAAAAAATGACTTAACATTTTCAAACCATGAAGTTGATTTGAACCAACAAGCCAGAAATATTAAAGAAGAAAATTAAATTTCCTAAACGACAGCTGTCATCACTCGTGGACTTGTGAAATTTTTACATACATTTAATATTGGTGGTGTCGAGCTGGGATAATGTTTGAATTTGGATCGGGCCCAAAACGATGAGGCATCGCTGTCGCTCCCCTCAGATCTGCTAACAAGATCATTAATCTGAACCGCACTGTTGTGTGTGGTACTTTAGATGCTGCATGCCAAAAAGTAGAACTGCATACTCATTCTTACAGGCTCTGTTTATGAGTCGGTTTTGATTATTTCTGATGCGTGCTCGCATTGCAAAATGCATTCCTAAATCGGCCAATGATCCTACATGTTCATATGAGCAGGAGATCCCTAAGCCAAGAAACCGATGAATAAGAATGAATAATGTGTGTGGCGGCGTCTGACAGCATAAACATGGAGTATTTTCAGAACGAATTACTGTAGAGGATTGTGTCTGGGTTAATCCTTGTTGATGACTAGGGGTTGGAATTTGCTCATGTTTTGATTGCAGCGGAGTGGTAAAAGCGTAAAGTAATAACGATCGGTAGGAAGTATCCCTATCTGTCTTCCATTTTGTGGAAATGATGGCTTTGAGGGTTTCGTATACGATGAATATTACATATTATTTTAGCTCAAAGACAATATAGGTCATAGCATCCCTTTTCGTAGTTAAGAACTTAATCATCAGTGCCAAAATAACCGGATCATTCAGTGATGTCTAAACATTTGCTCTCGACGCAGGGATTTCACTTTTTACCCACTATTATGTTTCTCAAGCGAACATAGTCAGAATGTTTTCACATAACATACAGAAAACGAAATTCAAATGTTTCTTATAGGCGATCCGTTTGGGCTTTTTTTTAGAGTGGGGCTCTTTTGACAGGTCACGTGGGGCTCGTGTCAGTATAAGTTTTGGTGTTAACAAGATACGCTATTTGCTATAGAGCGTAAGAAAAGATGAACTTATCATATAAGGAAATAATTTTGGTGAGCACCTGGTTTCGTGTTTTGGCTCGGTGTATTGGTCGCCTAGATCGTACGATAGCACTCCTTGCAACCATTTTCTTTAGAGTTATGGGACGTTTTTGGGCTTCAATGACAAGTCTTGCGTTATTCGTGTGCTATACTCGCATAGTCCAAAATTATCTATCAGAACCATATAGAGTATAGTCGCGGGCAACATTTAAACTATGCTATAGATTGTTCGTTTCAACCTTAATAAAATGTTTATTCTAAAGATTAATTTCATGTGTTTTGTCTGAGTTTAACGAAGATAGGTTTAATTGAAGCACCTTGTATATAAGGTCCAAGGGGTGCAATTTTTACTGTTCCACAAGCCCGAATAAATAAAATCTTTCGAATTATCTGTAAAAAGGCGGTGAGATGAATTTTCACTAAATGGTCTAGATGTGCAAACAAAACCATAAATCTACGGATAAGATACGGAAAATTCCTAGATACAACGACAGCTTGCGTCCTTGAAGTCAATTGTGATATACGGTGTTATGGCTAATGAACCTAGCTTAACTAGAAAAAATTAATGAAGCTTAGCAAAATGAAGGTTACGATATGAGGTTCAAGATACTCATAGTCTCCAGAAATATGAAGAGTAGAGAGAGAGAAGAGAGAAGAGACTGAAAGTAAGAAAATAGAAAAACAGGCCATTTTTATTAAGGTTTTGTGTAAAACAAAACCTTATTAAAATCGATTCAATGTCTGTCTGTCTGTCTGTCTGTCTGTCTGTCTGTCTGTCTGTCACACGCATTTTTCTCCAAAACGGCTAAACCGATCCGAACGAAATTCGGTGGACAGATGGGAACTATGAAATCCCACGCATACAGCGAGTGGCATAAATTTAGGTGGAGTTTAAAGGGGGGCTCCCCATACATGCAAAGGGGGGATCCAAAAATTTTTTTCACCGGATATAGTTGTGTAGGGTATCAAATGAAAGGTCTCGATTTGTACTTTCTGAAACTGACATTAGTTTTTGCATAAATTGCAAACTGGGTGAGTAAGGAGTCAAAATGTACGCATTTGAAGTGAGACAGGACTCATTTTCGGAAACTACCCAACCTAAAAATGCGAAAAAAATCAGGGTGGTGCGCCTAGATGAAATCTAGGCCTCAAAATATGTTCTATTTCGATATCTGCTCAAATAAACTTACTAATAGTATATTACTACTTTTTAGAAATTTACTGAAAAACCCCCCTTAAATTCATCCTAGGACTTCCGGATTCTGTACCAGCATAGAGGACAATATTTTGTGTATATGCGCTAAATTTCATAGAAATCAGGCAATTAACGCCAAAGTTATAGCAGTTGAAACTTAGCAATTTCGCGCGAGTTTACTGCTTCCAAAGCCATGCAAATCGGATGCTGACGTCATAATTACCCGGAATAATTGACATTCGCGTGGAATATTTAAGTCACATTTATGAAGAATCTATTTATCTGCAGCCCTTTTTAAGGTTTTGTGTAAAACACTTATATGAAATCTAATCTTTGAGAGATGTCCCATTCTGGTATCTGCTCAAAAAATTTTAGAAATAGGCTAAAAAACTCCCCTTAAGTTCATCCTTAGTGTACTAAATTGCACCCACATAGAGGACAGCCTCGTGCATACACATGCCAGGTTTCATGAAAATCTAACTATTAGTGGGAAAGTTATAGCAGTTCAAACTTATCAATTTCGTGCTAATTAACAGCATCCTAAGCCATACAAATAAGATGCTGACGTCATAATTAACGAGAATAATTGAAATTCCAGTGAAATATTAAAATTCCATTCAAGAAGAATCTAGTTCTCCCTAGCCCTTTTTTATATTTGATGTTCGTTAAATTGTTTTCTTTCGCTAATAATATTAAACTGAGAGCGTGAAGCGTATGAGGTTGACCATTATCAACACAGGGCTTTGCATCAAATGATTTATTTAAATCGCTTTCTAGAAAATAGAGGGCAATGGAATTTTTAGCTATATTACACGGAGCTGTCGCGCACTCGTCGCTCCTCACATCTTTTTCTTTTTCTTCAGCCTTCAGTTCACAAGCGGGGTCGGCTCGTGATGATCGGTTTCGTCATTTTATTTTATCAAATGCCTGATCAGGATGTAATCGCGATACCTTTAAATCCCCATCCAGCGTATCAAGCCACCATCGTTTTGGCCGGCTTTTTGGTTGCTTACCATTGCTTTCGATGTTCTGATCAATACTGGTTGTTGAATTCTCGTTAGCGTGAATTACGTGACCACACTATCGAAAACGCCTCTCTTGCAGTTTTTCCACGATCGATGCAAACCCATATCGATCGCGGATATTCTCATTTCAGACGTAATCGAAACGTGTCATGCCACCAGTGTAATGTAACATCTTCGTCCCCATTACCGCAAGACGCCGTTCATTGTCCTTTATAGTCGGCCAACACTCAGAACTATAGAGAGCGGCAGACGGACGACATTGCAGTAAATTTTAGATTTGGGACGTGCGCTGATACGCCGATCACAAAGAACATCAGTTGGGGAATCCCACTTCATCCAGGTTGCATTAATGCGTGAAACAATTTCATTACGCAGTTCTCCATTGGCTGATAGCGTTGACTCGAGATTCTTAAATCGCTGAGTTCTGGCAATGGCAGTAACCAATGGAGAACCACGTTATGATCTTCACATAGGGAAACACAAAACCTTTTATACCTGAAGCGTCAAGCTTCCGGTTTCCCGACTTGTTTCTAGTTGCACTCCTTTTAGTGCTCGTTGGATAAAAAAATTCTTCGGCACACGAGGCCAGATACTCGTGCACGTGTTGATCGGAAGGCGGAAACGGCCTTGAATAAATCACAAATTGAGAAAGGGCTATGCAATGCAGTGCAGTCGACTATCCCAAGAAAATCGACGAATCAATCGCCCAAGAGTTACACTGAACATGTCATTTGAAGAAAGAGTGCAAGCTTTTCGAAAAGCCTTAAAGTCAAAGCACATTGCCAACTACAGTAGATAGATAGTAGATTGCAAATTTTAGTTTTCTTATCTCGTTACTCTCTTTCAACATGCAATAGCATATGTAAAAACTTTATGGTTCGGTTTAATCCGGATTCTCGTTGTTTCTAATACTATTCGATTTGGGGACGTTACAAAGTTAATTTCTAAATATCTGTTGATTTTTCTTTCCCAGAAATAATAAAATATTTGCTTTGCGTTATTGCTATTTGAGGTCAAGCAGTGCACTGCAGGATAGACTGACGCGGAACATAGTAGCTCCCTGAGGCCAACCTATCTCTCTCTCTGAGGATGAGCTGTCCCTCTTTTGGGGCGGTGCGTGGCTTTTCAGGGGCCAAGCCACTCGTCTACCAAGACCGTTAGTGAATGGTGATAGTCACACTCTGTACGAGGTAAGCCTACTATTAAGAAAACGCCACGGATCTAGACTAGGGAGTCGAAAAACACCTCCCCAATCCAGAGTGTTAGGCGAACCGTGCCTATTCGACAGTTTGCAGTCGGGGGGAACTGACTGTATTCGAACGGAGCCTCACTGCTACCTGGTCGCCTCAGTGAGTAAGTTAGACCTTACCGTGGTACGGGGGGCAATGAAACGGCGGACCTCCTAACCCCCATATTCGTAGGAATCAAATGAGTACCAGCTATAAAAATAAAAAAACAAAAACCAATAAAGTGGGGCCTCGTACCGCACCAAAACTGGTTAATTAGACGGAGGCACATCTCCGAAATACTGAAAGCCAGGTGATTACACCCAAGAAAGGAGAAGTTGGGATGTCAAGCAGTGGATCCAAGGTTAACATTGGTATACTGCGTGGACAACAACCAACGAACGCTCCTGCTCAAAAAGCAGGGACCACGAAAGCACGTCTGAGAAAAATATGTCAGACATCAGGAAGGAGACAGGTCTCAGTGGCGCAGGTGTTAAATGGTACCGGCGCTATCTGAATGAAGGTCTAAAAGCAGAAGAGGCCCTTAAGAAGGCTCAGGACAGACCAAAGTCATTTCTACCGGAGCCGAGAAAGCGGAGAGCAGCAGAGACCAGCCCGCATGAAGCGAATGCTCCCAAAAAATCCAAACATGAACCTAAGGGTGGAGAAAACCCGGGCAGGTCAGGAATGAAGGCAGGACTCAGGAAGCCCGCCATATCTATGTTAGTGCGGTCAAAGGCATTCGATTGGCCATACTGCCAGGGAAGTAGACCTGCTGCCCAGTGAAGAGCAGAAGCTGGCTGCGGTAATTGCAAGGGCTAGTTCCAAGGAGAACATTGGAATAGTGCTGGCTCAGGAGCCCTGGGTGTACCGGAGGCAGATTCGCGGTCCGCAAGGAAGAAGCATGAAGGTAATTTGGGACTCCTCTTGTGAAAAACCAAGAGCTTGCATAATTCTTAAACGTAATTTAAAATACATATGTTTTTCAGAGTTCTTAACCTACCTTACCTTGTGGCTATCTAAGTCTCATTGGAAGCCGGGAGGAGCACTCAAGAGGCAATGGCATCGGGATACTTCCCAGGAGACAAAATTCGGGTTCCACCGGAACAAGTAGCAAAACTGGTGAAGTATTGTGAGAAAAGGGCGTTACCACTTCTCCTCGGCTGCGATGCCAACGCCCACCACGAAGTCTGGGGAAGCAGCGGCACCAATTGTAGAAGTGAGTACCTTCTTGAATTTATTCTTAGCAATAAGTCAGAAATATAATATATAACTTTGGGAACACTCGAAACCTTGACCAGCACTAGACAGGAGGTACTAGACATAACTCTAGGAAATACTCTAATGAACCCTCAATGTCTGATCACAGGATAATCAGATTCGACATTGAGCGTAACTCCGAAATAGAAAGAATAATAAGGAATCCCAGGAGAACGGATTGGGAATCCTACGCAACGCACTTGAGCAACAACATTGTCCAACTTCAAGGGGGCGGTGACATCAGGAGCGAACTGGAACTAGAAACAGTGGTGGAAAACCTCAACACAGTCGTGTTGAGAGAGAGGCCTCGGAATTATTTTAGAATCCCTTTTGAGGGTGGTAAAGGGAAGCATAGCACTGGGATACATACCAAGGGCATGGAGACGGGCAAAAGTGGTCTTTATTCGGAAAGCGGGTAAAAAGGATACTTTTCACCCTAAATCTTTTAAACCAATTTGCCTAACATCGTTCGTACTCAAAACGGTGGAGAAGGTCATAGACAACTATATTAGAACTAACGTTCTAAAGCGTAATCCCCTACATCACTGTCAACACGCTTACCGGGCAGTACGGTCAACTGAAACTACTCTGTATCAGCTGACAGAAGTACTAAGGGATGCGACAGAAACAAAAGAAATTGCACTGTGCGCCAGTTGAATATCGAAGGAGCATTCGCTAACACATCGCACACAGAGATACAAGATGACCTGAGCCGCAAGGGAGTGGGAAACACCGTGGCATTCTGAATGGGCAAAATGCAAATAGAAGTACCGACAGATACAAATTCTATTGTCATGAACATTATAGGGCGAGGTACTATCGCCGCTGATGTGAAGTATGGTAGTGGACGAATTCCTGGACGTGCTAACAAATTCTGATATACAAGTCCAGGGTTACGCGGACGACGTTGTTTTAATCTGTAGGAGCAAATATGAAGATACCCTATATGATAGAATCCAAACTGGACTAATGGTTACAGCGCCTGGTGCAGGAAGGTGAGACAGTGGATCAACCCAGCGAAAACTACTATAGTACCATTCACTAGGAGGCTGGCTTGATTGCCTGAGAGCCATAAGATTACATGATATATAGGTGAAACGAGAAACAGATGTCAAATATTTGGGAATTATGCTAGACCAAAAATTACTTTGGAAGACACATGTCGGAAACATTTGTGGGAAAGCTACGAGGGTTCTGATGACTTGTAGATCCATAGCAGGAAAAAAATTGGGTTGCAGCCCGAAGATACTACTTTGGATATATACTGCAATAGTAAGGCCAATGACGCCTATGGAGCGGTAATCTGGGCAGAAAGAACCAAACTCAGCACACAAGCTCCAAAGGCTGGACAATGAGGACATGCCCAACGGCATCCCTTCTCCATCTGCACATACCGATGTAGGCAAGGAGGGTAATATTCAGGATGGCCAGGAATATCAGTGAGGCTAGGAGTTGCCTAAATAGAAGGAAGATTTATATTCTTTCTAGGCGGTATCCCGAGTTACTGATAGCAAGGGATAACATGACAACGAGTTTTCACTTCGATAAGGAGTTTGAAGTACGTTGGAGTAACAAGCCAAACTGGAAGAGCGTGGCTGCAACATACGGCTTAAACCAGCAACTGATTACTTGGTACACTGACGGATCCCTCACAGCAGATGGAGCGGGTGCCGGTGTCATTGGTCCAAGGAAAATGTACTTTGAGCCAATGGGCAGGTCCACTAGCGTATTCCGGGGGGAAATATGCGCCATAGACCTAAATCTTCTTTCATCTTTAATCTCCAAAGGAACTATAGGGGGCAGAACATTGCTATTCTCACCGAAAGCCAAGCAGCGATCAAGGCACTTAGGTCCAACCAGGTGAACTCTAAACTAGTGTGGTGCAACAAAAGAGGAAAGGAGGAACGGTTGAGGGAACTATACTGAGCGGTGCGACTGTCCCTTAACAGAATAATAATAATATTACTTTTTTTTAGGTTTCGTTTGTAGAAGAAAACCTTATTAAAATCGGTTCAATGTCTGTTTGGCTCTCTGTCAGTCCATCTGTCTGTGTTTTTTTTAATGGGGGAAATCTATCATGGATACGCATCTGGAATCTAGGACCCACGAAGTTTATCCCAAGTATGATATCAAGATCATATTTTGAGATTTTAATAGCATCGAAGTCGTGGGGGGTTAATCAATACGTGACGACTGATAACGAGACATTACCTGTGCCATACATAAAAACGGAGATATGACGCAGTGCAGTAACTACAGAGGTATCACATTGCTGAATACCATCTATAGAAAATTCCCCGCTATCTTGTTAGGTGGAATAACCCTATACGCCCAGAACATCATTGGCCCATACCAAAGAGGTTTCACTCCAACCAAATTAACAACAGATCAAATTTACTCTCTGCTGCAAGCGATGGAAAACTGTTGGAATATGGTCATCAGTTGCACCATCTTTTCATCGACTTTAAAGCCGCCTACAACAGCATAGCCAGGGTGAAACGATATTCCGATGAAATTGATAAGACTGACTGGACTGACCCTGACCAATGTGCTAGGTCAAATAAAAGCATCAGGATGACTCCCGTGACCATTCAATACCAACAATGGTCTAAGACAAGAGGATCATGTGTTATCTTTAACCTGGACCTGAAGAAAGTGATTCGCGATGCAGATATAAATGCGAGAGGCACCATCCTCTTCAAGTCCACCCGGCAACTGGCCTAAGTTGACGATATTGACATCATGGAAAGAACGACCCGAAATGTACAGTCTACATATCGAGCAGGCGGCGCGAGATCTCGGGCTGCACATTAGTGAAGGAAGACGAAGTATATGGTGGCAGCGTCAGCGCCAAAAACGAAAGAATGAGCAACATCGAATCGTACTGGCCAAACGGAAACAATGTAGGTAGGAGACTTCAACTTTGGGACCGTTGAAAACTTCTTCTATCTAGGGTCGAAAATCACAACCGATAACAGCTATGATGATGAAATCCGCGTACGGATGTTGGTTGCCAGCAGAGCCTATTCATCTTACAAAAACTGTTTCCCTTGAAAGTCTCACTATAGGGTTAAAGCTCTTACTGTACAAGACTATGATCTTGCCAGTCCTCATGTATTCCTCGGAGACTTGTGTTCTTAGCAAAGAAAACTGCGAACTCTTGGTCGCGTTTGAGAGAAGAATCCTCCGAAGAATTTTTGGATCCCTACATGAGGATGGACGATTCCGTGGCCTAGATAACGGCGAAATTTATGAGCGATACAACGACCATCTGGTTGTGAATAAAATACGGCTCAACAGGCTGCGCTGGGCGGCTCACCTTATCCGTATGGATGAGGATGATCTAGCCCGAAAAGTCTATAAGGGCAATATCTATGGTAGAAAAAGAAGACGAGGCAGGTCTTGCCTGAGATGAAATGATGTCGTAGGTCAGGACGCCAGACAGCTTTTAGGGATATCGAATTGGTGGACCTCGGCCCAAAACCGGGGAATTCCCTACTAAGGCGGGCCTATACCGGTTGCTGCGCCGTTGATGATGATGACAAGTTTCGTCCAGGATCTTTTCTCTCTGATCTCATTAGAACTGCCAATTCGGTAGTCTATTCAGTATTCCCTTCTATATGGAAAAACCGTTCTCAAAACTTATCTTGGTTATATTATATCATTGGCAGCTTGTGTTGACACTGATGCGTTTATCTCTGTTCTGTTAGTTATGGTGCAGGCACAGGTGCTGGTGAACGAATTTTACCTTCAAGGAGGCTCTAGTAGATGCGGATGCGGGAAATATTATCTATTAGCCCCAACTGTGGTCTGTGCTTGGTAGTCCATGCTCCATAACTTATTATTTTTAAGGTTTTATCTAAATAGAATTGTGTTTTATTAACGTTATGCGTAATAAGCCAATTAAGCTAAGGATACTCAAATTCAGGAATAGACTAATAAAAATATCCTGGCAGAATTCAGAACCAGCATTTACCCCTTGCAGAAATATCGTCAAGTGGTACCCAAGAGTATCATTTTTTTCAAGATAGCGTTTATCCTCGTTTCGAGGTCGCGTTTATTTGCAATTTCGTTTGAATTAGGTTATGTATGATTGTGTAACTCTGGTGGAATTTCTGTATATTCTACAGATTTATGTGGAGCAGGGGCAATTTGTAATGCAACAAATCTTCACATATCTCAAATGTAGTACACACAGGCTACTGATTTCTTCCAAAGGGTGAATTCTGTCGAGTTCTTCAAAAAATTTTCCAAACTTTTTACAACATCTGATATCTTATCTTTATAGGATAAATTATGGTCGACACCAAGGTTGATAAAGCTGTCAATGTCGTTATTGATGTTGGCCGTGGGGTTTATTATCAAATTAAATATTTGCTTACCTTCAACTTGTAAGGAACTTGAGACAAGTTTTGAAGTAATTTGGCTCAATTATTCTGTGATCATTCCTTTGGTTGGGGCGTTCCTTTCGAAGGACATTTCATTAAATGAGGTGCATGTAAGGGGAAACATGTTGGGGAGATAGCTTAAAACCAGCCGAATTTGAAGAGCAAATCTCAATCTAAATCCAGTAAAATCACAATTGAGTTGCGATATAATTGTGTTTATACAATCGAAACGCCACTTAAATAACAATTAAACTAACACAACGGCCAAAATTTCGATGGAAGTATTCAGCGCGGTCGAATTCTGAATTCGGAAAACGTTATTCATGACGGTACCTCAACGTTGCAGGATCGTGTAGTTAGTGAGAAGAAAGGTTTTAATTTCTTTTAGGCAACTGCCTTCTAGCTCCAGAATCGTCACTTATTGAAACAACTCGAAAGGTAGATTTCCTTATTCAACAAGAATACTATGTATTAATGCAGGCCCACATTGGACGCCATATAAACATTAGAAAAATATTTTGCTAGTAGACTTCCGGCTGTAAAAGTTTATTAATGACTAAATTAACATAATTTTGAATAATTTTGTTGAATCCGGTCGGTTAATGCTAGTCAGCCGCCAATAATTCTCGGGTGTCATTTTCTGGATAATTTTGTTGATCTGGTTTGTTAGAAATTATTAGCATATATTATAGATAGACGGGGATTTCCTAAAATATCCAAATAAGCAGTATACATAGCATAACTTATTTTAAAAACAGGAAAAAAAATAATACTGCAAGATCGTAACTCAGAACAAGAAAAAACAGTTTTATACATAAGAAATCATAGTAATGCAGCTTTGTCAAATATAGCTAGAAATACAATTGCGTGATAGCTTTTACATTAGACCATTCCCCAAAACGCATTAAATCCCCAGAATATAATATTTCGTTAACCAAAAGTTAGTTAACTGCGCTATGCTATCAACATAGTATGCTGGTCCCAAGCCTAGGTAAAGAAGGAGGGTTTGAGACAACGTACTCTTTACTATCTTCAGTAAAACAAAAATAAAATGCCGAGATCAGGGAAAGAGGGAAATATAGTTGAAGTTGAAGTCCATTATGCTAAATCCTACCTGATTTCCCTTGGTGACAGGTCCCGCGACAGGCCGACCAAGAAAATGCATACAATGTCGTTACAAACATGATGATCGGATTGAGTCACAAGCCTCTAAGAAATACTGGAGGACGGGACCCGGTCTTGTCGAGAAATGGGCAAGGAATCTTGAGGCATGGATGGCGCCAGGACGTAAGCAAGTTAGTCCGAACAAAACGAACAAAACAAATACGTATCTGCACGCTAAATGTTGGTACCCTCACTGGAAAAACCGAGGAACTCGCAAGAGCACTTCAGAAAGACGCGTTGATATCTGCGCTCTGCAAGAAACCCGATGGTCTGGTGCTAAAAGCTGCGACATTGAACGCGAACGCGGTAAAAATGACTATAAACTTCTCTATTTTGGTAACCCACACACTCAATATGGTGTTGGCTTCCGTGATGCCGTGATGAAGCTCACCCTTATATCAGCTGAACGCATTATTCACTTCTTTACCGCGCACTCACCATAGGCAGGTTGACCTGATGCCGAGGAAGATGCCTTTTGGTAACTTCTCGATGAGAAGACCTGTCACGTGCCTGTTGACGACTATATGATCATTGCCGGCGACCTTAATGGTCATGTGGGTGAAAAGGGAGAAGATTTCGCAGACACCCATGACCTTGTACTTATGAATACATGGTCCATCAAACGATTGTCTCATCTTCGTACATTTTATAGTGGGAACAGTAAAACGCAAATCAACTATACCCTCATAAGACGCCGACATTTTACCATTGTCATTGATTGCGAAGCCGTTCCCTACCAGACCATCGCAGCTCAACATCGGTCATTGGTCGCCGTCCTGCGAATTAAGCCACCGATAAAACAGCGTGAGGAACGCACTGGCCCACCGTGCATTAAATGGTGGCGATTTGTTCAGAAGAACGAAGAAACAACCTCACCCACACGATTACCGACCAGTACGAGTATGGAAGAATCGTGGAACCAAATGAAAGATACGATTCACAAAGCGACCTCTGCAACCCTCGGGGTCACCCAGCCGGATAAGTGATACATCAACCGAGATACTTGGCTTTGGAATGATGATGAAAAGAAGGTCCGTGAAAAGAAACGCCTCTACCACAAATTTCTCGACGATAAAACGCTTGCTAATTGGCAAATTTGTACGAATGCCAACCGGAAGGCAAAAAAACCAGTCGCTGTCACCCGAAAAATCTTTACGATAAACTGGACTCTCGGGAGGCGAGAGAGATCTGTATCGATTTGCTAAATGCCGTAACGAAAGTACACAGGATATCCAACACTTATGTTGCGTTAATGACAAGAACGGTACTTTGCTTACCACTGTTGAGCCGCAACAGATAGATGGCGAGAATACTTCGAACAGATTTCTACTAAAGGATTTGCTCATCCTCCACTTCCACAATCATTGCCGACATTTGGAACAGTTCCACCTGTCAGCGCAACTTAGCTCACACTGGTGGATGCAAGACCTACCGTGTTGAAACGCAACACCACGCCGAGGCCCGAAGGTCTCTTCTCGCTTCAGCATAACCACAACCCCCATGAAACTCCCACTAAGGGGCCTACTGCAAATAACCGATCTGTACTCACATACAACGGCAGTTCACCCGAAGTATGAGAGTCCAGGGGCTATCCCGGTTCCCATGGTACCAGTATACCCCTGGTAAGGTTTCGTGACCAATTTGCCACTTCAGATAAATCCCCGTGCCGGCTCGGGTCTGATCGCCCTGATTAGGCCTTTGGAGCATTCGCCTACTGTACAGCGTCTCCCGGTGCCACCACTATGGAGGTTCTCCTTGGCCACTTGGTTTTGGTTTGCCGCCTGACTGGTACCGTTGTTGCTTGTCTCAGCGGGGCTCTGATCGTGGTCACAAAATCAATCCGTGTCCTAAGAAGACCGTGAGATTAAGTCTTCCAGACAGGTGCTCACGTAAAACCCTCAAGGACTTAACTGTCAGCGCAACTGAAGTCGAGGAGGCAATAAAACGAATGAAATCGAGGAAAGCCGCAGGACCTCACGACATCGCATTTGAGCCCTGGAAAGCGAGGAGCTGGGACCTAACATTGTGACTCAGTGAATTCTTTAATCGGGTTATTCTGGAAGGAAGAAGGCCTTATGACTGGCATGAAAGTACCACTGTTCCAATATGGAAAAGAAAGGTAGTCCAGCAGAATGTTCAAATTACCGTTCGATCCGGTTACTTGCCCATACCGTGAAGATTTGTGAATGCATTCTTGACAACCGCTCTACTTACATTGCATTTCTGGACCTAGAGAAAGCGTTTGACCATGTGCCACACGAACTCATCTGGTATGCTTTACGACAGCACTTAGTGCCAGAAGAATTTGTGCGCTGGGTTCAGTTGCTCTACCGCGATCCGAAAAGTAAAGTTTGAAGTGTGGCGAGCGTATCAAAACCGCTTCGTGTCTCTGTTGGTGTTCATCAAGGAAGCGCCCTCTCACCATTCGTCTTTGTTATTGTTATGGACACCGTCACACGGGAGATCCAACGTCCAGCGCCCTCCTCATTGTTTCCTAGCACCACATAGCAAAAATGATCTCGAGCAACTAATCCAAAAATGGAATAATCCTCTCATGCGTTACGAGGCTTTTATCCTCCAGCGTATCAACCCATCGCTGTTAAGGGCGGAATTTTGGACATTTCTCATTGACTTCGATGTTCAGGCCAATCTTGGCAAGTGAATTCTCCTTAGCACGAATTACATAACCATACCTTCGAGGAGGACTCTCTCGCATTTTTTCCATGATCAGTACAACCCTACATCGATAGCGGATATGTGTAGCTTGGTATCCATTACCGCGGGACGTCGCTCATTGTTTTTTATATCCAGAAATGCAATGCAAAACGGGTGATGCTTTTCACGGGGTATCTACAGTTCACAGTTCTTGATAAACCTGCTTGATTCACGGTTATTTGAACGATGTCTTGATAACGCTAGTCAAGAATGCTTTCGAAAATCTTTATGGTGTGGGATGGCAACCGGATTGGACGGTAGTTTGTACATTTTGTTGGATTATCTTTTTTTTCCATATTGCAACGTCGTGCTTTCTTGCCCGTCAGATGATATTGCACTTTCCTGAATAGCCCAATTGAAGAATTCACAGCTCTTCGCCTTCCAGAGCTCAACTGCGATGTCTGTTGCTTTCCCCGGATTCATTCGTTTTATTTCCCCGATTTCAGTCGAGCTGACAGGTGAAATTGCTCCAATGGTGGGCAGTAGAGGCGTTTCTTTTCACGAGCGTTCATTTAATATCGTCATTCCAAAGCCAAGTATTTCGGTTTATGAACTTGCCCGGATTAGTGACCCTGAGGGTGGCATAACCTGTTTTGTAGATCGTGTCTTTAGCTTGCTTCGACGGTTCCTCGACTTTTGTAATGGTTGGTAATTGGGTAAGTGAGATCACTTCCTCTTTTGTCTCACGAAATCGCAACGATTGAATGCAGAGCGAGCCAGCACGTCCCTTAGATTGTCTTATCGCTGGCTTGATTGGCAAGCCGACAATCAGTGACCGATGTGCTAGGTGCTGCCAGAACTTCGGCCACATCGCTCAAAACGGAGGGAGTGTGCTTAGGTATATATGAAGTGCACAAGAACCCATTCATGCAGTAAATACCTAAAACGAGCACTGTGGTCAAATTGGCCACCCAGGTAAGTCTATAAAAATATAGTGGTCAGAAAATAGGCTGCCAAATCACATAAAATTAATCATGTTGAACAGACGGTAGCACAACTGCCACAAAGTCTGACAAGTCCGGAAGTCCCTTACTTTCAAATCGGAAGAGAAAAACGCTGCTATTAACCTTACTTTCATAATCGTTATCGAGTTAAATATTGCAACTTTTAGGTTTATTTCTCTGATCTAACGCGCCACCGTATCACGGCCCAATTGTTGATTGACACTCCGAAAGCAAACATGCGCTTACGACAACACTACGCTGCCCTTTTAGCCAGGTAAGACTATCAAGTTGATAAGTTTATCATCGAGAACTTGCTCACCATTTCCGCTTTACCAGCAATAATAAAAACTGCATGTAGAAGGTGAGCTCTGATTGTCTCAGTCTATATCGAATGCTAGTCATACCTTGAGCAACTGAGCCAAGACATGAAAGTCATACCTTTTGGAGCAACACGACAGTTAACCCTACTGAAGTAGATTCAAAATCTCTTCACGCCAACAAAGCTTAAGATGGTCTGAATCCTTCCATTTGACTTTCAAATCGGTTCACCCTCGAATATTGCCTGCTGTCTGTAGAAACGAGACACAGCTTTCTGGTGATCTCCTGTAAAACCTTGCCAGGTATATCTAACCGCCATGGTCAACTGTCAGATCTTTTGGGGGACGAACTGAAATAAATTCAAGTCAGCCCTAGTACCAAGAGAGAACCTGCAGAAACTCGAAACCATCCGTAACTAATCAAATAAAGAAATCAACGAAGAAATCAATTTGGTCACAGATTTCATTAATACTGCTACACGCAGAAACACAAGAACTCGTGCGCTGGTTTCAATTGCTCTACCACGATTTGAAAATCAAAATTTCGAAGTGTAGCGGGTGTATCAAAACCGGTTCGTGTCTCAGTTGGTGTTCATCATAGCGGTCAAAGGGTAGTATACGTTCCAGTGCGAAACGTGGATTGGTACCCACGATGGAGCATAAAGCCTGGGGCACCTGTTGAGCCAACATCAACATCTCCATCTCCACGTGGTGATCGCTGGGAGCTCTTTCTTAACGAAAAGCTGCAAACGGAGAAGGCTGAAGCGCGCCCAAAAGTTGACAAATTGTACTAACTGGTCCTCCAGGCTGGGGGTTGGATAGGGCTGACAAACCTATCTTGCTAGGCCGAATAGCCCCATACGCCCAGAACATCATTGGCTCGTACCAAAGAGGCTTTAATCCAGGCAAATCAGCAACAGATCAGATTTTCTCTGTGCGGCAAGCGATGGAAAACTGTTGGAATATGAACATCAGTTGCATCATCTCCTCATCGATTTTCAGGCCGCCTATGATAGGTAGTAGTAGGGTAACTCCCTGTCTAACTATACACGGCCTTGAGAAAATTCGATTCCCGACGAATTTAATAAAACTGACTAGGATGACCCTGCCCAATGTGTGAGGCCAGATGAAACCAGCAGAAACCACCAAAACCATTCAACATCAACCATGGTCTAAGGCCTCCTCTTCAACCTGGTCCTGGAGAAATTGATTCGCGACACAGATGTCCATGCGAGAGGCACCATCTTCTTCAAGTCCACCCAACTACTTGCCTGCGCTGACTATATCGACATTATGGGGGGAACAGCTCGAGATGTACAGTCTACCTTCATCCAGATCCTCAGCGCCAGAAACCAAAGAACGAACAACATCGAATCGGTCAACAAACAATAAAGGTAGGAGAATACAACTTTGAGACCGTTGATAATTTCTCCTCTCTAGGGTCAAAAATCACAACCGGTAACAGCTGCGATGATGAAATCCGCGAACGGTTGTCGGCAGCTAACAGAGCCTATTTCAGCTTACAAAAACTGTTCCGCTCGAAACGTCTCACCATAGGGTCAAAGCTCTTACTGTACAAGACAATTATCTTGCCAGTCCTCATGTATTCCTCGAAAACTTGGGTTCTTAACAAGAAAAATTACCAACTTTTGGCCGTGTTCTAGAGAAGAATCCTCCTCGGCGCAAAACCGAGATGTCTGAAGTTCCTAATTAAGGCAGGCCTAGACCGGATACCGGTTGTTGCACCGTTGATGATGATGATGAAAATGTGCGTTCACCGTCTTTGCTTGCACTTAAGTTTGCAACGCAATGATCTAATGTAGAGAAAGGAGCATCGTGCGGTTGGGCGCATGCTCTAGCCGGTCTTTAGTTTTTAAAGAAGGCATTCGGTGAGGGGATATCTGTGCTGCGCTAAGGAAACAATTCAACCTTAGCGAAATCGAAGAAAGTGTGAACAAAAGCATGAAGAAGGCATATGGAAGTAAACAGACCGATATTATTAGCTTGCCGGTAGAATCAGGGATTTAACTGATTATCGCGGACAAAGTAAGAATAGGTTGGGTCGTGTGCCGACTTAGCGAGCAAGTACCTCTCAAGAGATGCTTCAGATGCCTCGATTTCGGTCACTTTGCAGCATGTATTAGTGAGCACGATAGGCCGAGAAGGTGCAGGAAGTGTGGAGAAGAGGGACAGGTTATCAAAGATTGCACGGCAGACCCGCAATGTATGTTATGCAAAGGGAAAAAGAGAGCGGGGGACTGGCACGTTCCAGGTGGTGGCAGGTGCTCGGCATATAGGAGGGAGTTGAATCGCAGGGCTAAATGAGGTTGATACAAATCAACGTCAACCATTGGAAGGCAACTCAAGACTTCCTCTCGCAAACCATTCGAGAGTCGAACGTGGTGGTAATCTGTGAATCTTACCGTAATTACGTTAGTGCTACGTTAGACTCATCGGAAAACGCGGCGATATGGACATATGGACGGAAAGCATTCAAGAAACAATGGCATTGTTGCATTGGCAGTGAGTGTGCAAGAGAAGTGGAAAAACCAGGATAACTGGATGGTCCACTGGAGCTTTACAGAAAGAAACATTGCTGGCGGCTTTAGAAGGAGGTTACGACTACGAAGGGAACGGCGCTGGGAAAAGTGAGCCTGTTATGTCAACGGGTAATTGAGGCATGCGAATCTATAATGCCGCGATGCAAGTTGGATCACAGTCGGAAACCAAACTACTGGTGGAACCAAGAAATCTCACTGTTGAGAGGGTCATGTCTGCGAGCGTGGAGGTTTATCAAAGGACCAGAGCGAAGCCGCAATATCGGCAGTCGGGGAAGGTATACTGTGACCTTCGAAGTAGCCTTAAGACGGCTATACTGGAAAGTAAGCGGAATTGGTAGAAGCAGTTGTGGCTTAAGGCAAATACGAACCCATGGGGTGCTATTAAGAAGGCTGTGATTACAAGATTCGTGAACAAAAATAACCCCAAGTGATGCGCTCGCGATTCTTGATCAAAATAATCGCAATTTTTTTTCCACAACAGGAAGAAAGTGGACCTAATTCAACGGTATAACAGGATGTTTTCACAATCCCCGGGCTGACCGAAGAGGAAGTACGGGAGATCTGTGGACGAATTGGGGACAATAAGGTTGCGGGATTGGATTAGATTCCGAACAAAGCCACATTTGAATCGTGCATGGTGGAAGGAGTGTTTCCAGCCCAGTGGAAAAGGCAGAGCTTGTTTCCACTACTGAAGCCCCAAAAACCATTTAGCGCGCCCTCTTCATATCATCCTATCTGTCTTTTAGACATTATGGGGAAGATGTTGGAGAGAGCGGTATATAACACGCTGCTTCCGTTCATCGAGCTAGTGGGTTCCGGCATTGAATGGGATTCCGAACAAAGCTCAGAAGTTGGCAACTAAAATCGGGCCCGCATGGTTCATAAGCACATTCGAATAGTGCATGGAGGAAGGAGTGTTTCCCGCCCTAGGCGAAAAGGCGGGGAGGCTGGTTCTACTACCGAAGCTTCAAAAACCACCTTCATATCGCTCTATCTGCCTTTTAGACTATGGGAAGATGTTGGAGAGATATAACAGACTTCTTCCGGCCGCCGAGCTAGCGGGTGGCCTATCGGAGCGGCAGTATGGGTTTCGCAGAGCGCAGTCCACGGTCGATGCCATTGCATTGCGTAGACTGGATCCGGGAGGCATTGGTCGCCGATAAGTGTTGCGTGGTGATGACGCTGGATGTCGAGAATGCCTTAAACTCGGCCATCTGGGGTTGGATTAAAGGCACCTGGCTAAACTGGGTATCCCTGGTTACTTAGCTCGGATTATCGAGAGTTACCTTTCGGGGAGACTCTTTTGGTACGAGACCGATTACGGGCTCGGCCTTCGTGTGGCAAAGGACGCAATATTGATTGGTTTTTCAGACGACCTGGCAGTGGTAGTAATTCCGAGACACCATCAGGACCCAGACAAAATGTGCAAGTGAAACTATGCATGCCATAAAAGCATGGCTTTAAATGATGAAAACTGCACCTGGCTGAAGATAAGACGAAGGTGGTCCTTACAATCAATCGCAGAAAGAAAAACAACACTGTCAAAAGCGGGTTGGTAATCACAAGTTCGTTTCAAAATCGATCGATCTTCGAAGTAATGATGATCTTTACAATTGAAAAAATATCCATTTATAAGACATTTTATGCTGTTCCCGAAAATGGTATTAAATCGTGGAATAAATGATTGAGGGAGTAGGAAAGTGTGATCTTTGGGAAAGGTCACACTTTTTGACACTATTTACGAAAAACGCTAGAACTCTATAACGGTAAGAGATAGAGTACACATTCCATGGACCAATTTCCCTGAAAAAGATGGTACTAACCACCATTAAAATTTGTACCATCATAAACGGGACATCCTGTATATGGAAATGAATTCTAGCTAATTTCTTTTTAATGTGAGAACCTTCTTTTCCCCTACTCTTCTCTAGTTCCGCAAAACTCTTGTAGACGAAAGGGAATCCTCCAATATAATGGCCTGAGGATGTCAAGGCAAGGAAAGAACCTCGAAGGCCACGGCTCACAACATATCAGAGGCAGGGCAAACAATGATCGAGGATGCAATCCGTTGTGGATCCTCCTTTTCGACCACGGCACTCGGGTCCGGAGATTTTTATCTTCACTCCAGCTTAGCTTGAGTGAATCCCCTTGTTTGTTAATTTTTTCTGGCTCTGCAAAGGACACATAATTTTAGTAAAATAACACGTGAGGGATCGACGTGTTCGAAGGATTTTAGGACTTTTTTCAAAGATTAAAATTACGCATTTTATTCTATATAAAATACGCTACGCTAAGATTAAAAATACATAAATGAACGAAGAACTTTGAGCACGTTTTTTCCGGCACTGTACGCCTATAAATGTGTCTTCAAACTATTCCAGCTCAAACCCACAATGGGCGCCATTTAATAATATCATTAAGTTGTCGCATTTTCCTTCTTTGGGTGTCGAGCGAATTCTTCTTAGAAGCTGAGTTAGGTTTCGTTAAAGTATTCTATCTTTTGCAAAGTGTCATCATCAGTTCTCATCGCAAATCAGTTGAACGTTGCGTTAAGGCTCGGTTTTCCCAGAATAATATTCATATATGTAAATATGGACATAAACACATACTAATTGGAGTTATTCATGAAATATAATCGTTGCTTCCATTATAAAAACATTTATTAGATGCAATTTCCATTTCATGTGCATATCCAGTGTCTGCATAAACTAACTAGAATCAAATTTGCAAACAATTATGTGTGCGAAGGATCATCTGCATTTGTGACAAGAGTTCCTGGAAAAAGATACGGGAATAGAGTCGCTGGCGGTTGCATATTAATGTGGAATATGTCCACGCCAGTATATTGATTATCATGGAAGAAGCTACTAGTTCGATCCTCAGCTGTTAGATTGGCTCTCAATTACCGGAAGCTGTTTGGGTCATCCTCTCTAAATAAGGCAATGCGCTATCATTCCTGTTTTCGAGCCTATCATAATGACTTCGTCATCGATCATGGAATGTAAGTTCCCATTGTGCATTGGCGATGACTACGGATACGGATGCTTGAATGAAAGTGGTAGCCGCCCAAGGAGCGGCTATTTAAAAGATGATGATGACGTGTGTTGTTGAGAAAACATCTTGTCTGAGTAATAAGTAATCACCAAGACCCAGCGCGGTTCTACTTGGGTCGTTTCATCGCACTTGGGGCACCCATTCAGGCAGTCTCAGACTACAAATCGACTTGAGAACGTCGTCGCAGTCGTAGCGTGGTTTTGTCGCACGAACCGCGACTTCACGGTACAGATCTCTTGTTGCCGGCTACAAGATCGAACGTATTTATCTCGTGGAAAGCATCCCAGCATCTTGAGAAGAAATTTCGTTTTTCTTGGTCAGCCAGTCTTAAGAAAATTTAGATCGGTCTCGTTGGTGTTCACGTCGGAGCGGATCAGATCACTTTGATCACGTGTTCGGAATTGTTAAAATGAATTAACCGTTGCCGCTTAAAAATAAATTCTAATTAAACTTTGCGTACTCGTATGATCGCGATGTAGGTGAAAAAAAACTCCTGACGGTCGCTAAGTCGTTAACCTCGCGGTGCATGTTCTTCTAGCTTGTCACAAGTAGATAGATAAGACTATGCAAAGTTTTAATTGCATCTGTGCATTTTTATCTCAACATAAAGGTGAACAATTTGGCCTCTCGAGAGTCGACGAAAAGTTGCAAAGATCGATCCCACTATAGATGAGTTTGTGAAACAAAGCCTGTGCACAGGCAATTTAATTGCACCGACAAGTTAATTAATCGCACTTGCATACAAGAAGTGCATCCCGTTTTTACCAGTTTTTGAATGAATGTGGTTAACCACCAAACGACCACCAGTGATGTCATTGGTCGTACAGAATAACTTTTCTCTTTAGTGTTGATTGAAACTCGGCTACTGGATGTGCGAAACTGAAACCGCGAAAATACTTTGGGAATTACTTCCTACCTGTCCTTTTGGTGAGATTCCAGCCCTTTCTGGGTCAGCCGTTGGGACAAGATTCTTATTGCAATTGCGGACCAGCACAACGGGATCGTTTAAGACTGTCAGGGAAGGCCATTAACCTGTTTGGAAAGGCGGGATATTTTCTTTTACTTCCGGGAGCCAAACTGTTGATATCAGTGTTTTACATCCTCAGCCTTTCCTTGTGTAAAGTGAAAAAGAGGTGCGGTAGGGCATGATGGAAAATAACTAGAGGAGTCACGCTTGTTTCCAGGGAAAACGGACGAGTGTGATATAATGTAATGTATCCCGTAGGAAGGTAAATGCACGATAAAGGCAAAGGAAAGTATTTTCGTTTTTCCTTACTCTACTTGAAAGTGCTCGAAACAAAGGTTTTGAATCGTTCAGGCATTAAGTGCAATTCTACGACATTTCGTATATTTTTCTATTCGTTCGTTAGGTGTGTGTTTTTGTATACAAGTGATGTGAAATCCTTACGAGGTTAAGCGGGCTATAAAAACCATTCGAGCATCTAGAAACGGGTTGACGCCAACAACATGAATTCCTTTTACAAACGTTTCAGCCTGTGCAGTGTTTTATGGTATCTGAAAGTGAAATCGTGTAACATGAACCCTTTCCTACGATTACATGTTCTCTAGACGAAAAGAAGGATATTGCACTTACTACCATATACCCGACCGCCTTTTTAGTATTACGGACATAAAATCAGAACGCTGAAAGGAGACATAGATTGTACGTGTAAGAAGTTCGGTAAGGAAAATTCTATAAAATATTGCATCATTCATAACATATTTGAGAAAGTAACAAAGAGATCAGAGCATTCAAGTATCTGATCGGTGTGAAATGATATTTATAGTCATGTCGCTTCTTTGTAACAAAAGTGTGCACATGCAGATTCAACAAAGAAAAAACCCTTTCTCCATGAAAGAATCTTTTATTTTACTTTAATTTTATGTACACATTTCGGGAACTAGTTTTCCCTGATTATGACTGGCCCGAAAAAGTGATTACTTGCTCTCAAAGTGAAGTATCTGCAAGGTTTTAAGTTTTTAACTTAAACAAAGTCATTCTAGTGACTATTTTGAAGTCTCTAACTGTGTCAGTTTTACCTATATATTACTGTGTTTTAAAGGCGTACTCTGCCTATCGTAGATATTAAGTAGAAAGTTTATATAAAATGATACCGCAGGCTGATACTCCGACCCTGTCAATGAGGGCCAATAGTATACTTTTACCCCTACGTATGATGAAACAAACTAGAATTATTAGACTTAAAAAAATTGCCAATTTCTATAATTTATTGCTCATAGGCTAGCACCTCCTAACCGCCTCTTAAATTCTGATATAGTTTTCGGCTATTTTTTAGGCTCAATAAAGATACCAAGTTGTGGTTGTTGTTCTTGTTTTAGTAGAAGGTGAAATAGGAAGGTTATTGTAAATTTTCATTATCATAGAACAATGTGCTGTTGTGAGTCTTCAGAATGTTTCGAATAATACCCACTATGCTTCTTATTCCTTAAGAGTCATTTTTCGTCAACGGTGAAATAAAGCCGCGGCGTCCGGTCTGGGTAAGGAATTCGAGTTATTCCAGTTTTGCACCGAGGTCGGCCAATTCGATATCTCTAATAGCTGGCTGGGGTCGTGACCTACGCCACCACAATATGTCAGGCAAGGTCTGCTGCGTTTTCTTTTAATACCATAGATATTGACCTTATAGAATTCTCGGACTGGATTACCTTGATCCATATGAGCTAAGTGATCCAACAACTGCATCCTATTTAGCCTGATTTTCACCACAATACGGTCGTATGCATTTCGGTGAACTTCTACTCAGGTTGCTCATCTAATACAGAACACAATAGGATCTTACAAGCGCTGTTTCCTGGCGAGGCTGAGTGTCGAAAATTTATTTAATTCGAGCGAACAGTGTTCAATAAGGGACACTTCGACGAAAATTGCGTGTCTCTGGCTATTTAGCGCTACTTTTTTTTTACCTTTTGTTGCGTTCGCAAGCGGAGTCAACTCGTCGTAATCGGTTGCGCCATCTTATTTTATTAAAGGCCTGATCTGGATGTAGTCGTGAAGCCTTCAAATCACCATGCAACCTGTCAAGTTACCGTTGTTTCGGCCGGCTTTTTGATCGCTTACCATTGAGTTCGATTCAGACCAATATTAGAAAGTGAACTCACCCACCAAAACCAAGTGACTGTGGAGAACCTCCTTGTGGTGGCACTAGGAAACGTTGTACTCACTTTGGTGTGCTAACCATAATGCAGTAGTCGAATGCTTCATAGCCTAATTAGGGCGATCAGACTCAAGTCTGCATGGGGACCCATCTGAAGTTGCTTCACTCACAAAACTTTACCAGGGGTATAATAGTACCTTGGGAACCGGGATAGCTACTGAATTCCCATGTTTCAGGAGAAATTCTGGAGCACGTGAATTCAGCGCGGTAGGTGGTAGCTTTATGGGGGCTGTGTTATTGCAGTTCAACATGGGTGCGGTAGAGATTTAGATGGGTCTTGCATCTAACAGTGTGAATAAACTGAGCCGCACACTCAGCATGGACTAGTACCGTTGTGCTTGTCCCAACTGGCCCCTGATTGTAGTCACAAAATCAATCCGTGGGATTAAGTTCACTGGACAGATGCTCGCGTAAACCTCACAGAGAGAGTAACTATCAAGACGCGTCTCTTGGAATTTTTCCACGATCGGTGCAACCTCATATCGATTGCTGATATCCTCATTTCGGATATGATTAAGGCGTGTTATGCCACAAGTCCAATGCAACATCTTCGTCTCCATTACCATAAGACGCCGTTCATTGTCTCAGAACCATAGAGGGTGGAGGATATTGCAGTATACTTTAGATTTAAGACGTTCGTTTACACGTCGATCATAATGAAAGCCAGTTGTGTAATTCCATTTCATCCATATTGCGTTAATACGTGAAGTAATTTCATTTCGCAGTGCATAGGGCGCAAGACGTTGGATATCCCTTATGAAAATGTCCATAACCAGAACAACGAGGAGTGGTAAGAGAACGCTTCCTTGATGAACACCGAAAAAGACACGAAGCGGTTTTGATACAACCGCCATACTTCGAACTTTACTTTTCGCATGATGGTAGAGCAACTGGACCCAGCGCACGAGTTCCTCTGTTGCTAGATGTTGCCATAGGGCATACCAAATGAGTTCGTGCGACATACAGTCAAATGCCTTCTCAAGATTCAGAAATGCAATGTAAAGAAGGCAATATTTCTCACGGTATTTCTCCATGGGTAACCACGCAGCGTGTATTGCGTCACAAGTTCCACAGTTCTTGGCAAACCCTGCTTTCGGTCTGTCGCGGGACCTGTCACTAAGAGAGATTAGGTAGGAGTTAACGTATAGTGGAATAACTCCAACTTTACTTAATTTATCCATTTCCGTAATCTCAGCACTTTATGTTTGTTTTACTGAGGATAGTACAAAGCACGTTGTCCAAAACCCTCCTCCTTTATCTGGGTTTGGGACCATCGTAGTATGTAAATAACTTGGCGGATTTGGTTATTTAGCGCTACTAAGTAAGAGTAACGTTTTGAAGAGGCTCTTATGATGCAAAGGGAATGAAAGATTGAAACAATTCTTTGACTCTATTTTATGGAATGTAATATGGGATGCTTGGCACTCGCATTGCGGAGTAGGTAAGAGTCAACGGCCAAACTGTGCCGGGTGCAGTAAAAGACGAGGTGTCAACGTCATAATTATAATAATAATCGTTGGCGCAACAATCTATATTAGATCAGGGCCTTGAAGTGTGTTAGAGCACTTCATTCAAGACCGAAACGGTACACTACAGTACACTGTCGGAGGCAATGCGGTCAGCATTGCGCTCATGTAAGGTAGGCAAAATACACTGTCGGACCTCTTCCACAAGGTTACTAACTAAAATACCTTTTCCTCCAACTGTATTTTTCATCCCAAAGCCGTTTTCACATTATTTCAGGGCGGTTCCCTTTCTTAGGTCTGTCGTGCCTATCCATTCGAATCTAACTCATTAACCATTAACCCATGTCTAGGTTTACGCTTGTCGTCAAGACTTCTAAAACTTTGATGTCTCCGTAAGGGCTGGACTTTCCAGTTTCACCATCTGCAATGTCGTGCCATCAGTCTTGGTTCATGGCTAATTCTAAATTGTCTGTCTGTCTGTCTGTCACACGCACTTTTTTTCAAAATGGCTAAACAGCTCCAAAAAAAAAATTGGTGGGTATATGGGAACTATAAAATCCCACGCATTCGGTGAGTGACATAAATTTTAAGGTTTAAAGAGGCCCTCCCCAAACATGGAAAGGGAGGATGTAAAAAATTGGTCATGTCGGGTATCAAATGAAAGGTCTAGTACTTTCTTGAATCTGATATTAGTTTTGACATGAATTGTAAAGTGCGCGAGTAAGAAGTCAAAATGTACACACTTAAGGTGAGACAGGACTCATTTTTGAAAATCACCTAACCCAAAAAGCCGAAAAAAATCAGAAAGGTGCGCTTATATGAAATCCAGGCCTCAAAATATATTCCATTGCGATATCTGCTCAAATAAACTTATGAATAATATATTACCAACTTTTAGAAATCGACTGAAAAACCCCCCTAAGATTTATCCTAAGAGTACTAAATTTTGCATCCAGGACAGTATTGCGCATACGTATGCTAAGTTTCATGTAAATCCGGCTATTAGTGTCAAAGTTATAGCATTTTCATTTTTTTGTGATTAATTAACTGTATCCTAAGCCATGCAAATAAGATGCTGACATCATAATTAATGAGAATAATTGACGAGTGAAATATTAAAATTCCATTCATGAAGAATCTACTTCTCCCCAGCCTTTTTTAAGGTTTTGTGCAGAACCGAAACGGAAGAAAAAAATCAGAAACGAAAAACCAACAACATCAAATGCCACTGGTCAAATGAGAACACTAAAAATATAAGGCTACAACGTTGATAGCATTGATAATTTCTCCTATCTAAATCACAACCAATAACAGCTATGACCACGAAATGCGTGCAAAGTTATTGCCAGCCAACAGAGCCTATTTCGGCTAACAAAAACTGTCCCGCTCAAAACTTTTCACCATACCTCTTACCGTACAAGAAAATGATCTTACCAGTCCTTATTTGTTCTTTGGAGACCTGGGTTTTTAGCAAGAAAAATTGCGAACTCTTGACCGCGTTCGAGAGACGAATCCTCCGAAAAATTGTTGGCTCCTTACATGAGGGTGGACGATTCCGCAACCTCTATAATGATGAAATTTATGAGCGATACCACGACCGTCTGATTGTGGATAAAATCCGACTCAACAAGTTACGGTGGGTGGATCACCTAAACAGTTGTGGTGAAGATGATCCGGCCCCGAATGTCTAAATGAGTAATAATATTTATGGTAGAAACAGAAGCCAATTTAGCAGTCTTGCCCCAAATGTGGAAATGCGATTATCTTAACACGAAAATCAAATTAAATTTTTTTTGTGGTAATGTTGTTCCTGTACTCGTACGCACTGTGATCGGTAGTGGATAAGCCCCACATAAAGGAGGAGCGACAAATGCTTTGCTGGCGATGCAATGGAACCTAATCTCCCAAGATGGCAGCGAGTGGGTCAGCTCAAGAGTACTTGATGTAGAACAGTAGAGGAGAAGTGCGGGCCTTTCAGAAAATCGGTGGTGGAAACGCATTTCAGCGATCCATGAGCAATGGCGCGTGGGCGTGGTTGTGTGGACACCCCAACAAAAGGTAAATCGCAACTATATGTATGTATACGTCGCCCTTGCAACCAAAAATTTCATCCTTGCACTGTCCTGGTGAGACCTCAAATGCAAGTCACTTTATCACTTAAGCAAGTCTTCGTATGTGGTGTCCGGATAGCTCAGTGGTTAGAGCACAAGGCTGTCGTACGGAAAGCCACGGTTCAAATCTCATTGGTGGTAGTGGAACTTGTATCGTGATTTGACGTCGGATACCAGTTAGCTCAGCTGCGAATGAGTACCTGAGTCAAATCAGGGTAATAACCTCGGGTAAGCGCAATGCTGACCACATTGCCTCCTACAGGGTACTGTAATCTCGCTCGTCTCAACTGTAGGCATATGATGGGTAGATGCTATCTCGGTGACCGCAATAACAACAGTGCAAGGCTTCTGGCCTCGAAAAAGACTTGAATCGGATGCTAGCTTCTCCTCGATTATTTGTTGCGATTGCCTCTATCTGTAGGGAAGGGAGCATCGGCCTCAAATTCATTCCTTTATTTTTTGCCGTAAAACATCGTTAAGGGCGACAAAAATATACCCCAACAGTCTCTTAATCTTAAAGAAGAAAGGCCTCGTCTGTAGTGTGATACATGTGTGCTCTCTTCTGGTCGAAAGACCAAAAAGACTAAAACAACCATTGAACAAGTTAGAAGGCCGATCAGTAAAGAAAAGGTTGGTCTCCGACTTAGATTTAGAGAAAGCGGTAAGGAGAGGTACAAAGGTAAGTTTCCAGTTGGACGGGTAATTGCAATCTTCATATCTACATCAATAGATGGAACGTCAAAGCTTCGAACAATATATACACCTTGGCTGCACTGTTTTTTTTCGTTAATTGTGGGGGTCCAAATCTGATACACGACAATTTTGCATTTCCTTTTTCTTACAATATCTAACAATGCATCCCAATCAATGCTAAGCTGAAGCTATTCCCCTTTAATGCAAGGTAAAAGAAAGTGACCCCCACTGACAATACCGCCAGCAGAAGCTCCCGGTTTTTCTTAAGTTTTGTTTATGTTGTACCCTTTAGGTACTCTCACCCAAAATATCATCACACCAAAGACTATAGCGGCGTGCCGGCCAGATATCCCGGTACATCTCAAAATATTTACGGCTTGGAGATACCTACCGGTGGAGGATTAAAAGGGAGTTTCACGTCATCCGAAATACCACCATTGGTGCTTGGTCGGTAGATAATTAAAGCACTGAAAAAGGAATCCATTTCAGATTAGTCGAGCTTCCTTTCCATAAGAAAGGACAAATGTCGTAGTTTGGATGCTTTCCGCTTTGGGTTTGTTATACCATAATACAGACAGCGTGATTATATAAGGACGCCATGCTATAACATGGTTGCCTACCTAAAGGTCTACCAATTTGATATAGAATAAGGCTTCTTCAGAACTCGATCTCACAAGCTACTATACTGAAATAAATTTAAACTTTAGGTGAAGCCATAATTACAACTTTCAGTCAAATATTCAGTGCTGCAATCGGTAATAATTACTAAAATGAATCCCTAAAAGTAAGAACAGATAACCCTTTTACGGTTCATTTTTTAATTCATAGCACATAGTCAAATGTTAAACTTAAGAATTTTAATCAGCATAAAATCCACTATGTGGTGCAATAGTTTGATTCATGCATTCTATCAAGTTCAGCCGGGTCGATAATTATTCCACTTTCTTTGCTTGTCGTAGATAAGAACGTATTGTCTAGTCCGCTTAGCGACTTCCCAGAAGAGAATGCTTGAAGTTGGTGATAATCTATACATTTGAATGTACATTTTATAGATGCCTATAATTAGACTAAATATAGATTGATATAATAATTTATTATTCCATTTTTATCTTTTCAGAAGCTCATCTCATTCAGAAGAACCATATAGTGTGGCAATATCGGACTATGTCATGCCCTCGAAGAAATCATCACTTACTTCTTTTCTATTGTCTCTTCGTGCTTGTTCACGTTCAGCAAACTGTTAACTCGTTGCAGAATGGATACCACCGACGTCCGGTGGACACACATCATCGCTACGGACACAACCCACTACCGCCAAGATATTTTGAAGAAGGAGTAAAAGTCGAAAACCCTAGGCGAGGGGATCATATGATAAATGGAGCAAGCGAAGAGCAACAAGAACACCATTATCGCCATCAACACTATCGTCAGTTGCATCACCGCCAACAGCCAAGTGCAAGTATAAATTCATTAGGAAGTGACGAATTGCAGGGATCCCATTCTGTGTCACCTTCGCAGAAGAAACTGCATCTACGTTCCAAGAGTAGGAGGATCGTGGAGGCTGTACATGCCTTCCAGGCCTCTTCGACTCCTCGTCCAGCCTCGTTGCATGGACATAACCCACATAATCGCTATCATCCCCATCATCAACCGCCGCAGAGTCATCAAACTCCTTACCATCCTATGCATCACCAGACACCTAGGCCTCGACCGGACAATAGCCTCGAGTCGCGTAGAAAGTCATTACCGTGGGCAGTGAATCGTCATCGGGGATCGAGTGTCATCAACGGCTTTGCCACAGCCTCGCCTCCAATTACAAAAGCGATACCCACAACCAGCCATAGTGTACCAAGCCTTACCTATCCTAAGGGCGGTAGCGAGGGAGCAAGTCCTCAGCGAAAGCATTCTCATTCGAAACACTTGGATGCGACGGAAGATGATGACAATGATAGCTATGATGACGACTACTACGACTATGAGGAGGATAATGGCAACGATGACGACAATGAAGACGATGATGACAATGGGCATGCAAATGAATATGCGAATGCCTATGGCGGCATGGATGCAGGTTTCGATGCACACGGATATGCGGAGCCAACAAAAAGTGCAGTGGAAGGATTCGCAACAAACGACGAGAACTCGTCTTATGCGCTCCATGAGAACACAATGGATTACGACGACTATGTGAGTAAAAGAATGGAAATGAGTACCTTAATTTTTGCTTTCTATGTATATTAATGTTGATACAGGGTGATGTGATAACTTGATCCTTGCCGGCAGCATTTCGTTTTCTTGTGGTCTTGGCTTTATCCACTTTTACAGGCACAATTTTCATTTTGCAAATCGGGAATTGGAATTTAAATGAACTTTTTATATTAAAATTGACAGGGATGAAAGGAATACAATTGCCCTGGAATATTATGACTAGAAATAGTTTATAATGTAAAATTCGAAAGGACGTCTAGGAGGGACTTTATGGTACTCATTACATTAATTCTGGCTGATGTGAATTCATACTTTATATGCATATTAAAAATGCAACAAAGCTGTTTCCCTTGGTCTATTTAAATGACGATAACTGGCAGCAAAAGATTTCGCCAAAACGCCTTTTGACGGAAGTCGTTTTTATTGTAAATATCCTAGAAAAAATGAAAACAAGCCGGAACCTGGAAGCTCTGCGCTTCAGATGTGAAAGGCTTTGTTGACTTCCGTTAGACATTTCGATATCCAATTCCATGTGGTACTGACATATTATCTCTAAAGGACTCCCAATTTGACGCAAAAGAGGCAGCTTTGACCAACGGTAACTCTGTTAACAATAGTAAAGATTTCCACTAAACTTTCCAGTACCACTTAGTAGGTTACTTCATATTAAAGCCTATATTAGTGCAAAGAATGAACTTAAGAGAGTTTCTCGGTAAATTTTGAAAGTATATTAGATGCGCAAGTAAGTTTTTTTTATAAAAATGCAACTTTATTGTGAAAAAATAGTTACATGCAAATCACTGAAAGGATTGCCCATCGCTAGCAACAATTTTTCCCTATCTTTCTGGCAGAGTTCGAATCTCTTATGTCAACGACAAAAGTGTTCGTTTTTGAAGCTATTCGGATCTGGCCGATCGGCCAGACGATGTGCCATCGAACGGAATAAGTTATAATTGAACGATGCAATATCTGGGGAATATGGCGGGTGGGGTTGGACCCGACCGGACCTCGGCTGTGTCTCTGCTCGCATTATTACCGCATTATGACCGTTCTCGCTCAACTTAGTCGCATTAATTAGAGTCGATACCATTCCTCAGTGATATTTTCGTTCGGTTTCAACACCTCATAGTAAATATTATAACACCAAGCAGGTCCCACGAAATCAATACCATAACCTTGCAGCGTGTTTATTCGAAAGAGCCGATGACGTAGTAACATGACGGGGCAGTCCACATGATTTTCTTTTCTTTGGGTTGTTGTAATGAATCCATTTTTCATCACCCGTCACGACGCAGTGATGAAAACCCTTCCTTTTTCATGGATCCTTCCTTTCGGTTTGGCATGGATCCTAATCGAATAATTCCTCCAATTACAAGGCTTCGAAGACTTCCTTCCTTCACGTAGACAGTCATCAACATCGAAATCACCGTCTCTAAAGCGACGGAAGCAATCACCTAGAGCATAATTTCTGTAAACTTTTTGTAAAGCTCGATGCGCACCAGCCGCCGTTTTTTTTTCAACGAAATAAGAAAAATAATGCTTTCCGCATATGACTATTATTTGGCACAAAACCAGACATTTTCACACAACTAAAATGTATGACGAAACCATGAAATCACTAATATGATAAATCGGTTTATTTGACATTTATCTCAGCTTGGTCCATAGCGTTTCAAATATGTCAAAATCAACCAGTACTTACCGCTCGAGGCATCTGCTGACAAACGACGAGAACTTGATTGCACACCTAATATTAATATACTATTATTAATTCCATTGGAACAGATATCGATATGGAGGGTGTTTTGGAGCCTAGATATCGTATGTCATGTTGTGTCATGATTTTTTCAGTTTTTTGTAATGGGTAGTTTCTGAGAATGACACCTTAATGACCCCTCACTCTTACGTTTTGAAATTGTCTTCAAAAGTAAGACCTGATTCGAAAAGTATTAATTGAGACCTTTCATTTCATATGAGTGAAAAATTGTACTCTCCCTCTTTTGTGGGGGGAGCGGGGGGGAGAGGGGCACCCCCCTTGGATTCAACGTAGAATAATGTTACTCACTGCATGCGTCTGCGTTCACAGTTGCCACCTTTCCATCCAATTTCATATCAATAGGTGTGACGTATTCTGAGAAGAATGCGTGTGACAAATGGACAGACAGTAAACCGATTTTAATGTGGTTGTGTTTTCAACAAATCCTTAAAAAAAATTAAAAAGCTTTCAATTTCATTACCAAATAAGTACTTCACTTTTAATAATCTAGATCCAATAAAACCCGCGGAAGTCAAATTCATGCCAGAGGTGATTACCGAGTTATACAATTGAGGAAGTACAAGTAGTCTCTATAGTCGGCTGGCGATGTATTTATCCGTTTTTAATGGCTATTTTTGAGAAGATCCTACCTTAGAATGGCCCAAATTCTGAGCGTATCTATCAGCACTTCTACGGCCAGTGCTGAAATTTATGAAGTTAAAAAAGTCGCAATTGTCCCCTCAGCGGAATATGTTTAAATTGCCACATTGTCCTTAGGTCCTTAAAATTCAAGGAGCTCTATTTATTGTAGTTGGATATGTGGTCTGATTATATTATTAAATTTGGTGGTTTGTATTTCATTACGGGGTTTCGATAAATAGGTCCAGTTTCTCCTCGCAATCTATTGTAATGATCACTTCTTGTTATACGACCGTCGTGGTGTATGGATTATAAGGTGTTGCTGCATCGTTATTCATTAACAACCTATGCTGAATTTTCGACCTCAACTTATTCTAATACGAAATTTTTCAGGTGACAAACTGCCATTTTCGCCTCAGAAATATTCAAAACGAAACATCAACCTATCCTAACTAACGCGCTACTTACCACCAGGGTTGAATGGCAGCCATATATGTATAACGTGGTACTTAAAAATATCAAAGTATACCGTGACATGCACAATAATATTTTGAATAATAGCAGTAGCAAAAAAATGATCCCGCTTTCTTTAGGACGCAGAAACTTACCTCTCCTTCTTCTTTAGCTTTTGTACCGTTCAGAAACGGGGTGACTCGTCCTCATCAGCTGCGCAATTTTTCTCAGTCAGAGGCCTGATCTGGGTGCAGTCGCCAGGCTTTCAAGTCAGCATCCAGCGTACCAAGCCACCATTGACATCATTGTTTCGGCTGGCTTTTGGTCGTTTTCCATTGATTTCGATGTGCAGGCCAATTTTGGCAACTGAATTCTGATTAGCGCGAATTACGTGACCATACCATAGAAGATGCCTCCTTTGCAATTTTTCCACGATCGAATCAATCCCATATGGATCGCGGATATCCTCATTTGGAATGTGATCATGGGGTGTTATACCGCTGGTCCAACATAACATCTTCGTCTCCATTACCGCGAGACGCCGTTCATTGTCCTTTATAGTCAGCCAACAACCAAAACAATAGAGGGCGACAACGCGGACGAAACTGCAGTAAATATTGGATTTGAGATAATCTGATAATTAAATCATTCAGTTCTGGCATTCAGGTCGTTGCGACCAGTCGTCAAAAATTCTGTTTTATTCAGATTTAATCATCATTCGATTTTTGAACAATTTGCTTGAGATCAGCTTTGCTAGATATTTGGAAAACATCATCCGCATAAACCAGTGTATAGAGCGATGGGTGTTGGATGTCCCGTGTGTCTATAGCAAGAGTAAAGGGGAGTGGTGTGAGGCGCTTTCTTGATGAACACCAACCAAGAAGCGGTTTTAATACACCCCCCACATTTCGAACTTTACTTTTCGGATCGTAGTCGAGCAATTTAACCCAGCGGACGCGTACTTGGTTTCGCCGTAGGACATACCAGATAAGTTCGTGGCACACGGTTAAATGCCCTCTCTATATCCAGAAATCCAATATAAGAAGGGCGATGTTTGTCACGGTGTTTCTTCATGAGTAACCGCGCGGTCTGTATTGCGTTAGAAGCTCCACAGTTGTTGACAAATGCGCACAGATCTCGGGAAAGCTTGAACCCTTTTATAGTGTACTACTTAGGGTGGAATAACAAGCTCTACTATACCGCAAATTTGTGTTATAAGTCGATGATGCGAAGATCGAATAAATGAATAAAACAATTTCTCCAAAGATTTAAAAACGAACGTGGGGGATCATAGTTTAAGGTATTTTGTCATCTGCAGCCAGTAAAATGAAAGCGACATTTGAAGCTGAAATAGGTTATTTCGAAGAAGCGCACATTATTCATTTATTTATTTAAGAAATCAATAAACATAGAGAATCCAAATAAGTATTTCCTCTAGAAGGGAAGGCAGTTGGATTACGCTTAAAGCTATAATAGGAAGAAGAGTCCAATGGACCAGTTACAATCCGTTATATCATTGTCTCTGAATCAGGAGTGGAAATATAGTTCTAGCTGCGAACATTTCTACACTACGCGTGCTATTTTAAACCGTGGAGTATGCGATTTAAATTCTGGTTTGCGGTTTGGTTGAACATGTGTGTTACGCATTTCGAAATGCCAAGGCTGCACCCAGGCTCGTAGAAAGGAAATCTAGACCCTGGATTAAAGTGATTGGAAAAAATTGAGATCGTAGTGAACATTATATTGGTCTGAGGTGAAAATTATGCGGGCCCTGTTTTTCCTGATAAACTTGGACTAATTGAATAGTCGGGTTTGTGGATTTCTTTTGCAAACCGGGCACGACGGCTGTGAAGATGTTAGCCTTACTTTTTCGTCTATCTTTCGTACTTGCTTGAGTAGATGTATGTAAGAGTTGTTGTTCGCCTCATGTGTTAATGTGGGTGCATGCTGCCATCATTAGTTAACCCTAATCTTCAAAAGACTTGACCTAACAATCTGTACTTCAAAAGTGTTATAGTTGATTACACACTGGCGAGTGCTATACGAGGTGTCACTGCCAGATCGCCGATATCTAGAATTCAATCTGACTATTGCGGGTGAACAGTCTGCAGTACAAAGGCGGAACCCTAGGAAAACAGATTGGGCAAAGTTCAATGAACTTCTTGACAATAAAGTACAGTTCCGTAGGCGACTAAGGACTCCTTTGGCGCTGGAAGAATTGAAAACTCTGAACTGCACACTTTTAGAGTGCTATGAAGAGGCTTGTCCTATTTCCCGAGGCCAAAGCGGTAAAACGGTTTCTTGGTTGAACCGAGAACTGCAAAAATTCAGGAAATCAACCAGGCGACTTCTAAACCGTGCTTGCAAAAGTAACAAGAACAAAGACTGGTTAAATTTCAAGAACTCACAGCGTGAATATAAAAGGCTCGTTAGGTGTTCGAAACGAGACTCTTTTAGAGCGTACTGTGAGGAACTGGAAGGCGAAAGAGAGACTTCAAGGCTGTGCAGAGTCCTCAAAAGGAATGAATCGACCAAGTTGGATTCTCTTAGAAAAACCGACAGTAGTTTGACGAGCTCCAGACTGGATTCAGTACAGACCCTCCTGGAAGTACACCACCCGGGAGAACGGGTGAGAGAAGTGACAGGGGGAGAGCTAACGGTTCTTGCAATCCCTTCAACACGCAAGTGCTGCAAGGGGAACACTGCGAAAGCATCAAAAAATGAGAGCTGCCATACTGTCCTTTGAATATTGCGTGGCGTGGGTGGCATCTATCCGGCAATGCTAAAGGAGGGTATGGAGCATTTAGAGCGACCTCTAAGAAATATTTTTCGAGGATGTCTTGCTCTGGGCTACGTGCCTTCCTCTTGGCAAATGGTTAAGGTAGTCTTCATACCGAAACCTGGGAAAGGTGACTATTCTAATCCAAAGAGCTTCAGACAAATCAGCTTGACTTCCTTCTTGCTGAAATGTTTGGAGAGACTGGTGGAGCGTCACATTCGTGGAAAGTCGTGTAAGTCTACTCTTCATTCTTTGGTCACAAAGATACAGGATGCAACTTTGAATGGTGAGTACGCGATGGGGGTGTTCGTGGACATTGAAGGGGCTTTTGACTGTGCGTCTTTTCAAAAACTTTGTGATGCTACCAGAGTGCATGGTGTTGATGATGCTATAATTATGTGGATCCATGCTATGCTAATGCAGGGATTGCTGTGCGCTGAGATGGGTGTCGATCGCCACCTGACTGCAGAAGCAACGAAGGGCTGCCCTCAAGGAGGTGTGCTTTCGCCACTTCTGTTAAGTATGTTGATCGTCTCACTACTATGCGAACTTCAAAATTTGCCAATACACGCTCAAGCTTATGCTGATGATGTGGCTGTGCTTGCTGTTGATCGGGATCTTGGAACGGTGTGTAGGAATATACAACGTGCCGTTAATTTTATAGAGAGCTGGTGCTTATTGGCTGTGCAGACAGACCTTTGCCTCGACATGGGGACTCAGGCCTCATGTAGAAATGTGGATATACGTTGCCATTATTAGGCCGTTGTTCGTATATGCATCCGTAGTGTGGTGGGTTAAGGTGAGACAAAATGACAAAAAGTCTCCGGATGTCTCAAGTGGTTAGAGCGCTGGGCTGTCGTAGCGGAAGGTCGCAGTTCAAATCTCGCTGGGGGCAGAGGAATTATCGTGACTGGATGTCGGACAGCAGTCGACTCAGCTGTGAATGAGTACCTGAGTCAAATCAGGGTAATGATCTCGGGCGAGTGCAATGCTGACCACATTGCCTCCCACAGTGTACTGTGGTGTACGGTTACGGTCTTGAATGAAGTGCTCTAACACACTTCAAGGCCTTGATTCAAAATGGATTGTTGCGCCAACGATTATTATTATTATAAAATGATTTTCACCGTAAACTAGCTGCACTGCAAAGACCTGTGTGTCTGGGTATCACTGGTGCCATGAGCACCACATCCAGCGCAGCTCTGAATGCACTACTCAATTTGCAGCCCCTGGATATATTTATTCAATGCACTGCAATGAAAACAGCTCATAGACTAATTCGATTAGATCTATGGGGAAACAACGTATGTGGGGGGCACAGAGCACTGGAAGAGTTACTAGGAGGACTGAATCCAGTTCTTACAATGCCTTCCGATTCTCGTGTCCCCATACATCTGTTTGGTAGAAGATATGAAGTTACCCTGAAGCGTAGAGAGAACTGGGAATTCGCAGAGGAATGCGTGGCGAGATATACGAAAATCTTCTATACCGCTGGCTCAAAAACAGAAGAGGATTCTGGAGCCAGAGTCTACCTCTCGAATAAATGAAAACGAGTAGTAGGCTTTTCCTTTGGGACAATATGCAACGGTTTTTCAAACCGAAGTTTATGCGATCCTAAGGGCGGCAAACTGGGTGATTGACGAGCATCGCAATCTGCAGTGACAGCTAAGCTGCATTGAGGGCATTGAGTAGTCCTTTGATCACCTCGAAAATCGTTCAGGAATGCAGAAACCGTTTGAACTCTATCTCTAGATTCAATGCGGTGGAACTACTCTGAGTACCTGGTCACTGTGGCGCAGAGGGAAATGAAATCCTGGATGCTTTAGCGAAAGAGGGGTCGATCTCCCCTATGCCGGGACCGGAGCCAGCAATTGGAGTATCAGTAGCATTGGCTAAGTCTGTTTTCAAATAGGGAACAGGCTTCTCACAATGACAGGTGGCAGAGCCTAAATGCTGTTCGACAAACCAAACTTTTCCTGCCGGAACCGAACATGCTTACCGCAAAGTTTATCCCGTCGAAAAGCAGTAGGACTTGCAGGTGTATTGTGGGCATTCTGACAGGCCATAATTCACTAGCTGGGCATATGTTCAGAATAGGAATTACTCAAGATGAGACGTGTCCTTCCTGTAATGAGGAAGCGGAATCCACGGCGCATTTAGCAACAGTTAATTGGCCAGGCTATGACATCAGTATTTTCGGATGTGCATGGTATAATATTCATCGACTATCTTGAGAATGGACCATCAACAACGACAACGAATATTACATAGCATTAAGGAAGCATTTAAAGGATGCAATCGCGGAAAAACGGCTCCATTTGTGCTGTTTGCCATCAAGATAATCTACCGTGTGACAAATCACTGAAAATGATACTAAAATTACATGAATTGGACTTCGAATTGGTTCCGCATCCACCGTATTCTCTAGATCTGGCCCCGCGAGTTTTTCCTGTTCTCAGACCTCAAGAGCATGCTCGCTGGAAATTTAGTGCCGATGAAGTGGCAATCGGCGAAACTGAGACCGTCGTTGAGGCTATATTAGCCTGCGAACTTTTAAGTCCACCTCATACAACGGTCTTTTAGACTGAAGTATAGATGATCTTAAGAGCAGCAACTTGAGCGATTGATGAGTGATTGAAGGGCAAGCGCATCGCGATCTATAGCGACTATCAGGTTGCATTGAAGACGTTGAGCAGTCCTTTGATCACTCCAAAGATCGTTCAGGAATGTACAAATCGATTGAACTCTATTTCTAGATAGAATAAAACTAATAGCAGTGGAACTACTCTGGGTATCCGGTGGGATGCCCTAGCGAAAAGAGGTTCGCTTCCCCCACAAACGGATCGAAATCCGCAATTGCAGTATGAGCAACATTGGCTAATCCTGGTGCCAATACCTGGGACAAGGTTCCCATAATGACAGGTGGCAGAGCCTAAATTCCGCTGGACACGCTAAACAAATATACTTCAAAGTTCATCTAAAATGATACGTGTTCATCCTGTGAGTCCTCAGAGGCTTCCCTCTCCCCCAACTCATATACATACATACGTTAAAGTTGCCATGGCTATACAAGTCAGCCAGTTCAATGGAAGTTCAATCTCTTCAAACTCTGAGGAGACGACAAGCTTTCAATCAAGATGCTCCTCCTAATATCTCTGTCAGAACAGAAGCAGTTGATTAGCTTACGTGAATTGACAAACATGAGGATATTATCTTACATTTGAGTGTTTGATCAATGACTTAGGAACTACCCTGACTAATTCCACCTTTATTTAGTTGTAGAATTTATTTCTTTTCTAAGCTGTCTACACTTCTTTTATGTTCACCCTTTTTCATCAGACGTAATGCATTCTTGGCGTCTGTGTTCACCTATCTATGTTTTCATAATCTTTTAACCTCTTATCTTCCTCGACATATTAACATTATTAGAGAAAAACCTCCGCCTTCATCGTGAGTGTATTTTCATAAACGTGATAGTACTCATGGTAAAAACATTTGGCACTTTAAATGATGAGCATGTTTTTGGTTTTTGCCTTCTAGAGAATGTCATTTTCACTCTTTGAAATTTAGTATCTGAAATGTAGATGTGCCAAGGTATAGAACGTAGCGAGGTACAAATTTTTTACAAGATTCTGGTAGGCTAAAAGCAAAATTTTTCACCTGGAACGCACACCTTAATCCCGTGGTGTGCAGAATTTTCGTCACAATTCATTCTTCTCAAAAGCGTTCCGTTCAGAAAATAGAGTGAATGAAGATAGCATTTACATTTACAAACACGAATGTACATATCTGCCTACATATTTAATATATCTATGTACATATAGGTATAGCTATATGAATGATTCATGCACGCAGAGCTTCATTTAATGGCATTCATTAAGCTGAAGTGCATTGAGCGTCGCCGTCTTATCTATCTATAATACTTTAAGAATCTCATGGCCTCTAAAACCAAGAAAATACCAACTTGAAAGATGGCATTTCCTGTTTGTAAAGGTGTCAGAATTGAACTATAGCTTCTAGGTACATGCGTGAGGTGGTTACCACGAAAACGACGACTTCCTCAAAATCCGCCTTATTACAAAACTGCCTAATTTGAGGTAAGTTCCGGTCGTACATATATGTAACAGCTTTAAGACGATCACCAAGATATGTCATAAGATAGTAATCCTCCCTTCCTACTACTCAACAAAAGCAGTATATATTTTATCTGTAACCCAACAGAAAATATCTCGTAGATGCTTCCTCTGTAGAAAGACTGGTTGTGTGAAAAAGAATTTATCTGATAAGAAGTAAATTTCTTGATAACGTTGAGATAATGCATTTTCGTATCGTACTGCATATCTGGAAACATGTGTAAAACAAAAAGTAATAGAGATGTTGATTTTAATCGTAATAAATGTTAACGACACTTTTATCCAGTTTATGGCTCACGCAGGGAGATTACAAGGTAATGGGAATACTGCACTTTTGGTAAATATCTTCATCTCTTTGAAATTGAATAGATTTAGATGCGTAGGTGTGAAGGTGGTGTAGTATTTGAATTGTAAGAAATATCATGTTTTTCAAGTATTGAGTAATTTGAAAAAAATTTTCTATTTGCTTTGTGTATATGTTGCTTCGTATTTTCCTAAGCTCAAGGCAGCCTAAGGCAGATGCAACTTTGTGAGTTGAACTCTCCTCACAATAAGTTTACAAAAACGATAGTTCTAGAGGATATCCTTTTTCATTTACGAAAATTATACTTTGATACGTTCACTATTTACAATAACAGGCTTTTCATACTTAAAACATTATGAATGCCCAAATAAATGCGCGAAATTAAGCCACATTTAATTCTGATTTCAACATGATCAAATGATGTTTATCTTATGGAAAAGAAAATGTTAATCCATCGTTTGAATTAGCAGAACCCAATTTTCCATGATTTGGTGGCAATGATCGAACTGATTTGTTGCATCATTGATGATGATGAATTTTCCATGACATCGTATAGCTCCAGTTTCATGATGGTCACATTGGTGATTCAGCTGTAATGCGTCAAATGCTTCTGGCATTATTGTACAGGCAAGTGGTTCTGGATAATCTCATAAAAAATATTCAAATGGAGCTAAATTACATTTTTTCGGAAAGCAAAGACGTTTTAATTGGAAAATTTAGACTTAATGTACATTTCGACAATGTCCAATGTCCAAATAGATGGATAGTGGATTCAAAGCCAAACAAAACCACAGTGGGTTTAGAGAGTCCCCTTGGAAGATGCTACGTCTAATTGGTATCTCTCCTGATGTTTGTGAAGATACCGGTTGCTTCGTGCTCCAATTCTTCCTCACTGTTTTCAGGAGAAGACCGACATTCGGGTTGATTTGATGCAAGCGTGATTCTCGCAGTAATCACGAATGTGATATGGAGTCAAAGGCTGATTCATAATCGATATAGGCTGTCGAGATATTTCGTTGCTGGTGGAGAGCCTACTTCACAGCTACTGTCTCTATTATATGCTGCTCTTTACAGCCTTTTGCGCATCCTGTTTGCTCCTTAGCTATCAATTTATGAACATTAACATGTTTTAAAATGTTCATGCAGAGAACTGAAGTGAAGACCTTGTAGGTAGGAAGGCAAGTAATTGGTCGACATTTTGAAGGGCAAGGGCCTCATTTAAAATTGGGTCGACATCCCCAGTTATTAAGCTTTTCCTGATTACTGGGTTCAGTCATTTAAGCGAAGCGTGGCCAGTTACCACTTTGAACGTTGTACCTTCTATGTATGCACTAAATTTGCGCATTGCCAACGCTGCCAAAAATTCCTAATCAGTGTGCGTAGTTTCACTGGGACAGAGTAAGCTTCTTCGAAATATACGCTGCAGGAACTTCATCTCCCTCCTCTAACTTCTGCATCAGCACCGCTCCTTTGCCATATTGACTTGTATCATAATGGAAAGTGAAAGGTTTAGAGAAGTTCAGGCTGTACAAGCCCGGAGCCGAAAAAAGACTCCTTTTTAGAGTGTTAAAGAGCGAGATGGTTTTCTCAGACCAGCGAAACTGATGCTTCTTCTTAAGGATGACTATCAACGGTGTAGTCAGCGGAGCGTAATTTGGCACAAATCGCTGATACCATCCACACCTTTCAATGAACTGCCGTTTTCTACCGGGGAAAATCTTTGATGGCGCGCACTTCGTCGGGATCGGTACAAATCGTCCCATTACCAATGATGTGCCCCAAGTATTGAATTTACTTCATTGCAAATTTTCCATCCAAACGTTCAAAGTCAAGCTAGCGCGTCTCATACAGGGAGCCACTTCCCTTAAGAGCAGCAATTGCTCGACGAAAGTCCCTGTGATGATGGCGTAAGTGGACAAGGATGACTTTTCCCATCAGTCGCTACATGGTTTAAGGTGGTCGCCCAAGAACAGGGAAGGACGCCTCATCCAGTGGAATTTGCTAGATCACATTCTTCAGATCTAGACTCGTAATATATTAATATATTTAGCCTCCAGGAGACGGTTGAAAATTCTTGACGAAAGCCAATGGATAAGTAACCTTCATGATGGGACTATTCATCTTACGCGCATCAAGGCAAAGCCGGACTTTAACAGGTTTCATCATAAGGGTAACCGGCGAAGACCAGGTGCTTTGCGATTCCTCGATGAGCCAAGCCGGCGTTCGATCAATTTTTTTATAGAGGAGCTTTTCGATAGCGCACATCAAGCTTTCCTTGTTAGTGACTCGTCAGCCGATGTTGGTTGACTGTGTCGACATTGTCTAGGGAACAAACTGATGGTGCAAATAAGTCATGTGCGAGTCTGTACTTGCGGTCAGTACCAAGGTATAAACGCTCTGCTACTGGGAAAATCCATTCTCTGGCCACTTTGTATTGTTGCAGCTTCATGTACATACAATGGCCTCAGAACCAAAAGGATCATTGTCCTAGGAACAATAAGTGATGGGAGCAAATCCGGGTACATATTATTATATTATCCGCTTTAATACTGTAATTTTTGGAGTTACTGCGGAAAACGCCTTCGCAATGCCTTCTTGCGGCTCTGTTCTGGAACTCGACAAGCATTACGGAAGATTTTCGCTTCTTCCGAACAGTCTTCGAACAAATGCCCAATTTGGATTTCCTGAGATTCACTTCAAGTCCACCTCCTCTCCAGATTCAGCAGAATATCTGGGCATTTGGTTAGAGAGCTTGCTTGAGAGGAACTCCCCTAACACTTCATACCGTACTAGCCAGAAAGAAAAAAAAGCTGCCTGTGAACGTTGCGTCTCAGCCCACTATGTAGCAACTCTACCAATTTATCTTGTGTTAAGCAATTTTCTAGCCGATTGGCTAGCGAACGCACAGCTTACTAGTAACTGTCGAAATCTTCGGATGATTCTTGTGTGCGGCCTCGTATCAGTTTGAGGATATCTCAATCATATAGAGATTGATGAAGAGGTTCACTCAATTCGTCCGATAGACTTGTGATAGTTCCAATACCATTTTATTGGCCTAACTCTGAATAGGCTTTGAACATAAGTACACAGGAGACCGAAATCCCACTGTAGGGTTGAGTGAGTCAAAGCCTTCACGCGGAATAAGAACTGATTGATTGGTAAAGACGTTAGTGTTTCATCAAATAGCTCCCAGGATGTCATAATTGCGAGGACATGATCTGCTGACATAACATTAAGCGGACTTACCTGGCATATGTAAGACGTGTCATCATCGTCTGAGTCATAAAAATCGTACACATATGTTAGTCAGGTCCGAATCTGTCGTCGTGTCCGTAATAGTTATCGGATCCGGACCAAAATTCTTCGAAAGATTCTTCTCTCAAAGGCGGTCAACCGTTCGCAATTTTCTTGTAGTAATAATTTCTTGTAGTAATAATAATAATTTCTTGAGTAGTACATGAGGACTGGCAAGATCATTGTATTGTACAGTAAAAGCTTTGACCTTACGGTGAGACGTTTCGAGTGGAACTGTTTTTGTAACCTGAAATAGGCTCTGTTGGCTATTTCGCGGATTTTTTTATCGGTGGTGATTTTCCACCCTAGATAGGAGAAATTATCAACGGTCTCAAAGTTGTAGCCTTCTATCTTTTTTATTCTCGTTTCGCGATTTTATGTAGTTGGTTGGTTTTTTACGCTGACGTTCTCACCATATATCTCGTCTTGCCTGCATTCATGTGCAGCCCAAGATCTCAGACCGCCTGCTCGATCTGAATGAAGTTGATACGTCTCGGGTTGTTCTTCCCATGATGTCCATATCAGCAGCTTAGGCCAGTAGTTGGGTGGATTTAAAGAGGATGGTGCCTCTCACATTTACCTCAGCATCACGGATCACTTTTTCCAGGGCCATGTTAGAGAAGACGCATGATAGGGTCTTAGACCGTTGTTGATGTCGAATGATCGCGAGAGAGATCCTGCTGCCTCAGCCTAGTCAGTCATCAATCTATTTCGTCGGGATACCGAATGCCATCTTGACCGTGTATAGTTTATATGGTTTATATAGCTTTATTCAAACCGATGTCGATCGAATCGTCGTAATTTTTTTAATAAATTTCAGTAACTTTTCCCTTTCTAACTATTTCCTCCTCCTTCCTTTACAGCTGATGCTACAGCTAATATCAGCCTCGGAAGATACTAGTCCATTTAAGAGGGAAATTTACACCCCCTTTTGCATGTATAAGGTCCCCTTGAGCTCGACGTAAAATGATTCCATTCACTGCAAGCAAGTCGGCTTTCCACCAATCTTTTTGTGAATAGTTACTACAGTTTCTGCGAAAAGTGAGAGAGTTCAATCGGTAAGAACTATCCGTTAGCTGATGAAAAGGTTCTGGGGACTATTCCTATTCCTCTTGTCGTACTATACTTCTCTACTCTAGAAAGCATAAAGGTAGCAGACGCGATTCCGAGGTTTTCTATGTGCAAAGGTGGCATTAGGATCGTGATGGATGATTCGAATACCAAGGTGGGTTCGAAAAACCCCATATAATGGGGAGGCATGGTTTTGCTGAACAACGGCGAAAGGGGACAACTTGCGGTTTTATTCAGGCACAGACGACTCATCAGACGCTATCTCACTTCTGGCCCGGGAGCAGCGTGACCGAAGTGATGAAAGATGAGGCCACGCAGGATTATTTCAATCCCAAAACAAAAAATACTGCTCTAACCACTAGCACTTTATTCCTATTAATTTCTAAGCCTACTAATATTGGTTGATTGAATATTGAATTAAGATATTGAAAAGATGGCGAGAATGCTGACATTCCTAATATTCCTTTGTGAATTGTAGTTCTTGTCCAAAATTTTCGGGTTACATTTTGATATTTTTCTCTCGTTTCGAACATCCTTTTTAGTGTTACACTTTTCAAATTTAATAGCAAAACGGCATGATTGTTTTTGGGAAATCTCTGCGGGCTATAGGAACACGACATTTGAATGTCCTAGGTATGTCTAGTCACTTTACAAACTTTGAAATTATCTTCCATTTCTAAATACATATATATCCATTGTCTCACTTTTCTGCAACATTTCTCTGTTTGACGGGAGACAAAGTTTTCCGCAATCCTACAATCACCACCAATTTCTCTTAGCAGTGGTGAATAATACATAATACAATTTTGGGACTTCAAGTGGAAAGAGTTTCCTTCTTTTGAAATAATTAATATCATTTTCGTTTTCCATTTAAATTCATTTACAAATATGAAGAGTGATTTCTGTGCAACTTTGCCTTGCTTCGAGTATGTGCAGTGACTCAAATTGCAATTTTGTTTGATCAGAATTGAATCTTCAGAGTAATTTCGCATTTAATGTGGTTGAATTTCTTAAATGACTGGCACTAAGCCCAATGGGTCTGTTCCCAGTTTTCATATGTGTTTACCCAATCAGTCATCATCTCGCCTGCACGATGATATAAAAAGTTAATAGTTAGGGGCGCAACATCGTGAACATTTGAAATTATTACAAATGAACACAAATTGCCACAGATAAACTTTCTCCATTCTAATCGAAAAGATTTATAGCATTTCTGACATTGAACTTAACCTGTTGCTATTTATTGGCCGACATGCCGACGACTAAATCCACTTCAAAATTCCAGACGTTCGCCGGCCGTTGGATTGATTTCCCCCTAAAAAAATTTAATATCATATAAATGAAGATAAAATACTGTCTCGCAGAATATCAACGTTTTAAATTTAGATCAAAGATACTTCTTCAGAACTGGGTAATTGTGTTAATTTTTACCATATGTCTGGTTGGTGCGAGATGGCTCCAAGCCAATTGAAAATAATTTAGTAATTGATATACTTTTGATATGGGGGAATTTCGCTCCATAATTGATTATAAATATATTGGGGAATTCACTTTGGGAAAATTCAAATCAATTAATTCAATGGAATATTAACTGGAACCAATCAAATATGGGAATCCCAATGTTGTGAAGTTAAATAGGGAAGATCAGATTACATTAACATATAAGCACTATATAACCTTATCATTGCTTGGGAACTTTGTGCACAGAGATCAACTATTGTCATCTTTTATGAATAACACATTTAAGTCAACAGGCAAGTCATGCGTGTGTTTATTAAAGATACGAAATACCTAAAAGTAGCGTATTCCAGTTAACGTTTGAAATTTTAAACTAGCATTCGTAAGAGCCATTCTTTCAACAGACAAAATTTAAAGGGTTCATCCTGTGTGAAGGCCGTTATTTGCTTTTTTAGAAATTTTTTGTGAAGAACTGGATAAAGCTACAAATATGAGTTTTTCACCATATATTTATTAATATTTTGAGCATGCGTAGTAATTTTCCCAACCCGATAGCGTGGTTCATTATTGAAATACTTTTTCTTATAAATTTTGATGTTTTTTCAAGGATTCTTTAGGAATATGTTCTTAATAAGTCATGAAAATTTCAAAGAATTTTGCTGGACAGATTTTGGGCTATGGTGGCAGTAGATTTTCAACTTGCAGTTTCAAGTAAAAGCATTTAAAAAGTAGAATGCGATTTTTAACCATAAAATCTTAATTGACCATTAGTCTGGTATACCTAGTCCATAAACCTTAGGTTTCTTGAAGAAACACATGTAAAGCCTTGACTTCAATTCTTATGAGTTTAGCGAAGTCATTTGAACGTCATTCGGACCACAAAATTCGCGCTTTATTGCGGCGATCGACGTAAACCTGGCATGTGACATTTGACCCGTTTAACACTATAACTTCCGAACGATTCCGAATATCAAAAAACCACTTTGCCTATATATTCGACACTATATCTAGATAAAATTGATGTAAAAAAAAAATCGATTCCTCGGATCCGACACACGGTTTTCCCCACCCCCTTAAGGCTGGGGAGCGGAAATTACTGTTCATCTTATCGGTAACGAATAACTTTCTGCTTTGGTTTTTATGTAATTTAATGTAATTTAATTTAAAGTATTTTTACGTAGAAAATCAATTGTGTAGTATTTTTAAGGACTTGCTTAAATACTAGATCTGTTATCTGTAATATTGAAAATAGCTTTGATAGTTCGCTACTGATCCTGTCGCCTGCCATAAACATGAGAGTCGCTATTTAACAAGCCTGGAGAATTAAGAAATTGTGTGAAGTTCTAAGCCTGCTATCAACTGCTGTAGGAATGCAAAATGTTATTATTTATATAATCCACAAAAATGACGGGTCCTATGAACTAAAATTAATAAACCAGTTTTGTGTCGTGATTCTAAGTGAGGCTTCATGACAACGAATCCTCAAGACAGATACTTTTATTTCGTCTAACATTTGTTAGGGCCAGACCTCTGCAACGCTTCCTACGATAGTCTGCTGAGACTCGATATGCTCGAAGAGTCGTGCCTGGTCGGTTATGCAGATGACGTTGCGGCACTTGTTGCCGGACGCACTGTTGAACAGGCGCAAAGCAGACTTGGCATATTGATGCGACGGGTAAGCGGATGGATGACCGCTCACGGTTTCAACCTTGCGCTGGAAAAAACCGAAGTAGCCATCCTGACGAGAAGGAGAATCCCGACCCTGCGTCCCATATCGATCGGCAAGTTGACTATAGAGTCAAAACCAGCGATTAAATACCTTGGTTTAATGCTCGACTCGAAAATGAGCTCCTTTGAGCAAATCAAAGCAGCAGCGGACAGGGTTACAGCTGGAGTCGCGGCCTTGAGTCGGCTAATGGCGAATGTCGGGGGCCCTATATCAACTAGGAGACGTCTCCTCATGGGAGCAACGCAGTCCGTTCTTCTCTGTGGTGCGGAGGTATGGTCTGATGCCGTTGTCAAGGAGATACATCGTAGACGCCGCACTCAAGTGCAGAGGCGGGGAGCTTTGCGAGTGGCGTCTGCTTATCGCACCGTCTCCGAACCGGCTGTGATGGTGATTGCGGAAGTGATCCCCGTTGCCCTCCTTGCCAAAGAGCGCAAAGCTATCTATCGCCGTAAGGGCGAAAACTTAAGGGAAGTGGTTGCCCGTGAAGAACGTCAACGCACCTTTAGCGAGTGGCAACTTTCTTGGCAAAATGAGCCAAGGGGAAGGTGGACTGCGCGGCTCATCGACAAATTAGACCCATGGTTAAACAGAAAGCACGGTGAGATTGATTACTTCCTTACCCAACTTCTAAGTGGGCATGGAGGTTTTGCAGTCTTACCTGTACAGGATTGGGAAAGCGCGATCTCCTGATTGTGTGTTCTGCAATGGAGTGGCGGATGTCACTGAACACACCTTTTTCGCTTGCGAGAAGTGGGACGGCCTCCGCCAGCAGCTTTATGCAGACGCAAGGGAGTTCTCTCCAGACAACATTGTCAGAGAGATGCTGAAGACCGCTGGCAGCTGGAATCGTATTGCGCATTATGTTCGAGCTCATCTTACTACGAAGAAGATTGAACTCGACCGGCAGAGGGATCGGACGGTAAGGGGTCCCTGAACTAACAACAACTCTCTTTCTCCCCTCCCCTCCCGTTGGTGAAAGGAATTTCCTGGCTTCAAGGCTCCCAAAGCCGGGAGACCGGGAGGGCTAGCCCGAAGTAATGTGTCAAACGGTTCCAGGCTAGCTCTCTGATGACAGGGAGGTGTTTAGTTGGTAGTCCGCCAGCGTGCTGTTGCGGGAGTCCAACACCCTGTGCGTAAACGCAATGACCTACCGTACTCAGCAAAAAACAAAACATTTGTTAAACAGTTAAAACTTCACATATGTATGATCCATCCGGATACTGGTTGTTAAATAAGACTCAATTTAACAGATATGTACAACATATCGGCATCAAACAGTCTTTCAGGGCAAGGCAGGCTAGGGCTCTTAGAAGCGCAAATACTAATGATAAGGAAGGTCTGCGGGCGTATAAGGTGTGATCCGACACCTAGTTGAAATATACAGCATTGTAGAAAAAAAGGTACTCAAAGTTTTTAAAGACGTTTTCTGATAGTGATCACGTCGTCCTGAATTGCACAGATGAATCTTTCCGTCCCAGCAAAGAGCTCCCCAACACACAGCCATCTGTTCGACAAATGCAAACCGACAAATGGCTGCCAAAGACAATTCACGTGTTTACCGTGCACTGGTTTTGACTTCCATTCATCGATCCGCTCTTGGTTCACCCCACTCAGGGGATTGAAAGATCGATCCTTGAAGCTAAATGGAATCAGCCCACAGTCTGCTTTACAGACGGCAGTCGCATGCAAGGGACACGCCTGCTCTTTGCTGTAGAAATAAGCACGTAGCGAGTCGACTTGGCGGAACAAACCTGTTACGCAAAATTATAATTCGCGAAGAGGACAATCAAAGAACGAACAACATCGAATCGGCCTGGTCAAACGAAAACAATAAAAATAGGAGACTACAACTTTGAGACCATTGAAAATTTCTCAGCTATGACGACGATTAATCCGCGTACGGTTGTTAGCTGCCAACAGAGCCTATTTCAGCTTACAAAAACTGTTTCGCTTGAAACGCCTGGCCATAGCGTCAAAGCTCTTACCGTACAAGACTATGTATGATCTTGCCAGTCCTTATGTATTCCTCGGAGATCTGGGTTCTCAGCAAAAAAATTGCTAACTATTGGCCGGGGTTCGAGAGAAGAATCCTCCGAACAATTTTTGGACCCCTACATGGGGATCGATGATTCCGTAGCCTACATAACGACGAAATCTATGATCGATGGCACGACCGTCAAGTTGTGGATAAAATCCGGCTCAACAAGTTGCGGTGGCCGGGTAATATAATCCGTAGGATTATGTGACCATAACTTTAAAGGATGGTGAATGGTTGGACCTCGGTGCAAAACCGGAGTTTCTTATTAAGGCAGGCGTAAATCGGATACTGGTTGTTGATCCGTTGATGATGATGATAAAAGAGGACATTGAATGTCAAATGCTGGAAGACATTGAATGTCAAATGCTGGACCGCCGTATCTTATGGTTCGTCATGTGCGACTACCTTTTAGAAAACATTCTAGCGTCAAATTCAGACTGCCCGCGGTTAAACATAGAGGCGTATCTATCGTGGCGCGGTCTCGTTTTTCTCGTGATGCAGTTTGTCCAATGTTTAATAACTGTAGCCAAAATGATTAGCATCTAGGTAACCTCATTCTTGCGACAAATTGGGCAATGACTGGATTTTTATATACAACAATAATCCGAAGCTTTTGGCTCGAATGATAAAGAGTAGGCTTGCCGACGACTGTGTAGACGCGTTGCAATGGTGTGCACAAATCACTGACTTGAATTGCATCGAGCTTCGTTTGAAAATTGGTGACAAAAAAGTCAGGGAACATAATTTCACAAAAACAGTTGGTCTACACATTTTCAATGAGTAAGAGTGGGTGGGACTAATTTTTTGGCTTGTTGGCTCCATGCTTCAGCGCCGTCGTGCAGTTATGACTGCGAACGATATGCGACAAATTATTGAACGTTTAATTCCCATAATTGTACATTTTGTTTTGTTTTACAAACAAAACCTTATTAAAATCGGTTTACTGTCTGTCTGTCTTTTTTTTTTTTTTTTTTTGTTGAGGAGGTGGAAATCTTCAAAAAGACACTGGTCTGGACACACCAGCGTGTGGGATTTTTACCCACTAAAACCACCCCCGACTCCCTCCCTGCCCCGTGGAACCACCATAAGGTATTACATCACGGGGCGGAGTCAGCTCACTCTAGCTTTGTCACCTTTCTTCTATACGCGGCGCACGTGACCGCGCTTTTCCTCTGCTTTTCGCAATTTATCTTGAATAGATGCGATCATGGAGTTGACCGCATCCCAATTCTCTTGATGTGCTAGCATTTTCGGTACCAGATTTTCTGGTACCAGCGCCTCTCCTAGAGTCTCCTCTAGATTCCTCCTTTCTTCCACAAATCTCGGACAGTGGAAGAATACATGCTCTGGGTCCTCTGGGACTCCATTGCAATTTGGACAATCGGGTGATGTCTCCAATTTAAACCTGTGAAGGTATTGGAGATATCCTCCGTGTCCCGTGAGAAACTGGGTGAGATTATAATTAATCTCACCGTGTCGTCTCTCCAACCACTCCTTGATGGCAGGAATGAGCCTGTGCGTCCACCGGCCCTTTCCCGAGCGTTCCCACCGCTCTTGCCATCTATTTATGGATCTCTCCCTCTCAGCGTTCTTCGTCCGTGATGAGGAAGAGGTTGGCTTTGCATTGTATATATTCGCCATCTCATCTGCCAAGATGTCAATCGGCATCATTCCAGAGATGACGAATGCTGCATCATCTGAGACAGTCCTGAAGGCAGAGCATACCCTCAGGGCTGTCCTCCTGTAGACTGAACTCAGTTTGGTAGCATTCCCTGACATCCACAACGCCTCCCTCCAAACTGGGGCCGCATAGAGCATGATCGAGGTCACCACCCTGGCTATAAGCAACCTAGAGGTATGCCGTGGCCCTCCCACGTTTGGCATCATCCTCGCCAGGGCCATACTAGCAGTGGATGACTTATCACAAACATCCTGTAAGTGTTGCTTATAGCTGAGCTTCCTGTCTATCACCACCCCCAAGTATTTGATGGTCGGCTTGGAAGTGATGATATGATTCCCGATTCTAACACAGGCGTAATTTCTCTTCCGGCGCTTAGTGATGAGGACCGCTTCTGTTTTTTCCTCCGCAAGCGTCAAACCAGAGCTCTCCAACCAGCATTTGACAGCACTGATTGCCTCGCTTGAGTATAACTCAGCATCTTCAAGATGCTTTGCGACAACAACCAGCGCTATGTCGTCAGCGTAACCCACCACTGTAGCTTCCTCCGGAAGGGGAAGATTAAGTACATCGTTGTACATTATGTTCCACAATAGTGGGCCCAATACGGAGCCCTGTGGGACACCGGCGGAAACAACGTACTCCTGCGGTCCGTCATCAGTGTCATACCATAGCCTCCTTTCAGTTAAGTAACTATCGACGATAGCAGCGAGATAGGGGGGAATACCAATCTTCGCTAGGGATTTGCGTATTAGATTCCAATTGGCCGAATTGAATGCATTTTTCACGTCCAGGGTTACTAGCACGCAATATTTGCTGGTACTACCCTTTCCGTGAATTGCATCTTCGGCCAAGCCAGTAACCAATTTGATGGCATCAATGGTTGATCTGGCTTTTCGGAACCCAAACCGCCGATCTGAAAGGCCGCCTTGGCTCTCAACAACCGGGAGTAATCTATTATAGATTACCCGCTCTAAGATTTTCCCCACCGTGTCCAAAAGACATATGGGTCGGTATGACGATGGTTCACCTGGAGGTTTACCAGGCTTAGGCAGAAGTACCAACTTCTGCCGCTTCCAAGCCGCCGGAAATATTCCTTCGGACATGCACGCTTCAAACAGCTCAGCGAACATGTCCGGCCTGGATTTCACGGCAAGCTTAAGGGCCTTATTCGGCACTCCGTCCAAGCCCGGCGCTTTATTGTCTCCTATTCTGCTGCAGATCTCCAGCAGCTCGTCTCTGGTGACTGGAGGAATTGCCGTCACATTCAGAGGTGGTTGGAATATGTCGGTGCTCTCCTCTTGCTGGGGGAATAACCCCTGGATGATTTTCAGCAAGAGGGTGGGACACGTGATCTGCGGAGAGGAGCGGCCTCTGAATCGTCCCATCACTATTCTATAAGCACTCCCCCACGGGTTGATGTCCGCATCTGAGCAGAGCTCGTTAAAGCATTTTGTCTTACTTCGCTGGATGGCGAGCTTCAGGGTTTTGCGGGCTGCCTTATAGGCGACTGTCTGTCTGTCTGTCCGTCTGTCTGTCTGTCTGTCCGCCACACGCATTTTTCTCGGAGACGGTTATAGCGATTGACACCAAATTTGGTAGAAAGGTGGGAACTGTGAACGCTCATGCATATAGTGAGTTACATCCTTTTACGGCGAATTTAAGGGGGGGGGGGGGGTCCCCATACATGCAAAAGGGGGGTGTACATTTTTTTTTCATCAAATATAGTCATGTGGGGTATCAAATTAAAGGTCTCAGTCAGTACTTTTCGAAGCCTGTATTAGTTTTGACTTTTGCTGAAAAGGTGGGGAGCGCGGGGGGTTGAAAGTGGTCATTTTTTTAACGAACCCATTCTCAGGAACTACCAAACCGGAAAATCTGGAAAAAATCAGGGGGCTGCCACTATATGGTGCCTAGGCTCCGAAATACCCTCCATATCGATACCTGTTCAAATAAAGTTAATAATAGTACATTACTATAATTTTTAGTAATTGACAGGAAAACCCCCTTAACTTCACCCTAGAATCACAAAGTTTTGCAGAAATGTAGGCTACAGTATAGAGCATGATCCTGCCAAATTTAGTGAAAATCCCACTATTACTAACAAAGTTATACTAGGTCAAATCTGCGCTCCTCTGCAAATTCAAGACTATGAATGTCAATATCACTTGAAAGGGGGATTTTCACATAATATATGCATATTTTACGTGCTACATGCTAATGGGACAAATTCACACCCAAATCTCTTTATAAAAGAAATACACAAAACCTTTCATACCTGAAGCGTCTAGCTTCCGGTTTCCCGACTTGTTAAGGTTTAATTTGTAAAACAAAACCTTATTAAATCGGTTCAATGTCTATCTGTCTGTCTGTCACAGAAACAGCTGTACCGATTGACACGAAATTTGGTGAGAAGATGAGAACTGTGGACCCCCAGATATGCAGTGAGTAATATCCTCCTACGTTGAGATTTAGGGGGGATCCCCGTACATGTAAAAGGGAGGTGTAAAAATTTTTTTCACCAAATATAGTCAGGTCTCGATTAGTACTTTTCGAAGCCGGTCTTAGTTTTAAGATTTGTTAAAAAGGCGGGGAGTGGGAGGGATCGAAAGTGGTGGTTTCTTTAACGGACCCATTCTTAGAAACTACCCAACCGAAAAATCTGAAAAAATTCATGAAGCTGCCTCTATATGTTCCCCAGGCCTCAAAATACTCTCCATATCGATATCTGTTAAAATTAAGTTAATAATAGTATTTTCCCATATTTTTGGGGAAATTAAGTAAAACCCCCCTTAGGTATATCCCAGAGTTATAAAAGTTGGTAGTAGTATAAAATATAATATGAAGCATATTATCTCTAAGTTTTATCAAAATTATACTATTAGTAACAAAGTCACAGTAGCTCAAAGTTGCCTTACCGTGTAAATTTACAACCCGAAGTACTAAATCGGATATGCTAAATGCATAGTCTTAACGGGCTACGTACAAATGGGATAGTTCTACACTCAAATATACTCACACAAGAAACAAGCAAAGCCTTTCATACCTGAAGTGCCCAGCTTCCTGAAGTGCCCAGCTTCCGGTTTCATTTCTGTTGAAGTATTTGGTAAATATATCAGCTTTTAAATGAGTGAGCACATCTTTTTTTTTCGCTCATCTAACGTGGCATTTGTCAAGAATTCTTGGGGTTTGTGCTCTCAGCCCGATTATTGACGGTTAGCCCCTTTGTAGGAGTCTCAACTGGTTGTGTCCATATCACGGGCAAAACTCCTTATGGGCTTCAGTGTGGAGTTGCGCTGTACCCCTAAGCTGCGACGGAGGTAGTGATAGGCCTCTCAAGCAATCCGTAGAAACCGGTACTGTTGTGCGAATCTCGGCGGGGTTCTGATTGTGGTCTGCAAATAAAAAAGGACTGTAGGATTAAGCCTACACGACAGGCATTTACGTTAAATTCCCTGGAACTTCATGTCATTGCACCTCGAATGTGAGTGTGAAGTTATTATTTGCTATATTCGTATCTTCAAATGATGTCCCTTGAAAGCATGAACTGTATTTCCGAATATACTGTAAATAGTGTTTGGATACTTGAGTGGTTCCATTAATATGAATTAGAATTGGAACTGACGGGTCAGTCGGTGGTGGGAAATTGACCTTGCCAGTGAAACAACGCATTGCACACGCAGCACATTATAGCCATTAGATCAATGATGACATTTCCACGCTTTTTACACAAAACAAAATTAAAACTAATTAAATTAAAATCAGTTCACTGTCGTTTTGCCCGTCTGTCTGTTACACGCCTTTTTCTCCGAGACGGATCTACTGATAGTGAGTGAGGGAACTGTGAACGGTTACGAATATAGTGAGTTACATAATTCTACATAGAATTTAAGGAGAGTCCCCATACATGCAATAGGAGGGTGTAATTTTTTTTTAACCAAATATAATCACGTGGGGTATCAAATCAAAGGTCTCAGTTAGTATTTTCCGAAGCCGGTCTTAGTTTTAACATTTGTTGAAAAGGTGGGAGTGCGGGGGTCGAAAATCATCATTCCTTTAACGGACCTATTCTGAGAAGCCATCCAACCGAAAAATTTGAAAGGAAAATTAAGAAGCTCCCACTATATGGTACCTAGGCTCCGAAATACCCCGCCTATACCGATATCTGTTCAAATAAAGTTAATAATAGTACATTACTATTATTTTTGGTAACTGGCTTTAGAACCTGAAGCGTCCTGCTTCCGGTTTTCCGACTTATTTTACTCTACTAAAAGCAATCATTATAATATACTGCTTTATTAGGTTCGATTCTCAATCTTGAGCCTGTCATCAGTGCTCAGCTCCATGTCGTATGTCTTGCTCTTCTGAAATTGCAGCAAGCGAGCACTTTTGTAATTCGAACATGACCCTGTTGAGATGTTTCGGCAGCCCTTAAAGTGGCAGCTCAAACTTGCATGTTGTCAAATCATGTATCTCGCTTGCCCGATGTTTCAGTAACTCTGGAAGTAGAGGCTCTGAATTGTTCTGTTTTCAGTCGCGAATCTCGTTTTTCAGATACTTTTGCAGCTCTATTGGCTGGAAGTTGCAGTGCATGTTTGGTTGATCTTCAAATATTCGGTTTTTTGAGTGGCATTTTCAATAATTTTCAGAAATTAACGTGCCACCAATCATAGCCATTATATGTCAGGGACACAGGCAGTGTTTGCCCCACTAATTGGGATGAGGAGTGCACACAGTGCTATTCCTTTTGTTTGCATGGTATCCCGTAATACATCCGATGTTAGGTAAAATGGTATGAAAGGCTTGAAGTGAAAAGGATCCTTTCTACCCGCTTTCGGAATGAGGATCATTTCCCCGCCTTCAGGCTCTAGGTATATATCCCTAAGTTATTCCCACTTTTCTAAGATACCCTAAGATGATTTCTAGCGCTCTGTGGAACATTGCTGGGTGATTCCATCTACTCCGGGTGATTTCAATGGCTTAAAGGTTTTACACCTTACTCTAGCTTCCGAGCATACCTCTTTTGTTAGTTTCCAGTTACCCTTTTCCCCCTTCCATTCGTGGTTGGGGTGTCAACCGGAATGTCGTCACCCTCCGCCGTGGTGTAGGGCCCCGGGAAATGAGTTCTGTGAAGCAGACTTTGTCTTCCTCATTCTCTTGCTATGTAACTTACATTCTTTTCCATTGTACCTTAGAAACGGTAACTAATTAATAGAATTCTGTATATTTAACTACATATGGCTAAGACATTTGCCCCGCATCAGCTAGTCAGAATAGAATGGTGCCGTCAGTTCACTGGAAGTAGCTGTAAAATATTTAAGATGCCATTTTTAACATAGTTATTGAACACTGGCGTAGTAGGAACTTTGAAAATGGAAAGAATTTAAATATGACATTCCCCAAAAAGATCCATTATTATCCCAATGAACTTGCCGGAAGTAGTAACATTGGCCTATTGACTTCTGACACTTAGCGTTGATTATTTACAATAAGAGGAAAATTAAGTCAACTATAATATAGTGAACTACCCATCCTCACATCCTTTTTATACAGTGCAATTTTACTTGATTTTCGAAGCAAGTATGTATCATGAAAAAGAAATTTGAAATTTAAATGGATTGGCCATTGTCATTCCTTACAAATGTTTCAAGGAATTTTTAGGATACAAGAGTGATTCAATATCAAACTCTTATGGTTATTAGATTTGATGATATCGACTTGTTCATATGTAGTAGAATCCATACTAAGGTTAAATAATTCCAGCTGATTTCTACATACAAACGATCGGCTAATCCCCTTTCCGAGATAAAAGACCTTTAAAGAAGTAGTAGAAAACTTATTTAAACTTAAGCAATTAAATCACTAATTTTCTGTTACAACATACATAGTTGATTTATAAATCTTAGGGTAACACTTTTGCCTTTAATAAAAACTCGATGAAAACTGTTTACCTTACTTAATTCGCCGTCTGCGAGTTTAACAGGCAAACAAACACCTTTTGTGTTGACTGTAAAATACCTAAAATAACTGAAAGGGTTTTAAACCGACAAGTTACCTAGGAGATATACACAAAAAGTACACCATGCCAAGTATGCAGCATATTATGTAAACCGGAAGCTACCCATTCCTAGGATTTCTCATTATTTCATTATCAGTCACGGTACAATAAAGCTGTCTGTTCAGGTGCAATTTATCAGCATAATTTCACAAAAAAGAATTCTCACAGGAATATCATATACATACACACAGACAGAATAATTTGAATATAATCACCCTACTGACCATCCTGAATGATGATAATAAATGATTCGTCTTTAATATCGTTGATATTTCATAGCCCGGTGGTGACATTTTTAACAATGAGAATTTTTCATTTTTCGTCCTTTTGTTATGGAAATATTTCTCCTGAATAGGGAAATCAGGACAGGTGCAAAGTAATGGAGGTTGACAAGAGAATGATATTGAAATATGGACGGCTAAAAATACTAAATATTGAATTATGGTATGGTGTTTCGATGCAGAAAACCTGAATGAATCGTTTGTTAATTTGGAATTTAATTTTTCTTTCAATCAAATACAGTTAATATAGAAAAAATTGGAGGCGAGAATGTTTTGGTAATATTCCAGCGTTACAATTCAGCCCTCGAGAAACAATTCTACAATTATCGCTAATATTAAATAGTAAGAACCTGTTCTGCTTATGACTTACTCCTAAATTGGTACTAACAAAACTGTAATTGGTTATCGGCATTTTGGATATACGATGGAATCCTCTATATTCCTGGCTCTAATACTTTCAATGCACTAAACAACTTCTCTTCTTTGTTATGTACTTAATTAATAGGTGATACGCAGTCTAACAATATCTACCAACCACAAAGACAAATCTGTTGTTTTGCCTATAATATGAAAGTCTTTAGCAAGAGTATGTTATCTGTTGGGAGTGGTCAAAGGGTAGTATAGCTCCCAGGACGAAACGTGGATTTGTACCCACGATGGAACATAAAACCTGGGAAATGCCTGCTGAATCAACACCAACAGCTCTACTACCAAACCCTATCTCCACCTCCACGTGGTGACCGCTGGGAGCTCTTTCTTAACGAAAAGCTGCAGACGGAGAAGGATAAAGACGAGTCTCCCGCGCCTAAAAACGGGACAAACTGTACCAACTGGTCCTCCTGGTTGGGGGTTGGGTAGGGCTAACAACACTACACGGAAAACCGATGTTACGGAGCCACGAAAGGAGCCTCGGACCGGATAGACTTTAAAACGACGGGCCCGGCAACGACAACGGATTAACGATTTGCGCATTTTCTGATGGAACGTGCGCTGCCTGTGCAGAGATGAAGCTGATGAGCAGCTAGCCGATACCCCGTCCCAATATAGGGCTGATATAACAGCGTTACAAGAGACGCGATGGACAGGGACCGGTTTCCTGGAGAAGAGCTGCTACACCATATATTATAGCGGTCATCCAGTAAACCATGTGCTCGGAGTAGGTTTCTTAGTCAGGCAAAAAGTGAAACCTGCTGTTATCGGCTTTAAAAACATAAACGAACGGCTATGCACTCTGCGCTTGCGAGACAAGTTTAGAAATATAAGCCTCATAAACGTTCTCGCCCCTACAGAGGCGGCTGCAGAGTCGGAGAAGAATACCTTCTACGAGGCAGTAGAACGAACCCTCGAAGCCTGTCCCAGATATGATACCAAAATCATACTTGCGGATTTTAACAGCCAAGTAGGCAAGGAGCCCATATTCAGGCGATACGTTAGCTCCCATAGCTTACACGAAAAAACAAATGATAATGGACTGCGGATTATTCAATTAGCAGGGTCACACGAAATGGTTGTTGGAAGTACCTGGTTTGCGCGGAAAGCGGTCCACAAACATACGTTGGCCTTTCCAGACGGGATCACTTTAAACCAAATTGACCACGTGTTGATCGAACGTCGCCACTATAGACTCGGATCACTATCTCGTTGGCATGGTGCTCCGAGCTCAAATAACAATACAACCTAGAATCCCCTCTGACAATCGGGTGAGAGTGAACACTGAAGCCATCCACAACACAACCCTCCGCGGCACCTATAAGAGGGAAATGGATGCCGCAATAACTGCAGTCAACAGAGGACCTGGAGATGAAGCATCAACAAATGATCTTCACAGCCACCTGAAGAACGTTATCATGGATACGGCCACAAACATACTTGGCCCCAGCCGGAAAAGGAGTCGGAACGGCTGGTTTGACGATGAATGTAAGCTAGCAACCGAACGAAAGAATGCCGCATACCGAGTAATGTTGCATTCTCAAAGAACGCGGGCACGCGCAGAGACTTATCGCGACTTCACAGACGGAAAAAGGAAGCCCGGGAGAACCAACAAGTCTGTGAACTCGAAAAGTAGAGGGAGCAACCGCACCAGGCGCGGAAGTTTTACCAACAAGTCAGCAGGATGAAGCCTTATACACCTCGATGCTCATCCTGCCGAGACAAAGCGGGAAATCTGATTTCCGACAGAATTGAGTATTGAGTACTTTGATGAGCTATGAACAACCAGAACATCGGCGAGTTGGAGGTCCCGCCAACTGAAGACGACGGACAAATACTGCCACCACCAAGTTTAGGAGAAACAGTCCGTGCAATTCATCTTCTAAATAATCATAAATCGCCAGGAGCCGATGGAATTATAGCCGAATTAGTTAAATATGGAAGCGAGCAGTTACACCAAGTGGTTCATCAACTTGTGCTCAAGGTATGGGACAGCGAATCAATGCCAGACGATTGGCAAAGAGGCATTATCTGTCTCATACATGAAAAGGGAGATATCACACAGTGCAGCAATTATAGAGGTATCACGTTGCTGAGTACCATCTAGCATAGCCAGGGTAAAACTGTACGCGATCATGAGAGAATCCGGTATCCCGACAAAATTAATAAGATTGACTAGTCTGACCCTGACCAATGTGCGAGGCCAGATAAAAGCAGCAGGATCACTCTCAAGACCATTCGACATCAACAACGGGCTACGAGAAGGGGATGCCCTATCATCGTTCCTCTTTAACCTGGCCCTCGAAAAAGTGATACGAAATGCTGAGGTAAATGCAAGAGGTACAATCCTCTTTAAGTCCACCCAACTACTGGCCTATGCTGACGATATCGACATCATACAGAAGAACCACCCGAGACGTACAAACTGCCTTCATCCAGATCGAACAGGCGGTTTTTACCTATGCGTCTCCAGTGTAGGAAACTACCTCTCAAATATAAAATAAGAAGTGGTATTTTCTTAGGGGCAATATATAACGTCCCTTCAGGGTGAAGTATATGCCAACCTTAGAATGACAGCCTGGGAAATTCACCAGCAATTGAAAGACAGCTGTTAAACAAGTCGAAATACCGCAAGCTCGATATTTCGCGTGTAAGTGTTTTGTGTTCATCTTATGTGATAACTTTCCATGCAGTTCAGCATAGTCCTCCATATATTTCCAAACTGCAAAATATACACACCAATTTAAAATGATTGTACACATCTGCATACTTCCGACTTATTCCGCATGCAAATTGAATTGAATACTGCAGTTGCTAGTGTACACATATGTACATGCGTCTGTTTAAATTGGCACCACGTGCAACTCAATTAGTACATATGTGTCTCTGCCTCAAGTAATTGATGCTGATATAGAAGTAACCAAAAAGAGCTTTTGCATATATAGAGACCCTCCCTTACATTCGTAGGACAATGTATGTGTGGGCGTTCCTACAATTCCCACCCTCCCACCGAATTCGGGGTCAATTGGTAAAACCGTTTCTGAGAAAACTGCGTGTGACAGACAATTACACCATCAGGTGCCACCAGGTGAGACGAACTGCCTAGAGGGCGGTAGGTAGGATCGATCAGGTGCAAAAAGAGCATGCATACAAGGAAAATCGCAAAAGTCTCAAAAGGAAATGCTTTAAGGAACTTTGCTCTGAGGCGCATGTAAACCCGTTTGGAAGCACCTGTAGAGATATGATTTGACGATTCAACGACCAATCATTTACGCAGATATCATGTGCTACTCTTTTGTTGACAATCATCCAGGGGTTATTTCCCCAGCAAGGAAAGGGCGCTGACACCATTCAGAGAACTCTGGATGTGACGGTGATTCCGGCAGTAACCACAGTCGGGACTGGACGGAATACCAAGCCCACCGGTAAATCTAGACTGGACATCTTCACGGAGTTGTTCGAAGCCTGCAGGTCCGAGGGAGTATTCTGTACAGCATGAAAGCGACAGAAGTTGGTACTGTTGCCTGAGACTAGCAAACGTTAGGTTAGCTATCCTGCTATATACCCATTATATCTTTTAGACAGTGTGGGGAAAATGTTAGAGCGGGTAATCTATTATAAATGTTCCCGATCGTTGAGGTTCAAGAAGAATTTTCAGATCGACAGTTTCGGTTCCATAAAGCTAGATCAAACATTGATTCCATCAAATTGGGTACTGGCTTGGCTAAAAATGCACTTTATAGAAAGGCTAGCACCAGCAAATATTCTATGGCAGCAATCCTGGACGTAAAAAAAGCATTCAATTTGGGTCATATACAGAAGTCCCTGGCGACGATTGATGTTTCCACCTATTTCGCAGTCATTGTGGACAGCTACTTATGAGAACGTACGCTCTGGTATATGGGTGGACCAATTTTAATAATAATAATCGTTGACGCAACAATCCAATGGGATCAGAGCCTTAAAGTGTATTAGAGCACTTCATTCAAGACCGTAACGGTGCACTACAGGATTATAGTACCTTGTAAGAGGCAGTGTAGTCAACATCGCGCTCGCCCAAGATTATTACCTTGAGTTGACTCACATCTGAGTCGACTGCTATCCGACCTCAAATCACGATACAAATTTCACTGCCAGCAATAAGATTTGAAGCGCGACCCCCGGTAGGACAGCCTAGTGCTCTAACCACTGAGCTCTATTGATGATAATGAATCTTAAGAATCGTCTTTTTATGAAATTTAAAAAGAAAACATGAAAGGTTTGACTTCGTGGGCACTGTGTGCCGTAAAAGGAAACATTTGTGAATGAAGATGAAGATCCTCGCGTAGCCAGATGAAACCATCACTTAGAAACATTCCTTAGACTAGGCATCTAAAATTAAAACTAGAATTGGAATTGATTCTATTATTTTTTTTCGAAATAATAAAATAACTGGAACAAAGAGATCTTAGACATTTCTTACTTGTCATTCCCGCTATCAAAAATGTCCAAAAAAGCAATTGACAGTAATTGTATTGGAGGTCAATTGGTGTACCTAGTAATCTAATCACTACATGAACTGTGAACATTACACCTGTTCAACTGTCAAAAATTCTTACCTCCACAAAAAATAAATCATTTTTCGGTGATTTCCACTAAATACCTAAATAATTACTACGACCTTCTTTACATAGTTTGCCCTTAGTATACTCATCCCTTCAGGCACTCATCTGCTTTTCCAGGTCTTTTAGGAATGCTTTGTGGTAGGTCCCTGCCGCGCAGATGGTGTAGAATGTGTGCGTGCCACTAAACATGTCATTCTTTGACATGGCATCAACCACTAGAGGAATTGATATGATTAATGGTTGAGACGAAAATTGTCTATGGCGCCTTATCGATTAATGAAGACGTTCAATTGGATCTTTTTTGGTGGCGGTCGGTTCCTTTTATGATTGCATATAAAAATTAAGGTAGGTTAATCAATCAATCAGATACTTGAAGGCTTTGATTGGCAATTAAGGTTTGGGATGATAAGAATGACCCAAAATGGAATTAATGTCACAAATTAAATCAATTTGGGTATAATTGTTGATTATGAAATTAAATGTGAACATCAAGCTGTGCTTATTGCCTGATAATATAAGTTTTCCTTATTAAGCAATTAATGGAAATAGTAACGGAAATCTTGCAACCTTACACATTCCCAGCCTCTATACTCTCGAAGTACGTTAATGATAAAACTGGCTGCTGCCTATACAATCAGAGAATAATTAAAGGAAGATATCTAGTATAAAATACGCTGCATTAATCTTGAACTAATTAAAAACGAATTTAAACCGAACATGTCATATAACTATTTCCTCCAAGCCCATGCCATCCGAGCTCCAGCTCTCTACCTACCGCAGTTATTACAACAAAATTGCCTCCTTGGAAATTTTCTGTGGTAATTACAACTTTATAGCAACAATACCGGGCGTGTATTTAGCCCCGTGCAACATTATGAATCGACCCACCATCAACAAAGCCATGAAACAAATGCAATTTAGCCTAATACCAACCAACACATTAGAGCCTCGAGCCTTTAACGGCTTGTCTTGAACTAAAAACAGCGGGGGGTGTTTCCTCAGAATTTTATAGTACATTCTTAACCATTTCTTAAATTGCATCTTCTGAACATCTGCCGTTGTTGGTACAAAGAGTAAAATACAAAAAAGTAAAGAGAATTGAAGGAGTGGTGAAAACTGAGTTAGTTATGGGAAAACTCACGGAATAGCTTGGTATTGTTTCAAATTTTTTGCATGAAAAAAGTATTTTTAGAATTGTTGTAAAGAAAATCGCTCTGCACAGGAGAAGTCAACAGAATGTATGATTTACGGGCGCATTTTTCACGATGCCAACATAACTTCAATCTGGAAAAAGGAGCAGCAGCACAGATGCACTTGCTCAGAGGCAAGTGGAAAATATTTCCGGAAATGGTCATGAGCTACGTAGATATCACTTTTTTACTGACATTTCAATTAACACATTAATTAATTAATATATACGTCAGTCAAAACCAGGACTTCATCTCCAGGAAGGGTTACTTTAAACTTACTTTATTCTTCTGCTGGTAGCACTTTATATATCTTATTAACCTTGGTAGACATGGAAACAACTACGACGACATTCAAAATCTTACAAACAAATAAAACGCATTATTCAGTCCTCCCAACAATGAAATGATTTCTGCGTTGCTATATGGGTGCGAGACACGAAACTGGCAGTAGACCCCCTTTCAAGGAGTCATTGCACGAGAAGTTTCAAAAACAGTAAGGAAGGATTCAGTTTTGCTGAGTTGTCGCAACAACAGCCCAGCGCTCTAACGACTAAGCTATAGGTGTGTCGCCTTCCAAAGCCCTCCACTTGCAGAAGGATTTGTTTTGTGGCTTGATGTCGAATACCAGTTGATGCCGCTGTTAATGAGTACCTGAGTGTTTCTGCTTTCCTCTCACCGGGCATTTTAGTCCTGTAGTTTGCTGTTACGATCTTAACTGAAATGCTGTAACATGTTTTAAGGCTCTGATCCAATTGGATTATGGTGTCAATAATATATTATTATAAATGGAATGTACAGCGATTGAACTGAGAAGACCCAAGGCAAGTATTTTGAAGGCCAAGAACCAATTTGATCTGCCGAAGTACTAAGGAAGAAGAGAGGCCTAAATAGACAATAAAAACAGATTAAGCTTTAAAGTTTTCTGCGTTCGAACAAGACTTTAACGACTCTCTGGCAGGACACGGGAAATTATATATAATATATATATGATTTCCATTCTCCCCTTGGTGGAGCATAGCACATTACCCACACCTACTCGCCATCGTTCACGGCTCGCTGAAACACGTTTAAAATCCCCCACGACTTCCCGAGATGTCCGCATTTCTCCTCTACTGTTTTGCGCCATGTGTCCTTGGGGCGACCCATTTATCGGCCAATTTAGAAAAGTGAGACTCACTGCATGGCATAGTCAGCAATACAATTGTCGCTCCTCCTTAATGTGTGTGGAAGCCACATCGCCCACGGGTCATTATCTGAACGCTGACCAAGTTCTTCGTTCGAGATAGTATCAGGCCAGCATATCCCGATGGTTGGTTTCAAATAAATCATGAAGGCTTAGAGCTCTTTAGTAACAGTTCATGTCAAAATTCCGCATAACAATACAGGTAGAATATTAACACCGAACAATCTCAACTTGATCTTGGTGTTGATATCACTGCATTTCCGGATTTTAGACAAGGCAGTAAAGGGGAATTAGAGCGACTTCCAGTTCGGTGCCATCGAAAACCATGCTAGCTATACAAATTGGTCGATGCCTCCGATATTCTTCCCATTAACGCTGCTGGGACAGAATCACCCGTCAGGCTGAGAATTTTGGCTTTGTTGGTGATCCTCAGGATAAGACAGCCCAAAGAACTTCATCGAGAAACAAGACTCTACTTTGCACCTCAAATTCCTCTGAGATTTTACCTCGATGCAGTACGTGACATTTTACGCCATCGTATGTTGTTCTAATAATAGCTGTTAGTTTCTCCGAAACGCTTCTGTCACGTGGAACACGCCAGATACATTTCCCATTCACGTTGCCGAAAGCTTTCACGTAATCGATGAAGAGCACGTGAAGCGAACATCTAAACTCCGCACACTGTTCCTAAATGATGTGCGCTGCCTTTACCTTTCAACTCCTCACGTCTTTCAATCCACGTCCACGGTGTGGTCAGAAACAAAAAAGCACTTTTAAACCGTTCGAGTAATCATCACTATCCTGAACAGCTCCCCGAATACTACTCAAGATGTGTGTCGCCCAGTCGGAAAGATGGTTCTCTGCAGTACGTGAATAAGTAGTCATCTCTCTCGTTGCATGGATCCAGAAGATAACTCCTAAATCTACTGCTGATCGTATTGTGTTCGATCTCATTGCATGTTCCAAACGTCACACCCCGTTTGTATGTAGCGCTATACTATTAGACTGTTCCTGATTCTAGACTTGCACCTCGCACTCAGGGTTTTGTCTAATCCTGGAGACCAAAACATATAGACGCAAAGCAGTTCGCGTTAATCCATCGCTGCATTCACGGCAAGCTTTTCAGAGTACAATAATACAATACCGCAAGAGAGTGAGGAGCTCTCTGCGGACATCCATAATTCTATCTCATTTATTCCCAGAATGTCCAACTTACACAGCTGGAATTACCCGGATAAAGCGACTATTCTGGAGGGTTTCAATGCCGTTGTCTAGGAGTAGTTGACCATTTCAATGCACTCTCGAAAATAAAAAGTCATGGCCGAAGATCTTAATCATCGGAGGCATGGTTATCGTTTCTGTAATATAAATGTAATCTGAAAATTGAATATTCTACAATGGCTACAAATCTATATCCTTTTTAGCTTCTTTTTGTTGCCAACCGAAAATACTTTGAATGAATTCTCAGCTCCCATCTCAGAAGAGTCTCACTACCTCACTGATGTATCTACTACTTCAATACCGTTCACCCGGTGAGAAGTCTAGTGCTAGACGGCCATTCAGACTATAATGACTCTTTCCGCCTCTTCTCTCAAGCGCGGTTGGAACCATCTATGGTGGCAGATTAATTGGAGTATTTTTGAATTTCTTTCGGCGTAGAGGGAAGTCCAAGTTCCTACCCGTTTTATGACAGATAGTACTAATTAAGAAGCAAGTGTCTGCTCATTTTTGTCCTTGTGTAAAATGTTCTGAAAAAGTTTGGGGTTGAATATAATTCGCAGACATAAAGTATTTTCAAATACTTAACGAGTCGAAAACCGAATGCTCGACGCTTGTCCCATTTGTACGTCTGCAGTGCACATGTGTATTTAGCATGTCAAACTATTTACTTTAGTGTGATATTAATATTTAATATTTTGGGTTGCAGTAAAATTATATGGAAAAGCCAACTTTGAGCCACTGTAACTTAATTAGTGTCACTTTTTCCGAAGTGGAAATGTTCCAAAGGCACTGGGGTGTGGGATTTTTACCCACTAAAACCAACCTCTAATCTCTTCCCCGCTGAACCTCCGCAAAGTATTTCATCTCGTGCGGGACATGAATCTAGCCTCTCCCTTCGTTCATAGATTGAATTTGAAACCGCGCCTTTTCCCCTCCTCTGCCTCTGTCAACCTGCACTGAGTCCGCCTCACCATGTCGTTAATTACATTCCGTTTCTCCTAGCGCGTTAGCACTTTTCCAATTATACTTTCCGTTGCTTCTCTCCTTCCCACTGTCTCCTCTAGACGCTTCCTTTACTCGGCGAATCTAAGCAAATGGAAGAAAACAGGTGAGTTAGGTGAGCTGTTCAGTTTAAATCTAGAGAGGTATTTACGATATTGACCATGTCCCGTGCGTAAGATCATAACTGTCTCACCATGCGTTCTTTGTTTGCGTCCACATCTTGATACTAGGAACCAACCTGTGGGTCCATCGACCCTTTTCCGACCTTCCGCACCGTTGTTGTCACCTGCTTAACGATTATCGCCTTTCGGCGTTTTTCACGCGTCGATCAGGGGAAGAATCGACTCCATTATAGATGTGGGTCAGCTTATTCGGCAAAATGTTAATCGGTATCATTCCGACTACTGCATAGGCCAATGGTTTCCAAAACCACAGAAGTCTGCCTGCTTGTCTGACTGTGTGTCTGTTGCACGCGCTTTTCTCAAAAACGGCGATACCGATTAACATGAAATTTGAAAGGGTGGTGGGAACGCCGCACTTTTGTTGGGGGTCTCCATACATGCAAAAGGCGGACGCAAAATTTTTTTTCATCGAATGTAGTAATGGAGTTGTAGTTGGATATCAAATGAAAGGATTAGTAGTTTTCGAAGACAGTGTTAGTTTTGACATTTGTTGGAAAGGAGGGAAAGGAAGGGGGTGGGGGTTGTGTTCTGGAAATCATCGTCATTTCTCAAACCGAAAAACCTTGAAAAAATCACAAAGTTGCCTCTATATGATGGCCACGCCTCAAAATACTCCTCATATCGATATCTGCTCAAATTAAGTTAATAATAGTACATTACCCCGTTTTTAAGAAATTGACTAGAAACCCCCGGGGCGGGCTACGGTCAAATGAGATAGTCCTGTAGTCAAATATACTTATATAAGAAATAAACAAAACCTTTCATACCTGAAGCATCGAGCTTCCTGTTTTCGACTTGTTTTTTCTTTGTTTGGCTCGTTTGAGTCGGGTTTGCTACCTCTCTCGGTCATACATTCAGTCCAGGTGGAATCAAATTGTTTTGAAATTCCCATCCCGAGTATTGATTCAGCGCTATTTTGATTCATTTGTCGCTATTTCGATCAATCTCTGGGTAATTCCCATAGACTTGACTATGCAGACCAATCTTGACTAACCATATAAGGTAATGGAAGCCATGCTGCTTCTAAATTGCATTGGCTGAGTCGGCTCTTTCTACTACTTTCCTAGTCGGAGCTAGTGGAAATTCTATCAAATCCCCTTTGAATGTTGTCTGTTTTTGCTTCAGCACATTGAGAATTTCAGTGACCGGTATTTACAGGCGCGTCGATTCCTTTACCTCAGTTTACGAATTTGTTTAGAAGGATTATTCCACAAGAAAAGGACGTAAAGGGAAGGAAAACACAAACAGAGGAAAACGTTATATTTCTCTACGGCCATTTATTTGGAGGATTAACCTGCTGTATTTGTAGCTAACCCGGTGGGTCATGTCATTATCCGCAACCCAGAGCAGAGAAAACAAGTCGCGTTTATCATCTTCACCCACGGCACAACAACAGGTGTTGGGTCTAGGCCTTCCTTAGTAAGGGACTCCAAACATCCCGGATTTGCGCCGAGGTCCACCAATTCGATATCCCTAAAAGCTGTCTGGCATCCTGGCCTACGCCATCGTTCCATTTGAGGCAGGATCTGCCTCGTCTTCTTTTTCTACCATAGATATTGCCCCTGTAGACTTTTGCGGGTTGGATCATTATTACCCGTACGAATCAAATAACCAGCCTATCGCCGCCTATTTAGACGGATTTTATCCACAACTATGGTATTACTCAATAAATTTCATCGTTATTTAGACTTGATTGTCTATCTATTGTAGAGAGTCAACATTTGCGATCCTATATGGTCGCCGGTTACCCCTTCGTGCAGTATAGCGCATCAACTACACCTACGCCCCGTTGCTGACGGTTACCGTGGTTAGATGCGCTTCAGCTTCCCCCACGACTTCCCGAGACGATCGCGCTTCACCTCTACTGTTCTGATCCTAGTGCCCTTGGGGCGACCCACTCGCCGGTCACCCTGGGAGAGCAGATTCCACTGCATGGTGCCAGTGAAGCAATTGTCGCCCCTGTTTAATGTGGGATGGTGAATTCACCGACACTTCCACCTTCTGGTCAAAGTGCGTAAGAGTGTCAGTTCTGTACGCCGATCAAGTTATTCGTTTAAGATAACGTCAGACTAGCGCACTCCGATGACACGACGCAAAAAACTGGTAACAAAAGCTTGTGTTTTTGGTAACAGTGGAGTCCACTTTTCATGTGCTATTTCATGTGCATATAGCAACACGGAAAAAACGCTAACACAGAACAGTCTCAACTGGATCTTGATGTTGAGATAGCTGCATTTCCAGATTTTAGACAGGATAGAGAAAGCGGATCTACCACTATTAATGCGTTTGGTAACATCCATTCCAGTCCTTTAATGCAGATAGGTAGAATTCAAAGAATCATCAAACTGAGAACCTTGGTTTTATTAGTGTTTACCTTCAGTTCAACTCACTTGCCTCTCTTTTCACATGACCCGGTGAGAGAGAAAGCAGATGTCATCAGCGTAGTTGAGGTGTTTGAGGAAAGATGTCATTGTCCATTCAACCCCTCCACGTCCTCCCGACAAGGCAGTATGAAAACATTTACTTATCGGTAGAAGAAGAAATAATATCTGTGCAACCCTGGCAGATTCCCCTTTGGACCTCGAAATCCTCCGAGGTAAATGTCGCTCTGACAATAGCTGTTAGGTTCTCTGGAATGCTCCTCCTACGTAGAGCGCCTCAGATACACTTCCTATTCACACTATCGCAAGAGTTTCGAAATTGATGAAGAGCAGATATAAAGAAGATCTAAACTCTACGCCACTGTATCAAAATGATCCGCAGGGTATTGATGCGAGAGGATCCGGCGCGAAAACCAACCTACTCTCTGTCGATTAAGCTTTCAAGATGTTCTTTAATGCGTTCCAGAATGTTTTTAGCTATTATCTTTGCAATGGCAAGGAACACGCAGATACCACTCCAATTATCAGACCCAAAACAGGTCGCCTTCTTTGGCATCTTGACGATCATCCCCTTTTTCCTCTCTTTGGAAAACGTCCCGAAATCTCAAAATTTCTGTACGAGCGGGAGATCTGCGGGGAGACCGTCAAGCCCAGCGGGTTTATTTCGTTTAAGTGCATTGGTGACTGAAATGATTTCTCTTCCGCTTGGAGGAGCAGTTCCTGTCCGCATATTACTGTGACTAGCCATTTCACCTAAAGAGGAGGAACTTCACCGGATGTGATAAGGTTCAAAACCATGGTGAAGTGTCCTTTCTACCTCTTCTGTTATTCATCATCGTAGATGAGAAGTGGATCGTTGACGTCCTTCAGAGGAGGATCAAAAGCATGCAGGATTTTTCATGATGAGGTATATAGTTCTGAAGTCATTGCGATTTGCGGCATCTTCCGGTTCCACGACCAGCGCAATAGTAAATTCTCTCTTATCACGGCATACACTACTAAACTTCTCAGGATTCCTCGGGCTATATGCAATAGAAATCAGAAGCAGCCCGACACAGGATTCGCGTCTGGCTTTCGAGAGTAAAGCACATTGCTGCAAGAGGAAGAGGAGTACTCTTCAGAGTTCCAGCATCCTACTTCGTTTGGGCCCTGAATGTCCAACTTATATCCCCGGAATTCCCGCTCAAACTGAAGAAAGCGAGCATTCTAAGGTCCCTCGTTACCGTTGTTGAGGAGCGTACACATATTCCAGAAACCAAACATAGTCCGTTTTAGATAGCCAAAAGTCGTTACCATGAGATCAGCCCCTATCCGAGGAGCTGTTGATGTTTCGGTAGCAGTAAAGTTTCACAACTTGCAAGTTGCTACCCCATAAATTTCTTTCCCTTGGCTCTTGTCACGCAGTCTAACCAGATTTTATGTAATATCACGGGAACAGGAATAACCCTCTAAAAGCATATGCTCCAGGAGAAATCTTGGGGAGTGTGCTTTCAGCCCGATTATGTACGGTTGGTCCTTTTGTGGGAGCTTCATGCTTGTTGTGATTACGCCCATGCCGCGAGCAGAACTTCTCGTGATCTCAATGCGTGGTATTGCGCTTTATAGCTCATTGACCATACCCCTAAATTGTAGCCGAAATAGGCTTCGCATCCACTTCGAATCACAGCATGGACTCTGTTTGTGGCCTCCAAATCAATCCGTGTCCGAAGGGGGCCATGGAATTATGCCTACACAGGAGGTACTGATGTAAAACTCTTAAACCTTGACCACCCTTTGGATGGCTTGAATCATATGATATGAAATATAATTTTAACTTTATGATCAACATAATGTAGTATTTCACGATATCACAAGTAGCTTCAATACTAAATGTTAGTCACCTTAAGGTCAATGTACTAACCGTGGCACCACACACACTTTTGCTATGTTATAATCCTTGAAACCTCCGTTTCGATAGAGAGGAATCTTTAAAACTTATTATTTGCTGATTTACTGGTTTTCATGTGCCTGAGTCAGTATGAAAATAACTGTGTGGCTCAAAACTTTTTGATTCCATACGAAAGATATAATTTTGTTGGTACGAACACGGGTGAATTTACATGTTATATTTAAGTTCAAACCAATTTTCCATGCGATATAGAAGCTTATGTCTTACTACATGCTTCTTCTTCTTTTTCTTCAGCCTTTGTCCCGTTCACAAGCGGGGTCGGCTCGTCGTGATCGGCTTCGCCATTTGGCTCTATCGAATGCCTGATCTGGGTGCAATCTCGAGGCTTTCAAATCCCCGTCCAGCGTATCAAGCCACCGTTGCTTAGGTCTGCCTTTTGGTCGTTTACCATCGACTTCGATGTTCAGACCAATCTTGGCAAGTGAATTCTCGTTTGCACGAATTGCGTGACCATACCATCGAAGACGCCTCTCTCGCAACTTTTCCACGATCGGTGCAACCCCATAACGATCGCGGATATCCTCATTTCGGATGTGATCTAAACGTGTGACGCCACTAGTCCAACGTAGCATCTTCGTCTCCATTACCGCAAGACGTCGTTCATTGTCTTTTATGGTCGGCCAACACTCAGAACCATAGAGAGCGACTGGACGGACGACATTGCGGTAAATTTTAGATTTGAGACGTTCGTTGATACGTCGATCACAAAGGACACCAGTTGTGGAACGCCACTTCATCCAGGTTGCGTTAATGCGTGAAGCAATTTCATAACGCAGCTCTCCATTGGCTGATAGCGTTGACCCGAGGTATTTAAATCGCTCAGTTCTGGGCAGATCACTGCCGCTGACAGTGATTGTGCCTGTTTCATGGGGATCGGTCGTCAAAAATTCAGTTTTGTTTAAATTCAATCTGAGACCGTGTTGCATGAGGCGATCATTCCATTTTTGAACAAGTTGCTCGAGATCATTTTTGCTATCAGATGCTAGAAAAACATCATCTGCATAAAGCAGTGTGTAGGGCGCTGGACGTTGGATATCCCGTGTGACGGTGTCCATAACAAGGACAAAGAGGAGTGGTGAGAGGGCACTTCCTTGATGAACTCCAACAGAGACACGAAGCGGTTTTGATACACCCGCCATACTTCGAACTTTACTTTTCGGATCGTGGTAGAGCAATTGAACCCAGCGCACGAGTTCTTCTGGCACGAAGTGTTGTCGTAAAGCATACCAGATGAGTTCGTGTGGCACACGGTCAAACGCTTTCTCAAGATCCAGAAAGGCAATGTAAAGAGGGCGATGCTTCTCACGGTGTTTCTCCATGAGTAACCGCGCAGTGTGTATTGCGTCAGTAGTTCCGCAGTTCTTGACAAATCCGGCTTGATTCACGGTTATTTCAACGATTTCGCGAATACGGTTGTCAAGAATGCGTTCAAAAATCTTCATGGTATGGGAAAGTAACCGGATCGGACGGTAATTTGAACATTCTGCTGGGCTACCTTTCTTTTTCCATATTGGAACAGTGGTACTTTCTTGCCAGTCAGATGGTGTTCTTCCTTCCTGAATAACCCGGTTAAAGAATTCACTGAGCCACGGTGTTGGGTCCCAGCTCTTTGCTTTCCAGAGCTCAGATGCGATGTCGTCAGGTCCTGTTGCTTTCCCCGATTTCATTTGTTTTATTGCCTCCTCGACTTCAGTTACGCTGACTGGTGGAACTGCTCCAAATGTCGGCAATGATTGTGGAAGTGGAGGATGAGCAAATTCTTCAGTTGAAATCTGCTCAAAGTATTCTCGCCATCTATCCGTCGCGGCTCGACGATCAGTAAGCAAAGTACCGTTCTTGTCATTAACACAACAGAAGTGTTCGATATCCTGTGTGCGTTCATCACGGCTTTTAGCAAGTCGGTACAGATCTCTCTCGCCATCCCGAGTGTCCAGTTTATCGTAAAGATTTTTGAAATGGTTCGCTCGGGTGACAGCGACCGCTTTCTTTGCTTCCCGGTTGGCATTCTTATAAATTTGCCAATTAGCAGGCGTTTTATCGTCGAGAAATTTGTGGTAGAGGCGTTTCTTTTCACGGACCTTCATTTCAACATCATCATTCCAAAGCCAAGTATCTCGGTTGATGTACCGCTTACCCGGCTTGGTGACCCCGAGGGTTGCAGAGGCCGCTTTGTGGATCGTGTCTTTCATTTGGTTCCATGATTCTTCCACATTCGTAATGGTTGGCAATCGTATGAGTGAGACCGTTTCTTCGTTCTTCTCACCAAATCGCCACCATTTAATGCGCGGCGGGCCAGTGCGTTCCTCACGCCGTTTTATCGGTGGCTTAATTCGCAGGACAGCAATCAACGGCCGATGTTGAGGTGCGATGGTCTCATAGGGAACGACTTTGCAATCAGTGACAGTGGTAAAATGTTGGCGTCTTATGAGAATATAGTCGATTTGCGTTTTATTGTTCCCACTATAAAATGTGGGAAGATGAGACAATCTTTTGATGAACCATGTATTCATAAGTACAAGGTCATGGGTGTCCGCAAAATCGATTATACGTTCGCCACCTTCATTGCGCGCTCCGAACCCCTTTCCCCCATGGCACCTGCTACCGTCTGCCTTTTCACCCACATGACCATTAAGGTCGCCGGCAATGATTATGTAATCATCAGCAGGCACGTGACAAGTCTTTTCATCGAGAAGTTGCCAGAAGGCATCTTTCTCGGCATCAGGTCGACCTGTCTGTGGTGCATACGCGGTGAAGAAGTGAATAGTGCGATCAGCTGATATAATGGTGAGCTTCATCAGCCGATCATCAAATCGTTCGACTTCTTTAATGGCATCACGGAAACCCTCTGAGATGGCAATGCCAACACCATATTGAGTGTGTGGGTTACCAAAATAGAGAAGTTTGTAGCCATTTTTACCGCGTTCGCGTTCAATGTCGCAGCTTTTGGAACCAGACCATCGGGTTTCTTGCAGAGCGCAAATGTCAATGCACCTTTTCCGAAGGGCTCTTGCGAGTTCCTCGGTCTTTCCAGTTAGGGTACCAACATTTAGCGTGCAGACACGTATTTGTTTTGTTCGTTGTGTGCGGACTAACTTGCTTACGTCCTGACGCCGTCCATGCGTCAAGAACCCTTGCCCATTTCTCGACAGGACCGGGGCCCGTCCTGCCGCGTCGACTGAGGTGGACGCCCTAGCATTTCTCCGAGGCCTCTGACTTAATCCGATCATCATGTTTGTAACGACATTCTATGCATTTTCTTGGTCGACCTGTCGCGGGGCCTGTCACCAAGAGAGATCAGGTAGGATTTTGCATAGTAGAATAAATCCAACTATACTCTATTTATCTCTTTCCCTGATCTCAGCATTTTATTTTTGTTTTACTGAGGATAGTACAGAGTACGTTGCCTCAAACCCTCCTCCTTTACCTGGGCTTGGGACCAGCATACTATGTTAATAGCATGGCGGAGTTTATGTCTTACTACATGCTAAGTTATTCATTTGAATATCCTGAATGTAAGGCCATCACATGGAGCTTTTAATATTCGAAATGCAGTGGTAAAAATTACAAATTTTGGAAAAGAGGGTCCGTTTCGAGCCTTGACTTCCCGAGTGCGTAGCCTTCATTCACCTTTATATCTCTCCTTATACTCTCGCCTGTTGAGTAAGTCCACTCATTATTTTCTTCCCGACCCGACTGGAGCCCCCAGGAAGGCTAGGCGGGAAGGAGAGGGCAGTATCCTTCTTCTATTCCTAGAAAAACCAGTAAAATCAGATGATCTAACATCTATCAAAAACTATCTCTATATCTCCCCCCATGGAATCGAATATGTAGCCTGAATTATTAATGGTTCGAAACTCAAGCTCTTAAATTGCCACTGAATCAAAATTCGCCCGCCTACAAAATAAATACTGTTTTATTAACTCCATTCACTGAGAAACATTTTATTCAAAAATTTCATTTCTAAAGAGCCAATTAGGTCGCTGGCTATTACACGTGATTCAGCTTTTCAATAAAGTTCCGAAAAAGCTGTATCCAATTGCGGACCCACCATTCATCGCTCTGAAGTAATTTTAAATAAGCTTAGTGCGAAAGTATCGCTAATTGGCCTTCCCATTTCCAAAGAATAATGGATATGGGAAATTTCCTGCCCGGAAAAATTCAATAGGTCAAATTTCAATAGAAGTACTTAGTTGCACTTCATTAACGCAAAAACTTTTGAAATTTTCACCAATTATTTCCTCCTCTTATTTCCATTTGATTTTTTTTAACGGTTCATTTCAAATTCATTCTCAATTCAAACTAAGAGGGAACTTTCCATGCTCACTTCCAGCAGGGAAAATTTCTACTTATGTTTTCGCTACGGAATTTGCTAAGCATGTAATAATAAAATCGACAATTTTATTCGTATCTTCTGTCCAAACTTCTGCTTAACTTTTGTCAAGGATCCTGAACGAGTTTTTCCTTGTGCTGTGTTTTCCCGCGGCAGACATTGAAGAGCTCTTTAAGGTCCCCTTTTAGTATGGCACATTGTGGTCGGTTATTATGATAGGCAGGAGTGGCGGAACTGCAATAAGTTTTTAATCCTCTGGGTAGCATTTGTATATGGGACGGTTCTTGCAATACTCAAAACTCTGCGGCCGACGAAAAGTGTCAGAAGGATTATGATGAAATTTAGCTTGCAGGAAGGAACCACGTAATTGGGCACGGAAGAGAATTTTGAATAATATTTCTTTTTCTATGTAGGCTTGGATGATATTTCTTTTTCTATGTAGGTCGTCTGTGAACTTAATTAGTTGGACCATAAATGTAGATTTTCGTTGAGAACTGCCACTGGGGTTCAAAGTTACAAGTGCACTTCAGGGACTTTCTAGAATATAATGGCGAACTCCGCCGTTTCGAATTGGATAGGCAAAGAAATGTTAGATTAACTTGACTTTCAGTAAGAACGATGGCACTTTGATTAACATCAAACACGGACAGAACTTGAAAATATTTTCCTCTCCTTTTCAATCTATATCAAAATTGTGAATGTGTGTTTCCAATTTTTCTTGCAGAGTTTCCTCGCCGACGAGCCGATTGATGAGCTAGGAAGCCTCACCGAGCAGAAATGGCGCAACTTTTCAACAAGAGAAGGCGTCGAAAAGATGGCAAAGGCAGAAAATCCCAACAGTAAGTGTTCCCATCTGTCCCTCACGTAGTCATAGAGATTAATTCTTACTTGCTGCATTGCTAAATGTCTGCACTTCGCTGTAAGTGATATTATGTTTGTTGCATACCACACGCGCCGACTGGTCGTCCAAGTCTTCTTGGACACCATAATACCCTTTAACCAAAAGCACGTGCTTCCGATTTATTAATGACATTGCAATTTTGCTTACGAGACATATCTTCGTCTTGGATGTTATTGACTTTGAGGAATTCAAGATTTGCAAAATGCATTCTCAGACTAATGGGCTTTGTAGCCGGCAATCATGCGAATCATCAAGATTCGATTAGAGAATCACTTGTGATTCTGATCAGGCATCATTTTCTTGTACAGCAGACGCAAGTTGAAGTTCATTAAAATGTCGTGTAATCAAGTGACTACAGAAGAATGCATTTTGCATACAATGCGGTTTTCATGTTTCAGAGGTAGGCATACAGGCTAGGCTTTCCGCATTGGTATAATGCTTTTGATGGCAGAATACACGGAGACAGGAATGTTACTGCGTTTATGCAGTGAACATATTAGCAGATGTAGACATAAGGAACAGTTAATAAAATTGAATAGAATCAAATAGTTTTCTTGACCTTTACAAGAAATGTTTGAATAGCAGCACGGTGCGTCTAATCAAGATGGTATTGACCGTGCCCTTGAGGTAAGGTGATACTTGTCAAATCAATGGCGTCCTCAGAGTAACAGGGGATGTTGTACAGTTAAAAATGCAGGCACCATCATAATAAAATCCGTGACACAACAGTCCAATTTGAAACCAGACCTTGAAGAGAGTTGGAGCCTTTCATTTACAGGCCTTAATGGTAGGTTTGGGCATGTGGCCAGTCTTGTTGTATGTAATTGATGATCAAGAGACTATCCGAAATAACCAAGGTCAACTAGGAAAACAGAGCTACTCTAAAAATCTAAAGAAATTGAGAAATTGGCCATGAGGGCTAAGCTTCAGTAAAGTGCCTCGTCAACACGTTAGGGTTCTCCCATGTCATTAACGATATTTTGCATGTCTTTGATTCGATGCGTTGGAAAAACACTAAACCTGAAATACAAGCACGAAGCTAAAAACGGAAAATTAAAAAAACTGACTCAACCGACCCAAGATCGGGAGGAGAGACGGGTCACATCCTCAACCGATGTTTCTCCTTTCCCTCGGATCTTTAGGGAAGCACATCCTTTGGGCATCCCCAAGACATTTATAGAGCATGCCTGTTTGTTTTAATGTAACTTCTCCGGAATTCATACTCATGTTTCTAACAAACCGTAGTCGAGATCCACGGATCATGGATAAAAACAACAAATGGCGTTTTTAAGGTTTTTTGTAAAACAAAACCTTATTCAAATCGGTTTACTGTCTGTCTGTCTGTCTTTTTTTTCAGGAGGTGGAAATCTTCAAAAGACACTGGTCTGGGCACATCAGGGTGTTGGATTTTTACCCACTAAAACCGCCCCCGTCTCCCTCCCTGCCCCGCGAAACCACGATAAGTTATTACATCACGGGGCGAAGTTAGCTCATTCACCTTCCTTCCACACGCGGCGCACGTGACCTCTACTCTGTCTTTCGCAGTTTGGCTTGGATAGATGCGATCATGCAGTTGACCGCATCCCAGTTCTCTTGTTCTGCCACCATTTTCGCCAAGGCGTTTTCTGGTACCAGCACTTCTCCTAGGGTCTCCACTAGATTCCTCCTTTCTTCCACAAGTGAAAGAATACATGCTGTAGGTCCTCTGGGACTCCATCGCAATTTAGGCAATCGGGTGAGGTCTCCAATTTAAACCGGTGCAGGTGTTGGAGATATCCTCTATGCCCTGTGAGAAACTGGGTGAGATTATAATTAATATCACCGTGCCATCTCTCCAACCACCCCTTAATAATAATAATAATCGTTGGCGCAACAATCCATATTGGATCAGGGCCTTGAAATGTGTTAGAGCACTTCATTCAAGACTGTAATGGTGCACTATAGAACATTGTAAGAGCCAATGTGGTCAGCATTGCGCTCGCCCGAGATTATTACCCTGATTTGACTCAGGTACTCATTTACAGCTGAGTCGACTGTTATCCGATCTCGAGTCACGATACAAATCCCGCTGCCACCAGCGAGATTTAAACCGCGGCCTTCCGTATTGCAACCCAGTGCTCCAACCAATCAGCTATCCGGACAACCACCCCTTGAAGGCAGGAATGAGCCTGTGAGTCCACCGACTCTTTCCCGAGCGTTCCCAACGCTCTTGACATCTATTTATGGATCTCTTCCTCTCAGCGTTCTTCGTTTGCGATAATGGAGGGATTGGCTTCGCATTGTGTATATTCGCCATCTCGTCTGCCAAGATGTCAATTGGCATCATTCCAGAGATGACGAATGCTGCATCATCTGAGACAGTAAAGGGCAGAGCATACCCTCAGGGCTGTCCTTCTGTATACTGCACTCAGTATGTGAGTGTTAACTAACATTCGTAACGCCTCCCTCCAAACTGGAGTCGCATAGAGCGTCATTGAGACCACCACCCTGGCTATAAGCGGCCTAGAAGTATGCCGTGGCCTTCCAACGTTCGACATCATCCTTGCCAGGGCCATACTTGCAGTGGATGATTTGTCGCAAACATAATGCACATGGTGCTTATAGCTAAGCTTCCTGTCTATCACCACCCCCAAGTATTTGATGGTCGGCTTGGAAGTGATGATATGATTCCTGATTCTATGATAATACAGGCGTAATTTCTCTTCCGGCGCTTAGTGATGAGAACCGCTTCCGTTTTTTCCTCCGCAAGTGTCAGACCAGAGCTCTTTAGCCAACTTTTAACAGCACTGATTCTCTCGCTTGAAAGAGACGGTTTGAGGATGGTTCACCTGGAGGTTTAACAGGCGTAGGCAGAAGTACCAATTTCTGCCGCTTCCATGCCGCAGGAAATAGTCCCTCGGACATCCACGCTTCGAACAACTCAGCGAACATATCCGGTCTGGATTTCACGGCAAGCTTAAGGGCCTTATTCGGGACTCGGTTCAGGCCCGGCACTTTATTGTCTCCTATTCTACGGCAGATCCCCAGCAGCTCATCTCTGATGACTGGCGGAATTGCCGACACATTCAGAGGTGGTTGGAATGTGTCGGTGCTCGCTTCTTGCTGGGGGAATAACCGCTGGATGATTTTCAGCAAGAGGGTGGGACACGTGATCTGTGGAGATGAACGGGCTCTGAATCGTGCCATCACGATTCTATAAGCACTACCCCAGGGGTTTACGTCCGCTTCTGAATAGAGCTCCTTAAAGCATTTCCTCTTGCTTCGATGGATGGCAAGCTTACATTCTTTTACGTCGAATTTAAGGGGAGGTCCCCATACATCAAAAGGGGGGTGAGGGTCCCCATACAAGCAGAAGCTGGTCTTGTTTTTGAAATTTGTTGGAAAGGCGAGTAGTTCAGGGGGTCGAAACTGATCATTTATTTAACGGAGCCATTCTCAGAAACTGCCCAACCAAAAAATCTGGAAAAAAATCAAGAGGTTGCCACCATATGGTGGCTTCCATCCCTTCAAATAAAGTTAATAATAGTATATTGCTATAATTTTCAGTAATTGGCTTCAGAACCCCCTTAAGTTCATCCTAGCACCACGAAATTGCAACAATATAGGCTATAATATAGAACTTGATCCTACCAAGCTTGGTGGAAATCGCACTGTTACTAACAAAGTTAGCTTGGGCCAAAATTACCACTTCTTTGGAAATTCAAGATTTTGAATGTCATTATCACCGGAAAGTGGATATTCTCACGTACTAATGGGGCAAATTCACACTAAAATGTCTTTATAAAAGAAATACACTTTCATACCTGAAGCGTCCAGCTACCGGTTTCCCGGCTTGTTTTTTCAGGCCAAAAATTCTTCGGGTGATTTTTCTCTCGATCGCTGCCAAGAGTTCGAAATTTTTTTTTTTTTTTGCTAAGAACCCAGGTCTTTGAGGAATGCATAAGAACTGGCCCTTGTCTTATGCATTAAGAGGTTGATACGTTTCGAGCGAAACAGTTTTTGTAAGTTGAAATAGACCTTGGTGGCCGCCAACAACCGTGCGCGGAAATAAGAGGAATTTTCAACAGTCTCAAAGTTGTAGTCTGCTATCTTTATTGTTGTCGTTTGACCAGTGCGATTCGATGTTGTTCGTTCTTTGGTTTTTGGCGCTGACGTTGCCACCATGTACTTCTTCATTGATGTGCAGCCCAAGATCTCGCACCACCTGCTCGATCTGGATGAAGTTAGACTTTAGAAGTTAGACTACATTTCGAATTGTTCTTCCCATAATGTCATTATCGTCAGCGTAGACCAATAGTTGGGTCGACTTGAAGAGAATGATGCCTGTTGCATTAACATCTGCATTGCGGATTATTTTTTCCAGGCCCAGGTTAAAGAGGACGCATGATAAGGGATCCCCTGTATTAAACCATTATTGTTCCATCTCACTGTGAATTAAGCTAGCCCTGAAAGTTGGGGGTTAAGAATACAATCAAATTCTTCCCTGCTTGTCGTCAAAAGCACTTAAAAGTAATGGAAATTTGTGGGCTAGCAACCTGAAAATTTCGAAACTATACTACTACCGAAATGCTAATAATTCCTCGAATAAGGACTTACCTCATGCTTACGAACGTTGGCTTCCGAATTATGATTGGTTTCTGGTCCCCAGGGTGGTCAGTTTCTCCAACTCGAGCAAGAATTTCAACGATATATATATGGTGGGACTGTGGAGAGGGTTCCGCGGCAATATGCTTTTGTATCCTAGAAAGACACGAATCCGATGTCGGCTTCTTACTGACAGCTACCGCACTTTGGAGTTGTTTCCTGACAGGATTTTGGCTGTAAGACCTTAGCACACAATTCAGGGGAGGCGTTTCAAAAGGAAAATTGTGACCGTGATGAGTGATCTGAATGCCAAGATGGGGTTTGAGAACAATGTGCTTGGACATGTAACGGACTTGTGGGTTTCTGCAACTTCCACCGCGTCATCGTTAGTGGCACATTCGAACACAGAGCTTGCCATAAGGTCATTTGGGTTTCAACTGACGTCGCAGCAAGAGTTGTCTTCTTCATGTGCTTATCAAAAGAAGCAGTGACATCATCTTCGAAAGGGATGATGGTTGCTTATGTTCGCTTGTGTGTTGCGGCCGCCACTTCTCATAGGACTCGAGAGTGGCGACACTGCAAGTTCTACATCTATCGGTTATACGATCCAGTTGCCACTCAAAAGTGGGGCAGCTTTCTTGCTGATCGAATGGCAGATATATTGAATAACCCGTCCGAGAAATTCGATGAGCATTGGCCCACCTTTTTTCTCGGATGAAACGCAGGGTGTCGACCACGAAAGGACGCCACATGATCTGGCTGACTACACTATCGTGGAAGCGGATCAATTATCGTACGGAACTGAAGGATGATGAACTACGGATGATCGCGGGCGTGCCTCGTTCGAACACCGATACCGAGGGAAACCCTGTGAAGTTCAACGTATTGAGCGTTGTATTAATTCAGAAGTTTATATCACGAAAGAACTTGCAAGTGGTCGCAAACCTTTCGATTGTCCTAGGAGAGACCTTAACGGTCGACTTCTCATCCACGATGGCGGGCATCTGAGAAGGTAGAAGGAAGATTTCGCCCTGGCTCTTAACCGTATCACACCGCAAAGGCATTTATAGTTGCACTTGCGGTTTCTACAACTCTGGTGCTTCCATTCGTGACCTGTCCCAGGAATTGGAAGAAATGGACGACCGTTAAGTTGCCAAAAAAAGGGACCCGTTTGATCGTGACATTTGGAAGAGTATCTGCGTGCTCTCTGTTGTTGCAAAGGTAATAACTAAAATAATCTTGGAAATTATCAACAACACCTCGAAAGCTTGATCGACGGCTGTCTTCTTGAATTGACCAGGTCAATCATCCACGCGGTGCACTGAGGTAAAATCTCGGCAGGATATGTCTTAGCACCGATATTATTTCATCTTATCGTTGACGTTCTTTATGTTACATAGGAGAGTCCCCTGAATCAAAGCTTGTTTACGCACCAATATAATTTCCCCCGAATCCCAAGTATCGAGACTGGCTAGCGAGAAGGATTGTTTCAAGTATTCAACCCTATGTCCTGAATGGTGCTGCATTCTGATATGAATTAACCTTCATAATGATATTATGGAACTCAAAATTTGGCACAGTTTTCATCTTCAGCATAGCCGGTCGAATTAGCACTCCCCAGTTGCATTGCGGATGGGTTAGGCTGTTCCTTCAGTTCACTTGACTTGTCAATTTCTAAATTCTAGCTCCTTAGACACCAATCGCCACTAAAATACTATATACTTATGTGTGTATATATATAAACGGGAACATGAAACGAACTTTCAACAAAGGTTTCACGGATCGTGCTTTAAACATGCAGGCGCCTTCCGCCCAATCTAAATAGCCCTTCACCTGACAAAGCTCTTAATTTGGACATATTTCATTGAGTTTCCGCTCCGTATATTTAAATGTACATAAATTCACAAGTTAGGACAGAAAAGCGAAAGTGAACCGCTCAGAGCAATACAAGGAAACATTGAAAGTTAATTTGCAATGCAATTACTTTAACATCGCAGCTACAAATCGATCACAATTGCTTAACAACTTTAATTCCTATCTTCTACGCTCAAGATCAAGAAATCATCAAAGGTCCGTGACTATTTATTACCGTTATTTCGTTCCAAGACATTATCATCTGAAAACAAATAAAATAATTCATTTTACAATTAGACTTGAAGTGTTCGAATACGATTATTCAACGTTATGACTAACATGGGAGGTCTTTCAACGAAATACATAACTTCCTGCACCGGAGGGCTCGAATCTACGAAGAGAGTGTCTAACTTCTTTCGAAAACTTTCCTCAAACGAGAGTGTGCATCATTTCTATTGCCCAGGAAAGTTAGTACGCCACATTCAACTTGCATGCACTCTTTGCGATTATATGCAAATTTATACGAAATGGTCATGGGGGCGTAATTGTATGCGCACGAGCCATGACCCCCTGGTGGAAATGAGGGAATGTATGCTCTTGAAGCATTTCAATCTCCCTTTTGGCTTTAGTTAGTGATGCTGCATTCCTTCGTAAATGTTTCTTATTGATGAACTATCGATGGAATGATCGAATCAAGCTGACTCTATCATAAATGCCTGGATTGACTACCCATTACCTCTTGTGGGAGCTAATATTCAAAAACTTCAAATGAAGTGAGGTTGCAAAACGAAGGATCGGATTTAACCTTGTTTTAATGGGAAGACCTCAGAAACACTTAACAGTTTCTTACTGGGAATGCGCTGCAGCATCGTCCCATTACCCATGTTTCAATAGATTTTCAAACGAGCTTTTTACAGTCTACCCAATGATGCACTTAACTTAATTGCAGTGCATTTTATATTACCTGAGGGAGTCACCGTAAGAGCTCACGCTTACGTACCCTTAGTGCAGGAGTTAAAGTTTATAGAATTTAATGGTCTCATGATGTACATAGCTGCAAGAAGTGCACACAAGAACCTATGCACGTACTCAGACGGGAGGTATGATGTGCACATATAATAAAGCTATTAACTTTTGTCCCGCACAAAAAAAAATCATACTAAAAGATACTCTGGATTTTTTTCTTGCTACTTCCTTGCTGTACTATACTCGCGCTGCTGTCGTTAGTTTTGTGTGCAAGAGTCTTTCTTGCGGGATTCACTAGGGAAAAGCACTCACTATCCCCACTTCACTTTAGATGTTTGGTATCTGGGAATATCAGTTTATGATACCATTTGATATAAAGATGAGAGCATATAATTGATTTACGCATATACTCATATTGAGAAGGACATGAAGTGTTAATAGAGCAAACCATCAGCGTGATTGGAAACACTATTAAGTCAGTTTCGCGTTCATACATGGGTACACATCGCAGAAAAGAGGATGTGTAAATTGAGAGATCTATGTGCATTCGAGGCGCGTACTCTGATTGTTGATTAAGATCCACCCTATGATTGCGTCATTATTTGTAAAGAATAAAGATGACGCTTAAAGGGCCAACCCGGCTGCCACTCAAGTTGAAAGTTGTTACTTTTTTCCTAAATAAATTAAATGAAGAGGACAAAGGACCAAACTGCAAGCGGTTGTATTTGTGTAGCATTCTTGGCACATGGGAGTAACTGCAGCTTAAGAGTTCCGTGAAAGCAACCTGGAAAGCAATAGCATTTTGGACGCCATATAAAGAGTTCTCCACTTTCCGCCCATTTTCCGAGCACCAAGACCCTCCAACCTATACATCATTTCAAAAGTCTAAATCTCCTCTATACAAGTGATCACGAATTAAGCTCCTTTTGGTGAAATTCTCAATATTAACGGAACTGAATTTCCAGGCTTAAACAGCTGCCCATTAGGCTGGTATAGTTTATAAAGGACGCATTCATCAGCCAGAGATCTGCGCTGTGATCAGGCAACATGAACAGGACAGGTTCTTTTTAAAAAGCAGAGAGCAAGTAAACTTCCTCTGAACTGATTCTAGTGCATGACAATCGTGGCACACTTTAGAATATTGCGGATGAAGAAGTTATACATCAGTCTGAGGAGCGAAAAACGAAACCAGATATTCTCTAAGCTCCATTGAGGATGTCAACATCATGAAAATTATTATAAATGGAAGCTGGTTGTTGAATGTTACCCTAAAATCCTTATAAGGGCAAATAACTAATGACTATGACTAATGACGTATTCGCGAGTCAACGCTATCAGCCAATGGAGAACTGCGTTATGAAATTACTTCACGCATTAACGCAACCCGAATGAAGTGGTGTTCCACAACTGGTGTGATCGACATATCAACGAACATCTCAAATCTTTTTGAAAAGTTTGGGTGCAAGCCCTAAGCGAGGGGTCCGTTGACCAGAAAAGAGGAAGTAAGTTGCTCCCCATTTGGTCCAGTCCAGCATTAAGTTGATGCGGACTTAGGACCCCATCATTCTCGAAATGAATAAAATTTACCGCAATGTCGTCTGTTCTGCCGCCCCCTATGGTTCTAAGTTTTGGCCGACTATAAAAAACAGTGAATGGCGTCTTGCGGTAATGGGGACGAAGATGTTGCGTTGGACTAGTGGCGTCACACGTTTTGATCTGATCCGAAATGAATATATCCGCGATCGATATTGGGTTACACTGATCGTGAAAAGATTGCGAGAGGCGTCTCCGATGGTATGGTCAGGTAATTCGATAGAGCCAAATGGCGAAACCGATCACGACAAGCTGACCCCGCTTGTGAACGGGACAAAGGCTGGAAAAAAGAAGAAAAACTAATGACTGTCCATCCAAGTGATAAACAGGTGTCAGGAGATTTCAGGGGAAAAACAAACATTAAATATTTACTAACATTTGTGCCAGCCTTGTGAATTGGGGTTAAAATTATAATAAAAGCTTTCCATGCTTGTAAAGGCGACTAAAAAGGATAGAAATCTGTGGCATCAATAACGGCTTGGATAGGAATTGACCTCACAGCTACCACTTTCGGCTATCGAAAACAGACTATGATTGGCTTCTGAAATATGTGCACGCTCCTCGACAGCGGTAGCAAGGGCCCTTAGAATGCTGCCATTCTCTAACTCGGGTGGAAATTCCAATCATATAAGCTGGACATTCTGTGCCTAAGCGAAGTAAGATGACTCTGGAGAGTATTCCTCTCCATCTTGTAGTTTGAAGACTTCTACAGCTTCCACCGCCTCGTCATTGGTGGCACATTTTTCGATCGCACAGCCTGCCAATAAGGTCGGTTGAGTTCCAACTAACCGACACCATATGAGCACTCAAATTGACCTCTTTGCATCAGCAGTAGATTTAGAAATTATCTCCTGGATGTGCGTAACAAGAGAGGGCACTGACATCGGCCCCGAAAGGGATCAGGATCCTATAATCGCTTATGTGCGTTTTCATGTTGTGTTCGCCACTTTTCACAGATTGGAGCTGTAATCCCCCCATTATGCAGTTCCCGCTCGACAGTGCGAGAGCTATCTTGCTGATCGGACGCAAATGTATTGAGTAACCCGCCTGAGAATATCGATGGGCATTGGGTTACCATCAAAAATTTTCTTTTCTCAGGTGCTACGCAGGCCATCAGCCACGTCCTGAAGGGCATCATAATGTCTAGCTGTTGGTGGAACTATGGAAGCAGATCAATGAACGGAAGGGATTGAAGGCTCTATTGACCGCTGCGAGTAATTCCAAATGAATCGTAGTCTGTGCCGTGACCAAAGGGAAATTGTTATTGCGCTGGTCAGGAAAGAAGAAAATGCCTCAGAAGTGTATACCGCATCACGAAAGATCTTATATTTGTCAGGGATGGCTGTTAAGAGGCCAAAGAAGGGGATTCGTTTTAAGCGTGATAATTGCGTGCTACCTGCCCTTTGCAAAGATAATGGCGAAAATAATCCTGAAACGGATCAAAAAGCATCTCAAAGGTTTGATGCCCGGGAGCCTGCAAGTTTCCGTTCCGGATCCTCAGCATTGAACACATCAACACCCTGCGGATCATTTTGGAACGGCGCGTGGAATTTAGGTCTTCGCTTCACCTGCTCCTCATCGATTTCGAGGAAGCCACAGAGAGTGTATCTGGAGTGCTCAACGCAGCAGAGGCATTCGGGAGAAAATACCGGAGAAACTAAAAGCTATTATCTTATATTATTATCGAGTAAGCATCTGCGGAGCATATGAAAGCCTGGTTCCTAGCTAAATTTTAGAGGACTGCGTTGCAATCAACTGAGGTAAGAAACCCGGAAGTCGGCTTTATGAAAATTGGGTTTTGAACCTTATATATTAGCTGTACGATGGATCAATTAATATAGAAGTCGTCTTCAAGAGGGGAATGATGAACATCAATTTTAAGATAAGCCAAGAACTAAAAACCGAAAGTAAGGAATTTTGAAAACCTAAATCGATTGGTGGTTATTATGGTTATATTGGATATTAAATAGTAGGGCCAAACAGGAATTCATGAACTCTATAACAGCTAGGAACGGAGGAGTGATATGTTTGGGACAGACGAGGGGACTGTCAAAAGTCGTCCATTCAGTTGAGGGAATTTAAAGTTTCCACCGAGAATGAATGCTTAATTCGGATTTTCAGTTAAGAGAACATCTGCTAGGTGTGTTTAACAAGGTGAAAGAAACCACAGGAATATGTTATTTCGCGTAAACTAAAAGACCTCTGCCTATGAGTTTGTCCGAAATCGACATATCGCAAACTAGAACCCATCGATAAGCTGAGAGTTAAAAAAAATTACTATCGGGCCACATTTCAGTAAGGCAAAGGATGTCCTGCAAAGGGTATGCTGCCAATATCCCCAAATCTAGCAGCTTCGTCCTGAGACCTCTAAGATTTTGTATGTATAATATAAATGCTGAGGACCGCGCTCTCTCTGGAAATTTTCGAGGCGGTTCTGGTGATTGAAATCTCTGATAAAAATGCTTGGCGAACAGAGTGACGATGGGGTCAACCCAGCAAGCTTGTGTGGGTTTATTATTTTAAACGACATAATAACTTGCCCAGATTGTTGCCTTTAGTTAGTTTGTTACAAGTAAATGGTGAATAGAACCTCAGGTTTGGTTTACCTAGTAACGATAATCGTTCATCTCACGATCTCCAGTACTCAAGATCTAAGAACTTAATGATGTTGTTGATTCATTTGCTTAATCGGTGGTAAATGAATTGCAACTTAGTTAGAAACCAGCTTGTTATTACATGGGCTCGTTGATCAGGCGGATTACATAGTCTGTCCACCGCACTCTATTAAGGCGGATGTTATCCAGAACCAGGCAATCATCCGTATCGCTCATAAATTTTTTTTTAAGAGCATTCTTCCCACCGAAAGCGACTAAGATTCCGCCTATTTTCTTGCTAAAAACCTTGATCGGAGAGGAATACAGGTACTGATAAGGTCATTGTCTTGTGTAGTAGATGCTTCGACCCAATGGTTAGACATTGCGGACGGAGCACTGTTATCGGCTGTGGTTTTCGACCCTAGATAAATTATCGACCCAGCACAAGATCTGCCGCCAATCTCCACATACTCAGTTCATGTGAAGGCAGTTTGTGTAACTCGAGTTGTTTTACCCATCCTGGCACTATCGCCAGCATTGACCGGTAGTTTGAAAGGCTAGTGCCTCTGGCATTCACATCAGCATCACGGATTATTTTCAGAGACCAGGTAAAAAAGCATGTATAATAGCGAAAGGTCTCACCAATGATCCACCTGCTTTTATCTGGCCTCGCAGATTCCTTAGGAGCAGCCTAGTCAGTCATGGCGCGGCCTAGTAAGATAACGGACGATATCTTATAGATGAGTATTGATTCGCTGTACCACATTTCGAACATACACTGGTGAATCACTAGGGATGTTCAATTGGCTTCATACTTACTTGTTAAGTATGAAGCCTGGCTGTAATTCCATCTCTTATGAAGATGATCATGACGATTTATAATTTTGAAAGCCACCCCCGTCCGTTTGCTCCATACTTGGTGGTGCCGGAATTTACCCATCGACTTCAGTTATTTTCAGTTCATGAAACTACTCAACTCATTTCTCTATATGTACATACAATTAAAAATCAGCTTTCCCTTTGTCTCTCGGCCGCAACAGTATAGGGGTGTGTATAGCTTCATCCTGCTAACTTGTTGATAAAACTGGCGCGCCTGGATTTCATGGGTTCACAGAATTGTTGGTGCTCCCGGGTTTTCTTTTCCTGTCTGTGAAGTTGTTACCTCGCTCGACGGAGTAAGTGTCTGCACGTGCTAATTTACAATCGTCATCGCATCAGTCATTGTGAAAATTATTATTATTATTATCAAAAGTGAGTCATTCAAGTTCAGGCAGTGTTGTTATTCAAATCCGAAGTTTCATACCAACCAGATATTGATCTGGGTATATATTGGCCAGCTATGTACTCTGACATTCCTTAGAAAGGTGTCGGCGTTCGATTATCACCTGATCAATTTGGTTGAAAGTAATCCTGTCCGGACAGATCCATGTTATTTTTTAGGACCTCTTTCTGCATGAACTTGGTAACTCCAACAACCATTACGACAATACTAGCTGGATAATTAGCTGTAAGTTGTCGTTTTTAATTTCAGGCAAGTTAGGATAGTCGGTGTATCGCCTGGATATAGACCGGGATAAGGCTGTAAAACTTAAATGCTTCGAAATTTGCCTTGCAAGCGCAGAGTGCGTAGCCAGTCGCTCATGTTTCATAGCCGATAACAGCAAGTTTCATTTTGGATTTGCTAGGAAAGATCCTCCTAACATATCGTCTGGCCTGTACAGGGAGCGCTGTTGCCCTGGGCACTCGTAACGGCATGCGATATCTGTATCGCATCAAAAGCGAATACCAATACAGCATAATACATGTATATGGAACACTTCTGTTGCGTTAATGACAAGAACGGCACTTCGCTTACACATCGTCGAGTTGCAAATATTTCGAGCAGATTTTAGCCGAAGAATTTGTTCACCCTCCACTTCGAATTCGAGGAAGCAATAGAACAAATGAAATCGGGGGAAGCAACAGAACCTCACAACTTTACACCTGACCTCAGGAAGATAAAGAGCGGGGACCCAACATTGCGATTCAGGGAGTTCGTTAAACGGGTTATTGACGAAGGTAGAAAACCATCTGACTGATAAGAAAGCACCACCGTTCCAATATGGAAAATGTGGTTGTAGTCCAGCACAGTGTTAAAGTTACCGTACGATGCAGTTGCTATCCCATACCATCAAGTTTTCTGAACATATTCCTGACAACCATGTTTGCGAAATCGTTCAAATAACCGTGAATCAAGCGGGTTTTGCCACTAACTGGAACTACTGATGCAATATACGTTGCGCGTGCTAACGCCAAAGAAACTAGTGCTCTACCGCGTTTCGAAGAGTACAATTTGAAGGGTGGGGAGTATAAGATAACCATTTAGTGCCTCCGTCGGGCCTCATCAAGAAAGTACCCCCTCACACTCCTGTATGTTCCTGTCATGGCCGCAACCACACCTGACATACAATGTCCACATGATGCTTTCCTAGCGTCTCATAATAAAGCTTATTTCGAGTAACTTGTCTAAACAGACAACTTGCTATCAGACTCGATCTCAGATTGAATCTGAATGAAACAGAATTTTTGATGACGGACCCAAATGAAATAGGATCTATCACTGTAAGTGCTAAGGTCTGCAGAGAACTAAGCAATGCAAATCTCTCCAACCAATCTATTAGCCAATGGTGCATTGCGTCATGGAATTGCTTCACGCATTAGCGCAACTGGGATAAAATGGCGTTCAGTAACTGGTTTGACCAAGCTAAATGGTGCAATCGATGAAAGCGTGTGTAACGCAAAACCTTGTTAAAATCGGCCAGATGTCTGTCTCTCTGTCATACTTACTTTTCCCAGAAAATATTACACCGGTTGACATGAAATTTTGTAGGTTGGTCGAAACTATCAATGCTCATACATGTATTGAATTACATCCTTCTTCCTTCTTCTACACGCCAAAGGGGGTGTCATTTGCCAAGAAAGAGCTGTCAGGTCTCAAAATACCAATATATCATCAAATTAACTTCATAATATTACCATGCTTTTGAGAAATTGACTGGAAAGTTTATTCTAGAGTCATAAAGGTTGTAATATAGACTATAGTATAAAGCATGATATGCCTAAGTTTGATCGAAATGGTACACTACTGGTATACTACTATTACTGACAGAGTTAGGTGGTTCGGCTCCCCCATGTTGATGTTCTCTCGATTTCTGTATTTCTGCCTGTCTGGGCTATGCGCCTTGTCTTCCTCTCTTTCTCTTGTTGACTCCACTGATTGCTGAAATACCTCTAACTTGCAAATTGAGTCACAATATTTAAGCCATCTTCAGATGGCATCAGCTCATCATATTTTAACGGATCCGATTTTTCCAAGGACAAATTAAAGAGAGTTGGGTGTGTTGTTGCATTGGTACCCCTAAACAAAATTGTCAGCAACTTGGCTGCATTCTAATTTGGAAATAAATAGTTGGGGGGGCGATTAGCGTCGTTACATTTTCCTGCTTTCTAATAGTGTAAATGATAAACGCTTATTTTCCAACCATGATTTTTCTTTCAGTTGCTGCTGCAAGACATTTGGAACTTGTCAAAAAGGAAGGACTTTGTAAATATCCTCATCCAAAAGTGATACGAATATCGAACAATACATCGAAACGCTTCATTCCACATTTCACAGTTTTACATAGATGCGGTGACGACACAGGATGCTGTTGGCCCGACACCAAAACTTGTGTTGTGAAAACTTCTGTTCCGGTTGTGCTATATTTTTACGTAAGTAGCGAATCCCTAGTCCTAACTATAATTAGCGTACGAAATAAAGGTTGTTAAGTCCCAAGAGTATGTACCTTGCATGCGAAGTAAATGCTAACATTACCACCATTGGCTTAATTTAATATTTCAGTGCGGTGTGCATTAGTCCGCTTTGAGAGCCGTGCGTGCACTCAAGTTCGTCTGTAAATTTCATAAGCACTCAACCGTAATTCCTAGAACGGAATTTAAATTAACATACTTTAGCTTGGAACTTAATCCTGGGGAACGTGTTCATTGGCGATTTAGGTTTAACCCTCGAAACTGAGTGCGAGAAATTCAAACGTATTTGCTAGTTTATAGGTGCTAGATGGATTCCTCTCCACCCACAACACACTCGATATAAACAATCTAATTCTGAATGTACTGATTTAGTCTATATCTTTAGTTCTAATTTCAATGAATACCAATTTGAGCTTGAAAAATCACTCGTTAGGTACAACATGAATTGACATCCTTCTGGTGTTAAGATAGATAAAAATTCTTGTAGTCCTTAATCCCACCATTGTTCACTGCATTCGCTGTACTTTGCTACCAAATAGCATTGTTCTTGCACGTATAGACCCACCAAAGTAAAACTCATTTAGGTATGCACTTTAGATTCCTACCCTGAACCTCTAATTTTCTGATGAAATAAAATGTTCCAACTTTTTCACGTAATGACCGGGTTTGAAAGCAGAACAAAGAATTTCGCGGATGAATAATTGTGTGCACTTTCCAAATTGTAAATTTACAAAATTCACTGGCAAAGTAAAATAAAAATTGAGCCAGAAAGTTGCTTTGCCAACCACAAAAATTTTTCGAAGTGGACCTGGATGTTGCCAGGGTATACGCTGCAGTCTCCCTTCAAGGAAACCACGGATATGCCAGCGCATTAATTCGGATTTGGAAATATTTTTCTTGAAGTTTTCATTTTAAAAAAGTTAAGAATTACAAAACGGGTCCCTCGATCCTCGCAGTCGGGGTCTAGTCATTAGTGCTTGTGCTATTGCTTTGAGAACCATTTGATCAATGTATTGATACCGAAGCTGAAGGACAGTTCCATTAAAGAGGAAATAAAAAATACCTCAAAAATGAAACTTAGAAGTCCTAAGCTGGGCTGGGCGATGGGGCATGTATAAGCAACTTTTTTATAGACATGAAGAAAAGCAAGGGCGATAAGGCTTAAGGCAAGTGAATGGGACCAGATCTTCCTAGATGTCACAACCTCGCCAAATACCAGATTTTACTTAACTCTAGCACTAAGTGCCAAGCACTTAGGCTCGAACGATCGTACATATTTGAAAATGTATAGGGGCTAATGGGGAATCCGTCGGGAACTCCCCGCAACATCGTATGCGGAGTGGTGTATTTTTGCATGGTTTGAATCAGATTGTGTGAGATTCCTTGGACATTATTTGAGATTTGGGTACAATGCCTGTAGTTGTCAATATTATGGGATCTAAAACCACCCTCTCCAAACACCAAATTTCTTTACTTTCCCGAACCAATAGTTCAAATTTCACTGAGTCACAATATTTAAGCTTCCTTCTCGCATACGTTCAATGCTACCATTATGGGGGAAAGCAACATCAATAATATACGAGGAGCGATCCATCTTGTCAAACAACAGCATGACAGGCGTATTCTGTGGTGTATGGCGGTCAGTTAGAAGTTGCCGGTCCCAATACATGCTGGCCCATACCGGTAAAGCGGACCTGTTCCCGTGATCAGCCCATGATAGTATGTAAGGCACTAATAAATAAACAAATGCACTGGCACCAGAACAATACAACCAGAAATGAGATGATCCAATGTCTCCAATGTCAAACCACACATTCTGCACTGATTGTTTTCCACCCGCTTTTTCATTATGAACTTTCTATAAGCATGAGTGGCGACCACGCCTTCTTGAATGGCACAAGAAAATCCATCAAGCTCAGGAAAAAGTTCCCTAGCACACAGTCATCTGTTCGACAGATACTGGTCGGCAAATGGCTGCCAAAGGCAATTGTCGTGTATATTGTATCGTGTATATTGTATCATGGCTCCTGGTCTGGCTTCGCCCCAGTCAGAGGATGAAAAGATCGATCCTTCATGTTAAGTGGAGTCAGTCCACAATCTGCCTTACAAACAGCCGCAGCTAAGGAACTTGCTTGCTCTTTGCTGTAAAATAAGCTCGCAGCGAGTCGAATAAGCGATGATGTTGTGCCGCCACGCCAATCACGCATCTTCCTCCAATGTCCCGAGGCAGGTTCGTCTGCTCCAGATCAGCCTTCATCCATGGAACACATTCAGTGTGCTTATTTTATTTCTTACCAAGAAATATGAATTCAGCACCAGCTTCATATTTCGCAGGAACTCGGACAGCATAGCATCCTTCAGATCACCAACTCGAGCATGAGTTCCTTCCAGAATCCCTAATGGAGATTACCAATGCCGCCTTCCTGTTCGAACGAGGTATTGCCCGTCATAATCCCACGATTTTGCATTTTTGTCAATTTTTACGACCCGGGGTCGTGGATATTTTCAATTTTCCTCGATTTCGGCCAGGTCGACCGACCGCGGATTTTGCACATGCCTTCCGAGCAGGACAGTCAACCAATGGTTTGTCCAACAGTCAGCCCATGATGACCTTTACGGATGACTTAGATTCGACGCTTGTCTGATCCAAACTCCGAATAAACAGGGAAGAAAGGAAAACCGGAAACTAGCAAAAGAGGTATGCTCGGAAGCTAGGGTAAGGTGGACAGTGGGAACCTTTAAACCACTGAAATCAACCGGAGTAGATGGCATCGTCCCAGTACTAATCGAGAGAGGCCTATAAATCATCTTTGAATCTCTTCAAAGGGTGGTAAGGGAAAGCATAGTCCTAGGATATATTGCATGGGAATGCTGTCTTTACTCCAAGAGCGGGTAAAAAGAATCCTTTTCACCCTAAATCTTTCAGACCAATTTGCCTAGCACGTTGCTCAAAACGGTGGAGAAGATCATCATAACGTTCTAATGCGTGATCCCATACAACAATGTCAACACGCTTACCGAGCAGGACGGTCAACCGAAACTGATCATTCAAACAAAAGAAATAGCACTGTGTCCGTTTTTGGATATCGAAGGAGCATTTGATAACACATCGCACAAGATGCCCTAATCCGCAAGGGAATGGGAAACATCCTGACTTTCTGGATAAGCAAAATGTTAGAGAGTAGGCAAATAGAAATACCGACAGGTGCGAATTCTATTGTCATGAAGACTACTCAAGGTTGTTCACAGGGCGGAGTACTATTACTGGTTATGTGGAGTATGGTAGTGCACGACATTGTTTTAATCTGTAAGGGCAAATATGAGGATGCCCTGTGTGATAGAAACTAAACTTGATTAAGAATTACTAGTGCCTGGTGTAAAGAGACGGGCTGCGTATCAATCCAGCCAAAACCACCATAGTACCATTCACTAGGAAACGTAAGGTTAGTCAACTGAAAAAGTCATCAAATCAAATATTTGGAAATTACGCTAGACCAAAAGTTACTCCGGAAGACGCATATCGGAAACATTTGGCACAAAGCTACGAGACCCTGATGACTTGCAGGTCCATAGCAGGAAGAAATGGGGCTGCACCCCGATTATACTACTTTGGATATTCACTTTGATAGTAAGACCAATGATTACCGCAGGGGCGTTAATCTAGGCTGAAAGAACTGAACTCGGCACAACATCCAGGGAGTTAAACAAACTTCAAAGACTGGCTTGCGTAAGTATCAGTGGGGCGTGAGAACCTGCCCAACAGCATCTCTAGAGGTCCTACTGGGCGTGACTCCTCTCCATCTGCACATGCAAATGCTGGCAAGGAGGGTGATGTTCAGAATGGCTGTGAGTAACCGTGAGGCGGGGAGCTGCCTAAATCGAAGGAAGATTGATAATAATGGATGCCATCAGAACGAGGTTTCACTTCCGGAAGAAGTTTTATGTAGTTGGAGCAATAGGGCAAAGTAGGAGAGCGTGGCAGTAACTTACGGTTTAAACGAGCAGATGACTACCTGGTACACTGCCAAATTCCTCATGGTGGGGGGAATAGGTGCAAGGTGATTGGTCTAAAGGAAGCGTACTTTGAATCAATAGGTAGGGATACCAGCTTATTCCAGGCGGAAATATACGGCATAGATAGATCCATCTTCTTTAATCTCCAAAAGATCTTACTTTACATACCAGATTCCAATCTCTCGGCTGAAGACTGTATGTACCTGTCGGCCTCGAGATGAGAATCAGACTATATAATTCGATTAAGACGCATCCTCATCATCAAAGTGTTTTACCTTTCTTTGGCTTATCTAGTGGCTTCTCTAATACTTTCGACTCTCCAAATAGAGCCGCTATGCCAGGGGATGCCATCATAATGTCCATGACTTCTCGCTTCACCACGTTAAAGAAAGGGAGTTCATTACCCAAATTGAGGATCTGCAGTTCAGTTCCTAACGGATATTCCAATAGTCTCGACCCTCTCGCTCTGTTGTTGGAGCTTCCTCAGCATATATGGTGGGGGTTGACATCAGATCCTGTTATTATCTCCATGCCTTTGCTTTTGGCATTTTGGATAACCCTGATGAATATTTCACTGGGAACTTCTGCTACGTCATAGGAGAAATAAACAGAGCCCCAAAGACTGACTTTTTAAGCGTTGTGGTGTCACCATCCCATAGGTTGTTAACCCAGTTAATTTGGAGGTCTTTTCAAGCCACCATGCGCACTTTCTTACCACTAATCCATGGTTATTGTATGAAGTATATAAGTGTCTTGCAGCTATTAATGGGAAACCTGATAAGTGTGTCGCTACTTGATAATGCTGCAAATTGATTTAAAAAAAATGGTATCCCATCTACACTTCAGATTAAAATGCCGTGGGCTCCACGTCCCCTTCCGTAACTTTAGGAGCCGACACTTGCGACGGTCCCAAACCCTTTGTAAACCCGGCATGCAACCCGTTTGTTCCTAAATCTTTTTAGTATCCGATTCAAGAGCGCTACTAGTAAAGGAAGTGCTGCCTAAGCAATTGATTGTGCTCTCGCTGGCAAGGTTTAGCTGTAACATTTTTTACAAATGAATACTTAGCCGTTGCCGGCCGCGCCGCTTTTGCTGCTATTTATTTTGAAGAGTTGGGATCGTCAACGGACCACTGCCGCTACGGTTTGTCCTTAGCTGCAGCTTCCTCGGATGCTCCTTTCCCTTCAACGTTGTCACAGCCCGTGGGTTGTGGTTTGCCCAAAGGAGGCTTGCCTGGAGCCAGTTTACCCCGAATCGGTTTGCCCGGAGGCATTGTTTCGCTAAAAGGCAGTTTTCCCGAAGTCGATTTGCTGTGCGAAGGCAAATGATTACCCGTTAACAAGACTTTAGCCGGGAGGACTGACAGAAGGGGCCTGTTTGCGCTCGTCCATTGAGTACTAGGTCCCAATTTGTTTCGTTCTCACTGAAATAAGTGCAGAATATGAGTCTAGACTCAGGTTCTCCATTGATGAGCTCAAAATTGTCCCTTCACTCAGGGCAGAATAGCCACGATGGAAATTTAGGTCTGGTTATTGTTTCTTTTAGGTTTTTTGATTTGGAATTATTCATAATTGCCTGTCATGGCCTTAGTTGTACAGAGGCAAGTAAGTTGGTCTTCGCGAAATTCATTTTTGCTGAGACAAGGCTAGTTGAAACTGGGGTCGCCTGGTAACCAAAGTCTACCATTCACGGCCACATCTTAGCCATTCAGCATCAGGTGTCACCACTCGTTCCCTATGGGATCTTCCCTACTTAATTGCCTTACCACGACAAGGTAGGTAATCATCGAGAGTGCTTGAGAAAAAGTATAACTCTACGAGAAGTTCATAGATTTCTTCCTTTGGATCATACAATCAGCAACCCCTGGAAAGGCGTCGTTTGCCAAAAATCAGGCCGAGACATTATCTGCAGGAAAGTTCAAATTTATGGGCGTATAAGTTCATGCATCAATTAGGGTGAACACTTCCTGGATCCAGGAAATTGAAATAGTCCAAATATTGAAATGCAAGGATCATATGAATGGTAGGGTTCTTAGAAATTCCCTTTTCTTAGCTCTGGTCGTCTGAAGAAGTTAGAGAGTGATCTCCAATTATAAAGGCCCATTCTCAGAAGTTGCACCAGCGAAAAATAGGAAAAAATAATGGTGGTGCAAATACACTACGAGCTATGTATAAATGGAACCATCATATTAGCTCTACAAAACCTTTCATACCAGAAGCGCCGACTTGTTTTTATTTTTGCTTAGTTATTGTCTATCTTTAAAGAAGAGGCCTAAATTAAACAGAAAATGACTTCAACTTCTCTAAGAAATTAGATGGTAGGAATAAATACGTAATGTTTAGACCAAGAATCCATTCGACGGTGTTCTGTATGACGCAGGCAAAGTATCTGAACTTCCTGCCACACCTGTATGGGAAAGGAAAAGTTTCCTTATGCCCAAGAGATTTATAGCTTTCATTAACGTGGAAATGGAGAACCCAGACAATATCCTTCCTCACTGAGTTTCGCACCTTGAAATACATAGAATAAGTCGCTTCAGGTCATTCTTTCAAAGGGATTCAGCCTATTAATTTCACTTCTCGTGGTCTAAGTACGTACTCTACTTTAAACTTGCGCTAACAATCATTGAATCCACTCATATTTTTCATCGTTGATCCCACAAAAGGTTTTCAGTTTTCCATTGAATTGTGTTCTGGGTCGTTTTCCGCTGGAAATTCATTATTAAGCAGTAGTTGAATCTCGGTCATTTGTAAAGCAAACATTTCTATGGAATTTCCTATGGTGGCTGACTACCTGGTTGATACTCAGTATCTTTTATGGCATGTTTGTACAAACATAACGCAGAATGCCCAGGTGAGGACAAATGAAACGGATTTCGTCCACCTGTCGGAATAAATTTGTCGTGAACAATCAATATTCACTAGGTGGTGACAAGTATTGTTTATTTAGTGTCGCGACGCATTGTTGTTCCTATGAGAGCTTGTTGAATTATGAAATATTAATATTGTCGTATATTTATTTATATTGCCACAGACCTGGAGCCTATTTAGGCTATTTAATATTCATGTTACCGCGGATTTGAAATTGTAGCCACAAGTATTTAGCAATAGTTTGAATGTTTGTTCATGGAGAGTGTTGCATTATTGGGTTTGATTGCGATTTTCTCGAAAAGCAATAGACTTGTCTTCGTACTGATTTCCATTAATTCTCAGATTATGCGTTCATGGCACTCATAAACTGTTATTTTGTGTAAGTGCTCTGAGTCGGTAATGTATACTATATATCCTCGCATCCATTCTAACTAATATGTGTCTAAGAGCAAAGTACGAGTAATTTATAAATTTCAACTGAATTTTAAGTGAAGCTAGAGAAATACTTTTTTACGGCAAATGTGCTCTCCACATCTGTAAATATACTCATATATAATCGTTAAAAAGGGTTTTCCTAGCTCCCTAGCTTTAGGGCCGTAGAAAGTAAATTCGGGTCAGGGGTAAAAATTATGCGAAAAATCGGAGCCCAAGGATAAAATTATGTATTTCATTTAAATTTATATTTCCGGCCCTGTAGAAAATTCCAGACCCACCGGGAATTTTCCCAATCATTCAACATTCTTGATTGTTAAACAAAGAAAATCAAGACCAACTTATCAATTCTCTTTAAAAAACTTTGTGATTGCATAATTTTTCAAGAATATGACTAAAAGTAATTCACGGAAGGTACCTGTATTTCTAATCTAATATTGATTTTCCTTGTTGCTTAGTTTGACTTACATCTAAATGCCAACGTAGGCTCTGAAAACACCTTAGTCGGACATGTCATGGAGAAACTCAGTGTCCGCAACTATAATGGTAGTTAGTGTTAGTGACACATTTTTCGAGCACAGAGCTTGCCATAAGGTTAGTTAGGTTGCAACTGACCAACACCACATGAAGAATCAAATTGACCACTCTCCAGTCAGCAGTAGATTAAGGAGTACAGCCTACAGACTTGACGGTCTTTACACAGAGTTATTTGTCGTTGCATTTGCAGTTTTTGCAGATCTGCTACTTCCAATCGTACAGAAATCCGTGATGTCTGAAACTCTTCCCCGAGATTACTGAATCATCGCACTCCCACTTCCTTCATTAATAAGCATGGTGTCGAAAGCGTCGATCAATTCGTATAACCGACGGTGGCTGCAAACTGTTTCCCGAAGCATTGACAGCACAAGATCCGCTTTTATTGGATTGTCTAAAATCTACGAACGCAGTTATCTTAACACGAAGATCAATTTGAGTTTTTTTTGTGCTACTATTCTCAGTGTGTTGCTATATGGGAGTAACGCATTTAAAGCGAGCCTCTCTGAACACCTATCTGCGACGTATCATCGGAGAAAGCTGACCTGATATTATTTCGAATAAAGAATTTATAATAATAATAATAATAATAATCGTTGGCACAACAATCCATATTGGATCAGGGCCTTGAAGTGTGTTAGAGCACTTCATTCAAGACCGTAACGGTACACTACAGAACACTGTAGGAGGCAATGTGGTCAGCATTACGCTCGCCCGAGATTATTACCCTGATTTGACTCAGGTACCCATTCACAGCTGAGTCGACTGGTATCCGACGTCAAATCACGATACAAATCCCACTGCCACCAGCGAGATTTGAACCGCGACCTTCATTACGACAGCCATGTATTCTAATCACTCAGCTACCTGGACACAAAGAACAAAGAACAAAGAATTTAGTTGAGTGGCGATGGATGGGTCGATTTATGCATTTTCCCATGGAACATGCGCTCCGTGTACAGATCGAGTGCTGCTCAGCAGCTAGCCGATCCCCTGTCTGGATATAAGCCTGTTAACAAGAGATGCGCTGGACAGGGACTGGTTTCCTGTAGAAGAGCCACCACACTATATATTATAGCGGCCATCCAGTAAACCACATGCTCGGACTAGGTTTGTTAGTCAGTTCAAAAATAAAACCTGCTGCTATTGGCTTTGAAAATATAAACGAAAGATTATACACTCGGCGTTTGCAAGACAAATTTAGAAATATAAGTCTCATTAACGCCCCTGCAGAGTCGGAAAAGGATACCTTCTACAAGGCAGTTGAGCGGACCCTCGAAGCCTGTCCCAAGTATGATATCAAAATCATACTTGGGGATTTTAAATGTCAAGTAGAGGAAGGGTATTCAGGCAATACATTGGCTCCCATAGCTTACATAGGGATACCAATGATAACGGATTGCGAATTATTCAGTTACCAGTATCACACGAAATGGTTGTTGGAAGTACCTGCTTTGTGCGGAAAGCAGTCCACAAACAAACGTGGCCTACTCCAGATGGAACCACTTTCAACCAAATTGACCATGTGTCGATTGAACGCCGCCACCTCTCAGCATTGATAAATTTTCGGACCCCCTTCCGGGGCCGATGAATGTAAGCTAGTAAAGGAACGAAAGTAAAGCAATACCGAGGAATATTGCATTCAGAACGCAGCTGCGCGCAGAAACTCATCAACTCAGTCGAGCGGAAAAGCGACTTCACAGACGGAAAAAGGAAGCCTGGGAGAACCAAATGGTTTGAGAACATGGAAAGCGCATTGAGCAGCCGCACTAGGCGCAGAAGTTTTACCAAGAAGTCAGCAGAAGCTTTACCAACAAGTCACCTCGATGCTCATCCTGCCGACACAGAGGAAAATCTGATTTCCGCGAGCATGGGCATATTGAAGCGATAGGTAGAGAATTTTGATGAACTGTTAAAAAAAACAAAATATCGGCTAGTTGGAGGTCCCGCCAACTGAAGACGACGAACAAATGCTCCCACCACCAAGTATAAAACCATATGTCGATCGAATGGAATTACAGCCGAATTGGTTAAATATGCCTAACTGCTGGCCTACGCTGACGATATTAACATTATGGGAAGAACAACCCGAGATGTACGGCCCACCTTCATTCAGATCGAGCAGGCGGTGTGAGATCTTGAGCTACACATTAATGAAGGCAGGACGAAGCACATGGTATCAACCAAAGAACGAACAACATCGAATTGCATTGATCAAATGGAAACAATAAAGATAGGAGACTACAGTTTTGAGATCGTTGAAAATTTCTCCCATCTAAAGTCGAAAATCGCAACCGGTAACAGCGATGACGATGAAATCCGCACACGGATGTTAGCTGCCAACAGACCCTATATCAGCTTATAAAAAGTCTCACCATAAGGTCAAAGCTCTTACTGGACAAGATGATCTGGCTAATTCGTATGAATTCCTCGGTAACCTGGGTTCTTAGCAAGAAAAACTGCGAACTCTTGGCCGCGTTCGAGAAGAGAATCCTTTGAAGAATTTTTAGGCCCCTGCATGAGGATGGACGATTCCGTAGCCTACATAACGATGAAATATATGAGCGATATCACGAACGTCAGGTTGTGGATAAAATCCGGCTCAACAGGCTTCGGTGGGTGGGTCACCTAATCAGTATAGATGAGGATGATCTAGTCCGGAAAGTCTATAAGGGCAATATCTATGGAAGAAAAAGAAGAAGGGGCAGACCCTGCCTGATATGGAGCGATGGCGAAGGTCAGGAGACAACTTTTAGGGATATCGATTTGGTGGACCTTGGAGCAAAACCGGGGTATCTAGGATTCCTTACTAAGGCAGGCATAGGCCGGATACCGGTTGTTGCGCCATTCATGATGACGGATGGAGTGGGTTGCCCCAAGGTTACTTGGCTCAGAACAGTATGTGGAGATCCTGGGATAGTGAACAGCCCTCGTACCTGGAGAACTGCTTCGGGTTCAAATCTCACTGGTGGCAGTGGGCTTTGTATTCTGATTTGACGTCGGATACCAGTTGACTCAGCTGTTAATGAGTACCTGAGTCAAATCAGGGTAATAATCTCGGGCGAGCGCACTTCAAGACCCTGATCCAATTGGATTGTTGCGCCAACTATTGTTATTATTTTAGGGTTACACTGTATCTAACTATTTTTGTCAATTCTTTAACTCTTTTTTCAATTAAATCAAGTCGTGAAACAGAAAGCTAGACACTTGAGGTATGAAAGGTTTTGTGTTTCCCGTGTAAGGAACTTTTTCAGTAGCTATTTGCTATGGAAAGTATTCTATCGATTACAGTTAATTTCGCACTAGGAGCATGATAACATCGATTCAAACAAGTCGCGAAACCGGAAGGTGGACGCTTTAGGTATGAAAATTTTTATGTATTTCTTTTACAAAAACATTTGAGTGGACATTTGTCCCGTTAGAACCTAGCAGCGTAATGTATATGCATATATTAGGGGAGAATATTCACGTGATACTGACATTCAAAGCCTTGAATCTGCACAGTAGCGGCAACTTTGACCTATTATAACTTTCTTAGTAATAGTGCGATTTCCATCAAATTTGGTAAGATCATGCTCTATGTTATAGCCTAGACTGCTGCTTCATGATTCTATGATGATCTTAAGGGGAGTCTTGCAGCCAATTACTAGAAATTATGGTAATGTTCTGTTATTAACTTCATTTGAACAAATATTGGTATGGAGGGTATCTCGGAGCCTAGGCACCATATAGTGGCAGCTTCTTGATATTTTTTCAGATTTTTCGGTTGGATATTTTCTGAGAATGGGCCCCTGAAAAAAATGATCACTTTCGACCTTCCGTACTCACCACCTTTCCAATAAATGTCAACGTCAAATATCATAGCATTATATTTGGTGAAAAAAAATTTGCATCCCCTTTTGCCCTTAAATTCGACATAGAATGACGTATATTCGAGCTTTCATAGTTCCCACCTTCCTTCCGATTTTGGTGTGAATTGCTATAATCGTTTCCGAGAAAAATGCTTGTGACTGACGGACAGACAGCAATTCAATTTTAATAAGGTTAAAAATGGCTGGAGAGAATTAGCTTCTTCATATATAAGACTTTAATATTTTATTCGAATGTCAGTTATTCTCGTTAAATAGGACATGCGTATCTTATCCCCATGACGCGAAATTGATGAGTTTGAACTGCTAAAACTTTGATACTAACAGCCGGATTTCCATGAAAGTTTTCAGTATTATGCGGAATGCTATCCTCTATGCTGCTGCAAATTGGTACTGCTAGGATAATTTCGGAAAGTTAGTAATATCCCGTCATTAACTTTATTTGAACAGATATCGGAATTGGACATATTTTGAAGCCTTGATTTTATATAAGCCCATCGCCGTGATTTTTTTTTTAAATTTATGTGTTTCCGAAAATGAGTCCTGTCTCAATATAAGTGTGTACATTTCAACTTATGTCAAAACTAAAATTTACTTCTGAAAGTATTAATTGAGACCTTTGATTCGATACTCCACAATGGATACATTAGGTGAGAAAATTGTTTCATCCCCCCTCTTTGCATATATGAGAAGCCCTCTTTAAACTTTATATCACTTACTGGTGGTGTGCGATTTTTTAGTTCCCATATGTTCACCGAATTGTGTTTGAATCGGTGTAGCCATTTTGGAGAAAAGTGCGTGTTACAAGCAGTAAATCGATTTTAATAAGATTTTGTTGTTCTGAAAACCTTCAAAAGGTTAAAATTGACATCCCTATTTTCACACGTATACCAATTCCAGGAATTTTTCCTTAAATTAAATATGCTTAGTGCAAGGTTTTCCATTTCCCAATTTCTTTTTTTCATCGGAAACTCCTGAAACGCTACGCTAGGCCACCACCATTTTTAAGGTTTTGTGTAAAACAAAACCCAACCGAAAAATCTGAAAAAAATCAATCAATCAGGCGACTACTATATGATGCCTAGGCTCCGAAATTCCCTTCATACCTATAATATGCTCAAATATAGTTAATAATAGCATATTATTATAGTTTTCAGTAATTAGCTGTCAAACCCCCTTAAGTTAATCCTAGCGCCATGAAATTGCAGCAATATAGGCTATAATATGGAGATAATCTTACCGAATTTGGTGGAAATCGCACTATTACTAACAAAGATATAATAGGTCAAAGTTGTCGCTCCTTTGCAAATTCAGGACTTTGAATGTCAATATCACACGAAATCACGTCATGTATGTATATATTACGTGCTAGGTACAACAGCAGCACACTCAAATGCCTTTATAAAGGAAATACACAAAACCTTTCATACCTGAAGTGTCCAGCTTCCAGTTTCCCGCCTTTTTAAATAAGTGAAACTTCAAAGTGTAATAACTGAGCACTTCACATTTCAAACAGGTTAAAAAGAAAGGCCGATTTTAAGGTCTCGTGTAAAACAAAACCATATTAAAATCGATTCAATGTCTGTCTGTCCGATCCGAACGAAATTTGGTGGACAGATGGGAACTATGAAATCCTTCGCATACAGCGAGTGGCATAAATTTAGCTGGAGTTTAAAGGGGGGCTCTCCATGCATGCAAAGGGGGGATTCAAAAATTTTTTTCACCGGAAATAGTCGTGTAGGTTAAATGAAAAGTCTTGATTCCGAAACTGACATTAGTTTTGGCATGAATGGCAAAGTGCGTGAGTAAGAATTCAAAATGTACGCACTTAAAGTGAGACAAGACTCATTTTCGGAAACTACCCAGCCTAAAAATCCGGAAAAAATCAGGGTGCTGCGCTTAGATGAAATTTAGGCCTCAAAATATGTCTCATTCCGTTATCTGCTCAAATAAACTTGCTAATAGTACACTACTACTTTTTAGAAATTTATTGAAAAACCCCCTTAAATACACCCTAGGACTTCCGAATGCTAAATTTCGTAGAAAACTGGCAATTAACGCCAAAGTTATAGCAATTCAAACTTAGCGATTTCGCGCGAATTTACTACTTCCAAAGCCATGTAAATAAGATGCTGACGTCATAATTAACCGGAATAATTGACATTCGTGTGAAATATTAAAGTCGCATTTATGAAGAATCTATTTATCTGCGGCCCTTTGTGTAAAACACTTAGGTGAAATCTAACCTTCGAGAGATGTCCCACTCCGATATCTGCTCAAATAAATTTACTAATAGTATATTATCAACTTTTAGAAATTGAGTAAAAACTCCCCTCAAGTTCATCGTAGGTATACTAAATTTTGCACCGACATAGAGGACAGTCTCGTGCATTCACGCGCCAAGTTCCATGAAAATCCAACTATTAATATCAAAGTTATAGAACTTATCAATTTCGTGCTAATTAACAGCATCCTAAGCCTAACAAATAAGATGCTGACGTCATAATTAACGAGAATAATTGACATTCGAGTGAAATATTAAAATTCCATTCAAGAAGAATCTAATTCTCCCTAGCCCTTTTTAAGGTTTTGTGTAAATACAAAACCTTATTAAAATCGGTTTACTGTCTGTCTGTCTGTCTGTCTATCTGTCCGTCACACGCATTTTTCTCGGATACGGTTATAGCGATTGACACCAAATTTGGTAGAAAGGTGGAAACTGTGAACGTTCATTCATATAGTGTTAGTTATAGTTACATCCTTGTACGACGAATTTAAGGGGGGTCCCCATACATGCAAAAGGGGGGTGTCAATTTTTTTTTCATCAAATATAGTCATGTGGGGTGTCAAATTAAAGGTCTTGGTTAGTACTTTTCGAAGCCTGTCTTAGTTTTGACTTTTGTTGAAAAGGTGGGGAGGGCGGGGGGTTGAAAGTGGTCATTTTTTTAACGAACCCATTCTCAGGAACTACCAAACCAAAAAATCTGAAAAAAATCAAAGGGCTGCCACTATATGGTGCCTAGGCTCCGAAATACCCACACACCACCCACCTTAAGTTCACCCTAGAATCACAAAATTTTGCAGTTGTAGGCTACAGTATGGAGCATGATCCTGCCAAATTTGGTGAAAATGACACTTTTACTAACAAAGTTATACTAGGTCAAAACTGTCGCTCCTCTGCAAATTCAATACTATCACATAATATATCACATAATATATGCATATTTTACGTGCTACGTGCTAATGGGAGAAATTGCACATTCAAATCTGTTTATAAAAGAAATATACAAAACCTTTCATACCTGAAGCGTCTAGCTTCCGGTTTCCCGGTTGTTGGTTAAATTCTTGGCATTTGCTAATAATATTAAACTCAGAGTGTGAAGCGCATGAAGTTGACTATTATCAATACAGGGCTTTCCATCAAATTATTTATTTAAATCGCTTTCTAGAAAATAGAGGGTAATGGGATTTTTAGCTATATTACACAGAGCTGTCGTGCACTCGTCGCTCCTCACATCCTTTTCTTTTTCTTCAGCCTCCAGTTCACAAGCGGGGTCGGCTCGTCGTGATCGGTTTCGTCGTTTTATTTTATCAAATGCCTGATCAGGATGTAATCGCGAGACCTTTAAATCCTCATCCAGTGTATCAAGCTACCATTGTTTTGGCCGACTTTTGGGTTGTTACCATTGACTTCAATGTTTTGACCAATACTGGTTGTTGAATTCTCGTCAGCGTGAATTACGTGACCACACAATCGAAAACGCCTCTCTCGCAGTTGTTCCACGATCGGTGCAAACCCAAATCGATCGCGGATATTCTCATTTCAGACGTGATCAAAACGTGTCACGCCACCATTGCAATGCAACATCTTCGTCCCCATTAAAGAGAATGGCAGACGGACGACATTGTAGTAAATTTGAGATTTGGGACGTGCGCTGATACATCGATCACAAAGAACACCAGTTGGGGAATGCCACTTCATCCAGGTTGCGTTAATGCGTGAAACAATTTCAATTTTACGCAGTTCTCCATTGGCTGATAGCATTGATTTGAGATATTTACATCGCATTGACCCGAGATATTTAAATCGCTGAGTTCTGGCAATGGCAGTAACCCGCCCCTCGAAATATTTAAATCGCTCAATTCTGTCAATGGCAGTCACCTGCCCAGAACTGAGCGATTTCATTATCTCGGGTCAATGCTATAAGCCAATGGAGAACTACGTCATGCTCCTCTCATAGGAAAACACAAAACCTTTTATACCTGAAGCGTCAAGCTTCCGGTTTCCCGACTTGTTTGTGTTTTAACAGTGAATTTACCCCTTAAGTTGACGAAAATTACTGTTGCCTTGTTTACTTTTTGTTGTTGTTTCCTTCCTCTCTTACTGGCCTGATGGCATTTTTGCTTGCCATAACTCGAACAATATATGTTCCACCTAATCTAATATAACAATCACTAAATTACATGTGGCAGGTTAATCCTTATTAACCTTTCCTTTAAATTTCCATGATTGACTTTGCGAGCATAACAAACTCATGAGTGCTTGGTTGCATTTACCTGGTTGAAATTTAACAGATTATTGCCACAATAACGAAATAGATACTTTAACATATTTTGGATCGTGTGGGCGAAGCTCTAGAGGATTATTAATTGAGCTTTAACCGACAAGAAAATATGAATGCAATCCAAACTATTCCAATTCCATGTTTTTCTCATGAATGTTTTTCCATTCTGGTGCCCAGTCGGGTCAATTCCCTGTTGAATATTCAGCCTTAAAATTTAATAAACGGTTCAATGATGTCATTATGATTAGTGTCTCCGATAAAAGTAACCAAATGAGTTTACACTTTTCCCTCTGGTGCACTGCTTTCATAATTATATCTTACTTCTGCGAGGTTATTCTTTTAGATTATGAAGGGTTACGTGCAACGAAATTTTCTAACTGTACCCAATAAGGAGTATCTTGCACCTGATAAAATTATTATGTACATAACTGCTATCATATTGTATATATATCCAATTTAAAAAGCCACGATTCCTTATGGGCTGGTCAACCTCAACCTCACTTACTTCCGCGGTCAAAGCTGATAATCTGAATTAAACTCTCTTGACTTGACTTTTTCATTAAGAAATTGTACGTTGCTATCGGCCTTACTGACCGAGTTCACATAAACTATAAATTGCTCCGGCTAGACGGGATTGTTTGCTTCAAGATATACAAATACCATATGAGTACGTATTTTTCCACAATCAGATTGTCTGCAATGAGCATACTTCAGACGATTAAAGGAGATTTTACGCTTAACTGAGAATAAGATATTTTTCAGACGTGCAGAAGGTGTGACTCAGCTTTCAATAAATCGCATCAACCGTTGATTAATGCCCAATAAACCTCTTGCCCCAAGCTATCGATGCTATGCGATTGAACTGTATAAATAGAAGATTAGCCAGAGATTATCCTTGATTTATTCGACATATGATCGATGTTTCAATTTACGTGCGATGTTATTGTTTCTTGTTTGCTCGTATTGCGTCTGGTGCGGCTTGAAAAATATGTCCATGCGGCGTAGCACGGTTAGTAATTAAACGAGTGTGTAGGATTGCCTCCATGCAAGAGAAAAGTTAATAAATGGGTTTCTTTGAATGACTATCTACATCTATACAATAAACCTATGCATACGCGAAACTCAAATAACTTTCCGATCGTGGAGGAGTAATGTTTCTAGCAAGCGAAGATGCTTGAAAATTCCTCGTTTTCGTTGACTCTTCCTCCAAGTTCCACTCCGCAGGCACTGATTTATTATTGAAGGCCAATATTAGGGAGAGGACTGAACCAGCACGTTCACGAACAGCCATTAACTATTACATTCAGTAGCTTCCTCTATTTAATTTGCCTGTAGACTACCTCCTTCATTTACATATGCATGAAAAATTAGATTTCCAGTTACGCACGATTAAAATGTTTATTGAAGATCTCTAGAGTTTATTAGAGGCAATATTCCGAACTAATAACAATTTTCCATCTTATAATTTCCTTACAGGTTATCCCTATGGAGCAAACACGTTCGGTTATTGAAGCATTAACATTAGTTAATCATACAGAATGCCATTGTATAGATCGACCCCAGGTGCGTGCAATAAATAGTGCGTCATTGTCTCATGTGACGCCCAGCCCAGAACGAAGTAGGCATCGATGCGTTAAATATTTTGATTTAGACGAGAGTGATCCAGATTATATCCGTTGTGATTGCATCGGTAGAGATGCAGAAAGAAGGGAAGCCTGTCAACGGTTGTCAAGAGGTGAAGAGGGATTCATGCTGCAAGATCAAAGGTATGTAGTTTTATTCTTAGTGACTTTCTTCTTTAACACGAACACTGAATGAAATTCAAAGGAATATATATGTACACAGGTAATAAACATCTATGTTATATCTCGCGGATATCCATGAACTCCGAAATAGCCAGTGAATTGAAACTTATTCGGTTTTTTTAAGGTTTTATGTAAAACAAAACCTCTTAAAATCGGTTTGACGTCTGTCTGTCTGTCCGTCACACGCAAATTTCTCAGAGATGGTTATAGCGGTGGAAAGGTGGGAACTGTGAATGCACACGCATGCAGTGAGTTACATAGTTCTACATTAACTTTAAGGTGGGTCCCCATGCATGCAAAAGGAGGTGTAAAAGTTTTTTTCATCAAATATAGTCATGTGGGAGATCAAATGAAAGGTCTCGATTAATAATTTCCGAAGCTGGTATTAGTTTTGAAATTTGCTGGAAAGGTGGGGAGTGCGGGGGCACGAAAGTGGTCATTTCTTTAACGGACCCATTCTCAGAAATTACCCAACCGCAAAATCTGAAAAAAATTAAGAGGTTCCCACTATATAGTGCCTAGGCTCCGAAATACCCTTCATATCGATATCTATTCAAATAAAGTTAAGAATAGTATATTACGATCATTTTTTAGTAATTGACTACCAAACCCCTCTTCAGTTCATCCTAGCCCTATGAAATTTTGTAACAATATAGGTTATAACATAGAGCATGATCCTACCAGGTTCCATGAAAATCGCACTATTACCAACAAAATTATAGAAGTTCAAGTTTCTCGCTTCTCTCTAAATTGAAGATTTTAAATGCCAATATCGCGCAAAAGTGGATATTCCATGCATATATTACGTGCTACGTACTAATGGGACAAATACACACCCAAATGTCTTTATAAAAGAAATACACAAAACCTTTCATACCTGAACATCCAGCTTCCGGTTTCCCGACTTGTTATAGTTTTTTGTCCATTATATGAGTCATATTGGCTCCCACGAGACCAAACACAACTATCGGAAGCGCTATTTCCAACTTCTAATATATTCATCCTAACTTCCAAAAGGTTTCGTTATTTCAGTACAACTAGTCTATCGCTTTCTCCCGCAACGCAGTCCTTCAAAATTCGTATGGAGTTAGGACTAATTTGAATTCAAAGCTAAAAGTTGGAGTACCCAATAAATACATGTAGGGTTATAGCCTGGATTACAATAATAATCGGCCCAAATATTCTGCGCAACGAGGACATTGTTGGCATGCCAATAGATGAGTATGGAAGATAAGTATCAGTGGCCGCCCCGAGGAGCCCAATTAGCGCTGTGGGGCGCCGTTTGGATGCCACAAACAGTGCCCCGTGCAGCCCACCTAATCTTGTATACATTTGCACACGTTTAGCACAAGATCGACGTCGTGATCGGATTTTGTTATAGGCGGGCCAAATCCTTCTTGATTTGCTGCAGGTGGTGAATCTCCGCCATCTGAGGTCCGTGACTTTACCCGCCGAAAGACTGGCAAGATCAGAGCTCACCCTGCACAGTCCGTCAGCCCGCTCATTCCCCTCTATATTCCTATGATCGGGAACGCAGAGGAGGATGACCTTCGTGTGCTTCCCACACTGTTCAGCGCGCTTCTGCACTGCCTTACTAAGCTGGAGAATGTCGCCAATGGCCACTTAGCTGCCGACCAGAATGGCTATTTTACGCTTGTGGCTCGGATCATGCCCAGCCATCAATAGACTTCCGGTATCGCCAGTACTTACGCTTGGAATATACTGGCGAAATCTGGGGCACAAACGGCTCAAATAGACTACTTGTATTCGAGAAAACTCCCGCACCGACTTCACATACCATCCTTGATCCCGCGGTGAAGAATACTGTGCTATAGCCTTGCAATATGGCACCAAACTTCCAGTCTACCCTAGTTGAAAAGTAAACAGTTTCTCGTCAAGTTCAACTTGTGTATAGCATAGTCCTTGGGGAATGCCCTGATTTTCCGAAATGCTTCATCAGGATATTATTATGGTCATAGGGTTTCGCTGTCCAGCGCATTTCATACGACTGGGGGGAGGGGTGTATGAGTAAATTAAGAACATCTGTCAGGGAGAACTGCAGAGCCCGGCCTCTTTAATCCGCAGTTCTATGTTCAATCTCCATTTTGGCTTTGGATCCAGGATAACATTTAGATGCTTTACATTTAAAGAAATAACCAACCTTTGTTCGTTCGGCGCGTTAGGTGGAATTCAGGTAACCTCGGTGGTGAATAGCATCAGTTCCGTTTTAGCTCGGTTTATGCCGATTCCCTATGTTGTCGCCCATAGGCACATATTTCCCAATACTTCTTTCATGATGTCACTCATATTAGAGGGAACCACCTTCGACTCCAGTTCGTTTGTTGTGCCAATCTTAACAATTTGCCCACCGGAGAGTTTGTTCTTTATAACTTGACCAAACTTCCTCCCCCTGGGGTCTCTGGAAGATTTGGAGACCTCTGCGACGAAGTTTTGACTACAAAGTATCCAACTATGATCTGAAAGCGATCTCTGCTTCCAAGCTAGAATCCACTAATCCGTCCCTGCTGTTGGTTTCAGCACAGCGTTAGCAACGGTTGTTGCGCTCTCGACGGCTACTGTTCCCTGGCAGAATTCCAGCAGTTCGTTAACTGGTGATGCACCTGGCATCATCACCTCTTTTTCTATCGTCGGGTTTTTGTTTTTCTGATTAAGTCCATATCTTGGTCCCACGAGTAGTACGGGAAGAATGTTCACCCTGGCTAGCCCGGCCACCAGGGTAAGTGTCTTATTTGAAACTGAAGGTGCCACCATATTCAGAGTTCGAATACTAAAGACCAAACTTCCCATTGGCCACGCAGCCCTTGGCGTATGCAGTTCCACCTTGACTTGGAGTGCTATTAGCACCTTCTCCAGCGCAGGGAGGACGATCGCCGGGTTGTCAAACGATCAATTTTCGGGCTTCTCGTGTGCTTTAATTGTTCTTACCTCATCTATTTTTGTCCCGGAGACAATATTTTCATTCAACTGTGTGATTATTGTCCCCAGAATAATTACCTGAAAGAGTGATTAAGTGCAACGGTTTATAATCAGTTCTAACTATTCTTTCATGCACTTAAGCGAATCTTAAGCTGGATTCCTGTGCTCCTGCAGACGAATTTATTGTAAGTTCCCTGTGGTTTCTGAAGCGGGACAATGCGGTTGCCCAGTGTGCGTTAAGTACTATGTTGTAATACTTATTACCGAATATAAACTTAGTGCGAGTTATTTAATTTCGTCCTACCGATCATTCGCTATGGTTTTCAATCGTTAGTCTCACATGGCTATGTGTAATCTTACTCGTCATCCGTATAAGTGTTATAATAAGATTCAGGCCGATTTATGCTATTTATGAAAAGGCGAAACCAGTTTGCTACAAATTTCTGGGCTGGGATTGGGGACTATGTCAAATAAAGTTGTGACGCTTTTTATGGTTCCAAGCTCCTTGCTCAATTCAACATGCAGTTGCAACATTACCATCCAATCTGCTGCCTCAAACTACTGTCGCTGAACCTGCACTCATACGCGCTTCATGCAGCACCTCATCGATACCTACCACCGCTGAACCGCAGATCACAGCCGCCGTCATCCCATCTCGTCATCTCCATTATAGAAACCTAGTTACATGACAGGATTTGTTTGTCTTTCACTGTTGTCACTGCCGAAATTGCGCTGCACTTGGCGAGTCAAGAGGCGGAGATGTTCTGATAGCTCCTCATAGTGCCGACACCTTCCTATGCTCTCTTGGCCTACTACTCCCGACCTTCTTTTCCTGCCCAACAACTCCTCCCAAAGGATTCCTTTATTCATAAACACCTGCGCCACGCTCGAATTTAACCTTTCTAAAAATCACTTACATCGCACTCATGATACTTTTTTTTCTAGTTTTCCTACGTTGCGTCCTGCTCTCGAATTTGATGTTCAGATCCTTCACTCCCCTGTCGTGCTCAAGTCTGCTAAGTTTCGAAAGTCTGAATTCAGTCCTCAGTCCGACAACTAAGTGGGCTCCCCTCTTCTCCCCATAAATATGTGACCACCCCACCACCTCAGACCATTCTAGTCCCACGACTTCATTAGGTAGGGGGTACATATTATCTACACTGACTTTGCTTAAGCCTTCGACACTGTAAATCGCCAAATACTTTTGTCAAACTCACTGATATCAGTTATATCATGGCTTGCCTTTCATCTTTTCAACCGATCCTGCTGTGTTTCTTTTGAGGGACTCCCATTTCTGCTCTCTGAAACTACCCTTCCTATCTGGATTTATGCAGATTTTGTTTACTTCCCTCTGGTCTCATGGAATGCTCTCCCTCTAACAACATAATCTACCTTCCAGCGTCTTATGATACCCGAAGCGCAGGAGCTCTAGATCTATTCCCATTCCCCGATTTTGAGACCTTCTGGCTGATCTTGGCAACCAGCTTGAGGGCTTTGTTCAGAATCGCATCCAATTTCGTAGCCCAGCCTAGGTTCATCATGCCCATGTGCAAAACCCTCTTAGTAGCAAGTTCAAGATATTGTCATGTATGTAAGGCCCTGTGTCCAGTATCTTCATATCTAGTGGTTGACAGCACTGCACGATACAATATACCTATTTGGTATGGAGGAAGAGTGGAAGGATCATCACACATTTCCAGTAGTGACTATATGCGAAGTTTTTTTGAATTCTGTTAAGCTCTTATTCTACGCCTCACGGCTCGAGTGAACTACGGCTGCGCATATACATAGAATCATATTCAGAAGAAGCCACCCCTTCTGTCATGAGCGACTTTTAGCAAACGTAGATAACTATGCTACATTTATTAACCCGCAATTTATAGTATATTTAGTGTGCAATGTAACTTCGCATCCGGGACTGTCCGTTCAGTTGCCAGATGGTGGAATTCGAATAGCTCAACCTTAGTAGAGGATGGCATTGGCTCGGTTTTTGCTAGACTGCGTATCTAAGCAGCGTGCTCGATTACCTATTTCAGTACTGTCTCCAAAACCTTGCTAGCATCAATATCACCATATAACCTTCATAAGCTACCACCTTCACTCCGCCTCCGGCAAGTTCCCTTAGAATTTCATTGACTAATGGATGGTTAATATTCTTTTGCACACGAACTTTCTCTTTGCTTTATTTCCCTGCTCATATTTACCCATTGTTCCAGTTCGCGGATTTTGAAGTTTTCCTCCTATTCCAGTGCTGAAGCCGCAATCAAAAAAACTTTCGCAAGTATTTTTATCCGCTCAGCTTTCTTCGGTAAAGTGACTTCTTTCTCAAGATGTTATCTGCAATTCCTGTATGACTCTACCATTCAAGATTCTTTTTATCAACGGTCTGATGTAGGACAATTTGTTGCCCCTTATTAGATGCTAAATACTAGGTGAATATTCCAGCTCCCCTTGAACTCATACCATGTGTGGGCTTCCCCAGTGAAAAGAACGTTGCTGGCATCAATCCTGGGATTATATGTATTTCTTTCCGATTCCTGTAATTTTGAATGCCACAACACAACGCTATTCTCTGTTCTCTGAGGCACTACGGTTACTAGATATTGAATCGATGACCAGGAGTCTACTTACCAAGTTTCCAAAGCCCCGCACCGTAAAAAGAACTTCCTTTTTCCTACTCCATATTTAATCTACTTTTCTGGATATCTTTCCAATAGTCAATTGTTATTCCCATGTGAACATTTTATCCGTACGTAGCCGACCTGCAAAATCGCACACATCGGGCCGTACTATACGGCGATTTGAAGACGACATAACGATCTGCGCTACAAGTGTCTCTTTGACAACGTTGTGATCGTACGTTTCAGTCTCAAGTTATAGCGCGTCAAAGATGGAGTCCAGCCAGCAAGAAATTTGTCATATTCTACGTTTTTACTACCTGAGAGGTAACAATGCAACGAAAGCGGTCGAAAAAATTTGTGAAGTTTATTGGTCCGATACTGTAACGATTCGCACAGCACAGCGTTGGTTCTATCTGGTGTAGTGGATATCGAAGATACATCCCGTACTGGTAGGCCAATCGTCGTAGAAACCGATAAAATCGTCAAAATCATCCAGATAGACCGGCATGTGAGCATTCACGCGATTTGCCAGGAACCATTTGCAGAAGATTGGATTCCAAAAAAAGCTGGATGTTTGGGTGCCACACGAGTTGACGGAAAAAAATCTCTTGGACTGAATCAACGCCTGCGATACACTGCTGAAACGGAACGAATTCGACCCATTTTTGAAGCGGATGGTGACTGGTAATGAAAAATGGATCACGTACGAAAATCTCAAGCGAAAAAGATCGTGTTCGAAGCACGGTGAGCCGGACCAAACCATCGCCAAGCCCGGATTTACGGCCAGGAAGGTTTTGCTGTGTGTTTGGTGAGATTGGAAGGGAGTCATCCACTATGAGCTGCTCAACTATGGTCAGATCCTCAATTCGGTCCTCTACTGTGAACAACTCGACCGTTTGAAGCATGCGATTGACCAAAAGTGGCCAGGATTGGCGTTGTGTTTCACCAGGACAACGCTCGGCCTCACACATTTTTGATGACCCGCCAGAGCTCGGATGGGATGTCCTATCGCACCCACCGTATAGTCCGGACCTGGCACCAAGTGATTACCATCTCTTCCGGTCCATGCAAAACGCTCTTGGTGCTACTAAGTTCGCCTCAAAAGAGGCTTGCTAAATCTGGCTGTCTGAATTTTTTGCAAATAAGGAGGGGAGGTTTTATAAGAAGGGGATAATGGATTTGCCTTCTAAATGGCAACAAGTTTGCGAACAAAACGGCGCATATTTGACTTAAATCGGATAATTCTAAGTATGTTAAATAAAGCGTTAAAATTCGATCACAAATACGACACTACTTTTTCCCCAACCCAATATAAAATGTGAAAAATGTTTTAAATTTGCTGATAGACTCATGTAAGTAACTTCCTAAACTAGGCCTATGTCATGCTACCAAACGGGTTTAGGTTAGTTTCGCGGAGGTAGCAGCAGTACCGCCCACTCAGACTTTTGATTGTGTCCATTGTGCTGTCACCTTTTCAACGGCCTTCCATCTGCGACGCTTGCAGGGTTTTGCAAATTTGGAAACATCTTCTAGAGACGATATTGTACAGATTCTTCACTAAGGAAAACCTTTCCTTCGGTCTAAGATCTAAAGAGATTCGGCAGCTATATATGAAACGCGGGACCGTCAACTTCTCCTTCTCATATTGGCTACATATAACCGGGACTGCAACTCCAATTTTTCCATGAGATAGTTTAAAAGATAGTGCCCTGATAAAGCAAACAAAACAAAATAAAATTAGCACTCTGGAGACCGTTAGTTCTTTTCGGTTACGTAAAAGCTTGCAATTTCACCCTTCAGCGTGGAGGACTCCCCTCCGGAAGGTTCTGATCCCATCATTGTCGAGCTGGACCCCTAGGAAGCCAGTCTGTCAACTTCATTACTAGCGATATTCCCACTAAACGCTGTATTCGAGTGTTCCCTTCTTAAAGAATAGTAAAAATTCTTGGCTAGAGGCACAGAGTTCTTTCACGAAGGTTTTCACACATATATTATTACCTGCCAGCAAGAATTTAAATTTCTCCATTCAGCCGCATCCCACTTTACAGTTGAATACACTTCTCGTCCCAAAATAGCAGAGCCGGACCCCTGACGTCGCATTCCGCCCTCCACCTAACAGCAGTGTTCGAGTGCACTGACACCCACATCAGAAATGTTTGGTTGAGTCGACCAACTTTCACCAGCAACTGGTAATACCTTCACACCAACTTGTTCAGTATGATCTTACTATTCGATGCGAATATTTAAGCAACCGCAAGGTTAGATTTCTGCCAACACCTGCCTTCTGTTAGCAAAGTCCAGCCTCGATCGCCAGACGATGCATGCCTACATCAAAAGGGTCTTTATTATGGACGTATACATCCAGTGAACCCGTTGTATTAAAAGTCCCCAAGAGCATTCTGCGGAATTCCTGATATTACTCTTAGATATGATGCTTTCGGTAAATGTTATATCAACCCACGGGTAGCACTACCACTGTTGATATGCACCCTCATGAACTGGGGTAAAAGTAACCAAGCACAAATATTTCGATTACCGTCAGCACGAGATAACCTCCACTAGGTGTCATGATCACCGATACGGTACGTCTGGTACATTTCTGCGGAGAAAACGTATTCAAGATGCTAAGATTTTTTGCTTGTGCTTCCTTCCACTCCGGTTATCTCATCAAAAACTTCTGGAACCTAATAATGAACATATGTATTTTCACGAATAAATATTCCACATTTTTCATGAATGGAAAATATAAAATAAAGCAAAAAATATAGTTGAAGTTGCCACAAAAGATTTACTTTTAATGCCAACGCTAACACCAATTTGAATTTATTCCAAGAATTATGGGAAACGAGTTTTAGATGCTATATTAGATATTATATTAACGAACGCTACTAAATACTAATTTTCTGGACTTACAGGTGTGTATACCAGGGAGTATGCAAGCCACCGACTTGTGAATATGGCCAATACAACAGGACAATAGGAAGGTGCCCCAGCAAGGACTACAAAATTGAAGCAGCAGGGAAGGTTCTAGGAAGTTTAAAGAGCAGTACTGTCTGATTAAAGCTAAGCATGTAGAAACACTTCGAGCCGAACTCATGTTTGTATCTATGTATCTATTTAAGTAGACGTGAATGTATCGCATCATTCACGATACACCAACTTAGTTTCTAGAATTCGAAAGAATCTCTGAAATGTTACTTATTCAGAAAATCTAAATGCGGTTCTGGACCAGAATTTATTTCCATATGAAAAGAGAACTAGTCAAGTAATCAAATGACTTAAGATTCCTCTAGGGAAATGAGCGTAAAGTATACTTTTAATCAGTATTAATATTCAAGGCACAATTCGGTGCTATGAAAGTATCACAAAAAATCGTTTCCAATTTATGTACGAAAACATTTATTTATTGTATCATATAATATACGACAGTAAGCCTAAAGTTTACATTCGAAATGCGTACTTAACGCTGTTATGCTAGAATTTATGTCGAATTCACTTTTAAAATATAAAGAAGTAATCATAACTCACTGTTATCAATGTGTACGAAAAAAATTATATTTACCACTTTTTACGAAATAATTACTAATTTGTAGATTTGCAATGAAAGTAAACATTCATGAATGGCGCCATCACCGCGCCTGTCTATTTGCTGAAAAAGAAAAGATATTGTTGTAATCCATGTTAAATTGAGTCTAATCAGAAACTATTGCTAATAAATATATTTTATTATATTGATAGTTGCCATTTGTTAGATGCAATCATTTTGTAATGTTTAATATTTTTGTATTTGCATAATTTAATAATACGTTTTAAATTGTCTGTGCATTACTAGAATAGTAATGTATTTTTATAGAAAAATAAACAGGTTAGTTTTAACCGGATTTCTATTTGTATTTTCACTCATTTCAATTTTATTTAATGGTATGTTCACGAAGCGCCACAGTGATTAAAAGATCATCTGAGTTGGCGCCTGTTCATTTCAAGCACATACTATGTAGCTATAAGAAAACGGCAGATAATGATGTGACCAGGCTGACACCTCTGTACCAGTCAAGAGAAATGACTGTCAATGCTCGACGGTAAGGTAACTGGTTCGATAGTGTGGACAGAATCATGAAACTTCTTCCCCCTAAAACTCTATCCATACTACCCGACAGCTACCAATCTATATCAAAATGTACCTCTCAAGTATTCAAGTATTATATAATAATAAGAAAGACACGGTGCAGGATCCCGCAAATACAAGACCGATTACTTGCTTACCAACCCTCTATAAATTCATTACGTCCATTATTAGTGAAAGGGTCAATGCGAACCTCGGGACCAACAACATTCTCTCCAAGGAGCAGAAGAGCTGCCGAGTTGGGTCAACGCGTTGCAAAGAGCAATTCATTAAAACTATGATGGCTAATCGATGTCCCACATCTGTATCGCATAGATCCGGAACTAATAAAGTTTTTGGAGACAGTCATGGAAGGGTGGCATACTACCTTATCAGTGCGTACATCTGAGGGTGATAATACGGAGAGGCATCTTCCGGGGGGATTCGTTGAGGCCCCTTTGGTTTTGCATGGTATTTAACCCTTTTCATGGCTACTGAATGATGCCATAAAGTATGACCTACGTGCTAAGTGCGAACTGACACACTTGATGTACCTAGATGACATCAAGTTGTATGCTGGTACTAACTACCATCTTAGAAGTCTGTTGCGAATAGTAGAAATATTCAGTCGTGATATTCGGATCGAGTTTGGATTAGACAATTGTCGAATCCAAACCATCCATAAAGGAGGCGCATTCCGGACATAGCAATGGTGTCCCCCACATTAGAGCAATGATCGAGACAAACTTCTACAAGTACCTAGGAATTTTGCAAGGAAACCATGCTCGAGTTGGTGATCTGAAGGATACTCGGCTGTCCGAATTACTGCAACGTGTGAAGCTGCTGCTGAAGTCGCATCTCTCGGCAAAGAATAAGATAAACGCATTGAATGTATACGCTCTCCCTTCACTAGCTTTTGCATTCGGAATATTTCCCTGGACGAAGACCAATCTAGAAAACGTCCAGCGGCAGATACAGACTACTATATCCGAATTCTGAATGCATCATCCCAACTCTGCCGTGGAGCAGATGAACCTGCATCGTGACATCGGAGGTAGGAGCGTGGTTGACGTGGTGGCACAACATCATCGCCAAGTCGATTCGCTGCGCACTTATTTTTACAGCAAAAAGCAGATGAGCCCCTTGCATACTGCTGTCTGTAAGGCAGACTGTGGACTGACTCCATTTAACTTGAAAGATCGATGTTTCAATCCTCTTTGAGTGGGGTGAAGTCGGACCAAGTGCGAATCGATGAATGGAAGTCGAAGGCAATGCACGGTAAACACGTCAATTGATTGTCTTTAGCAGTCATTTGTCGATTTTCATTTGTCGAACAGATGGTTGTGTGATCTTTGCTGAGACGGAGGGATTCATATGTGCCATCCAGGACGGCGCATCATGAAAGAACGGGTGGAGAACGGCCAGTACAGAATGTGTGGTTAGGCGTTAGAGACGTTGGACCATCTCGTTCGTGATTGTACTGTTATGGCACCGGTGCAATACATCACCAGGCATAATGCTGTATGTAAGGTTATCCATCAAAACCTTACATACAAGCATGGGCTGATCACGCGAACATGCCCGGTTTACCGATATGACCCGCAAGTAGTGCTTGGTAGTTCTGCTTACAGCATGTATTGGAACGGCAAGTTTTAACTGGTCGCCACATTCCGCACAAGAAGCCTGACGTACTGTTAGTTGACAAGACGGGTCTCTCCGCGTATATAATTGATGTTGCTATTCCCCACAATAGCAACATTCAACGAAAATACGTGGAGGAGAAGGTGAACTATGAGCCACTGGCTCAGAGATCAAAGAAATTTGTCATCTCGAGCGGGTCGTTGTGGTTCCCATAATATTGTCAGCTACAGGTATTGTACCTAAATCCCTCACGGTTTCCCTTGATGTTCTGGGACTCTCACACATTCTGGTTCAAACCATGCAGAAGTACACCATTCTATTATACATACGTGCTCGATGTTACGGGGAGTTCTCGACGGATTCTCCCACTAACCTACCACCGGCCACTACCGCCAACGCCCCTTTAGTTTTTAAGTAAGTAGGATCGTCCGAGCACTTCGCACTTCGCGCTAGTATTAAATAAAATCCGGCGGTCAAAAGGTAGTATAGGTCCCAGGGCGAAACGTGGAGTGGCACCCACGATGGAGCATAATACCTGGAAAACGCCTGCTGAACCAACACCAACAGCTCTGCTACCAAACCCTATCTCCACCTCCACGTGATGATTGCTGGGAGCTCTTTCATAACGAAAAACTGCAGACGGAGAAGGATGAAGGCGAGTCTCCCGCGCTAAAAACGTAACAAAATGTACCAACTGGTCCTCCAAGTTGGGGGTTGGGTAGGGCTAACAACCCTACAGCGAAAACCGATGTTACCAAGCCATGACTTCAAAACGGTGTATCCGGGAACGACAACGGAATAACGATTTGCTCATTTTGTCATGTACAGACCGAATGCTGCTGAGTAGCCAGCCGATATCCTGTCCCAATATAAGGGTGCTGTAACAGAGAACGCGGGTGCGACACGCAAGTTGTTCGCTCCGCCACAACAATCTACCCCCAGCTGAAACCAAAGGGAGGTTTCAACGAGGATCCAGACGCTCTCTCAACTTGGCTGCCGCAAGTCAAAGCGGATGCATCGCGCCTATCGTCCTAGTTGCGTTTAATTGCTGGACGAAGGGCTTTAGCCGGGCCAGGGAGACCCGTTTGGTCATGCCCCGATGTTGAGGCTAGAATAATGTCGTCCTCACCTCGTCATGGTTTAGTGGGAAAAATTAATTCAAATTGAATCAAATTTTGACATTAGTTAAGTCATATTCCAACAGCTTTTGAGATTTTTTTTTGAAAAATTTAAAAATAATATCATGATTTTTGGCGCAAAAATGCAATTGGAGCAGGGCTTGAAGTGTGCTAGAGCACTTTATTTAAGTCCGTAACAGTACACTACAAGATCACAGTACCCTGTAGGAGGCAATGTGGTTAGTATTGAGCTCGCCCGGGATTATTACCCTGATTTCACTCAAGTATTCATTCACAGTTTAGTTGACTGGTATCCGATCGTCAAATCACGATACAAATTAAATTGCCACCAATGAGATTTGAACCGCAACCTTCCGTACGACAGCCTTGTGCTCTAACCACTCAGCTATCCGGAAATACCAATACCAGGTTAATGGTAAGAGAAAAGACGTCATAGTTGTCTCTGCTTATTCACCCTATGGTTCTCTGTGCCCTCCGCCGACGAAGAACTAAGAAATCTGGTAGTGTGTGCAGAATCCAGTAGCCGTGGACTTTTAATAGGTTGTGATGCGAATGCTCAGCATATTTGTTGGGGCAGTAGCAAATGCAATCCTAGAGGAGAAAAGCTGTTTGATTTTATCACTTCAGCTGGTCTAATGACCGCAAACGAAGGATGCGCTCCTACGTTCGTGGGGCTTAGAAGAAGTAAAGTAGTTGACCTAACAATCTGCACTTCAAACTTAGAGTTAGAGTTGATTAGAAATTGACGAGTGCCAGATGAAGTCTCACTCTCAGATCATCGTTACCAAGAATTTTGTCTAACTATTGCAAGCGAACAGCCTGTAATACAAAAACGGAATCCTAGGAAACGGATTGGACGAAATATTTTTCGAGGATTACTCAATTTGTAGCCCTTGGATTTGTTTATTCAGAGCTCGATTAGATCTATGGGAAAACAATGGACTTGGGGGGGTAGGCACAGAACATTGGAAGAGTCGCAATTCCTTCCGATTCTCAGATCCCCATACATCTGTTTGGTAGAAAATATGATGTTATGTTGAAACGAAGTGCAAACTGAGACGGGTGCCTGGTCACTGAAAACTCAGATGTCTTAGCAAAAGAGGCTTCAACTTTCCCCATGCGCGGACCGGAACCAGCAGTTGGGGTGTCAGTAGCATTGGCTGAAGCTGCTAACAAAAACTGGGAACAAGCTTCCCATAGTAACAGGTGACGAAGCCTTAATACTGCTAGACAGACCAAACTTTTCCTATCAGAACCAAACAAACTTACTGCAAAGTTTATCCTGTCGGAAACAGGAAGACTTGCAGAAGTATTGTGATCATTCTGACTGGCCATAATTCACTAGCTGGGCACATGTTCAGAATAGGAATTATCCAAGATGATACCTGTCCATCCTGTAATGAGGAAGCGAAATCCACGGAACATTTTCTATGTGTGTGCCCCGCCTATGGACGCATCATACATCATCTGCCTATACATGCCTTCTTCACCCGCAGTTCAATCTACAATTTAGTTTTTTATCCAAGATTACCCAGATACTTCAGCCACGGTCAGTTAAATTTTAATTGGTGATAAATAGCATCGGTTCCGTTTTTGTTGAATTTATGCCAAGTCCACATCTTGCGGCCCATAGGCACACCTTTCCCAATGTTCCTTCCATGCTGCCACCCATAATAGAGGGAAACATCCCGGCCACTAATATCATCAAGTCGTCAGCATACGACGCCACCTTCACTCCGTTCTTGTTCAATATTTGCAAAATTTAATCGATCAATATTAACCAGAGTACTGGAGAGATGACGCCACCCTGGACCATGTATATTATCTAATGCGTAAGATACCCCTCCAAAACAATACTGGTCAAGGTTTCCTTGTGGGCCTTGGTACTAACATTGAATGCTCCCTCTATATCCAAGAGCAGCTAGAGTATACTGCTTGTACTGCAGTGACCGCTCAACCGTGCCAATTACATCGTGGAGAGCAGTTTCTGCGGATTTGCCTTTGAGGTAGGCATCCTTTAGTGGATATCAGTGATGCGCCCTAGGGATTTCAACACGAAAGAGGTGAAGTTAATTGGGCGAAAGTCCTAGGCGCACTCATGGCCGCTCCTGCCTGGTTTCGCTATGAAAACCGCTCGTGCGAGTCTCCACCACTCTGGAACGTATCCCAAAAAAATACAGCTCCGATAAATCTCAACAAACCATGAGACAACCATTTCCTGTTGCTTCTGTAGCATGACTGGTAGTGTGGTAGTGTCTTCTTGCTGTCCTTTGCAGGGCACGAGACTTTAAAGGTGGCATCGAGTGCCTTTTCCAGAGCTCCGACTTTTGACTCCAGTTCATCTCTCGTGCCAGTCTTACCAATTTGCGCACCTCTGTGAAGACACTCTCCAGGGTAGTAAGGTGACAGCATGGACCTCCTCACCACCGTCTGAGCTCTCCGAGTTAAGCAAACCGACACACACCCAGAGATTTGTATTAATATCAACACCAAAAAATGACTCACCTATTTCGATGACTTCCGACTTGTTCCAAAACGTATGCTTTGTACTGGCATCGTAGTCTATAAGCGGGTTGGCCTTCTTTGCTGTTATAGTCGTCAAATGATGCAGTTTTTCTGGCGAAACCGATCGATCGGGAACCCTGAAAGCCGAGGAAATATACGTGTTCTTGCCCGACCAGGTCCCTGGAACTAAGTTCCACAAAAAATCATGCGGTACATGCTGAAGGTCTGTCCTGATAAGCGTCTTCTTTCTGTAGAATAAATTGTAATATTTGCTTTGCAGCCCTTTGATGATTCTCCCGCTTCCGATCCCTCCTCCCCCTCCTGTACTAGGGCCAATGTCTAGATCTTCCTCTAGGGGGCAGACAAGCAGATTACCCGGAGCGCTATTCTCAGGATGATCTGCTTGCGTTCTCATCAGTCCTCGTCGTACCGTCGATCCTCATCTCCTCAAACAGCGTGTTCACCTTTGCGTTCCTGACACTACACCACGCTTTATAGTCCCCCTTTTCAAGTGCCTTCAGTCTCTATTTATACGGAACACGAAACCCTTTCATATTTGCATTCCTGACTCTACACCGCGCTTTATAGGCTCTCTTTTCCAGTGCGTTCAAACTCTCACTATTTATACGGAATAGGAAAGGTTGACTGTTCATCTGCGGTTTCTCCCTCTCGTCCATTGGGATCCTGAGGTTTTGAAGGCGCAGGGGTTGGATGAACTTGTCCTTATTCATACGAATTTTTAATAATCAGATTAGAACTCCTAGGAATTTCGTCATAGGGGAGAATTTTGAACTTGATTTACGGAAAACAGCAGGTCTTTTTCCTTTTCCTGTTTTTGAGGCTTTCAAAGCTGAAATTTTTTGAAGACAAGTTAGTTAACGTTGTAGAGTAAAAAAAATCTTTACTTACCACATTCCAATTTAATATTCGATTTTCTACTTTTCTCCAGGAGCGTGTATTAGCAAATAAAACTTTTGAAATAGATAGTAACACAAATTTGATCTCACATTCTGCTACGGTTATTAGTAAAGCATTATTTTTCAATTTTTCAGAAAAAATTAATTTACTTAAATCTATAAAAGTTAACTTGTCACTTTTATAATATCGTTGCAAACGTAAAGTACATAAATTGCCTGAGGCGAACTGCGACTCTTGAAATTTTTTAATTCACTTATTTCCATGTACATTTCCATCCATACGAAACCAATTAGACTTGCCTAAATATTATCCTCCTATAATAATTCTTTAAGCAAATCCAAGAAACCGGGACAAATACTCCATTCTTTGAATTTATGCATCATTTGACTATTATTTTCCATGCATAAAACGGCAAAAGGTAAGTGTACTCAGATACTTCACTTCTTCTTAAGTCATCTGGGGAGGTCAATAGTTGCTGGTGTTATTGTCGACAAAACGATCAACCAAAAGGGATCCCAGCTGGAGTCTCTTAAATATTGAATATCATAAATGCATGAATAGAAAACATATGTATATATCTACCTTGTGTACAGATACGTAGAGCATCGTTATGCAAGTATTTTGTATAATAGTCGTTCGCAGAGGAGTACATTAAAGTTTGCATTTCTTGGCAAATTTATAGACAGAATTCATTGAAACTTTATAGAGGGTGAACTTTTTGAGCATCCATAAATTTTTCATATCCATCCATCCATTAATCGTGCATGTGTTTATATTTATCCAGATATTATTTTTTAACAAGAATAATATCATACATATATTTCCAATAAGTAGAGTTTGATTTATTGGCAAGAGTTGATGTCTATATACATACATATACAAGTTGTATAAACGTAGAAAAGCTATGGTGGCAAGTACCTAGCTGGTAGCTAATTTGGGACTGGATTTTAGGTTTCCGCCGTTCTTCAAGCACTCCCAAATGAAATACGTGGCCAAAAATCTTCTGAAGAAAAGCAGCATCAAAATTATATCTAGTAGCAGACCACATCTACCGAAGACATGAATAGGAAGCGCAAAGACCTCAAGGATGACAGCAAGAGAATAATCATACATAACACCAACCACAAGACTAATGACGACCAGGTGCAAATGCCACTTAAGGGAAGCAAATCCGGCGATAGCAGAAAACAGACTAACAGAAGCCGTAAAATCATTAATAACTAGACGAATCATTAAAGAGAAACGTACAATAGCTACGGATAATTTAAAAGTAATCAAGGAAGTTGATGATTTTCCCAAATAAGATGCTTTGACAAGCTTCATAATCTACAGGATACCCGAGAGCAGAAAGAACAATGGCCATCTGGGTAAGATTAACTAATTGGATTCAAAAAAGTAGTGAATAATTAAGTAGTTAACAAGTTAAGATTTAGGTATTTAAAGGACAAGTTGGGTTGTAAGTAAGTTAGACTAAGACTCGCTGAGGCGGAAGGCAACTGGTCTTTGGAATATTGATATAGAAGAAATCGTCATCATCAACGGCGCAACAACCGGTATCCAGTTTAGGCCGGCCTTAATAAGGAACTCCAGATATCCCGGTTTTGCGCCGAGGTCCACCAATTCGATATCCCTAAAAGTTGTCTGGCGTCCTGAGCTACGCTATCGCTCCACCTCAGCCAGGTCTGCCTCGTCTTCTTTTTCTACCATAGATATTGCCCTTATAAACTCATCGTCCATCCTCATGTAAGAGGCCAAAAATTCTTCTCTCGAAAGCGGCCAAGAGTCCGTAATTTTTCTCGCTAAGAACCCAAGTCTCAGAGGAATACATGAGGACTGGCAAGATTTTTGTCTTGTACAGTAAATGTTTTGAATCCATGGTGAGACGTTTCGAGCGAAACAGTTTTCGTAAGCGGAAATAGGCTCCGCTGGCTGCCAACAACCGTGCGCGGATTTAATCGTCATAGCTGTTATCGCTTGTGATGTTCGACCGTAGATAGGAGAAATTATCAACGGACTCAAAGTTAAGTCTTCTATCTTTATTCTTCTTGTTTGACCAGTGCAGTTTGATGTTATTGGTTGGTTGGTTGGTTTTTGGTGCTGACGTTGCCACCATATACTTTGTCTTGCCTTCATTGATATGCAGCCCAAGATCTCGCCCGATAGCCGCCTGCTCGATCTGGATGAAGGCGGTTTGTACGATGAAATGCCTACTCTTATCTGACATTATCACACTTATGTTAAGGCTGTGCAAATGGTACGCCTACAGCAACAGGAGGGCACAAAGATGGGCGATAAACGTCCATGGCCAACCAAGATTTGAAACCGGAGTAACAAGATCAAGAGAGTTCTGTAAAGTTTCGTTTTGGTAGATATATATTTATAGTAAAAAAGTAGTTTTTGAAAAAAAGGGGACATTGAAAGAATATGTTTATTTTAACATAGAGAAAAGCTTTCAAACGCTTGATTTGGAGATTTGCTAAGGATGTACTCTGGTGCCAATTAACGTTGGAACAGATGGTGGCTCACTATTCAATAAACCAATAAGCTCTTTATCTAATTTCATTGGCTGAAATGAAAGCATTTTTGAAATCGTTACAGCTGAACAGCATTTATTGAATGACATCGTGCCGTGAGACAGTTTCAAAGGCATGCCTATATTGACGATCGCTGAGTAACTTTTATGAAAATCAAATTGTCGCTTCGGAAGGTCCAGAACATGTGATGTTTCACAGCCCAAGGTTCACAATGGACAGTGGAATCTAAACCAAACTCTGGCTGGCCGGGAGCCTAAACCTGGGAAATATAGGTAGTTTCAGAGATGCTTAGGTTGGAGGAGAGTCAGCTTTCCGTTTTCTCCATAATCGGAGCAACAGAAGTTGCTGAAGAAGGAAAGAAGATGGGTAGCAGGAAACAGTTGAAGTACAAGTGTCTAAACGCAAACCGACCGCCTTCAGTGAGTGTCATCCGCTCTGTCCCGCTAGTCCCCGAACTCTCTCGCCTCGCGGAGCCTTCAAATCAGGGAATTCCTTTCACCAGCATGAGGGGAGAGAAGGGAGGGAATTTTCAGTTCAAGGAACCCCCTGTATCCGGCTCCTCCACCGGTCGAGCTCTATCTTATTAGCAACGAGAGAGAGCTAGGCTCACATCACCCCATCGACATCGACAAGGAATTGTCGACGGTCCCGGGGATTCCCAGTGTTTCCCGGTGGGTATCGGCCATTAGCAGTTCACTCTTCAAAGAGAAACTTTCTCGAGGCTACTACTTAGGACGCAGGTATTATGCCAGCTACGTGGTCAGAATTACTTGCTCAGGCACCTCGGGGACACCACTCTCCGTATCGTAAGCGACCCCGTAAGGATCATTGACGACCCCTGAGGAACATCGGTATAGACACGTTGATTTTATACAAATGACACGTGAGGGATCAAAGCACTCAAACGACCTCCCCCCCCCATATTCTCGAGCCTGGCTAGCACAGAGGCGTGTAAAAACGCGTCAAAAAAGCGCTTTGATAGAGCTTCAGTATTTTCGGGGCGGACCTTCACGGTCATTTCGCGAATTTTCTAAGTTTCTAGGATGGCTCTTCCCTCTCTATTTCCTTTGGGTTCATTATACAACCTCGAGGATGTCACCGACTGAAAAAATGAAAAGTTACCCATGGTAACCGGAAAAACGGCCAGAATTCATCAGGAGGCGTATTGACTCTCCTCTTTCCTTTTGGAATTTAGTGATTTGCAGCGGGGATTTAAGCGGGGAGTTGTGGCACTGAAATCAATCATTGTGCAACAATTTTGGGCTATCATCAAGTAGGGGTGAATGCAGATCCCGAAGAATGTATGCGAAAAACTTGTGGTCTCTATATAACGACAACGTTTTGTGGTAATTTCACAAAATGGATATCCAACCAAATATCAAGTAAGTAAACAAGTTGCATTTTCATTTATTTTCATGATTTTTTAAAATTGATTAAATACTTTTCGCTTTTTCTTTCAGGAGTGTTGATACCTTGATTCGGCTTCTTCTACCTTTATTTTTGTAAAGAATATTTTCGAGCATGTATTCCCTGAACTAAAACCAGCTTTATTTTCCAAAATGAAGTTAGAATATCAATAAAAAAAATATGCAAGTTTTCAACAAAATCAAATGTTTGCTATATGTATTTATTCTGTTTTGTACGTCTTTAGGAGCACGCACTAGGGTATGGTAATTAGCGTGCCACCCCTGTACAAGTATCACCCAAAGGACTCAAACTACTGCCTCCTGCCTCTTTTCATACGATAAGAAATAAAATGCACTACCCCAACAACAAAACAATTTGCAGGAAACAATAGTGTTTCAAAACTAGATTTAAAAAAAAAAAAACTTTGTTCAAAATATGTCTCTTTCTGACAAAGTCCATATACATATTATGCATATATTGCTCCGCATATGTGAATAGTTTGAAGAAAATTCTTTGAGCGACACACCTCACCAACTTCTATTTTATTTGCATATGAATGTTGTATTATTATTTTGGAAGTGAAATGCATATTCAATATTTCATCCAAAAACCTCGCACGGGTAGTATTGCTTTGGGGCCCACCAAATTATTCACGTGGGAGCAGTCATTTGTCGATGCATTGCTTTGAAACATTACCCGACCTTCAAACAAGTCACGGGGAAAATGTAAGATGTCTGGATATAAATATTGATCGCCAGATTCCGACTAATACAAATTATTCAGTATTATCCAACGTAAGACTTATGATTCAGTGGAGGAATTCAGAATTATAAATAAGTCCAATTTATACCTTAACTCACACCAAAATAAAATCGGAGAACCTGAAAGGAAACTCAACTTGTTATTTAATTTAGTGCTGGAAACTTTGGCATGACTACAATGCACGGTTTACTGTTATGTTAAGTATGGTCTCGTTCAGATATAAATTGGAAATCTAGTTGAGGGTTGAGCTTTTACCTATTGCAGTTGCAACAGATTTGGTCTAAGAAATGACAACCACCGCGTGTTCTAATTTCAGGTCAGAATGTCGAAGATCAGTTCAACTATTTGATTTATTGCACTTTAATGCATTCAGGTTGCACCATAAAGTTATTAGCGAGTGGTTGTGCTCAATCGAGGGGTATATCACCGTTCATGCAAGTAAGAAAATGTATGCGATGCACTTTGCTTTTACTATATAAATATGTGCGTCAATTATTCCGCTAACATTAAATTCATTCAAGTATAACGACTTTCATTTGGAATTTATTGGGCTGGCAGAACATAAAAGCATCTATGAGAATATATGGCAGTAATAATAAAATACCCGATTATGGACTAACAAATGTAAAAATTTTATAATTCTAAAATATTGATTTGCCACTGAAACGATTCAATTAGATTGGTATCATTTGAATTCTCCGTGTCTATTATAATTATTTCCCAACGCATTAATGGAAAACGAATGACACCGTTCTGGGGAAGCTGACAGAGTTAGTCAGAATTCACGACTCTATTAACCAAGTTACACATGCTGAAAAGGTTGCGTTTCTGTCAAGAACTGTTACCTAATTACGCATGTTGATAGGAACTTACAATGTTTAGCGTTCCCACTGAATACATGGACTATATCTGCAACTACTGAGCAACTCGGTTAATGTAGATGCAGATTTATGAACGGCTATCGCAATAACGCGATGAGTGCCTGATCAATTACTTATGCATATGTTAACTAAAGCAGTAGTTTGTGGAGTAAAGTGTGAAATAACCGGATCATTGGGAATCGTGTGGGCAGTAATTATTGGAAATCGATAACTATTCAATTATGCTGATCAGTATTTCCCAGATAATAGTTGACAGGGAGGAGAACATCATGAAAATGAGTGGTGAATGGGTACTTGCCAATATTCTACACAAATAAGTTTAGATGAATTGTAAGGTGGTTTTCTAGGTACTTTTTAAGGTTTTGTGTGAAACAAAACCTTATTAGAATCGATTCGATGTCTGTCTGTCCGTCTGTCTGTCTGTCTGTCTGTCTGTCTGTCTGTCTGTCTGTCTGTCCGTCTGTCTGTCTGTCTGTCTGTCTGTCTGTCACAGCCGATTTATTCGGAAACCGCTGAACCGATTGTCACGAAAATTGGTAGGAGTATGTGATCTGCTGTTCCCTTTACATGCAGCAACTGACGTCATTTTGTGTTAAGTTTAAGGGGGGGTCCCCATACATGTGAAAGGAGGGTGCACAATTTTTTTTCACAAAATGTGGCCATGTGGAGTATCAAATGAAAGGTCTCAATTAGTACTTTTCTAAACTGGTTCAATATTTGATATTGGATGAAACAGAGGGGAGTGGGGGCTCAAATTATGACCCCCAAAAAGTGTAACAGGTCTCGTTCTCAGAACCTATCCAACCGAAAAATTAGAAAAAAATCTCAGTAGTGCATCTCTACGAAATCTAGGCCTCAAAATATATCCGGTTCCGATATCTACACAAATAAAGTTAATAATAGTATATTTCCACATTTTAGAAATTTACCCGGCACCCCCCTTATGTTCATCTCAGAAGTACAAAATTTGGCATACATATAACGAAGAACATAATGCACAATTTGGTCAAGTTTGAAGAAAATCCAACTATTATTAACAAAGTTATAGGGGGTAAAACTTTACAATTTTTTGTGAATTTCGTGCACTCTACAACCTGCATGACGTCATCATCACGTATCAATTTGTCAATACCACAACGAAGTAAGTTCGTATGAATTGGTTTGAAAAGAATTATTTTGTTTTATAGTTCTTTAATCATTTGGATATGAATATCAATTATTCCAACGAGACATGTGTGTATGTAGGTATATAGTATATGCGTGCTAATGAACTTTGCGGGTAGAGCCTAATTCAGATAGATATAAGAAGTAAATCGGAAATATGGGTACGATCAATTTATATACATGCCTATATGTGTACAGTATTCGAAAATAGGCAGTTTGTTTGTTTGAGGTGAGCGTAACATCTACGGCTGTAATATGTACGTATGGCTCGTAATTTTGTAGCTGTATACGGGTAGAATAATATGCGATAAGATGAACACAAAACCTTTATACCCGAAGCACGAGCTTCCGGTATTCCGACTTGTTTCCATACTTCAGTATTGCATGTCATCATTTAAGAATGTCTAAACAATTCTTAAAATTTTTCGTTATTAACCTGAATTAATTTGAATGTACAAATGCGATTTCTTAGTCAACACGTTGACTGTTTGCACCTACAATCCAAAAGGCTATTATAATCAGGTTAATATCGTATACCAATGAGTAAGTCCGTTGTTGTGAAAATAAAGGAAGTGCAAACTGTATCCTTACGACTGGTAAGTAAAATGTAAAGTTTGTCACTATGCGCAGCAGGAGAAATGGGCTTAGGAAGTTAACTTCCGTACTCAATACTTGCTCCAAATAATAATGTGCGCAGAGTATACACTGTGTATGCAGACGACCATAGGGTCCTCTCCAAAAGGCTAAAAATGGAAAAAATTAAATAGTACACATATGAAGGCAAAAACGATAAGCCTTCACCCAACATGCCAAAAAGAAAACATCGTAGAAGACCTAAACGAAAAAGGCTTAAAGATCCTAGACACCGTGAATATATTGAAAAAATAAACAAGTCGGAATACCGGAAGCTCGTGCTTCGGGTATAAAGGTTTTGTGTTCATCTTATCGCATATTATTCTACCCGTATACAGCTACAAAATTACGAGCCATACGTACATATTACAGCCGTAGATGTTACGCTCACCTCAAACAAACAAACTGCCTATTTTCGAATACTGTACACATATAGGCATGTATATAAATTGATCGTACCCATATTTCCGATTTACTTCTTATATCTATCTGAATTAGGCTCTACCCGCAAAGTTCATTAGCACGCATATACTATATACCTACATACACACATGTCTCGTTGGAATAATTGATATTCATATCCAAATAAACAAATAAAACAAAATAATTCTTTTCAAACCAATTCATACGAACTTACTTCGTTGTGGTATTGACAAATTGATACGTGATGATGACGTCATGCAGGTTGTAGAGTGCACGAAATTCACAAAAAATTGTAAAGTTTTACCCCCTATAACTTTGTTAATAATAGTTGGATTTTCTTCAAACTTGACCAAATTGTGCATTATGTTCTTCGTTATATGTATGCCAAATTTTGTACTTCTGAGATGAACATAAGGGGGGTGCCGGGTAAATTTCTAAAATGTGGAAATATACTATTATTAACTTTATTTGTGTAGATATCGGAACCGGATATATTTTGAGGCCTAGATTTCGTAGAGATGCACTACTGAGATTTTTTTCAAATTTTTCGGTTGGATAGGTTCTGAGAACGAGACCTGTTACACTTTTTGGGGGTCATAATTTGAGCCCCCACTCCCCTCTGTTTCATCCAATATCAAATATTGAACCAGTTTAGAAAAGTACTAATTGAGACCTTTCATTTGATACCCCACATGGCCACATTTTGTGAAAAAAAATTTTGCACCCTCCTTTCACATGTATGGGGACCCCCCCTTAAACTTAACACAAAATGACGTCAGTTGCTGCATGTAAAGGGAACAGCAGATCACATACTCCTACCAATTTTCGTGACAATCGGTTCAGCGGTTTCCGAATAAATCGGCTGTGACAGACAGACAGACAGACAGACAGACAGACGGACAGACAGACAGACAGACAGACAGACAGACAGACAGCCTGTGAGGAGTGGCCAGATCTCCCATCAGGCGCGACCCCAGCTGGCGGATAGGGGCATACCTATTGATGTGTAAATATGTGTTCATGCACTTTTCTTTTTTGATTGTGCATGGGCTAATGTTTGCTCATCTCTGGTGCGCGGACCAAAATGGCTATGGGAAGGATACCCAGAACATAAAACCACCATGGAAGACGAGAGAAGGAGGAAACTTACGGTGCAGGGACTCGGAACCCCAGTACCGGCGGCTTTTGGGAGTGAGCAAGCGGGCTCCCGGTCGTCGATATCCCTCGACCGCAGTGCCTCGGTGGTGGACAACTTGGCCACCTCGGCATATAATGCTACAAGTGATTTGGATCTGGAGAAGGAAGTATTCAAGCGAAGTACGACTTTACCGAGAACACCAATAACAAGACCAAACAAAGATGAACTAAAAGCAGCTTTTTGGACAACAAAAACCGTGACAACACCCACCGCACATGTTCAAGTTGTTCGACAGCAGGAGGTGCTCCAGGAACAAGGAAGAGATCCATTCAAAAGAAGCTCATCAACTTTGAGATCTCCACCAATGCCAAAGACGATGAAGGACAAAGTACAGGCATGGTCAACAAACGCCAAAAGTGAAGGACCGTGTAAAAGGGGTAACCCTGCCGGGACTTATAGGGAACAGAGTCCTGATCTGGAGGAATTACCCTTCACCCAGCTTGGGGCAAAAATAGTTGAGCTGTCCGAGTTTATCAAGGACAAGCACAACGTGCACCAAGCCATAAAGAATATGGTGAGGGCTATTAGAGTTCTCTATAATAGATCACAGATGGAGGAAAAGAACGATAAGAACACGCCGAACCACGCTGTGCCAACAGTATCACAAGCGACCCAAGTGACGCCTAACCGTACTACCATCGAATCCCAGCGAAATAAGCGAGTACGTGAAAAAGAGGGGGATCCTTTAAGTAATCAGCAGGCGCCTAAGAGAAAAAAAGGCGGACAGGACATCCGGAAAACCAACACCAACAGGTCAGAAGGAGGAAACCGTACAGCAAATCTAGGAAACTCGATCAGCGTTGCGAAGCCTAAGACCAGCGAAAACGATGGATGGACTAAAGTAACCAACAAAAAAGCGGAACGAAAGGCAAAAGTGCGAACTCGTCCAGATGTAATTGTTATCTCCAGTAAGGGCAATCTGTCCTACGCGGAGATACTCAAAAAGGTCAAAGCGGATCCCGGCCTAAAAGATCTGAGCGGAAATGTAAACCGAATCCGAAGAACCCAGAAAGGGGATCTCATGTTCGAGCTGAAAAGATCCAGCGTGGGCAAAACTGATGACTTTCGCACTCAAGTGAAAAACTCACTTGGGGAGAATGCCGCAGTGCGTGCCCAAAAACATGAGATCTACCTTCAATGTAAGGATCTCGATGAAGTAACATCGAAAGAAGAAATTTGTATTGCTCTGAAGGAGCAATTCAAGTTGAAAGAACTCACCGAGGAGTCTATTATGGGCTTACGAAAAGCCTATGGTGGTACTCAAACGGCCACAATACGAGTACCAGCGGAGGCAGCACAGATGTTATTGGCTGCCGGAAGGGTTCGGATTGGATGGGTTGTCTGCCGTTTAAGGGAACAAATTTCACTGAAGAGGTGCTTTAAATGCCTCATGTTTGGACACTTCGCGAAGGCATGCACCAGCAGCATTGATCGATCCGATCGATGCAGAAGGTGTGGGGAGAAAGGCCATATTGCCAGAGAGTGCAATAGGGACCCCAAGTGCCTATTGTGCGAAGTAAAAGAGGGACAGGATAACCGGCATATTGCCGGGAGTGGTAAATGTCCAGAATTTAGGAAGGCGCTCACTGCAATGAGAAAATGAGGTTTATTCAAATAAACCTGAATCATTGCAGGGTCGCTCAGGATTTACTTGAGCAGGCCACGTTCGAATCTGAGATGGAAATCGCCATCATAAGCGAACCGTATAGACACCGTCACGGTGGCATATGGGTCAAAGATTCGACTGGTGGAGCGGCGATATGGGCTTGCGGTCGACAGGCCATACAATGTACTGCAAGTCAGGCAGGCAGTGGCTTCGTGTGGGCGAAAATAAGTGGTGTATATGTTTACAGCTGCTACGCCCCGCCAAGTTTGACACTGTCTGAATTCGAGCAAATGCTTGATAATCTTGTTCTCCACGCAATAGGACGAAGTCCAAAGGTGATTGCTGGTGATTTCAATGCTTGGGCCCTAGAGTGGGGTAGTAGGGAATCAAATGCTAGGGGGCGCAGTTTATTAGAAGCTTTTGCGCAGATGGACATAGTTTTGGCTAACGAAGGTGCTGTAAACACCTTCCAGAAAGGGGGATCAGGCTCGGTTGTAGACCTGACCTTTGTCAGCCCTTCGCTGGCGCGTGGTATGTCCTGGTGCGTCAGTGAACGCTACACCCACAGCGATCACCAGGCAGTTTTCTTTGAGACATGTGTCGAACCTCAGGGCAAAGAGCTATCATGCCCGAAACCGAAAAAGATTTCAGGCTGGTCTGCAAAATCTTTGGATGAGCAGAGCTTCCTAGAGGTGTGGTTGGATCAACCTGATATAGCAGGCGCCTCTACGGAAAGAGCTGTCCATCTGGCTCAATGCATCGCCAAAGCATGTGATGCGTCCATGCCTAGGAGGTGCGCATTCCCCCGTAGAAGACCAAACTACTGGTGGAATGATGAACTGACCGGCCTTCGATCAGCCTGCCACCGAGCGAGAAGAGCGGCTCAGAGGGCGGTAGGTAGAGTAGATCAAGGGCAGAAAGAGTGCGCCTACAAGGCAGCCCGCAAAACCCTCAAGCTCGCCATCCAGCGAAGCAAGAGGAAATGCTTTAGGGAGCTCTGCTCAGAAGCGGACGTAAATCCGTGGGGAAGAGCTTATGGAATCGTGATGGGACGATTTAGAGGCCGTTCGTCTCCGCAGATCACGTGCCCCGCCCTCTTGTTGAAAATCATCCAGGGGTTATTCCCCCAGCAAGAGGAGAACACCGACACATTCCAACCACCTCTGAATGTGACGGCAATCCCGCAGTCACCAGAGACGAGCTCCTCGAGATCTGCGGCAGAATAGGAGACAATAAAGCACCGGGTCTGGACGGAGTACCGAATAAGGCCCTTAAGCTTGCCGTGAAATCCAGGCCGGACATGTTTGCTGAGTTGTTCGAAGCGTGCATGTCCGAGGGAATATTTCCAGCGGTATGGAAGCGGCAGAAGTTGGTGCTTCTGCCTAAGCCTGGTAAACCACCAGGTGAACCATCCTCATACCGACCCATATGTCTTTTGGACACGGTGGGGAAAATGCTAGAGCGGGTAATCTATAATAGATTACTCCCAGTAGTTGAGAGCCAAGGCGGCCTTTCACATCGGCAGTATGGATTCCGTAAAGCCAGATCAACCATTGATGCCATCAAATTGGTTACTGGCTTGGCCGAAGATGCAATCCACGGAAAGGGTAGTACCAGCAAATATTGCGTGGTAGTAACCCTGGACGTGAAAAATGCATTCGATTCGGCCAATTGGAATCTAATCCGGAAATCCCTAGCGAAGGTTGGTATTCCCGCCTACCTCGCCGCAATTGTCGATAGTTATTTAACTGAAAGGAGACTCTGGTACGACACTGATGACGGACCGCAGGAGTACGTCGTTTCCGCGGGTGTCCCGCAGGGCTCCGTATTGGGCCCACTACTGTGGAACATCATGTACAACGATGTACTTAATCTTCCCCTTCCGGAGGAAGCCACAGTGGTGGGTTACGCTGACGACATTGCACTGGTTGTTGTCGCAAAGCATCTCGAAGATGCTGAGTTATACTCAAGCGAGGCAATCAGTGCTGTCAAATGCTGGTTAGAGAGCTCTGGTCTGACGCTTGCGGAGGAAAAAACGGAAGCGGTCCTCATCACGAAGCGCCGGAAGAGAAATTACGCCTGTGTTAGAGTCGGGAATCATATCATCACTTCCAAGCCGGCCATCAAATACTTGGGGGTGGTGATAGACAGGAAGCTCAGCTATAAGCAACACGTACAGTATGTTTGTGATAAATCATCCACTGCCAGTATGGCCCTGGCCAGGATGATGCCGAACGTGGGAGGGCCACGGCATACCTCTAGGTTGCTTATAGCCAGGGTGGTCACCTCAATTATGCTCTATGCGACCCCAGTTTGGAGCGAGGCGTTGCGGATGTCAGTTAACACTAGCAAACTGAATGCAGTCTACAGGAGGACAGCCCTGAGGGTATGCTCTGCCTTCAGGACTGTCTCAGATGATGCAGCATTCGTCATCTCTGGAATGATGCCGATTGACATCTTGGCAGATGAGATGGCGAATATATACCATGCGAAGCCAATCTCTCCCTTATTGCAGACGAAGAAGGCTGAGAGGGAGAGATCCATAAATAGATGGCAAGAGCGGTGGGAATGCTCGGGAAAGGGTCGGTGGACTCACAGGCTCATTCCTGCCATCAGGGAGTGGTTGGAGAGACGACACGGTGAGGTTAATTATAATCTCACCCAGTTTCTCACGGGACATGGAGGATATCTCCAATACCTTCACAGGTTTAAATTGGAGACCTCACCCGACTGTCCAAATTGCGATGGAGTCCCAGAGGACCCAGAGCATGTATTCTTCCACTGTCCGAGATTTGTGGAAGAAAGGAGGAACCTAGAGGAGACTCTAGGAGAGGTGCTGGTACCAGAAAATCTGGTGCCGAAAATGCTAGCACATGAAGAGAATTGGGATGCGGTCACCTCCATGATCGCATCGATTCAAGATAAGTTGCGAAAGGCAGAGGAAAGCAGAAAAGCGCGGTCACGTGCGCCGCGTATAGAAGAAATGGGATTAAGCTAGAGTGAGCTGACTCCGCCCCGTGATGTAATACCTTATGGTGGTGCCGCGGGGCAGGGAGGGAGTCGGGGGTGGTTTTAGTGGGTAAAAATCCCACACGCTGGTGTGTCCAGACCAGTGTCTTATGAAGATTTCCACCTCCTCAAAAAAAAAAAAAAAAAAAAAGACAGACAGACAGACAGACAGACGGACAGACATCGAATCGATTCTAATAAGGTTTTGTTTCACACAAAACCTTAAAAAAGAGGTAATATGTAACACAGGTCTCACTTGGTGACTAGGTCGGGCTCTCGTAATACACAGTACGCCGTCAAAACCGCTAATCGTGAGGCGGTTCGATGTTTAGGCGTCACGATTACCAGAAGCAACAACTGCTGCAACAGTTTCGTCATAAACTGTGGCGACCACTTCATCAGGTTTACGTATGCAGCGGATGAAGTGGACTGAAGAAACGAACCTCTTTATCATCCGCTCCTAGTCTAAATAACATCTTACCGACACAATCCCGGCCATGATCAGAGAGCATGCTCGACTCGAGGTCATCGTGGAAACTATTGACCAAGTGTTGATGGAGGCAGAGGGGGCGTCATCAACAAAACCACGCCGCACTGCGGGCAACAGTTTCAATACTCGCCGAAACACACTTCTTCGACGTCCAGTTGAAGTCTGCGCTGAGGTTTGAAAATTCTATCTAAAATCAATGATGAGATTGCATCTCGGCTTTGTGCTAAACATGGGTTAATGATGTATGTAATATTACAAAGGTTATGTCACCTTAAAGTGTAATATCATATCAGCATCAACGAGCGCGATCAGAGCATCGCCAATCATTACAGCATCACGGCATTATCTAGCATTATCGCATCACCTAACATCAGCGCATTATCGCATCATATAACATCATTGCATTATAAAAGTGATGACGATATTACTTCTCTTAAAAGTAATGATTTGCAATATGATGTCAAATTACAAAACATCACCGCTCTTCGTAGCACAAGTGGCGGCGGTTGTTGGCGGGGGTGAGGTGATCCCGATACCGAGCATCGCTTATGAATCAATTTTTGTCATGATTGCTTGTTCTCTTGGTTGCCTTGGGTTGGCTTTGCGCTTATTATTAATTATTTCGCGTGCAAGTGAATACGTGGATGCAGATTCTTTGCTTCAAGTAAAACTAATCCGTAATATTATTGTTCCGCTGCTGATTGATGTGCGATCTAATGTAGGGTTAAGCAAGGCATCCGAGATCAATACAGTGTTTTTATGATATGTGCTGCCCAAGTTTTCAGGGTCTTATCTATTAAACTTCACGTTTCTTATCGAAGGTAGAATCCTTGTTTATGGTACATATGTATATTCTATCCATAATTTACATCCCATTTCTATTGGGGGGTTTTATTGCATCCAAAAAATTCTTCCTTACTTTAGTTTCATTATTCACTCCGTTTTTCGACTACGGTGTGCATATCATTTTACTTTTGGTTTTAGAATTTCTTCAGTGGTAAAATATTAATATCCTGGGTGATTTCATCCTATGTATAAATAATCATTTGATTTTTAAATATAATATACAATTTTCAAATGTTAGATTGACAGTCCTAAGCTTGCTAAAGTGTGAATGGAAATCAACGGATCAAGTTTACATAGGTGCTCTAAAACAATAAATATTTATTATGCACATAATACATGGATGTGTATAGCTGTCTTATATATAATTCTTGATTAAGCCATAATATACAACGGTAACAGGTGATTGCTTATCCTTAACTCCTACTCATGCTTAAGATATTCATAACTAATTGCCGTTCTATCTACACAACGCAGAGCAAAGCAATAGAAAGTGCCGATGGGATACCGAGTCAGTTCAAGGGTTTGCAAAGAACAACTCATTGTCAATTCGGTAATTATAGGACAAGCAACTAGAGGCCAAAAAACCTCTTCAATTGGTATATCTATGCAACCTGCATACACTGACTAATCGATATCCCACGTCTGTATCGCATTAATTACAAATAAATAGTATTTTTGACTCAAGGAAGCGTAGCACCTTATCAGTGCTTTCCACTGAGGATGCCAATATCTTAGAGCCTATCCACATACGGAGAGATATCTTGAGTTGTTGAGTCGCTTTTGGTTTTGCATGGCACTGAACTCCCTTTCATGACTACTGAATCATGCTGGAGAGCACTGTTTCACAATCAAATATGGCCTACATGCTAACTTCGAGCTGATACGCTTGATGTACTTGGATGTCGTCGGGTTGTATATTGGTACTAGTGACTACCTAAAAAGTCTGTTGCCAACAGTGAACATCTTCAGCCGTGGTATTCGGATGGAATTTGGATTAGACAAGTGTCAAATTCGTGCCATCCGCAAAGATCATCACGAGCCGTATGCCAGCCATAGCATTCGTGACCTCCACATACAAGCTATGATCGAGACTGATGCTGAGTTGGTGATTTGAAGGATGTTCTGCTGTCCGAATTCCTGCGACATTTAAAACTTGAACTGAAATCGCATCTCTCGGGGAGAGGAGAATAAAATAAGCTCATATTCGCTATCCATTCACTGGCTAATGCATTCAAAATATTGCCGAGGATGAAGACCGATCTGCAAAGGGTCCGGCGGCGGATAGGGAGTAATATTTCCAAATGCATCATCCAAAACGAGATTAGCAACCTACCACCGGCCACCACCACCAGAGCCTAAATTCTTGCCAGTGCTAGTATTAGATAAATTCCGGCATCTGCCGAGATTGTAACAATTCGGGATACTAATAATCGTCGGCGCAACAATCCATATCCAATTCAATCAGGGCCTTGATGTGTGTTATAGCACTTCATTCAAAATCGAAGTGTGGCGGGTGTATCAAAACGGCTTCATGTCTCTGTTGGTGTTCATCAAGGAAGCGCCCTCTCACTACTCCTTTTTTTTCTTATTCACTGCCATGCAGGATATCCAACGTCCAGGGCCCTATACATTGCTTTATGCAGAGGATGTTTTGCTAGCATCTAGTAGAAAAAAGATCTCGAGCAACTTGACCGAAAGTGAAATGATCGCTCCATGCAACACGGTCTCAGATCGGATCTGAATGAAGTTTAATTTTTGATGACCGATCCTCTGAATGGAGACGAAGTTGTTTCATTTGACTAGTGGCGTGACACGTTTTGATCACATCCGAAAAGAGGATATCCGTGATCCATCACTTGCCAAGATTGGTCTGAGCATCGAAGTCGATGGTGAGCGAAAAAAAGGCCAGCCGAATCAACGGTGACTTGATACGCTGGATGGGGATTTAAAAGCCTCGCGATTGCATACAGATCAGGCATTTGATAGAAGCAAATGACGAAACCGATCACAACGAGCCGAACCCGTTTGTGTACGGGACAAAGAAAGAAGGAAAAGAAGCAGGTTCAAGACCGTACCCTGTTTTGATTCAGGTTCTCTTTCATAGCTGAGTTGGTTGGTATCCGACATCCAGTCGCGAGAAGAAATCCCTTAGCCACCTGTGAGATTAGAACCACTACCTTCCGCTTCCACCCGGCGCTCTAACCACTTGGGCTATCCAGAAGAGAAGAATACAGAAGAAAAGAAGCAGCTTTTAACAACTTGTGCACAACTACTTAGCAAAGATGCGAAGATCTCTTCAATATACTATTCGCCCCTATCTAAGGTTAAACAAGTCGGAAACCGAAAACTCGGCGCTTCAGGTTTGAAAGATTTTGTTACTTTCTTATGTAAGAATATTTTGTTTATTTTGTAATGTATATTCGTTCAATATATAGTATTCGATATTCAATTCGATGTGGTACTGAATTATTACCTCTTAGAAAGCAGTAATTTGACATGAAAGTGACAATTTTTAATACTATAATTTTGTTAATGATAGTAGGATTTACACCAAAGTTTCCAATATGATGCTTCACATTCAAACCGAAAAAGAAACGAAATTCTGTGGATCTGGTATAAACCAAGGTTTGCAGTAAATTTTCAAAACGTAATAATATAATAATATTAACTTTATTTGTGCAGATATCGTAACGTCGAATATTTCTTGAGGGATAGATACCATGCCCATGGTCCACCATAATTGTTTTCAGATTTATCGGTTGGGCACCTTCTGAGAATGGGTTTTTGAAGTAACTGACTCCTCTCCTTCACACTAATCCAGACCTTTTTAACGAATTCCGTATCAATAGGTAAAACCATTTCTGAGAAAAGGGCATTAGACAGACGGACCAACAAATTGACAGGCAGACAGTGTTTTTGTTTAAAAAAAAAAAAAAAACAACTTTGAAAAGAAGACTTCCCTGGACTCTTGAAGTCTATCGGCCATTCCTACATTTTACGAGATGACTGGGTATCCAGGCTAACAGGATCCAGAGGGTGAGCTTTATATAAAGCAGGACGAGATCAAAAATACAATTTCCATTCCAGAGGTAAGCCTACATATTGGCGGACTGATTTAATAAAAACCACCTATGCCATTGATTTTTTTGTAGCTAAGGTAATTTGAGAAGAATACATCTATGTTATTAATAATGAAAAAGTGTTCGGCCACTTGCCTGCTATGATGCTGGTCACACTCTCCTCCCAGGCCCACTAATAGATAACCTTGCGAAAGATTTAAAAAGACCTAGACAACAAATACCACTTGCCTAGTAGAAAAATGGAAGCTGGCACAGGAAAAAAAAGATACCATCGTGAAACATCGGTATTATGGCTTACAATATTTTTAACTAACCAATGACCACACCCAAATATCTGGTGCTTATTGCTATAGAATTCAGCCGATGATCTAAAAAGTATCAAACAAACTGTGTGGTACCACAACGATCCATCCTTGGTCCGTCCTCTGAATAATTACCCGCAACGACATTCCGACATTATAGCTCTCGAAAGAAATGACTGTTATTCCCTTCGTTGCAATATTTCGTTCCCAATGTTGGAATGACTATCGTGGAAATCGTTGAATCAAGGAAATCGAGATCCTCACTAACGAAACAATTTAGAAAATAAGATTGAGAACGTTCGTTTGCGCTTGCCGAGCATAACTGAATCTGAATCTGATCACGAAATGAAAAAAGAAGGAACTCATAAAGATCAGGACTGACAAGCACATGCATTCGAAATCAGCGCTTAAACATCTAGGAGCCTTGAAACTCAACTTCAAGCCACTCTTTGAGAATTTAGAAGCATCTGAAGAATATTATCAAATATATTTTAGGTTTAGGTATTTCGAGAGTTGATAGCTTGATCTTGCTCTATGCAGCCCCGGCTTGGGCCTAGGGGGACGTTTGGGAAAAAGTCCACTGAGGAAAAACTTATAGCCCCATATCATTCTAGTGAATTACGAACATCATGTGTCTATCGTACAATATTAGACCAAGTAACTTCCGTGGTGCCAGGAGTGGTCTCCATCGACGTCTTAGTGAAAGCAGGTGAATGCTTTTATGACGCAGTCGACAAGCCCCATACTAATAACACATAATTTATTCTAGTTTGGAAAAAAATGAAAGGACTCTGGACTCACAGAATTATCCATTTCAATCCATACCCATGTTTGGAAGTAGGGTAAATGAAGAAGAAAAAGAAGCTTCTGATATAACGACTTCACATGTTTCCCGACATGCGCGTTGGTTGAAAGTGTGTCCGAGATTTGCTGCTCTCAAGGCGGCAGTGAAAAGCATAGCCGCAACATTGTTGTGACCCAAGAGTATCATGAAGTTCTTGGTAGCTTCACCCCCAACGACTAAAAAAAACTGACAGACATACATAAACCCTGCAGAATGGTAATGGTTACGCTAAAAGATGCGAAGGCCCCCGGGGAACAGATGTATAGTTTTTTACGAAAGACAGTGACCATCTGTTTCCACAGCGAAACAGATGCGCTACTGCGATCGAAGAAAACCATCCCCCGAAGGATATCGCTGCTCGAAAGATTTCAGAGCGACTCCTGCCTTTTTACTGGTGACCACCTGTCTCGCAGTTACCAATTCCTCTTGTAAGACTGTGTTGAAAGTTTTGCAGGAAACTTTAATTTCGCATTATGTATTTCCAAAAGAGTCTTCACTTAGTTTTAGAGATTGTGAAAATACCATTCGGTTTTCTGAGAGAGTCCAACTTGGCCGACTGATCTCTTTTAAGGACTCTGCATAGCCTTGAAGTCTCTCTTGTACTTTCTAGTTCCTCATAGTATGTTCTAGAAGAGTCATGCTTCGAATTTCTAATAAATCTCTAATATTCACATTCTCATTGCTTTTATAAGAACGATTCAAAAGTCGTCTGGTTATTTTCCTGAGTTTTTACAGCTTTCGGTTTCAACAGGGGGTCCTTAGTTGATTAGGAAGCTGCTTTTCTTTAAAAGAAGTTCATTGAATTTTCCTCAATCTTTTTTCTAGGAGTTCCACTCTTTTATTATTGTCTGATCGCTGTTACAGTGACACTAAATTCTAAGCAACGTTGGCCTGACTGTGAATTTGCATCTAGCAGCTACGTCTCTAATCAGCTCCAATACCTTTGAAATTAAAGATTATTAAAGCTTCATCTCACTTTTTCCAGGCCGTAGGCATATACCCCACGTTTGCTGTCATAAGAGCAACTGAAGTGGTAAAATTCGAATAGCTTCTCTTCTCTAGCTTTGCATTTGCTACTCCTCCAAAGTTGGGGGGTCGCATCGCAGCTTATCAAGAGTTGAAGACCACATGATTCTGCATACGCTGCCAGTTCCCTTAATTCTTGAGGCGGACACAACAAATCGCTGTGTAAGTTCTGAGAGGCAACAATCAGGTTTTTTTTTTTGCCATCTATCTGGTATTGTAAGTAATCGCAACTAGGTCATGGACATAGAATTATTTAAAATGGTTGCTTCTAACAAATTTTGACATCAGGACACGGGTTCTCGGTCTTGTAGATCTTTCATCGTAGAAAATCTTAGCTTCTTAACTGATTCAATATTACAGATTGCCTGGTTTTGCACCGGAAAGATGTAAGTCCTGCTTCTTTGTTAGGTTTGGAACTTCCAGAAGTTTCAGCTTTACATCTGGTATTAAGTGTTCTCCCAGATGACTCGACCTACTTTGCACAAGTGCCGGACACTGTCCCAGGACGTGCATAGAGGTTTCGTCCTCCTCCCCTCACAGAACTTGCAGGCAGTGTCCGTAGATATTCCTAGCTTCCCTAGGTGATAGTTCAGCCGACAATGACCAGTGAGAATTCCCACTATGATTCGGAGGTTCTTTTTGGTGAGGTTTAAGCAATCCTTTGTACGCATGGGTTCGTATCCCCATGCGTGCACCTTGGACTGCTCCATCTCTGGTAGGCCCGCCCAATATAGTTCCCTCAATCGTTTCTCTTCATTTCTTAGATTCATAGCCATGAAACCGTTTCCGATTCCACAGAAGGGTTCTGGCCCGTGTAATGGCATCCCTGCTCCCTTCTTGGCTAGCTCATCCGCTGCCTCGTTGCCTTCCAACCGAGCATGGCCTGCAACTCAAAGTATCCAGACCTTGTTGGACGAGCCGAGTGTATTCAGTCTCTCAAGGCATTCCCATACCAGTTTAGAGTTCACCTGGTTGGACCTAAGTGCCTTGATCGCTGCTTGGCTATCGGTGAGAATAGCTATGTTCTGCCCCCTGTAGTTCCTTTGCAGATTAAAGGAGGCATTGGCTCAAAGTATATTTTCCTTGAACCGGCACCCGCTCCCTCTGCTGTGAAGGATCCGTCAGTGTACCAAGTAATCAGTTGCTGGTTTAAGCCGTATGTCGCAGCCACGCTCTCGCAGTTTGCCTTGTTACTCCAACGTGTTTCAAACTTCTTATCGAACCTCGTTGCCATGTTGTCCCTCGGTATCAGTAATTCGGGATACCGCCTAGAAAGGATATCAATCTTCCTTCGATTTAGGCAGCTCCCCGCCTCACTCATACTAGCGGCCAACCTGAATATTACCCTCCTTGCCTGCATCTGGATGTGCAGATGGAGAGGGGTTAATGCCAGAAGGACCTCCAGGGATGCCGTTGGGCATGTCCTCATTGCCCCACTGATACACACGCAAGCCAGCCTTTGGAGCTTATGTAATTCCCTGGCTTGTGTGCTGAGTTGGGTTCTTTCTGCCCAGATTATCGCTCCATAGGTAATCATTGGCCTTACTATTGCAGTATATATCCAAAGTAGTATCTTCGGGCTGCAACCCCATTTTTTTCCTGCTATGGATCTGCAAGTCATCAGAGCCCTCGTGGCTTTCCGACAAGTGTTTCCGACATGTGTCTTCCAGAGTAATTTTTGGTCTAGCGTAATTCCCAAATATTTGACCTCTGTTTCTCATTTCACCTCCTTATCATGTAATGTTATGGCTTTCAGGTGATCCAGCTTACGTCTCCTAGTGAATGGTATTATGGTGGTTTTGGTTGGGTTGATCCGCAGTCCCACCTTCCTGCACCAGGCACTAGTAACCCTTAATCCAGTTTGGATTCTATCATATGGTTAGTGCGACACCACGTATCTCTCCCACTCGGTTCGAATTAAAATGACACTCTACAGTTTCTTAACATTACTTCAATTTTTCGAGGGAAAAGTGGAGTATCGCATAGTAACTGACCCTGAGCACGTTTATTTTTTTTGGTCCAGTCCGAACACCAACTGGAAACCTGCACCTTCCACATTCCATTCCTTCTCGGCATTCATGAATTTTACCTTCCAGTGTCTGAGATTATAGTGTTTGTGTTATATTTACCTGGCATCCGAATGATGTCCCCCTGCCTTCCTTAAGGGACGGGGTATCAAACGTCCAGCATACTCTGTCCTGCTCAGCATGATGTTCAAGATGGTGATCTTTGGCCGATAGTTAGCACTAATAACTGGGATTGCTCCTTGGAGCCGCATTAAGATTCCCTAATCGGAGCACACCAAATGGAGGAACTCATCGGGGAAACCTTGATTATTAAACATTGGTTTTTCGGTCTAATTTTAATTACTTACTGGATATAACAGTTGACAGCTGTACTTTGGGTTCTTGTATGAAACAACATGCCTAAAATGTAGGAATATTGTTTCTAATCATCTTACCTTTCCCTTCCTTCCTAATAAAAAGTATTAAAGGTTTTTGATTTCGAAGAGAAATCAAACAATATACGCAGTATTCGCGAAGTTACTACAATTTTTTGTCTCCATCATCAAATGAACTTGTTCTATTCCCTCGGCAGCTATTTTGTACTTGCGTGTAGTACACAACCAGTTTAGTTAGTTGCGAAAACTACACAAATTCGCTTTAATGTTCTTGTCGCAAGTATGATAACATAAAGGTATTTGACAAGAGCGACTTGTTTGTCTATTAAATATTGCATAAATATATTTACATTATATGGTCGTGAACACTAAAGTAACTTTGATTAATATTATCATGTTTACTTCTTAGGTTTGCTACTATCTGAAAGTCACGCTATGATTAATCGCACTAGCTCTACTCGAATGCAAAAGCAATTGGAAACGGAATTAGTGTCATGTAAAGGTCGTTTCTCTGCAAAGTAGTAAATTGGAGACATAGTAAAGATAGAAAACTACCCGTCAAAGTTAAAAACCTCCTTTTGGGTCGCTGCGGTGGTCTTACAAATGCAAAACAGTGTCACCGACTTGACCCACCCATCTACCGATGATTTAGTCAAAAGTGGTTGAACTAGAAAGTTCAGGATTGCATTTTACTAATTAACTTGGTTGGGCGTTAGTCTGTCGACCTCGCTGCCCCGTGCTCAAATCCTGGCTTGCCATGGATGCTTATATTTGGCTTTGTGTTGCATCACCACTGGAGGCTCATTAGATACACTTGAAAATCAAAAAAATAACAGTACAAAAAGGAGACTCTGCAAATGCTCCACATGCCAAAGTCGGAGTATTGTAGTAATTTTACAATAAGTTGTCGGGAAATGGTCAACAACACGACAGAATTCCCTTGGCCTTAGTGGCAAATAAAGAAATATAAAAGTAATAATAAATGTTTGATCGCTTTAAAAGATACTTTTAACATAAATTATTGCTTTTAAAACTATCATAATTATGTATTTTATATTATATATTTTTTCTTTTTTTTACAATAACATCCATAGAGAGAAAAGGTAATAATAACAGTTGTAATATTTACAAACAAACAAAGAATAATAACGTATGTATGTATAAGTTACAACTGGAGGCAAAATCAGCACCCGTTCAGTATGTACATATTTACAAAGCCCCACCAAGAAACAAATAGCAGAACTGAGCACGGCCACCACTAACGGGCATCCCGCAGCCACCAGTATCAGGATTTCTCTTTTTCATCCCGCTTAATATCAATTGCTCTCGCTCTGGAGTATCTCCAGTCGAATCCCGGAGCCCGCACCGTCAAATTCGGGGGGTATTCTATCCTTTTGTCCGTGGCCCGTCTATGTATATGATGAATAACCAGAATCAAGAATTAGACCATTCCTGTGAAGATACACGAACGCTTCGGTAGGAATAAAACCTGTCGTGAGAGTTTTCTCAAAATTCCCATCATTTGGGTAGAACGGCTGCGAAACCCAAGGGTTCTCACCATGCGAAGCATATCGCACTATATGATTCCGAATCAATCTGACGATAACTGTGTCGATTCTTGGCACAGCAGCAGCTGCATGCATCACTTCATTAGTTACATAGTGCTCATAGTTTGACGACGCAGTCCTATTAAGCCCCGTGCAAGCACGCAGACATTTCCTTTCAAAGATCCTTATTTTCTCCATTTGGCTAGCACCAAATTAAAACAGATAACACACCCGTAGGTGAGCACCGGTGTAACCAAAGTAAGATAGCAAATAATCTTAACCTTTCGGCTAAGATGGGGAGCATAAAAGAGTCTTCGAAGAGACATGAATGCCTTGCGAGCGCCTTCCAGCGCGACTTTAACGTGCTCGTTATATTGGAGACGCTCGTCAAGACGCACACCCAGGTATCTAACGTACTTCTTATGAGGAATGCGCTCAGAACTATCCTCGTTCGCGATAATGTGGAAATCTATATCTCTCTTCCTTTTCAAGTTCCTACTGGCATACGCCAAGAAATTTCGAAACGGAATCGTTTCACACTTTTGCGGCAAATACCGCCAAAAATGTAGGCGCAGTCACTGTCCCTTGCTGTAATCCATTAAAAACATGAAATTCTCTGCTAGTAGTGAGATTTCCGTCCGTAATGACAAAGCACTTGCCATACAGCATACTACACATCATCGCTACGACGTGGCTGGGAAGCTCATTCATCAGGACCCTGAAAATCAGTCCATCCAACCAGACGGTATCAACGGCTTTCTCCATGTCTACAAGGCAAGCGCCTACGCACTCACCATTGTTAATCCGCCAGCAAATTCGAATGTCCAGATCGAAATCCGAATTGCGCGTTCGGCAATAATTCCTTCCACTTGATATGCCCGTTCAAGGCTTTCAATACCAAAACCTCGAACACCTTGCTGATGTTAGGCAGCAAACTGATTGAGCGGTAGCTTTGAGTGCTGGATGAAGGAACCTGATGCCGATCAGATCACTTCCCCGGCTCTTCGGGCTTATCTGCACGAGGAAGTGCGGCAGGATTCGTTTTTCCAAAACGGATCTCCTCATACTAAAGCGTGACACTGAGAGGAGTCAAGTTCGTCTCAGTTCGCGTCTCCCGGAGCATTTTGAGCACCTCATCAGGCTCTTCCTCCGCATCCAAGCCTTCCAGAAAGAAGGTTTGCAGCTTCTCTTCCTTTGAAGTGTAGGTGAAGTGAGGAGCCTTCACTCGCTCGAGGACCTCCCGTGCTTTTTTGTAATCTGCAATTTTGTTACATTTGACTTGGATTCTCTCGGCCCCGTGTTTTTAATAACAAAATTCGAGAGCCCCACGCTCCCATTAAGTAGAGTGGCTAAATCTCTACCACCTAATTCATAAACATTAATGGGGGCACCCTTTCCTCCTTTCCTTTACTTTGGGTGCAACTTGCATCCCCGGTCGGACCATTTTTTTAAATTTTCACTTATACTTGCATTATTTTTTACATTAGTTAACATTTTTTCTTCAATTTTGTTTTTTTTCTTTGATTTTTTAGAAACATAGAGCAAAAACTCACCCAGTTTTCCCTCTTTACTACTACAACTTGCCTGGTTAGCACCATCTTCTGGGACATTTCCATCGCCACCGTTTTCGCTGTCTTCCATACTGACAGATTCGCTGCCGAAGGCAGCCCGATTCCTCCATGGCTGCAGAAGTAGTCGAAGAAAGCTTCACTTTTTTCCTGGCTACCTTTGGAGACGGCGGGCCCGCCTCCCCAGCCATTAGCTGCTCCGTAAGCTTTTCATTTTTCTTGATCAATATTGTCATTTGATTTTTCAAATCTTCGAGTGTCTTCGCTAGCTCGCCATTTCTTCCTTCAAGATTGGCTATCCTTACTTTGGCTCTTTTCAAGTCTGGATCCTCCTCGTTGGGGACTCCACGACCGTAATATAATTGCCTTTTTAATTTAGTTAGTTAATTTAATTTCAATTTTAAATTATTTTTATTAATAATATTAATTTGTAGACATGTAGGTTCTCTACAAATGTCAGCCTACTATTCCAAGGTCAAGCTTCTACTTCCTTAAAATGTTTAAGGAAAAGGTCTAAAAATAATCGTTTACTGCACCAGATAAACTATTCTCCTAAATTAAAAAGAGCCACTTAACAGGGAGTACCTCAAGTCTCATCAAAGGTCAATCAGAACTCCATGGAGGCACCATCAACATAGCTAAACATCTAGCCAGCCGCAATAATGGAGAGGATGGCAATTGTGTTTTCACATCTAATTGTGGACATTGTGCAAATCCAGGACAGGTCCTTACTAAAAACTCTAAGCCACTGAAAACAACTTTCGATGAAGTTTGCGTAAAAAACAGAACTGCCAAAATCCTGGGCCAAGATCTGAGAAGATTAAGATAATTTCATAAGACCCCGCTCGTCATTTCTTTGTCTAAAACAACTGAAAAAGTTTGATTATATGAGTAGTTACGAATTGTTAAATCAACACTAACCTCATGGGTAAAACCTCCTATCATCCCCCAGCAAGATATCGATTTTGATGGCAGGTTCAACGGAATACCAGTTCGATAGGCGAACCGGAAATCTGAGCTAGGGAAGCAATAAGTAAGTAGAGTATGCAGGAATGAACGAATGATTGCAGAGCATATTTTTGGATAATAATTGGGACTTTGTCAAGCTAGGTTTACTTTTAGTTTTTGCTCTGTTTAATGGACCTTGCAACCCAGGATTTAACTAGTTGTTTGAGAATAAAATTGGGTGGATTTAGACGAGATAATAGCTTCAAAGCTTTGGTCATTCATGTGGCCTGGCGGACATTGAAGAAGTAGTTTGCAGCGGCGATTGCTTTTCAGGACGAAATATGTTATGGGGAAGGATATCATTACCACTGGCAGTTTTGCCACGCATCTCGTTTTTCCAGGTGGAATACCGCGTAAACTATCTATTTCTGAATAATTTTGGAGAATGGTGCCCAGGAGTGAATGAGGTTTCGATAACAACACGGGTTGACACCAGCTTCTTGTATACTTCTTTAATTACTTGAGTGTACTGATAAACCTGTTATCCATTATACATACCATTTGATCCCCGACGGTTTTGAGGGAGTTTGTTTTGAGATAACTTGGATCTAAGAGATTGAATAACCTTCCTAGATTTGGGTGGTGGGTGTATCATTCGAGCAGAGAGTTATGATAGATATCAAGAATAGAGCATCGTGGTCTCTAATGTCAAAAACGATTTCAATGAATAGAAATGTATTCTGTTTCCGATTTATGTTAATGTTATCAATCGGATAATAATGAAGGTAGGTGGGGCAATTTCTTATGCTGCTTATATTATAAGAGTTTACATAGGAATAAAATCAAGAAATATGTTTGGCATTCAAGTCGCCCACTAAGGTTAGGAACAATGATATGGATGGTATTGGGCCGGGCAGAAGGATGTGAAGGTGGATAGGTCAATCAGTTCAAAAATGTTGGCTGAGAGGTAGAGGGAAAATAAGTACACAAACCCGGACGTAGTATCTATTGAGGCGATGGTCAGTTCGTGGAAATTGAGGGCATTAGCAGGCAAGAAGGGTTGTATACTGAGTACCTTGCGGTACTAGATTGATTAGAACGCGTTCTGGGTAAGTAAGTAAGAATTTTTCTTCAAATATTTTCCAGTCATTATGGTTACTTTCCAAATGGAAAGTGGTTATTTTGTTCAGGGACCAACTCTTAGACCCTACCCAACCGAACAATCTAACAAAAAAAAACGCAAAACCGCCACTATATGGTGGCTAGGCTCCCAAATACTGTTATCTGTTCAAATAAAGTTAATAATAGTATATTACTATAATTTTGAGCAATCGGCTGCAAAACCCCCCTTAAGTTTATACTTGAATCATTCAACAATATAGGCTATATTATAAAGTATAACCTCACCAAGTTTTGTGAAAATCGCAGTATTACTAAGAAGGTTATAATAGGTCAAAATTGTCGATAAAATGCAGATGCTGACTTTGAGTGTCAGTGGCACGCAAAAGTGAATATTCTAACATAATATGTGCATTGTTTTCTTTTTTTTGTTTTCTTTTTTTTGTTTTCTTTTCATTAATTCTTAAGCCGACTTCTTGCTCTGCTTCATTTAGTTGTAGGAATACTTCCTTGGTGAAATTGAACGTGCCATGATGTCAGCGAATCCCACTATATAGTTATATATAGTTTTGTAGAGCAATGTTCCCGTGGTAACCAACTCGGGTTTGCGCTGCAGTCTTAGGCATCGTCAGTTCCGTCATTCGTACCAGTTTTTCTGGTAGGCAAAACATGCGTACGATACGATATAGAATTTCTCGTTTGATGCTATCATACGCTTGAAGGAGATCGAAGAAGAGTTCATATCAATGTTGAAATCATAGCAGTTTTCCAGTAGTTAAGATCGTGAAAATTTAGTCCATCTTGCCCTTTTCGAAAGCCACATTGGTATTCACGAATTTATTTGTTTGCTTGGATGATTTTCGTCAGGATCTTGTAGGACGTGCACAACAATGAAATGCCTCTGTAATTGTCACAGGTAAGGTTTGCCCCTTTTTCGTGTATAGGCCAAATTATGCTCATGCGCCAGTCGTCAGTTAATTTTTCATTTGTCCAAATTTTTAAAATAAGTTTATGGACGAGATCTTCTGGGCAATTTCCTCCCCATGTAATAGTTTAGCTAGAATACCAACGAATCCCGCGGCCTTGTTTAGTTCAGTTCAAATAAGTTTCTATGGAACCAGATAAATGCCCGTTTTACTCGTCCAAGTAATACTATTTTGCATGTCAAAGTCTGGTCTCTCGGCTGAGGGTTGTATGCGGCTGCCGAACCTGAGCTGAGATTTTGGATGCTGCCTGGGAAGTGCGCTTCGAGCAAATGCTTTGCTATTTGTTCATCGCTTTCTGTGTAATTCCTTCTCCGTAAACGGCTACGTTCTTTGAAAAGGATCTATTTGAACTTCGAGGTGGCTCCAAGCGATTTAGTCTCTTCACATTTCGCATTTCCATGATGACCGTATAATCTACGTTATGGTCTTCTAGAGAGCTTTCTGAGCCTCTTTGTATCGATTTCACCCATCAGTTGAATTTTACTTCAGAGCTCAATTGAGTAGTATCCTTGTCGTCTTCTTCTGTTTTGCCCTTCTTGGGCATATTTAATGGACAGCGCTCTTCAAAAGTTTTTTTTCATACTAGTTGTGACCATCTGGGTGTCTCAATTTCAGCAATGCGCTTTCCAGGGATCGAAACTCGCTCTGTTTCGTACGTTGCCCAATCTGTCTTCCGTAGATTCTGAAATGGAACTGTTGCAGATGAATCGATGCCCATTTCGAAATCAATGCACTGTGATATGAAAGCGTGATATCGTTCAATACTCTCCACTCTCTGACAAGAGACCCCATGTCACGGGCAACCATGATGTCGATAACTTGTCGCCTGACGGTTTTCAAGGACGTGGGTCCATTACTCAAGTTGAGGATCTGTTGTTGTGACATACAACAGATCAGCATGTCGGAAGTTTAAGGCTACGATTTCCTCATGAACAACTCATGGTTATTGTATGAGATACATAAATGTCTTGAAGGTATTGATCCGACGATTGATTAGTGCAGTAGCAATTTTACAATGACGGCACCATGGATGAGGGGAAGAGCGTCAGCCCCTCAATCTCGTTGCTCTGGGTTTGAATCGCAATCGTCATGGAATTGTGTATGTCTCGCTGCTGTGTATTAGCAATATTTCAACTGTACCTAATCTATCCTAAGGGGATAGAAAAGTTAATAGGATGTCGAGGAGTATGCTTTCAAAACAGCGGTGAAGTATTGACTGGAAAGTAGAAAGAGAAAACGAAAGGGGTCTTAACCACGAACAATTGAAAGAAAAATACTGCTAAAGTGGAAATCGGCGGAGATACAGCCATTTATAAACCGGGTATCAAATACCTGAAAACGGTAATTGATACCAATCTAAGCTTTAGAGAATACCTGTTTAGCAACGACCCCGTGGCCTTGGTGACAACGCAGACTACTCATAGTTGAAGTGCTGTGATCACTTCTACCAAATATGTCATTTTTGTTGTCAGAGGCGAGAACTAACCAGCTCAATTAACCGTCTACCTTTTAACTTTGAGATTTTGTAATGCTTGTAGAATTACATCAGATTTATTTACTTATTAAACGGACAATAAATGGAAAAAAATTTCAATTACATATTGCTCTCAGAAGGAGGAAAAGCAAAGATCGTAGTTTACACTTAAAACGGAAAAAGACTTGGAGCTTCGCGAAGGGCACATGGAAAAAGTCAGCGTTACACGTGTTGTATGACGCATTACGAAGGATGATATCAGCAGGGGCGAAGCAGTTTATTAGGTCAGTAGAGAGTTCTAAGAGGATCCACAGATCGGAAAGATTCTAGGTTGTTATACGTAAGGGAGACGAACAGTACGGAGGTGGGCGGGATAGTCAACACGCGGGAGATTCATCTTGAAGAAGAGCGAGCGGGTGAATTTGCGCTGTATCTTGTCTAGGGCAAGACAATCACAATTACGGAAGGGGGACCAAATCACGGAGCAGTACTTAAGGATACTTCTCACAAGGGAGTTAAAAAGCATTATGGAGGGTTGAGCTGAGGAAAAATCAGTACAGGAACGCAATATGAAACCTGACATTCTGGAAGCACGGTTCGAAGTAGTGGCTGTCGAAACGGAGTTTATCGTCGAAGGTTACGCCCAGGTCGAGGATTGAGTTCAGATAGGACAGAGAGCAACCACTAAGAGATTAGGAGAAAGGGGTGATTTTAAGCGAGTAACACATCGAGTGGGATTTGCTGACATTAAGAGCCAACTTATTAACTCTGCACCAATGGACCAAAGTATCCCGATTTGCCTGCAGGAAAGCGCAATATATTGGAAAACTGTTTGAGGTCATCGGCGTATAACAAGCAAGAACAAGTAAGGATAGGGGGGAGGCCGTTAATAAAGAATAACAAGTCGGGAAACCGGAAGCTAGACGGTTCAGGTATGAAAGATTTTATCTTTTATAAAGAGATTTGAGTGTGCATTTGTCCCATTAGTATGTAGCACGTTATATATGCATATATTATGTGAAAATATCCATTTTCAAGTGATACTGACATTCATAGTCTTGAATTTGCAGACAAGCGACAACTTTGACCCTTTGACCCAACTTTATTAGTAATAGTGCGATTTTCACCAAATTTGGCTGCTGCAAAATTTCGAGATTCTAAGGTGAACTTAAGGGGGGTTTCCCTGTCAATTACTAAAAAGTATAGTAATGTACTATTATTAACCTTATTTGAACAGGTATCGGTGTGGAGGGTATTTCGGAGCCAAGGCACAATATAGTGGTAGCCCCCTGAGTTTTTTAGATTTTTGTTTGTGTTTGTGATTTGTGTTTACACAAAACTTTAAAAGAAAGAGGTCCCAGAATGGATCCTTGTGGCACACCCGGGAAAAGGACTAGAAGTGCAACCATCAAAGGAAACGCTACAGGATCGGATGAAGAGGTAGGAAGCAAGCCATATAATAAGTGATGGAGGAATGTTGGGAGAGGCGATAAACTCTTTGTTAACATTGGGAATTGGCTTCGGCGGAAACACAAAGATGCCAACTACCTCACAGAAGATGGTGATTCCTCACAGAAAATGGCGATTATTACAAACAGCGTCCACAACTCTTTCGATTATAGTACGCCCTGAATTGTCCTGGCGAGCTACAGAAGTAGCCATCTAGCCACTTGACCATAAATTATGGTGGGAAATATACCAATATCTGTCGAAGAAAAGTAATTGAGAACCATACAAAAGTACCGTGTGGAAACACCCTAGTAGATGTGCCCGTATTGCAAATTGAAAAAGACCGCAAATGACCTAAAGTAATTATGGCGAAACTTTTATAAAAATTATTTAAAAATCAGTTGCAAACTCAAAGGAACGATTTCCACTTTGCACTGGCCACCCACAAATTCCCCAGCCGAAGTATGCACAACAAATTTAATCAATGCAGTATTTATAATCGCAGAAATTTAACAACTTCCGCCTCAAGAAAGAGTAGGGCCTCCTTCCCTGCTTCATGCAGCCAACTTCCTAGAAAGCTTTTACTATGCACGACCCGAAAAAGAGAATAATATTCATCGCGAAACTTTCTTCTTTCGGATGGTAGCATCCATCCGCGATATCGTCACTCTTAGCGTCTTTTTGCATGGCAGTTCGTTTTTAATTAATTATCGATTTGAAATTCCTAGGAAGGAATATGAAACTGCGAAATCGTTTCGTGGAAATATTTCTCAATATTATTATTTACCAAAAGAGAACACAATCATATTCAACAAATTATCGCTAAGTTGCGTCTTCTGTTTGAAATGGATGTTAATTTGTGCATTTATTTCTTCGTATAAAGGTTATGAAATTGCGCTTAATTTAATAAGTACCTGGGGTTTTTGTTTTTAGGAACTTCACATACATATGATGATAGAAATTATTTTCAACTCAAATTGCCTCAAAGACTTTCATTTGGACCATTCTATATTTCAAGTGCTCACAATCAGCAATACTAAACTTGAATAGATGGATGAATGAAGCTACTCGCTAACGTTTCTTTTCGGGCTTGAAAATTCTAGGAATATAATCGTTATCAACGGAACAATGGCAGCTGTCCAGTCTAAACTTTCGACCTTAGTAGGTGTTCCAGGAAAATATTTTATCTAAACTAAGTTGGTTAACAATAGTGACTGGAAATGGTAAGCCATGAATGGGAAAATTTTAGTTTTCCTACGCCATTCACTTACCCCAAAATAATATGAATTCAAGACTACCTCCACGGCAACATGTTAGATATTTTTTGTTTAGAGATTGTTTTCTTTTGTGGCTGAACTATGGATTTGGAGTTTTCGAAGATATTGCCAGAAACGCACGATTTGCGGACAAAAGGTCCATGCCTACGCACTAAACTACACCCGTGTACCGCTTCAACCATTCATATCGCGGAACTGTCAGTAGATATTACTTTGCCGGGCCCGGTAGCAATTATGTTTCTATTCTTATGACACTACCGCTCGCCGCTCCCCTTCCAAAATTTGCATTTGTTCTAAAAGCATTTGGCATTTGCAACAAATGTTCTAAAAGCGCTTCCACTTTTAGAACATTTGTTGCAAATGCCACTACCGCCTTTAATCTTAGCATACAATCTATCAGGAAACGCACGATCGGGATGTTGGTCCTCCACGTCTTTAGTTGTCACTCTCCTGGCGTAGATTCGTTCTCTTCAGCCAAGATGTCTACTGGCAACAAGCCGGCTATGACCAACACCGCGTCATAGAAAATCATCCAAAGTCACTAATCAACTCTAGGGCACATATCTTGTATGACCACGGCAGGAGTTTCCTGCTTCCTTGGACGTTAATGTTGCTCATTAGAGCGACGTAAAGCAAGACCAAGCTCATGACTAGAATAATACTTTGCTGACGTATCTACGTTCACCGATATTTGGTAATATTTACGAAAGTGTTGCCTATAACAGTGATGCCCTTTCTCTCTTCATACTCCACGGGATGGTCAAAGGGTAGTATAGATAGTATAGGGCGAAATGTGGATTGGTACCCACGATGGAGCATAAAACCTGGGAGACGCCTGCTGAACCTTCAACAACAGCTCTACTACCAAACCCTATCTCCACCTCCACGTGGTGACCGCTGGGAGCTCTTTCTTAACGAAAAGCTGCAGACGGAGAAGGATGACGGCGAGTCTCCCGCGCCTAAAAACGGGACAAATTGTACCAACTGGTCCTCCAGGTTGGGAGTTAGGTAGGGCTGACAGCCCTACACGGAAAACCGAAGTTACAAAGCCACAACAGGAGCCTCGGACTGGACGGGTAACACAACGACGAACCCGGCAACGACAAAGGCATAACAATTTGCGCATTTTCTCATGGAACGTGCGCTCCCTGTACAGAAATGAAGCTCCCAAGCAGCTAGCCGATACCCTGTACCAATATAGGCCTGATGTAACAGCCTTAAAGGAGATACGTTGGACAGGGACCGGTTTCCTGGAGAAGAGTCGCTACAGAAAATCATGTGCTCGAAGTAAGTTTCTTAGTCAGCCAAAAAATGAAACCTGTTGTTATCGGCTTTGAAAACGTAAGCGAATGGCTATGCACTTTGAGTTTGCAAGGCAAATTTAGAAATATAAGCCTCATTAACGTTCACGCCCCTACAGAGAAGACTGCAGAGTCGGAGAAGGATACCTTCTACGAGGCAGTAGAACGAACCCTCGAAGCCTGTCCCAAATATGATATCAAAATCATACTTGGTGATTTTAGCAGCCAAGCAGGGAAGGAGCCCGTATTCAGGCGTTATCAGCATATCAAAATACAAATGATAACGGACTGCGGATCATTCAATTAGCAGTGCCACACGAAATAGTCGTTGAAAGTACCCGGTTTTCGCAGAAAGCCGTCCAAAAACATACGTGGACCTCTCCAGACGGGACGACTTTAAACCAAATTGACCACATGTTGATCAAACGCCGTTACCTCTCAGCCTTGATGAGTGTCAAAACATAGAGGGTGACCAATATAAACTCGGATCACTATCTCGTTCGCATAGTGCTCCCAGCTCTAATAACAACACCATCCAGAATCCCCTCACGTAATCAGGTGAGAGTTAACACTGAAGCCATCCACAACACAGCCCTCCGAAATACCTATAAGAAGGAAATGGATGCCGCAATAACCGCAGTCAGCAGAGATCCTGGAGATGAAGCATCAATAAATGATCTTCACAATCAACTGAAGAACGTTATCATAAATACGGCCAGAATCATACTTGGCCCCAGCCGCAAAAAGAGTTGGAACGGCTGGTTTGACGATGAATGTAAGCTAGCAACGGAATGGAAGAATGCTGCATACCGAGTAATATTGCATTCTCAAAAAAAACGCGGGCACGCGCAGAGACTTATCACGAACTCCGTCGAGCGGAGAAGCGACTTCACAGACGGAAAAAGGAAGCCTGGGAGAACCAACAGGTCTGTGAACTCGAAAAGTACAAGGAGCAACCGCACCAGGCGCGGAAGTTTTACCAACAAGTCAGCAGGATGAAGCCTTATACACCTCGATGCTCATCCTGCCGAGACAAAGAGGGAAATCTGATTTCCGACAGAATGGACATATTGGAGCGATGGGTTGAGTACTGTGATGAGCTACTGAACAACCAGAACATCGGCGAGTTGGAGGTCCCGCCAACTGAAGACGACAGACAAATACTATCACCACCAAGTATAGGAGAAGTAGGTTCTTCATGAATGGAATTTTAATATTTCGAATGTTAAGGTTTTGGTTTACACGAAATTTACACAAACCCTTAGAAAGGGCTGGGGAGGAGCAGATTCTTCATGAATGAAATTTTAATATTTAACTCGAATGCCAATTATTCTCGTTAATTATGACGTAAGCATCGTATAAGATCCGGTAAATTCGCGCGAAATTAATAAATTTGAACTGCGCATGCGTATGCAGGGGTTTTTCACTCAATTTCTAAAAATTGGTAATATATTATTCGTTGGATTTTTGGGTTGGGTAATTTCCGAAAACGTGTGCACCTTTTGACTGGTGCATTTTACAATTCACGTTAAAACTAATGTTTACATCCCCCTTTGCATATATGGGGAACCCCACTTTAAACTCCACTTAAATTTATGTCACTCACTATATGCGTGGGGTTTCATAGTTCCCTTATGTCCACCAAATTTCGTTGGGATTGGTTTAGCCGTTTTGGGGAAAAGTGGGAGTGACAGACAAGCAGATAGACGTGTGACAAACAGTCAGACACAAAACCTTAAAAAGAAAACTATCATATAAAATAAACAACTCAACAAAGTGCAACTCTAACACTTTAGCTCAGTAAGAAAGATCCTCCAGGAAACGAGAGGTGAGGCCAAGCGGTAATCAAAAAGGTGTGACAAGTGTCGGGAGGGCAGAATAGTCAAAGGGGTTAAGATGTGGCCGTAAACGGTGAACTCTGGGTACCAGGCGACCCAAAGTATCAACTAGCCTTGTCAGTTGTAAGGACTGCATCTTCGCAAGGCATTAAGCTTTACTTTGAGTCGGTAGGTGTATTCCATAAAATGTTACGGCTAAACTTTGTCGTCGAAGACGCAAACGAGTGGCTCAGGCAGTACTGCTCCTCCCTCAACGATGTGTGGGACGGTGCGCGACTAACCCTGAAAAGAGTCGCTGAGCTGCCATAGTTAAAAAGTGGTTTCTCTGACTTCCAGAAGAAGAACTAATCACAGACGCATTGATTTCGTAATGGGCATGGATCCACCTCCACCCACTCCATTTCGGAATCCGCGGAAGACAGATTGGGCGATTATAAAATAGAATTCAGCGCCCGAGTCACGGTACCTGGAAAGCACATCAAATCCATTGCTGAAATTAAGAAGACAACCCAGACGATCACAACTAGCATGAAAGAAGCTTTCGAAGAAAGCTGTCCCCTCAAGATGCCAAAGAAGGGTAAAACACCATGATGGGACTCGGATCAGCAAAACAGAGGAGAACGACAAGGATGCTCCTCAATCGTGCTCTGAAGGGTGAATCAGGCACTAGCTGGAATCGCTATAAAGAGGCACAGAAGGCTCTAAAGAAGAGCATAAGATCGGCTAAACGACCATCATGGAGACGCTTTTGCGGAGATACTAACTCTCTTGAGGCAACCTCAAAGCTGAAGCGGATTCTGGTCAAAGAACGTAGCCAGAAACAGGGTTATTTACATTTAAAGAACGGGAAGTACACAGAAAGCGATGAAGAAACGGCAAACCATTTGCTAGAAGTGCACCTCCCAGGCAGCATCCAAAATCTAATCTCGGGGCCAGCAGGTGCATATACCCTCAACCGAGAGACTGGAATCTATAATAGCATGCAAAGTAGTATCACAGGAGCGAGTGAAATTGGTTTTTAACTCGTTCCATAGATACAAGTCTGCAGGTCCGGATGGCATCATCCCTGCGCTAGTAATAGAGGGAATGGATGCCCTGGGTCTACACATTCGGAATATATATTGTGCATGCCTAGCACACGCATATATTTCAATTAACTGGGGTGATGTGAAGGTTTTATTATTCCCACATCAGAGGAACCCACCTACACAGACACAAATCTTCCGACCGATCAGTCTAACGTCCTTTCTACTAGGACTACTAGATCGGTTCATAAGGGATATACACATTCCCAGGTAAATCCACGGAGACAGCACTCCATGAACTTACGGCAAAAATTGAAAAGGCGATGTCCCAAAAAGAATACGCCTTAGGCGCATTCATGGACATCGACGGTGCCTTCAATTATGCCTCATTCGCAGCAATTTGTGATGGCATGGAATAGAACCGCTGTTAACCAGTTGGATCCTTCACATGCTAGAGTGGGGAAAAATTCACATATTGGTAGGCCGGAAGTCCATTGAAACAGGATGTCTTAGGGGCTGCCCACAGGGAGGAGTTCTCTCGCCACCGTTAAGGCTCTTGGTAATGCTGTGGCTCCTGGAAGACAAAAAGTCTTCGCGCAAGCATTTGCGGACGACCTAGCCGTAATAATTACCAGCAAGTTTGCGGACACAGTATGTGACCGCTTGAATGCAACTCTGCATGAAATCCACAGTTGTTGCCTCCACAATGGACTCACGGTGAACGCTAGGAAGAGTGGACTAGTTATGTTCACTAGGAATGTCAGGCGGGGCAGCTATACGCTACCCACCTTAGCGCGGGCGGAAGTCTAGCTGGCACAAGCAGTCAAGTATTTAGGAGTAAATTTCGACTCCAAGTTAATGTGGAAGCACCATGTCCAGGAACAATATCAGAAATTCTGCAGATTGCTCTGACGCTGTAGGAATGCGATAGGTAAGACCTGGGGACTTTCACCAAAATAGATACATTGGTTGTATGCATCCACAATAAACCCCATTTTGATGTATACATGCAGCCAATATCATAAACAAGATCATTTTCGGGAAGTACTTATCGAGCCCTTTCATGACATATTCTGTGAAAAAGAACTTTGCATCGTCTGGGGCCGAGACCAAACTTTGCTGAAGCTGCTAACGCAAATTCAGATGCTTTGTTGCCTAAGAATTGCTGGAGCAATGAGTACTACGTCAACTGCGGCACTTGAAGCTATCCTAAATCTACCCCCCATTCACTTTGAAGTGAAACAGAAAGCAGCCTGTGACGCATATAACCTCGATACCATTGGACTATGGAAAGGCGGCCAATCATACGATCATGCGTCTATTTGCAAAATCCTTGACAAACATCCGGCAGATCTGATGCCAGCCGATCATATGGTTTCCAGATTCGTATTTGAAAAGACATACTCTATCGTAATCAAAGAGAAGAATGGTCGATAAATGGCCATGAGTCTTTTCGGATTACAGACTTAATAATCTCCTGTGTGGAGTTGCCAAATCTCCCATCAGGCGCGTCCCTTCGTGCGGATAAGGGAATGCTCGGCGAATGTGTCATGGCCATGCACATGCACGCATCCGGAGATGTGCGTGTATGGGCATGTTTATGGGCAGGCCGGGTAGGTGGGAAGTAAACGCCCACCCGTGGATAAAAATTGGCTATGGGAAGGATACCCAGAAATAAAACCAAACATGGAGGAGCAGAAGAAGAATGAAGTTACGTTGCAGGGTCGGGTTGCCGGCGGTTTTTGGGAGTGAGCAAGCGGGCTCCCGGCCGTCGATATCCAACGACCGCAGTGCCTCAGTAGTGGGAACGTTGGCTACTGTGGCATCTAATGTTACAAGCGTACGGGAGGAACTTGAACTGACTCCAGTGATGGATCCGTTCAGAAGGAGCTCGATTTTTCGCAGATCCCCTCCCACACGGGCACAAGCCCCCACGATCGCTACCCCAAGTGGGAAGCGTATAGCGGGAGTCTTCGATGAGGAAGCATCGCTGACGCCGATTCACCCGAGCGATGTTTTGGCCCATGATCAGTCTGGAGCTGCCTTTACTGCCCTCGGTAAAAACAAAACACAAAACACAAAAGGGGAGAAACCCGGGAAGAGGCTGCGCGAGAAGTTGAATGACTCAACAGGCCAGCAAACCCCGAAAAGAAAAAAGGACTCAACTCCCAAAAAGGCGGAGTTCATGAAAAGTACGTCTGAAGCTACCAGGGAAAATACTGCAGTGGCCACCTCGAGAAAAGGGATCGAACCTTCAAAGGCGGATGCGGAAGCTTGGAGGAAGGTAGAACCGCGGAAAAGAAATTATCGGAGGAAGATTAGACCGGAGGTGATTTTCATTTCCAAACGAGGCGAAGGGTCATACGCCGACATTCTCAGGAAAGTGAAGGCAGACCCCGAACTCACCAATTTGGGAGACAACGTCAGCCGTATTAGACGGTCGCAGAAGGGAGATCTTATGTTGGAACTTAAGAAATCCAAGGATGTAACCGCGGAAAAATTCTTAAGCCAAATCGGGAAGACTTTAGGGCAGGAAGCCGACATAAGAGCTAGCAGGCCGGAGGTCACCATAATCTGCAAAGATATAGATGAAATCACGACGAAGGAGGAGGTTCGCGAAGCGTTGGAGAAACAGTTCGATCTTGCCGGACTACAAGAGTCAGCGGTGAAAACGCTAAGGAAAGCCTATGGGGGAACACAAACCGCCATCATCAGCCTACCAGTGGAGAACGCACTCAAACTGTTAGCAGCAGGGAGATTGAGAATAGGCTGGGTTATGTGTCGCCTTAGGGAACAGGTGGCGTTAAAACGGTGCTTTAGATGCCTTGGCTTTGGTCACATTGCGAAGTCATGCACTAACCCAAATGACAGGTCAAAGCAATGCAGGAGATGCGGAGTGGAAGGCCACATCAGCAAGGACTGCGGAGCTGACCCAAATTGTCTACTGTGCAAAGGAAAGGAGGGTGTGGACCATCGGCACATTGCAGGCAGCAGCAGGTGCCCGGAATACAGGAGAGCCCTTAGCACAAATCGCAGATGAGGTTGATACAAATCAACCTCAACCACTGCGAGGCGGCGCAGGATCTACTCGCGCAAACCATCCGCGAGAAAAATCCGTGGCCATACTAAGTGAACCATACCGAAACCGCGGTGGTAACGTTTGGGTCAAAGACCAAACGGGCCAAGCAGCGCTGTGGACTTGTGGAGAACAAGCCTTCCAGGAAATAATGGAGCACCCGGAGGAGGGCTTCATCAGAGCGAAGGTGAAGGGCATCCACATCTACAGCTGCTATGCTCCACCCAGCGCTACACTCGTCGAGTATGAGCGGATGCTTGCTGCTCTTGTTTTGGATGCAAGAGGACGTTGGCCGATCATAATAGGAGGCGATTTCAATGCGTGGGCTCTTGAATGGGGCAGCCGGATAACTAATGTCAGGGGACGTGTTCTCCTCGAAGCATTCGCGGAGCTGGACGTGGTACTGGCGAATGTTGGGTCTTCGTACACTTTCCGGGGAAGGGGCCTGGGGTCTATAGTGGACCTGAGATACGTGAGTGCCACTTTAGCCAGTAGAATCGCTTGGCATGTCAGTGAGGACTATACTCACAGTGACCACCAGGCAATCTGCATAGAGATCAAGGGCGGATCGAGCTCGAAAAAGAGTTTTCGCAAAATGCCGGGTGGTATGCTTGGCTGGACAGTGAAAGCATTCGAGGGGGACACGTTTTCCGCGGTGCTCAAATCCGACATATCCCTGAATGGTACGGCTGGAGAGAAAGCCACCCAGATCACTCGATGGGTGACGGAAGCATGCGATGCTACTATGCCCAGAAGGCAATTGCTCCCCAGTAGGCAACCCAACTACTGGTGGAACAATGAAATCGCAAGTTTGCGAGCCGCATGTTTTCGGGCAAGGAGGCTTTGCCAGAGACTCAGGGGAAAACCCGGTGGCGACGGTCGAGAGGAGGCACACAAGCAATTGCGTGACCGCCTAAAGGAAGCCATTCGGAGGAGCAAAAAGAACTGCTTCAAACAGCTGTGCGACCATGCCGACATAAACCCTTGGGGCGAGGCTTACAGAGTGGTGATGAAAAGGCTGCGGAAATCACCCCAGGTGACCTGTCCGCGCCTCCTGAAACAGATTGTTACCACTCTGTTCCCTCACCACGAAAATAGGGGAAGGCAAGTTTTTGTCCAGCCAAATGACGGCATAATACCGCCTGTAACTGTGGAGGAGCTGCGGGAAATATGTGGTAGGGTCGGTGACAACAAGGCCCCAGGTTTGGATGGCATCCCCAACCGAGCTTTGAAACTGGCAGTGAAGACTAGGCCCGACCTTTTCGCCAACACCTTCGAGGCGTGCCTAAAAGAAGGAATATTCCCTGCCCAGTGGAAAAAGCAAAAGTTGGTGTTGCTTCCGAAGCCTGGCAAGCAACCTGGAAACCCAGCGTCGTATCGTCCTATCTGCCTGTTGGATACAATGGGGAAGATGATGGAGAGAGTCATCTACAACAGACTTCTGCCCATCGTCGAAGCCAGCAATGGTTTGTCGGAACGCCAGTTTGGTTTCTGACGCACCCACTCTACGGTGGACGCAATTGGCATGGTGGTAAACCTGGCAAAAGGTGCACTGATTTCTGGCGGCTGCTGTGCCGTGGTGGCGTTGGATGTCAAAAACGCATTCAACTCGGCCAACTGGAATAGAATTAAAGGGGCGTTGGCTGACATAGGTGTCCCCGGATACTTAGCGAATTTGGTGGAAAACTACCTCTCAGAGAGGACTCTCTGGTACGGGACGGATGAGGGCCCCAAAGAGTACATTGTCACAGCCGGGGTACCACAGGGATCGGTGCTTGGTCCCCTGTTGTGGAATATCATGTATAATGGGGTGCTTGCTCTTCCCGTCCCAGAGGGGACTACGATTGTCGGCTTTGCTGATGACCTGGCTGTGGTTGTTGCAGCAAAACACCCAGAAGATGTGGAGGTTTACGCAACGGAAACAGTGAGAGCGGTAAAGTCCTGGCTAGAAAAGGCCGGGCTGACCTTGGCGGACGCGAAAACGGAAGCGGTCTTGATAACGAAACGCAGGAAAAATAATACTGTAAAAGTGGAGGTCGGTGGACATACGGTCGTATCAAAGCCGGCTATCAAATACCTGGGGGTAATAATTGACACCAAATTGAGTTTTAAGGAGCACCTAGAGTATGCATGCCAAAAGGCAGCCAGTGCCACCACGGCACTTGCAAAAATGTTGCCAAATATTGGTGGGCCGAAACATTGCCGGAGGTTGGTGCTAGCCGGAGTGGTGCGCTCCATCCTGCTCTACTCGTCGCCTGTGTGGGCAGAGGCGCTTGCAAACTCTCAGAGACGGAAGCAGCTGAACTCGGTTTACCGGCGGATGGCTTTGAGGGTTTGCAGTGCTTTTAGAACCACATCAGATGAGGCAGTATTGGTGGTGGCAGGCATGATCCCGGTTGACATTCTGACCAAAGAAATGAGTGTCCTGACAATGCAAGACATATGGAGGGGCATGCACAGCGTAGAAATGCGGCAAGGTCAGAGTCGCTTGATCTCTGGCAACGCAGATGGGACGAGTCTGCGAAAGGTCGGTGGACGCACAGGCTCATTCCCAACATTAGGGTGTGGCTTGAGCGAAAACATGGGGATACCAACTACCACATTACCCAGTTCCTCACGGGACACGCTGGTTGCTACAGGCAGTATCTGCACCGCTTTGGGTTGGATGACTTTCCGAACTGTCCCAGATGCGATGGCATACCGGAGGATCCAAAGCATGTGATGTTTCACTGCCCACGATTTGCGATGGAGAGAAGGAGCTTAAACCAGGTGCTGGGCAGGAGCGTGACCCCGGAGAGCTTGGTTACTGAGATGCTGGAGTCCGAGGAGAAGTGGCTTGCGGTTAGCTCCGCAATCATCCAAATGCAGGAGGAGTTGCTGAAAGAACAAAGAAGGAGGAAAGCTGCAAATAGGAGAAGGATGAGTGCCTAAGGGCAAACCTACCCCGCGAAGTAATACCTCAATGGTGGTCCCGCGGGGCTGGGGCTGGAGAGACCGGGGGTGGTTTTTAGTGGGTGTGAATCCCACACGCGCCCGCTGTTGTTCCGCCGTTCGGGCGGCGGAGCTGCGCGAACGTGTCTTTCTAAGATTTTCCACCTCCGTATACGCACAAAAAAAAAAAAAAAAAAAGACTTAATAATCTTCACCGACGGGTCAGTTATGGAAGGCGGATCGGGCGCAGGGGTGTTCTCGGGGAATCCGATTATGGAAGTGGCCCGATCCCTCGGAAAAATGGCAGGCGAAAATCCTTGTGAAAGAACCTGGGGTTGCCAGAGCGCCTGGTAGGGCCAAGGACCTAGTAATGCATTTAACGGGACACTGTTCCTTAAACTACCATATGGACAAGATTGGGGTGATCCTTTCGGCTATGTGCAGCCAATGTGAGGAGGAGAAGGAGACGGCCCTGCACGTTTTATGCAGCTGCCCGGCTTACTCAGATCTCAGACGAAGACACCTTGGTAAGGTTTCCTTTAATGAAGAATCTGCACACTAGCTATTGAATACGCGATTAACGGGGATATTACAATAGGCCTAACAATGGCCTGAGTGCTCGAAGCTATGGCTTCCCCTAGTAAACTAAACTAAACTAAAAACTAGACGTAGAATCTGAACTGTTGGCTATGAGACGGGGGTTCCTTGTAGGCGCTAGGAAACTGTACGGATTTATTTGAAGGAAAGGCTAGTGATAGAGGAAGTTGATCGATGATAAAGAATCCAAAAAATATGTGATATATAGTGCCGTATCTAAGATCTGTAGTAACCTGCTGTGCTATTGAAACAGCACCACGAACATAAACTTGATCTGCACTCAGCCGAAACTCAATGCTTGAACGTTTGCACTCTAATAATTATTAATTATTTTGAAAATGCCTGGTATTTCTCCGAACTCGGTGTTTACATTTCTAGGACGCTTCGAGAATTCCCCAAGTAGAACATATCAATATACACTTACATTCTATAAAAGCGCTTTTGGAAACATTATCTGAATATATTCAAAACAAGCATATTGAAAAGGCTACGGATAGATAACCGTTCTATGTGATTTCTCAATGAACTTTTTTAGCAACCACTTGTAATGCTTCTTTCTTACTAATGGGTATTGTATTATTTGCATGTATATGTGCAAGTAACCGGTAGTTATTGACTATTTTAAAAAGCAGCTTTCCAATGAATTTAATATATTCCGTTCCCGGTAGCCTCAGACGTCAATAGTTCATATAAATTCTCTAATTTTTAAAAGATTGTTACAACAATTTTACCACCAAATGCACTGTTACATACAGTTCCAGAGTGAATGGGAATGATTATGTGTTTCATCTAAAATATTCATAGAAAAATACGTCAATAAATAAATCACAGAAGATGCCGCTTCCGATAATTGTCTGGATTACAAAATATCAACAGTTCACAGTAACGTAAACTCTTCACAGATATGATATTTTGCATTGCCGACAACGACCTGATCTCATCTAGTTTTTTTGTCTTATAAATTAATTTCGCCTGCTTTATTATTGTAGCCGCCTCATTACCGATAATCTTATTTGTTGCAAGAAGATTAACTTGCGGTAGACTTATGAACTCTGATTTTGAATGCGATCGGAACTTTGTTAAAAAGTATAATCAATAGTAAATCTGAGGTTATATCATCCTTAATTTTCATGATTAAGACAAATAGTAGCTTGAAAGATTTGAAAATTAAATTGCTCTATCTGTTTCTACGCTCAAATTTTCGTCAACTCTAGTCATTAAGTGAAACCACGTTGATTTTGATAAAAGAAGGGGCGATCAACCATGAGAATCAAACATGAGTAAACTGCCCAAAAGTAAATAGTATAAGCGTGCTATGTTTCCACACTTCCTTGTGCAGATAAGCTCGGATGACTGGAAAAGCGATCTGATCAGCATCGGACCACCAAGCAATTCGTTGTGAGCACCTGCTGAGAGTTGAAATCACCCAGTGTACACAGACTAGCCAAGGTAATATCAATACGAAACGTCAAATTGAACTTACGCAAATTTTCCGGAGAATTGATGATAACAACACGCCCGGTCCAGATGCTGTTCCCAATAGGCCTCTTAAACTTGCTGTTAAGACCAGACTCGACTACTTTATCAGCGTTTTTGAAATATGCCTGGTAGAAGGAGTTTTCCCCGACCGGTGGAAGAGGAAAAACTAGTTTTGCTCCCGAAGCCGAATAAGCACCCAGGACACCCATCGTCATACCGACCGATTTGACTCATCAACACGGTAGGAAAGATGCTCGAAAGGGTCATCTACAATAGACTGCTCCCTATCATTGAATATAAGGATGGACTATCGGAGCGACAATTTGAATTTCGACAAGCCCACTCAACGATCGACGCCGTAGACGTTGTTTTGAAGCTGGCTCGAGACACGATGTCGTTTAAAAATACTGTACCGTGGTGACGTTGCACATCAAAAATGCGTTCAATTGCGCTAGTTCGGAGTGGATAAAAAGCTCACTGGCTAAAACGGGTGTCCCTAGTTATTTGACTAAGTTTCTCGCCAGTTATCTTTCGGATGAGGGATCCAAGCAGTACACCGTCACTGCAGAGTATCACAGGGCTGAGTGTTGGGTCCTCTCCTGTGGAACGTCATGTACAATGGGGTCCTTGTCTTCCCGTGCCAAAGGAGGCCACGATAATCGGTTTCACAGATGATGTTGCCGTGGTTGTCGTTGCGAAACAACCTGAAGACTTTGAAGTGTACGCTAACGAAACCATTAGCGCCATAAACGCGTGGCTGGAGATAGTTCAGCTTGACCTTGCGAAACAAAAGACGAATTCGGTCTTGATTACCAACCACAGGAAGAGGAATATGGTTAATATTCGTGTTGGTGGTCACATAATCACTTCGAAACCAGCATCAGATACCTAGGGGTGATGATTGCCGCTAAAATCAATCTCAAGGGACACCTGGACTATGCCTGTGAGAAAGCGGAAAATACCAGCGTATCATTAGCGTGGATGACGTCTAACATTGGAGGTCCAAGATACCGTTGCAGATTACTTGCGGCCGGAGTGGTTCGCTCCACACTATTATACGCGGCACCAGTTTGGAAGGAAGCACTAGCGTGTGAGAGTATTCGGAGGAGGGTAAATATGACTGACCGCTTAGTGACGCTAAGGGTTTGCAACGGCTTCAAAACAATATCAGGCAACGCAGCGTTTGTTATTGCGGGAATGATCCCGATAGATATTCTGGGAAGTGAGACACGCTGCCTGTACGAGAAAAGGAAAATGAATCCTCCTGAAAGGGATGCACAATACCGAAAGGTGGCAAGTCGAGAGTCGCTGGAGAAGTGGCAGCAACGGTGGAATGACTCGCAAAGAGGTCGCTGGACCCACACTTTGATTCCCCATATTGAGGAGTGGATCCAGCGATGACACGGCGAGGTTAACTACCATCTGACGCAATTCCTGTCAGGACTTGGTTGTTACAGGAAGTATCTGCACCAATTCAGGCTGGATGATTCTCCCTTTTGTCCTGAATGTGGTTGCATACTTGAGGATCAGGGAGCATGTTATTTTCCACTGTTCACGTTTTTTCTCAGAGGGGAGGAGTCTGGAAGACTCCCTGAAAACCAACCTAAGCCCGCCGCGGGAAAACTCGCCTACGGTGAACTCCGCAATCAAAGGAATACAGGGGGAACTTGGAAAAGCGGAGCGCGCAAGGAGGACGCGAAGAACGGAAGCTTTGGTCCTTTGAAAAAAAAAAGATAGACAGACAGCAAACCGAGTTTAATAAGGTTTTGTTTTACACAAAACCTTAAAAATGGCGAACATGATGTTCGGATGATATTACCTTGTCTAATCTGTGTTCCAAGAGATGTTTGTTCGGGGATATCGAGAGGAATGCCCACCTATTTATGGATAAACGATAGTACAATTGTGCCAGGCGACAGGAGTTGGAGAATTTGACGATGGACATAATTGAATAAATCGTCCCTGAAATCAAACCTCGAAATAGTATGGAAGGATATGAAACCGCAGGCACAAAATGGCTGACACAGAATTTATCGGAGATATGAGGACTGTCATCATCTCGCTATAGGTGAATTTAAATCATTCCTTAAAATTGCGCGGAATCTTATCAGCCAATATTACATACGCGCAATGGCGGGAGAAGTTAAAGGGTATTTCACCAAGAGAGTAGGATACCATGTTTACACATATAAACATGCTCTTCCGGAAGAAGTCGCAACTAACTTTGCAGAGAATGAAAGTAAGCGGTAGGCGAAATACGACACCTCATTAACTCAGGCATCATCTTCGTGGATAATGCTTAGAAACTCAAGCTTATAGAAGAGTACCTTGAATCGATACATTCTCCAGTTCAATCCTGCTAGATAGCTCGTGTGGGGAATTAACCTCCATATTTTGACGAATAAACAATACGTACTGCAGCAAGGAACAGTGACTGCGCTAACATGCGGCAAATGACATTAATTTTTTTACGAAAAGCTAGTGGATGAAATAAACGCGCAAAGGTGTGAAACAATTCAGCTGTAAAATTTCTTAGTCCACTCATTAAAGCTTTCAACATTGGAATTCTTTCAGCCAAGACCGATTGGCATGAAATTTGGGGTGGGAGTAAAGGGTGGCAGAAGAAAAAAAAAGTTATATTGCGCCGATGTGCGCCTCCTCCCCGAAGGGGTGTGACACCCCCTCTCCGGGGTTTTTTTCCAAATAACCACGGAAATCGATTAAATGATTCATTCTAAGCAAAAAATATTTAGTGAAAATTTTTCATACAAGTAGTAGTGTACAAGCTATTCATGTTCAAACATGTACATAGTTTTTTCATTGTAAAAGTACATGTTTTTCAATTGTTTTTCGCATATAACTCGAAAACAATGCATTTTGTGCACGAATCTCTCTACTTTCATCCTAAATTCCTTGTCGATCGGTCTTGACTGAAAGAATTCGGAGGTCGCACCCGATTTTCAGATTTAATGACTGGACTATCTTGGGTATGTCAGTAGAAATTTGAAAAGAAATTGGAAAGACTTCCACATTGTCATCGGTCTCCTGCTTCTGAACGCATCCTTTGACAAACGTCTCAAATTTAACGAAGACGTTAAAGTGTCGCTAGAAAGTGCTGGCAAAGCATTCATGTTTCTTCAAAGACTCTTTTATGCTCCATGCTCAGTATTGCGAGCGTCCTATTTGGTTTAACGTCTGTGCGCTTGCACGGGGCTTAATAGAACAGTCTCGTCAAACTGCGAGCATTATGTGACTAATAGGGTGCTGTATACGACAGAGTTAGATTGATTCAGAATCACCTAGTGTGATCCACTTTGCATGATGAGAAACCTTGGGTTTCGCAGCCGTTCTACCCAATGACGGGTATTTCGGGAATACTCTCACAACGGGCGTGATTGCTCTCGACGAAAATTTTCTCATTCTTTAAAAATTCTAGTGTAGTTTTGTCTTTATGTTTAGGGTCTCCTAGCCCCATTTTATCCAGTTTTGAAATTTTTTGGCAAACGCAAGCCGAGATTTCTTATATCTCTCGGTCAAAGTGGTTTTTGTATTCATTTGCACACATGAAATCCGCAACGGTTGATTTATCTAATAGAGATACTCAGGTTGTAGCGCGTCAACAGATTTTGTTGCACTTCTCCAGGATTTTGTGCGTCTGAAGTAATTAAACGCTAAACAGTACGTCTGTTCCTTTCCGACTAGATCGGTTTTCGTCCACTACGGGCTCGTGGTAGATTTAACTGCCATTTTTTTTTGTTACAGACTTGAATAATATATTAAATTTTCAGGATATCTGCCTGGCCCGCTTGCATATGCTTTAGGACGCATTTTTCTACTTATTTTTTCCATCGTTGAATACTCGGCCAACGGTTATGAAATCATTGCCACAAAATTGTAATTGATGCTAATTTAACTTAAACTTACTCTTTGATTCACTCTTCACTGTGAATAGAACCGGAACAAATTGTATTAACGCAAATTTACTTCACTCTACTACTGAAGCAAGTGGAGCGACAAAATTGTGTAGATGGCTGACCGAGATTTTGACCACGCGATCTCGAAATAGTGCTATCTGTCAAGATATTTTTTGTTGTTGGATTTGTTTAAATGAAATTAAGTTCTTGAATTTAGGGAAAAATGTCCAATTGTTAGTTGTTTTAAAAAAAATTGGTAAAATTAATTATTTGAAAAGTTAGATGTTGCATATAAATGAAGGACGGGATGGGAATTACATAATTGAGATGCCTAATTAGGAAAGCTAAGGGGTGTACAAAAACTGAGAAAAGAAAGAATATTGGACATTATTGATGATTGATTTAGTGCTAGAACTTATTAAGTTCAATGAAATCTAAAACATAGGAGCCAGTAAAAACAATAAACGAAAAGAATGTAGTCAATCGTTATTAAAGCAGCACGGAAGCCCCTTGTTTGAAAATTTTGTTTCTTCAGCTGAGAAACTGTTCGCTACAGAGCGAAGCTTGAAGATTACAGAATAATCGCCTGATCCTCTTCAAATACTGATGATTAAGGAAAAACTATTTTAAGAACACAGAAACTGACCAATGTGATAGTTTTCCCTGGTGCCACTCGACTATTCCATAAGAGGATTTCTGCAAACACAGGCCCTTGCATCGCTTCATATAACTGTGGCCTCTTTGACATAAGATTCCTTGAAATCTTGGGAAGAATAAGAGCCTCTGTAAGGGCAAATGGCCAGCAGTTCAAAAATTGATTCTAAATTATTATTCGTTGCCACTTTCTTATATATTATTAAATTTTATAAAGTAATAATACCGCTATACACAAAAGGGGGTATAACAATTTATGTATCGCACTTTGTACTATCATTGACTTTATTTAAACAGAAATCGGTATAAAATGTATTATGGGACCTAGTTTTTATGTAGAGGCATCTCCATATGTTTTCAGACTTTTCGGTCTTGAGTCCTGTATTACTTCAAATTTTTACTTTATACGCTCACTCCCACAATTTATGGTACAACTGATATTAAATCTGACACTCAATTGCGTATCAAACACAAAAGTATTCTTCCATATATTTATTATGCCAGCATTCATAGTTACCAGTATTTAGGTGCCGGGCACGTGACCTGCTGGAATACTTTTGTGTCTGCTGTATCTGACACCGGATACGAAACGCTAGCTGCGGGTAAGTATGAATACTTGCATAATGAATATATAAAAGAATACTTTTATGTCTGACACGTTCTGTGCTGGACACGCTAGCTGTTGGTATGTATGAATAGAGGTTCAGTAGACCACTGGTTCCGTTAGAATGTATTAGAGCTTGACAAGGTTACGCCACACAGCGCTCACAGATCAACTAAAACTAGAAGACTTGTAAGACATGCGGTATGAGGAGCCTAAAGAAACCATATATCGCAACGCAGGTGGCGACTATTGCTATAATATATCTGTGGCTTCAACTAAGAAAGCACTTTCGGCAGATTAAGTTTGTAACGGATGAGTAGTGTGCAGGTTACGCGGGAGAAGACTAGACTTAATCGTAAATGACTCGTTGGTCGAGGATCGAGGATCGGAAGAGTATGAGCATAGTGTCCATCTGGTTATAGATACCACAATTAATAAATTACTCAACGTATTAAATCATAACCTGAAGAGACCAGAAACAAATTTGATTGTGACACAATGATGTATTCTCATTAATTCTGGAGGTACTGCAATGGAATACCGATTTTACTGGAATGGCTGCACAGAAAGTGACACAGTTGTCTCAAACAAAACGCCGAAAAGCAGGCTATGATTTAACTCTGTTCTTAAGTGAACACTCTGGAGGCACTAAAAATTCAATTTGGCTTAATTGCCTGATTATCCTATCTTCATAGGTACAATCAAAGATGTCGAACCCGTCACCTGCTCAAAATTTAAAAGCGCAAAGCGAAACCTTAAGACTGAACTAGGATGCCTAGATGAATTCGCAATTCGCTCTCCTCTCTTCTCCTGCAATTTTTTTTATTTATGAAATGCTTGACCAGTACTGCCTTTCAATCAATGTCTGCAGCATTTAAAATATTTTGCACTACCTGTGAGTTTTAACCCTTAACTAGAGACGTGAGATGAAATTGGACCCCACCGTTCGCATTTCTGTTCTAATATTTATATTTTTTAACTTACGCACATGCTCATCTAAGTAATCTTATTACGTCACGTACTACGGTTGTTGCCGAACGTGGGGCGGTTAGTCTTGGCTAGATGCAGAAATACAAATGGCTTGGATTCCATAAGGACCCACGACAACAGTTGTGTATGTTTGTTTTACATTTGAATTTATAAATATTTTTTTGGTTTTCTTTTTTCATTAATTTGAAACGAAATCTAAATGCTTATGCAGTAATATATTTCTGAAAGATTAAGTTTGATTTCAAGATATAATCTACCGAGGAGGTAGAAGGGATTTATATGACCATGAACTTATTAGTAACAAAGAAAAAGAGGAGAATGTTAGTTGCTCGGAAGACCGTGTCATTATTCAAGTGGATAGCTTTTACAGTACAATTAGTTCTGCGAAAAGTGAAATAACACGTCCAGTTGGGGTATTTTTGAGGCAAGAATCTATGCAAATGGTTAGTTTTGTAAAAAGCTTCCAATTTATAAAACCTATGAAATGCAATCAATATACCAATAATAATATTGTACATAGATTTGCTGACACCATTTATTCTCGAAAAACATATCAAATGCTCGGTCATGTTTTACTGAAAAAAGAATAGAAAACGTTTCAGAGCACAGGAAGCATGTCGAAACCTTTACAGCAGTGAAAATCTAATCTAAATCTAAGCCTCATGGAAAAATCGTGACCAAAAGAAGATCAAAAATAACCTCAACAATGTTGAAAATATTTGCAAAGTGAAGTAGGTAAAGGCGGTAATGTGCTCTCTGTCAAACATAAGTAGTTGAAGGAATATTCTAAGGGAATCATTGATCTCAGAAAAATATTATGTTTTGTTTAAGTTCAGAGCCTAATTAAGCCTAAAAGTACCTTAAAAAAGATAGTCAAAATCGAAGACTGTTATTAATAAGTAAATATGTGATGAAAGATCTATGATAAACTTTTGCACCGGAACTTCATGAAGCTTAAGGGGGCTTTACACGCAACGATACGTTGTAGCAATTTATCGTAACGATCAGATTGTTACAATTTATCGTTGTGTGTAAACGGGAGATTGTAGCGATTTATTGGGATTGGAGTTGGAGTGGATGGTTGATGCCGGCCGGCATCAATTTCTGGGAATCGTAACGATTCTTCACCTTTCTCACCAAACAACCGATGTACAGCGACAGCAACACTACTTCCTCCATGGTTAAAGCTTTTATAAAGACTGGGGGGTCAATGTGGGGTGACATTTGACAAGAAATCGTTACAATTTAGCGTAGCGTGTAAACAGTGCTCTACTCTTTCGATTTGTTGGAGCGATAAATCGTTCAATGAATTGTTACGAGTTATCGTTGCGTGTAAAGCCCCCTTTACTCAGCACACAATATTTTCACTCGTCTTTTATGTACTACACTTGCCTGTTATCATACCGACTGAAAAATACTTGCATGCATGTATTAATGATTCGTGTTCGAAACCTTACTCAAAGGGGGTTTCCCGAAGTTTCTCCCTCCTGTTGTTATGAATCGTTCCGTTAAGAGGAATTGTTTTATTTTATTGTGTGTTGTCAGTTTCACGTTTTACTTTGTGCTCCACCCCTTTTGTCTTTATTTTATATTCATGTTTGGATGCTTTGTACTGTATCACTGTATTTAATAGCTTTGTATGCTAATTCAACAATTCAAAGCAATTAAGTCAGATTATTGCACTCCTCGCAACTAAATTTCCTAGCTAAATTTGATCAATTAACTTCGTCAAACTCAAAACAGTCGCATATTTCATTATGCAGAGCAAAAATCAAAGATCGACCGGGTTTGAAAAAACTCCTCCTCTCCAACCATTAGCCCCCACCTGTCCTCTCTCGTTAATCAACGAAATGAAAGTCTAGTCAAACCACTTCAGTCTTCTCTTAATTCTCAAAATGGATATCTTACTCGGTGTTAACCACCAGAGACACCTACACAAACCTGCCTCCTCCCTGACATAAGAAAAACTTTTGACTCCATATGCAGGCCTGACGTGAGAGTGATGGGAAGGGCGTCCAAAGTTTTCTCACTATTTAGAATAGACATTCCTAAGCCTGCTTCTAACCCTAGTCTACTCATGGACCTTCAATATGCCGACCACTTCATGGTGTACACCTCTCCGAAGAAAATATCCTTAACACAAGATCTGTATGTATATTTGGACGACCTTTCCTGGTTAATCTATAAGTGGGAACATGATCTTAATCATTTAGACGATCATTTGCGCGCAACTTAACTCCTAATTCTATCGTTAAACAATTTAGTTATCTAGGTATTACAATTAATTCCAGCCGGTACAATATCCTGCATACCAACCAACCAAACATTAGACTATGCAACCGGCGCGTATAGGTCCCTTCAACCCATCATCCGTTTCAATAAACTTGTATGTATCGTTTATCACTTTCGAATTCATCTTCTGGTCTGGAATCCCTACGTCATACTGTGAGTCTGCGGCATATTTAGAAATGAAGTTAGTACACAGTACGTCTCCGAGAAGGACCTTTATAATGTCGTTCAAACGTGACACATCGATGATATCATGGTTAGATACACGGTGGAATGTTTAGAAACGTGTTTTTCCACTTCAACTCCTTAATCGATGAATGTATAAGAATAAACATGTACGAGGAACACTTCGTCCATAAAAACTACTTTTTGCAACTCGTCATTCTCTGCAACAGTGATAACCGCCCGTTTGACCAGGAAGTAAGAGTAGTCTTCTACGCAGGCCACCACTTCAGTGGCCAAAATGCCCCTCCATCCAACCACATCGATTTACCTCGTTCTTAATCCACTCTCCCACCCCATCCTCCTCTTCTCTGCTTCTTCTCTCCCTCTTCCTTAGTACTAAGCTGGAACTATAATAGGCATATCATGTCAAAATTTTAACAAACGTAAATTAGAGATCGGTCAAACCTCATTCTCGTCCGTAATGGCATTGACTCATTTGAATACATATCATTTCGAGTTGATGTTTCGAATATCTCACTTCTCACTTGCTTGGACTACTTCGCAAAACAAACTTTGAATGACATTTCATACCACATCTGTTTGACATTTCTTATGTTAAATTCGGTTGTTACCGAACTTTCTGCGCTTAACGGAAGTTCAAGGAAACAATCGAGGGGGAACATTTCACGGCGCACATTCAACATTCAATTCTCATTGAGGGATTTCAAGTATGTCGCTGCATATGCTTATTATAGTTCCAGCTTTAGTTCCTTTTAACCTGACCTCCATGTCGCACGCTACGATACCTTGTCTCCAAATGAAATTCATAGTTGAAGTTCCTAATGTTTATCATCATCATCATCATCAACGGTGCAACAACCGGTATCTGATCTAGGCCTGCCTTAATAAGGAACTCCAGACATCCCGGTTTTGCACCGAGGTTCACCAATTCCATATCCCTAGACTGTTTGGCGTACTGGCCTACACCATCGCTCCATTTCAGGTAGGATATGCCTCATCTTCTTTTCTACCATAGATATTGCCCCTATAGGCTTTCTCCTCCCAATATTTAATATCAGATTATTTATAAATAGAAAGTTTCTTCTGGAAAAATGAAATGTTGTTTTGTCATCCAACCGGAACATTTCTTTTCGCTACATTAATTACTTATTTGTTTGCATTTATATGCTTTCAAGAATTCTTTAATTGCCATTATGGTGTTTTTATGCTTTGGTCTTTTTGCGTCACGCCGGGCAACTTTTAGGAGCAGGCCACAGACTTAATAATGAAACGCTCTATAGCAAGTTTTCTGATTTTTAATTTACATACAGTGTACGGGATTCCTCGCTTCTAAACGTACGCAGTGCCATCCATAGACTTACTTCACATAATTTGTGTCCATTCTAATGTTGCTAGGCGCCGCTAGATGGCTCTGCTCATGAACAAGAGAAAATTAATTATTTGTTGAAGGCTATAGTCTTAACTGAAACCTTTTCTCTCAATGAAAAATTACAAGCAGTATCATTGGATATTGTGCTTTTATCTGAGGCTATATAGCGGAGAAACTATCCATCAATTTGCGTTACGAGGAGGTTCAAGATGTAACAATTCGAAAAGTTTTAGTCAAACGCATTGGTGTTGTAGAGGTGGTAAATCAAGGAAAACCAAAATTCAAAATAACCATGTAGCACAAAAGCAATTGTTTTAAATATAGAGAATGAGTAAACTTTCTGTGAACTGATTCAATTGCAAGGCGTTAATAATTATGGCAAAGGAGTCATGAACAACCGAACCACTGACATCAGTAAATCCAAAAGGCCGAACATTCTGGAAATTTAGGTGATATATCCTCAAAAGAATGTTTTAGAAATATGCTTGTATGAGGTATCTAGGCAGACATTTTCAGGGAATTACACATGGTAAAGGTTCAATTCAAGATTGGTTCGTTTAACAGGTGAATAGATGACATAGATACATTAGTAAGTCAGAAGTAGAATGCTTATGGCGTAAAAAGTTTATTTTTTTGTATTTCAGTAAGGAAAACTTTGCATGCGCGTCTGCTCCACTTTTAACTAGCTCAAAATATATATACATATGTATGTACATCTGGTTATTGTTGCTTTTCTTTGAATGCATCATCATAAACTTTTATAAACTTAAATTGAGCTACTGTCGGGTAAATTGTGTTTGACCGAGAGGCATACGTAAGTACAAAAAAGTTTACGCAACTAAATCTGAATTACTGTCGAACGGTAGTTTAGGTAGACGAACTTCCTTTTCGGACAGAGTGTCGGACTCTAGCAATAGTACGCCGTCAGACTATCAACTAAATATCCCGGGTCATCTGAGAACTAACCCAGAATCTTTGATATATCATTCGGCTTAGCGTTCGCAATCTCCAGCATTAGACATCTTTCAAGTCAGGAAATTCCTTCCACCAACGGGAGGGGGAAAAGGAAAAGAATTGTTTGTTTAAAGAACCCGCCCCCACGGGTCGAACTCTATTTTTTCGCATTAAAATGAACCCGAACGCAATGCGTCATACGGCTCTATCGGTTAGTGGTCCTCAGCATCTCTCTGACTGTTCCGAGAGACCTCCCCTGTGCCTACTGTTGTTAACGAATCCCATCGCACCTTCCACAAGAAAAGAAGGTATCATCGGAGTCGTCCACAATTCCATTACTGAATACACAGTCAGGCGAGCATACCTTCCCTTCCCAATCTTCTTCAGTTAAAATTTGGTAAGAAAATAATCAATCAATCAATCAATCACCATGATTTCAATTCAGCCACGGACCTGAGTTATCAATGAGCCATGCAGTCCCTCTGCTTCTTGCTGTTTCGTCAAGAGAGTTTTTACTCATGTCGTTTTTCACAAACAACTATCGGAGGATTCTTCTCTCGAACGCCGCCAAGAATTTACAATTTTTCTTGCTAATAACCCAGGTCTCCGAGGAATCATAGTCTTATACAGTAAGAGCTTTGACCCCATGATGACATATTTCGAGCGATTCCTTATATTGATGCAACCCTCCATAAGGTTTTCTAAAATATACTAATGTTCTGTTATTAACTTTATTTGTGCAGATATAGTAATTGGTCTATATTTTGTATGAATGCTTCACTGCGATTGGTTTTTAGATTTTTCGGTTGGATAGGTTCTGATAACTAAACCTGTTTCGCTTTTTAGTCGGAACATTTTGAGTCATCACTTTCCTTAAAATATAAGAAATAAGATCATTTTCGAGAAGTACTAATTGAGCCTTTTTTGATACTCCATATGAGTAAATTCTGAGAGAAAGAAATTTTACTCCCTTCTTTCGCATATACGGAGAGCTCCCTTAAACCAAACACAAAATGATGTAACTCGTTGCACGTGTTGTGGTTCAGAGAGCACATATCTTCATCAAATTTCGTGACAATGGCCTCAAGCATTTCGGAGTAAATCTCGTATGGCAGACGGACAGACAGACGGAGAAAGAGAACGGAGGAGAGAAAAATATGCGCTGCCAGTTCAAGGTGGAGGAACCTGCCGAGGAGTCTATTTTGAGCAATACTCAAATGGCTATATTGCGACTACCAGTGGTGGTAGCGCAGAGGTTAGTAGCTGCTGATAAAGTTCGAATTGGATGGGTAGTCTGCTATCTGCGGGAGCATATTTTATGAAAGAGGTGCTTCAAGCCCCGCATATTTGGTCATTTCGCGAAGGCATGCACCAGCGGCACTGGTCGATCTGATCGATGCAGAAGGTGTGGGGAAAAAGGTCATATTGCCAAGTGCCTATTGTGCGAAGGAAGGGGACAATCGGCATACTGCCCGAACTAGTAAATGGTCGAAAGGCGCTGATTGCAATGAAAAAGTAAGGTTTATTCAAATAAACTTCAATCAGGGCAGGGTCGCTCAATTTACTTGCGCAGATTACCTATGAATCTGAGTTGGGAATTGCCAGCAAAAGCGACAAACCGCTATGGTGGCGTATAGGCTACAGATTCAACTGGTGGAGCGGCAATATGGCATGAAATCGACAAGCCATACAATGTACTGCGAATCAGACATGCAGCGGCTCTGTGGGTGAAAAAAATGAGAATAATATTCTGATACTGTCTGAATTCGAGGAATTGTTTGGGGGTTGGGGGGAGAGGGGTACCTTTAGAATCGTGTATCGCTGATTCAGAGGCGGTTCATATCCACAGATGACGTGCCCTACCCTCTCATTAAAAAGCCTTGAAGGTATGCTATGCTTCCAGGGCTTTCGCAGATGATACTGCATTCGTTATCTCGGCAGTGATGGCAATTGACATCCTGGTAGATGAAATGAAGAACATGTACAACATCAGATCCATCTCTTCTTTATCACAGACGAAGAACACCGAAAGGAAGAAATTTGTGAATAGATGGCCAATGCGTTGGAAACGCTCAGGGAAGGGTCCATTGACGCACAGGCTCACAAATTCAACATGAAAATTTTGAAAGAAGTCATTTTGTAGGTCATATTACTTTCGGGGAGCGAAAAAGAGAAAATGCAGCATCTTTGTGATAACTTTATGTTTCAGCGCGCGGCATTCCATTTAGGCATGCAGGAAAAACTGCATCGAGGCTGGAATGTGCTTTCAGTGCAGTAGAAATTACCTGGAATTGTAGGAGTCACATGTTCAACACAAAAACGCGAAGAAAAAAATGAAAGTGCGGATCACAAAGAGCAAACAGAACATTTCAACCGTACACATCCGGTTAACGAAGTCAACTGAGAACAATGGGGTAGTACTTACAAGTCGTTGATCTGAACTTTGAAAGGTAAATTGCTCCCTCCCGATTGCTTGTCCTAATATGATACAAATCATAGTTACTCTTCCTTTCCTTGAATATTAATGTTTTACTAGCTTGCATGGAGCTTATGTGAACCTGGATGATGTTTCTATAATGGTAGATCCTAGATGCTGCAAGACGCCCCCTGAAAATAAGATCACGGGGACAGATGCAACCATGGTATATTTGCTCGGGCTTCTACAGCAGACCTTAAAGAAGGAGAATTCCCCGACCAATACGCGCTACAATTGCTAAACTCTATTCCAAAGTCGGGTAAACCTTGGGTGCTCCTTCCACATATGCGTAATCAATACAAACTATTTGAGCCGATAATTTGCTAAAGATATTGCCGATGCAGTCGCAAATTTTTTTTGGGCAGGGGGTGAAATGCATTTACGCAGAAAGTGCCAGACTTCTGTCTTAGACAGACTACCGGCTGAAACGCCTCTCTGTAGCGTCTAGGACTCTACCCCGAACTGTTTGACACATTACTTCAGGCCATGCCTTTTCAGTATAAGGGCAAAACCCCGTTGATTCAGGGAGCCCCAGCTGCCCTGGCATCCCTCATCTTTTCTATCCATCTGCCGCTTTTTCGCCGCAAGAGTGCAACGTGCTACTCGGCTTCACATGTCCTCCCTTTGCAGCATGGCCTCAATCATGGTGTCGGGGGACGAACGACACGTTTCCGTCGAACCCCTCCCACCTTCTTCAGAAGAAAAACGTGTGGAAGACATCATCCTTCACATCCTTGCAATGAATTCAGTCAAGCGACCGTGATTTCCCAATCGTGTGAAGGTAAGATTGAAAATACCCATATGTCCACTGAGCAGCTGGGTTAAGTAACAGTCAACTTCACCGTGCTTTCGATTGAACTACGCCTGCACGTCTTTTGTGAGATGCGCGGTCTATCTATCCATCGATTCTCTATCTTAAAGTTGCTGCCATGAGCAGATTTTCCTAGCCTTTTCTTCCTTCGCTGGCAGCATGAAAAGCGATCGGAATAACTCCTGTTATCACTATTACTGCTCATTCCGAGTCAACCCATACTTCGGAACCGTACAGAAGAACGGACTGAACCGCACTTATCAGTAAACGATGCTTACTGGATAGGGGACCTTTGACACTGGACGGAGTAAGGAAAAGATTTTCCATTGCCTCAAGCACCAACCACATTGTGCTGGTGAGTAGTCTCCTATGGAACGTATTGCCGTCAGTCAATCTTGGCTTGGTAAGCTGCTCAAGCAGCTCGTCAAGTTCCTTTGTAATAAAGAGTGGGCATTCCTCAGTACTCACTCCATCTACAGAGTCAGCTCGGACGGGTTCGCCAGGAAAAGGGACCTGCACAATTTCTTCCATTTTCGCTGTTTCCAAAACCTGCACCCAGGGTAGAAAGTATGTGGATTTCTCCTATTATCTGTTTTTCTTTATTAAAATTATCAGGCGGCTTAGGCCTGCCTTAAAAGGGAACTTATTGACATATCCCGGTTTTGCCCCGATGCCCACCAATTCGATATCTCTAAAAGCTGTCTGGCGTTCTAGCCTACGCCATCCCTTTACCTGAGCGAGTGTCTGCCACATCTTTTCCCACCATAGGTATAGCCGTTATAAAGTTTTCCAGCTAGACCATTCGCACTCATACAGATTATGTGACCCGCCCACTGCAACCTATTGAGCCCAATTTTATCCTAACGTCGTGATATCGCTCATAAATTCCTTAATTATATAAGCTAAATAATCGGCCATCCTCATGTAAGGGGCCAGAACGAAATCCAGCATGCTGTGTCCACCAAGTTTTCGCAGTGTTCATAATTAATTTTATTAAATTAATTATTGAATTGAATTATTAATTATTGAAACTAGACTCATAACGATAATCAGCCTTTTATTAATGCGAGAACAAAACCAAATTTCACAGTAAATTAAGTAGCTAAACTTAACAATAAAGCAGTTCCTCGCCGTATCCAAAAATCAGCGTCTTCAACCCCCGCCTTAAGGTCAACTGCAATAACGAACGACCCGGCACGCACACTATAATAATACGTAGGACACTGATACATCCCTCTTGTCCGTTTCCTTAAGTTCTCCACTGGTTTGAACTGGATAACAGGCATTGGACAAATCAATTCCATAATTTGCGGCTGCTGAAGGCACTGGTTCTTCCGATGCCAGCCGGCTCCTTCAAGGTAGAAACCACGTATATAGACTCCACCCTCTTGCGGAGGACGATGAATTGTACTTTCATCTTCAATTAGTACTGTAAACTCCCATGATAATTCGTCGATTGCTGTTTTTGTGATCCTTGCTGAGGTTTGTAGCACTGCCGTCAGGAATCCCGTTGGGAAAGTGTAAGCGGCTAACCAAAACAGTGTAGGAGGGCGAACAGTCTTAGCCCAGAGGGAGAAGTGAGATATGCGTTCTACGAGATCTCGCGCCCATGATCCCAACGGTTTTAGAGAAGCATAAGCTGGAAATGGAATCGTGGATTAATATGATATAATAAAGAGGAATTTCAGATAATCTATTTTATGGCAATACTTACTTTTTAACCAGGCACTTGGAACCTTTCCTTCATACATGGCATTGTACATGTCCTCTAATTCAGTACTCATCACAACAAGCCCTTTGATGCCTTTTTGCAGGTCTGTGAGACCTTGCTTTATATTCACTAGCAAGTTATTATACCGTTCAATTTCCTGCAAAAGCACAACATCCAAGGGTTGCTTGTAGGGTCCAATTAACTTGGAAGTATTCTCGTAGTCAATGGGATCGGGAATTTTGGTTTCGATGTCTTGAGCGAGCTGCAAGATTTTTTCCTCCTTACTTTCACCTTGTGCCGCAGCAGACTGCCCTTGCAGGGAAACTAATGTCTCAAATAGTGCTGTTGTCTCAGTTATTTGGGAGGCAATATCTGCATTTGGATGTTGACCGAACGCTTCAGGTTTATCGAAGTTCGGTAGCAATTGGATGTAATCAGCATAAGATTGTAGAGTTCCTTCTCTTGGTATATAGTACGTGGTCAGCGATGACAATCTACATGAAAAGATAAAGATTAATTGTCACAAGAATATTAAACTGAGAATATACAACTTCTTACTTATAATTCTGAACTTGAAGGGTATTGTCGTTGAAAAACTGGTTAATGTAGCTAGTTAGCAATCTTCGGTCCCAATCATCCGTTACATGACCTCCATAATTGACGCCAGCTATCAAGTATTTGAGTGCATCCCAAGGAGTCTCCTTGTACTCATTTAAATAAAGGGTTAATAAATTTTCAGATACCTCGAAGTCTGAATCATTAAAACCATATATGACATTCCACCCCAACTGCTGGAACTTCTTGCGCTCTAGGAGGATAGTGTGAAAGAAGCATAGAGCGAACAATAGCCGTTTATATTTGTCTTTCGCCTCGCATCGATTAAACTGTTCTTCTGTGATTATATTGTACAATCTTTTCATATTGGCTTTAATTCCGCTTGGAGGTTCAGTAGTCATCTTGATACCCGCCTGAAGGATCGAGATTGGAAATTCGGGATGAGGGCTAGAGCTTAACCAAAGTCGGAACTTTCGGTGGACTTTCCCCGATTGTAATGTTTCAACGATTTTGTCAAGCTGTGGCATCCAACTGAGTGAGAGATGACAGTTAGCCAGGAATACCCAATTTCCTTCTTTAGCTCCTTGGATCAAAATCTTCGTTGCGATGGGAGCCTGGCCTTGTCCTAAACTGAGGGAGTGGAGCTTACTAGACATGTTATTCGCTTCGGCCAACTGAATGAGAGCAGATGTAGGATCAACTCCTGGCGACAGGACGAAAATTAATGGAGTCTGCGGCAGGGATTCGCTAACTACTGCTTTTAAGTCCAACATGGGTGGTTCGACGAATTTCGGACCCAGAATATTAATGATGAACGTAGTCATGCAGAAAGTCATTCGATCTGGTCGTAAGCACCGTACAATGAGCATTTTTTGGAAATCGTTGCAGACATCTTTCCACTCTCCAATTAAAGGAACATTCTCTGGGGTCGGTGATGAGTACCATTCTGGAAAAAATTTCATATTTGATTCGAAAGTTTGTTTTTGAAAAGCAAAGGTATGTTAACTTGGGGGAAATTTCCATTGGACAATATTAGAGTACTGGTTAATTTTGAACAGAAAAAAATCTTATTCGTCCCTAGAAATTTGCCCTTTTCGTAACATAAAATCATTACTTAGTTGGATTGGGACGAATTTCTAGGAATGAATATGCAACTTGCAGATATTACTGAAATAGCGCGAGGGGATGTACACTATTACAATTTTAGTAGATGCAGACCTAACTTGGATAATGAGGAGTAGTCATTAACATCACGGCGAGATCCCCTGGCGTAGCAAATCTTGCCCATCGGTAAACAATCGTGTGGCCGAAAGAGTACCTTGCGGTTAAAGTAGATCCTTGTCAAAAAACGAAGCTAACAGCTGGGTAACCAATGTCAGACCACTCGCTGTAATTCCATACAAAATCACAAATGAGCAAATATAAATATCTGGACTCAGATTAAATCACGCTTGCTATTCGAAATATATATCGTGCACGGTTGGGACACGCCGGCTTATACCTGGCGTGACTGAAGTTTAGTTAGTTTGGTTTAGTTAGTTTAGTTTAGTGGGGGCGAGCCACAGCTTCTATCACTTAGATCTTTGTTAGGTCCATTGTACTATCCGCGGAAATCGCCTATACAAATGTCTCTCGCCTACGGCGTTCGCAGGCTTTCGCCAATCTGAGAAATTCTTCAGAGACAGAGAATGCGCAGACTCTTCGTTAAAGAAAACCTTACCAAGGTATCTTCGTCTCAGGTCTGAGGAGGTCAAGCAGCTGCATGCGAAGGCCGTTTCTTTGCCTCTCCTTCACATTGGCTGTATATGTATAGCCAAGAACACCATGTGGTAGTTAGACCAGTGTCCCGTTAAAAGCCCTACTAGGGTCTACATGTCCCACTTCTTAAAGGACAACCATTCCCGGGTTCCTTCACAAAGATTTTTGCCAGCCAGAAGAATCTCAAATTTCTCCATTTAGCTGCGTGAACCCTTGCAATCTCCTCCTTCAGAGTCAACTGGAGTGAATGGCCGGATGCCAAAAGCTGACTCTGGTCCCACCATTGTGGAGTTTTGGCGAGTCAGTCTGTCAGCTTTCTCATTACCAGTGATGTTTGAGCGCCCTGGCGCCCACATCAGAAATGCTTTGTTCAGTTGACCAAGTTTCAGCCGTACCTAATGTCAGCTTGAAAAGTCGTTGGTGTGCTGACTGCTGGAGCAGGTTCGAATGGTGGTGGAATACGGTCGCCATTTTTCGGAGAGCTGGAGCTAGTTCCATAATCTGATTTCCTGCACTCGATCCATCTTCCATGACTGATCTGTCGGTGAAGACTATTAAGTCGGTAGTCCCAAAAAATTCGTGGCCATTTATCGACCATTCTTCTCCTTTGGTGATTACGACTGAGTATGTCAAAGCCGAATCTGTAAATCATGATCGGCGGGCATCAGAGCCATCTGATGTGTCCCAAGTAATTTCCAGATGGACGAATAACCGTATGGTTTACCGCCTTTCCGCGAGTCAATAGTCTCAGGCCTATATGGGCAGTTAGCTGCTTTCCATTTCACCTCCAAATGAATGGCGGGTAGATTTGGGATAGCTTCGAGGGCCGTGGCTGGGGTTCTACTCATTGCTCCAGGAATACTTATGCAACACAGCTTCTGAACCTGTGTCAGTAGCTTCTCTGTTTCGCCAAATCCCAATTCTACCATGGTGTTTTAGCTCTCTTTGTTGTCTTGAGTGGACAGCTCTCTTCGAAAGCTCTCATGCTAGTTATGATTATTTGGGTTGTTTTCTCAATTCCTGCAATGGATTTGATCAGTCTCACAGCGATCTAGCTCGGGTACTCTGGTTCTGTATTGCATGTCTTCCAATCTTTCTTACCTCGATTTCGAAATGGAGTGGACGGAAGCGGATTCATGCCCCCCATTCACCGAACTCTATGCACCTGTGATCAGAGATTGCGATATTCTTTGATACTCTTCACCCTCCGACAAGAGCCGGAATGTCAGGGGATGCCTGACCACGTTGAAAAAAGTGGATTCATAACCCAAATTGTGAATCTGCAATTCGGTTTCTACTAGATACTCCAGTGGTTTCGATCCTCTCGCATTGATGTTGGAACACTCAACATAGTGGACGTTAACATCACATCTTGCTATTATTCCCATGCCTTCACTGTTGGCATATTGGTTAGCTCTGATGAATGTTCCACTGAGAATTTCATCTACGCCATAAGGGAAATAAGTAGAGCACCATAAAATCTCCTTAGCTTCTTGTTTACTCTTTACGGACAGTTTGATCCTCAGGGTGTCGCCATCACATAGTTCGTTTACCAATTTTAGTTTGAAGGTTCTTTTGAAACTATCGTGTAGAAGCGGGTTCTGTCACCTCCATTGATATACAACAAGCCAGCATCTCAGAAGTTTAAGCCCCTAATTTGACCACCAGCAAACTCATGGTTCTTCTGTGAGGTATATATATGTATGACATCACTAAAGGTATTATCTATAGACGAACCGGAGAATCCCACTCTATAAGGATGCGAAACTTTCGACCAGCTTAATTTCTTTTCTATTAAAAGGATTGGAAGGGTTAGTACACTGATTCATAAGGTATAAAAAAACCGACCGGACTAATTACGCCAGGATAGACCATATTGTCCTAAACAACATTCAGACATTCCAACCCCCCACTGCAATGGCACTATCCTCAACGTGAGTTTTGGTACGGAGTTCCTAGTGTCAGTGGTATCACGATATTGAAAGATTCCTTGACAGCGTGCAAAAAACAAAGATGGGGTGATCCTAAATCCGTGAAAGAATCCTAGGAATTTTGGTGTCAGTTGATAAGGGGACACGCAAACCGTAGTAGAGTTTTTAATGAGGAATCAATTTCTAAATCACTATACTAAGAAAATCGATGTGGTGGTCGCCCCTCTAGAAAACTCTAGGCTCCAGTGGAATCCCTCCTCTTTTCAGCCCCCTCTCTTCAGGCCTGAATATTCCAAATGGATTAGTCAGGCTTTGCTTTAGATACATCTAAGTACCATTGTTGCAGTCTCTGGGAATGGAAATTATTGGTAACATGAGCCAGGATATGGAATTGAATAGGCAACTGATCTTTCTAGAACAATTTAAGTCTATTTCATCCCAACTGAATTCCTATTCATATTCAAGGAAATGCGAACTGTTCCTATTCAAATCAGTGAGTTATTGCCAGCTTTCCTTAAGATAAAGAAGAAAAAATATTTGGTGAGTTATTTCTGTCCTGAATGACGGACTTTCAGCGCTTCTAAGGGACCCCACTTAAAAGCATTGGTCTATTTTTGTAAACATTCAAAAGATGGAAAGTTGGGCTTGAAGTCTACGGGAGCACAACCACTCAGCGAGGAAGAACGATCGCCTGGAAATGGCAATGAAAATTATCTCAGATGTAGTGTAATCAACAATCCCCTACTACACGCAACTTGTACCTTCATCCCACCACCCGTCCCCACCCCTGTCTGTAAATATCAAGATCACCTGGAAGGGATCATTATCTAGGATTCTACAAAAATGGTACCTAACCCCAGACTAGAAATCTTCTTTCCAGAAAAGTCCTAGAAATAAAAGAATAACAAACCTCGCCATTCTCTTGGATATTGCTCGAATGAATCGATTATCCCATGGAATCCGGGTACCTTGTCCAGCTCCGTGATGTTATCCCAAGCACTCTCTGAGATCCATTCTATAGAAAACCCAATTACAGCAACCCTTATTAGAACGAAAATCATATTTTAAAACTTACGTGGCCACGGGTTTGGTGACTGGCCTTGCCGATCCAATACAATTCCACCCTTCAACAGGAAGTCATATTCAGCCAAATTTAGTTTATCCGCAGCCTCCATAATCTTTGCACACATATGACATGAAAATAGAAGTTTGTGCCTTTCAAAGAGGCCCCGGCAGGTATTCTTGTACACCGAAAAAGTATGAAACTCGTTCAAATTGAGAATCCGCTCAGCAAGATTCGGATTTTTCAGACTGCGTTCAATTGACTGAGTGAAAAGGAGCACATAAGCATTCAGAGAAAATTGATACATGGGATCAATTCGAGACATATCCATAAGGACAAAGAAAAGTATGGCCGCTCGATGTGCTGCAGGTTGGTAGCCTTGACGCGCCTGATCTATTTCCATTTCGGTCACCTCAGCAGAAGATAGCGATTCTGCCACAGCAACTGCAGTCCTCCGGGAAATTTGCAAAGTCGTAAACAATTCATCATCATCAAGGATTGAACCTCTTGATTCATTCAAAAGACGCAGGATCTCATTGTCCAAATTTATCAATGTTCTTCGATTCTTCGCTATATTCATCACCAAGTTATCTTTCTGCTCTTCAAGAACCGGACGCTCCTTACGTACAATGATGCCCAGAAGTTGTGCTTGCAATCCACTTTCCTTGATAGCAAAGTTTACAAGGGTAGTTTTTGTTGAAATCTCTGGAGGATAGTGCGGATTGCTGAGTTTTGTGGTGATGTAAAAACGGAAAGCGGAGTTGTAGGAAATCATTTTATCATTGAACTTGATTAACTGCTGTCCTGCTTGGAAAATAATAGCCTTCTTAAGGATAGGGTTCAAAGCAGGATCTAAAGTTTCAGCTACATTTTGTAACAAAACTGGTTTCCCAAATTGCAAAGCAGATTCTAAAGTCTTTATATAGTCGGTTTGCCCAAAATCTATAATTTTCAAGTCTTTCTTCTCGAGGTTCTTTATCCAGCCTTGAGCTTGGGTTTGCGGGTCAATGACAAGAGGCCATCGTGCCCCTTCTGTAACTAAGATACCATTTTCAGTGCTGAAATCGTCCGACGGTAATCCTTGGATGTTCCATTCGCGGATAGTCACTGCATCGCAAAGGAATGTCATAATATCGAACTCTTCTTCAGAGTTTGGTATTTCATAAGTAATTATCTCCTTTCTCCACATTTCTAGAAGTTCCTCACGATACTTTGTGTCGAAGGGACCGACATAGCAGACAAACGCTGCAGATAAGAGGCAGTCTCCAACCAACTTGCCGAATGACACATCCAGCTGACTCACGGTCCGGATCCATCGTTCCCGGTTGCCAGCTAAACTTTCAACCAGAAGAACAGCCCGTTCGACTTTTAGCCTACAATACAAAATCAGTTAGCGTTATTTGAAGATTTATGACTACATCTGAGAATAAAAACATGGCAGAAATAGAATGAAAACCTACCTTAAATTTTCCGCTTTTGCTTTTAATTCGTCCTGTAGAGCAGTTTTCTCGTTGAAGTCTGCTTTGAGTTTACTCAACTCTGCGTCTAGTTCTGCCAATTCACTCTCTGCTTCTTGTAGCAGTTTTTCCTTTGCCTGAAGTGAAGCCATGGCTTCGTCAACGGCAGCTTTCTTCGGGGCTACAACTCTGCAATTTTAAAATCGAACTGAAAAAGCTGCCAACACTTCACAACTCCAAGGTCCTTACCGATACACCTTCGCATAATTTTCAATAGCTCGGATCCAAATAGAGAATGATTTGCACGCCAGAGAGAACTCTTCTACTTTTTCAGGCTCTAATTCAGGATTTTGAGTATAAGGTGCAATCCTCTTCAAAGTCTTATCAGATATATTATCTTTGTCAAAGTTTTTCAAATCATTCAGAAAGTTCTGCTCCCCAAGAACTTTCCTGGCCTCTGTCCAGGATGTATCTTTACCCAACAAAATCATGACAGCTTCAACAATTTTTTCAATTTTATAGCTGGGTCTGCCATATGATTTCAGTTCAGTAAGATCACGTTTGTTGAGAGAATCAAGTGCTTTGATTGCCGCCTCAAATGCGGGCAAAGTCTTATTCAGTTCTTCTTGTGCCTGCTCCGCCATAGCAATTGCAGCAATCTTTTCAACTTCTATCACTTTTGCCTTAGCTTCTACCTCCTGTCGTTTAGTATCAACTTCCGCAGTCTGAGCTTGAATAACTACCAGAAACTCTTCACATTCTGCCTGCAATTCGATAACCTGCTCCTGGCTTACTTTGAGCTCATCTGACATAGTTGCCACTTTGTCCTGCGTGTCTTGAATTTTGGATAGCCCACTTCGGAGTGTATTCGCATTCTTTGAAACCTCGGCTCGTTTTCTTTCCAGCATTTCCTGGAATCCAGATACCAGTTCCAAGTAATTGACTGGTGTCACATAGTAATGCCTTTTCATTTCATTCAGCATAATATCAGCCATGTTGACAACAGAAGAATGAATTATGGAACATACGTTTGCCACCCCTTCCTGGAGTTTTTCTTCTGTTGATTTAATGAGGCTGTCTCGTCCAGATTTTTGTTTTTCTTCCTCCACTATGGCAGCGTCCAATTTACAACCACTTAGGAATTTTTGGGCCACTTCCAGTAGAGCCTCCTGAGGCCAATCACGAAGCCAGTTGGTCGTTGTACAGTTGATTAAAGCTGGGTATTGCCTTATTTGAACTCTGAAATTGGCTCCGACGGGGCTCAGACATATGATCAGATGCAAGTTTGTTCGAACAGTTTCCATAAAGAATGAATACAAAGCGTCAGTGGTAAGATGGATACGATTCTTTTTGGCTCTGGGCTCGATTTCAGTTTTAATTTCCTCAAATTCATCAGGCTTGAAAAGGTTTATCTCACCGGTGCTTAGCATGTTGTTCATTATTTCTAGAAAACTGGATTCGACAACTTGCTCCCCAGTAAATAGGAATGATGTTGGTCTATTCTTCACTCCGCAAATTTTGTACAGAGTCTTCAAATCTTCCCTGAACTCACTCGTTTGATACTTTTTAGTAACCTCAATTTGAAATGTATTCAATTCCACTATATACGCTGCCAGTTTGCTAAGAACCTGGCGACCAGATCCACCGATAGCAATCATCAGCATGTTTCCTCTTGGCTGCGACACGACCCTTACAATTCTTGTGATGTGTTCTATTGCTTCCCTGAAGAAAACTAGATTAATTCTGGCTACTCCTGGTGAATTGTTATAATCTTCGAGTTGGGTTTGCATATAATTTCTGAGTACATCCATGTTGACCAGGTCTTCGTAGTAGCCATAGCTGCTAATGAAATCTCCGAAAATGGGTGCACTCTTGTTTGGACAAAGTGTTACAAAGGTTGTGTCGAAAGTTCTGCCTAAAATATCATTTATCGTTTGTTGGAACCAACCAAGATCATTGTGGTCAACTAGTCTATCACTGAATACACGGAAACATTCGTGTAACCACAATCTTAGCATGACAATCCTGGACATGTGATACTCATTATGGCTTCGAAGTAAACCTTGAAAAACTCTTGAAATATCCCTCAAATTGAACAAATAGTGAATTTTGGCCGGTGTGGGAAGCATTTTAGAGCTAACAGAAGTGTAGAGTTCTAAGGTTGCCGAAGTCAGTTGCTTCCAAAGTTGTTTTGATTCTTCCGGGAAATCTGACAACTTCTGCTTCAGCATTGTACCGAAGATCCGAGTAATAGTACTTTCCGTTGGGAAGGTCATATTTATAACAGAAAACCTGCTCATCGTCCTTGAGGATATGCTTTGGCGCCCACCTCCTGGTGGACCCATTGCCACCATGAGCAACATTTGTTTAATATAAACACGTTTCTGATTCTTGCGGTCATACCAGAATGCGTAATCAATCCATTGTCTTATTAGTTCCAACGGTGGCTGGGAGCCATACGTATCCTTCGCGGGCATATTGAAGTCATCCATAAAACAAATCATAGTCTTGCCCCCAATTGGGACAAAAACGCCCTTTGTTCGTTTCTCAGTTCGACTTTCAATCGACTCCTGAAGATTGTTTGCAGTGGTCTATTGAGGGAAAAAGAGTTTGAATACTGATCCAAAATCTGATATGTAAATTCTTTCCATACCTGCGCAGACATATTTAATGCCAGCAGTGAATATTTCTCCCTGTCAAGGACGTCGGTCACACTGACTGCCGTGGAAGACTTACCAGTCCCAACTGGCCCTACAAGCATAACTGGATACTGTTGGGCTAGGAGCTTAGATACTAAAAATTCATATCGAACCGTATCAACAGTAGGCACAATAATTTTATAAAATGGAGCTCTGAAAGAAATTTTTATTTTAGTACAATATGTTTTCGAACTGCAAAGCAAACTTACTCTTTATTATATCTCCAGTTATCTGAAAGCTTGTCCTCCCAAGGTACTAATGCTCTTTGCTTAGGATCCACATAATAATCGTACACGGTATCTTTTATGGGGAACACCCCTTCCATCTCTCGAATGTACGCATCGATTTTCAAACGGCCTTCTTCATCGACTGTTGCGCATATAGACCATATCAAACAGAAAAGGAACCATAATTTTGACATGGTCTCAAGTAGGTCCTCATTCTCCACAGTGATGCCATTCTCCTTTGTCGCGAGACAGTCCAGCAGTCGACAAAGTGACATGACACAGTTGAGCTCGTTAGTAGGGACAGTTTCTTTGCAGTTGTGTCTCTTGAATTCCAATATTTTATCCAAATACCGATAGAAGTGACCGCTGACCTGCTCTGCATACTCTTTTGGGTGCTGTTTCTGAAGCCATGATCGAACGTAAGGGCGCCAACCCCAGTCGTGATAGTCATGGTATACCATGCCACAGCGCGAAACGGTAGCTGGAGAAGCCACAGAAAGATCGGCAACTTCAAACAGCAAAGACACCTGGGCAGGCATTGTGATCCTTTCACTGTTCACCAATGTCAACACTTTATTGTCGTCCATCACAGAGTTCATGTTTTCTATCCATACAGCATCCACTGGACCATCAAATAACATCCATTTTTGTGTTGGAGACTCATCTGCGCAGATCGTCCTCATGATTGCACTAAGAACGCCGTCAAGCCACTCTCCAGTACCAAGATTATATTCTCCATATAGTTCACCCAAGTTTAACGCTTTAGGGTTGATCGGGTAAACAACTGCATCTGTCCAACCAGAGATTCCCAGTTTTTTCATACGTGCAAAGGCCCCTTGTAACGCGGCCCATGTGGTGCTTTTAGCGGTACCTGTGTCTCCAAGCACCATCACAGAATGTCGAGAGTTCTTCGTTTCGTAAAGCTCAATAACTTTGCTCACGGCACTCGTTATCGTTTGAAGATTATTCGCCAACAACTCCTCCTCAATGGAAGTTTTGAACTCTTGGTAGTCTACAGATGGCACAGTGACACCTGGGAATATATCGGACATAATCCCGATAAACAGTGGCAAATCATTTGCCGTTAGTCTAGCCATGTTCATGTCCTTCATTGCTAGGTAAACAACTTCCTCTTCGTTTGAAGAAGCTAGTTGCCTTCTTTTGAGACCCGCATATCTGAGAAGTGCAACCATCGATCTCAGCCCGAAATCATAATGGCATTGCTTAGAAAGTTGTTGCTTGGCTAGTTCATACAATGTAAAAACCTTCCTAGCTAAGCTCTTTGTATTTTGGAAGCCATCGCTGAACAATAAGTTCTCGGCGATAATCACGTTGTCTGGGACAATCATACTTATGGGGCGAAACATTGATTTCAGATTATCTGGTAGTTCCGTACGTCCTGCATAGCCAGGGTTCATAGTGATGAAGAGGCCAACTGTGGGTTTAATTGATATTAACTCTCCTTCAAAGTTCATCATAGTTAACTTTTGTGCAAGCGCCGAGAGAATGGAAAGGATTTGTTGGGCAACAACTGACAATACTTCTACATTAATTCTGTTGAATTCGTCAAAGCATCCCCAGCATCCAGTTTGAGCTAAGCCAGAGAAATTCTTCCCGATGCTTTTATAATCTAACCCTTCTGAGCAATTTGTTACAATAACCCACATTCCTAGAGCTTTTCCAAGATCTTTGACAGTTTCAGTTTTTCCAGTTCCGGCAGGACCCTTTGGACTTCCACCACGATTTAGATGAAGGGCTGTGGTCAATGTGATATAGCATCTATAAAGATTAAAGATTATTCAATTCGCTTAATAGATAAATAGGCGATCCTTGCTTATTTTCTATTTCCTATTTATTTCATCCCAGGCGTATACAAAACATTTTCGAACCAGCAGAGTAATAATGTCATAATGTCTGATCTGTAGAGACCTCGCCCGGGAATGCGTGTGTATAAAACATTGGGCTCGAATGGGACCATCATATGACTGAGGTGAGCGCGTGTGAAAAGTACAAGTGCTTGACTCTGGGAAGACTACCGATAATAGTGAACTTCGTATGCTTCATACTATAAGTTCACCGCTGTTAGCAAATGTGCAGAAGTTCACTTAAAAGAGATAACAGATAGAAATAATTCAGATCTTTTATTTGATGCGGGTAAATTAGGTGAACAAATTTTTACATCCCGTTTTGCGTATATGTGGAACCCCCCTTTAAACTCCATTGAAATGTATGTCATTGACTGTATGAGTGGGATTCCATTGTATATTCAGATTCCATTTACATAGGAAAGGAACTGTCGTGAGAATGCGACTTCAATACGTTATTTGATTTATTTCGGTCAAGAATTTCTAATCGCACTTATACGAGTCTAGATTAGTTCACAAATAGCTCTCAAAACTTGATCCTTTTGACTAAAATAGAGGTGAACAATCTTGTATATTTCCTGTTAACTCCTTTGTTGTTGGATGCGTTACACCCCACAAACTTACAAAGGGTAAATTTCTAAAATCAGGTGAGGAAAAATCCGCTGTAGTAGAACTTCTCCTATTCTAAAGGGTCCATATTCCGATAATATTGCAAAGACTAATTTAACAAATAAGTCTTTTAGCTGACTACTTATGTATTTGAAATTTTTAGAATGAGGCTATTTTCAATAAATCTGCCTTACCTATCCGTTAGAGGAGTAATAACCAATCGTCCTGAGTTTCCAGTGTATTCATATCCATAGTAGTTTTCGGTGTTGGTTTGTCTAATAACGCAATTGTCATGCTCCCTGTCCCAGTAAAATCGAAGTTGCGAAAACCATTCAAAATGAGATGTGTCTTTACAATCTACAAAAAGGAAAATGTAAATGCAACCCCTAAAGTACACCCATGTGTTAACTTACTCAGTTTGTACATTCTTTCAATTACATCCCTGCCATGGATCTCGATTGTGATTAAAGTGTTCACTTTCAAGCGAATTTGTTTAGGTTGTTCCTTTCTACTCATTTCCGAAAGCTTCGCTAAAACCTGGTTCTGTTTTTTCTTCAACTTCTTCAATGGCTTCTTCTCATCCACCATCTTACAAAGCATTAAGCTTCTCGTGCAATCCGAGGTCCATTGGATTTGAGAACTGGTTAGACACATTTGACCTGGCCACATTGCGAGCCATTTGTCACGTTTCGAAAGGAGTTTCTTTAACGAATTCCGCGTAAGACGAAGCTTATCCCGTAAGGTAGTTCGCATTTCACTCTCCAAATCATTGAGCCAAATTTCGGATGGCCCATCAATGTGCAGAGTTTGGACAAATTCAACATACTCGCCGTCATCCGAGAACATACCACTCGATTCCCAGCGGATTTTTTTGCTTACTATTTTATCTAGCTTAATCTTGTATAAGTTATCGAAGAGCTTTTTCAGATGAGTTTGGATTAAGTCTGGTTTCTTGGAGTTGCCAAGGATTTCCAACAAGTCATCGTTCGATATGAAGTAGAACCTGGGGAAAATCTGTCTCTTCTTTTCTAAGTAAACTTCCAGAGCTCGTTGTATGAATTCCAACTGATCCGCTAAAACGTTTAGTTTATCGAGTAGATAGTTTGGAGGTTTTAGATGCGTGGCTTTCAAAGCGGTTTCTGCACTAAACATTCCATATGTTATCTTCTTCCATTGGAACGTGACATTATCGAATCGAGCGTTCTCTTCAGGGAGCTGCTTTTTGATATCTTCACCTGCAAATATATTTTCCAAATACAACCACTGCCGCTGAACAATTAACGCCTGCTCAAGGGTCTCCATTATATAGGATAGCGTTTTCTCCCAGTAGTCAACCTCCTTCGCAAAAGGTTCTACAAAACGGGTTGCCTTCATAGTTGAAATCTGAACAACATTTTCCTCGAGAGCTTGGAAGCAATCTTCGACACTTTTTATTCTATAAACTCCTCCTTTGAATGGAACTATTTCAATGGCCATAGTCTCCCACGTATCTGCGATATTCTTGATCCCATTTTCAATTTGCAGCTCCATGGTAGCAGCGTTCGATATATCTTGGATATCGTCTGAATATGCCTGGAAATCCATTACTATAATCGACTCCAAATTAAATTCCGCCGAATTTTCATCGAAGTCCCTAAAATTGTATTAAATAAATATTATTCATGCTGTAAAATTCTGTATGTTGTATACGAAGATGGTGTTAGTCAGAACCAGAAAAAACTGTAAATTGAAAGACATTCATTTTCAAGTTCGAAATATCTTGGTGATATCCTATTCTAGCTACATCTGCAAAACTTTTGTACCCATTTTGTAAATTCTGTTAAGTTTTATGTAGCTTAGATTTTAGCAATGGTGTTCAAGGCTGGGTCTAAATATGGAATGACTTCACAGTTGTCATTTAATGTAAAACCAACCGATCAAATTTGCCATATGCGCCTACAATCTCTGGCAATCACTATAAGGGGGAAATGGATCCCGCAATAACCGCAGTCAACAGATGTCCTGGAGATGAAAAATCAACAAATAGTCTTCACAGCTACTTAAAGGGCGTTATTATTGACACGGCCACAAACATACTTGGTGAATGTAAAGCAACGGAACGGAAGAATGATGCATACTGAATAATTTTACATTCTCAGAGGACGCGAGCACGCGCGGAGATCTACGAAGAACTCCGTCGAGCGGAAAAGCGACTTCACAGACGGAAAAAGGAAGCCCAGGGGAACAAACAGATCTGTGAACTCGAAAAGCATAAGGAGCAATCACACCAGGAGAGCAAGTTTTTTAACAAGTTAGCAGGATGAAGCCTTATACACCTCGATGCTCATCCTGCCGAGACAAAGAGCAAATCTGATTTCCGACAGAATGGCCATATTGGAGCGATGGGTTGAGTATTTTGATGAACTGCTCAACAACCAAAATATCGACGAGTTGGAGGTCTCGCCAACTAAAGGCGACGGACAAATGCTGTCACCACCGAGTATAGAAGAAACAGTCCGTGAAATCACCCGACGTAAAAAACAAAAGTCGCCAGGAGCCGAAATTGTTAAATATGGAGGGGGCCAACTATACCAACCGGCTCATCAACTGATGCTCAAGGTGTGGGACAGTGAATCAATGCCTGACGACTGGCAACGAGGCATTATCTGCCTCATACATAAAAAGGGGGATATTACGTAGTCCAGCAATTATAGAGGTATCACGTTGTTAAGTACCATCTATAAGATATTCTCCGCTATCTTGGGATAGCCCCATATGCCCAGAACATCATTGGCCCATACCAAGGGGGCTTCACTCTTGGTAAATCAGCAGCAGATCAGATTTTCACTGTACGGCGAGCGATGGGAAAACTGTTGGAATATGGACATCATGCACAATATTTTTCCGTCGACTTTAAGGCTGCCTGTGATAGCATAGCCAAGTTAAAACACGGCCCTGAGAGAATTCGGTATCCCGACAAAAGTGATAAGACTGACTAGGCTGACTCTGACCAATGTGCGAGGCCAGATAAAAGCAACAGGATCACTCTCGACACCATTAAACAGCAATAACGATCCAAAACAAGGGGATACCCTATCATGCGTCCTCTTTAACCAGGCCTGGAGATTCGCGATGCAGATGTCAATGCAAGAGGCCATTATGCCTTCATCCAGATCGAGCAGGCGGCGATCGGCACGTGATTTCGGGCCGCACATTAATGAAGGCAAGACAAAGTACATGGTAGCAACGTCAGCGCCAAAAACCAGAGAGCGAACAACATCGAACGGCAATGGTCAGGACGCCAGGCAGCTCTTCGGGATATCAAATTGGTTGATCTCCGTCAAAAATCGGGATGTTTGGAGCTCCTTACTAAGACAGGCCTAGACTGGACACTGGTTGTTGCACCGTTAATGATGATCATTTGCAGTTCCTTCTAGATAAAAGAGTCAAAGTTTTTCGTCTCCCCCAGAACTCAGATAAACTACAGTAAGTAAAGAAGAGCAGTTCACCTATGGTGGAAAGGCATTCCGTTTCAAAGACCACTGATTGGGTCAGAAAAATCGGGCACCGAAGTATTCAAAGTTATCTCCAATATTTGGAAAATCGGAGAGCGTTTCGCCTTCGGAAACTATTCCTTCCAATACAATATTGCATTAGCTCGTCATCAATTCCAGGAGTTAAATAAATAATCTTTTTAGAATTTCCCCGAATTTTTGGATGAAACACTCCAGCAGCCGCCAGCTAAAGTAATATATACTTCAACAATTTTGTAGGTATTTTTAATTAGACTGAGCGAAATTATGTCTCATTATTTGTCCATGATAAGAGGGATGAGAAAAAGAAAGTTCAGCCCACTTTTAAAACTAGACTACGGCCAGGAGTCTAGTGGAGCAAGGAGTAATGAGTTATAGCAAAGACATTGGAGCTTAGAGTATATAGTCAGTCTTCCCTGCTTGTCGTAAAAGGAGACTCAAGGGATAAAACCGACACCATACGAGCAAATATATTGACCACTTTCTGACCAGTAGTAAATTAGGCCTTCTGGATGTGCTTAACAAGAGAGTCGTTGACATCGGCCTCGAAGGGGATCATCTAATGTTCGCTTATATTTGCTTGCGTGCTGCGTCCGCTACCTCTCGCAGAATTGGAGAGCTGTAACCCCGTCCCCTCAAGTTGTTACCCGAGAGTACGAGAGCTATCATGCTGATCGGATGCAGATACCCTGAGTAACCCGCCGGCAAATACCGATCAGCATTGGGCCGCAATCAAAACTGCTCTTTTCCTGGGATGCTAGCGCTCCCATACCGTGCGAAATCCCCGAAAAGTTCCATCGTAGTGTATGCCGTGACAAAAGAAGTAGTTTGTTAGAGAGCCAAACCTGCCGCAGATAGCAATGATTTCCAAATTGCATTGTAATGGTCCTGTGAAGGGTCATTAACAGTCGACTATTCACCCACTATGACCAGAAGCTGAGGAGTTCCGTATCCGCATATTCTGGTGACCAGCCACTTCGATCACCATAATATGCGGATACGGACTTTTCCTCCAAGCAGAAGAAATCTCGGTCATCCACGCAGGGATTATCTGACGTACTCTATGCACGAGCCACAACGGACAAACTAATAGTTACTTTCAGAGCAACATATATGTATGTCATCTGCTTCACTGGGGGAAAACCTAAGGGAAATTTGAGGTGGGAAATCCGCCAGGGATGCATCCTGTCGCCGATATTATTTCTTGTTATCGGTGACGTCCTTCATGTGGAGGAGTTCAAAAAACTACGATATCTTTCCTTAAACATCTCAACTACGCGGATAACATTTGTTTGCTCACCGGGCAGTGGAGCTTAGCCAAATGCCTCTGGACTTGGCAAGAGCTAAATAGAGTTGGACTGAAGATAAACACCAACAAGATCAAGGTTCTTAATCAAACGGATCATCGCACTCTTCCTAGCTGCATAATGAATAGAACATCGAAGGCATCGATCAATTTATATATTTAGGGAGCGTGGTTTCTGTGGTGGGCGGGTCACTTAATCCGTATGGATGAAGATGATCCCACCCGGAAAGTCTATAAGGGCAATATCTATGGTAGGAAAAGAAGACGAGGCAGACCCTGCCTAAGATGGAGCGATGGCGTGGGCCAGGACGCCAGACGGCTTTTAGGGATATCGAATTGGTGGACCTCGGCGCAAAACCGGGATGTCTGGAGTTCCTTATTAAGGCAGGCCTAGACCGGATGCCGGTTGTTGCGCCGTTGATGATGATGATGATGATGGTTTCTGCAGACGGTGGTAGATCCGCTTTCGTTGTCCCGTCTTAAATCTGGAAATGCAGTTATTTCAACATGCAACAATCACTCTGAGAAAAATTACGAAGTTAGACTGTCCTGGCTTGCGCCATCATTCGACATAGATATTGGGCTTGACACGACTTTTTGGGCTGGATCATTCTCTCCCATTCAGTCCATTGAGCTTGATTTTATCCGCAGGCAAATACTCATAGTATCGGTCATAAATGTCGTCGTTACACATCCTACAGAATCGGAATAGTGGAGTTAGAAATTTTCATTCTATGAAAGAATTTCACGAATTTGGAGAATCTGTGGGAATTAGAGTACGCTACGTCCTACAAGACAAGAGCGTCAAGGACAGGAAAAGTGTGGTTCTTCAGGTCACCCTACAATATGTCCTTATCAGAGAAGTTTCAAAGCTATTGCATATCTTATCACATAGCAGCTATACGAAAAGGAAATTCGACAACTGTACCGCGGTTATGTCTTGCAATGGAATTCCACAACGAAAGATGGCCGACGAGTGGGTCGCCGTAGAGTTAGGAGCCATAGAAGAGTGGAGGAAGAGCTTCTCAGGAAATCGAAATGAGATGGCAAACGATATGTAGTGGTGGTTGACGCGTTATGTCCTTACATAGTAGTTTATGACAATCATATATTATGTTAAATGATGACAAATACAGAGCACCATCTCAATAAGCCCAATGCAGTGAAAATTCAACTTACATTTTAACCAGGTTCCTAACTCTATCCCAATGCCGAGATCGCATAGCAGGATTCTTCAAAGCCAATATAAGAGGGAGCGTTCGTCGAAATCCATCTACCTGTTTCCTAGTGTATTCGAGGATATCCCACTTCCTATCCTTATATTGTTTGCATAGACGATTCAATTTCCTATACAATGTTATTGCGAAATTTTCCATATCGTCCAGTATAATTTCCCAGAAGTTTCCAGTTTTGTATTCTTGCCAGCTGGTCTCCCATTGATAAACCAAATCCCATATCTCATCGAGAATCTTCATTTCTTTATCCAACTTTCGTAGATCCATGTTTTCGGGTTGGTTGATGTGGAACACTGACAGGTTTGAAATAATTGTTCCTTCTGCATCATACAATTCAATCATTTGACGACGATAGTCTTTGAGGATACTGAGGGCTGTAGTGCAGGATCTTTCGGGAATAAAAATCATAAATTACAAGAGGAAAGAATGATAAAGGATAATGGTAAGGTGAGGTGTTAAATTAAAGGGAGGACGGGAAAAATAAAGGAAAATTACGTTTGTGGGGAAGTGGGCGCCTTTGCAAGGAAGTCCTCAAGGAGACTTTTGGACACTTCTTTAAGAACATCGGCCTGCCTCAACAAGGACAATTTGAAGTCATCTTTCGAATTTCCTAGCATGTCCTCCGCTTCTTTGAGCTTCTTCAAGTAGTCTTTCCATTCGTTATGTAAATTGGCGACCATTCCACGCATTTTTGCACTTATCAATACCTCGTATTTGTCGAGAGTGACGAAGTGTTCCAGGATACTGGGAAACTCTGCTTCTTTTATAGGAGCTTCTTCGGTGAGTCTCTCGAATAGCATCACTGATTTTTTCATGTCCTCGATAGTCTTTGGCACAGTTAAAATCAGCTCTGAGTTCACTTTCATGTATTCATAAATATCTGGAAAAATAATCGCAAACATGCAGCCTCCCCATTCAATAAAAGGACTTTATGGACTTACCTCCAATCTTCTCCTTAGCTTTCTTTCGCAATAGTTCCGTGTGACGTTTCTGCCAATCATCGATATGCATTAATATGGAATTTTTCAAATTGTTCGAGTTCACAACGATAAAGTATACAGTGCTAATAGCTTCTTGCATGGAGACTTGATTGGCAACCTCTGAATACCGACCGATGTTGGCATCAAAGGTTTCTGCTGGAGTATCAGCTTCTTCATATTTTGCCATGAACTCATCCTTATTAACTTCCCAAATTGATCGGAAATTAAGCCAAGTATCCAAATAATACATTAGTTCACGTTCATTGTGACGAACCTCATCCAGGATGCACTCCTGAATCTTTAGACATTCTGAATCATTCTTGATAATACTGTGGTAAGGGTCTTCTTTCTCTTCCAAGTCGGGAAAAAGTTTCTCGGTGATTCGTGGAAAATACGATATAGCTTCAACTATGGAGTCCAATAGTCCGCCTAGTACGGTGGTGATTTCTTGTATTTCTGGCTTGAAAATTATCTGAAAACAAATTTTACCCAAAAGATCAATATCATTTCAAACGTTGATTACCTTCTTGTCTTCAATGTCCACAGTCATGGAAAGAATCGGAGAAGGGCCCACACTTCCATCACCATGTAATGCACTGTAGATACTCTGGAGAGAATTCTTAGCGCACATAACAAGAGCTTCCTGCATCATACTATCAAACTTAACGATATAATCGTACCATTCTTTTGCCATCTGAAGAGAAACAAAGTTATTAAGCATTTTATTAATGTCCCATGTCGTTACTTACAAATCTGATATTCGTTTCAAATCCCCTATAAACGGCTACAATGAAGTCGATGACTGTATTGTAGTGCTCCATTAGCTTCACAGTCGCTTCATTCCGGTACTTCTCTAAATGTTTGATGAGGTCCTTTAGCTCCACTAAAGAGTTCATAGTAAACTTCAAGACCGGAGTGTCGCATATTTTCTCACAAATCCCAGCAATTCCATTATTGGCTGCCTTGTATAAGTCGACGAAGGATTGTAGAGATCCTGTATACTTAACGCATTCGGCTATATAGGCGTCACTGAGTTCCCCGCCCCAAGTCAACTTGCTCAATCCAGGAGCAATCTTTTTATCGCAGGTCATAATCAAAGCCTTGAATAGCTTTCGCTCTTGTGGTGAAAGTGCATCCAGGATTTTGTTATAGTCCAGGACGACTGTCATGACACTCTCGTAAACTAATTTGATGGTTTTGTATTTGGAGTAAACTTGATTCACATTCACGGGAATAGTAAATCCAAGCATTTCAAAATAACGAGCTTCCTCGCAGATCTCCAACAAGCTGCGGTCTATATTGCATTCAAGAAGACCTTGATGGGTTTTGCTGCGAATCATCAACGGCCTGTCCAATTTCGAAAGAAACTCATAGCCAATGTCATCTATCCATTTTTCATATACCTTCTGTATGTTCTTAGTAAAAGATGTTTGCATGGTTTCATATTCAATTATTGCACTCTTGGCTTGCGAAACATCTGGCATCCATTTAGCGGCTTTGAACCTGTTCATTAAATGCGTGATTCGGTCCAGATTTATTTTTAAGGTGATCGCCTTGGAGGCATGTTTGGGCAACCAGGAGGCCCTATCTTTAGCTTGCTCCAGCATGCGTTTATTAGTGTCTGTAATTTCTGTAATGAACATATTCCAGACTTCGGAGGTCTTCCGGATATAGGCTGGACGCAATGTTCTTCGATACGAGAAATAATAGAGAGTTGCGAGAGCTTCGATACCTTCTTCAACATTACATACAGAGAGAAACACATTTGAGATGAGGTTTTCAACTATTTCCTCAATGTCTTGTACCATCTTACGGTATTTGTCAAGATCTTGATACCTGAAACGAGTATTTTCTATCGTTATTATTTCAAGCTGCAAATTTCAAAAGTTCGAAGCGAAGTGTTTTATCTTGAGAATCATACAATAACTACGATACTAGCCTTGGTGTATCTTTGTTCGTATATATGAATTGACCGTCAAAGCAACATGTTGGTTGGTAATCGTTGGTAATCAGCCGCACATATTTTTATATTATCTATTGCGCTACTTAAGCTTACCACGAAGGCTTTTCATTGCTGGCCATCACCTTGGTCATAAAAAGGCTAAGGTGTATTTTTTCCTCGAAAGAGCAAAAACATGCAAAAGTAGCCCTAGGAACTCATAGTACCACCCTTTTAGATAATCCAGATACTAAGGACCTCCTATCCAGCAACCTGTGAATTTGTTTTAGAGAATATTACAACTGTGCTAAGCTTTACAGAAGAGAGCTACCGGCTTCTCACATTAGCTAGCCTGTTATTATCCCGAGAGAAGTACAATCCCGCGTCAGAGTAGATGCTCAAGCCTCAGAGTATATAGATATCCTATAAGAGGCGGCCAAGGGGGAAGAATTTAATTTACAATCTCCAAATCACAATCATCCTACCTCCAAAGCGGGCGACTTTTAGGAGTTGGTAAACAGACTCCTTGCTGTTTACAGCCCTGAAACAGCTTAGTTATCCTAGCATCAAATGCCAGAAGCACTGGAAAGAAGAAATGAAGTGAAGGTACTCCTCAGAATATCGATAATGAAGGCAAGTCAAAAGGAGAACGCTTGATGACAAAACTTGCATAACGCCAAGTACAAAAAGTGCAAAGGATTTGAAGGAAACACTTTAATGGAAAAGGATGGATAAGTTTAAGAGAAGCTCGCAAATTTTGAGATCTTGCAGTCAAGCGTGGAAGAAAGGTTCTTTAAACATGTCAAATTGGGAGAAACCACCCTGCTTTGGTGTAAAATTGAGATGGGCACAACATGTACCAACTAAAAACATGATAAGCGACACCAACGAGCCACAAGTCATGCGAATAAGATGCGGAACCTAAGACACCTAAGACAATTACACCGCCGTTAATAATGCAGTCAATTCAACTTGCCAATATACGGACAAACAGCTATGAAAGGAAAATAAACACCCAAGTTTCTAAGAGAGGCCAGGTTCGTTACCTGTACCTAAGACCTCAGTGTCAACAATCCAGCAGCGAGCCAAAGTTGAAACGGAAAGTGTATGAACTAAAACTGAGCCAGAGAAAGTTACGAAAGATGAGAATATGAGAACTCCCTCTGAACTATGCCATTTCAAGTATGGCTGGTATGCCTCACGCAGACATACTAAGAAAGGTGAAAGCTAAACCTGACCTTGAAAGACCCTGAGGGCAAATAAGATCTGTAGATACTGCAAAAAACGTTTTAGCGAAAAAGCGAAATTCCTCTATAGGTAAAGTAGAAAAAGCCTGAATTTTTATCAAATGCGGTCACTTCCAAGACAAGGATCAGATTTGCCTCAGTGGAGCAGTTCAAACTAAACGGGGGTTGTTATTGCCAGCCTCAAGAAGGCGTGCCATGGCGAACGGACAGCGACCAATTGATTATTAGAGCAGACAGCGCATTAGGCCCCTGAATGTAGATAAAGTCCATATTGTATGGGTGGTCTGTCCACCTAGAGCAGACCTCTCGTCCCAAATACGTTTTGTAAGGATACCTACGTTTACAAGGGCTGTTGATCGACATTACCAGTGCAGAAGGTGGAGAAAGGGTAACATAACCAGCAAATTCGATAGGAACACCATCTATCATCGTGGGATAGAAATAAAGGACCGCGTAGTAAGCATGTTGAATAAAATGACAAGCGTCCAGAACGCAAAATGGGGTTGCCTTCAGTAATTAAATTAGATTGATTAAAATCAACTTGAACTACATTAAGATCGTTCTAAATTTGTTCACGCAAACCACGCTGTGCGAAATAATATAATATTAAAATCCTAGAAAGGGAGACAACCTTATATAATGAACAGCGTATACGTTAATAGTTGCTATTCTCTTCCCACATTGGCAGAGTTCAAGGAGAACTGAACTGACTAAGTCGGAAATGTACGAGAGGACCCAAAATTCCTTCCAGGTTATTTCCATGCTTACACCACAGAATGGAAAAGATTACTGACAAATGGAAGTGTGCAATCGTCGGGTTTCATGTTACTACTTTCCGCAAAAATCAAATAGGAGCATCTAGTTTCTCGGATAATTCATCGCTGCCTCGCGACATATCCCGGAATGCCAGTGAACACTATACCCCTCAGCGATTTCCAGGCCATAGTCTTCGATAGGAGCAAGAAGTCAATGGGTAGAAGGTTGGTTTTTCAGGTCAAGTTGGCCCAAAATAGGGAGTCCCCCCTTATAACACAGGATATCTTAAAGGCGTTTCATTTTGTAATGCCGGAACCATATAATATAATATAAACGTTAACAGTGCGACAAATAGATTTGATGGCAAATGGTGAAAGGTAGGGCCGACAAAGTCAAAAAGAGCATTTACAAAGAAACTGGTAAAAGCTTCAATTTACATATATATCACAGCAAAAAAGCTCGCCTGTGAATAGCCAAACACATATCCTCGCGGAAGTAGCCTAAATTCAAAGATTACGCATCTCCAAAAATCACATTTCGCGATATCCTACTGAAGACGAGAGCAGTCACAATGACTGGTCCTACAAGTCTCTTAGATGTGTTAGGAAGATCTGCTTCAACAGTGGAAGAACTACCAGAAAATTGTAGTATTGAAGGAAAAGTAACAAACCTCGACAGTATACCGGACAAAGTCCTTAAACTATTGTTAAGTCGTGGTCGGATATATTTGTTAAACTGTCGAGGCGTGCTTATTGGATGGAATCTTTTCTCCAGATGCTAATGATGTGAGTACGAACAATTGCATGACTGCACTTGCCGTCAGCTCCCGAACATTGAGAAGAATCAGTCGAGATGCAAAAGGCAACTACAAAAAATACGTTATTTCGACAGAACTTCTATGAGTGAGTGGTTCGGTTTTTGAAGAAACCGGGATTGTGAGCTACGTGAACAGCAGAGTAGTGATTATGGAAGGAAAATTAAATAGGGCTCAACTCATTGGAAGCATTATTCCCAGAAAGTGGCTGGAGATACGAGTGGCTGGACTGCCACTTGTAAATAATAAAATGAAACTAACGTTGATCATAAAGCATAATTTAACACCCCATTCGGACTAGGATAGGAGTCCACATCACCACTTTTAAAGTTTACTATCAAATGATTATTGAAATGTCCAAGCAGCAGCATGCTAATATTAAGGGGGAAACCACAAAGTTTTCAGAATCGAATTTTTGTTGCATAGATCGATTCTTTTCAAAATGATGAGAATGTGAACTAACATCTGGAATGAGTTATTTTTAAGGGGGCTTTTTGCATAATTCGGGAAAAAATCAATAAAATAAATAGAACTAAGCTGGGATCGCGATGCAATACTTCGCGTTAGTTCAATGGAAGAAGGGTTAGAAGTCAGAGGCTAAAAATTCCAAGTATACATCTGAAAGATTTCCCTCTCCAAATATAAAAAGATGCTTAAGCCACCTGTATAAAGTTGCCAGCTCTCCCATCAAGCGCGTCCCTTCATGCAGATGAGAGAAATCTCGATTGATGCGAATGAACGTTCGCTTCTACTGAGAGAAAACTGTGGTGGCTCTTAATGTGTTCATCGATATTCAATGATCATAATCTCCCAGTTGTTATAGACTGGGCTGCAATTCGAATCTACTGGTATTTTTAATAGGAGTTCCATGCCTTTAAAAACAAATAGTTAGAATACTACAAAACCACCTTGTAAATGAGGAACAATAATATTGTGTAAATTGGAACAATAGTATTGTGATAGATCGAAGGTATAGCCTTTGGAGTCCTCTGAGTGTAGATAATGACTTCTGAGCCGTCCTTCCCTAACCTCAGCGCATATTGCATAATAGCGGCAAATGCTGTCGTAGATCATTCTAGGCCGTAAGTACTTGGAATATGTGCACTGTATCAGCACTATGCCAGTATTCATGGTTGGCCCTTAGCTGAAAGATAAGTCTCGTAATGAGGCATTATGGTTTTTAGGGAATTAATTTCGTAAATGCCAAAATCGATGGAATCATCTCTATAGCCGTTTCGCTCGTCATTGTGAAATACTGTAATAGGAACAGACCTTGAACAACAACAACGATAGCCTAGCGCTCTAACCACTTGAGCCATCCAGACAACTGTTCGTTATTGGCGTGTAGTCATGGCATCCTTGAAAAGTGCAATATTCTTGCGAATGAAAGGATAATTGAAACCATATTCCTTTGCCAAAATTGATGATCTACGAAGACTTATCGATAAGACATTCTTGTGGCTTTGAGAGGTGACGGCCCGAAAGAAAAATGGTGACAAAGACGGAAGACCTGCGTCAACGAATAATGGAAGCATGCAACAAAAGGTATGTGCGCGGCCGGATCAGTAAAGCTAGAGAAACTTTACCCTTGAGTCTGCTAAGTTATGCAGAGAAGCATGCGGGTAAATTGTACGAAACTTTCTCGTCGCGCATCGTTATCAAGTTATGATAAACCTTCACCATTAGCGTTGCGGCTATCAAGACCGTGCTTCCCCATCACATGACCAGGCAAGGTGTTGTCAGATCCCAGTTTGGCATTTAGACCACCCAAAACAATCAGAATGTCACCACCTTCAGGGAGCTTCCCCTGAATCGCGTTTAATTGCTCATAGAAAGCGTCCTCCTCGACTAAGTCGGAAGTCTCCGTTGATGCGGAGCATTGCATGATTGTGATTGTTAATCTAGACCGGAATCTTGGGGTAGCCGTCAGAAGCAACCAGACACCGGATTCGGGTCTGCTACCACTGGGTTCTCCAGAGTACAAAACCCATTGCCCCAAGAGGGAGAGGAGCACTCTCCTGAGCCCCACCATCTTACTTTGCTTATATCACTGGAATTCCCGCTAAGTTTGAGAAAGCGAGCATTGTGAGTTCCCTCGCTACCATTGCGGAGGAGTGTGGATAGATAAAGGTCGTGTACGTGACGTTAGTCCCTATTCGAGGCGTTGTAGACGTTTCGGTAGCAATAAAGTTTCAAAATTTACAGGTTGCTAGTCGACAATTTCCATCCCTCTCACGACAAGCAAGTGAGGCTACGAGTGTATTCTTAAGCCCCCAAGCCGACACTTCACCATGGTTCTTAACAGTATTATATCCGATAAGGCTGCTCCTCTTGTGGATGAAATGGCTAGCCACCGTAGCACGCAGACACAGACTGTTTCTCTAAGCAGAAAAGAAGTCATTTCGTCAACAATGCACTCAAACGGAATAAAGCTAGTGGCCTTGACGGTCGCCCCTCAGTTATTTATTGTTGCACCTGCAGTTACTGCAGATCTGCTGCTTCCACGCGAATGGAAATCTTAGGAATCCCAGACCTTTCTCAGAGTAGAAGAAGGGGATGATGGTTATGATTCCAAAGAAGAGAACCTTGAGTGCGGCAATTGGAGGGGAATCTCCCTCCTGCTGCGTGCTAGAGAAAATAATCCTGGAGCGCATCAAAGAACATCAAGAAAGTTTCCTCACCGGATTGTCCTGCATTGATCAGATCAACACCCTATGGATCATTTTGGAACAGTGCGCGTATCTTCGCTGTACCTGCTCTTCATCGATATCGAGAAAGCTTTCGAAAGCAGGAGGAGTATCCCGGAGAAGCTTATGGCTATTATTTGAACTAACGTTCGGGATGAGATCTATTTTCAAGGGTGCTTTTTTGCATAATTAGTGAAAAACATTAGAAAAGGAAATGGTGAAAATTGAAATATTTTTTTGAACATTTATACAATTTTTAATTTCGGCTTTTTTCCCCTAAATTACGTCCATATTCTTAGAAAACCGGTTAGTAATGTAAAATTAAAACTTTTTTAGTTTCAGGTAAAAACAGAGTCGCAGTTGGAGAACTTTTGTTACGACCTTCAGCGGAGTAATGCCGCGTAGCTTTGTTACTTTTTGCTTAAATTATGCAACCAAATTCTCGAAAGTTGTCCGAAATATGACAAATTTCAAATTTCATTGAATTCTAATTAATTCTTTCCACTAGAAAAAATCCGAAAATAGGACATGAAAAAGGCCTTCTTATGTGGTTTCTCCCTTAAGGCATGCAGTGTGGCAAACGTCCATGGTGAGCTATGTACACCTGAGTTGCAATTATACAATTATATAGAGTGGTGGGCTTTGGACATTTCAACCATCTTGCGCCTCTTAAAATACTGAGCACGTTTTCTTTTGATATAAGATAGAGATATACAAATATATGCAGGTATACATATACAATAAATAAAAAAAGTAGAGATATAGAGTTGCCAGGTTTCCCATCAAGCGTGTCCTTTCTTGCAAATAACGTACTCATCTGAATATACACAAGAAGGAAGGAAAATGTGGTGTCTCTTAATGAAAAAAAAATATTTCAAGTGACGGTGTCTACGACTGTTGTCTAAAATAATAATAAACACTTTCCGGAGAGTGTGAACATTCTTATATAATAGGTTAGTCCTATTCCTTAAAGAAGTAAATTGTTTGTCACCGCGTCTGTCCAAAGTAAGCTACAAATATTGGGACGCACCCAGAAACAAAAGCGGTCGAATAACACGGCATGCCGATTTGAACTAGAACATTAATCGTAATGTAGTACACGGTGATCCTCGCGAGGATACGAAGCCATTATAGCGAACACATTCATTCAATAGTGCTCATCTACTTTTAGTTGAAACACCGACAAAGTCAGTCCCATCTGAGAGCAGAGGATCGAGTCACCATAATCTGAACGGCAAGCATTTTCTTTGCATTGTAAGGGAGTAGGAAAATTTCATTTATGACAATAGCATTAGCTATTAATTAAGCCTATAATACTCCAATGAGTTTCAACAAGAGAGAAATCTTCGCCTTGGTAAAGCCGCCAACTAGACGGCGCCCAAGCTGCAGCAAGTAATCCTTACATCAACTTAACATATAAGTAAATGGCAAGAATCTGAAATCTTTTTCAGGGAATGGGAGAGGAACGTTACCACTAAGGCCCAGGAGAAAAGTACCAACGATTCTAGGAGATGGGTGGAGATGGAGATAATAGATAAAATAATCCTGAAACACGATCAAAAGCACCTCAAAAATTTGATCGACAAAGAAGGCTGAACTATACTCTATTCTGAATCTTTCCGTACTGACGATAACATCAACATCTTCCACATAATCGGAGCATTATGGGTTGAATTTCGGCACCGCAACAAAAAGCTTGTCCGGAAGCGGAACTCCATATGAGTTCTCGAGGGAATTTTAAATGCAAATTAAATTCCGATGGGGTTGTGTTCTGTATGACACTTTTCTCTGATTATCGGTAGCTTTCTTTTACCGAAGGGAAAGAGAAATATTTACAAAGCAGGTTCTCAGCCATCCCACTTCCTTGATTTGCATCAAAGAACGTTGAAATTTACCAAAAAATTGTAATCTGGATCGGTCATAGTATATCAAACGACAAAGAAACTAGATTTGCGTTCGATATTCTATTCAAAATCTGTAATTGCATGAAGCTCCAATATTAATATTATTTTGTAACTGTGTCCTGACTGGCCATATTGCCGTTGCACATTTAGAACTATTGCCGCCATCCGCGTACTCTAGCCTGACATGATGTCAGACACCGGAGTGCAAATCACATTCCAAAATGAACCCTCCTTTATAATTAGAATGGGAAACGACGAAGAAAGAGAAAGGAGGAAAATGCATTGGTAGATATGCTCGCATTAGAATCTACTATTATAGGACAGCCGACGTGTGCCTCCTTGAAAGATCTTTGTGAAGACCAGTATATGAAACTCCTTGAAGTATTGAAAAGAGCTAGAACATAATGCCGGGAAGAAGATGAAGAGTCGTTAGTATTAGGTCTTGTGAAGATAATATATAAAATCACGAAAAGCTTCTAAATCAGATACGGTTGCGTGTCTCTTGTTCACTTCTTCGTAAAATAGAGAACACCCCCCATGTAGCTTCCTTCCCCTCTTCAATTTAGCTTCTATTTCACATTTTATAATATATCAGGATTGTGCAAATCGTAAACCTACAATATTTGATCAAGAACGAAGAAATAGAAACATTTATGACCTATGCAAGGATTCAGGACTGGAGAGTGAAATTGACGGCTGGTGTTTAATATTAGCCATTGCGGTAGTCTTTTATACAATCGGTTCTTGGGAGAGGTTCATTTTACGGAATATATTTCATAGATATTGACAAATATAATCGGAAAACCGAAAATCGCAATATTGTGTTTTGTGTTTTCGTAAGAGGACAAATATAGCCTTCCTTCACAAACGAATGAAATCTAGGAGAATGGTCTATTTTCAAATATTTTACTTACCATTGCTTATTGTGTACATCTAAAATTACTTCCTTCGAGTTGCCCTCCAGATTTCCAAGCCCATCGTTGAAAATATTCTCCACTTCTTCGATAGTCCTTTCGAACTCTTGCCCTCGATTACCGCCAAATAGTGGCTTTTGAATCTCCTCAGTTTCATCCATTCTCCCAAACACAATCATAGATTCGCAAATATCGATCAAATCCTCCAGTCTCTTGATAAACGCGTCGACATGATTAAAAATAGTTGCATTATCCAGATCCCACCCCACAGCAGGGTTCTTCTCCGCATGCTGTTTCGACATTATATCATAAATGGCCTTGTAGGACAAACAGCAGTCAATTGACATGTCTGCCATTTTGATTCCGAATCTTGGATTACCGCCGAGGACATGAGAGATGTTGACTTTATTGCGACAATAAATTATGATCTGATTGCTCAGAGCACGAAATAGGCCAGCGATGCTTTCTTTGGTATTGTAAAACTCAGATTTTAACCAAATATAGCGGAATGTATGGATGATTTCAGGGATAACGTGTGGTACCTTTGCAGGACTTTCACAGTCATCTAGGTTTTTGCAAGGCTTTACAAGCAGCTGGAGATAGTTTATATTTGATCTTGCTTCGTTCATTTCCTTAGTGCACTCTTGGGTTAGTTCTAGTATCTGTTTAATGTAGACAGATTGCGCCTGCGTAAGCATGTGGATGATTCGCAGCAGATCTGCATGGTTGAGCTGGGAATTCAGTCCTTGAAGAACTTCATCTTTAAATAGAGAAATAGATGTAAAGATTCAGATAGATATAATTTCAAAACGAACTTAAACTGCTACAAAGTACTCACATCTATAGAGCCAAAAGTCAAATTCATCAAACGGACAAAGCAGTTCATATGGTACCAGTTGCTTCTTGTCGCTCAAACAGGTTCTTATCTGCGAAGCCCAATGAACTGCGACAGTCTCAAGCCTCTTTATCATTTCACGATCCTTAATAGCAGCTTCCACAGCCAAGCCGTGCCCCTCATTTGGCACATATAATATGGTCATACCAGACAACTTATAATGGAGACCAGTCAAAAAACTCAAAAAATCATGCAAACATGAACACAAGTGAGACTTAACATTCTCACTCCACTCTCCATATTGGAAAAATATCGGAGCATAAACCTTCTCTAAAACGCCCAACAATGATCCGTCGATATCCTCGTGGATGGTGCCGAAAATAACTTCATCGTGGAATCCATCTACTGTGAAAACTTGATTTGGTTCACGCAAAAAGTAGACTAGGTCTTGCACTGGGGACAGTGGAAAAGTTAAGCAGGCCGTGAGCGTGTTTCCGTCATAGAAAACAGTGAGCATGAGGCATTGCACGTCAAGCAACCACGACTTGATCACGCTCACTGTTTGCTCGGACCAGTCCCTGTGGTCGAGCGCGAAGAGCACCGTCATTCGCTGGACAAAACTGACCAGTTTGTCCAAGTCTTCGCCCGAGTACGAGACTGTTGGGATCTCGGGCGTTTGGATGACCAGCTCCTCAACGACGTTTTCTGTAAGTAAAAAATGTATTTCGGCTTCAAACTGGATCAATATTTTTTCGATTGTATTTAAAGGTCTTACCCTCTTCGTCAGACTGCGTGACGCTGCTTATTGGGCTGAGATGGTCGCCCCCACCGTCAGCCATTTTATTTATTTTTAAAATTATATTTTCTAAGCCGGGCTTGCCCACTGTTGACTCGTGCCCGGCTGAAACTGAATTGATTGAAAAAGGACCCTTGTGTGGAAATTTCCATTTTTCCCGAAAGTCATGGAAACAAAGGAAAAAGTATGTTACTATGACAACGATTTATTTAATGGTTGGTCAAAGTAAATTTCAGAGGATTCAGCGTGCAGTATTCATGAGCCAATGGGAAGTTCGAAATTACTCTACAAGGGGTTTCTATGGATTTCATCAATAAACGAAATGTGCTTCGAAACGTGAAATGATGAAATCTAGAAAAATGGATTTGACTTGACGCACCTTAATTTAGGTATAAAGCTTGAATTGTTGAAGCACGTTTTCACGGAAATAAATTACAAAACCTCTGTCTTGACTTTTATTTGGTTACTAATAGTGTCTTGTTGTCTCTTATGGAACTAGCTCTCAGCTCCCAGATAATTTTACTTTCGTATTTTGGTTTATTTGACTTAATTACAACGAATGTAACAAACTTCTAATCACAGGCTTATTACCAAAGAAGCAAATAGTAAATATGTAATACCAAATGGCACTTTTTTATCGGGTCAATATATCGCTCATCAACTAATGCTTAAGGTGTCGGCATTAACTGTCCTTAATATGATATTACTATTACTATTAGTATCTATAAGATATACTCCACTATCTTGCTAGGCCGAAGGTCCCATATGCTCAGAACATCATTGGCCCATAACAAAGAGACTTTACTCCAGGTAAATCAGCAATAAATCAGATTTCCCATCAGTTGAACCATCTTTTCATCGCCTTCAAGGTCACCTACGACAGCATAGCCAGGGTAAAACTTTAAACGGCCATGAGAGAATTCGGTATCTCGACGAAATTGATAAGACTGACTAGGCCGGCCCTGGCCAATGTCTTAGGCCAGATAAAAACAGCAGGATCACTCTCGAGTGCATTCAACATCAATAACGGTCTGAGACAAAGGGATGCAATATTATGCATCCTCTTTAACCTGGCCCTGAAGAAAGTGATTCGCGATGCATATATCAATGCAGGAGACACCATCCTCTTCAAGTTCACCCATCTACTGACATTATGGGAAGAACAACCCGAGATATACTATCGTCCAGATCGAGCAGGCGGCGCGAGATCTCGGGTTGCAAGGCAAGACGAAGTACATGGTGGGTTTTTAGCAAGAAAAATCGCTAGCTCTTGGCAGCGTTCGAGAGAAGAATTTTCCGAAGAATCTTTGGCCTCCTACATAAGGATTGACGATCCGTAGTCTACATAACGACGAAATCAATGAGCGATACCATGACCGTCTGGCTGTAGATAAAATCCGGCTCAACAGGTTGCGGTGCGCGAATCACTTAATCCGCATGGATGAGCATGATCCTGCCCGGAAAGTCTATAAGGGTATATCTATGGTAGAAAAAGAAAACGAGGTAGATCCTGCCTGTGATGGAACTATGGCGTAGGCCAGGATGCCAGACAGTTGTTAGGGATACCGAATTGGTGGACGCAAAACAGGGGTGTCTGGATTTCCTTACTAAGGCAGACCTAGACAGGGTACTGGTTGTTGCGCCATTGATGATGATAAATATCTTGTTTAAAAGTTCTCTCTGCTTGGAGCTCCAAAAAAGGGCTTTTTAAAACGAATTATGCAAGTACATTTCCAAATTAATGTCTACAGTCAATATTCCAACCGTAGCAAGTAATTATTAAGTATTCAGAAGCAAGAAAACAATGTATTATTGAATTTTTTCTTTACATAATCTCGCGCCCTATAAACAATACAAGATTTTTTGAATGTGTTTCACGGCAAGGCTGTTCCTTGGCTCCCTTGGTTCACTGTTTAGAAACATATTTTTTTTCGTGAACTACATAAGTTTGGCTACACACGATTATTATTTTAGATTTTTTTTCGCAGAGAGCGTCAGCCTCTCAATCTCGCAGCTCTGGGATCGAATCCCAGTCGTCATGAGTGCCTGCCTGCGTGGATGCCCTATACTCCACCAAGGAGTGAACAAGGAACACTAACTTAATTTGAGAGGCGTCGATAACATGTATGTTGTATACCATAACTTTTGTTCAGATTTTTCGGTTGGGTAGATTCTGAGAACGAGTAGTAGTAAGTAATTGACCCTTTTCTAATCCTTGCACTCCTCCCTATTGTAACCAATGTCAGAACAAATATCTGCTTCGTACTAATTGAGACCTTTCATTCGATACCCCACATGGCTACATTCGGTGAATAAAATTGTACACCCCTCGTTAGGTATATGGAGATCCCGCTTGAGTTAGCAATATAATCCGCCACATACGTGGGCATTCAAAGCTACAACTTTTCTACCGAAATTCGTGCCAATAGATGCAACTATTTCGGAGACAAGTGCATGTGATAGACAGACAGATCTCCACCAGACGCGTAACTTCTTGCGGGTAGCGGAATGCTCGGCGTATGTGCATGAGTTTTTGGTTGTAGGCGTTATGAAGTATCCGTGCATGGGAATGTTTATGTGCAGGTTGGGTAGGCGGGAGGAAAACCCCCACCCGTGGACAAATATGGCTATTTGAAGGTCACCTACAATAGTAAATCAGTATAGGCGAGGAGAGATGGTGTATACTTACGGTGCAGGGGCTCGGAAGTTCAACACTGGCGTTTGGGAATGGACAAGGAGACTCCTGGTCGTCGATATCCCCCAACTGTAGTGACTCGGTGGTGGACAGCTTGGTAATCGTGGCACTTAGACAAGGAAGTGTTTAAACGAGTATAGCTTTCTCTACAATACCCAGAAGAGAGAAAGCCGTAGTGACACCAACCGTATCCGTTCAGCTAAGGTTGGAGGTTGTATGTCCTTTGCAGATATACTAAGAAGAAGGATGAAAGTTAGCCCTGATCTCAAAGACCTGGGGGAAATGTAAGCAAGGAGCCAAAAGGGAATCTAATGCTGGAACCGAAAAAGTCCCAGGAGAGCAAAGCCGGGGGCTTCCGCAGCCAAGCCATAAATCTACCATAAGATTGCTTTACAGTGCAAGGTCCTAGACGAGATAACTTCTAAGCTGCACGGATTGCAGGACGTATTCGTTGTTAGTCTCTGAAAGGCGTATGGAGGCACACCGACGACAACTATCCGGCTTCCAGCAGAGGATGCGCCCAAGCTGCTGGATGTCGCGAAGGTCCCTTTTGGATGGGTAGTCTCTTTGTAGAGAAGCTTTAAGTGAGGATGTGCACAAGTGCGGTTGATCGGTCTAATCGATGCATACATTGTGAGGAAACGGGTCTGATTGCCCGGGAATGTAACTTCTTTCTTCTTTTTATTCAGCCTTTGTCCCGTTCTGAAGCGGGGTCGGCCCGTCGCGATCAGCCATTTAGTTCTATGATGCCTGATTTGGATGCGATCGCGAGGCTTTTAAATCCCCATCCAGCGTATCAAGCCACCGTTGTTTCGGCCTGCCTTTTGGCAGCATGTTGTGGGTGGAGCTGGACGGCGGGCATGTTGCCAAAAGCTGCAAGTGTCCTGAGCTCGAAAGGATGCGAAATGCAGTGTCATGAGCTCAAAAAAACGCTTAATGCAGTGTCATGAGTTCAAAAAGGCGCTAAATGCAGAAACTGACGTTGATCCAATTCATCTTCCATCACTGTAGGATCGCTCAAAACAGATCAAATCCCAGAATCAGAGATTCAAATGGCTAAAATAAGCAAACCCTGCAGGAACCCTAGCATTAATGTATGGGGAGGTAATCCTACAGGTGGGGTAGCTTTGTTGGCATGCTGGGACCAAGCCATGCAGGAAAATGTGTGCCCAAGTAGGTTCGTATTGGCAAAAAATATACGCTGCTCCTCCAAGCCTGACATCGGCTGAATTTGAGGACATGATGGAAAGATTGTTCTTGAGCGCAAAAGGATGGAAACCAAAAGTCATCGCTGCATTGCATGGGCTATAATTTGATGAAGCTCATTCACGGATACAAGAGGCTTTACCTCTTGGAGGTTTTCGCGCAGTTAGACATTATTTTAGCTGCCGATGGCTAAGTTAACACTTACCGGGGGCTCCAGTTCAGTTGTCGATTTGGCTTTTGTCAATCCTTCACTAGCTTCCGATATGTTCTGGAATGTCACTGAACACTACACCCACAGTGATCATCAGGCAATGGTGTGAAGAACAAGCCAGGCTGTTAGAGACCTACTTGTGCAAGAATGAGGAGAACGTCAGGTTTTCCTATGAAAGCAATTGACGACACTATATTAGGCGCTCGCTCGAAGAGAGCGCTCCATATCATGGAGTGCATCACAACGGCATGCTACTCATCAACGCCTAGATCCTATGCTTTAGAATGCAGTAGAAGGCCCAACTGCTGGCGGAATAGTGAACTATCTGATCTTCGGTGGGCGGGCGTTATAGAGCCAGTCTAGCGGCCCAGAGAGCAGTAGGTAGGATTGACCAGGAGATAAATTTAAAAAAAACTAATGCTAGCCGTGTAGCGAAGAAATAGAAGCTGCATGAAACAACTATGCACAGAGGCGGATATAGATGAGGAAGCATCTACAGGGTTGTAATTAAAAGATTCAAAGGTCATGTAGTACTGCAAAGTATACGTCCTTACCTCCTTTTGAGAATTTTTCAGGGTATATCTCTTCAGGAGTGTACCAGCATTTACAATCTGCAGTTACTTTTAGATATGGCTGAATACCCCCAGTAACGACGAAAGAGGTACAAGAGATTTGCGGTAGGCAAGGAGACAACAAAGCACTGGGCATCAATGGTATACTAAATAGAGTTCTTAAGCTGGCTCTTAAGCCGAGAACAGAAATATTTGTGAAGTTGTTTTAAGCATGCTTGGTGGATGGGATTTTTTTCTGGGACATGGAAACGGTAAAGGCTAGCTTTCTTGCGTAAACCTAAGCCTCCCAGTGAAACATCCTTGTACAGACTTATTTGCCTATTGGAAGGGAAGGGAAGAGAAAATACTGGGATGAATAATTTATAACAGATTTACCTCGGCTATACAGAGTCTGGGGAGCTCATCGGATTGATAATTCGTCTTCCGTAGGGTCAGATCAATCATCGACGCCACTAAACTGGCCACTGGCTTAGCTGGAAATGCACCTATTGCGCGATTAATTACTCCTGACGTACAGCATAGCCTTGCGATATATACCAAGGGTATGCAGACGGGCAAGGATAGTCTTTCCTCCGAAAGCGAGTAGAATGGATCCTCCTCAATCAAAATTTTTCAGACCAATCTGTCTAACATCGTTCATACTTAAAACAGTGGCGAAGGCCGTAGGCAACTATATTAGAACTTACGTTCTAATGCATAATCCCTTAACTACAACCATATCAGCAGACTTGCCGTAAGCTTATCAACTGACAAATGTACATAGTACAGAATGCTACAGAAACAAAGCAAATAGCACTGTGTGCATTTCTGGATATCGAAGGAGCGATCGATAACACATCACATACAAAGATACGAGATAATCTAATATGCAAGGGGGTGGAAGACACCCTGACCTTCTGGATGGGTAGAATGTTAGAGAGTCGAAGTGTGGACAGGTACAAATTCTATGGTCATGAACGCTAGCCAAGGTTGTTCATGAGGCGGGGTTATAAGCATTCATGTGGGCCATGGTAGTTGATAAACTCTTAGGAGACCTAACAAACACTGGAATACAGGTCCAGGGTTACGCTGATGATATTGTTTTAATCTGCAGGGGCGAGTGTGAGGATACCTTATGTGACAGAATACGAACTGGATTGCGAATCACTAGTATTTGATGCAGGAAGGGGGGGGGGGGGTCAATTCAGCGGAGGCCAATATAGAGTCATTCACTAAGAAGCGAAAGCTCTATCAGCTGAGAGCCATTAGGCTACAGGTCAAATTTTTTGGAATCACACTGGATAAGAAATTACTCTTGAAGACAAATGTTAAAAACATATGTCGGAAGCCAAAAAGGCTTTGATGCAGGTAGGGAAAAATGGGGATGTTCAATGAGAATGGTGCACTGGATATACACTGCAATAGTAAGACTCATGATTACCTCTGCGGGGTAATATTGGCAAGAAGAACGGAAGCACAACAGCCTGGGAGTTACACAAACTTCAAAGACTGGCTTGGTTGTGTATCAGTGGGACGGTGGCAACATTCCCAACGGCATCCCTAGAGGTCCTTTTGAGATTGACTCCTCTCCATCTGTACATTCAGATGTAGGTAGAAGTACCCGTGAGTCGAGGAACTGCCTAAATCGAAGGAAAATTGATATTCTTTCCAGACGGCGGCATCTCGAATTACTTACTTTCACTTCGATAACAAGTTTAAAACATGTTGGAGCTACTGGTAAATTGGAAGAGCGTGACATTGATATACGGCTTAAACCAGCAACTGATTACCTGGCACACTGACGGATCACTTGCAGCAGAGCGAGGATGTGTAGTGATCATTGGTCCAAGAAAAGGCACTTTAAACCAATGGATAAGCACATCAGCATATTCCGGACGGAAATATATGCCATAGAGAGATGTGCCTCCTTTAATCTCCAAAGGAACTACAGGGGGCAGAACATTGTTATTCTGATTCGCGGCCATGCGGCGTTCGAGGCAATTAGATCCAACCAGGTGAACTCTAAAATGGTATGGAAACGCCTTAAGAGACTGAATACGTTCGGCTCGCATAATAAAAACTGCATACTCTAGGTTCCAGGCCATGTTGGGTGGGAAGGCAATGAGGAGGAGGAAAGGTGCAGCTGCACCGCTATACGGGCCAGAGTTATTCTGTGGAGCCAAAAATGGGTTCATGGCCACGACATTGAAAAATGGGGAAACTTTACTTGGCGAACTTACCAGGAATGGGACAGTCCAGGGTGTTCATGAGGGAATACGAACAGAAGCGCCCAAAGGAATGCTTAAACCTGGCCAAGAAGAGCCTTTGGATCATAATGGAAATACTCACTGATCATTGCAGGGTGAACTATTACCTGGGCAAGGTAGAGATATCTATGCTACTCTCTGTAGATTCTGTGAGGAGAGTGAGGAAACCTCTTCTGACGTTCTGGGACTTTGTTTGGTACTTGGTTAGTAGGTTAAGACACCTGGGAGAATATTTAATACCAGATTCCAGGTTGAAACATTTGGAAGTAGGGAACACAACACAGTTTCTATCGGTTACTCGACGTGCTGTAGTTTATAGGTACAATATTAGCAGTAAAGGGGCACAATAATTCTTTTAGGACGCAGTGCGACTTTCTTCCCAATATTATTATTGAACCCTCCTGTCGCACTTCTGGGAAATATACTTCTTATCCCTAGGCATCGAACCGATCAATCGGCACCTTTTTGAAGGTTATGGCTCAGTTTACCTTTTGTGTCTGCAGAAGTTCCGACCCTCGAAATTTCCCTTACGTACCTTAATTATTCTAGTAACACCAGCTTCTTCTCGTATATGGTCGTGGGCCACAGTCATATGATAATGAATTTGTAAAATTAATAGAGGCTATGGGCCTCAAAAGCAAACTAGGAAAACAAGATGCACGGTTTCATCATCGTTTGTCTGCTTGATTGGAGCAGTTCTGAAAAGCAACTTCATTTTATGACAAATAGCAGGAATCTTCTCATCTAAGCATGCCCTAGTGAGATATTTCAAAGAAATGTCACCATCAAATTCGAATTTTAAATATTGTTCATAATTATAGATTTAAAAATATATTTTATTCGTTTATGATATTCACTTTTCATATATTTTAGAAAAGATTTTATAGAACTTTGAGGTCGAAATGTTTAAATGCCAAAAGGTTCCGGCAGAAAGACACAAAGCTGCGCTTTTACATTCCTTAATATTTTCATAGCGCTTGAAATTGTGCTCGGTATCACTGCGATTGCTCTGAACGAATATTTCAAACATACAATATCGAAGCATGTTGGACATAGCGAGGGTAGTGAAATAAGGACATTGCTCTTCTTTATGGAAGTTTACGGGTTGCATCTAATTGTTTTCTATGGATGTGGATTTTTGATTGTAACGAAATTCAGAAGGGAACCATACACAGCGCATTTGCTCACTTTGTTAAAAATTTGGCACATCTTCATATTTGTCCTTTCCGTCGATGGATTTCTGACTACTTGGGTGCTCTTTAATTCTGTTCAGCCATTGATGTGTGCCGTGGAATTATCCTTGCGTCGAGGTATTGAAGTTTACTACTCGAACCCGGAATGGCGGATAATCTGGGATGATATGCAGTACCATCAGCAATGCTGTGGGGTGGAGAGCTATAAGGATTGGCAAACAACATCTTGGATTGAATATGAATACGAGGACAATATGGCAATGTACCAGGAGGAGTAAGAAACTTTAGTTAAATATTTAGCAAAATATCTTCTTTTTCTTCAGCCTTTGTCCCGTTCACAAGCGGGGTTGGCTCGTCGTGATCGGCTTCGCCATTTGGCTCTATCGAATGCCTGATTTGGGTGCAATCTCGAGGCTTTCAAATTCCCATCTAGCGTATCAAGCCACCGTTGTTAAGGTCTGCGTTTTGGTCGTTTACCATCGACTTCGTTGTTCACACCAATCTTGGCAAGTGAATTCTCGTTGGCACGAATTGCGTGACCATACCATCGAAGACGCCTCTCTCGCAACTTTTCAACGATCGCTGCTGCAACCCCATAAGGATCGCGGATATCCTCATTTCGGATGTGATCTAAACGTGTGACGCCACTAGTCCAACCTAACATCTTTGTCTCCATTATCGTAAGACTCGGTTCTTTGTCTTTTATAGTCGGCCAACACTAAGAACCATAGAGAGCGACTGGACGGACGACATTGCGGTAGATATTAGATTTGAGACATTCGTTGATACGTCGATCACAAACAACACCAGTTGTGGTACGCCACTTCATCCAGATTGCGTTAATGCGTGAAGCAATTTCATAACGCAGTTCTCCATTGGCTGATAGCGTTGACCCGAGGTATTTAAATCGCTCAGTTCTGGGCAGATCACTGCCGCTGACAGTGATTGTGCCTGTTTCATGGTGATCGGTCGTCAAAAATTCAGCTTTGTTAAAATTCAATCTGGGACCGTGTTGCATGAGGCGATCATTCCATTTTTGGACAGGTTGCTCGAGATCATTTTTGCTATCAGATGCTAGGAAAACATCATCTTCATAAAGCAGTGTGTAGGGTGCTGGACGTTGGATATCCCGCGTGACGGTGTCTATAACAAGAACAACGAGGAGTGGTGAGAGGGCGCTTCCTTAATGAACACCAACAGAGACACGAAGCGGTTTTGATACACCCACAATACTTCGAACTTTACTTTTCGAATCGTGGTAGAGCAATTGAACCCAGCGCACGAGTGCTTCTGGCACGAAGTGTTGTCGTAAAGCATACCAGATGAGTTCGTGTGGTACATGATCAAACGCTTTCTCTAGATCCAGAAGGGCAATGTAAAGAGGGTGATACTTCTCACAGTGTTTCTCCATGAGTAACCGCGCAATGTCGTCAGGTCCTGTTGCTTTCCCCGACTTCATTTGTTTTATTGCCTCCTCGACTTCAGTTGCGCTGACAGGTGGAACTGCTCCAAATGTCGGCAATGATTGTGGAAGTGGAGGATGAGCAAATTCTTCAGTTGAAATCTGCTCGAAGTATTCTCGCCATCTATCCGTTTATATATTTAGCAAAATAAGTAAATTGATATAGGCTTCCTAAGCCAGTACATTGACAGTTGAATTGAGTTTAATTTTTCAAATGAGACTAAAATTCAAATATTTCAAAAATCTCCTTAATTTTAGACCAACTGAAACTAAACTCCTGTCCTTGACACCGTACAGTTGCTGCAAGAAAAATATAGGTTGTCTGGAAAACTACATCCCTCAAGCTTCTGAAGAACGTATGTCTATGGATTTGCCGACGTTGAATTTGACTGGCATTAATCAGACAGGATGCATGTTTATGATCCAAAATGAGTATTACTTAGCGCTTTATGCAGAGCTTATAATTGCGATCCTTGTCTTCATCCTTCAAGTAAGCCAATAAAATAACCAAATGTTAAAATGAAAGATTGCCTTGGAATATATTTTTTTTCCGTTTTATTGGCTAAAATTATCTAATTTAAACAAATCCGTATTTCGGGGACCAACTGTCCCCTTCTTCAGTGTTATTATCTTTTAAAAAAATTTTCACCATTTGGGTTTTTTATAGCTGTTCTTGTGATTGACCCCGAAAAATATCTTCCAAGGCAATCTTTGATTTTAAAACTTTGGCTAGCAAATTACCTCCTAATCCAAACTATGAATAGGACAACCAAATGTTGCAAACATACCTTTCATAAACCTCCTTACAGGTGCTAATTCTGCTGGTAATGAGAATTATATTTCTGCGAAGTGATTTTTGTTTTCCCCTGCAAAAGGTCAATTCTGAGTGCCAGACGACATTTATTGTGGTAATTAAAGAAGAAAATTCTCAATTAATAAAATTATATTTAAAACAATTATTTTATTGCAGACCTGTCCTCCGAAAGACTTGCCGGAGAGTGGATATTGCCCAGTACCAATAATATGCCCTGAAGAAGATGATGAGCCTTGTCCCAGAAAAACTGGAGGGGCTAACGCTCGAAGATCTCCATGTTGTTGCAGAGAAGATGAGTGCGCCCCGTTACTCATACATTGAAGTAGAACATCAGAAGTCAAGCAATGTTGCTTTTTAAGGTAGTTTTATTCTCGGATATATGTATATATTCATCGATGTTTTGAATTTGAGTCCGACTTTATTAAAATAACTCAATACCGTAACCTTTTTGAAGTCTATTTTTAATTCGGCTGTCTTTCCTGTAAAATCACATCAAATTGTTGTTGAGGGGATCCACTCGAATCGACTACCCCGAATCATGTTGACTCTGAAGCAAGAGGGCGTAGTAGTCAAGGACCAGGATACGTTTCTTTGCCTTGCCCACTGCAAAGCAAATTTTGATCTAAGTTTCCCATTAGCATAGCGTCACAAAAGTTCATAATTGTCTAGGGACGGATACTAAAAATCCTTTAGATAGTGAGGAAACTGGATTTCAAACGATGGATCGCAGGCGCAAACACCAGAAAAATTCAATTTAAGGTGCCCCGAGGAAAAATTAAATGGTTCATTCAAAGCTTAAGCTGAGTTCCATGATGAGCTTTCTGCAAATCAAAAGAGTAGTAGTACTTGAAAGGAACGTTAACGAAACACTATGTTCATTGGCATTGGAGCAAGTTAGTGTCGTCAAATCATTTTCATTCACTACCGTTTCGAATGCCTGTGTGGCAAGACCTCATTCACGAGCTTACCAATACAATAACCCTTGCTCTTCTTTCTTCTTTTTCTTCAGCCTTTGTCCCGTTTACAATCGGCTCGTAGTGATCGGTTTCGCCATTTTTTTCTATCAAATGTCTGATCTGGATGCAATCGTGAGGTTTTCAAATCTACATCGAGCGTATCAAGCCACCGTTGTTAAGGCCGGCCTTTTGGCCGCTTATCATCGACTTCAATGTTCAGGCCAAACTTTGGAATAAATTCTCGTTAGCGCAAATTACATGGCCATACCATCGAAGAGGCTTCTCTCGCAATTTCTCCACGATCGGTGTAACTGCGTATCGACCGCGGATATCCTCATTTCGAACTCATTTCCATTTCCAGCGCAACACTTTCGTCTCTATTACTGCAAGACGCCGTTTATCGTCTATAGTCGTAATAATTGGTCAACATTCAGACATTGCGGTAGATTTTAGATTTGAGACGTTCGTTGATACGTCGATCACAAAGAACACCAGTTTTGGAACGCCACTTCATCCAGGTTGCGTTAATGCGTAGAGCAATTTCATAACGCAGTTCTCCATTGGCTGATAGCGTTGATCCGAGGTATTTAAATCGCTCAGTACTGGGCAGGTCACTGCCGCTGACAGTGATTGTGCTTGTTTCATGAGGATCGGTCGACGAAAAATCAGTTTCAATCAGATTCAATCTGAGATCGTGATGCATGAGGCGATCATTCCATCTTTGGACGAGTGCTGGAGATCATTTTTGCAGTGTATAGGGCGCTGGGCGTTGAATGTCCTGTGCGACAGTATCCATAACAAGAACAAAGAGGAGTGGTGAGAGTGTGCTTCCTTGATAAACACCGATAGAGACACAAAGCGGTTTTGATACAGTCGCCACACTTCGAACTTTACTTTTTGGATCGTGGTAGAGCAATTCAACTTAACGCACGAGTTCTTCTGGTACTAAGTGTACTACTAAGTGTGTAGAGCATACCAGATGAGGTCGTTTGACACAAGGTCAAACGTCTTCTTTAGATATAGAAATGCAATCTATAGAGAGCGATGCTTTTCACGGTGTTTCTTCATGAGTAACTACGCAGCGTGTATTGTTTTAGTAATCCCACAGTTCTTGACAAATCTGGCTTGATTCACAGTTAATTCAACGATTTCGCGAATACGGTCAAAAATGTGTTCAAAAATCTTCATGGTATTGGAAAGTAAACGGATCGGACAGTAATTTGAACATTCTGCTGGACAACTTTTCTTTCCATATTGGAACTGTGGTACTTTCTTGCCAGTCAGGTGATGATCTTCTTTCTGCCTTTCTGAATAACCCGATTAAAGAATTCACTGAGCCGCCGGATTGGGTCTCAGCTCTTCAGTTTCCATACGTTCGTCAGGTCCTGTTGCTTTTCCCGATTTGTTGCATCATCGAATTCAGTTCCACTGACAGTTACGTTTTACATGGAATTGCTCCCAATGTCGACAATGGCCGTGGAAGTGGAGGAGGAACAAATTCTTCAGTTGTAATCTGCTCCAGAAATTCTCGCCATCTATCCGTTGCGAGTCGCCGCTCGGTAAGCATTCCTGTTATTAACGGAACAGAAGTATTCGAAATGCTGTGTGCGTTCGTGTCGGCTGTTGACAAGTCGATACAAACTGGACTCTCGCCATCCCGAGTGTCCAGTTTAACGTAAAGATTTTTGTAACTGACCGCTCAGGTGACAGCGATCGCCTTTTTGCTTCCCGGTAGTCATTTTCACAAATTTGCCAATTGGCCAGTGTTTTATCGTCGAGAAACTTGCGGTAGAGACGTTTCTTTTCACGACCTTCCTTTCAACATCGTTATTCCAAACCCAGTTATTTCGTTTGATGAACCGTTTACCTGACTTGGTGACCCCGAGGATTGCATAGGCCACTTTGTGAACCGTATCTTTAATTTGGTGCCACGTTGTCAGAAGGCATCTTTCTCGGCATCAGGTCAACCTGTCTGTGGTGCATACGTGGTGAAGAAGTGAATGGTGCGTTCAGCAGATATAATGGTGTTGCTTCGTCAACCGGTCATTAAGTCGTTCGCCTTCTTTAATGACGTCATGGAAACCCTCTCAGATGACAATGAGGGTATAGGCTACCAAATAGAGAAGTTCATAGTCATTTTTACCGCGGGCATTCTATGTCGCAGCTTTTGGCCCCAGACCATCGGGTTTTTTCTAAAGCGCAGATATCAATGCACCTTTTCTGAAGGACTCTTGCGAGTTCCTCGGTCTTTCCAGTTAGGGTACTAATATTTTGCGTGCAGACACGTATTCGTTTTGCTAGGACTAACTTACCTACGTAGCATTTTTCCGAGTCTTGCTACTCGATCCAATCATGTTGTTTTTAACGACACCTTCATTGGTTCCCGGTGCCCGGTATGCATAGATCCGATCACTCGAACTGGGGCCAAGTCAGCTTCGTTCACGTCTCTAGTTTCCCTTTCTTCCGCCTGTTCCGTAAATGGTGTAGGAGAAGTTACTAGCACGTAGGATTCACTCTGTAGTGCCTGCACCAGTGCAAACCTCCATACAGCGTTCCGCCACTGTGTGCACTATCCTCCGCGCGCAGCTCCATTGTGGGAGAGCGCACAGAAGATGCTGCAATTTGTTCTATATTGTGTGAGTCGAAGACCATCATTGATCTTCGCTCTCAAAATGGAGATGACCTTTCTAGGAAAAAGTGGAGTACCATATGGTGACTTCCCCTGAGCGCATTTAGACTCTTTTGGTCCAGTTCGAAAACCACGCTGAAAATCTCCACGTTCGTAGATTTGTCCTTCTTGGCAGTAATGAATTTTCCCCTGTAGTGTTCGCAGTCCATGCCCGGGTTCTGTTCACCCAACACGCGGATGATGTTCTCTGCCTTCCTTTGTGCAGCTCAGTGTTGACAATAGTGAACTTGTCTCGACCGTAACAACTCATAGTCGGAATTACCTGCTGGAGCCATTTTAAGGCAGCCTCATCAGTGCACGCCCATCGCGAAAACCTTGATTGTTAAATCGTGACTTCGTTCCAGGCTCCAGCATTTTTCTCGACGGGGATTCCCGGAGGATGGTAAATTGTTCCGCTGACATTTTGACATCCTAGGAGGAAACTTCCACGGCAGCAGTCAGAAATGAGGCTGCAGCTTGCGCATACGTCCTCTTCCTTCCGGCCTTCGTGTCGGTCTTCCCCTTCAGGGACCGACTTTATTAGAATTTTTCTCGCTGATTTGATCGCCTCCCGGTACACCGGTCCTAATCTCCGCGGGACACGTAGATATACGTCCTGGTGCGGAGCACAATAAAGTGTTGGCGACCACAGATGTGTTGGTCTTACGCTTCTTGAGCGCATTACGGCTGATAGAAGAGTCTGGTACGTCCAGTGTGGATCCCACCGGGGTTACCAGCTTATCCCCACCTTCCGCCGATGATTTCGCGGTCGGCCGGCCGCAGTCGGATTTCCAGTTACTCCCAAGCATGCCTCCTACACATTTATCCATAGAGGGTCATGAATGTGGTGAGGCCTCATGATTGCTCATGGTCGCGGGCGGATTCGAAGTTTGCGATTTCTTACCACTTGTAGAGTTCAAATTATTAGTTTCCATATTCATGTTTTGACACCTTTAAGGAAGTAGTAAACTACTGCAGGCTCCCCCCCCCCCGCCCCCTAAACAAGGTGGTGTCCGAGAGCGAGCCCAGCGCAGGGTACTGCTTGATAAAAGAGAATTTGCTATTGCGCTGGTCGGGAAGCGGAAGATGCCGATGATTGAAATGATTTCAAAACTATAAACTAAACCTTTCGATGGTCCAGTGAACGTTAACTTCTCATACACGGTGATGAAGAACTGGTCCTTGACCGTATTTCATCCGGTAAGTATACTCCTCTCGGGGATGAATGGCTAATCACCGTAATATGCGGATCTGGACTGTTCCTCCAAGCAAAAGAGAAATCAAAGGTTGATCCATTTGTATATCTAGGAAGCATGTTTTCTGCCGACGGTGGCATTGAACTAGCTTTCGCCGCACGCATTAACAGTTCTAAATCCGCTTTCGCTGCCCTGCGTAGGTGTGGTTGACGCACTATACCTCAACGAGGAGGGAACTTAAACGCATTTCAGGTAACCGCGAGCGATAGCGCATAGGTGTGGTTGAAAGGAAACCATGTATTCATATATCTGTTTTCTGCTGGGAAACTCCAAGTTCTCAAAGACTTGTGGGATGAGCTGCAACTCCAATGTATAATTAACATTTCACTCGGCGAAGTTCGTTCCAATTCGGCAAGGTTTGTTCACATACAGCATTTCACACAGCTCCTTCTTCTCGAACACACTCTTTGATTTTTACAAAAAAACCGACACTGGATTGCAAGCAAAACACCCTGTCCACACGTTGCGAGTGTTTGTTGATGGTTGGCAATTGTGTGGACGCGCCAGATCGCCAACAAACGCTAGCAACCACGCCAAATACTCTCTGCTAAGTCTGAATCATCGGCGCACCGCAATACAACGGTAATAGTCGGTTATGATGCTTTACGAGTTGGAGGATTGGTTCAAGCGCGATTGACTGTGCTTCAACCTTCGAACCCGAACAAACACCTGTGCATCAGAACAAGAAACATCAGCCTGTTTCAGTACATATTTAAGTGACAAACGTTGTGATGGAAGAAGTACTTATAACTTTTACGAGCGTGATGACGTGAGGCGGTGCGGAAAGTAATATCCGAGTTGGCAATGCAGTCCATCAGGCAATTGCAGAGTTTGAAAAGAGTACACATATCAAGGAAGATACGGCGTTGCTGCAAGGAGAAGAAATTGAGAGTGCGAAGCCGTGATGGATAGTTAACTCGTGGAAGGTTTTTTTTATAAGAGGAAGTCCGGGTGAATTTGCGGATGCGGAAGGAGAACCAGATTTCACAGCAATATTCAAGGATGTTTCCGACGAGGGAATTGAAGAGCGTAAAGAAGGACTGAATTGAGGAAAAGCCTCCTCCTCCGACGTAGGATAAAACCAAATATTTTGGAAGCTCTATTGATGATGCCAACGAAGTGGGAATTGAATCGTGTCTACGCTATCCTTACGTCTTGAGATTTGAGTTTCAATGGCACACTAAAATCAAATAGGTTCTTTTCCGCGTGGAAGCATTAACTGGGGGGATTTCGAGTTATTACTACATTTCAACAGATCCGCGGCCTGACGATAAAGATTTTGTTTCTGGTTTGATCTGCAGGAATCGCCGGTAAATTAGAAGTGCATTCGAAAACTGTTTGGATGATCCCGAGGTTTTCTGCTATGGTTCCGGAATTCCGGCCCCCTTTTCCAAAATGCTGTACTCCAGAGCTCAATCCCACTCATTCATATTATGACGTAACACCGAAAGTTACCGTTTTAAACCAATCCGATTCATTGACTTTGATAAACACGGATTTGATTCCAACCACTTTAGGCATTAGGGATTTCCAGAATTATCCAATAAGTGGAAGCAACAGCTTTGAAGACGCTGAAAAGGCGACCTGCCAAGATAATTTGTTCGATGGGGCTTCACCAGGTATTATGCAAGTTAGAATTGTGTTGAAATATTCCTTTCATTTCATAAGCTGCTGGTCGTAGTTTCCTACCGTTAGTGTCCTTTGACCACACTATTGAAAGAGTTACAACAAAATGCAAATTGAACATTAGCGAAATCACTTTTATCTAAACTAGCTTCCACTCTTATTTTTGTTTAACTATTTCGTTATCATTAAGAAAATATTTTTCTCTAAAATTTTACACTTTCCTCTTCTTAGAATTAGTTGAAGTTGAAGAATTTTGAAATGGCGCATTGTTGCAGGATATAGTCTTGCAAAGTTTCCGTTTTCAATACAAACACTACTGCAGTATTTCCTCCATAAAAAGGAATAAACTAGCTATTGATGATGGTGATACCTTTCTCTGGAGGTTACTAAAACATTCTTTCATAGAAAATACATTTCCGATATGTGTATCACAATCTGGATGATGGTTTTTAAACATGTAAATTGCTACCTTGGACGATTAATATTATTAGTTTCATAATGCTAATCATCCAATTTACATATAGCTCATATCATTATCATTTACATGATTAACCTACGAATAGTATGCATATTTTCAAGAACGATGCTGGCACTCCAACCCATATAGTTTGCTTTTTGTTAAGAACAGGCACCTATCGATAGATACCCAGTCTCCATATATAAATTGATATTCCAAACGCATTCTTGATGTACTGCTTCCTTAACAATTTGCTTTTCATAAGAAACAATTTGACGCTCAAACTCGAAGCATTTCTAGTCAATTGACCGCCTGAAGAAGCTACCGAACAGCAGCTACCTCATCACCTGGTTATTCGATTCTAATTTTCATTTAACGGTTCATATTCCTTTTGTGCGTTTTAAACATATCTTTCTGTCACCGTCATGAGTGTTCTTTATCTGGCCTCACTTTCTCCTCTATCTGTTCGTGCTCTGAAAACAATGATTGTGTTTCTAGTGGTCATACCAAATTTGCATGCTGTCAACATAAGTGTCGGTTCATGCTTAGTTCAGGTGAACGAAATGTGCAACAGTGAATTCATAAGGTTTTATCTGTCGTCAAGTATGCGACCCCGTTCCGAGGCTATTTTGCTGGACAACCAGAAACCAGAACTTCCGGATTGGGCACCAGTTGGAAATAATTTGAAGGTGTTGATTCATGGCTATGCTGGCGGGATTAAGAAGAACCAAATGAAAGCTGTGGAAGATGGTAAGTGGCAGTGAAGGCTTGTCTTAATGTTAATAGTCATCATCACCAACCGCGCATCAACCGGTATCCGGTCTAGGTTTGCCTTAATAAGGAACTCCAGATATCCCGGTTTTGCGCCGAGGTCCACCAATTCGATATCCTTAAAAGCTGTCTGGTGTCCACCCATGCCATCGCTCCATCTTAGGTAGGGTCTGTCTCGTCTTCTTTTTCTACCATATTGCCCTTATAGACTTTCCGGGCTGGATCTTCCTCATCCATACAGATTAAGTGACCCGCCCACCGTAACCTATTGAGCCTATGTTAGTTGATGTCTCAATCAAATGCTAGCTCTATTTAAGACGATGGGAATATGTAGAGTATTGTCAGCACGAATATATAACATTTGAACGGCAGACCCACCTTATTAGAGCGGCAGACCCATCTTATTAAAGATTTTTTCAGGAATATCTAGGGATTGATTTTATATTGGTACAAGATCTGCAATTTCTTGCGTGGTGGGGACGTTTGCAAGGACTTCCGTGGCGGTTGACACAATAGTGCGAAATCTAAGATATGTTTCAAGCCGAATTTATTTCTGTCTCTTAAGAGATATGCTTTTTTCAAATAAATATTACCATTGAAATCTTTCATTAACAAAACAAATTCTCTGCGCAGCTGATGAAAGGAATCCAGGCAAAGTATATCTCAAGGTCAATAAAATCGTTTGCTAAAGTTTTTTAATATATTCTGACACAGATGATTCTTCTCAATGAAAATATCGTGAAATGGTAACTCAAGTAATAATAACTTGACATCTGGAATTAAACAGAGGATGATAACCAGATTCTATTAAACTTTCATTCTCTCATCCATATGTGGTTGGAAGCAGAATCGAATTAAATCATTTATTCGCTAATTCCATTTCTATCTAAGTCACTATTTGACAGTTGAATTTCTTTATTTGTTTTGTTTGCATCTTTCGTCGAACGTTCCCACACTTCACGAATGTCATCTTGTTAAAATTTATATAATTGCCTGCATATATCAAGATCACTGAGGAATGCGTGGATGAATCGATAAATATAGTAAATTAAAGCCCTTAATATTCAGTACCAGCGAGTATAACAACGACTTAACGAATTTTCGATGTCTCAGAAAAGGATGACAGGTACGCAGTATCATGATTCTTGCTTCCACTTACAGAAATGTATATTTACTTTACAAACCAAAAGTAAACTTATTAGTACTTTGGAAATCTCGGAGAACTATGATTTTTCCCAGTGAAGTAAGGAATATTTAAGGGCTATTCCTGTAGTCTTCACATACAAAGGAAGATTTAAAGAACTATTGGTTCAAAGCCGTCGATAATGATAATAGTAAAAGAAGAGATGGTTTGAATAAGAGCTCACTTGTTAAGTTGATAGTTAATCCACGTTATGTTTTATCATTGGTTCTATTTCCGTTTGCAATGGCCGATAAAGGATTCTGCATAACTTAGCGAAACCCGGACATAGTGGAAGGAGTTTCAAAAAGGATTTGAAAAATGTATGCCTACCAGGCTGGGTGGTGACTTTATGCAATACTTACCTGCATAGGACATCTAATGATTTTGTTGCCCTCTGTGGCATATGGGTTAGCTGCAAAGAAAATATGGTCCCGGGTGGTAATTATGTGGGCTCCACTATTATTTCATTAAAATTTCGACATTGAACGCCGAAGAAAACTCCAGGTCCGCTGGAAATGAGTGGAGCGAGTGACACGAATTACAACGAAAGCTTTCCTTGGCTTGGATTGTTGATATAAGTGATAGCATGAAATCAAGTAAAACATTTCATTGTTGAGTCCTTTTCTGTGGCAGAATTACAGAATAAAAGAAATTACGACATGTGAGACTTTGATGGGATAGAAATCAGTACGTTGCAATCGACATCTATCTATTCTATCTATCGAGTATCGAGATGAAATAACTATTGGCCAATAGAGAGAGAGAGAGATTACAACGCAAAACATATTCACTGGGGCTCTAGACTAGTCAATCCAAAAGATAAGAAGCTTTAGAATATTTTGAACAGCATAAAGGAATACTATTTCATTTCCTCTGGGCATACAACTTACTGGCCTATCGGCTACTGAAAAACTCCTAATCTAATCATTCGGAATTACGAAAAATATTCAAAGGGAAATGATTTCAGCTGGACCGTGCTACCAGTTCTCATCCGATCACTATGCTTTTATCATACACTTGATCAGACAGCTTTCCAGACGAAGCGAACAAATTCTAATAAAGAAATCTAAAAACCGGTTGAAACATCGGAAACATATAAGTTCTCACTTAGCCAATAGAATAAATCTGAATAAAAAGCGTGGTATTGACCTAGCTATTGAAAGTTTTACCAACACCCTGTTCATGACTGCACGACTATTCACAAAACCAAACCAAACAGTAACCAACAGATGCAGATCCTCAGCGCGTATCTTAGCGATGATCCACAAAAAAAGAAATTTGAGACGTGCATGGCAAATACATTGTCCGTCAAGATTAAGAGCTGAACTATCAGAGGCAATAAAAGGCCTACGAAAAGTTCTGACTGATAAAAACCAGCAGAATATGTAAAATTCCCCCAGAGATTAAACATCCACAGCGGACACAAATGCTCTTTGGAAAAGCTTGTAGAAATCTGAAAAGCCGAAGCAACATTCACCACCTTTGCGCCTAGGTAATTATGACTGAGCCCAAAGTGACACTGAAAAGAGTGCTGCACTAGCGACTCATTTAGAAAATGCTTTTACACCCAACTCTGGGTCCGGATGGCTTAAGTGGTTAGAGCGCTGGACTGTCGTAGCGGAAGGTCGCCGTTCAAATATCGCTGGGGGCAGAGGAATTTGTTACCGTGACTGGATATCGGGCACCAGTCGACTCAGCTGTGAATGAGTACCTGGGTCAAATCAGAATAATAATCTCGGGCGAACGCAATGCTAACCACATTGCCTGTCACAGTGCACTGTGATATACCGTTACGGTCTTGAATGAAGTGCGCTAGCACACTTCAAGGCCTTGATTCAATATGGATTGTTGCGCCAACGATTATTATTATTATTATTATTTTACACCCAACCCAGTGAAAAACAAAGTTCAACTTTCGCGATGCTCACCCTCATCTGCTAGAACGAACCTCCTTGACTTGGCGCAGGTGATGACCCTTCACCATCTGAAGTCAGCGGCTTTTAAGTAGTGTGAGTGGATTTCACCCTTGACAGTCCCTAGCGGACCACCGATTGTATCTACAGACCAATAGCCAAGAGCAGACCCCTGCCTGATCAATATGTCGGCCCGCTCTTTTCGTTCTATGCTCCTAAAGCTGGGAACCAACAAAAAGTTTACTTAGAGCGTGTCTCTATAATGTCCTTGCACTGATCCAACTTTTTAAACAGTAATAACGTAATGAAGTAACTGTGAACCCGTGGATTGTGTGGGGTGCCATGGCCATTTTTTGGTTCTAGCAAGCACTTGCTGATCTTTGGGATTTAGTATTTTTCGGCTTCCAAACATCGCACTCAAAATCCTTGATCGGTTGACGTGTATTCGACGAACAGGAATTCAATTGTAAGGATAAAGTGATTGCAGCAGGTTTATGGCCGGAAGAAGTCATTCAGAGATGCTAGTAGTTGATGTAACAAAGGATCATATGGGAGGATAGATTGTTGGTTTTATCAATTGTGGTTCGGGTTGCGTTGACGAGTATCATACGAACATAAAACATTTTAAGAGGGGAATTTCTCGAAACCAATGGAATAAAAAAATTCTTGGGCAGTTTGATAGGCGGAATAATTTAAATCTTGGCTATAATGTTGGGACTGGCAAAAAGGAATAAGGATGACCAGACGACCGCAATTCTCTACATGCCCCTGCTTTTTAGCATTTTCCTAAAGTTTCTTTTAGCTTTTAACAAACTCCAAGTATCAACAATATTTTCTAAAGATGTCTATTATAAAAGAAGAGAAATCCAAAATAAAATTCTATGTGTGGCTGCAACCACTAACCATCACTCATATTGAAGACTCATTCATGCTGTTTTGTGTTAAAAGAGAAAGGACGTTTCGGAAGCCTAAACTGGCCTGTTTTGCGAGACGCGTTTCTTTCTTTATCTCTTCTTTAAGACTATCTCGAATGGATATATCATATGTGTCTTCACTGCTGTAATCTATCTTAAAATATCTATGCAAAACCTTTTTCGATATATGTACTCTGTTCCAAATTTATATTCACCTGATGGACTGCTCACTCTCTACAAATATTACTTACCACATGATTTCGTATAGTAGGGGTAGCAAAGCCACCTTCACGGGGCCCTTCGCGGAGCTCGAAATTTATTTCAAAACACCGATTCCGTCTGCTGCCGGTGAGTTGAAATCATAATAATTTTGTAACAGGCTTTGTGCTTAAGCAATGTACCACCAATGATAACCAGGTGGAAGTTGCAAAAAACTAAAAACCTCTCGTCGTTATTGTTATGTTTCCGAAAATCGTCTTCCTCCGTAATATGTCTGGGCAAACTGTTATCAAAACCCATCCTGGAATTCAAGTCAACAATCAAAATCACAGTTTCAGCTTTGGTAAGTCTTTCCTGGATTACAATCTTTGATCATTGAAAGCATCCTTCTCCTCTGTAGCGGAAGTTTCCGTCGGTGTATATCACACATATTGAAACACCTCTAATTTCAGACTGGAATTTCACAGTCAATAGCTTATAACCTGGTGGTTCCTTGGACATTGAGGCATGCTCTGCAGAAGTAGTTAGCTATAAGGCGACACAGGATTCACGCCTATTGTATTCAGGAAATCCTACTGAATTTTTTCCTGAATACAATAATGTGGTGCATGACGCGTAGGTCCCATTGCCGTCGGTCCCCGGTAATTTGTGTGAACTCTCCATGATTCTCTGAAAAGCTGGTAATCTTTCTCCATTAATCTGCACCACTCTGCACTCTGCACTCTGGTGTTGTCGTTCCTTCTCAATGTCTGAGCTCTCCAGAAAGCCGCCATTTCCGACTTCTGATTAAGATGGTGCAATAAACGTAAATGGTGCAGATGGCTTGAATGATCATCCGGGTTGACTCTATATAAGAGCATACCTCAGTGTCCCCCCAATAAAACAAATGGGAAGAGTGCAATGACCAATCAGGCTGAGAACCTTGATTTTATTGTTGTCATCTGACTTGGATTGCCTTCGTCTCACATTTAGAATCATTTAGCCAAGGTCTATGACTCGATGATAAAGTAAGTAAATGTCATGAGCGAAGTCGAGGCGTTTGAGGGAAACGACATAATTCCGATTAGGACAATAAAAACTATCGTTAACAAAATGCTCCCCTGTGGGGTTCGTTTTTCAATTTGAATTCTTCCAAGATTTTACCTCGATGCAGTATGTGGCATACATCGTTGGGTTAATAACCCGCAAATTCTCCGCAATAAGTTTCCTGCGGATACACTCCCTGTTCAAGCTATCAAAGGCTTCTTCGAAATCAGTGAAAAGCAAGCGAAGCGGAGATGTAAACTTCCCGCACTACTCCACAATAAAATTTGTTACTGTGGATCTCGCAGAAGCATTCAGACAGAAAACTAGTGAATTCCTCCAGGATTAGTGCTGACAAACTAAAGCATGCTTTTTTCAGAATCTTGACGACCATGCTCTTCTTTCATTTTCTGGGAAAAATTTGAGATTTACAAGATTTATAAATGAGTGGAAATAACAACTCTGCAGATACTGCAGGGGCTGTACGCAATGGTTCCACGAGGGAACAATCAAGCTTCATTGCAATTGACTACGTTTGTGGCAATTCCGGTTCTGTTTGGACGAGGAGTCTGTATCGCCATATTATAGTGGCTTGTCATTTTGTCCACAGGAAGTGGAACTTCACTGGATGCTGTATGATTGAGAATCATGGTGAAGCGCTCCTTCCAACTCTTCACCTATTCGTCATTGTAGATGAGAAATCTACTGTTAGCATCCCTTACAAGACAACCGAAAGGTTTACACCTGCAAACTCTTTTGTACTTCGGTATATGCTAATAAAACCGTTGCTATCTGTGGTAACTTCTCCAACGGTATAGTAGAAGTATTTTTGGCATGGCGTGCGCTATGCAACTTACTCATATTTTTGCACGATAACGGAGATTCAGTGCACCGTGTTTACGCCTGCTTGAAGCCAGTAACAGCTCACTCAGCCTTTGATTTCATTGATATGCCTTTTGGGGATTGCCGTCAAAATTCACCTCCACGGATCAGCTTCGATCTGGGCCCAGTGCTAGTCATCGTCTTCATATGGCGAGATGCTTAGAGTTTGTGCCGTTTGTGTCGACAACGGCTCGAATTAAATTAAGGAGGAAACCCTCTTTTCTCTTATAAGCGGGTGCAATAGCGACACGCCAAGGAATCTTAAGATGATGGTACTTTTTTCGGTCAATGTCAGCGCCTCTCATGTTGCAGACATGCTAAAGGGAACTCCTTAATATACTGTTGATGGCCCTAAATATGCTAAGATTGCGGCGAATCCTGTACCCGAACAGTGTGCTAGCTATGATATGGCGATGAAAATTACAGAAACCTATAAACCTTTCTGTAGTGTTGTTACGGCCACTAGGGCCATGCAGGTTGTTGCCAAAATCAACCTAGGCAATCTGGTCACCAATCACGACCAAAATATCGTCCTTAGCAAATTAATAGAAAATTCACTTCTCCTCTATATTGGAAACCTCCGTTTCCTGACAGAAACTAACTCCTAACTCATGTAAGCTGACCTTACAGTACCAGTCCGTAGCAGTTGACGTCCCTGGAACTTTTGTGCAAGTTCAAAAAAGTGATCATTTACATTGATGCCATTTTCGTAAAGTGTGCGCATATTTCAAGAACAAATTATGAAATGTTTTCAATAATTAAAAGTCGCATCAAACTCCGGCTCCATTTAAGCGAAACTAAGGTGAGTGATTGGAGGTAAGCGAAGCAAATCAATGTTTCCGATCATCAACTTATGGTCTTTTTTGCTATCAATGTAAACGCGCTTTTTAAGGTTTGAGGTAAAGCAGACCCTTATAAAAACCAGTTCACTGCCAGTGTCTTTCATCAAATATAGTCATGTGGGATATCAAATTAAAGGTCTCGATTAGTAGTTTTTAATACTGTGGTAGTTTCTTTCCCAAACTCATTCTCAAAACCTAACCAACCGAAAAACATGAAAAAAGCACGGAGTAGCCACTAACCGATGCCCAGGCTCCGAAGTACCCTCCATACCGATATCTGTTTAAACAAAGTTAATAATAGCATATTACTATAATTTTCATTAATTGACTGAGCCCCTCCCCCCCTCCCACTTCGCTAGCCATCCCTAGCCTAAGTAATATATAAGTAATATAGGCTATGATATAAAGCATAATCCTACCAAGTTTGATGGAAATCCTAAGACTTTGGATGTTATTATGACGCTAACATGAATATTCTGACATAATATGAGCATATACATCACGTGGTAGGTACAAGTAGAACAAATATATACTCAAATATTTTTATATAAGAAATTTACAAAAACTTTCATATCTGAAGCGTTCAGTTTCCCCTTTCAGGACTTGTTGTTACATACAACCAGAAGGCAACTCCTACAACTGCGACTGAACGCGATGCGTCGATCTGACTAACCATTCGTTGCTAGTCAGTCGAAATGCCGCCGACCTTTTCGCAGGTGCCATGTGCCACAATGTACCACAAATGAGGAGACAGTTCAAATCATAGATTACATTCATTCATTTTATTTAAATTAATTCAAAATTTTATTTATATTTATTGGTGATTGTTTATCAAAGATACCTCGAATTCTTATTTTCAGCATACTTGAAGCGAAGAAATACTAACATAATAACTGTCGACTGGGGGAAACTGGCGCTATTACCATGCTACCCAACAGCAGTGATAAACACAAAACATGCAGGAGATTGTTTATCGAAATTTCTAATGAAAATACAACATCACCACCCCTCCTTCAACATCCATCAGATTCACCTGGTTGGCATTAGTTTGGGGGCTCATGTGGCAGGTTTTGCTGGAAACCATATTGAGAGGACCTCAGGAAAGAAAGTTGACAGAATAACAGGTAAGAGCTTTATTTATAAATTTGAGGATCACTATTATATATACATATGTATATGTGCATATGAGTACATGCCTGTAGATTGAGACGCGTATATCTACTTCTCTCTCAACATAACTTTGATCACAAGGGTAGAACTTGAATTTGATTGATAGAGCCACAGGTGTTTTGCTTTCTCTATATATGTATTATGTTACGGTTACCTTCTTATCATAGGTGGGCAAAAAATTATATTTTAGAAACAAATGAGCTTATTCGCAGGACTTGATGCTGCGCTTCCGCTTTTTGCAAATCCTAATGTTAACATGAAACTGGATGCAAGTGATGCAAACTTCGTAGATGTCATTCATACAAACATGGGCATATTTGGAAAGATGGAGCCTAGTGGGCATGTTGACTTCTACGTGAATGGCGGCTATTTACAACCAGCTTGCAACAACAGCATGAGTATGAATCCCCTCATAAATTGTCTACTAAAGTATTTACAACTTTATTGGTTCTTACAGATACGCCACTTTGCAGCCACATGATGTCTACAATATATTTTGCAGAATCAGTGCATTCTAAGTTCGGGTTTTGGGGAATACGATGTCCAAGCATATTCCAGTTTATTTTTGGCCAATGCGAGGTTGGAACATCCATCCAAGAGTCAGATAAAGTGCTGATGGGGGAACATTGCCCACAGGGGTCTGTAGCTATTTTAAGACATAAAAGGGGGCTTTTTTAATGATTTTTAATTTTCAGACAACATGGCATCGTTCTCATACGGACAAACAAAAAACAACCATTTGCACTTGGACGAAATGGTGCTTTAAAGATTGTTAGAGAGGAAATGTATCCTGAAAATGGCTTCTATGGAACTCTACGATATTTGAGATCGCTCTTTTAGGTTTAGATTTTAGGGTTAAATTTCGAAAAAAATAGCACGAGTATATGTAATACTCGTATGTTGTAGTAAAGTATTATTTATGATATATGCAGTTTCTTTAAATTTTATTACCTTTATATAGGAAACCTCAATATGGGCCTCTTATAATAGTATCTACAATTTAAGTGTTGATCTTTGGTATAATATTATATAGTTCAAGACAAGGGCTGGATCTTCGTAGAAACTGTCGGAAGAGTACAGTAAGAGAGTATATCGCTTATGGGAAATTTGTGGATTGATATATTGATTATGTGTTCAAAAATCTTTACCTCGATTGCAGCTGTGGCTATCTGCCTTTTCACCCACAGGGGCGAAATGACGATATAGTCATCATCAGCCAGTTTTAGACTTTTTTGTCGAGTAGTATCCAGAAACCATCTTCCAGCTAAGTAGGGAAGGAGCCCGTATTCACGCGATACGTTGGCTCCCATAGCTTACACCAAAATACGAATGAGAACGGACTGCGGATCATTCAATTAGCAGTATCACACGAAATGGTTGTTGGAAGTATCTGGTTTGCGCGGAAAGCGGTCCACAAACATACGTGGGCCTCTCGAGACTGGACCACTTTCAACTAAATTGGCCACGTGCTGATCGAACGCCGCCACTTCTCAGCCTTGATGAATGTCAGAACATATAGGAGGCCCAATATAGACTCGGACCACTATCGCATTGGCATGGTGCTCCGATTTCGAATAACAACACCACCCAGAATCTCCTCTGACAATCAACTGAGTGTTAACATTGAAGCCATCCACAACGCAGCCTTCCGAAACACCTATAAGAGGGAAATGGATGCCGCAATAACCGCAGTCAACAGAGATCCTGGAGGTGAAACATCAACAAATGATCTTCACAGTCACCTGAAGAACGTTATCATAAATACGGCCCTAGATGTACTTGGCCTCAGCCGCAAAAAGAATCGGAACGGCTTATGGGAAATTTGTGGATTGCCGCAAAATCCAAATATATACATACATGGAAAAAGGTAGATAATATTGTAGTATTGTCTAAAGATTCCATTTGATTGTAAAAAGTAGTGATAACTTCCGTAATTCATCTAATTCCTCATCAGCATAACTAATATAAATAATTTAAATTTCGTGTTGTTCCATAGACGCCTCTTGGCGAAAACTACCGCGAGCAATTCTTTTATTTGGAAGACCTTATACGCCATTTCTCATGCATTATATGATATGATAATGATAATAGACAAGAACCAGCTGATCCTGCCTGTAATAATTTCACAAAGTAATCCGCCTCGTCTTGTCAAAATGAGCGTTTGAATAAGGAAGTAAATAAGCTAAAACTAGAAGTGGCGTACAATTATAATTCTGAACATAAATATGATAAGTTTAGTCCAAATTTATGGTTGAGTTCTTTGGACGGAGAAGACTCCCATTGTTTCTGTTACAGAATAGATTATTGAAACATAACACGTAAGCCGCCCAAACGAATACGGAGAAGCCTCTACTGGAATTCAAAATGAATATGCATAGTCAGATAGGTGTAGATTGAACAGTAAATAAACGTGGGTAGAGAAGTTTCGAATGATGCTGGAGTTGCCTCAGTATACTGGATTTTGTTGCAAATTAGTAAACAATAATTTTCACCGACCATAGAGTTTCGCCCTTATCTTTTATTGAAACATATATCATTTATAATATTTCCTAGTTTGTAGTATACTATATTTTCAATGCTAGTCACTAGCCGCGGATGTTCGTGAAATGAGCCTCTAAAAAAGTCGAATTTAAAAAAAACGTATTAACATTTTCGAACTAATAAATATTGGCAAAGGTCTGATAGAAACAAAATCCCGTTTTGTAAAATTAAGTCCGTTTTCTAAAACGTATCCGTTAAAATATGATTGTCCAAGGTTAGGATAGTTGAATCTGCTGCTGACAACCTAACTTCAACATTTTCCTCCTAGTGGGTCCAGCAAAATAAGACCTAGCCTTTTGATGGGATATATGATGTTACTTCTATTCACCCGGAAGGGAGTGTTTTCCTTCTATGCTACGTCGAGACGCTTTAGCTGGGCACAATATACTTCCGCTATTAGATTCTGGCTGTTAAGTAACAGTTCTCAGTGAATAATCTTTCGAGTATATTATCAAACAAATAGTAAGATCTTACGAGGGTAAAATCCTCATCATGATGTCGATGGAGGGTGTTTGGTTTTTCATCTTTCGAAAAGGTGGTCTCCTTTGTTCCCGAGGGACAATTCGAAGGTAACCCAGAAATGAAGTTTCATAACATAACCTAGATTTTTGCTTATATGATGATACTATGTACGTTCCACGCATGGGTTCGTATCCCCCAATAAGTCCAGGGTGCTTATTGGGGGATACTAACCCATGCGTACAAAGGATTGCTTAAACCTCACCAAAAGAATCATAGTGGGAATTCTCACTGGTCATTGTCGGCTGAACTATCACCTAGGGAAGCTAGGAATATCTACGGACACTGCCTGCAGGTTCTGTGAGGAGGAGGACGAAACCTCCATGCACGTCCTGGGACAGTGTCCGGCACTTGTGCAGAGTAGGTCGATACATGTGGGAGAACACTTAATACCAGATGCAAAGCTGAAACTTCTGGAAGTGGGGAACATACTAAAGTTCCTAACGGTTACAGGCCTGCTTGAGATACTATGATCAACAGGTACACTATAACCAGTAAAAGGGGCACAATAGTTCTTCAGGGACGCGGTGCGACTTTCCCTTAACAGAATAATAATAATAATGTACGTTCCACCGCTCTAATATTTCAGCAACAGTTAATTTATCCTCCTCTTCCAATGCTGCTAACAATTTGCTGCATTGAAAGCTGGGAAAAACCTAGAAAAAAAAATTATGCATACATCACCACCATCACCTATCTATCTATCTATCACCATCTGACAGGATAGATCAATCCATAGCAAGAACACTATACGCAGGAGGTGAAACTGCTTAGGCAACTCTTGAAGTTTTGCGCAACAGAAAATATAGCCTCTGGGGAGTTGGGGGGATCCCTGTTGCGTTCTATCATCATTGATATTGGTTCTCATTTGTGTGCTGACGTTAGTGCATCTGGTCGGGTTTGATATAGAAATTTTCCAGCTTGGTACCAAAACTAAGCGTAGAAGACGGGGATTCGAATAATATTGCACTGCATTTCCTGTTGTATTTATGTATGTATTGGTTCTTTACAGCTGATTGCTTAGTTACATGAATTCGCACACACAGAAGTGCAATAGAAACACAAAACACAATACAGCGCAGAACGCATTGCGATCTTAACTTGGCCTCAAACCGTATAATTCATTCCTATTTTTTTGACAAGTTTTACCTCCTGTGTAAAGTCTTCTTCATCGATAGTTTCAATATACGAAGGGGGACCCATAAGTTCCGGGAATTACGCTGTGGTGGGGAGGGAGAGTGGGGGAGCCTATTGTTTAACATGTCCATTAGTGTTACGCCATCTGCGTCAATGTGCGAAGTTGCGTCGCTGTGAGTGCATCGGTTCGCCTGTGAGATTTCTTTTAGTAAAACAACATTTTACATTTTGGCGAAAACGTAATGGCAATTGTCGAGAACGAGGCGTGGCTGTGAAATTTTGTTTCCTATTGGGGAAGTCGGCCGCAGAAACTATTGTAATGCTTAAGACTGCTTATGGGGATGCTGCCTTAAGTAAAACCAGAGTTTACGATTGGTTTTCACTTTTTAAAAATTGAGAAATCTCTATTGAAGACCAACTTCGTTCAGGACGCCTCTCAACATCAAGAACTGATGAAAACGTCGACAAAATCAATGCCCTCGTTCGTGAAAACCGTCGCCGAACCATTGATCAACTCTGTGAGATGTCGGGAATGTCATGGAGTTCAATTTTATTTTATCCGAAGATTTGCACATGAGAAGGGTAGCAACCAGATTCGTCCCGCACTTTCATCACAGACGAGCAAAGGGAGCGTCAACTTCAGGCATGTTTTGAGCTTCAAAATCAGCTTGAAGAGGACCCTGAATTTGGCGCACAGGCGACTGGTTCTTACATCATGACAACACGCCGGCCTACATAGCTCGTTTTGTGGAGCACTGATTGTCTACCCCCCAAACTCACCGGATCTAGCCCTCTGTGACTTCTTTTTGTTCCCCAGACTGAAAAGAAATATGAAAGGAAATCGTTTTGCCACTGTGGAGGAGGTGAAACAAAAATCGCTGGAAGGGTTAAAAGACATGTCGATGAATGAATTTAAAAAATGTTTTGAACAATGGAAGAATCGTTTGGAGAAGTGCGTTGTAGTCAATGGCGAATACTTTAAAGGTGATCAAAATTTGGTATAAAAATATTGAGAAATAAAGAAGTTATGACGAAACTCCCATTTTTTTTGGGTCCCCCCTCGTATACTGTATATTTTTCTTGTTCTTCTTTAGCTCGAGTCCCGTCCAGCGCTTCGTCTAGATCGGATTTGCCATTTTCCTCGTAGATTTGATTCAGGTGGAGTCGAAAGGGTCTCAAATCGCCATTTATCTTATCGAACCATTACAACTTCCGTCCGTTTTTGGGTCATTCTCCATCAACTTTGTTATTCAGGCCCATCTCAGCAAATGAGCTCTCGTCAGACCAATCTTCAGCACAATAGATCCAACCCCATATCGATCGCAGATGTTTTCATTTCGAACGAGATCAGAGTTTGTTTCCCACCAAATTTCATAATAATCGTAGCATTAGGTCCGAAGTTGTAGCTATTTCTAACGCATTTCCTCCTGCTCCAGCATAATTGTGTATTGACTTTTGAACGAGGAGTGCGATAGTTGAGGGGGTAAAGCGCCAGCCTCTCAATCTCACTGCTCCGGTTTCGAATCCACTCGTCATGAGTGTCTGTGTTCATTTCGCTGTAGTGAGCTTATCACTTGCATAGCGTCAAGTGTGATGATAGTGAAACTGAAGCACAGTCTGATTGTGCGGGCACCCTATACTTGACTAAGGAGTAAACAGGAAACACTTTTTCTTTCAAACCTACATCGATCAATAAAAAACTAACACTCCAATCAACATCAAATTTATGCTACTTATTAATTACGATAACATAAGTTAGCATTTTCACAAATTCTTCCTCCAGTGACAAGAAAATTCGATATAATAACGACAATTTTGTAGCAAGATGGACTGTTATCGGGCTATCGTATAGGAGGTATTCCCAGAAATAGCATTCCTGCGAAATAGTAATTGATCGGCTATTTTTAAATATCTTTTCTTAAAAACAATTTGCCATATAACACACTGCAACTATATGTAACCTCTTTGGCAATTGCCAGGTTACGTTGTTAGCAGAAGTTGAATGAAAGTCGTGGTTATATATTTGGATTCTTATTTGAATCCTTCTTTTTATGGTGTTCACAAAGTGAGAGCTGTAACTAAACTGTCTCTTTTACCGAATTATCATGCATATCAGATGAGTTTGTTTGGCACATGGTCAAACACCTTCCCTGGGCCCAGAAATTCAATGTAGAGAGAACGGATTTGTGCACGATGATTTGAACAATGTCACCCCAATGGTATATGATATTAACCGATGGTCATTTGAATATTTTTTTATTGAAGTAATTTTGTTTTTTATATATTGATTATGTGTTCAAAAATCTTTACCTCCATTGCAGCTTCGGCTATCTGCCTTTTCACCCACAGGGTCGAAATGACGATATAGTCATCATCAGGCAGTTTTAGACTTTTGTATCGAGTAGTATCCAGAAACCATCTCCCAGCCAAGTAGAGAAGGAGGAATATACTTGGCCTCAGCCGCAAAAAGAATCGGAACGGCTGGTTTGACGACGAATGTAAGCAACGGAACGGAAGAATGCTGCATACAGAGTAATGTTGCGTTCTCAAAGGACGCGCAGAAACTTGTCACGAACTCCGGCGAGCGGAGACGCGACTTCACAGATGGAAAAAGGAAGCCTTGCAGAATCAACAGGTTTGTGAACTCGAAAAGTACAGGGAGCAACCGCACCACGTGCGGAACTTTTTCCAACAAGTCAGCAGGATGAAGCCTGATACACCTCGATGCTCACCCTGCCGAGACAAAGAGGGAAACCTTATTTCTGACAGAATGAGCATATTGGAGCGATAGGTTGAGTACTTTGATGAACTACTGAACAACCAAAACCTCGGCGAGTTGGAGGTCCGACCAACTGAAGACGACGGACAAATACTGCCACCACCAAGTGTAGACGAAACAGCCCGTGCATTCAACGAATTGGTTAAATATGAAGGCGACCAATTACACCAAGTGGTTCATTAACTTGTGCTCAAGGTGTGGGACACCGAATCAATGCCTGACGACTAGTAAAGAGGCATTATCTGCCTCATACATAGAAAGGGAGTTATCACAAGGTGCAGCAATTATAGAGGTATCACGTTGCTGAGTAAGATATTCTCCTCTATCTTGCTAGGCCGAATAGCCCTATATGCACAAAACATCATTTGCCCATACCAAAGAGGCTTCACTCCAGGCAAATCAGTAACAGATCAGATTTTCTCTCTGCGACAAGTGATGAAAAAATTGTTGGAATATGGACATCAGTCGCACGGCCTTGAGAGAATTCGGTATCCCGACGAAATTGATAAGACTGACTAGACTGACCCTGACCAATGTGCGAGGCCATATAAAAGCAGCAGGATCACTCTCAAGACCATTCGAAATCAACAACCGTCTACGACAAAGGGATGCCCTATTATGCTTCCTCTTTAAGGTAAATGAAATCCTCCAAAAAATGATTGATTCCCTACATTAAGATGGACGATTCCGTAGCCTACATAACGAAGAAATCTATGAGCGATGCCACGACCGTTTGGTTGTGAATAAAATCCGGCTGAACACGTTGCGGTGGGCGGGTCACTTAATTCATATGGGTGAGTATGATCCCACCCGAAAAGTCTATAAGAAGACGAGGCAGACCCTGCCTGAGATGCAACGATGGCGTAGGTCAGGGCGCCAGACAGCTTTTTGGGATATCGAATTAGTGGACCTCGGCGCAAAATCAGGATGTCTGGAGTTCCTTTTTAAGGCAGGCCTAGACCGGATACCAGTTGTTGCGCCGTTGATGATGATGAATCTTCGCTTTATGATGGCCTTAAAGTTTCCAATAGCAATGATAGGTAAAGGTCGGCAACTTTTCGTGGTGATAAACTTCAAATGGAAAAGTACGTTCTCAGCCTGGCCCCACAGGGGTTTTGTCTAGCAGTTGTTTTCATTTTTCCGTCGTAATTTATCTATAGTCAGGAAGTTTTGAACAAAAGAAAAAGTCTCGAACGGGAACTGTGAGTACTTAAACTACTGATAAATGGCGTAATTTTATGTCTAGTTTACGAAGGCTCCCCGTATATCCAATATTGTTTTCTGGATATCAAATGAAATGTCTTCATTAAGTGCACATTTGAGTCAAGACATCATTTGCTGTAACTGCCCAGATGACTTCTAGATCTTAAATTTCTGCCCATCTAGATGAATGCTCTGATAAAGCTAATAATACTATATTATTATCAGTATAATCTCCATCTCGAACTCCTCCGCCTAAAGTTCACCGTAGAAGTACTAAGTTGGACAAGCAGAAACACATAAAACTGGGAAATTTGGTAGGAATCCCACCATTATTAACAATGTAAGGTTACCTCAATTCGTTTTTTTCCGTTAATTTGTTTTAAACGGTAACATTTGATCTAACCTTATTGAAACCAGGAGGAAAGGCTATTGCATCATTCTTTGAAGATAGAAATTACTGATTATGCACAGATAAAAACCTACCGACTACTAGCAATGAATTCATTTCAACTATAACTTAGTTCGTATGATCATAAAGTTCTATATTATCCCAAAAATATTATAGTCGGCTTATCTAAACCCTAGAGCAAACAAAACGATTGTTATATTTAGAGATTTTTTCCGTTTATATAAAAATTTCTTGAATATAAGCCAACAATACTCCCTAAATCCTATGGTAACAAATAAAAATTAAAAATTGTTCAACAGCACTAAAGTCCTTAATCTCTAGTAGCTTTGTGAAGGCAGCATCTGTGATCTCCAATCGAGTCTGGCGAAGTTGGGCAGAAGGGGGGCGTGTTATCTTTCAAACAATACGATCCGAGAGCACTGAAAATTTAATTTATGTTTAATACACTTAAAAGGTTTTAAATTATTTTATTATTTTATTCCTTACTTCACTGGGGTGTGCTGTCCCATCGGAATTGCGTTCCGAACAGCATATCGTGCCAAACTTCGATCTCTTCTGAAAATTGCACTTCGTGATTTGCTGCCAATTCCGGATGGGCATCGTCGTGCACATGGTTCTGCATGAGGTTCATTTTCCGCAAAAATACTCTGAGCTAGGTAACAAATGGACCAAATATGACTGCACAGGTTCTCATCTGGAAATATACAGCAAGGGATGATTTTTACTATGCAATTGCAACGTCACGGGTTTCACTATTTAATATTTTAGAGCTATGTAAGTTCTCCGTGTTAGAAATATGTGTTCGTTAAAAAATATTTTGTTTTGATGAATTTGAAGTGGTTAAAGTTTAAATTATAAATTGACAATTATTATTTAAAATGAACAAAAATGCGACTCTAGATTACGAGCAAATTTTAATACATCCCTTCTTGTGACTTTACGGCACATTCATTCTTCTCAAAAAATTTGTGGGATTTCAAGATGAGATATAAGAATCTAGAAAAGATAATTATCCTTAATACTTTCAGAAAGGGGGGGAGGGTGCGACGATCCCAAAGGGGTGAGTTACTTCGAGGATCTGCTCTCAGAGATCACCCAACCCAAATATCTGAAAAAATGGTATTTAGGCCTTAAAATACTCTCCATACCGATACCTGTTTAAATAAAGTTAATAATATTATACAGTGGAATCCCGATAATTTTTACATCAATTATTCGTATGATATTTTCAGCTAATTTGTGCAAATTTGCCGGATCCCAGAGTTAATTTTCTTTATTTTGCACTCCCAATAATTGAGAAGCCCAATATTTCGTAAAAAACCCTACTTAAGTTTATCCTAGAATCATCAAGTTCATTATCAATAATAAACGCTGTACTATAGAGCACGAAACCACCAAGTTTGGTGGAAATCCCACTATTACTAACAGAGTTATAATATCTCCACGTTGTCACTTTTTTAGAAATTCATTCCATTCTAAGACTGAATGTCAAGTGAATGGTCTGGCAAAGTAAATGCATAAATATTACGAGCTAGGTACAAATGGACAAATGCCTACTCAAATATGCTTATATAAGCAATTTACAAAACCGTTCATACCCGAAACGTCTAGTTTCGGTTTGCCGACTTGCTTATTTTTTTTTTGATAAATTTTTGACATATCTCCTTCTTCTATGGCGGTGCAGCCCGATGTGAATTTTCATGCGCGGATTTCATCCTCATAACTATTATCGGTTGTGATTTTCGACCCTAGGTAGGAGAAATTTACAATGGTTTCAAAGTTGTGGTCTCCTATCTTCATTGTTTTCGTTTGACCAGTGTGATTCGATATTGTTCGCTCTTTCGTTTTTTTGGCGCTGACGTTGTCACCATGTACTTTGTCTTGCCTTCATTAATATGCAGCCTAAGATCTCGAGCCGAGTGCTCAATCTGGATGAAGGTAAACTATACATCTCAGGTTGTTCTTCCCACGGTGCCAATATCGTCAGGATAGGCCAGTAGTTGGGTGGACTCTCTCGAATTTACATCGACATCGCGAATCACTTTCTTCAGGGCCAAGATGAAGAGGACGCATGATAGGGCGTCCCATTTCCTTAGACCGTTGTTGATGTTGAATGGTCTCGAGAGTGATCCTGCTGCTTTCATCTGGCCTCCCACATTGGTCAGGGTCGATCTAGTCAGTCTTATTAATTTCGTCGGTATACCGAATTCTCTCATGGCCATGTACAGTTTAAACTTGGCTATGTTGTCATAGGCGGCTTTAAAGCCAATGAACAAATGGTGCAACTGGTGTCCATATTCCAACAGTTTTACCATCACTTGCCGCAGAGAGAAAATCTAATCTGTTGCTGATTTGTCTGGAGTTAAGCCTCTTTTGTATGGGCCAATGATGTTCTGAGCGGATAGTCCGACCTAGCAAGATAGCGGAGACTATTTTATAGATGGTACTGAACAACGTGATACCTCTATAATTGCTGCGCTGCGTGATATCTCTCTTTTTATGTATGGGACAGATAATGCCTCTTCGCCATTCGTCAGTCATTGATGCCCTCACACACATTGAGTATAAGTTGATGAACCGCCTAATGTAATTGGTCGCCTCCATATTTAATCAATTCGGCTGTAATTCCATCGGCTCCTGGTAACTTATGATTTTTAAACCGATGAATTACACGGACTGTTTCTTCTATACTTGGTGGTAGTATGGCAGTATTTATCCGTCGTTTTCGGTTAGCGGGATCTCCAACTCAACGATGTTCTTGTTGTTCAGTGGTTCATCAAAATATTCAACCCATCGCTCCAATATGTCCATTCTGTTGGAAATCAGATTTTCATTTTTGTCTCGGCAGGATGAACATCAAGATGTATAAGGCTTCATCTTGCTGACTTGTTGGTAAAACTTGCGCGCCTGGTAGGGTTGCTCCCTGTACTTTTCTAGTTCGCAGACCTGTTGGTTCTGCCCGGCTTCCTTTTTCCGTGAAGTCGCTTCTCCGCTCGCCGGAGTTCGTGAGAAGTCTCTGCGCGTGCTCGCGCTCTTTGAGAATGCAGCATTACTCGGCGTGCAGCATTCTTCCGTTCCGTTGCTGGCTTACATTCATCATCAAACCAGCTGTTCCGACTTTTCTTGCGGTTGAGGCCAAGTATGTTTGTGGCCGTATCAATGATAACCCTCTTCAGGTGGTTGTGCAAATCATTTGTTGACGCTTCATCTGCAGGAAATCTTTTAGCTGCGGTTATTGCGGCATCCATTTGCTCCTTATAGGTGGTACGGAGGGCTGTGTTGAAGGTGGCTTCAGTATTCACTCTCACCTAATTGTCAGAGGGGATTCTGGGTGGTAATTCGAGCCCGGAGCACTATGCCAACGGGTTAGTGATCCGAATCTATATTGGCCCCCCTACATGTTGTGACATTCCTCAAGGCTGAGAGGTGGCGGCGTTCAATTAGCACGTGGTCAAGTTGCTTGAAATTGGCCCTACCTGGAGAGGCCCACGTATGTTTGCGGGCCAGTTCACCGCATAATGGTTTAGTGTTATCCTTCTCTATTTTTAGTCCGACTTCTTACACTGGGTCAGTTAGATAAGGCCTGGGTTATGGCCTTTCAGAAATATGATCAACAGATTTTTCGGCACGCTTTAAAAAATAAATTGGACGAAGTATAGGTAAGTCAGAATTAAAAAGTATAAATTTCAATTTGCTAACATTCCCACCAAACAAATCTTCCCAACATTTACCAAGCAATGTAATAAATTTATTCTAATTTTTCTCTGGTCCGAAAACCATTTTCCCATTGTCAGGGAAAAATTAAAGTAAGGGGGGGTGTGGGATTTGAAAGAGGCCTAGAATCGTTAAAACACTAAAACCTACACACTTTGATTCAAATCCAATAAGACATATTTAGTCAAATTTATCTTTTAAAGGGTCTCGAATAATCTACTGATCATTATTTTGAAAGGCTAGAACCTGTGCCAGCAGGCTTCTTCCATGCTTTCTTTCAAATTTGCATGTTAATATCATCCGAATTAGCCACTATTTGGGATTTGAGCAAAAAAGGTGAAAATGCCGGATGGAAATGGCCTTGGTGAAAATGGATTATGAATGGCGTTGGTCTTTTTCTGAAATACGAATAGTAGGCGTAGAGGGAGCAGCGGTTGCGACAAGGTTAGAAGACTGGCATCACAAAGTCGATTATAACTACTTTAAGAAATAATTGGTTGGGAAGATTGGTTTGGGCGGAGAATATTTTTCATAACGGCGTCAATTGAGACCTTTAGAAGGTGTCATACAGAATGGCATTGAATACCTACTTCGTACCAACTTCGCTTTTGAATATGCCTTCTTTGAGCTAAAATCTCTTCACTTGTTAAGGAGAGATGTCAAACCAGAATAAGTGACCGAATTAACTTTTTGTAGCAGAAAATGTTGGTCTTTGTTTCGGGGTTATACTAGATAATGCAGGTTTGTGATTTTTTGATAGTCAAAATCGTGAAAACAATCAAGGTCATAGTGACGTTCTAATAAGTAACCTGATTTTCTGTGGGACATAAATGAGTTGTGGATTTTCAGGTACAGTTTTTTTCAATTTGCGCTATTTTCCTTCATACCTAGTGAAGATCGGCAACGGTAATCTGAATAAGAATTCATTCGAGCTTCACCAATATGATCCTTTATTTAAATTCAATCGATATGTTGAAACAATAAAAAATCTTCAAACAGATGATTGTAGGGCTTTGGAGAATCATCTTTACGGTTTTGCGAAAAACAAAACTTTATTGAAATCTATTCAATATCTGCCTTTATCCGTTTGCCTGTCTGCCTTTCGTCTGTCTGTCACACCCAGTTTACTTGGAACCGACAGAACTTATTGACACAAAATTTGGTGAGAAGGTGTATCTGTGAATCCTTTTATGTAGACTAACCCCTTTATATCAAGTATTTTCTGTTAAGCTGAAGGGGTCCTCCATACATGCGACCGAGGGGTGCATCAATATTTTTCGCAGGATACATATATTCATGTGGGGTGTCATATTAAAGGGATGGATTAGTACTTTTCTAAGCTGATCTTACTTTTGATATCGAATGAAATTGATGCAAGCAAGGGCCTCGAAAATTAAACCAGGTCTCGTTATCAGAACCTCGTCCACCAATTTCGAAAATCGAACAATGTGGAACTTGTGCGATCCACTGAATGCACATATCTGTTTCGAAGTTTTCCTGCTGGTCGTTACCATTCCACATTGTCTTTCAATAAGCACCTAAGAATTTTTCAATTTTACATACGCTTTACAGGCCTTCTCCATTGGAGAAATTGTCGACTCTTTGAGTGTTGTAATAATTTAGTATCGTGTTCTGTGTGATTGGCGTGTTTCTTCTGCTTTGTGTGATGATTTTGGTCTTCTCCATGTTTATTTTTTTCTCGGATCAGAGATATATATTTAAACTGGACATTCTACAGCTTCAATGAAAAACTTTTCTGAATTCATTTTTATCAACGGTACAACAATCGGTGTCCGATCTAGGCCTGCTTTAATATAGAATTCCAAACATTCCGCTATTTCGATAGTGCCGTCCTGGTCTATGTCGTTGCTTTATTTGAGATATAGGGTGCCACGTCTTTTTTCTAACATCAGCCTCAACCATATAGATCAGAATTTAACCCACGTCCACCGTGTTATCGCTCATAAATTTCCTCTTCTTACATAGACTAAGGGAGGTGGTCGTTATCTTGGGGACAAAAGGTTCGTCGTAGGATTCTCCTCTTCAACATGGCTAAGAGTTCGCAATTTTTTTTTCTAAGAACCTAAATCCCCTTGGAGTGCATGAATGCTGGCAAGATCATTGTCCCTAAGTCCTCTACAACAGGAGCTTTGAGCCCATGGTGAAACATTTCGAGTGGAAAAGTTTTTATAAATTGAAGTAAGCTCCGTTGGTTGCCAGCAACTATTTATGGATTTCGCTATTATTGATTGTAAATCTTGACTCTCAATATGGAGAATTTTTAACGGTTTCAAAATTGTAGCTTCCTATCTTCATTGCTATCAATCGACATGAGCTATCACATACTTCATTAACATGCATCTGGATGGAGGCAGTTTGTATATCTTGAGGTTTTTAAACCGATGAATTCCATGGCTAGTTTCTTTCATGCTTGGTGGCAGCATTTATCCATTGTCGTTAATGTGTGACCCCAATTTATGAAAATACACAGCCCATCGCTCCGAAGGATCATCGAGGTACATTTCTCGAGTTCAAGACCTGTTGGTTTCCCAGGCTTCCTTTTTCCATCTGTCAAATTGGTTTTTCGTTCGCATAAAATGCCCACGCTTCCCGTATTTTTTAAGATTTTTGACTTTAAATACGAATAATATGGAATTTTCTTTAATGACTTACTCCATAAATTGTTCGCCTTAAAAACAATAAATTTTTAAGGTTCTGTGTAAAACAAAACCTTATTCAAATCGACTCACTGTCTGTCAGTCACATGCATTTTTCGCAGAAACGGTTATAGCGATTGACATCAAATTTGGTGGAAAGGTGGGAACTGTGACGAATACATGCAATCGGGAGTGTAAATTTTCTCTTTATCAAATATAGGCATGTGGGGTATCAAATGAAAGGTCTCAGGTAGCACTTTCCCAAGCCGGTCTTAGTTTTATTATTATAATATTTGCTGGGGAGTGCGGGAGTCGAAAGGGATCATTTCTTTCATGGCCCCATTCTCAGAAACTACCCAACCCAAAGATCTGAAAAAAACAAATTAAGAGGCAGCCACTATATGGCGCCAAAGCTCCGAAACACCCTCCATACCGATACCTGTTCCAAAAAGGTTAATAATAGTATATCGCCATAATTTTTAGTAATCTACTGTAAAGCCGCCCTTGAGTTTATCTTAGGACCACGAAGTTACTAACAAAGTTATAATAGGTCAAAATTGTTGCTTCAGTGCAAATTCAAAACTTTTATTGTCAGTATCACGCGAAAATGGATATTTTTACATGCTAGGTTCTAATGGAACAAATGTTCACTCAAATGTTTTTATAAAAGAAATACACAAAAGCATGAGGTATGGCGTCCAGCTTCCGATTTTTCGATTTGTTGTAATTCGAAATTTAAATAAAATTAAAAAATCATAGAACTACTCAATCCCTTTTCAACAAAGTACGGTCGTAGCTTGCCGCATTTTATAGCTAAGAAATTGCCAACTTTCAGACTTACTGAGATCAAAATTCAGGTTGAAAAATTATTTTTTTGCTATTGCCAATGTACTTCTTTTTCCAGTATGAAAAACTGCAAAGGAATCCCTTATCTTTCACAGAATCGATTTCAGAAGCGCCGGGTCAGCCTCCGTGATGCTTTTTCGATAAATCATAATGAGATCGATTTCTGCAACTGAGTTTCCTTGGAACTATGGACTAATTCTCGATTTATTTTTCCTTTTTTTCCTCCTATCCAAATCCAAAAATAAAATGGTGAAAACGATCACGACGAGCCGATCCCGCTTATGAACGGGGCAAAGCTTGAAGAAAAAAATCCCTGGATCATTCTTCAGTGTTTTTTGCTATCGATAGCCGTTGCCAGTTTTTCCCGTCCAAAAACCCGATTGATTTAGATGATGGAATTGAAAAAAATAAAAATATCCCCAAAAATGTTTAACTCCCAGGTCATAATAACAATTCACCTTTCCTCATCAATTTTTTCTTTCATTTTCACTGTTAGCTTTAAGATAAACACCTCTCCTCCCTGAAATCTATACTTCCTTAGCATTTCTGCATGGGATTCAGCCAAAATCAAAAGCTGTTGCCAGACTGTACTTGCAAATGTGGTTAAAGCCCTACTTATGTCTATATAAGCAAAACAGAATAACTAGAGGCAAGTTTAATTTGAATAATGCTTAGAGTTTCAGTTAAATTTTAACGATTAGTTGCCATAATTCTATATGCATTTCGTCGAGTCTTCTCGGCACCATTAGAGAATCAGGGATGATATGATATAATACCATAAAGAGGACTCGACACAACATCTGAAGGTAAAAGCAAGTAATAAACATCTTGTTCGTACTTCTTATATCTGCACATAAATCGTAGCACAATGAGATAAAGTGACTGATTTAGAAAGATTCAAATTTAATTTTGCCTGGATATCTTTCTGCAGACATCTATCATCTCAACTTTCCCTACATATATCTGGATAATTTAAGAAGTGAAAAAATATATTTTTGTAATTGTGAGTCGTCTACATATGAATTAGCAATAAAAAAATGTTTACAGTCTTTATCACTTTTAAATTGTTCAATTTACTTACTACTTGTAGTTGCACAGTATGGTTGTCGTTTACCACCATTAACACAGAAATCCACATGTCCTACTCTGCTGTTTTCTCCATAATATCCAGCATTAGTATGGATAACATGAACTGCCTTAGCATCTCCACTGTCCAAACGATTCGCGTTACCAGGTTTTATAAGAGGACGTGCTGGGTCAAGTGCTAAAGAAAATACCCCAGTTAACTGTTATTAATATTAATTTAACTTAAATATCATATATATTATTATCAAAAACTTCCGTAAATCTGTGTTGGAATCCACCATGCATACCAATAATCCTTTCAACGCGAAAACTAAGATAATTTGAAATCAGGCCGCATATGTGAGCCCCAAGTGAGTGACCCACGCAAGTTGTTTTCTCCACTTTTAGGCCGGAATCACGCAGAAATGTGAAGCTTTCAGCCAAACAACGTGCCACGGATTTTAGATTATGAACGGCTGATACATAGCATGGCGGTTTGGCCAATGCTCCCCAATCGGCCATGAAGACATTGAAGGTTCCATGTTTCAAATAAGCTTTGCCAAGAAAATTTGTGATTAATAATTTAATCATTTAATTATGACATTGCACTTACCGTCTCTAAGAACTGTGATTGGCAAGGAATCGTCGCTACCTGCATATCCATGAATTATAAAGATATTATCCTTCTGGGGGTCCCATCTGGAGTTCCGAAGCCAATCCCTCTGATTGATGTCCAACTGAATTTCCAAAAATAAAAATATGATATTCGTCATCTGAATAATTTTGATTTTTTTGGGATATTGACTAATTAAAGCCTATTCTTATTTCTGTCAAATTTTCAATTGCGTTGATAACAGGCATGAACCATCCAAAGAAATTATGGTAATTGGCTTTTGTTTGTTCGGTGGCTCTTATTCTCCAATAAAAGTGAAAAATTGCATTAAGCAAGGGTAATAAGAAATTGCAGAGGAAAATTGGAAAGTTAACAAAATTTTCTGGAAGCGGTTCTTTTCAGTTATAACCTGAACGTGGGGGGTTCATACTTTGTTTTGTAATCTTCAAAGCTAACATCCTTATCAGGCCTGATGGATAAAAGAAGGCATACTTGAGCCTAGCGTGGGACTATAATGCCGGTTTCCATTTTTAGCGACTTTGTCGCTTACTATTTAATAGGACGGGTAAGCCGTGCAAAAGGGAAATTATGTCTTTTTTAAACCCTAATCTACGAACGGGGCGCCGTTAATGGAGGCGAAGATCTTGCGTTCAATCAGTGGCGCCTTGATCATATTCACAATGAGGATATCCGCGATCGATGTAGGGTTGCACGGATTGTGAAAAAATTGTGAGAGTAGCGTCTTCGATTCGGGCTGCCGAGAATTCACTTGCCAAGATTGGTGTGAACATCGAAGCCGATGGGAAACGGCGCAAAGGCCGGGCGAAAGAACAATGGTTTGATAAGCTGGATGGTGATTTGAAAGCGTCGCGACTCCACCCAGATCAATGTTTTGACCGACCAAAGTTGTGCAACCATTCAAAACGAGCTGACCTTGCTTGTAAACGGCACAGAACTAATGAACCACCAACCACGTTCCCCAAAAGCTGACGTTGTGTGTTTCGTGGTCCGGCTCAGGTGCCATTAACTACAGTTTAATGAAGCCTGGCCCCTTGGTGGGAAAAAAGCTGTGATAACGACCTTTCTATGCCAAAGGGAAAAATGAATTATTTACATTACCAAAGAAATTGATAAAATGTCAAAGGTTGACAGTATTGGAGGATACTTATAATAAAACAAAAATAGGGTATTTTACAGAATATCCAAACAGATTAAATCAAGAAAAACTGTTAATCTAAAATAAGCAATTTAGGTGATGAAGTTGGTGCCCAATGTTAACATGAGAAGCCACTCAGGAGAGATCATGAAATATGAAAACGGTCCTTAGACTAGATCAATTTTCTAATATATTCTGCAGGAAGCTACGATTACTCATCAAAAAACAACCCTTTGCCCTTATCCTTGTACTTTACTTGTGAAATTTTAGCGGAGTTCTGAGCAATGTTTTGTTTGTGAGCATAGGCCGAATATTTTTGTTCATCCGGTCATACGCCCTTGAAGAGCGTCAGATGTAAGAGTGTTCCATTAAACTTACATTCCATACAGTATAATTTCTACCAAATATTTAATAAAATTTGGATGAAAAAGTTGATGAAATTTATCTTCTCATCGGTACGCTGCACTTCGGTCTTCCAAGCATTGATATCAAATAGTCTAAAGGTCCCTAATAAATCTAATGTCTGGAGGACTGGTTGGGTTACTGTATGTCTGTCTGTCTGTCACACGCACTTTTTCAGAAACGGTTACGCCTATTAACACCAAATGTGGTAGGAAGATAGAAACTGTAAATCTCCACGCATTTGGTAAATTACATTACTGCACGTTGAACATAGGGAGGGGGGAAGGGTCTCAGCTACCTAAAAGAGTGTGCCAAGTTTTTTCATTAAATATAGTTATGCATAGAAAGGAGATTTTCGTGTACTGAACAAGACAAATGTTAGCCTTGACGTTAGTTCAAAGGGGTGGAGCGCGGAGGTCGGAAAGGGGGCAATTACTTCAAGGACCCATTCTTAGGAACTACTCCACCGAAAAATCTGACAAAAATTATGGTGTTCCGTGCACATGGTGCCTAGGCTTCAAAATACTCCCCGTTATGATATTTGTTCAAATAAAACTAAAGTCAAAGTTTGCTGCGATCCCTCTTTAAGTTCACCCTAGACCCGTAGCAAGGTGTTTAAATGTGCAATTATCGCTCTAGAGAAGTAGGAATAATAATAGCTTTGTCGTACGAAAGCACCTACTTATTCCTCATAATTATTTTTAATATATAATGCCCGGAAAAACGTGCTCAAAGTTTTTAAAGATGTTTTCCATAAAATTTGTTTTTTTTGTATTTTTAATACGTTATATATGATTGTGTAGCATATCTTATATAGAATTAATTCTGTAATTGTTGAAAAAAGCTATCATAAGGTAACCACTTTCATTATGGAACTAACCCGACCCCTCGAAAAAATGACGACCATATTCCAGGCGGAAATATATGGCATTTCATTGGCAGCAGGAAAAGGGCACCATTCGAATTTGTTCCGACAGTCTGGCAGCATTATCAGCACTAAACAGCCAGTTGGTGTGGAGTTATCATCAGGTGCTGCTGAAACTTGACCGACTGAACGAAAGGTTCCTGATGGGGGTGCAAGGGCACTCAAACATCGCTGTAATGTGGAGGCTGACAGACTGATCGCTGACGGCCGAGGTCCCGTGGTGGGGCCAGAACCAGCTTTTTCGCATTCGAAAATCAACTTCTCTAAAGGGTAAAATTGCAAGGATTCAGGCAGCCGAGTGGAGAAATCTGAATTTTTGTTGTCCCTTAAGAAGTGGGACATGAAAACCCTAGTACTACTTTTAACGGGACACTGCTCCTTAAACTACCGTATGAAAAAGATTGGGGTTGTGGTTTCGGCTATGTGCAGCCAATGTGAGGAGGAGGAGAATACGGCCCTGAACTTTTTATGAAGCTGCTCAGCCTCTTCAGATCTAGGACGAAGACACTTTGGTAAGGTTTTCCTCAATGAAGAATCTGCACACTCTCTGTCTCTGGAGAATGTTCTCAGATTCGCTAAAGCCTGCGGTGGCCGTATTGTCTTTCAAGTATTCTCTGCACGGAGTAACCCGCAGAAACAAACAGCTATTATCAAAGTGGCATATAATGGAACAAAATCTGCAAGGCAAACATTTCAGCTGATTTAGATCTTGTTTCACTATTTTCCATAAGTCTCATCTCTAAAGAACAGGAGGCTTCTTTGATTTCCAAATACCGACTACTTATTAATCTTCCTGCCGCCTGTGTTGTTCACAGTCAGCACGAGAAACTGATAAAATACTAAGTTTTTAATGGTTTTACTTAAAAAGAACGATAAAAAACAAAGAAACTACTTTTATAAAATCTAGTAATAATAGTTTAACGAGGTCATCCCCTGTCTCAGTGATGGTTTGGTGGGATGTTAGATACCATAGTGTTATAAGTATGCATTTCTGCGAAAAAGGGGTGAAAGCGAAGGCAGCGGTGTACCAAGCAGGTATTTTGGGAGCTATTGTTAAACCTCTCAGTCAATCCCTTTTTCAAATCAGAATTGGACTTATCGAAAGGGGGCTCCGGCACATAAGGCTTGCTCAACGCAAATCTGGCTCGAAGTAACGTCCCCAATTTTATTTCTGCAGACAATTGGCCTTCTGTTAGTTTAATTGGATGCCATCAAGCCTATCTATTACGATCCAAGCAAACATACCTTCCTGCAGCGATGTGCCGGAGACTTTACGTAGAACAACAATGAGAGTTCGAACCAACTTATTTGGAAAATCTCGTCAGAGCACTTGAGTGGAACCTCCGTCATCGTTGAGATTGCAGCTTATGTAGCAACCTGTGTTTTCAATAAAGTCTCTTTGCTTTACTAACCTTCATGCAAGGCATGAGAATCAGTAGTCAACCAAGCGCCCATGGGCGAGTGGAGCCGGAAGCTGAAAAAAAGCGAGAAGAAGGCAGGATTCGCCGTCATTCATTCTCCTGAACCGTAGCAATTGCCGAAAAATTGATTGCGGCTGGAATATTGAGCTCGCGGGCGACTAAATTGTCTTCACTAGACACACATTAAATGTCCGAAGTAAACTGTTTTATAAAGATAAGATGCTTAGATTAGAGATGAGATGCTTTTTCTGGCTTTTACCGAAAAGCTGAAGTGTAGTGTTTGTTGTCTGTGAACAAGATGAATGATCCACCTTCAAGGGAAAAACGAAAGTATTCAACACTCACAATCGTAGGTGTTATAGTTCCATTGAGCGCGAGCCAACTCGAAAAGAAACTCAACCCGCTTTGGTTCATTTTCGAGTGAAGAGCAGCGACCATTGCGATGTTTGAGGCATAGACGAACACGGCTGGGGTACAACCTATTGAGGAAATGCCAAATGTGTAGCACTTACTAGCTGCTATTACGTATCTAGACGGCTTGAGGAGACTACACAACCTCCCGCGATTCCCTGGTTTTAAGGAGCGGTTAGTGGTGAGCGGCTTTGGATAGGAAACGATGCCAGTAGTTAACTATGCCTAAGAATCTTCTGAAGCCTTTTACCGTCTTACTTTGTCTGGGTCAGGTTATGCTCTGGTCGTGTCCATACTGACGCCCTTCAATGCAAGTCGGGCCTCCAGTTGGAGGAATCAAACCTCCAGGTTTCACGCCAGAATGGTGACACCCTTATTGCCTCAGCAGTAACGAGTCCAAAAGCCCCCCCCCCCAGACTTGTTCCTACCGTGAGACGTGCTCTTTAAACAAACCATATAAAAAAAAATTGCTGCTGGCGGAGCGCCGCAGCGAAACGAAATCATCGCCGAGCTTTTTTTCCTATTTTTTGCCATGAGAGAAAGATTGAATGCAGCGGAGGCGACACTCGTTCATGTAATATTTTTTTTCGAAATTGACTGACTTAGAATACAGAAAGTACTGAAGTATTTATATATAACCAAATTTATACCTTTAATTTTAATGTTCTTTTTATCTGTACCCTTTATTCTAAATGTGTTTTACCGAATAAGTTAACATTCCTTTAAACCCAACTGCATGTTGATTCCCCTACTGAACGAGCAAGGAACGATGTTGGATTTCGTCTTTAGCACATCATTTTAGGCCGTCAATATTTATTAAATAGCTCAATGTTCATTTCGATAATATTCCATGTTTGACTGAGAGCTCGTATGTTCTTTCATGCAAAAGAATAGACAATGAGGAAGAGAATGCATCCTTTCTGCTCCTCTGCTATATATTAAAGAATATGTTTTATGATGTTCGCACAGAATATTAATTAATTAAATGCAGGTAAGTAGACGTAAGTCTTAGTTTAAGTAGGACCTTTTCAATGCACTCCATTTTGGATGGCATCAATGCCCCCATATTAGGCGCAGGTTTTCTATGTCACTATGGGCTGCTTTAAGATTTGCATCATAGGTCCCTGATAGACCCCACAACCTCTCTTCGGCCATCACGGAAAATTTCAACCTGCTCCAACAACACTCTTTCTATAATTTTTGAGGTCATCATCGATTAACGCATTGGCGCATTCTCCCAATCTCTCTCAGCAAATTATGGATGATGTCCAGCACCTTATCAACACTACTTGCTCCCAAATCTTCTAGAGGATGAGTCCTCTACCGCCCCAGAAGCTCGCTGTTGTGCGAAAAGAGTTTGAACAACCACTTAAGCAGGCAGTATGCAGACCTTCCAACAGGAGTTGATTATCTCCACTCCATTTACTCTCCAAGCCCAATGGCGAATGGCGACCTTCGGGAGATTATAGACCCCTGAATGCCCAGACGATTCCGGACAGGTACCCCATTCCACTCATCCAAGATTGTTTGGCAAACTGTCGTGTTTTCTCGACCTTGGGTATCGCAAAGGCCAAAAGGATTCGCGTTCCCTCAACAAGACGCACTTACTGGTGGATACCTCAGACGCAGCAGCAGGCGCTACTCTTCACCAAATTGTGAATCAAAGCTGACTACCGTTGGATTTTTTCTTCAAAACAGTTGAATCCCGCTCAACGGAATTACAGCGCCTATAATAGTGAATTCTTAACCGCACTTTCGATATTCCCTTGAAGGCAGGCCGTTCACCTTCTTCACGGACCATAAACCTCTGACTGAAGCTCGATGAAGTGTCCCCTCGACAACTTCGACACTTAGCCTACAGCCAGTGCATATCGAACATTCAACATGTGTCGGGTAAAGAACTTAGTCGCTGACACTTTGTCCCGGATCTCTGAGATCAACATCCCAGCCGCAATTGATTTTTCAACAATCGCTGTGGTCCAGAGGGATGACGGAGTTCTTCAGAGTTTGCAACCGGACTCCAAATACAAGTTCAAGGAGTTCTCTAACTTCGGCTCAAATTCCTCTATCTACTGTAAGAAAAGATACCTTGGTCATATATTTCGCCCGCTTTTCGTAAAGAAGTGTTTCGCTGGGTGCACGATCTTCCGCATCCTGGCATTGCGATAACGAATCGGTTGGTCTCAAGGAGGCTGTCCATGAACAAGGATGTGAATTCTTGCGCCAAGAAGTGGATCGCATGAAAAAAATGTAAAGTCGCTGGATATGATAGGATAAAAGTAGGTGTATCCTCTGGGTCGACAAGGCGCTTCCATACTATACACCTCGACATTATAGGCACTTTCTAAAACTTGCACGGCTACAAGTATTGCCTTATTATCATTGATCGGTTTATCCGGTGGCCTGAGGCAATGCCCTTGAAGTTCATAGCAGCACATGGTTTGAATTAGAAGGTAGTTAGTTAGCCGAAATTTTAAGTGTAAGATTTGCCTTTGAAGACATTCACACGCAGCCGGTGATTTACACCTCCGGGAAACTTGACATTTGTACCCACGTTCTGGTGAGGAATGACGCCATCCGGAAGCCTCTGCAGCCACGATACGAGGGTTTCTATAAGGTCCTCGATTCTAGGGAGCCCTCGTTCAGTCTGGATATCGATGGTAAACCCAAGAGGATATCCTTGGACGGACTGAAACCTTTCTTTTAAGAAGCAGCCGGCACTCGCACGAAGCAAAACCACCGCGAATTTTTTCACGTCCGCCAGTCGATTGCATCCGAGTAGTCTCGCCGCGGGTTCTCTCGCCGAAACTGTGGGCAGAGTGCTATGGCGGAGCGATACTAGGTGCACTGAGAGAGAGGGTGAGACGACCAATCTCTTTCTCAATGTTTCGACCGTTTTGTTAAGTCAATCGCATATTCCGTGAATGCAACTTGGAATGCGATAAAAACCTGATTACAGATTGACTTATAATCTCCAGTGATTAGATTTTCCTGACTTCATGGTAGATGGAGTGCCTCACAAGTGAAATATTCGAGTTGCTTCTTCGACTATGACGCATGCTTGGTAGTATACAACTTTCTGTTCCAAACTCAAGTTCAGATTCAAACTGACACACCAGATGCATATCCATAGACAAATATTGAAAACGAAGATATATAAATATGCTTAGCAAATTAATTTCAAGTTAGAAATAAATTTCATAAACATATCTAAAAACTTCTTTTCAAATTCATTTAATTTAGGTATGAAATCTATGTATGTAGCATTCTCTGTTCCATATATCAAGGTATTACCATGAATTTAAAGTCAACATTTAAAAGAAGTGAACTGGATTTGTGGACGAATTTATGGTGAAAAAAGGTAGACTACAAGATAAAGAATGTTCATTGCTTCATACATATCTTTACTAAACTAGGTGCCCAGCAAATGAACTCCAACTAATAAATGATTTACTTGGCAAAGTAAGATTATCAAACAAGATGAAAAATAAAAATGCTTAAGCAAATTTCGTTCACCATCGAAAAGAAATTATTTAGATATTCGTTGCTAACTTATCCGAACCAGAAGTCATTTCAAATGAAAGCGAAGATGGGCTAAACCCTACATCTATTCATTTCAATTTAAAATCGGAAAAACTGCTCAAGGGATTGTGGGCTCCTACCCTCCTCCCAGACAGTTAATAATCGTGGCTTTTATGACCATTAATTATATATGACACATTACTCCTGTCACCCTCCAATACAATAAGTAAACGTTCCTTTATTATGGATACTAATGGAAATTCTGACCAAAAGTACTTTGGTGTGATAATTTAACTGATTTAAAATCGTTTCTTTAAATAAAACGTCCTTGTTTATCTGAACGGAATGGTAAGATTGCCGGGAATGTTGTATGAAATGATTTTGGCATAAGATTAGAGTTCCATCTGCCACAAAAGAGGTTTCAATCACGGACCTGAGGTTAGACTATGTAAAATGTAGTTGAAAGCTATTGAATATATAGAAATTATTTTATGGAGAGCACGTATTATTATATAAGATGCAATAGAGGTTGTATGAGAAACGTTAGTCTGACCTTTCATCACATCCATTCGGAGAAGATAAATATTTTCTACCGCAACAGAGTACACAAAGTATAATATATCGAACCAATGAAGAAAAAGCTACTCTAAATTTAATTCTCAATTCCAGTTCTCAACAGCATAGGATTATTTACTATTGGTAATTGGTTTGGTTCTTTTTTTCAAAAAGAATTTAATCAACACTTACCCTGTCCTTGGTTTCATTTATCTGCGAATATAAGTATAAATTAATATCCGGATCAGGACATTTGTCATATATATCTAATCCGCGCTTCCAAACACAGTCGTCGCGCGTTGTATTGTAGGTGGAAGCATCCCCAAGATACAACGCTTGTTGGATAATACCTTGTGAGCGTACACCTGGTAAATAGACCAAACATTTGATTTCCGACTACAACACATCTGGTATGCACATTAATTTCATTCTTTTTTCAGTCTTACATTTGACTTCACAGAACACAAAACATAACAACAAACAAATCTCTGTGATTTTCACCATTTTATTTTATATTAAGTGGACTACTTTTATCACTGCACTTTTAATTTACCGAAATTTGTTATAATAATATTTGCGAATTAAAAAATACCCCCGAATCACTCACTACTAAGCTGAATCAAACCAAAAAGATTGATTTCCTGCATTGATTCGGTGCCGTTGACCAATTACAACCTTCTGGTTTAATGGTACGATTTAAAGTCAGTGCTGCGAGTAAGAGCCCCTGCACAATCCGAGTATCAATGACTGCAGAAATGGAAGTTACATGGAGCCGTGACATAATAGATACCACTCAGTACGTAGTTCAGCTCTCCATCTTATCGTCTGTGTATTCATATTTAAAATATCTACTCACCATATTCGCGCAAACACTTACGAGTTACAATTACTAAAGTTTATTAAACTCCATGTGTTTCGATAGCGATCAAAGACTTTTCTTTCACGGTTAGACCCCCAGATACATCGAACAGTGTCACCTTGCCGATTAGATTCGGGCTGTCTCTTTGGAGAACTTCATTTCTGGATGGTAATGCTACTTTCTTCGAACACTCTCAGCTGGTTCCTGCATAATTTTTATTTCGGGATGACCTTCATCTATAAATCAAACAGTAATAAAAATACAGATTTTCACTGAATAGCGAGATTTTATTATTCAAATTTGAAGCACTTTTTTTGCAGTAATTATTCAAATTTAATATGATTAGCACAAATATTCCTAGAAAATAGTTTTTTATCTTTGGTCATTTAACTAATGGTTAACGAGATTACACCTTTCGTGTATATTTTTGAATTTCAAAGTAGTCAGCCAGCAACACTGATTCGACAACTATCGATAGGTTGCTGCAGTTTTCACCATATTCTCCATGATTCGCGTATATCACCTGTTTCAAACTGCTTTGTCAACCAAAGTGTCTGCACCTAATGCGTGTTGAATAAATAAATAACTTCTTGTTCGGTCCTCAAACCTTATCCAATCAGTGCGATATGTACATGTCTCCAGTGCCTTCCGCTTACTCCAAATATCTGATTCCAAATAGAATCACGTAGAAAGTGTTTTGAAACGTATGTAGATTACCTTTCATCGAAATGTGTCATGAGATCAGTAAGTCGAATCCGAATATACATAGATGGTGTTTGCTAAAAAATTTTAAGGGTTGACATTCTTTATGATGCAATACATACAGATGTTGATGTAGTTTGACATAGCTTCCTTACAACTTATTAAACCAAAAAGTCTTCGTAATTTACAAGCACTTGACACTAACACATTATTTTATATATGTACATCTGGCAGAGTAACAGAAGCAGAGCCAATAGGAACCATATTATTAGTCTATTTGCCATCTTTGATCGGCTTCATTCTCGTATTTGCCAGAAGGATTTATATGAATGGACAATTTCATCTTAAAATCTAAAATCTCAAATTTGTAGGTTTTGAGGTTCCATTCTTAACTCCGTACGCGTAGTTGTTCAAACCAAATTTTGGGGCTAAGAATTTCCCGTTATACCAAGTGCTACCTCTAGAAACTACAGTGATTTCGAAAATTCTTTTGGATGTCAAGTTATCTGGGATGAAATATCCCAACTAAATACTCGCCCTACATGCGTATGCTATTTGCCTGATGAGTTCCTCAGGTGGACTTCCTCCGCTTCTTCCTGCTCCTTTTGGTCTGTTTTATCCGGCAAATACCATCAGTAATTACTTGCTTTTAAGTTTAATATCGTACTTCCAGTTAACATTACTTCCTGGATGATCAGCTTTCGAATTTAACCATTCTCACTTTCCCAGATTCCTTGCTATTATAATAGAATCAGTATCAGGATCATCATCATCTATCAGTACAATAAATCCCTCAGGTTTATTATTTTACTTAAATATATTTAAAGGTCGCAATCTACGATCAGTTTGGCCTGTCAGTTACGTTTGAACAGACCGCGCCTGAAAACGGGACAAATTGTACCAACAGCTTGGGGGGTTGGGTAGGGCTGACAAACCTACACGGAAAACAGCTTGTTACGAAGCCACAATAGAAGCCTCGGACTGGACGGCAAACACAACGACGAACCCGGGAACGACAAAGAAATTACGATTTCCGCATTTTCTCAGGCCTTATATAACAGCGTTACAGGAGATGCGTTGGACAGGGACCGGTTTCCTGGAGAAGAGCCACTACACCATAGATTATAGTGGCCATCCAGTAAACCATGAGCTCCGAGTATGTTTCTTAGTCAGCCAAAAAATTAAACCTGTTGTTATCGGCTTTGAAAACATAAGCAAACGGCTATGCACTCTGCGCTTGCGAGGCAAATTTAAAAATATAAGCCTCATTAAGGTTCACGCCCCTACAGAGGAGACTACAGAGTCAAAGAAGGATACCTTTTACGGGGCAGTAGAATGAACCTTCAAAGGCGGTCCCAGATATGATATAAAAATCATACTTAAGGATTTTAACAGCCCAGTAAGGAAGGAGCCCGTATTCAGGCGATACGTTGGCTCCCATAGCTTACACTAAAATACAAATGATAACGGACTGCCGATCATTCAATTAGCTGTGTCACACGGTTGTTTGGAAGTACCTGATTTGCATGGAAAGCGGTCCACAAACATACGTGGGCCCCACCAGACGGGACTACTTTCAACCAAATTGACCACGTGTTGATAGAACGCCACCACCTCTCAGTCTTGATAAATGCCAGAATATATAGGGGGGCCAATATAGACTCGGATCACTATCTCGTTGGCATGGTGCTCCGAGGTCGAATAACAATACCATCTAGAATCCTCTCTGACAATCAGGTGAGAGTTACCACTGAAGCATCCACAACACAGCCCTCCGCAACACCTATAAGAGGGAAATGGATGCCGCAATAACCGCAGTCAACAGAGGACCTGGAGATGAAGCATCAACAAATGATCTTCACAACCACCTGAAGAACATTATCATGGATACGGCCACAAACATACTTGCCCCAGCCGCAAAAGGAGTCGGAACGGCTGGTTTGGCGATGAATGTAAGCTAGCAACGGAACGGAAGAATGCCGCATACCGAGTAATGTTGCATTCTCAAAGAACGCGGGCACGCGCAGAGACTTATCACGAACTCCGTCGAGCGGAGAAGCGACTTCACAGACGGAAAAAGGAAGCCTGGGAGAACCAACAGGTCCGTGAACTCGAAAAGTACAGGAAGGAACCGCACCAGATGCGGAAGTTTTATCAACAAGTCAGCAGGATGAAGCCTAGTACACCTCGATGTTCAACCTGCCGAGACAAAGAGGGAAATCTGATTTCCGACAGAATGGACATATTGGAGCACTGGGTTCAGTACTTTGATGAACTACTGAACCACCAGAATACCGGCGAATTGGAGGTCCCGCCAACTGAAGACGACGGACAAATACTGCCACCAGGAAGCATAGAAGAAATAGTCCGTGCAATTCATCGGCTTAAAAATCTTAAGTCACCAGGAGCCGTTGAAATTACAATTGGTTAAATATGGAGGCGACCAATTACACCAAGTGCTTCATCAACTTGTGCTCAAGTTGTGGGACAGCGAATCAATGCCTGACGATTGGCAACGAGGCATTATCTGTCTCATACATAAAAAGGGAGATATCACACAGTGCAGCAAATATAGGGGTATTACGTTGCTGAGTACCATCTATAAGATATTCTCCACTATCTTGCTAGGCCGGATAGCCCCATACGCCCAGAACATCATTGGCCTATACCAAAAAACCTTCACTCCAGGCAAATCAGCAACAGATCAGATTTTCTCTCTGCGGCAAGTGATGGAAAAACTGTTGGAATATGGACATCAGTTGCACGATCTTCTCATCAACGCCTATGGTAGAATAGCCAGGGTAGAACTGCACACGTCCATGAGAGAATTCGGTATCCCAACAAAATTGATACGACTGGCTAGGCTGACCATGACCAATGTGCGAGGCCAGATAAAAGCAACAGGATCGCTCTCCAGACCATTCGACATCAACAACGGTCTACGACAAGGGGATGCCCTATCATACGTCCTCTTTAACCTGGCCCTCAAGAAAGTGATTTGTGATGCTGAGGTAAATGCAAGAGGTGCGAACCTCTTTAAGTCCATCCAGATCGAACAGGCGGCGCGAGATCTTGGGCTGCATATCAATGAAGCAAGACAAACTATATGGTGGCAACGTCAACACCAAAAACCGACCAACCAACAACATCAAACCGCATTGGTCAAACGAGAAGAATAAAGATAGGAGACTACAACTTTGAGACCGTCGATAATTTCTCCTATCTAGGTTCGAAAATCACAACCGATAACAGCTACGATGATGAGATCCGCACACGGTTGTTGGCAACTAACAGAGCCTATTTCAGCTTATAAAAACTGTTTCGCTCGAAACGTCTCACCATAGAGTCAAAGCTCTCACTGTACAAGACAACGATCTTGTCAGTACTCATGTATTTCTCGGAAAAATTGCGAACCCTTGGCCGCGTTCGAGAAAAGAATTCTCCGAAGAATTTTTGGCCCCCTACGAGTCCGTACCCTATATAACGACGAGATATATGAGCGATACCATGACCGTCAGGTTGTGGGTAAAATCCGGCCCAATAGGTTACGGTGGGCGGGTCACTTAATCCGTATGGATGAGGATGATCCAGCCCGGAAAGACTATAAGGCAATATCTATGGTAGGAAAAGAAGACGAGGCAGACCCTGCCTGAGACGGAGCAAAGGCGTAGGTCAGGAGGCCAGATAGCTTTTAGGGATATCGAATTGGTGGAGCTCGGCGCAAAACCGGGATGTCTGGAGCTCGTTATTAAGGTGGGCCTAGACCGGATACCGGTTGTTGCGCCGTTGATGATGATGATGATAAGTTTCTCCCAGTGTAATAAAAGTTGGTAGTAGTATAAAATATAATATCAAGCATATGACCCTCAAGTTTGATCAAAATCATGCTAATAGTAACAAAGTTTCAGTACCTCAACGTTGCCTTTATCGTGTAAATTTACTGCAACTATTTATGAATATCACACTAAAGTGAAAGTGAAAGTAAAGGACTACGTACAAAGGGATAGTTCTACAATCAAATATACTCACAGAAGAAGCAAACAAAACCTTTCATACCTGAAGCGCCCAGCTACCGGTTTCCCGACTTATTGTTATTGTTTATTATTTTGTGACACTTTCACATGAATTATTGTTTTTTCATTTTGATTTTTATTTTATTATCCTGCTATAAAGAATTTCAACTAAATTTCTTTTCATTTGTTGACTCCCTTTTTCCTCCTCCTCTTAGATCACGCGATACTCTCTTTAAAGGGGACCATCCAATATGATGGTCTGAGGATGCCAAGGCAGCGTGAGAACCTCGAAGGACGCGCCTTACAATACATCTGAGGCAAGTAAAGCATCGATTAAGGATGCGATCCGTCGTGGATCTTCACTTTCGATTACGGCAATCGGGTCCTGTGTCTTACTGCTTCACGTACGGTCGAGCCGTTATTTTTGTTTTCATTCAAGCTCAAAGGCATGTTGATTTAACGATAGGCTCGTACGAATCTTCATCTTTGCTAATTTTTTTCAGGATCCGGTGTGAAAATCGGCAAAAACCCGTTCTTAAATTCGTACTAGAATCACAGAACATCACTAATATCAGCTATATTATAGTACTAAGAAGTTTGGTTTAAGTTTTACTACTGCTAATAAAGTCCCAGTAGGTTAAAGTGGACTATTTTGGGTGAATTAACTGTAACACAAGATATCCCATACCAATATCACACTAAAGGCTGCGGAATATACTAAATGCATATATATTACGATCTAAGTATAAATAGAATTGCTGCGCAATGAAATATATTTCCGTAAAAAATTTACAAAGCGCTGGCTGTTTATATGTATTTTAAGTGAACTTGTTCTAGCTGGATAATATTCAATTATTACTGTGATGACAGATATTAAGAGAGGTAGATCGTATCGATACAGTACTCTACAAAATAAATCAGTCGGTGACCTTGAAAACTAGAGAAACAAGCCAGCAGGATGAAGCCTTATACACCTCGATGCTCATCCTGCCGAGACAAAGAGGAAAATCGGATTTCCAACAGAATGAGCATATTGGTGCGATGGGTTGAATACTTTGATGAACTGCTCAGTCAAAATATCGGCGAGTTCGACGTCCTTCCAACTGAAGACGATATACAAATGCTGCCACCACCAAGCATAGAAGAAACAACCCGTGCAATGCACCGGTTTAAAAGCCATAAGTCACCAGAAGCCGAATTGGTTAAATATGGAGGCGACCAAATACACCATCCGGTTTATCAACTGATACTCAAGGTGGGGGGAGAGAGAATCAATGACTGACGACTGATAACGTAACCTATACCAAAGAGACTTCACTCCGCGCGACTCAGCAACAGGTTAGATCTTCTCTGCGCGGCAAGCGATGGGGAAACTATTGGAATATGCCAAATAAAGTATAGTTTGAATTATTTCACTATGCTAAATCCTATCTGATGCCAATCCAATGTTGTTAGAAACAACATGGTCGGATCGAGTAACAAGCCTCGGAAAAATGCTAGGGCATCCACGCCAGTCGACGCGGCAGGACGGGTCCCGCTCTTTGAAATTCATTCCCGACATTTGGAGCAGTTCCAAGGTAGTCCAGCAGAATTTTCAAATTACCGTCCGATCCGATTACTTTCCCATACCATGAAGACTTTTGAAAGCATTCTTGACAACCGTATTTGCGAAATCGTTGAAATAACGGTGAATCAAGCCGAATTTGTCAAAAACTGCGGAACTACTGACGCAACACACGCTGTGCGATTACTTTCTTTACGTTGCATTTCTGGATCTAGAGAAAACATTTGACCGCGTGGCACATGAACTCATCTGGTACGCTCTACGACAACTTGTCCAGAAATGGAATGACCGAATCATGCAACACAGCCTCAGATTGAATCTAAATAAAACTGAATTTTTGACGACCGATCCACATGAAACAGGCACAATCACTGTCAGCGGCAGTGATCTGCCCAGAACTGAGGGATTTAAATATTTCGGGTCAACGCTATCAGCCAATAGAGAACTGCATTATGAAATTACTTTACGCATTAACGCAGTCTGGATGAAGTGGCGTTCCACAACTGATGTTCTCTGGATCGACGTATCAACGAACGTCCCAAATCTAAAATTTACCGCAATATCGTCTGCCCTGTCGCTCTCTATGGTTTTGAGTATTGGCCGACTATAAAAGAAAATGAACAGCGTTTTGCGATAATGGAGACGAAGATGTTGGGTTGGACTAGTAACATGACACGTTTTCATCACATCCGAAATGAGAATATCCGCGACCGATATGGGGTTGCATCTATCATGGAAAAACTGCGAGAGAGGCGCTTTCGATGGTATGGTTACGTAATTCGCGCTATTTCAGCTTATAAAACTGTTTCGCTCAAAACGTCTCACTATAGGAGCAAAGCCCTCTCATGTATTTCTCATAGACTTGGGTTCTTAACAAGAAAAATTGCGAACTGTTGGCCGCGTTCGAGAGAAGAATCCTACGAAGAATTTTCGACCCCTACATGAGGATGAACGATTGCGTACCCTAAATAGCGACAAAATCTATGAGCGATACCATGACTATCAGGTTGTGGATACAATCCGGCTTACTAGGTTACGGTGGGCGGATCACTTAATCCGTATGGATGAGGATGATCCAGCCCGGAAAACTATAAGAGCAATATCTATGGTAGGAAAAGAAGACGAGGCATATCCTGCCTGAGATGGAGCGATGGCGTAGGTTAGGACGCCAGACAGCATTTAGGGATATCGAATTGATGTACCTCTGCACAAAACTGTGGTATCTGGAGTTCCTTATTAAAATAGGGCTAACCCAGATATCGGTTGCTGCGCCGTTGATGATGATGAATGAAGGAAGGAGGATTTTTTCGGTATTTCAATTTTTGCATCTACAGCGTGATTTGAAAAAAAACCAAAATTTTCGATAAAAATCGACCAAAAGTTATTTATAAAAAGATACGAGACGAGAATTTGTGAGTTCAAGCCTCAGTTCAAACATCAGTGACTAGTATGCTACGAATGAGCCGCAGCTAAAAAGTTCACGTAGTTTTTTGTGTAAAGGGACGGCTGATAAATGACGGTAACTTTTTGTTCATGATAGTAACTTGGTTTAGGACATTTCGACTTAGAATGCCGAAAGAATTGGTAAATTTGCCTCAGCTTAAATAGTGCTTTTCCTCAACCTACAAGGACCACGCAATTTTTAACAATAGTTCTCCATTTGGTTCGTATTTCGACTTACAACACTATTTCTCGGAACCGATGCAAGTATTCCTGTACCATTTTCTAGTCCTTTTTCAGCTCCGAACTTCTGATTACAAAATTTGCCCTTTTTCTCGTTTTTCCTGCTCTATGCTAGATCTGAAATATTGATGTTAATATTCTCTAACTTTTCATAAAATTATTTTAACTTTTCGTCTCTTTAGCTGCCCATAATTTGGCTGATCTTTTTCCCTCTAAATTGGTCTTGACGAATTATGCTCGATTTCGTCGAATCCGGCATATTAATGGAAATGCTGACCTAGAAAATATTTTCAAGGTAAAAAACCTATATTAAAAGGAAAATGCTATACAAGGGTTTCCTCTTAAGGATTTGAGAAAATTCTTTTCTCTATTGTTTTGTTAGTGTGCTAATTTAGCTTACAGCTTAATATTTTCATTCCTTTTAAAATTATTTTTTTTCTGCTCTGGCATCCTAGATTATCTAATCATTTAAGGGGGTCATCCCGTGCGAAGGCCGTTATTTTTGCTCTTTTTGAAAAATTATTTTGGAGGACTGGATAAAGATAGAAACGTGATTTTTCACCATGTATTTATTGATATCTCTACTATATGTGATAAATTTTTCAGCTTGATATCGTAGCTAGTTTTCGGAATTCGTGTCAATTTATGCACCCATCTTCAAAAGAGGTGTTTTTCTGCTGCCACGCTGGAGGGCGCTGTGTTCATCTGAGAAAAAAAAACTAAATGGCATTTTAATGTGGACAATATTCCACGGTCCGCAAACTAGGATAATTGGAAAATATTGAAAGGTACATTTTTGGTGGGCTTTTAAAGTTAATTTTTTGGATTTTGGTGTTTTTTACGGCTTTCTTTATGAATAAAAAAACGACCGTCCGATTGCAATTATCCTAGTTTGCGGATCGTAGAAATATGTATTAAAGAAGTCGTGAAAATTTCAAAAAATTGGTTGGATAGATTTTAAGTTATGGTGGCAGCCAATTTTCAAGATGCAGTTTCGAGAAAAACGCATTTGAAAATTTAAATGTGATTATGAACAGTAAAATTATAACTCACCATTAATCTGCTATACCTGGTCCATAGAGAGTACCCTCCGTTTCTTCTAAAAAGTCTTGTAAGGCCAATTGTTGCTCTCTGGTTTCAATTCTGGCTCTTTTACCGAGGTCAGTCGATCATCGTTCGGGCCGTCATATTCGCACTTCATTACGGCGGTCGGCATAAACCTGACATATGTGACCAACTTGACATCCCATTGTCACTAGGATTTTGAGAATGCCATTGAATCGTTCAATGAAAATATTATAATTACAGCCAGAAAAAGGTCACTTTTCCCAGAATGAAGGTGTTTAGGAGCGAAAGTCCAGATCAATGCATTTAACGACTCATTGCTATTCTAGGTCTCTGCTCCTAAACATCTGTTCAAGAGATCATCTCGTGACAAATCTTCGTAGATTGGTTTGATGACTGTTTGAACTTCTTCAGTCAAAGGTGCCTTCTCGTGGTGGAAACTATCCAGTTCTCCTTTAGCTTCCGCTTTGCGCCATTTGCACCAACTGTCCTCGCCTGCTGGATAATTTTGACGCTGAGGATTTTCGTCTGTAGAACATTTATGGAAGAAAGTTGCCCAAATTTCTTGCTTCATTCCTTCTATCGAATTTGCGTGTCGACGAATAGCTAGCCCAAAAAATGTAATGAGGTCGTTAATAACCTTATCAGTAGGTTTTCCAGCCCCTTTTCCACCAATGCCTTTGTGATTCTTCTTTGCATTTCGAAACCGCGTTCCCATTCTTTTCTCGACATGTCCTACGCATTCCTTTTTTACTACTACGTATATTTTATTATTTGCAGAAATTCGCAGAAATATCTGAGAAAACTCCACCAAAATCCAATATACAATATACAAAACTTGTTGCAATTGGAACATCCATGTTCATGCTTGCTAAAAGTTGCTTTGCTGATGTTGATGCGAAGTCCTTTTTCTTCTCTGGTAAGTATCGATTCCCATAAAATACTCGTTTTTTAGTGCGAGCATGACGTTGAACGTTAAAGCGATCTCCCTTCGTACGATCCATTTAAAAAAATCACTGAACACACAAACGGCACAATACTTACAACAAAATATAACTGAGTATAGCTTGAAAGCCTTTCAGTGCTCACTCTAGACTGGATTATCCTTTTTATTCCAAACAGCAAATAAGTTTCGACAATTGATTGGTGTTCCGTCTTTTTCTATTTATACCTGTGTTCGAATTTATAAGGCTCAGATAAAAAACTAACAGGTAAAAAAGGATTCGATGCTCTTTTTCATCGAGTACTCTAGCCGCGGCTGCAAACTCTTTACCTGTTTAACACTGTAATTTCTGAACGACTCGGAATATCGGAAAATCCCTTTGCCCACATATTCTCCACTATATATAGATACAATTCATGCAAAAAAATCGATTTCTCCAACCCGACACACGGGATCCCCCCTTAAGGTATAATTTTCTGAAAGGATTTCTTTTAGGGAAAATTGTTTACCATGGAGTCAGCCTTCTTCAATTTTGGAATTAACCATGATGCAATATGAACTCCCTTTTGCTGAAATCAATACGAATAATTAAATTAGTTTGTGAAAATGCTTCGCAACACATTGAATAAAATTCAATATACATAAGCTCAGACTACTCGCATCTCCTGAAGACTCATATAAGCCCCACAAAACCCTGCTATGCGATCTACAAAATTATAGGCAGTCTTGCCAGTATATCTTCTAATTTTTTGAAGCCACCTATATATATGCAAGCGCATTGATACGTACAGACTTTTAGGGGATCATAACTACAAAACTTTGGAATTGTAGATTTTAAATCCCAGCCAGATTAGTGCCATCAACTTCAGCTATTACCAAGCATAATTATCGTAAACCTGAAGTTATACTATATTAGAATGAGGAGATATTTGAATAAATAAACTTTATTCTTAAAAAGCAGACTTAACTAAATAAGCTTAAACCTAGGTCTAGATTAAGCAAAATCTATTAACAAAAAACTATAAAGCGCAAACAATCTCAAATATTACACTTACATACATATCATAAAGCACAACAAGACTTAACACTAGTTTTATCTAAACTTAAGCTAATTTAATTGATACTGAAATGTATATTTACTATCTATCCGTGAATGGACAGTGTTTTGCGTAGTCGACTTCCAAACAGTAGATGCCACGAAGGCTGAAAATTAAAAACGTTCGATAGAAGACAGGTCCAGAGAAAGCTTAGAAGATTATATTGCCACTTACTTGTCTGAAGCGTCGTTTCCCATTTTGTATTCTTTTAAAAATCCTTTATATTTATTTGGACTATATTTCCGATGCATTACTTGAACGGGTAGCTTATTCGGCCCATCTAGTCCCACACATCCACCCGGACACGGTATGCCCAGAAACTTTTTGTGCTTGAAAATTGCATTGGCCAAGTAGCAGACGCTCAAGAAGTGACTGCAACGCGATCGCTCTAGAAAAAGATACCGAAATCTTAGTCTGAAAGTCAGATTTCCATATGGAATTCAAGTTCTCATACCGCCTAGTAGGCCTTCTAATGAGTAAACATAAATAATTGTATTCGAAACTTGACTAAAATTAAGTTAATTATTCACGAATAGTGGTTTTACCGGGTTCATCGAATGCATGGGTAAATACAGTACAGTGAACAAAGATTTGAAATTGAAATTTGCAATTTGAATTCTAATTCATGATGTAGTACATTTGTTCACAATAAAATAAACAGGAAATTCTGTTTAAAGCTACGCGTATTGATTGTCCGATATCATTGGGGATTGAATATCCATACTCACTGATAGCATGTCCTTTGCAGTACGGTTGATATCGTCCGCCATTTATGCAATAGTTTAGATGACCAGGATTATCCATTTGTCCTAGATATCCAGCGTTTGTATGAATAATTTGTACATGAGTCGCATCTTCCTCGCTTAGCCGAAAAGCCTTTGATTGTACTCGTTCAATAAGCGGTCGCGCTGGATCTAATCCTGGAAAACATTCAATAATCAAATTGTATGCTAGTAGGCATCGTTATTACAAAGCAAACCTATAATTCTGAACTGTCGTTTGGTTAGGTGATTAGACATCATTCCACAAATATGAGCCCCGAGGGAATGCCCTACACATGTGACTGTCTCCCGTGACGCGCCGTGGTAGGTGAGATAGGAATAAATCTGAAAATAATTTGAATTAATGTAACTGGGGGGGAGATAAGAAGGATCTGATTGAGTTTGTGATTTAAGTCGCTTAACAGGTTGCTGGAAAAGAGCACGATATCACGATATCAATAATAACTTCGAAAAGGATTAAGCAGTTTTGTTATAAACAGCTTATCCAACCAATCCTCATTTTCGATTTCATTTTCTGGTCCGATTGCTGCCCTCTTTCTTTTGTCACTGCTCCAGCATTTTTAAAACGAAGACCGCTTCAAAATCATTTCCAACCTGGTCCTTTACGAGTCCTGCTAAACCCCACTTATCGATGCCTTCCTTGCCCGTCATGTCCTCAACTTCCTGGTGAGGCGTCAATCCCATCCCAATCCTCTTGTCTCCAAAGCCATACAAATCGAGATAATAACCTTCTTCGGACTCACCTATTTCCCCGGATCCTCTTATCTCTCCAATCACATAACCGTGTTTTTGATCCACAAGGTAGAGTAGTGTTCTACACAGGCAAATACTCCGACTCCCAATTTTTTAAACCTACCCATCATTAGCGCCCCTCCTGGCTTCTGATTCCCATCCCTCCCCCGCATGTCACCCATCCTGCCCCATTCCCTCTTTCTTCCTCGCCCCACCCTTTTTTAAATATGCTCAACGAATGGAGGTTTTTTCGACTTTTCTTCAAAAATTACCTGTAAATATTTTTCTCATATATTTCTCTAGTGATAAATTAGGCTAGGCTTCATGATATACCTTTGATTAAGTTTAACTGTTAAGGTAGTCCCTAAGTTAGTTATAAGTTTATATTCGTCTAATTAGGCAATAAAAAATGGTTATTTTTCGCAAAATGGTTGTTTTTAGCACGACATCAATAACCTCGTCTTTCTTGCGATTTTCTTTTATCTTTCAAAAAGCCAGTGCATCATTGAGGAAGCGCGAGCTGTAAATCTAGCGGTACAAATCCACGTTAATTGAGGATCAGCCTTTCGCTTTTGTGCCTTGTGTTCAAATTTAAGTTGCATCATGCATGTTTGTATTTATCTTTGTGCTTGTCCTGCTGCTGTATGCTTGTCACTTCCATTAAATATGATGATAATGAGACTGGAGTAAAGTTGCTGTGTCCGCGGTTTTCTGACATGTCATTCGTCTTTTCTAGAGGCAATCTTAGAAGGAAATTTAATAATATGTAAAATTTTTCTTCTTTTCTCCCATTTCAATACCCCCGAGGCTTTTCCAATATACTCGTCTCAATTCCGTAATGCCCACTCCGACATTCACTTATATCAACCATTTGATATTTTACAATTAATAATTTCAAAAATCCTACCACCTATTCCAAAAACTGTAAAAGTAATTTTTGAAAAAAAAAATATCAGTTTGCATATAATGATAATTCTCTAATATTGTATGACCGGGCATAAAGGAATATAGATTTTGAAGATAAAGTTGCCTAGGTCACATATTACTGGATGCTGCCTTAACGTTTTGTTTTTGGATTAGGCGACTGTAAATGTGATTTGTAGTGAGAAAATTTTGAATTTGAAGTCCAAGGTTGAGGTCAGTGACAGCGAAAGTAAGCGACAACGAGACCGATTGATTAAGTTGGCAGCTGATCAGCTGGACACGGAAAGATTATTTTCGTCTCTCAAGAAAGGAAGTTCGATTTTGGTTTTTGGAAATTAAAGACGCTTGGCTTTTGTGAATAAGTGCTCTCTAGAGCGGAGTTTGATAAGCAAAAGTATTTGTGAAACATTAGAGAAAAAAGAGATTAAGTTAATGATGTTGTTCGCAATGTGCAGTGTGACCAGAAAAGAGGGGTCCTAGCTTGGGGATTGGCAATTGTGCAGTTTTCATGGGGATTCCGGATGAGACTCAGGGTATAATATACGACTGGCTTATGTGAACATTAGTAAATCATACAGCGAGGGACCTTGAACAGTGTTTATATTTCTGGAGGCTTGACGCCTCATTCGGCCCGTCATCGTCGACTCAGAAGTTCTTCATCGATAAAATTTTGTTTGTCAAGAGCAAGCAAGTGACAGCACAGACTGCTGGTCCACCTGTAGCCCAACCCAACACAGCCAGGTACACAGCTGGCCACCGGTGCAATTCCGAAAAAGTCACCGATGTTATCTTGCTCCTGCACGTCCTCAACGCTGCAGCCTCCTTCCTCTGCAGACTACAAATTGCAACACAATTGCCCTACGTTTTAGCCCCGTCGCCGACGCAGCTCCAGCGACCCTGGGATAGAGATGGCTTCCCCACCAAAACTAGCTTGTTGTTTCCAGGCATGGTAACTCGCTAGTAAATTTAAGGGCACCCCTCCTGCCTCGCCGATCAAAGTAACTGGTTCTATGTTCATTGTCGGTCTATTTTATCAAAATGTAAGGGGTTCAAGAAGGAAGCTGGGGACCTCCTATCCAACCTCGTTGGCTCAACAGCATCATGTAATTTGTATTTCTGAAACCTGAGTTGCTGATAATATACTTAACTCTGAGCTCCTCGAAGGGTATTTCATTACCCGCTGCGACAGGAATCGCCCTGGGTCATGTAAGTTCATTGGTGGTGGAGTCATAATTGCAATTAAAGATCAACTCCGCGTCGCACTCGTCTTTTCCTTCTCTGGCCCACCATAGGATTGTGTTGACGTTTGTATCTCTCCGCCTAATGCTCACTAGTTTGTTATATCTTGTATCACGTTCCCTGTGCTAGCCCTTGCCAAACGACAAAGGACAAGAATTGAAGCCAAGGCTGTAAATGTGTTTTTTCAAGAAACCTAAACTTGATGGAATAGGTATAGGAGATTAATGATCAGTTAAGATTTTACTGCAACAAATCATATTCAACTTCTTGCGTTTTTCTCGAAACTGCCTATTGAGAATCTGCTGCCACCATAGCCCAAAATCTACCCAATGAAAATTCTTTGAATTTTTCACAACTTACTCAGAACATATTTCTACGGTCCGCAAACTGGGATAGTGGCGATTCATTCAGTAGCTTTTTTATTCCTTAAAGAAGCCTAAAAGAAACCAAAATTCACAAAAAAAGAAGTTCAAAGGGACACCAAAAATTTAGCTTTTAATAATCCTAGTTTGAAGTTTGTAGTTAAGTTCGCACTTTAAAATGCCTTTTACCTTTTTTCTTTGAGATGATCGCAGCGCCCTCTAGCGTGGCAGCGGTAAAACACCTTTTTTGGAGATGGGTGTATAAATGTCTCTGTATTTCAATAATGATCTATGGTATTGGGCTGGAAAAGTTATTACCCGTGCTGAAGATATTAATAAATATATGGTGAAAAAATCGTATTTGTATCGTTATCCAGTTCTTCAAAAAAAAAAAAATTCCAAAAAACGAAAAAAGGGCCTTCACACGGGATGACCCCCTTTAAAGTCGGTTCACTGTCCGTCCTTTTGTTTGTCACACGCACTTTTTTCTCAGAAATAGTTGCACTTATTGATCCACAATTTAGTAGTAAGATTGAAAGTGTGAACTCCGACAAATGTAGTGGAAGTTAAAGGGGGCCATCCCGTATGAAGGCCGTTTTTTTTCGCTTTTTTTATAAATTTTTTGTGAAGAACTGGATAAAGATACAAATACAAATTTTTCACCGTAGATTTATTAATATCTTGAGCGCGCAAAGTAGTCCAGCCCGATCGCATAGTTCGTTTTTGAAATACAGAGCAATTTATATACCCATCTCCAAAAAAAGATGTCTTTCTGCTGCCACGCTAGAGGGCGCTGCGATTATCTTAAAGAAAAAAAGTAAACGGCATTTTAATGTACAGACTTAACAGTCCGCAACCTAGGATTATTAAAAAATATTAAAAGCTTTTTGGTGCCTTGTTAAACTTTTTTTTGTGAATTTTGGTGTTTTCTCACGGCTTCTTCAATGAATTCGTGAAAATTTCAAAGAATTTGGTTGGATGGATTTTGCGCTATGGTGGCAGCCGATTTTCAACATGCAGTTTCGAGAAAAACGCATTTAAAAAGTAGAATGCGATTTTTAGTCATAAAACCTTAACTGACCATTAGTCTGTTATACCTATTCCATAAACCTTAGGTTTCTTGAAGAAGCACATTTACAACCTTGGCTTCAATTCTTGTCCTTTTAGTGAAGTTATTCGAACATCATTCGGACCAATAAATACCTGCTTTATTACGGCGATCGACATAAATCTAGTATGTGACTTATCACGTGTTTAACACTATAATATCCGAACTACTCCGAATATCAAAAAATCACTTTGCCCATATCCGACACACGGGATGACCCGCTTAAAGGATGCGAGTCCCGATGCATACAACCGGGGAAATGAATTTTTTCTTCAAATATAGCCACGTGAGGTATCAAATTAAAAGTCTCAATTAGTACATAGTTTATTAGGCAGGTCTAAGTTTTGACGCCTGTTGAAAGAGTAACCCAAAGTAACCCAAGTCAGAAAATTGAAAAAACTTACTATGATGTCTGTATACGGTATTTAATCAGCAAAATACACTGCGTCCGAAAATCCGATTAAATAAAGTTTCCAATAGAATTTCTGCATCCAAAGATATTAAACGCTGGTATTACATTGAAATGAATGATCCGACATACTCACGATATTCACACGAAACCCAAATATTCTTACATAAAAAGTTCGTAGAAACTTTCATACTTGAAGCGCTCAACTTTCGGTTTTCTGGGACAATGCAATTTGTATAGCATATAGCGATATCGGAGAAAATCGCAAAACCCATTTGCTTTCTTTCTATTGCATTTTCAATCTGATTCGTGATCTGGTGCACCTGTTGGTCAGCTGGCACAAGATTTCGAGTCGCAATGATGCCTTTCAAATAATTTGGCGGTATTTAGGAATTTCATTACTAGTCGATACTTCTAGTTGATTCCTTCCCTGACTTAGGGGTCGTTATAACTTCGGCTACTTTCCATTGTCAAGGAACGCATTAGGGAGTGCCATCGCCACATATTCAAGGAAGAGGATCTTGCCAGGAAGCCTCACCACAGGTTACTTGTTATATGTTCCTAGAGAATTCCTCTGTCCTCGGCGTGGTTATTTCCGGTTGTCCCCCCTTGTGGGAGCTCCATAGTGGTTGTGCTTGCGCCTATATTGCGGGCAGAGCCCCTTGTGGGCTCAAGTGTGGGGTTGCGCTGTACAACTCGAGGGCCGTACCATTTAGTGGAAACAATGATATTAGGTAGGCCTCGCATCTACTGGTATGAATGCTGAGCTTGCGATCTGCGAAAAAGGCCGTCAAATTATGTCTATGATGGCAGGCCCTCATTCTAAATTTCCAGAGTCTTCATTGTCGTGAAACATCTTTCGATCTGAACGATGTGTCGATTTTGCCAGATGTATCAACTTTATTAATCTCTTTTTGGCAATTCTTCCAATATTCTCCCTGTCATAGGAGGAGTAGATAGGAGCTTTATTACGGAGTACATTTGTTTTAATTTTTAACACCAGCTCATTCAATTTTTATTTTATTGGGTGGGTGGTCAACTTTTTGGACTGGGTTTATGGTTGCACCAATACGTTGTCTTCTCGTTATAGATAACGGACCTCGTCATCTTTCTTTAATCACCTTAATTTCCCCAGTGACATCTGCCATTCAATTCGTACTGGCCAAATAATAATAATAATCGTTGACGCAACAGTCCAATTGGATTTGTTAGAGCACTTCATTCAAGATCGTACCGGTACACTAAAGTACACTTGTAAGAGGCAATGTGGTCAGCATTACGCTCGCCCGAGATTATTGCCCTGATTTGACTCAGGCACTCATTTACAGCTGAGTCGACTGTTATCCGACATCAAATCACGATACAAATACCACTGCCCCCAGTGAGATTTGAGCCGCGACCTTCCGTACAATAGCTTTGTATTCTAACTCTCAGCTATCCGGATACACTTTAGTGTGATACTGACATCTGATCTTAGATTACAGTAAATTTTTACAAAAAAACTAGCTCTGGATTTATAGAAGGAGGCAAGCAAAATGGGGGGGGAGGGGGCAATACATTGAGGGTCTCGAAAGATTTGTATATCCAGGTAGCATTGTTTCTGCTGACGGTGATACCAAATTTGATGTCGCTTGAAGTCCGTCCTAGCAACGCTAAATCCACCTTCAACATTTTGTGCAATACCTGGAGATGCGATTATTTCAGGACCATCAGCCACATCAAGTTAAAGTTGTTCCGCGACATTGTTCTCTTTTTATTACTAAATCGCATGGGCGGTGATTAGTTAGTAGCTGCAAGTTTTCATTAATTCTACCCTCTTTCACTGTATACTTTGGTCTGAGACAATAACAACAACAACAAGAAATTCATCGGTGAATGGACCAATCACAGAGGCGGCAACTTCATTGGATAATAGTCGCCATGTAGGACGCCCTAGAACTAAGTAGCGCAGAACAATGGAAGAAAAGGACAACCTTCTCGTAAAGTCGTGGTTGAGTTGAAGCAAAGCGCCGGAAACTGAGGATATTTAACAATGGGTACATACCCGCTTTAACAACACCTACGCACGACCTCCATCGATTCCTGGCAATGCGCTTCAACTCAGACCATGGGTTTCAAAAAGTTTTACTCTTCCTGCGCTGTTCTATACCACAAGATTGTAGGACAATTCATACCGCCAGCTATTCTGGGATAGAGGGTTGCATTCCCTCGCAGTAGAGTTGTCACCTTTCCTTAATGTGTGGTATATCCACTGACACTTCCATATTTCCATCAATTCGTAGGCCTATTATTTACAAGAGGTAGAGGTAGTGTATTAGTGGCTGCTATGAGGAGTCTAATTAGCACTTTGGTGTGCCGTTTTGATGCTCCAAGCTCCCAAAACAATAATTGTTCAACCCGGCTCCAATCTTCAGAGACAGCTCTTAGCGTTTACGCGCGATTGGATCCCCGCCACTATACAACCAAAAATCCTCTATGATATCCCAAAGTATTGTCTACCTAGTAATCACTAGTAATGGCTCTAGGTAGAGCTGGGCACTTACAAAAAAAACGAATGAGGGTTTCTTCCTTCTTCCACCTTCCACCGACGAGCAAATGACCCCAGCGAGCCCAAAAGTTCTCGCGAACAATTTTTACTATTGAAGAATCAAATGATTGAATGCGATGAGCCTTTGGAATTTGTGAGTAGATTCCACACTTTACAGTCACCAGCCGGACGTCGACTGCAACCATCATGTCCTTGTTAACAGCGGAGTAGCGATTGGTTAATCCGTTGCCCCTTTCATTTCCCTGTATGACCGGGAACTTAGAGGAAGGTGACTTTGAGCGTACAGCCCAGGCTGCTCAGCACGTTCTCTCTCTGCCTCACTACACTATCAAAGAATATTCCCATACAGACCTTTCAGACCATTTTTGAGCTATCGGTGAAGAATAATATTTTATAACTCCGTAAATATCGCCGGTCTACCACCTGGTTTGAAAGCTCGGCACGCGTCGAGGTTAGTCTTTTATAAATATCCAGAGATTCCAATATACTTCGTCTAGGATGCTACCATGGCGTAGCGCTTCGATGGCCAGCATCTGGACTCACGGAGTTTGACAGTACTGTGACCTTCGAGATACTCAATATGGAGTTTGGGAGAAAAGGTAGTAGAAATACATTAAGCGCATCCGCTGGGCAAGATTCCAAAGTCTCAGTACCTACTGCAGATGCGGTTCTTTGGCCTGCGACCACAGTATAGAACCGTACGTTAGAATTAGACTAGCCACGGTTATGAACATCCAACGAGCCGTGCCCTGCCGGATAATCAATTTCTTCCCGAATGTCCTCCTGTAAGCGTAGAAAGCTGAGTGCTCAGAAGCTGTAGCTTCTCCCCCACCACACACACATACACACATAGTGGTAGAAGTCGCTCCAAGCACTCGGGCCTTTTGTTAGGTCCATTATACTATCCCCGGAGATCGTCTATTCAATGGCCTAATGTATACGGCGTCTGAGAAAATTCTCCAGAGGCTGAGAGTGCGCAGATCCTTCGTTGAAGAAAACCTTACCCAGGTATCTTCGTCTGAAATCTGAGAAATCTCACGCTGCCTGCACATATCCAAGATAACCATCCCATTTTTTCCATGTGGCAGTTTAAGTAGAATTGTCCCGTTAAAACCTTTACTAGGGTTTTCATATCCCACTTCTGAAAGGACAACAGTGCTCAGGCGGCCCCGACTGGGCAAATCCTTGCAATTTCATCCTTCCGAACAGACCTGACAGTGGATGGCCGGATTCCAAAAGCTGGCTCCGGATCCACCAGCACCAGCAGAGTCCGAACGCCCTGGCAACCACATCAGGAATGATTCGTTCATTCGGCTAAATTTCGGCACCACCTGCTAGCAACTTTATGCCGACTGACTTGAAATGTCGTTGCTGTTTAGTGCTGATAACGCTAACTGTCGGAACAGATTTGAATAGTGCGGCCGCACCATTTTGGTCGTATTTCAATGAAGTGGCATATATCTTCGCGTGGAATATGGTTATAATTTATCCGAGAGGTTATACCAGTCTCATAATTGGATTTAACAGGAACACCCCTGCGTCCGCTTCGTCTTCGATAACTGTAATCCCAAACAACTCGTGGCCATTTATTCACCATTGTTCTCTTTTGGTGATTACAATGGAGTATGTCTTTTCAAAGGTGAATCTAGAAACCATATGATAGGCCGGCATGTGAGCCACCTGATGTTTGCCAAGGAAATTCCAAGGGGACACATCGCCTTTCCACGCACCAATGGTATCAAGCATACATGTGTCATCAGCTGTTTTAAGTTTATCTCCAATGAATTGGTGCATGTTAAGGATAGCTTCGAGTGCCGTGGTCGGCGTAGTACTAATTGCTTCAGTAATACTTAGGCAACCGAGCTTTTGATCTGCGCCGCAGTAAAGTTCCGTGTCAGCCACCAGACGATGCATGTATACATCAAAAGGGGTTTTATTATTAATGTATACATCCAATTAATTCCTTTTTGGTGGAAGTCCTCACGTAGTCCTACAGCACCAAAACAATCTGCTGGACTTCTGGTATCTAGATATGGTGCTTCCACGTTAGCTTAGAATCGAAATGTACTCCTAAATACCTGACTGTGTGCACCCGTTGGATTCCCCCCTAAAAAGGGGATGTGTTAGATGGGGCACTAACCATCTTAGAGCATATAACTAGTAGAGTCTTCTTAGTATGCATTGTGAGTCCGTTATGGAGGCACTAACTGTGGGTTACGTGCAGAGTTGTATTTATGCGATCTCATACTGTGCCCGTAAAACTTGCCGGTAATTATTACTGATAGGTCGTCCGCGTGCGAAAACTTTGTGTCTTCCAGGAGCCATAGCGAGATGTCATTACCAAGAGCTGTTATGTTATGTTAGAAAGAACCAATACCCTTTGGGTATCCCCGAAAACACTAACTCAATATATGAATTTTTCTGATGGATGTTTGACCAGTATATGGATTTTTCTGCACTCCAGCATGTGAATGATCGAATGGCTAATATGGCGTTTTGCCATGTCATAAATCGCCGCGAACGATGCAGAATTGAAGATGCGTTCGGTGTCCATAAATGCGCCTAAGGACCTCGCCACTTGCCTTGGTGGTAAATAACTTTATCAAGTCATGAATGAGTATCCTACAGTTAGCATCCCTCACAGCACGATCGAAAGACTTACAACCATCAACAAACGTTTTTGTAATGGGGTATAGGTAGTCCTAATGCGGCATGTATTTCTTGTCTGATTAACGCAATGGTAGAATCCTTTTTGGTACTGTGTTCGCATGCTCCCTGAAATGAGGGACATTCTGGCTAGTCGCAGCATCAACATTAACACTTTGGACTGTGACATATATTTACAGAATGAACCACCGGAGAAATATCAAGAGTCAATATTCACTCCGCACTTAATAAACCAATTCATTTACTGCTTCAACTCGTGCCTAGTATGCATCTGAACTTGAACTTTGGAATGATGCAACTGTGATGCCCATTACAAAGTGATGATAATCATTCATCTTATTATGCAATGATTTATTGCTGCAAGTAAATATTACACTTGGTTCATTCATGGAAAGTAAAAGTACTCACAGCAATCATGTTCATGGATTATTTTACGATTGTCCGAGCAGTGTTTGATGGTGAGCTAGCATGCGGAGCACTCAAGCACAAATACCCCGGAAAATTGTATCTGCGTCTGCTCAAATCCAAACAAGCATTCAAGCGTTCCACGACTTTCATTACCTGTGAATGCAATAAACTTTACGAGTTCAGGTTGAAGTCAAAGTCAACGACATTGCAAGCATGAAAACATTGTCTATGAACGTTATCTTCATTTTCAATCAGATTTATCCACATATGTATGCAGGCTGATTAATTGTAGCTTTTATTTTCGATGCGTAGCAGTAGTGTTCCATGGTAAAAAGATAGACAAGAAAAGATACCTGCCGGAAAGTTTTTAATCCGACAGTTATTTATGTATGTTTATCCGCTTTTTGTAAAGCAATAAGAGTTATTATTTATTTTTTTCATTATAATGTCAGAGAAGTTTCAATTAATTAATAATCGCATTTTTTCCTATTAAATGTTTCATACAAAAAGCCCATGGACGTCGTTGCAAATTCACTCAACACGAATTTGTAGCCTACCAGAGAATTTGTCTCGATTGAACCTGTTTCACTAAATCAATGCAACTTTCCTTCCATCAAACACAGAAAAAAGATATTCATTAATATTTCAAAGTTATTTTCACCTGTGCACTGCATTGCGCTGCTAATTTTAAATTAGTCAAAGCAGTCAAATAGCATGGATACTGAGTAAGTGGCTTCCAGTCAACCGTCACAACATTGTAATCTCTCGACAGGTATGCTTCAATATGCAAAAAATAATAATTAGCAGGAAGAATGGTGTTTATTGTCTGTAAAAATCGGAATAAAATTAGCAATGTGGCGTTACCGTCTCTCAGATACATCATATGTTTGTCGCGTTCCGTTCCATTAAAACCGTGTATAAGGAAAACGGTTTCGTGGTGTTTATCGTATCCGGCTAGGTAGAGTGAGATGGGATTTTTGACGTCCATGTATGTCCCGAAGCGATTTATTCTGGAAAAGAAGAATAACAAAAAATATAAGTAATTATCAGTTACAGATAAAATCGGTCTTAACTATACTGGCGTCCCAGTTGAATACCAGATTAGCTATACTGATCAATGATGTCTTCCAACTTTTCCTGTTTAGGTCTTTCACTTTTTCTATTGTTCCCTTGGATCTGAAGCTTTTCTATGAGGCTGGCCATAGGGAAACCCTCATCATTTTCCATTCCGGGTCGGATGTTCTTAATATGTCTCGTGTCCACTCTCCCGTGAAGGTAAAATTTTCCACCGTCAACGTAAGACAAAATTTCCTTTATTTTAAATAATTTTCAAGGATTGGTTTTCCATTTAAGGGAAGTTAGACCACTTTCTTTTAGTGGTATAAATTTTACGGACCACTAAAAGTGGATCAAATAATTTTTTGAAGATTGTTCATTGACATTTTGCTTTTAACAACATTGGATACCTTTTGTTGGTCGGCCTGTTGCGAGACCTGTCACCAAGAAAAATCAGGTAGGATTTAACATGTGGAATAACTCCGTCTATACTTTCTTTATCTCTTTCCCTGATATCAGATTCTATTTTTAAGGTTTTGTTTGTAAAAACCTTATTAAAATCGGTTCAATGTCTGTCTGTTCGTCTGTCTGTCTGTCCATCTGTCTGTTTTTTTTAAAGAGGTGGAAATGTTCAAAAGACTCTGGCCTGGGCACCCCAGAGTGTGGGATTTTTACCCACTAAAATCACCCCCAACTCCACCCCATTCCCTCTTCCATCTTCCCGCAGGGCTCGTAACCGCGCGCCTTCCTCACTTCTTCTGCTTTTCACAGTTTATCCTTGATTGCTGCGATCATAGAATTAATCGCATTCCAGTCTTCCTGGCAAGCTACCATTCTCTGGACAAAATTTTCCGGTGATAGCACTTCATCTAGAGTTTCCTCTAGGTTCCTCCTTTCTTCCACGAACCTAGGACATTGAAAGAATACATGCGCTGGGTCCTCTGGGACCCCGTCACACTTTGACACACAATTAGGTGAGGTGTCCAATTTAAACCTGTACAGGTATTCGCGGTATCCTCCATGGCCGGTGAGAAACTGGATGAGATTATAATTGATCTCCCCATACTTTCTTTTTTCCTCCTCGAGTGCCAGTCCAGTAGTTTTTAACAAAGCCTTAACAACACTGATTCTTCGCTTCAGTACAACTCAACATCTTCGAGATGCTTTGCGACCACAAGCAGTGCTATATCAACAGCGTAACCCTCCTTCGGAACCGGAAGGCTAAGCACATCATTATACATGATGTTCCGCAGTAGTGCGCCCAGTACAGAGCCCTGTGGGTACACCAATCGTCGCCAGAGACTTTCGAATAAGGTTCCAATTGGCCGAATTGAATGCATTCCTCACATCCAGGGTCACCACCACACAATATTTGCTGGTACAACACATTCCGTGAATTGCATTTTCGGCCAAGTCAGTAACCACTTTGATGGCATCATTGGTTGATCTGGCTTTACGGAACTCATACTGCCTTCCGTCTGTCTGTCTGTCTGTCACACGCACTTTTCTCAGAAACGGATGTACCGATTGACACGAAATTTTGTGAAAAGGTGGGAACTGTGAACACCCAGACATGCTCAGTCAGTGATGTCAGTGACCATGTAAAAGGGAGGTGCAACATTTTTTTTCACCGAATACAGTGATGTGATTATGTGTCTCGATTAGTACTTTTCGAACCCGGTCTTAGTTTTGAGACTTATTAGAAAGGCGGGGAGTGGGATGGGTGGAAATTGATGATTTCTTTAACGAACCCATTCTCAGAAACTACACAACCGAAAAATCTGAAAAAATTCATGAAGCTGCCTCTATATGGTGCCCAGGCCTCAAAATACTCTCCATATCGATATTCGTTCAAATTAAGTTAATAATATTATATTACCGTATTTTTGAGAAAATTTCATTTGATACCCCACATGACTACTCGTATATTTGGTGAAACAAATTTTTACATATATGGGACCCCCCCTAAATCTCAACGTAGGAGGATATTACTCACTGCAAATGTTCGGCGTGCCCGTCTGACACTCATTGGCCGGAAATAGCATAGATGAAAAAAAGAAATGAAGTATATTAAAAAAGTAACTGACTGACGTCCAGGGCAGAGGCAACCTTTTTTTCGAGTTAAATATTCAAAAATTTCAAAAAGTGACGGTTTCGTCCAGGGCAGAAGCAACTGATCAGACGCTGCTTCACCTCTGCCCCGGGGAGTAGCATGACCGGAAGTAACTACAAATGGTGGTCGCTCCTTTATATATAGTCGCAAACATGACAGGAGTGCGAATCCTATCTAAGTTAAATCGGCTTTATATATTCAGACCCAAATTATGCCGAAGCAAAATTCATTTTTTTTAGAAATGAGGGAGTCCTAAGTCCAGTTGATGTCGGACCGGATCAATTAGAAAGAAACCTTTTTCCACATTTGTGATCAACGGACCCGTCTTTTTTCAGCTCATGTCATGTTTGCGATTACACATAAAGGTGCGATTATCACTTGTAGCCAATTTCGGTCACGCTGCCACCAGAGCAGGGGTGAGGCAACGTCTGATGAGTTGATTTTGCCCTGGATGAAACGGTCACTTTTTTGAAAATTTTAAGTATTTAGCTCAAAAAGGAGGGGTCCGTGAACCACAAATGTGAAAGAAAATTCCTTTCCAATTGGTCCGATTCGACATTAATTGGATACGAACTTAGGACCCCCTCAATCCTCAAACAAAAAGAAAAATAATTATATTGACCTTCAACATCACCGACAGCGGAAAGAAATTATCTCGGTGAGAGTATGTAGCGCTAGTGGACTTCGTTTTGGACTTCTAATTGCTCCGATATTCTATCTCGTTTTTAAACGTGATACCATATGCACGGAATAGCCTCTAGCCAAGGGCGCCCATTGTTCACGCTGTCGAAAGCCTCCTCAAAAACGAAGTAAAGCTGGCTGAGTGGTGATCTAAACTCTGCACACGGTTCTAAAATAATATGCAGAGTGTTGTTATGGATAGGCGTCGGAACGGAAAGCAGATTGCTCTCTGCCAATTCAGCTTTCGAGGGGTCTCTTGAAGTGCTTCAAGATTCTTTGACCTAATAGTTTCGTGACTGCAGGAACCACTCAAATACCACTCCAATTGTCGTAATAATTCTTCCAGGAGGCGGAAGGGGAAGTTCAGCCAGAGGAAACTTCAGCCGCAAAGGGGCGAAAATTACAAACGAAGTCTTGCTTGTTCGAACTTTCTTTTCCACCTGCACCAGGAAAAGAGAAGCTAGAAGCTGAAAATGAATCCATGTAGCGCGGACACAACCTACTTAAGACTCGATGGCAGCAGCAGATACTTCGAAAGAAGGCGAAGCATCTTAGGAACGAGAACGTAGGCATTCCTACTCCAACAAATGTGGCAATATCAAAAGAGATCAAACGCAAGGTAGCCGAACTTTCAGCGGAAGGTAAGGATAAGCTAATAGCCTGGGCGAGACCAATGCAACAGACTCTTCAATTAACGCTGGACATAAGACTACACCTACATCTGCAAATATAAAGGTTAGTCAAATCAACTTACAGCGTGCCAAAGCCCCTTCTTTTCTACTGGCAGCAAATCTGGCAAAGTTGCAGGACTGGCTTTATATATTTCTGGCACAAGAACCATGAGCTCGATTTAACAAAATCAGTGATATTGGCAAGAAATATTATGCTGCCTTTTGAACCCTTCAAGACACTTGACATGCATAGTATCTATCCAGCAAAGTTAAAGGATGGGATAGGACCCCCAAAACGATCTTTTCTTCTTTCTAGTATGTCTCGCTCTAAGCTCTGTGTCAACCTCTTGGCAAATGGTAAGGTAGTCTTCATACAAAGCTTTGGAAAGATAATTATGCAAAGAACTTCAGACAGATTAGCTTAACATCATTTCCGCTGAAATGTCTCGAAAGAAAGAGCGTCTCATTCGCGAAAATTAGCTAACTTTGCACCCACTATATGAAAATCAACATGCTTGCCAACATGGAAAGTCCTGTGCGTCTCAGTTCTTGGTTTCAAAGATAGAGGACCAAGGGGCTGTTCGTGAACATTAAAGCAGTATCGGTTGTTGGTCAAGATCTTGCTTGGAACGTTCCAGAGAGATGAATGTTACAACCTTTCCTCTTCGATGAAATGAACAACATTCGGCGCAGGTCTAAATGCATTTGCGAAATTTGCAGCGATCGCATTTATATATTCAAAGCACTGCAATGACAGCAGCTCAAGTTTAGACCTATGGGACGTAAGGAGAATAGAGCATTGGAAATTATACTGAGAGAACTAAATCCAGTTTTGATTCTGATTTTTGAATGTACCTCACATTTGTTTGGTAAAAGAGTAAAGTTATCCTCAAAGGTTGAAAAAGTTGAGATGAACCAAAAGAAACCGTGAGAGAATACACTACCACACCGATGGCTTGAAACAACACAGGATTCTGAAAACAGGAGTATTCTTTTCAAATACACTTTTCCCTTGGCTTGGGATAATATACAACGGTCTTTCATCTTGAAGTGTATGTGGTCCTAAGGGCAGCAATCTGGATGATTAACAAGCAGTTAAAGGACAGGCGTATTGCAATCTGTAGTCAAGCTGCATTGATGACATTGAGAAGTCCTTTGTTCATCATAAAAATAGTTGAAGAATTTACAAACCGATTGAACTCTACATCTAATTTCAATACAGTGGACCTACTCTGGGTACCTAGTCACTGTGGAAAGAGGGAAATGAAATCTTGGATATCTTAGCAAAGAAAGGTTCGCAGATCGGAACTAACAATTGGATTGTCAGTAGCATTGGTTAATACTGGGGGATCATTGACCATAATTCACTAGTTGGACTTATGTTGAGAAGAGGAATTCTACAAATGATGTGGTCCCATTATGTCATAAGAAAATGAGCTCCATTGAATATTTTCTATGTGAGTACCCCGCCTCTGGTCGCATCAGACATCAGATTGTTGGTGCTGATGTGCTCCAGATCCTCAACCTCATAAACACACACTCCCTAGTATGCCGAAATATTTATCGACCATTAATACTTAACGTTATCTTCTCTCCACCTTTTTCAAATAAGTTTAAGTCGAAAGTAGGGTGCGTATTTCAGTTACATTTGGCGACTAGCTTATTTAGTATTTTTGGGTTACGCATATATAAAGTGATATTCTAGAGAATGGTATAATGCATATATACATATATTTGTGGCGCGGCAGGATCTGCAGCATTCGAAATTTATTTCGGATGTTGCGGATGCGGACGGGTAGATGGCGCTGAACGTGGAAACTCTCCACTCACGCGTTTTTAGAACGCACCGGGTAAGTGGAGAGCCAGCGGTAAAAAAGTGCCGTTGGTTGGGACAGTAAGGACCGCATGGAAATAAGTCGGTCTCTTCTGTTCCCAACCGCGACACGGAACACTTCAGCGCGCTCATTAAAAAAATATTATAATCAAAAAAGGCTCCATCGGTCAATCTCCTACAAGTGCGGAAAAAGACTATTACTAAAGTTGTTCGTTATTTTCTTATACCGTTTTTGATATTAAGACTGAATGTACAGAGACTGAATTGGAAGTGTTATTTCATTGATTTGATATTATATCTAGTCATAAATATGTGGACATTTAAAATTTTCATTACTAAAGTGGTGACCCCGATAAAGAACAAGTAACAAATTATCCGCCATCGCCGCCATTGGTGAAGTTCTATTGACGACAAAATTCGTCCGAGCAACACGGCAGAAATAGAACTTTCAAACGCCTTTCACACACCGGACCAGCCATCATTGCCACGAGATTCCGACAATCTTTGCAGGAAATACTATCCGCGCTTCAGAAGTGTTCCCAATGTGTGTGTGCGGATTAAGGGCGTAAAAATCTGACGACGTTCGCCAACAAAAAGAAAGTGTCGACGAGATCTCCACATTGAATTCCTGTAAACGCCAGACATTTTTGCTTATCGCTTTGAATTGTGGCTGTGTCGCTCGCAGCTGTTCCGAGTCTGTGCCCAGCCCGCGATCAGGTTCAGAGCAATTGGGCGCTGCAGCGTTCGGAAAGGATAAGTTGAACAACCGCCCGGTCTCCTCGCCGTCAGTGGCCGCGTCATTGTGCAGCAAACGGACGTCCCCAGGAACTACACTGTTGGAAGCCGCCGAAGTATCTAGAGCAGCAGAGTTCTACATCATCAGCATCGACATCTCTAACAACCTGACCGCCAACACTTTCATCATCATCATCATCGTCGTCCTCGTCTCTTCAGACATAGCCACCATCGTTGCCACCGCAGACGTCGTAGCCGCTGCAGACGCCGTAGCCACCGCTACCACAGCGGACAATTAGGTCATTTACTAAATTACAATTTACTACTATACTACATTTACTACTATTTGCAAAATTAAGTGATTTCGTGCATAAATTGTTACAACAAATTAAGTTAAATATTGTAAATAATAAAAAAAACGGAAATCAATAAAATTAAAGCCGCTGCAAGAGACGGCGTTGAGGTGTTTCAAGTCGCAAGTTCTCTGTTTTCTCGGTGTTTTTGGTCTGCGCTGGAGAGCGTCCGCTTCGGTCGTCGTTTTCTTTTTTTCTCGTTTCGTGCGTGCATTTGTGGGTACGGCCTGCCGTGTCGGTGTAAATTTCACCGCGTTTCAGTATAAACTCACCGCGTCTGCATCACAATCTCGTACTTCTCGGTAGGAAAATGTCGTTTGACAATAAAGACGCGGCAGGCCCATCGGACCCACAAGTGACCGCCCTCGCCGTACGCGTTCCTCCGTTTTGGCGTCGGAACCCCGAGCTGTGGTTCGTGCATTTGGAAGCACAGTTCCAAATGTCCGGTATCACATCGGACGCGACCCGTTTCAACTACGCGGTGGTCGGCCTGGACGAAGAGTCCATACTTCTGGTGTCCGACGTGGTGAAGTCGGCATCGTACGCTCAGCTCAAGAGCGAGTTGATCAGGCGCCTGTCGGCAAGCGAGTCGGCAAAATTAGACCACTTGCTGGCGGGTTTAACGTTGGGTGATCGAACTCCCAGCCAATTGCTTCGTGAAATGAGGCAATTGGGTGGGAGCAAGATCGGCGACGACCTGATCAAGTCACTCTGGCTGCGTCGGCTCCCGGAGGGCACCCAGGCGATCCTAGCCTGCGTCTCCGGTTCCTTGGAGGAACTAGCAGCAACGGCCGATCAAGTACAGGAGGTGTACGTTCGCCCAACCATAGCGGCCGTTCAACCACCGTCGGATGAGGTCGGCGACTTACGGCGCGAGATCGCGGCCTTAACTGCCAGCGTGGCCGAGATGCGGGCGACGTTGGACGCTCAGCGTTCGAGTGCCAGGCCGCGAGCTCGCTCACGGTCTGCCACACGAAAAGGGCGTTCGGGTAGCAGGTCGTCAAGACAGCCTGCGGACCAGGGTATTTGCTGGTATCATCGTAACTTCGGAGATAAAGCGACAAGATGTACGCTACCTTGCAAATTCGCGCCTACCACAAAAAACTAGGTCCGCGGGGGGTCTTGGCGACGGCCACCCAGAGCGCAGCGCCACGTCGCCTAACTATTTTCGACCCTCTCAGCAGGCGCAACTACCGCGTCGACACGGGTGCGGAGGTTTCGGTTCTTCCCGTACCCCAGCATCACCGACTATATCCACAACCCCTCAAACTGGCGGCAGCAAATTCATCCCGCATCAATACATACGGGTACAGGCAAGTGGACGTGAGTCTTGGCTTGCGTAGGACGTTTCCGTGGCGTTTCATCCTGGTGGATGTCAGCTTCCCCATATTAGGCGCAGACTTCTTGTGTCACTATGGGTTGCTGGTGGACTTGCAAAATAAGTCCCTTATAGACCCCACAACCAAACTAAATTCGTCGGGCCAAATGGTATCTCACGCTGACAATAACCTTTCCGTTCTTTTGGAAGACATCTCCGACTCTCGTGTTCGGACACTCCTCCAAAAGTTCAGCCAGATAACTACCGAGTGTAGTCTCTCGAAACCAGTAAAGCACAATGTGCAGCACCACATAAATACTACTGGTTCCCCGATTTTCTCAAAGGTGCGTCCTCTACCACCCCAGAAACTGGCTATCGCGCGGAAAGAATTTGAACAACTTGTTCAACAGGGTATCTGCAGGCCCTCAAACAGCTGTTGGTCTTCCCCTTTACATATGGTCCCTAAGCCAAATGGCGAATGGCGTCCCTGTGGGGATTACAGAAGGCTAAACGCACAGACTGTTCCTGACCGATATCCGATTCCACTCATCCACGACTTTGCGCATCACCTCGCGAATTGCCGCATCTTTTCGACCTTGGACTTAGCCAAGGCATACCACCAAATCCCAGTAGCTCCTGAAGACATTCCAAAGACGGCAATATGCACACCCTTTGGACTCTTCGAGTTCACCCGAATGACTTTCGGATTGTGCAATGCGGCGCAAACCTTTCAAAGGTTCATTCACTCAGTCCTGCGAAACCTCGATTTCTGTTTCGTCTATTTGGATGATGTTTTGGTCGCTTCTTCTACTGAGTCTGAGCACTTAGCCCATCTCGAGTGCATTTTTCAACGTCTCCTTGAGGCCGGTTTAGTCTTAAACGTTGAGAAGTGCAAATTCCTTCAAAAACAGGTGAGATTCCTCGGCCACTCCATTTCCTCTGAAGGAATACAGCCCGACCCAGACAAGGTGCAAGCAATCACAAGCTTCCCGCGTCCAAAAACAGTGAGGGAGTTGAGGAGGTTCTTGGGCATGCTAAACTTTTACCGTCGTTTCCTGCCCAAGGCCGCCCATCACCAGTCCGTTTTGAACGCGTACTTGTCTGGCCCCAAAACAAAAGACACGCGAGAGATTGTGTGGTCTGAAGAGGCTGTCTGCGCGTTCAATAAATCCAGACAGCAACTGGCTGATGCTACACTTTTGGCATTTCCTCATCAAGATGCACCCCTAGCCGTTTTTGTTGATGCCTCTGACATCGCAGTAGGTGCTGCCCTTCACCAAAAGGTGGACCAAGTTTGGCAGCCGTTGAGCTTCTTCTCGAAGCAGTTGAATTCCGCTCAACGGAACTACAGCACCTACGATCGCGAACTGCCCGCCGCATACCTGTCCATTAAATACTTCCGTTTCTCCCTAGAAGGCAGGCCGTTCACAGTGTTCACGGACCATAAGCCTCTCACGTTCGCTTTGAAACAGAAGCCCGACAAAGCGTCCCCTCGTCAGCTTCGACACCTGAGCTTCATAAGCCAGTTCACGTCAGACATCCAGCACGTGTCCGGGAAGGACAACATTGTTGCTGACGCTTTGTCTCGTGTCTCCGAAGTTAACATCCCCGCCTCACTCGATTTCTCGGCTATTGCCAAGGCGCAAGTAGATGACGCAGCACTTCAGAGCCTCAAGTCCAACCCCAAATACAAATTTCGGGAGTTGCCCATCTTCGGCTCAAACCTCTCGCTCTGCTGCGAAGACTCGGAAAAGGGACCTCGGCCATACATTCTGGCCACATTTCGCAAGGAAGTGTTCCACGCAGTTCACGACTTGGCGCATCCCGGCATCAGGACAACAAACCGGTTAGTCACCGGAAAATACTTCTGGCCCTCCATGAACAAGGATATCAATTCCTGGGCCAGAGAGTGCATCGCATGCCAGAAGTGTAAAGTCTCCAGGCATGTAAGGAAAGAAGTGGGCTCATTCCCCCGCACTACCAAGCGTTTCCACACAATACACCTCGACATAATAGGGCCTTTGCGAGACTCGCACGGTTACAAGTATTGCCTCACAATCATCGACAGGTTCACGCGGTGGCCTGAGGCAATACCTCTGAAAGACATTACGGCGCAATCTTGTGCCGAAGCCCTCTGCCGAGAGTGGATACCTCGCTTTGGCGTCCCTGCAGTGATCATCACTGACCAGGGAATGCAATTTGAGTCCACCCTTTTCTCCGAGTTAGGCAAACTCCTGGGTTTTAAACGCCAGCGGACTACTGCATACCACCCGCAGTCCAATGGGATGCTAGAACGTTGGCACCGGACGCTGAAAGCCGCCATTATGGCACGCGACGACCCGTCCTGGACTCAAGTCTTGCCTCTCGTCCTACTCGGCCTTCGAACAACCCGCCGAGAGGAATTTGCTGCCAGCCCCGCGGAGCTGGTTTACGGGGAGAGCCCAAGACTCCCAAGCGATCCGGTCTTCGACAAGAGATCGGGTCTCACGGAGTCGGGGTTGGTGCGTCTGCTGAGGGACAATCTCCGACGCATCAAAGCGCCACCGCCCACTCGACACTCGTCCATACCTGCTTGTTCGCCCAAGGAACTGGACACGTGCACGCACGTGCTGATCAGGACGGATGCCGTCCGGAAGCCGCTGCAGCCTCCATATGAGGGCCCGTACCGCGTTCTCGAGAGGGGAGAACATTTCTTCCAGCTCGAGATCGGTGGTCACAAAAAGGCGGTCTCTTTGGCCAGGCTGAAACCCGTGAGCGCCCCGAAGCAACGTCGTGTCCGCTTTGTGGATTAACGGCGAACGAAGTTCGGGGATCCGTCGCCGAAACCCCCTAGGTTTCGTCTGGGGGCGGAGTGATGTGGCGCGGCAGGATCTGCAGCATTCGAAATTTATTTCGGATGTTGCGGATGCGGACGGGTAGATGGCGCTGAACGTGGAAACTCTCCACTCACGCGTTTTCAGAACGCACCGGGTAAGTGGAGAGCCAGCGGTAAAAAAGTGCCGTTGGTTGGGACAGTAAGGACCGCATGGAAATAAGTCGGTCTCTTCTGTTCCCAACCGCGACACGGAACACTTCAGCGCGCTCATTAAAAAAATATTATAATCAAAAAAGGCTCCATCGGTCAATCTCCTACAAGTGCGGAAAAAGACTATTACTAAAGTTGTTCGTTATTTTCTTATACCGTTTTTGATATTAAGACTGAATGTACAGAGACTGAATTGGAAGTGTTATTTCATTGATTTGATATTATATCTAGTCATAAATATGTGGACATTTAAAATTTTCATTACTAAATATTTTTCCATGGAGTTCCATATCAGCAGTCAAGAGCTGAAACTCAGACCAACAGGCATGAGGATAATCTCAATTCGATTTACCAGTCTTCCATAACAGACAAGACAAAGTGTTACTCGGCTACTAATATTTACTCTTTACATCTTTGATTAAACATTACTTACATTCATGCAAATGAATTTCAAATTTCTCGCAAGAAGATTTTTATCAAATTTTACCAAATTTGCAGTGAAGTTGAAATTTTAAAAAATAAACCAATTCCAACAGTTTATAGTGTTGATTGCGTATTTATTTATACATATAGCGATATAAATCCCATTTGCGCATCTATCTACATTTTGAAAATTCAGTTAGGAGGAGCAGACTCAATAATGATGATGATTTATTTTACTCAGCTTTGATTAGGTAGATCACCAGATACAAAAAGTCGTAAATGAATTCAATTCACTTTTAATGCTCACTACGTAACCACTTTCTCTCTCGAGCTATTACGAGGGCCAAACAAGAATACCACCAGCCGCATGTGATGATGAAAACAAAAATCAATGCATCTTTTCAAATGCAATTAACATTGATCTTGGCAGTGAAAGGTCTCTAGTAGATTGACTTGTCTCTAAGATACTTGTAAGCTCGGTAGATTAACCCAAACGCTCTCATACAATTGAAATGATAAATATTTGCCTAGACAACCGTCAGACCTTGACTGCAATAAAGCTGGGAAACCGCTTGCTGTACATCTTGGCCCTTATTTATGAGCACATATGAGAATAAATGAAAAGTGAACTTAAGTTATGACGAATCATGTGACAACGAGGGAAAATGAGACAGTTTAATTGCTGCTAAAATTAAATGCTAAAGCATGGGAATCTGATTCGAAATGACTTGTAATTACGAGATGTTGAATAAATGTGACTCCATTCCAAATACGTTCACAATCGTATGCGTCGATGAATCGAAATGACAATGGGAATGAAAGACAACTTAGAAGAAAGGCACCTAAAGGTCCAGGTAGCTATGATTTACTTAAAAAATAATTAAAACTATGCCCTTGATTTTAAGTCATGACTACAAACAATATTTCACTGTAATTCCTTCATAAATGCTGGTTTAATATTTGAAAAAAAAAAACTTTCAGTACTTATGACAATTTTAAGCTGAAGATGTTTTTTGGAGGTTTACTGAGATACTAGAAAGTGATTGAAAATGAAAAAATTTGAATATAATTTATATAAATCATGTGACCGAAAACATCATTTAATCTTTTTTTATAGATGGTCTTCATGCTTAATATATTCCTCCAATCTCGGCATGAAATTTTGAATTCCCAACTCATATTTAAAATATGAAATAGTTTTTACCTACTCTTAGAATTGAAAATAGAAAACAGCTTTGATTATTTGCACTATCGGAGCATGGGAAGAATAAAACTAGGCTACTATACATTTATTAATTCCAAATGCACGAGATATTCATCTTTAATTTACATAATAAAACAAGTCGGGAAACCGGAAGCTTGACGCTTCAGGTATAAAAGGTTTTGTGTTTCCCTATGTGAGGAGCATAACGTAGTTCTCCATTGGTTACTGCCATTGCCAGAACTCAGCGATTTAAAAACCTCGAGTCAATGCTATCAGCCAATGGAGAACTGCGTAATGAAATTTTTTCACGCATTAATGCAACCTGGATGAAGTATCATTCCCCAACTGGTGTTCTTTGTGATCGACGTATCAGCGCACGTCCGAAATCTAAAATATACTGCAATGTCGTCCGTCTGCCACTCTCTATAGTTCTGAGTGTTGACCGACTATAAAGGACAATGAACGGCGTCTTGCGGTAATGGGTACGAAGATGTTGCATTGCACTGGTGGCGTGACACGTTTCGATTACGTCTGAAATGAAAATATCCGCGATCAATATGGGTTTGCATCAATCGTGGAAAAACTGCAAGAGAGGCGTTTTCGATGGTGTGGTCACGTAATTCACGCTAACGAGAATTCAACAACCAGTATTGATCAGAACATCGAAAGCAATGGTAAGCAACCAAAAACCCGGCCAAAACAATGGTGGCTTGATACGCTGGATGGGGATTTAAAGGTATCGTGATTACATCCTGATCAGGCATTTGATAAAATAAAATGACGAAACCGATCATCACGAGCCACCCCGCTTGTGAACTGAAGGCTGAAGAAAAAGAAAAAGATGTGAGGAGCGACGAGTGCACGACAGATCCGAGTAATATAGCTAAAAATTCCATTGCCCTCTATTTTCTAGAAAGCGATTTAAATAAATAATTTGTTGGAAAGCCCTGTGTTGATAATGGTCAACCTCATACGTTTCACGCTCTCAGTTTAATATTATTAGCGAATAAAAACAATTTAACCAACATCAAATATAAACAAGTCGGAATACCGGAAGCTCGCGCTTCGGCTATAAAGGTTTTGCGTTCATCTTATGTGAGAAGCTTCATCGCACATTTTTCTGTCCGTATATAGCTACAAAACCCAAAATAATCCTTCATATTTTTCCAAACTACGAGACATACGTACATATTACAGCCATAGATATCACGCTCACCCTAAACAAACAAACTGCCTATTACCGAATACTGTACACATATATGCACGTATATAAATTGATCGTATCCATATTTCCGATTTACTTCTTATATCTATTTGAATTAGGCTCTACCCGCAAAGTTCATTAGCACGCATATATTACATACCTACATACAGACATGTGTGACTGACAAATAACTAAAAAACTAAAACAAAATAATTCTCTGCGACCCAATTCATAAGAACTCATTTCGTTGTGGTATTGACGAATTGATACGTGATGATGACGTCATGCAGGTTGTAGAGTGCACGAAATTCACAAAAAATTGTAAAGTTTCACCCCCTATAACTTTGTTAATAATAGTTGGATTTTCTTCAAACTTGACCAAACTGTGCATTATGTTCTTCATTACACGCATGCCAAATTTTGTACTTCTGGGATGAACATAAGGGGGGGTGCCGGGTAAATTTCTAAAATGTGGAAATATACTATTATTAACTTTATTTGTACAGATATCGGAACCGGATATATTTTGAGGCCTAGATTTCGTAGAGATGCACCACTGTGATTTTTTTCAGATTTTTCGGTTGGATAGGTTCTGAGAACGAGACCTGTTACATTTTTTGTGGGTCATATTTTGAACCCTCACTCCCCTATGTTTCATCTAATATCAAATATTGAACCAGATTCGAAATGTACTAATTGAGGCCTTTCATTTGATATCCTACATGGCTACATTCTGTAAAAAAAAATTTGCACCTTCCATTCCCTTAAACTTAACACAAGATGGCGCCACTTACTGCATGTGAAGGGATCACCAGGTTACATACTCTCACCAATTTTCGTGACAATCGGTCTAGTCGTTTCCGAATAAATCGGGTGTGACAGACAGACAGACAGAGGGACAGACGGACAGACAGACACCGTCTCGATTCTAATAAGGTTTTGTTTCACACAAAACCTTAAAAATGGGAATAATGACCGCTGATTCAAAGTAAATTGTGTTAAAGGGAGAAACAAAACAAAAGATTCAAGCGAGTAACTCTCTTAATGTATTGGTCGATAAAAATCATGGGTGATTTTATAAAAGTTTGAAATTAATTTCATAAACAAGATGTAATATATCATATATCTTCACTTTGAAATTATAATGAAAAATCAAACCAATCTTTGAAACACTACTAAACTACGTTCAAATGTATGTTGCGGTTTTTAACTAGAAAGCGATTACGCAGATTAGTGACAAGAAACAATTTGAATGATAAGTGAGTGGATGATCGCAACTGCAAAATGTTAAATCTATATTTAACTAGGAAATTTAGTCTCAAATTTTTTAACAAATTTGCAATATGAAGTGACAGTAGATAATTTAGGGCATCACAGATTATTGGATACTGTTCAGTAGATTAACCACTTAAAATTTTGAGTAAACATTAACATACGTATTTCCAATTTTTTTCATTTATCAAATGATTTCTAAGCCACCGGGAGGACAATAATAGTTATAATTATTTTGCCATAAGGCAAAAAGTGTAATAGTGGCAATCATGAGTAACATCACAACCTAATCGAGTCATTCTTTGAGAAAGTTATTATGTTCCCTTAGGGTTGTAATGTAATGACCTAAGCTTATGAACCATTATGTCACCAGTGCATGTTTCGAAATCACTACTACAGTCAGTAAACATCACAAAATCTTATGCAAATCAAATTGCTCTCAGTAAGGAGACATTTTGAAGAACCACATACAGAATTCCCTAAAATGGGCACGTCGTATAGATCAGCTCTTCGCATTCTAGAAAGCATCGGCAATTCTGTGTGACTCAGTAACATTTTGGCCACTTCAAATAACTTACCTGGATATAGAGGAAGTATTCAACAAAATGAGTGCCAAATCTACCAAGGGGACTCTAACCTGAATAGCATTATAGGGTTGTCTGACGCAATGGATAGCATTTATGTTAAGAGCTAGGATAATCTAATCTAATGAAATAGGTAGCCACTTGACCACAGCTGTAATCAGAGGGACGGACCCCTCAGCAGAGGGTTGCATTATCTCTCTAATGCTCTGTTTGATAGTGATAGATCAAATTTTACGAATACTGGACAGAAGTTCGATGAACGTGGTGGCATGTCCGAAATACTTAGTGTTTCCCATCGTTATTGCCGAAATTATGCTAAAGATGAGATGAAATCAAAGCAAAAGTAATGGTGTTTATCAACAAGATAATGATACCCTAATTCCACCATGCGCGGCTAAACAGTCAAAAGTCTCCAACATGAAATATCTGGATGTGATTCTGGATTCATAGGTAAATTGGAGTTTCGATACCAGTGTATTACAAATGGCGGTACTGGCGATACTGGGTGCATGTTGATGATTGTACTATATATGATCACGGCTCCAAGCGTAACATAGTTATTCAAAGATAATAAAGCTGCCATCAATGCCTGACAATCAGTGACAACGTCCTCCAAGGTGATGGGATAATGCAAAAATACGCTGAACAGTCTGGGCGACACGCTCAAAATCCTCCTTCTTGGAGTCGCCGGTCTAAAGAGCATAGAGGCGGTTTAGACGGGCCCGGGCCTATAGGGGTCATGCTGCCAAACTCGGCATACCCTAGAATTTACAATGTCAAAAGGAAGAAGAGACCATAGCTAGAGTCGCAACTGTCCAACTCTCTCTCTTTACCTCTGGGATTGATGAGTCGCTCTCTAGGAGCCAAGCCTCTCGTCTACCAAGACCTGTATGAGGTGCAACCACTATTAACAAAGCGCTACGGCTTTAAACCGAGGAGTGGAAAAGCACCTCCTCCAACCCAGGGTGCTATGCGAACGGTGCCCATTGAATAGTTTACAGTCGGAGGTAGCTGACTGCATTCGACCGTAAGTAAGTAAGTAAGCCTGACTTTACCATGCTAGGGGAAGCTATGGCACGGCGAACCTCCAAACCTCATACTCGTGGGTATATATGAGGTCTACAATAAAACAAACCAATACATCAACAACAAACCAACAAAGATCCCCGCTCGAAAAGCAGGGACATGCAAACATACGTCTGAGGTCACCATATAAGACGTCAGGAAGCAGGCAACTCTCAGTACCATGAAACACCTGCGACCAGAGGCGGCTCTTAAGAACGTTCAGGACACACTTAAGCCATCTGAAATAAGCGACCAGCGGAAATCAACCAGCAAGAGTGAAATGCTCCCAGAGAGGGAGAGAAAGAGAGAGATTCCAAGAGAGGAGAAATCTTGGGGTGGTCAAGGGTGAAAGTAGAAGCCAGGAGACCCACCGTTAGCTAATCTAATGCCGTGGAGGTTTAATGGCCATACTGCCAAAAGTATTGTCGGATTAAATACTCGTAAGGAGCAGAAAATAATTGAGAACCTCATAGTCGTGAAGATCTGTGCGAGATGAAATAAAAAGTATTATAGTGGTGCACTGCGCGACGGAGAACACGCGGACGGGCTTAGGGCTATTGTCCCCAGCATAGAAAAAAACGGAACTGTCGACATGTGCTGGTGATGATATACCAAGGGCGTCAATGGTGACGGACCTTCCCAAACCCGGAGGGAAGCTTCTACGCCTCTTCATCACACAAAATTTGGATCAGGGTACTCTCTGGGAGGCGACACTCAGATCCACCGGAATTACTCGTTGGACTGATAAAGTTCTGCCAGAGGGACGTACTACCACTACTTCTTGGCTGCCATGCCCACTATTAGGTCAGGGAAAGCAGCGACATTAATCGAAGAATTCATCATCAGTAATAAGTCAGAAATATATAATGCATCCTTAAGATGGTGGAGAAGGACATAGACAACTATATTAGAACAAACATCCTAATACGCAATCCCCCTTATCCATGTCAGCACCCTTACCGGGCAGGACGGTCAACCAAAAATGCCGTGACGACATAGAAACGAAGGAAATATCACTGTGTGCGTTTTTTGAAATCGAAGAAGCGTTTGATAACTTATTGTACACAGAGCAATGGACTGGAACCACCCTGGCTTTCAGGATGGGCAGAATATTAGAGAGTAAGCAAATAGAAGCAAGGTACACAGTCTATTGTCATGAACACTTCTCAACGTTGTCCACAAGGTGGGGTATTATCAGCATTAATGTGGGGATTGGTAATCGATGAGCCCCTAGGAGAGGTAATACAGGTTCGTAATGTTCGTATTGTTTTAATATGGAGGACACCTCCTGTGACAGAATTCAAACTGTGATTGTAACTGGCGCAAAAAGACAGCGCCGTACATAAATTCAGCCAGGACCAATATAATACCATTCACTAGGAGGCGCGAGCTTGATCACCTGAGAGCCATTAGATTACATGGCATGGAGGTGAAATGAGTAACAGAGGTCAAATGTTTTTGAATCACAGTAGACCAAAAACTACTCTAGAAGTGCTCTGATGCAGGTCCATAGCATGGAAAAAATGGAAATGCATCATAAAAATGCTGCTCTAGATATACACTGCAATAGTAAGGCCAATAATTATCAATGGAGCTGTAATCTGGGCAGAAAGAACTGAACTTAGCACAACAGCCAGGGAGTAATACAAACTTCAAAGAGTGTTTTCCATGTGTATCAGTGGGCAATGAGAACTTGCCCAACCGCAACCTAGAAGTTTTTTGGGATTGAATCCTCTCTATCTACACATACAGATGTAGGCGAGAAGGGCGATCTTCAGACAAGTCTTCAGTACCAGTGAGGCGCCTAAATCGAAGGAAAATTAATATTCTTTCTAGGTGGCATTCCAAATTATTGATACCAAGGTTTAACATGACAACGAGGTTTCATTTCGATAAGAAGTTTGGAACACGTTGAAGTAAGAGGAGAAAGAGGGAGAGCGTGACATTGATATAGGACTAAAACCAACAGCTGATTATCTGGTACCTTGACGGATCCTTTGGCAGGCAGATTATGCCGGGGTCATTCGTCTAATTACGTACGTAAAAACGTACTTTGAGCCGATGGGTAAGCATACCATCATATTTCAGGCGGAAATATACACCTTAGACAGATGTGCCTCCTTCAACCTGGAAAGGAACTATAGGGGGTACAGCATCGCTATTCTAACCAACAGCCAAACAAGTATTATGGCACTTAGGTCCTACCAGGTAAATTCCAAACTGGAGCAGCCTTAATAGACTGAATACGCTCGGCTCACTCAATAACGTCTGGATACTCTGGCTTCAAGGCAAAATTAGGTTAGAAGGCAATAAAGCAGGGGACGAATTGGTCAGGAAAGGAGCCGTGGTCCCGCTATACGGTGCATAGCCATTCCGTGAAGTCGAAAATGGGTTCATAGCTACGACATTGAAAAATGAAGGGAGGAAACTTTACTGGACGAACTTATCAGGAATGAAACAGTCCAGGCTCACCAAGAAGAGTCTCCGGATCATAATGGTAATAATCACTGTTCACTGCCGACTAAGCTATCAGCTGGAGAAACTAGATATATCTACGGAACATGTTCTGGGACATTCCGGCACTTGTGCAAAGTAGGTAAAGGCACCTGTGAGAATACTTAATACCAGATATCAGAAATACTAGAAAATCAGAAACATTCGGAAGTAGGGAACGTAATAAAGTTTATGTCGGTTGTAGGTTTAGTCGACATGCTATAGTTTATAGGTGTACTGTAAAAGTAAAGATGCATAGTAGTTCTTCTAGGAAGCAGTGCGACATCCCCTAACGATATTATCATTATTTCTAGCTACATTCTATGGCAAATTAATGCAAGGTGAAACACTCAGGCAGTATATATAGTATGATTGCCTGTATCTCTTAAATGCAACTTAGCGTGTCAATCACACCCACGCACCGGCTCCTTGAAAAGCGCCCCAGCTCTCTCCAGGTCTTCGCGAGATATTAGCTTCAATTGTATGACATAGCAGGCAATAGGGCCACGCTCATTTTTAAAAATGTGACCTACTGATGTTTACCTTCAGCTCAACTTGGTTTTCCTTCTTTCTTTTCCAAATCCGCAGCCATTTGGTCAAGATTCATTACTGGCGAAAAGAGCAAGCTGATGGTATCAACGTAGCCAAGGTGTTCGAGGAAAGATGTCATGTCGATTCTACCGTTCCGAGATGTATGAACAAGGCAAGATGAAAGACGTCGCCAATAACGCGAAAGAATACCTTTGGATATATAAATCAGAAGGAGAGTAACCGATGAGAGAGTGTCGCTAGAAACACGTTGCGCAAAATAATTTAAAAAGAGAGCAAGTTTCTCGGGATGTCTAGGGTGGAGCTGAAACACATTTCATCAAACCAGCAACGATGGTACATATGTATGGTTGACGAACTATGCCAAGGGGTTAATGTCAACCATAAAGTTGTGATACTGCACCGAAAATGACTTTAATCGTTAGTAATTAGTAAGTTCTTGTAAGTCAAAGTTTTAACAATTACCGTTTGAACAAGGACGTAGGTAAGCTCAGGGGTGAGCTCTATATGCAGTCTATTAAAAAAGTCAGGCGACTTCGTTTTTTACAATGATTGCGCAGATGTCGTCCACATACCTCTTCCGAAACCTTGACATCAGACCGGCTGAAGATAACTTCGCTTCCAGGTTTACCATTAAGAATGATGATGATGATTGATGAAGCGGGAGCCGGAGCCCCCTCCCCCCATCGGAGTTTTTTTTAGTAGTTTATAATACTTGCCACTAAAAGTAAAGTAGTTTTCCTCTATATTGATTGTAACTAGCTTTAAATATTGTTTTGATTTGCCTCTTCGTTGTAGTCCTTATTATTGTTGATATAGCCAATCTTCCACTAGGTAGCTCGGTCCTTTGACCGGGACATTCAGAAACAGTGCAGTTCATTCGCTAACAATTTGGCTATTTGATTCATGAGAGACATATCCGGGAATTATTTCCCTCATCTCCTTGCCTGGTTTATGGATTTCGCAGAGCGCTTTGATCCTAGGAAGTACTAGGTTTTAGATTTTCAGCCCCAGAGCTCCCAAATTGGTTGGAATTCCTTAATAACTCTGTCAATGTATTTTCTTTGCGGTGCCCCCTGTTGCTGTCCTAATGCTTTCTTTTTGTTTTGGAGTGACTGGCGATGTCAGGGATTATGCGTTGATTCCCACCTCTATATCGGTGATGAGAAGTAGAATATTTGCTCGACCTTGGACCGTAAAAATCTCTATCTGAAGAGATCTGCTTCTTCTTCATGAGGAGTCACCTTTTCCTCTAGCTTTCGCATCTTTCCGCTATTATCACTTTGGTGAAAAATACGGGGAATTCCCTGTGGGGTAGATGGACCAGTTTCAGATGAAGGTATTGCTTTTCTGTCCAACTTTGATTTAAGACATGTGATGCTCCGTTCTCTGTTTCCCTTATTTTAATGCAATCAAATAACATTCTCAACTTGATGCATCTGCTAAGAAAAGCGATGTTCTTCTGCACGAGTAACGAAAATGGTTTCTGAACTTTTTATTTCAACGCTCTAATTGGGTTTTGTTATTATTCATATTGCAATATTAATAAAGATCTAATGCAAATGTTGCTGGTTAGATTAATTCACCAAAATTTCTAAAGCTCGATTCAAATGTTTTGGAAAATGGTGTATGGTGTTTCATTTCAGTTATCGCTTTAGTTACTTTTGAAATTAACATCTTTTCATTCAATATAATTTCATAACGATAAGCACTTCGAGCCTATAGTGTAAAATTAATTCATTTTTCGTTTTTCTGCATATGCCACATGCTCAGAAAAATATTTTTTCAGTAATCAAAGGCAATTCATTAAACTAAAGACCATGTCCAAAATTAATGACAAAAAGATACTCTAATGAATTACTAACGTTGACTGCATTTTTATGGGCCCATATATGTGTGCTTTAAATACAAAATACAATAATGGATTTCAAATTGGTGATTAGGCGCACAAAAAAACTTAATTTCTCTTCTTTCACCTCAAAGAATACCCACAGATAACTCAAATGTAATTTTCTTTGCGTGAGCAGACGTAAAAATCTAATTCATTTATATGAAGTAGCTGTTTATATAATTTGATAACCAGATTAAGGTAGCTGGATTATGTGACTATAGCTTGATCATATTGATTGAGCAGAATCAGGGCTAAGTTTATTCGAATGAAATGAAAAACACCAGGAAATCTGTAGTGAATCACAACAGAAATGAGGAAGTGAGTAATCCTGGGATAGCGAAACATAAAAGATAAGATATAAATTAAATACAAACAAAATTGTTCAGAAATGAGATCATTGATTTGCTACTATTATCTCATTATACAAAATTAAGACAATTGAAAGCCCTCCAAATGAGTTAATTGACTAACAGTCTATTTGAAAAATGAGAATTAAGTTTTTATGGTTGTCTTTCATTTCGAACAAATAGTATTTACACAGTTCTCCTTTGTTATTTGCCATTGCTTTGATTTTTTTATTTAATAGTTGATGTAATTTTGTTTTATTGTGATTATATTTAATAATGTTCGGGGTCCGATAAAACCGACCAGATCCTAAACTAATTTCGAAGTCGATATAGTGTTCGTATTGACGCTGTCACCATTTGATATAGAAGTAAGTGAAGCTTAGAAAACATTGAAAGGTTACCTATATTCAAGATACAATAAAAGGCTATATTCAATTCAATATAATTATTTTGGAGAATCGTCCTTGGAACATGTGACTTGCAATTGGAAGTCATCAATCTCTGAAATTATGAAAGGATGCTCAACGGAATTCCAAAGGATTTTCCTCTCGTTTCGTTTTAAGGTTTTGAATATCTGACTGTCCGTCGGAAAAGGAAAACCTATTGTTATAAAATTTGGTGAGAACGTGTGGTGGTACATATAGAAAGTGGCGCCATTTTCTGTTGAGTTTAACGATGGGCTCCCAATACGAAAATAGGATGCTAGACTTCTTTTTCACAGAATATGACTATGCGCAGTATCAAATGATAGCGGGAGGGGGATAGACAGTGGGAGTAATGGTTTAAAATATAAACCCCAAAAGGTGAAACAGGACTCTCTCTCAGAACCTATTCAACCGAAAAATCCGCAAAAAAAACCGCAATTACAATGGTGCATCCATATGAACCCTAGGCCTCAAAATATAACTATACTAAGGGTTACTAGTGTCTGCTGCAGGAAGGTGGGGCTGCGTATCAATCCAGCCAAAACCACCATATTACCATTCACTAGAAAACGTAAGCTTGATCATCTAAGAGCCATAAGGTTACATGACATGGAGGTGAAACGAGAAACAGAGGTCAAATATTTGGGAATAAAATTAACTAGATCAAAAATTACTCCGGAAGACGCATGTTGGAAACACTTGTCGGAAAGCCACGAGGACTCCGATGACTCGTAGGTCTATAGCAAGAAAAAATGGGGTTGCAGCCCGAAGATACTCCTTTGGCTACACACTGCAATAGTAAGTAACCTATGGGGCGGGAATCTGGGTAGAAAGAACTGAACTCAGCGCACAAGTCAGGGAGTAAACTCCAAAGACTGGCTTGCATGTGTATCATTGGGGCAATGAGAACATTCCCAACGGCATCCCTGAAGGTCCTTCTGGAATTAACCCCTCTCCATCTGCACATACAGATGCAGGCAAGGAGGGCAATATTCAGGATGGCCGGGAGTGCAAGTGCGGGGCGGGGTTCTGCCTAAATCGAAGAAAGATTGATAGTCTTTCTAAACGGTATCCCGAATTATTGATACCAAGGGATTACATGGGAACGAGGTTTCACTACGATAAGAAGTTTAAAACACGTTGCACTAACAAGGCAAACTGGGAGAGCGTGGCTACGACATATGGCTCAAACCAGAAACTGATTGCTTGGTACACTGACGGATCTCTCACAGCAGAGGGAGCGGGTGCCGATGTCATTGGTCCAAGGAAAATGTACTTGGAACCAATGAGTAAGCACACTAGCATATTCTAGGCGGAAATATATGCCATAAACAAATGTGCTTTCTTTAAACTCCAAAGGAACTGCAGGGGACAGAGCACGCTATTCTGACTGACAGCTAAGCGATCAAGGTACTTAGGTCTAGCCAGGTGGACTTTAAACTAGTATGGGAATGCCTTAAGAGACAGAATACGCTCGGCTCGTTCAACACGGTCAATGAACTAGTCAACAAGGGAGCAGGGACGTCTATAAACTGGTCAGAACCCTTGTGTAGAATCGGAAACGGGTTCATGGCTATGACATTAAAAAATGAAAATGAACGGTTGAGGGAACTATGCTGGGCGGGCCTACCAGGAATGGAGCAGTCCAGGGTGCTTATTGGGGATACGAACCCATGCGCACAAAGGATTGCTTAAACTTCACCAAAGAGAACCTCCTATTCATAGTGGGAATTCTCACTGCTCACCGTTGGCTCAACTACCACATAAGAAAGTTAGTGATATCTACGGATACTGCCTGCAGGTTCTGTGCGGAGTGTTATAAAACTTCTATACACATTCTGGGATAGTCTCCGGCACTTGTGCAAAGTAGGTCGAGGCATCTGAGAGAACACTTAATACCAGATGCAAAGTTGAAAGATTTGGAAGTAGGGAATATACTAAAATGCTTGAGATACTATGATTAATAGGTACACCATACCCAGCAAAAGTGGTACAATAGTTCTTTAAGGACGCGGTACGACTTCCCGTTGACAGAATAATAATATTCCACAAAGATTATTATTTGAATGTTTGCATAAAGCTATTCGCAAAAACACACCCAAATTGTGGCAGATGATTCACGGTTTTTGCATCACAACAATTCACCTTCTCACAGCGAACTCGTTTTGCGGTACTTTTTTCGGGAAAAAGTCCATGCATATTGTTCCACCACCTCTGTTCTACTTCTGACTATTCCGAAACCCCAAGAACCCCTGTTGGGAAATCGTTTTAAGACGATAGAAGCAATGCAATGTGATTCGCTACGCGTTCTGAAAGCCATCCCGGAAGGTGAGTTAAATTCTCGTTTCGTGGATTGGAAAATACCTTGGCGTAACTGTATTGTGCCCGAAGGAAGTTACTGTAAAGGCGGCGAAATAGATTTGGATGAAAATCCAGATAAATTTTGAAATAATTAAAAATTGCTCTTGCCTTCTGGTCACAGTTGTGGCACAGCGGGGTTAACAACATTCGGAAGTTATTTCGAATGCTGTTAATTCGATTGACAGTGGCCACCATCGTTGTTTTCCGTGGCGGAGCAGGCCATGATTTAAAAAATTATGGATTTCGAAAAAAGTGAATTTAGTTTTTAATATCAGTTGTTTTAAGTAAGAGAGTTGATGAAAAGTTTAGTTCATCTTGTATAACGAATTTATTTATATTTTTAAGGTTTTGTTTGTAAAACAAAAGCTTATTACGATCGGTTCAATGTCTGTCTGTCTGTCACAGGCACTTTTCTCAGAAACGGCTGTACCGATTGACACGAAATGTGGTGAGAAAGTGGAAACTGTGGACCCCCAGACATACAGTGAGTGATATCCTCCTAAGTTGAGATTTAGGGGGGGGGGGGGGATCCTATACATGTAAAAGGGGGGTGTAAAATTTTTTTTCACCAAATATAGTCATGTGGCATATCAAATGAAAGGTCTCGATTAGTACTTTTCGAAGCCGATCTTAGTTTTGAGATTTGTTATATAGCTGCTTCTATACAGTGCCCAGGCCTCAAAGTACTCTCCATATCGATACCTGTCCAAATTAAGTTAATAATAGTATATTACCATATTTTTGGGAAAATTGAGTAAAACCCCTCTTAAGTTTATCTCAGAGTTATAAAAGTTGGTAATAGTATAGTATGGGGCATATTATCCAAGTTTGATCAAAATCATACTATTAGTAACAAAGTTATAGTAGCTCAAAGTTGTCTTTACCGTGTAAATTTACAATCCGAAGTACTAAATCTGATATGCTAAATGCAGATTCTTAACGGGCTACGTACAAATGGGATAGTTCTACACTCAAATATACTCACAGGAGAAGCAAACAAAACCTTTCATACCTGAAGCGTCCAGCTTCCGGTTTCCCGACTTGTTTTAAATAAAAGCGAATTGCATTTAACACTTACTGAAAACTCAAGATCTTCACGAAACAGTAGTACATTGATTATTGTAAAATTGAAAATCTGATAAATCTGTTTTTGTATATTTTAAACTTCCAAATCACACTAAAATTTCAAAATGATCGTGTATTATTTTTCTCTTACAAAAGCTAATGAAATAAAGTTAAAATTTCGAGCATCACATTGTACTATTATCGCAAAGCGAAGTATTCATAGTGGTCCAATATAAATGAAAAAATATTGCGAATGAATTCTAATATGTACTTTCACTTTCATTTTAAGCGTGAGAAGTTACAGATTTAAATACTAGTACGAATGCAGTATTATTATTATGAGTGCTTCATTAAATGTTCATTTATCTAGTCAATAAAATGTATGTATATACCGGCACATATCAGGTTTTTAAACTAAAAATGTTTTTTTTTAATTAATTCTACATAATACGCATGTGAATCAATGCTGCATTCAATCGCCTTTTATACCAGCTGGAATTAAGGAGAAAGTGATTGATCCAAAGGCGCGCTGACAGTATGCATATATTATACATATACTGTGTGAAATTGTCAAAGCCCTTTTTATGTAAATACATGCATATCAGTGATCAAAGATTGAAATTCTCTTTTGCTATCAAATTTTATGTCTCCGAACCTTACATGCATGTTGACCGTAAGCCGTCAAATTTTCAAAGCATATTTAGTAATTCTTGATCTTTTTTCTATCTTTCCAATCACTCACAAAACTACCTGTAAACTATCTCTATCTTTATGTAGAGGTGCGATATTGTTTATCTTAATTGGTGCAATCAATTGATGAAAAATACTAGCTATTCCCCCTGGACTATAATGAAGCTAATAGACCTATGTATAAATTTGAAATAGTTGAATTGAATCCAGAGGAACCGTTAACAGAACATACTTATCAAATAGTTTACTTTCCCAGATTGTTACTAGTCCCGAACTGGGTTAACAATAAACTGTGTTATATTGTAATCAATAACTTAGATCTTACTGAAGATTCAATATCAAAACATGTTTCCAGTAGAATAATCTTAAAATGCCGGTTGAGGTAAGCACATGAAAAGCAGCGTGAAAAACATATGCACATATTTAACGTATAGTATATGATTTATGTATACTTTTTCACCTACATAAAGAGGAATGATTATATTACGAACATACTGACATATGAGCGTAAACCGGTAGAGTGTCAATTCGACGGATAACTTTATCATTAACATAAAATGCAGTTCATATTTCATTTTATGATACATGATATGCATTTTACAGTTGGAAAACGCTTGTAACATTACACAAATCGATTTTTATGGTGCGTTTCACTTTCTGCGTTTTGACTTTCGGAAACCTTTACCATGGGCAAGGGACAGTTTCGCTTTTACTTGGAACTGGGTTTTATAGTACAGAGATCAACAAATGTTACGCAAGATATCATTCGTTTATACCAATGTATGGAAAGTAAATAAATTCCAATTCGATGAGCTGAGCATAACAGAGCAGCAATTTTCCAAAAGTGGCATATTTGGAGTTATTTGTCAGTATAAGAATGTAAGCGTATTATTATTGGTACAATACCTGAGCCTTGTAGACCAGGTGTTGTAAACAACCTGTCGTTAACATTGTGCATGTACATTCATACTATAGATCGCACCGTTTCCATTAATGCAAACAGGACTACTGTTACATGCTGGTATCAAATGGAGAAAAACTTCATTTCTGAATAATTTTTACTATTTACCCATTTCGACACGCAGAAAGTAGTTTAATGGGTCAGAATTGTCTAGAGCAACTACTCAGAGCATAGAATCTACTCCAAGCATAGAATCTTTCAAACCATGCATCGTCCTAGGTATGCTGCGAAGCGTTAAGAGCAAGTCGCATTCCAGTGAAAAAGTATTGAATCAATTATAACCGGAATTTATTTTTCCGATTGTACTATTGGATTGAAACCGGCTTTCAGTTCAGGCTGATGATCAATAAGATTAGTTACCGGTCGCATACAGTAAACAGCTCGTATCCAAGTTTCCTTCTTACTTAGCGGGATGTAAGTGCATGCGTAGATGAACACGAGTAAATATAGATACTCGTACAAAGATTGATGTAAGCTTTGTTCCAGATTTTCTTCCATTTGCTAAAACCGGAAGAAGACTCGAATTGTGGATCATAGCACACCTCAATACAGAACTATGACCAAAAGTGCGTACTAATTCTACTTTTTAAATTTGATTTTATGAAAGAACATCATTGCAAACAACATACTAACCTATGAACCAACGGCATATATATATACATTGGTATATGTACACACTCCAGAGCTTTATCACGATATTGATCAAAAATGAGTGAACAAGATACGCACAAACACACATAAAATCAAATTTTGCAGACAATTAAACGAAATCATGCTTTGGAATTCTTGATTGAATCTACTCAACTATGCGGGCTGAAACAGCGAACATTTTAAGGGGTAATGCCACTCGGAAAAATAAATTATAATGTTGAAAATTAGCGACACTTTGAAAAACTTTACCGGCGTACGGGTCAGATGCCCCTACATTAAGAAAGATTGCAGATTATGCCATACAACTGATCCAAGTATCCTAAGATGGTTATTGCTCTAGCACTAGGCGGCATAAAACAGTGGAGGAAGACAGAAAAACTCTCGGAATTTCGTGGGCTGAGTTGAAACACATTGCCAGAAATCAACAATGATGGCGCCCACAGAAGGGTTTATGGCAACTTTATAGAGAGATATATATATGCTCATATTTATCTAACGAAATGTTGACATATGTCAAAGGGAGACTGGGGTATCTTCCGCCTTCAAAATTAGCCACCCACAAGATTTGAAGGGGTGGAATCATCCATCAATTTGGCCCCCCGACTTTTCGTTAAGGACTTTCAGCTACAAACTCATCCTCTGAATTCCCGAAAGGATTGTCACAATCTTCTGACTAGACTTCATTGCAATCGTCATACCCTAGCATCAGGGATACTCAAAAAAGGGGGTATTTTAATTCCCGTTAGGTAGCATATTCGTGCTATCCCTATTATTTCCTTAAGCGCTCATCCCTATGAGTCCCTAGTTGTTCGCCTTTAACCCCAATGAACGCGCCGTGCAGTCCACCTTATTGAAAGGTTTCTCAATGTACTTCTGGATGTGCTTTTAGTTAAATATTCTGGCGTAAATTTCTTCCCCTGTGGGGTTTAAATGTTCCTTCTATTGAACGTCCAAGTTTTCCCGGTCTGTTCGCCCACCCTAATTATAAAAAACTCTCGAAACCACGGTTTTCTTGAATTCTTGTTCCGCCTTTCAAATCAACAGTAACTACCTAGAATATCAATTTCGTATTGAGAAACATTCCTAGCGATCGGAATTCTATTTCAACGAGCCCAAATTTAACCTCCTTAACCTCCATAAACATTTTTCTTGCAGCTGGGATTAAGACTTTTTGATAACGCCGAACGAAAACTTTCTAACCCGACTTGCAACATCAACAATTCTAATCAAAAATCTACATTAGCAGTGTTTAGAAAACATGAAAGCTCACCCTGGTGGACAAACCCTACTGTTCAGAGGCCTGCGATTCCCGCTTTGGCTCATTCTCCCCACTGTTCACATAAAAGTCGCTGATCGTATTTCTTGGTCTGCGAACTCAGCCTGTTAGCTACTTCTTGATCATTCTTCCTCAGTGTTTACAGCTATCATTAATCTCACTATTCTTCCCACACAACTGACTTTTGTGTTCGTTATATACCTTCTACATATTCGTCTTCTGGATCCTTCCATTGGCGAAATTCTTCTTGACAATGTTAATGTTAGTGTAGCTTGCAGTCCCGATAGTGTTACAAATCTCTTCCCAGAAAAATGTCCTTCCAATAAGAAGGTATCTTTCCCGATATATGTACGGAATCTCGTATTATTCCCTAACGCAAAAAGTCACTTTACACTGGCCGAGCATTACCGGCCTATATCACCCCCCTATGGAATTCAAGGCGAGGGAATGCCTATAACCAATTTTATTACAAGGAGAAAGTAACCATACAATCAATGTTAACTTCTCCAAAGTTTTCGATTTCCATCAATTATTCCCTTCTAGTTGAGAACTTACTTTAAATCGAGCCTCGGAGTTGTATCTTGCCTTCATTTCTTCCACATAGGGGATACGTCAGGGTTCGATACTCGGCTAATTTATGATTTGATTCTTCGTGGTTGATTTGCCCCCCTTATTTAATTGAAGTAATAAAAACTTGTTGTTTCTTTTTCGTTGGTGTGGGTATTTATTCTTGCAAATACCGATATTTCGGGAACCACTTGTTCGCTTCATCAGTGGAAACAAGAACAAGTGGAATCGGTATTTACAAGAATAAATACCCACACCAACGAAAAAGAAACAACAAGTTTTTATTACTTCAATTAATTAATCGTTGGAAACACCGCATAATTTCACTCTGACCCCCTTATTTATTTGTGATGGTCTTTTATAGGTTTATTTATTTCTTTATTTGATCAACAATAAAATATAAAACACAAAGAAAAAGAAATGGTATCTCGCGGTGTTTCTAACGATTAAATTATTTGTAAAAATTAAGACTTGTTTTTTTCTACTCGCTAGTGATACTTATTATCGCTGCCAAAATCAATATTTCGGAAACCATTTGTTCCCACCATTAGTGCTAATAAGTCTAGACTGTAATAAATATCACTAGCGGATATAAAAAAGCAAGTCTTATTATTCAAATCAGGAAAAAAAAAATTTCATATATCAGGCTAAAAATCACCAATTTTAAGGTTTTGTGTAAAACAAGACCTTATTAAAATCGATTCACTGTCTGTTTGTCTCTCTGTCACATGCACTTTTCTTCAAAATGGCTAACATCCGAACGAAATTTGGGGGACAGATGGGAACTATGGAGTTTAAAGGGGGCTTCCCATACATGCAAAGGCGGGTTTAAAAATTTTTTTCACCGGATATAGTCGTGTGAGGTATCAAATCAAAGGTGTAGTTCTTTCCGAAACTGATATTAGTTTTGACTTGAATGGTAAAGTGCGTCAATAGGGAGTCAAAATGTACACACTTAAAGTGAGACAGGACTCGTTTTCGGAAACTACCCGACTCAAAAATCCGAAAAAAAATCGGGGTATCCTTAGATGAAATCTAGGCCTCAAAATATGTGCGATTTTGATATCTGCTCAAATAAACTTACTAATAGTATATTACCAACTTTTTGAAATTGACTAAAAACAAAAACCTCCCTTAAATTTATCCCAGTACTTGCGCCGGCATAGAGGACAGTATCGTGCATATATATGTCAAGTTCCATGAAAATCCGGCTATTAGTGTCAAGTTTATAGCAGTTCAAACTTATCAATTTCGTGTGAATTTACCGCATCCTAAGCCGTGCAAATAAGATTGGGACGTCATAATTAACGAGAATAATTGACATTCGAGTGAAATACTAAAATTCCATTCATGAAGAAACTAGTTCTCCCCAGCCCTTTTTAAGGTTTTGCGTAAACACAAAACCTTATTAAAATCGGTTTACTGTCTGTCTGTCTGTCCGTGTGTCTGTCTGTCCGTCACACGCATTTTTCTCGGAGACGGTTATAGCGATTGACTTCAAATTTGGTAGAAAGGTGGGAACTATGAACTATGAACATATAATGAGTTGCATCCTTTTGCATTCAATTTAAGGGACACATACAGGCAAAAGGGGGATGTACAATTTTTTTTCATCAAATATAGTCATGTTGGATATCAAATTAAAGGTCTTGGTTAGTACCTTTCGAACCCGGTCTAAGTTTTGGCATTTGTTGGAAAGGTCAGGAGTGCGGGGGGTTGAAAGTGATTATTTCTTTAACGGACCCATTCTCAGAAACTACTTAACTGACAAATCTGAAAAAAAGTCAAGAGGCTGCCACTGTATGGTGCCTAGGCTCCGAAATACTCTTTATACCGATATCTGTTCAAATAAAGTTAATAATAATACACTACTATAATTTTTAGTAATTGGCAGGAAGTTCCTCCTAGAATTACAAAATTTTGCAGTAATGTAGGTTATAGCATAGAGCATGATACCAAATTTGATGAAAATCGCACTATTACTAACAATAATATAATAATATAATAAGTCAAAGCTGTCGCTTCTGTGCAAATTCAAGACTTTGAATGTCAATATCATTTGAAATTGTATATTCTCACATAATATATCCATATATTAAGCACTACATACTAATGGGACAAATGCACACTCAAATCTCTTTATAACAGAAATAGACAAAACCTTTCATACCTGAGGCGTTTACTTTGCGATTTCCCGACTTGTTGTGGTTCTAATCTTCTTCTAAACATTTCCAGTCCACTTACGATAATTTTAAATGTAAATCAATTGCCACGCATTTTGGTCATGTATCTTTTTTAAGCTGATGAAAGTGCAAATTAAAATAATTTTTGAAGATTTTCCTACATGTTGTAGTTTATCAGTTTTACACTTTTCAAGCTTTGAACGTGCTGTTTCACAGTATATTCTGTTTTTCATCTGAAATTTTCAGAGTTCAAATCTTCTTCAGCAACATCTTTTTTAAGAGCGCGAACCAATCATCCTTCTGAGATGTTGAAAGTATCCAAAAAGAATTTCTCACCAGTTAATACATTTTCATATGATAAATAATAATTAATCTGCCACCGCCTTGGCGTTGATTGACGTTTCCGTTTTGGGGTTTTCTCGCTTAATATAGCATTTAAAAGAAAATGTTGCTTCCTAAAGTTTCCCAACTTTCAAAATTTATCAAAAATAAGCTGTCAGTTAAAACAACTTATTTTATCTCAATATTTTTTCAAACAGCCAACCCTAACTGCAATTTCTTTGGGAAAAATTATTTTAGAATTTGTTGCTATATATTTTTCGCCATATGCTTTCGTTACTGCACCAACTTTTACGTTTACGGCGAGTTTCATTTTCTATCAAATGAGATCAATCTCCCCCCTCATAAAAATATGTTCACTGATCACAAGATTTTAAATCATAATGAAAATAATTTAAAAGCACACTCCACACACCTTTATTTCGCTTTTAATAAAACATTCATTCTATCCTTTTTTATTAAGCCCCGCAGTTAACTTTTATGGTACCTTGACTTACGCCACTTTCCAAATAAGCATGTGTGTCACACCGTTTACTAGTAAAACTTCTTAATATTATTTAGTATATTGAATACGACTTTGTTTTAAAGAAAAGATACCGTTAAATTCTATGCAATGTTATCATTAACTTGTTTTTTTGGAAAAGTGACTTCTGCCACTTTCAAAATAAACGGCTCAATTATATTCCAGGATGTGAGTCAAAAAATGTACAGATTCTGGTCCATTTCCGGAAGTTAATGAATGTAGTGGCTCTGGTAGCGGTAGCAAGGGAGCTAATTTGACTTAACGATAGGCAATCCAGGGGCTTCATTATTAAAATTGGTTTACTGTCTGTCTGTCTGTTTGTCCGTCACACACATTTTTCTCGGAGACGGTTGTTGTGACACCAAATTTGGTAGAAAAGTGGTAACTGTGAACGCTCATGCATATAGTGAGTTACATCATTTTACGTCAAATTTGAGGGAGGGTCCCCATACATGCAAAAGGGGGGTGTACTTTTTTTTTATCAAATATAGTCAAGTGGGGTATCAAATTAAAGTAATACTCTCCGAAGCCGGTTTTAGTTTTGGCATTTGTTGAAAAGGTGAGGAGTGCGAGGGGTTGAAACTGATTTTAATGGACCCATTCTCAAAAAATACTTAACCGAAAAATCTGAAAAAAATCAACAGGCTGTATGATGCCTAGGCTCCAAAATTTCCTCCATACCTGTTCAAATAAAGTTAATGATAGTAAATTACTCTAATTTTTAGTAATTAGCAGGAAAACCCCTCTTAGATTCCTCCTAGAATTACGAAGTTTTGCAGCGATATAGGCTATAGTATAGAGCATAATCCTACCATTTGTGAAAATCGCACCATTACTAGCAAAGGTATAATAGGTGAAAGCTGTCGCTTCTGTGCAAATTCCAGGCTTTGAATGTCAATATCACTTGAAAGTGGATCTTTTCACATAATATATGCATATATTATGTGCTACATACTGATGGGGCAAACACACGCTCAAATCTCTTTATAAAAGAAATACACAAAACCTTTCATACCTGAAGCGTCTAGCTTCCGGTTTCCCGACTTGTTAAACTTAAATTAAATGCCTTGCTATGTGGAAACATAACGTTGGGTTAAGCGCGACATTTCTACGTTATTAATTTTAATTCCATCGATTCCATTCAACTTCATTTCGCACTTCGCGTTGCTTGGCAGGTTGACTTGCATTGCAAATTCTGCGCTTCAATTCAATACATCTAATTGGAGACTTTCTGAAGAACCAAAATTCAACTGGAAATAAAATATTGACTCACTCCACGGTGCGATTGCCGAGATGGTTGGGGTGTCAGTTTTACGACCTCGACATGGTGACACGGGTTCGAATCTCGGCTATAGCCATAGATGTGATTGTCTCAAAGAGTTAATGGTATGAGTCTCCTAAAGGCCTGAGTGTTGAAACTTGGTTTCTCCTTAAAAAAATAATCACTTGATGTTTCTTATGACCATGTACACTACGTGTTAGTCTTTCAAAACTTACAAAAATCAACGTTAACTTAAACTTTTATTATAAGGCGTGATTGCCGTGAACTCACTGCAACCGTTAAAACTCACTAAAGAAACTGAAAACTTTATACACGTTACAATGGAATGGACTGTGCACCAAGAAATGAATAATCTAATATTTGATCTATAGATACAGATGTACGTGTTAGCTCCACTCGTTTGGCACTTACCGCAAACTCCAAACCTCTACAAATGTTTGGTGGACCAAACGTCGCCATCCACAGGTTTCCAGTTTGTAAGTGTTTTCTGAGGAGGCAAGCAGATTCCCTTTGATTTGTCCAAAGACCGACACTCGATCGGATCGGCAGCAAGCACTTGCTAACCTACACAAACCAAGCCAAAATTTTATCCACAACTTTGAATTTGCGATGGGTTGTTGAGGTTTGGCAAACATGTGGATCTAGCATTAAATTGGTTGGTTTCAGTTAAGAAACAAAGACTATTTGTTATGGGACTGACTGGCCCTGAGCCCGCTATCTATTTAATGGGGGCCACTCTGGTTTAATTTTTAAGTTATTTCTTCGGTGTAGTGAAAGAATCACTCCTTTTCATCAGCGAGTACCCAATACTTTCAAAAATGTGGTTGGCTGTTCGTTTTCGATCCCAGAGCAGAAGCAATCTGTCTCGCGCTTCTGCCCTGCGAAGCAATGTGGCGGCAACCGGCTACAGATTTTGTTTGCTTCGCCTTCATTAAATTCGAAATCCGATAAAGGTATGAATTATGTTTTCAGTTGAAGTTTATAGAGAAAAAGGAAGTCAGTACTTCTAGTTAATGATATTTTCTCACTATTAATCAAAAACTAAATTTTACGAAAACCAATGATCTTCAATATCAGTGCTGAACGGGCGAAGGGAGCATTTGCAGATTGGATGGGTTGGCTAAGACACATACAAATTTTCGTGGACCTCCAACCCCAACACAAAAAGTGTATGTTCTGAACATTAAAAACAGAAGTTTTCTGCAATTTTCTAATTTTCTGTACAATTTCCTTAATTTCTCTTTCCGTAAGATCTATCTACAGAGTATTACGAAACTTTTAAAAACAAAGATGAATGAAATCGGTAAAGTCGTTCTCAAGTTATGCCATGACCAAGGGAAGTATGATTTCATTTTTAAATATAAAGATTTGAGAGGACATTTGTCTCATTTGTGCATGCAAATGCACGCGCACAGATACATATTAAGCTAGACTATTCATTCAGTGTGAGACCATTTTGACCTATTACAATTCAGCGCAAAACTGGTATATCTGGAACTCCCTGCTAAGGCAGGCCTAAACCAAACACCGGTTGTTGTGATATTAATGACGATGGTAGAAAGAAGAAAACATGACTTACCGCTGCGGATTAAAAGATAATTTTAACACTCCCAATTGAAAATCCACCAGTAAGCTGCCAACAGCAGGATTGAAACTCAGCATTTTATATATGTAGATTGAAAACCGGTAATCTTTCAAGTTGATATGAAATACGTCGACCTAAAGGTACTCCATATATCAAAACCTGAAGCACCCAGGACTTTCCTACTGCAAACATACGACCACTGAAAATTCGGGTACCAAAAAAGCAGAAAAGTGGGAGTTGTTAGACTGTGTGCGAAACTGCTAAAAGAATCACAAGATTACCTAGCAAGCTTCATAAACTCGGAGGCACAATTTCATTGTCAATGCTAAATAAATTGGAAATAATTTTCAGCGTTAGTAACATAAATCCAAACAAGTCGGGAAACCAGAAACTGGACCCTTCAGGTATGAAAGGTTTTGTGTATTTCTTATATAAAAATGTTTGAGAGGACATATGTCCCATTACCACCTAGTACTCAATGTATCTGCATATACATATAATATTATGTCAGAATATTCACTTTTCGCAGTTTCTACCAAACTTGTTAGCTGCTTTATATAATAGCCTATATTATTGCAAAATTTTATGATTCTAGAATGTACTTGCAGTCAATTAGTAAAAATTGACAGACAAACAGGGACACAGACAGGCAAACAGACCGGCAGCAAACCGATTTTAATAAGAAATTGCTTTACAGAAAACCTTAAAAATGGTCGTGTATTTCATAATGTAATGCATCAGAAGTGTACCTCTTCCACGTCAGTCATTTAAAGATAAGAAGAAGCCGATGAGATAATAATAAATTTCCGAGAATTCCAAATTTCAAATCCCCAAGAGAAGGTAAGGGAACAGCATATTACCACATGTTCTTTAATTTTTTTGTTCAAACATGTCAAGAAGAAGTTTCCGAATGCGATTTAGAGTAAAGATATAGATTTCACTCAACTTTAATTTTTTTTCTGGCACATAAATGGGTAATTTAAGGGGGTCATCACACGTATCGGATCCGCGGAATCGGATTTTTTTTTGGTATCAATTGTATCTAGATATAGTGTAGAATATATGGGCAAAGTGATTTTTTGATATTCGGAGTCGAAATTATAGTGTTAAACACGTGATAAGTCACATGCCAGATTTATGTCGATCGCCGTAATAAAGCGCGTATTTATCGGTCCGAATGACGTTCGAATGACTTCGCTAAAAGGACAAGAATTTAAGGCAAGGCTGTGCATGTGTTTCTTGAAGAAACCTAAGGTTCATGGACTAGGCATAGCAGATTAATGAGCAGTTAAAGTTTTATGGCTAAAAATCGCATTCTATTTTTTAAATGCGTTTTTCTCGAAACTGCCCAAAATCTATCCAACGGGATCCTTTGAAATTTTCGCTACTTATTCAGAACATATTTCTAAGGTCCGCAAACTAGGATAATTGCGATTCATTCTTTAGTTTTTTTTGTTTTTATTCATTAAAGACGCCGTGAAAAAACATGAAAATTTACAAAAAGAAGTTTAAAACAGCACCAAAAATTTAGCTTTTAATATTTTTGAATAATCCTAGTTTGCGGGCTGTAGTTAAGTCTGTACGTTAAAATGCCGGTTACTTTTTTTCTTTAAGATGATCACAGCACCCTCTAGCGTGGCAGCAGAAAAACAACTTTCTTTGGAGATGGGTGTATAAATTGCTCTGTATTTCAATAATCAACTAGGCGATCGGACTGGAAAAATTACTATACACGCTCAAGATATTAATAAATCTATGGTGAAAAATTCGTATTTGTACCTTCATCAAGTTCTTCACTAAAAATTCACGGCCGTCACACGAAATGACCCTCTTAAGAAAAAATACCTACCTAACATCTATTCAATCCTAAACCCGTACAGTAACGCTACCCCTTAAATCGAATAAGATATATCTTCAGATTTATCTACAAAATCTTCGTAGATTAATTTAAACGTCATAATCGAAGTATTCGAATACGCAAAATAAACTTTCTCTTTTGTATGGTTAGTATTTAAGTGCCCTTCTTTAATCAAGTGCACCAAAAAAGCACACGCATCTACATGCTTATTACATAGACCAAAATTAAATTGTTTGTGACATATAGGAGTGTACTTTTCCCGAAAGTGATCGCAAAATATTTAACTAAATTGATACAATTGAATAAACCAAATTCCAATGCAGATATTAAGATATAATTTCTCCAATTTAGATCCATGTGTAGTGGCTGAACTTCGACTTTTACTTTCATGCTAAGCCTTCAGGCATAATGCCACACTACTCAAGCTTGTTGCCTGAAGAACTTATTAAGTAATATAATAAGTATAAATGAAATACAGCTATTATGCTATCAGCGCATGTGATTTTCGGAGGAAATACTATATCAAATATTCAGACAAAATATGATTTGCTGCATCAAACTTTTGCGGTGAAAATAGTATCGAAAAAAAAATAACTGCTTAACTGACTTGTTCGCATAAAAGACATGCGTTAATGGCTGTGCTTAAAATAAAGTTTGCAGTGGTTTGATGAGCTGATCTATTCTACACTTTCCTCATCAAATCACAGTATATTTTACCATATTTTTAGTTAATTTATTTTTTTAATGAATAGTGACGGTATGGACCACAAAGTAAGTAATCAATTTGAAATATCACAAAAAACTTGAATATGAAATAACAATCGATTGAAAGCATGGTTTGTTTGAACCTATTTTTATTAACAAGATACATGTATGTATGTATTATATTGGCGAATATCTCTCAGTTCTACTTGGGTCATTCTTTCGTCGAGTACAATAGCTGAGAGATTTTGTTAAATTCAAAAAGCATACATAGACCTAGACCGGATACCGGTTGTTGCGCCGTTGATGATGATACATAGATATAAAAAATATATTACTGACGCGGGTTGCTTTAGATCTCATAGGATAGATTCCGCACTGAATCAATTTTTAAGCAGGAATCTCGAAAATTTATGGTTTTCCGATATTATAGTACATTTTAAAACTATAGGACAAGCTCTGATTTGGTTAATTTTCGCTAAAAATTTAAAGTAAATGAAATTAGATCTTTTTGAAAAAGAGCCTTCCGAACTCTTGACAAAATTTTTTAAAATTATTGTTGATAACATAATGAAATTTTCATAAACTTTGAATTCAATTCAACAGTGCTTCGGATAAGAGCTGACTTCGGAGCTACAACCTTTAGCGAAAATGGTCTATGATTCTATGGTTTCCGGAATGTCAGAACGCTCCTTACCAATAATATTGACGGACCATAGAATACCCGCTATCTTCAATTTTAGTGAGAATTCCGACAATATTAGTCCATCCTTCAGCAAAACGATATGCTATGATTTTGGAGTGCATTCTTCTCTCTCTTTCAGCACTGTACTTTTTAACTCTGGAACATCTAGTGATTAAATTATTTAAAATAATCAAGACTTGAAAAAACTGATATTTCGGGAACCACTTGTTACCTTCGTCGGTGCTACAAGTTTTGGAGGACTTGAACTCGTCACTTGGTAAGAAGTCACAGACTTCGAATCCACCCACGATTGCGGTTTTTGGAGGGCTCACCAAATACTACCCCCCCTCTCCCTTCACACAGAAATCTGTGGAAAGCATGCTTTCCACTTCGAAAGATCCAAGCAGCCCAGACTTCATGAACCTGGGAAGGCTCCCAGCTTACGGCAAAGAAAGGCACTGCAGAAGAAAATGAAGTTTCTTGGGAATGGGGACATAAAAGTGACTGCATCAGGCATGGTAATGGCCAAAGGAATCGGGTGCAAGGAAGTGGAATCAGACCGGGCTCAGCCAACTCTACAGACAGCGATAATGCCCGCAAGTAGTGTAGGAATAAAATTTGTGGTAGGCAACGCTTTGCTGTGCCTACATCCACGTTTCGTACGGGGACCATGATCGATATGCCAGGAGATGATCATATCCACGGATGAGATCTCAAGGAAGCTCAACGCTCCCATAAGAACGCGAACATGAAGGCGGGAAAGAAAACGACGTATGCGCAAACTACAGTTTCAAGGCTTGTAAAATGTCAGAGGGAAAATAGGCCATCCTCCGGAAACACCCGTGGAAAAAAATATTGGAGCTTAGAACGAAAGCAAGACTTAATAATCAAGGTTTTCATAATGAGCTCCTCCAATTTCCCCCATGCCCAGACTGAAACCAGGCATTGGAGTGCCAGCAGCATCGCTATCAAAAACTGGATATATGTTTCTTGTAAGGACAGGTGGCAGGGCCTAAATGGCACGTTCACACTCTTGCCAAGTCTTAATAAACAACTTATGTTTTTTTATAATATACTTGCAAAATATAATATTTCTACTAACCCAATGAAGTCTATATTTATAACACTGCGCTGTTGTTCCAACAACTTTTATTCTTTTCATTGCCCTTGAGTGAGTGGCTTAGACCAATCAAACATTTTCCAAAAAGAAACAAAAGAATAAAAATATATATGTGCGTGTATTTCCACCAAGCTTCCTATAGAAAAATGTTTAAGCATCATTCGCTCCATGGAGCTCAATTGCCATTAATCCTAAATGAAATTTTATAGAAGCTCTGCCTTTGGTTCCCGCTTGGTTGCGGCAAGCAGCAAACATGTTGAACCGGCTTAATACTAGCCACATACGTGCAAGCAAGTTGTCGAATAGGTTGTTGGTTGCAGGGAGATTGCACGTTTGTCGGCAAGTTGCGGTTGCAGCGAGATGCATGTCTATGGACAAGTTGCGGTTGGCCGATCAGGTTGCGGCAACCGTAAATATTTGTTGGAGTTTGTAGTAAATAGTAAGTGTCTGGACAGCACCAAAATGTCAAAATATGTAGTTGTTTGCAGTTGGCTGCTCGCGCTGAATGTAGTGCAACATCGCGTAGCGTATATACGGCCGTACCTCAAATACCGTGAACGAAGATTATTCAAGTGTTCTCCAGTGAATTTACGCCTGGTGAATAGGCGGGCAAATCAATGAATACGAGGACCATCTTGATATGTGAAATGGGAAAGAACTGGAAGGCTTTGGACTCTTTCAGTGGACAACACATCAACACATTCAATGGTAGTCATATGAGTTAAAATAATCTACCCCAGATACTAAAAGCTGTCCAAACTTTTGCTAAGCCGCGATCAAGGTTTTATTGTTAATAAAAAAAATTGAATAGAAAAAAATAGTTCATCTTTCAAAAGATGAAATCACATCTTCCGATTTTCCCAAATCAAAACCACCAACTGAAAGACCCTTAAAAGCGATCTAATTTCAAACACTGTTGCTTCGCTCCGAACAGAATTTTGCCTGCTAAAACCCAGTCGAGCTTGTCTTATGCTGATGCTGTGAAATTCAATCGTCCCAAATCACCACAGCGTACCGAATCAGCAACTAATCTGGAATTTATAATGGTACGACTAATTCGAATACGTACGAATTTATGGCACACATAACAATATAACATAACAAGAACTGATTCGGAACCAGACGCTGATTCTCCAAACCCTTCTCGCAAAAAATGAGCTCTGCTACAATCTGCCACGGAAATGTGAATGGTATTAGCCAACATAAAATGAAATTACAAGTACTCCTTGTCAACAATGGGATCGGCATTCTCCTTATATGGGAGACTTTTATGACACCCGGCTACAAATTTTACTATATTTAGCACCCTGATGGAGAAGGTCATAGAGGTTCGGGAATCCTCATTAAAAGTCGAGTAAAGCATTAAGTTATGGAACCCTTTGCTAAAGACTACATGTAAACCACATCTATATGCGTAGTAGAATGGAGGATCAGGTTTTATCCGAGATTTACCATCTCTGCAGAACAGTTTAGAAGCTTCTTCAACTCGCTAGAAGAAGATTGATTTTAGCTGAGGACTTCAATGCTACGTACTGGGGCTCGAGATTGATCTCACCTAGAGGCAAAACTCCTCGCGCTGCCATACCGGCGAACTGTGAAGTCGATGTATTATTGAGCGGCCATCCAACCTACTGGCCAACTGTTCACCGTAAAATACCTGACCTTGTCGACTTTGGCATAACGAGAAATATAAAAAGAAAGTAACTAACGGCACAATCCTGCTTTGATCTAAGTTCCGATCATTAGCCGGTACTCATAACCTTTTCAAATCACCAACCAATCCCTACCGAACTGACGACAAAGAAAACTGATTGGCTTAAGTATAGGAAATATATCTCCTCGCATTTAAAAGCAAATGTGTCCTTCAAATCAAACACCGAACTCGACCAGGCTGTACATTGTTTCACTAAAGTATTACCATCAGATGCCCTGCATGCAACACCGAAGTCCCAATGTGTAGAATAATAGACCAGCTTATACGAAAAAAACGACAGTTGTAGCGTGAATGGCAACAGTTTAGATCCCCGAACCCGAAAAAGAAGCAGCGTCTAGGAAAGAGCAACAAAAAGCATTGAAAAAGGACCACGAATTATTCCCTTTGGATAGCGGTGAAGAAGCTCAATAGACCAATCCTGCGCGAATCAGCAATCCGAATGTCGGACGACAATCTTTGCTCAACACTTGAGAGGCGCTTTCCAACCAAACCCACATATAATGGAAAAAATTATCACTTTCAATTCCTAAAAGTGCACACCAACCGATTCGTTTCAAAGTTTTCGAAGTCTTAACGCAGGACCACCTTGAACCCAAAAAGGCTCCAGGTTTCGACCTTACTACGGACAAAATGATCCAATAACTGCTGGGATCTGCAGTCACTCAACTGACACACATATTTAATGGTATCTTATGCCTTGGCTACTTTCCAAAATGCTGGAAATTGTCGGAAAAAACATGATCCCGAAGAAAGGTAAAAATCCTACGCTCGTCACGTCTTATAGACCGATAGGCCTGTTTCCCTCACTATCGAAACTATTGGAGAAACTTCTGCTATCCAAGCTACAACAACACTTTAATGAAAAAGGGATTATTCCTTTTTACCAAGTTCATCGACTAGTCTCCGATATAGAAAGGTAGAAGGAAGGCAGAAAGCACTTTCTGACAAGACCAAGGACACACTGACAAGGTTTGGCATGAAGGTCTCATCTACATAATCAAAGAAAAGCTATCTACGAATAGCGATACGATTTTCGACTCGTATCTGACTGGCAGGAAACTTTCACATCACGTGAATGTAACAACGAAGTGGGAGTATGCCAAGGTTGTGTCCTCGACCCACTGCTTTATTTGATATATACTGCAGATTTGCCCACAAGCGTGCGCCTATTTATCATACTTCTATCTTTGCTGACGATACGGCGATACTCTGCGCACATTCAAATTCTAGTGTTGCATCACGAAATTGCAATGATTGGCCCGCTGGAAAATCAAAGTAAGTGATACAAAATGTAGTCATGTCACTTACAACAAATTTTCGAAACTCCCCTTGGAATTCAGTCCTGATGATGATGATATATAAAGCAGTGATAAAGCCTGTCATGACTTATGGTGCACAACTTTGGGGATCTGTTCGCCCATCTAACATCGAAATCCTTCAAAGAATGCAGTCTAAAAACTCAAGAACGATTACTTCCGTACCGTGGAACATCAGAAACTACAATATCCACCGTGAATTGAGAATATTACAAATAAATTAATCATCTGAAATTACCATACTTGCTTCACGTCCAAGTAGCTTAGCCAGGAACTTATCGCATAAAATTTATTACCATCGCCTGAAGAGGAAACATTTCTTGCCTTTACGAATTATTTATTAATATATTAAAACTAAAATAATTAGCTGCCAACTATTCTATATTCCTGAACGTTGGTGAAGGATGTAGGCTGTTTTTTTAGATTCAAGATTTAATCAATTTTTGGTCCGAGGTCCAAAAATGATTGTGATACAATAGAAAAAAATGCCGAACTCTAGTTGACGCCTAGTTGATTCCCTAACTGCCTTAATTCTTTTTTGTACAAACAGCTCTGCTTTTTTATGTTCTAGGAGCACCAAACCTATTGCCTATTTACCACAACAAGTCAAAGTATAAAGTCATAAGAGAGAAGAAGGTATTTCCGCACGGTCTATCTTCTAGTTATTTTCCAAATAATAGTTCATCTAAAAGTGCTGACAATGATTTTAGAAGGTCCTTTTTTATGAACAAATAATTTCATTTACCTTCACTTATCGAGAAAGCATAAATCAAGCAGGATTTTAAAAGGTTTCAAATGAACGCTAGTTTACTTTTATGGGAAAGTTTCTTTCGTATTTATTTTGGGAAAAAATTGTTGTACATTAGAAATAAAAGAGAAAAATTAGATATTCAGAGGTCAACAATAAAGATACAAGCTTCCTTTTGTTGATGCCACTGTTATAAACACTCACTCTTATTTAAAAATATCAAGTGAAATTAGAACGAAGCCACAGGGATACTGAATTGGAAGACTTCAACGCAAAACCAGTATGTCTGAATTTCCTTACTGAGGCAGGTCTAGACTGGATACCAGTTGCTTCGCTGTTGATGATGAACGAGGATCACCAATAAACACAAAAATCATTCTCAATGGAAGTTCTTTAAAAAAAAATAAAGATTAATAGGTAGGAATTATGCTGGAACTTTGGCGCCACATCGAAATTAAATATTGGGATTCCTGCCAAACCTGCAATTGCGAGGACATATATTGTTTCCTAAAGCAATCGATCTGACAAGGAACTCCAATAGAAATTGAGATTGCAAAAATAGCAAATACTACCAATCAAAACAAAATTACCCAAAGCAACCATTCGATGATATTTAGGTATTACCTGGTATTTGGATATTTTTTTTCTGTTTCTTTTTCAACTTTATTTAATCACTTTGACAATTTTCATTATTCGTTGCACGGATTCCATCAGACAAAAAGCGATAAACATTAAACAAATGGGCTTAAAATGGCTGAAAGCGAACCCTATGACTACGCCTCAAACTATTAAAATAAACTATACGCCCTACCTTATAACTTATAGACATTTTTTGCATACAGAGAAGAGAAATTAGTCCCAGAAATTTAGTATTCATTCCACTCAGCGTATGGTTGCAAAAGTGAATCATGTTTCAAGGGAGAAATTGAAACCAAGATTTTCGAAAAATCATATCATCACTTACGGTGATTTTCATATATCATTTACTTGCATGTATGTAATCTATTTTATATTTATATTCAATTACACCTCACACAAAGACTTTAAGCCCCCTTTTGTCAATACGCAACATCCAGTTTCAAAACCAGGTCTTCATTGATTTTCACTTCCATAAGGAAAACTTCAGGAAAAATATTACACATTCCTTACATAAAGTAATTAGTTGCTACTTACGTAGTATACATTCGAAGAATTACATCTGAATGAGGACATATATTTGATCTTTGTACATTGCAACGAAGTATATTCACATCCCAAACGCGCGATTGAATCAAGGCGCGAAGTTCATTTTGAAAAAATCCACCCACATCTAGAAAAATATTTGACAACAAGGAAAATAATTTAGATATAAACACCACGTGAAAATTTTAATTTTTGATTTTAATTATTTTTCACTCCTTTAAAATATTCCACCGAATCGATTACCTTCACAATTCAGAAAGGCCACCATCAAAATAGTCACAAGCAACACTTTCATTGTATGAAGTTTTGTGTCACCTTGTTTTTATCCTAAAATTCTTTATTTTATCACACAAGGGTTGAAAATCTACCACTTTGCAAGCTGTTTATACACAGATACACTCGCTTACTAATTTCTTTGCTTTATTTCCAAATCGAACGTTCAACAAAGATCACAAGATTCGACGCTTCTTTAATTTTAGTCTTTACGCAAAGTTATCGATTTAAACTCTTCCGTCCGTTACCGACCTAACGTAAGTTTACTACGACAGTAAACTATGTACAGCCCCATACATATGTCCCATGTGCACCTACGATAGTCAGATTTTGAATGATCGTAAAATGCACTAGCAATTGGCACAGATTTTCCCCCAGACGGAATACGTTAGTGGATCAAAGCCCGACCAGACCAACTTCTTATTGACTGGATCTGGGACTTATCGCTATCAGTTGGATGTGGGATAGGCAGTTTTCCCCCGGACTGCTAACCGAACCTGCAGATATTGGAAAGAAAATCATGATCCAAGATTGCCTAACTAGTTTAGTTTAATCTTACATAAATGGAAAAGTGGCTTCGAACCGTTAATGCTGCAGTGAATGTGGAGAATTGCATCTTATGCTACTCAAAGTGCACCTTTTATCGGAGTAAATTGCCGAGTAGACCAGCACAGTAAACATCGATCGGAGGAGTATCAATGATCATTGAGAGTGGAAGGCCATCATTATTGGTTATTATGGTTGTACTGGAACTGCTGGAATGCTATTTTACAGAGCTCAAACAAATGCTTCTACAATTAATAAAGCTGCACCACCATTACTACGGTCTCTAATTCAATATCAAGTTCATATCCAGTTGCTGTTGTAACCATAGTCATTTCATGTGTACCTCTGTTCGTCTGACTGGCTTGTCTGGTGACTTGCGTAGTATTTTCAGCAGTACTCATTCATTTTTAGGACATAAGAATAAAATCCTAGTACCGTCCCAGTTATCTCAATTGTTAAATTCGGGTGAAAAAGGAGAAAAATGTGAATAATCTTTTCAAGATTTAGGCACATTAAAAGAATAAATCAGATACTTTCCATGCGTTGGATCGACTAAGAACAAGCGAGAAAAGCACTAAAACTATCAACTATGATAAAAGCCCGCGTAAAAAAATGATGGAGCCTGGAACAAAGCCTAGATTTAACAATTAAGATGTTCGCAATGGGCTCCTCCATTTGGAGTCCACTGATGAGGCAGGAATGCCTCCAGCAGATAATCCCGGCTTTGAGTTTTGGCGACCGGCACAAGTTCACAATTGTAAACATTGAACTGCGCAAGACAGAACATGTCGGATATTGTTCGGCAGAGGACATCATCCGCATGTTAGGTGAACAGAACCCGGACAAGGACTCCGGACACTGGAGGGTAAAGTCCATGAATACCAAGAAGGACAAATCTACAGACGTTTCAGCTTTGGTATTCGAGCTGGACCGAAAGAGTTTGAATGCGCTCAGGGGAAGTCACCATATGGTGCTCCACGTTTTCCTAAATAGGTTGAAATTCAATCATATCAAGAAACTGTATCAGCATCATCTCAGTTTTGAGAGCGAAGAACAATAATGGTCTTCGACTCACACAAAATAGAGCAAAATGCAGCATCTTCGGTGTGTGTGTGGGAGAGTTCCCACAATGGAACTGCGCTCTGAGGATAGTTTATACAGGGATGGAACCCCCGTATGGGGGTCCACACTGGTGAAGGGACTACAGAGTGAATCCTACCTGTTACAACATTTACGGAACAGGCGGAAGAAAGGAAAGTCAGAGACGTGAGCGCAACTGACTTGATGACAGTTCGAGTGATCGAATATATGCAAACCAGACACCGCAAACCAGTGAAGGTGTTAAGTGGAAAACAGACGAATTTTCTGCGGGACGAGATGAAGCCTTTCATGGATGACGACATGCAAACTACTATATCCCCAAGTGCAGCTATTCTCAGAGAAATAAAACACGATGGAATTGCGTCTCTGGCGGTACGGTGTGGGGGAAACCCCGTCAAACGCGACCCGCGGCATACGTTTCCAACAGTTTTCCATTACACATTAGATTAAGTCTTTGTCGAAAAACATAAAGATTGGTCAAATTAACCTGCAGCATGCCAAAGTCTCCTCCTATCTGCTGGCAGCGAGGCTGACAAAGATGCAGGATTGCCCCTACGTTCGTGGGACCGAGAAGAAGTTAGGTAATTGACCTAATAATCTGTAATTAAAAAGTGTTAAAATTAATTACACACTGCGGGTGCTAGACGAAGTCTCACTGTTACCACTCACCGATACCTAGAATTCAATCTGACTATTGCGAGCGAACAGTCTGTAATACAAAGACGGGACTCTAGGGAAATGGATTGGATAAAATTCAATGAGCTTCTTGGCAATAAAGTACAGCTCCCTAGGCGACCGAGGACCCCTTTGGCGATTGAAGATGAATGGAAAAATCGGAATTACACAATTTTAAAGTGATATGAAGAAGTTTGTCCTATTTCCCGAGGCCAAAACGGTAAAACGGTTCTTGGTAGAACCAAGAACTGCAAAAACCCAGGAAATTAACCAGGCGACCACTGAACCGTGCTTGTAAAAGCAATAAGAATGAAATCTGGTTAAACTTCCGGAACTCACAGTGTGAATAGAGGAAGCTCATTAGGTGTTCGAAACGAGACCCATTTAGAGCATACTGTGAGGAATTGGTAGGCGAAAAGGAGACTTCAGGGCTGTGTCTGCCAAATTAGACTCTCTACGAAAATACGATGGTACTTTCACGAGCTCCAGACTGGAATCAGTACAGACTCTGCTGGAAGTACACCGGGAGAAAGGGTGATGCATTGGTGTGAGGAGAGTTGACGATTCTTGCCACCCCTTCCCCATGCAGTTTGCATAGAATTCTGCACATCAATATGGTGATTACATTATTAGAGGGACTTTGAAACCCATACAATCTTATGACAATGCATTTTTCGAAAAACCTTGTGGATCTTCTTCTTCTTCATATTGGTTTGATTTTAAACTTTCAGACATGAATCCCCAGGAAAATTGCAAGCGACCACTATATATCCCTAAAGTGACAGAATGGTGTACCGGTTTCAACTTCGTTGTAGTAGATAAGTTTTTTCGGAAATATATGTTTCGTTTTGTTTCACGAGTGCCGATCGAGGGGAAAGACCCACGATGGATCACATTCTCAAGCGATGTTTATCCTACCACAGATCTTCATGAGACGCGACCTTTAGGTTCTCACACCTTGTAGCCTTGTAGTGTGAATGTTGCGGGTTAGAGAGATGTTGCGGGTTAGAGAGATGGATGTTCTGAAATCGAAGTGGAGGAAGTCTTTAATTCAAAAGTATAAATACAAGAAAAACAAACAAAAACATAATATAATAATAATTTCTATAAAATACGTACCTAATATTCAGTTCGATGTGATACTGACATTTTATCTTTTAAGGGGTACAAATTCGACACAAAAGAGGCAACTCTGACCTACTGTAACTTTGCTAATAATAGTTGGATTTCCACGAAACTTTCCAGTAGGCTGCAAAATGCAAATGCAAAATTTTCAACAAAATCTTAATAAGGTTTTGTTTTCAACAAAGTCTTAAAAAGCGTAAGGATATTTGAGTGTACAATTGTCGTATTTACATCTAGCTTGTAATGCCTCTGAATTCAGTATTTCAGGCTGTTCATTACAGTGAGATACTGACATTCAGTCCTAAACTGCAGTAAATTTGCACAAAAGAAACAATCTTGACCAATTATAACTCTGTAAAGTCCGGATAGCTTAGTGGTTAAAGCGCTAGGTTGCCACACTAAAGGTTGTAGCTCAAATCCCACTAGTGGCACCGGGATTTGTACCATAACTGAATGTCGGTTACTAGTCAACCCAGCTGTGAATGACTATCAGAGTCAATTGGGGTCCTGGGCGAGTGGAATGCTGACTACATTGCCTCCAACACCGTAACGTTACTGCTTTAACACCCTCTAGACCCAGATCCAACTGGATTGTCGCGCTAACGATTATTATTATTATTATTAACTTTGCTGATAAAAGTGTCATGGTAGCATCATGATCTACCTGATGGTTTTAAGATAAACTCAAGGGGGTTCCGGATTATTTTCTAAAAAATATTGAAATGATAATTATAGTAATATTTTAATAAACATGACTGTATTACTACTATTAACTTTATATAATAAATAAATAAAATATCTGCATGGAGCTCAAAATATGCTCCATGCAAATATTTTATTTATTTAGAGAAGATATAATGACAGCTTCGCGACTTCTTTCAGATATCTCGATTGAATAATTTCTGAGAACGGATTCGAGAGATTCCAGTCCCCGTTCTCCCCGTCTTGCATCAATTGTCAAAACTGGGGCCAGCTTTGAAAAGTACTAATCGAGACTTTTCATTTGATATCCTATGACTATATTCGATAAGAAAAAATCTGCCCCCCCCCCTTCGTGGCTCACTGCATGCGAAGGGATTTACAGTTCCCACCTTTGCACCAAATTTCGTATCAATAGGAGTAACCGTTTCTGAGAAAATAGGTATGGCCTACGGACAGATAAGCAGAGAGCAGGTCTCTCTCATACGCTGTTTTAGATGCCTTGAATTTGACAACATAACTACGAAATGCACCGGTGGCTGTGATAGGTCATATAGATGCCGAAAATGTGGCGAAGAAGGCCATATATTCTGGGAGTACAAGACTGACTCTGAATTTATGCTTTGTACCTCGCAAGCAGCATCAAATGCTACAGTATTTAGTAGGGCTTTGGATGCAATGTTACAAACTTTTGCTTTCGGTGCAGTTATACAGTTATGCAGTTATACAACAGCGAAAACCGACCCTCACAGACCACCTACGAGAAGGGAGTCGAAGTTACTGTAATCAGTGAGCCTTATCGCAGCAATAATAGTTGTGTCTGGGTTACAAATATAACCTACAAGTCGTTAATATGGACGTGTGGAATTCAAGGCTGCGGATTGGGGCAATCGAACTACGAACACTTTGCGCTTGCAAATGCCGAAAATGTAGACCCTTTTCGAGGGATACGCTCCAACTCACGAGTTGATTTGACATATGCGAGTACCACATTGGCGATGAGAATGACACCCACCAGGCAATTTTCCTCCAGATCCAAGCTGCATTGTGGTGCCAGGAGACCCAGCACACAAATTCTTCCAATGCCCAAGATTTATGGGTAGAAAGAGTCTTTTAAAGATTTCCACCCCCTGGACAGGCAGACAGACAGTAAACCGATTAGACGTTTTTATTTTACATATTAAAAACGCACTTTAGATAACGCTTCTTGTCGACGAACACCTCAACAGCGGTTATACAATAACTTGGTGTTGAAAAGAGTAAGTAAATGCATTTTATGCAAATTGAGAATCAATAATCGCGAAATAGTTTACGGGAAATGCAATTGAATGAGGAAGCTTGGACTGTATGCGCATGACTATATTCCGTTCAACATCCCGAAGCTATTGAACATTTCCATAAAAAATTAAAAGAACACGTAGATAGTGAACATAAAATGTCGGTGGGAGTCTTACAGAGTGAAAGTTGAAAACACTAGTTACATTATACGTTTATATGTAAACCCCTCATACAAATATTTAAATCATGTCAAGGGAAAGAAAGATTTATTTATGAAATTTGATCTAATGCAAAATATACAAACAATTAGCTATTTATCAATAAAAATTAAAGCATAATTAGCGAAATAATAATATTCACGTCTAACTGCACTTGCACTTAACTTTTGCAAAATTGATGAAGAGAAATCTGCAATATTTTAATGTTGATTATCAAATTATAAGAGTAAAAGCCCGAAGCCATCTGCCATGAAATAATTATAACTGTTTATTTTTCTTGATATTATTTACAAAGATTCAGTGCAAAAACATAAAAGTATTAAAATATTCATCCACGGAGCATTGTCTTTTAAAACGTTAAAAATATCCAAATAATTGCAAAAATCAACTTTGTGAGATAATTGAAGCGCCGGTGGAATGCGTTTAACTTAAGGCGGTCGTCTATTTTCAGGGTTAAAAGAAGTCTACTATTTTAGTTTTGCGTATTTCTAATCTTGATGGTATCTATATATATCTAGAAATGCACCATATGGAGGATGTGAAATACACTTTCCTTCATAGGTATACGAAACCGGAAACATAGCCCTCTTGGGCGATTTCGATCATTTTCCTTCCCTTTCGGGTTCTTTTGCATGAAAAAATAAATCCTTTCCCAGAAGGATTAACTCTCCAATTATTATTCACTCTACAACCCTGATCCTGCAAATTAAATAATCACAATCATAATCAAATTTTTTTTTCTCGGGAAAAATATATTTTCTGTTTTTTTTTTATCGAGACAACTCAGATGAACGAAGTTTCACGACAAAGTTGTCTGTAACACTTCTGCAGTTTCGAATTAAGGACATTTAAGGTCGCACGAGCGATTGTTATTAATTTCCGGAAGTGTCAAACGAAGCATATGTTAGAATAAAATAAAAAAAAACTCCCATTTATATTGGATATTACATTCGTAATGATTCCCAAAAATCGGCTTGAATTTTTACTCTAAGGTAGACGACCCCCTTATTCAGTTTGCAATTGCTTTCTAAAACCTGATTTTATCTAAACAAACTAATTTCCATTAGTTTCATAGTATTTTTGATAGTGAAAGCAACGCCAAAAAACGGAACAAATTGCACTAACTGGTCCTTCAGGTTGGGGGTTGGGTAAGGCTGAGCCTCGAATTGGACTTATAACACAGCGATAAACCTGGCAACGAAAACTGAATAAAAATTTGAGCATTTTCTCATGGAACGTGCGCTCCCTGTACAGAAATGGAGCTGCAATCAGCTAGTCGATACCCTGTTTCAATATAAGGCAGATGTAACAGCGTTGGAAGAAATGCATTGGACAGGGACCGGTTTCCTGGAGAAGAGCCGCTACACCATATATTATAGTGGCCATCCAGTAAACCATATGCCCGGAGTAGGTTTCTTAGTCAGCCAAAAAATTAAACCTGCTGTTATCGACTTTGAAAATATAAGCGAAAGGCTATGCACTCTGCGCTTTCGAGGCAAATTTAGAAATATAAGCCTCATTAACGTTCAAGCCCCTACAGAGGAGATTGCAGAGTCAGAGAAGCATACCTTACGAGCCAGTAGAACGAACCCTCGTAACCTGCTCCAGATATGATATCAAAATCATACTTGGGAAATTTAACAGCCAAGTAGAGACGGAGCCCGTATTCTGGCGATACGTTGGCTCCCATAGCTTACATCAAAATACAAATAATAACGGACTGCGGATTATTCAATTAGCAATTGGTTGCTGGAAGTACATGGGCCTCTCCAGACGGGACTACTTTCAACCAAATTGACCACTTGCTGATCGAATGCCGCCAACTCTCAGCCTTGATGAATGTCAGAACATGTAGGGGGCCAATATAAACTCGGATCATTATTTCGTTGGCATGGTGCTCCGAGCTCGAATAACAACACCATCCAGAATCCCTGTCTGACAATCAAGTGAGAGTTAACACTGAAGCCATCCAAAACACAGCCCTCCGCGACACCCATAAAGAAATGGATGCCACAATAACCGCAGTCAACAGAGATCCTGGAGATGAAGCATCAACAAGCATCTTCACAATCACCTGAAGAACATTATCATAAATATGGCCATAAACATACTTGAACCTAGCCGCAAAAAGAGTCGGAATGGTTGGTTTGACGATAAATGTAAGCTAGCAACGGAACGGAAGGATGCGGCATACCGAATAATGTTGCATTCTCAACGAACGCGAGTACGCGCGAAGACTTATCACGAACTCTGGCAAGCGGAGAAGCGACTTCACAGACGGAAAAGGGAAGCCTGGGAGAACCAACAGGAACTCGAAAAGTATAGGGAGCAACCGCACCAGGCGCGGAAGTTTAACCAACAAATCAGCAGGATGAAGCCTTATACACCTCGATGTTCATCCTGCTGAGACAAAGAGGGAAATTTGATTTCCGACAGAATGGGCATATTGGACCGATGGATGGAGTACTGTGATGAACTACTGAACAACCAGAACATCGGCGAGTTGGGGGTCTTGCCAACTGAAGACGACGGACAAATACTGCCACCACCAAGTATGGAAGAAACAGTTCGTGCAATTCATCGGCTTAGAAATCATAAGCCGCCAGGAGCCGATGGAATTACAACCGAATTGGTTAAATCTGAAGACAACCAGTTGCACCAAGTGATTCACCAACTTGAGCTGAAAGTGTGAAACAACGAGTCAATGCCTGACGATTGGCAAAGAGGCATTATGTGCCCCATACATAAAAAGGGAGATATCACACAGTGCAGCAATTATAAGGCTATCATGTTGCTAACTACCATCTATAAGTTATTCTCCGCTATCTTGCTAGGCCGAATAGCCCCATATGCCCAGAACGTCATTGGCACACACTAAAGAGGCTATGGTAGCATTGCCAGGGTAAAACTGTACACGGCCTTGAGCAAATTCGGTAGCACGACGAAATGTGCGAAGCCAGATAAAAACAGCAGGATCGCTCTCACGACCATTCAACATCAACAACGGTCTACGACAAGGGGATGCTCTATCATGCGTCCTCTTTAACCTGGCCCTCGAGAAAGTGATCCGTGATGCTGAGCTAAATGCGAGGGGTACGATCCCCTTTAAATCCACCCAATTACTGGCCTATGCTGACGATATCTACATCATGGGAAGAACGACCCAAGACGTACAAACCGCATTCATCCAGATCGAGCAGGCAACGATCACGATCTTGAAGGCAAGACAAAATATATGGTGGTAACTTCAGCACCGAAGATCAACCAACAAGCAACATCAAACCGCACTGGTCAAAGGGAAAGAATAAAGATGGGAGACTACAACTTTGAGACCGTTGATAATTTTTCCTATCTAGGGTCGAAAATCACAACCGATAACAGCTACGATGATAAAATCCACGCAAGGTTACTGGCAACCAACAGAGCATATTTCAGCGTACAAGAATTGTTCCGCTCATACTGTATAAGACAGTGATCTCGCCAGTCCTTATGTATTCCTCGGAGACTTGGGTTCTTGGCAAAAAAAACTGCAAACTCTTGACCTTGTTCGAGAGAAGAATCCTCCGAAGAATTGTTGGCACCATACATGAAGATGGACGATTCCGTAGCCTACATAACGACGAAATCTATGAGCGATATCACGACCGTCTGCTTGTGAATGAAATCCGGCTCAATTGGTTGTAGTGAGCGGCTCACTTAATCCGTATGGATGAGGATGATCCAGCCCGGAAAGTCTATAAGGGCAATATCTATGGTGGAAAAAGAAGATGAGGTGGAGATAAAACGATGGCGTAAGTCAGGACGCCAGACAACTTTTAGGGATATCGAATCGGTGGACCTCGGCGCAAAACCGGGAAAGTCTGGAGTTCCATATTAAGGTAGGCTTAGACCGTATACCAGTTGTTGCGCCTTTGCTGATGATGATATATGAGGTGAAGCCCCCCTTCTCTTATTCAGTTTGCAATTACTTTCTAAAAACTGATTTTATTTAAACAAACTAATTTAGATTGGTTACATAGTATTTTTGATAGTGAAAGCATTAAATAGATGAAATAAATTGACATAACAAAATTCAAATCAAAATCTGATCTGCTGAAATGCGAATTCAGTCTGACTGACAGATCCCTTAGAAATATATAATCGTTAACATTTAGAAACCCTTAGGAAAAGGCAAGCCCTACAGTAGAAAACATACAGAAAAAGTGTGAAGATCTACCACCAGCTAAAACAGCTCCAAAAATGGTGGCTGCGAAACAGATTTTCATAAGGATAGTACAATTGGCTCCGTTCTTCTTTATCTTTTCTTATACTTCGTGAAATTACACAACACTCAATTTATAGAAACTCAATCTACCTAAAAATCGTAGCCGGGAGATTGGCCATCATAGTTGATTATGCCTTCCTTCCACACCGTCTGTCTGACTGTATGTCTGTGCTTCAAATACAAAAATTGTCCTTGGAAGTAATTTGAGAAAGAGGACCTTTAATAATATAAAGAAAATATTATTTGCTGAATTTCAAATTGGTGATTGTCTTGACTACACATCCTGATAATCCATAAAATCATCGTTAATAGGCATCTATTTGAATCTGCATCTTTAGGTAAGTAGGAAAAATGTCCCTATTTACCTTCAAGATACTGCTTTCATCCATTCATTCCTCTGATACGAGCGTACGCTGTTATCCAATTTAATTTACTGCAGAGACCCAAAATAAAGTTCGATTATTCTTTTGAAAGTCCTTGGATTCGATATTTGAAATCAATGATCAGTAAAATCCACAAAGCGCTTCTAAGTCGCTCTAAAACGCTTCGTCGCTCTTCCTTGCTTGCATCAAATTCACTGTTATCTCCGAACACCTTTTATTTCTATATAAGTCTCCATTCTCTTCTCTTGAGTTGACCCTGGGAACGGGACAACTGCTAAAGTAAAAGAAGAAGTCTTCATTCTCCTATGTATCCCTAACCTTATAAAAAAAATGCCGCCCACCGCTCTTGCTCTAAAATCCTTAACCGATATATTGTACCAATTACTGTTTGATCGGGTACTGCAGAACTTATAATTTTAGGATGACCGCCAAGTGGATCGTCCTAAAACTGTAGAGGAACAGTGCAAGCTTCAAATGTTAGGGTGAGCACATTGTTCAGAACCGACAGCCGACGCGTAGATATTCTTGAAGCGCTATACAACACATAGGGGCTTACGATTCAGTTAATGATATAATACTCTCGCTTTAATCAAGACTTTCCCATCAATTATTACTTAACTTGCCCATGCCTTCCTTGTCGATCCTATAAAGTAGCTTTCGATGGTTGCACATTCCGATCAAAATTTAGATTTAGGTTTCCTAAAAGTGGCATTGTAATTCACTTGTCAAGATTGCTGTAAACATCGAAATCGTTGGTAAGCGACCAAAATTCCGGCCGAAACAACGGTGGACTGATACGCTGAATGGCGATTTGAAAGCCTCGCGACTGCATCTAGGCCAAGCCTTTAACAGAATATAATGGCGCAACTGATCACGACGAGCCGCTTGTGAACGGGCCAAAGGCTAAAGGAAAAGAAGAAATCTGAATGCCAAAAGGACAACTTCTTGCAACCATCCAAAACGACCACATTATCACTTGATTGTCGTTTCCCACTTACCCGTAGGAGCGGAAAATCTGCACCACCAAGTTTCGAACCGCTTTGATGAGCCGGCTGCCATTTGACACTAGGAAAACCACCTTTCTGACCAACACACAGATATATTGAACAGTTCGCCACCAAAAACGATATTAACTGTGGCACCAGTGTGGTCCCAAAACGCACCATAACAACTGGTCAAAGAGAGTGAGTACTTTAGCTCCATATCGTGAAAAATGAAATGAACTTGCTGTTTCTCGAAATATTAACAACATTAGCTCCACTTTTGCTGTTTTGTTTAAAATCTGGAGATGCACAACAAGAACACTCCAATAATCTATTGGTGCTGCTGTGTGGGAGCATTATATGCACATTGACTAACTCACTAAAATTCAACTATTCGTTTTCGTTACACGCTATCTGAGTCATATTATCAAGGTACTCTGGGCTAGCACAATCTGGGATGAAGAGCCTCCCCGACAAGTGAAAATTGCAGTAGTTAGATCACAACTAAGAAATAGGGATAACTACATTACTAGCTATACGATGCATAGGCTCTAGCCCAACACATTCGGCCAGTAAAAACACATAGCGCAGAAGCGGAATCCTCTGGGAGTCCTGGATCAAACTGGAACACATTTCCAGAGACGGTTTGTAATATGGCTTATGTATGATTGACGCATTATGGTCCATAGAGGAGCTTATGGCAAACAACATAACATGATATATCAAGGGAGTTCGTACTGCATCCTAACGAATGCCCTTTCATGGTTATATTGCCCCAAGAAGACTGAACCCCGGGAGTTAACTCCCAACGTATTGTTTGATATTTTATGATGGAGAAAAATCATTGCGTTTGTTCCACCGTCGACGGTAAATGCGCGAGAAAAATTCCGTGCATAAGGTGTGGTGTTAGTGCCATGTATATAATGCAGTGCAGTAGTGTGTGGCCAGCTGTTTATGGCCTGTCTCATAGGATGAGGAAATGCACACAAGAAAACCATCTAAGCGCCATCGACATGCAAATACATTAGCCACATGAGTCATGGGCCAGTTACCTACTTGATTTGCTCCCACTCTATTTAATTTTCTTGTATTGCACCTGTTAACTATATTATGTCGAATTATCCTATAATCGACTTTAGGATGTTTCCTACTTAGAACTGCTTTAGCCTTGCTTCTGGAAACTCCGCACTAATGCCGGACGTTGCCCCATCAACACTCTCCCCACAGAATTTGCAGACAATATCCGCAGATATTTTTTGCTTCAGCAATGACCTGTGAGTATCCGTACTATGATCCCAATAGTTTTCTTTATGGATTTAAAAGAATCCTGCGAATGCTTCGGCTCATGCTTTTCCATGAGCACACCGAACTTTTTCCATTCCTGGTAAGTTCACCCTCGCTGATAACCTGCGACATTCTGAAGATGGCTCTCCTTGGCTGCATTTATACCTAAAAGTGAAAGGCAGTCAATTTCCTCTCTCTCTCCACGGGACGTTGTTGGGCATGTGCCACAGTGATATACATACAAGCAAGACTTTGAAGTTTGTGCAACTCGCTGACTGTCGAATCCGATTGTCCAGATTATCACCCTATAGGTAATCATTGCAGTATATACCCAGTCAATTAATGCCCTTCAGAAGAATCGCCTCTACCATAAATTTCTCGTCGGCAAAACACTGAGCAATTGCAAATTTACAAGAATGCCAACCGGAAAGCAAAGAAAGCGCTTGCCATTATCCGAGCGGTTCATTACAAACACCTTTATGATAAACATGGACGACAGTGAGAGTGATTTGTAACACTTGTTAAAACCTATCAGCAAGAGATAGCTTGGCACGAAGAATGAGTTTTCTAATGTGCCTAGCCTACTTTCCATCTCACGGAATTGAAGGCATTTCTGAGATGAAACGATGTGAGGAACACTATTTGTTGAGATCGGCAGCTGTGTGCATGGGCTCGATGAACCGCATCCACAACCTCCATAACACAATCCACCGTTGATCTCCCTCCACTGAACCCGAACTGTCTTGAGGATAATTCCAGCATGGATCACTTCAGCGAGTCTACTCCTCACGAACTTTTCGACCGCTTTCCGGATCGTGTCAAGCATGCACAGCGGATCGGTATGCAAACGGCATCTCCGAGTCTCCTTTTCGTTACCGGCAGCTCAGGATCTCTTTTTCGCTACCTTCCAGTGACAAGGGAAAATTCCCCTCCTTCAGGAAAGCGTTGAATGTCTCGAGCAGCAAGTATGGCGATTGACGGAACACCACTTTGCAAACTTCCGGCTGGATACCATAGGACCAAGCCTTCTTGTTTTCATGGCGAAAATTGCTTTTTCTAGGGAGCACTCCTCGATGCTTTCCGCGCTGTTGACATCAACCCGCACGAAATATCTGGGGAATAATGCTCGTACAAAGCGGTCCACCTGGTCGGTACTTAATAAGATTTCGTCAGAGCCCTGATTTTCCGGGTGCCAAATTTATAGCTAAATCACCACGGGTCCACAGTTACTTTGTTGACTACGTTCTGCTAGCCGCGAGCTTTGCTTTTATTTATCGCACTACGGAGTCTCCCGTTTGCTGATTTATACTCTTCCTTTATAGCACATACCCCCTCACGGGAGTGTGTTGTGTATTGTGTTCTATCAAGCGGCGAAGCTTATGACACTCCATCCGTAGGTCGGCAATTTCCGCCGTTCACCAGTATATAAAAGACTTGTCACGGCTGGGGCTTCCCCGGAGTATGGAAGCTTCACAGGCTGTCATTACCAGATTCATCGCTGAATTTACGACAGTGTCAGCTGAAATGCTACCACCCTCCAAATCGCCCTCCAGCGCGACTCTGCCTGTTCCAAGAACTTCGACGAATTTGCTGAATGCCGGGTTGGTGAACGTCGATAACTAGCGTCAACTACTCCGAACTCGATATATTGATGGTGACACACCAGGAACTCTTCTAAAAATCGCCACCCGACCACCGACGACGGTGCAAGAGATTCCGATGCAGAAATTATTTCAGGGATGCTTCCTTCGCAGCTTGGACGACAGAATTTTGGCGCGGATCCGATGTTTAAAATTGAGCCCTGGTTCTCGCCGCCATTTCCAGGATCCGTTTACATTTGGAGTCTAAGTGAAACATGCTCCATTTAACAACCCTAGCGTTAATGTCACCGTCTGCCAGAATTAGCCCCTCTGCGCCCGAAACGGCAACGATACCCGATAAGTCAAGATGCCATGAAACTGGCTTCTTGTGCCAGTATTGCTCGCTGATTATCATTTCATCAGCTTTTACCTTCGCAGCGAACTGCGCTAGCAACCCGTGAGTGGTTGCACTTTGATACATGTTAATTAGAATTAGAATGCGGATCATCCTAGTCGCGTCTTAACCCTTTCTAGTTAGACTGGACACAGCCTCGAACCCATAGTGTGTGCAGCACTTTCACCAAACGTGCCACGATCCTTGCAGAAAATGCAATTTTTGCTTTCATTGTAGGTCTTTATTTGGAGATTTACTTGACCACATCTGCGGCATGCTGTCCTCTAGTCGGGTCTCTTGCAAGTTTCTGACTTGTGTCCATAGTCCGGGCGCCTGTAGCATTTAATTGCAGTTGTCCGTATTTGTACCCTGCATACTACCCAGCCAACTTTGATTTTCTCGCTATTAAAGAGTTTCCTAGCACATTGCGTGGCAACTTACGCCACAGTGAGTTTTTGGCCTCGAAAGTTCATCGAAGTGATACCTATCCGAGCATTGGTTACCTCAGGACATTCACGCTGCATGGCCTCCTCCACTTCGACTTTTCCGGTGAGAGTCAAGTTCTCGGGTTTCTAAAGAGCACATAGGCTCTAGACTGGAAATGGGAGCAGAACCTTCAATCCCAGTAGCCCCTTGACCGTTTCGCGGAACGTACTGTTGCTAGCCGTGATTGTCGTTGAGTTCCATTTTGTAGCAGATTTCACTGAGGACTTCCAAAAATGTCTTGCCTTTCGTCGATTTAATGACCAGAGCGGACGATATAGTCCTTCTTCGTTTTCTCGTATTTTTTCTTGCTGGTTTTCGATTTTTAGAGTCCTTGCCTTTGAACAGACGGGGCTCTGTCGGCGTCGTGGGTTCCTCCTTTTCATCCCCATTTCCTTACTTCGATAAAGTCTCCTTTAGGTGCGTCTTCCTCTTTCCGCTTTTTCCCCCAGTTCGGTTTGCAGTCGTCTCTCTGCGTTCCACTTGGCGCTAACAATGTCCTCAGCGAGAAATACCGCAGTTTTTGATTTTCGTGCGTCTTCCGCTGATGACGACGTTCGCCTGTAGATCGAGATGCGGTCCAGTAAATCCTTCCGTTCCAACAGCCCGTTTTTCTTGAAGAACGTTGCCGAAGACATATGCTTCACGACTATCATGGCATTTCCTGATGAGCCTTAACTCTTCGGCTTCATGTCCGAATCTACTTACTCAAGACTAGCGATTTTGACTGGGCTTTTTTCCAAAACAGGGACTTGCAGGGTATTGGAGTTGCCGTCCCCACACCGGCAGCCGTTTGACGTTGTAAGGCTTCATCTTTATTTGGACAGATCGGTGTCACATCGAGTATTCTAGCCCTCACTGCCTCTGTCACTGGTCGCTGCGGTAAGCGACGCATTGTCGTACTACAGTCGTCGTTTTTTTACTTTTTTTATCTTTGTTATCAATGAGAGTTTCACCACGCGCATCATGCGCAAGGGAGCGGACTGCAATATTCAGGAACGGGTATAGTCTCGGACACAAAGCCCCTAGCCCAGTTCCCCGAGGTCTGACCTACGCCAAGCTGATCCGAACATACGGACAGATTAGCCTTTGCTCGGGGCAACGCAGTCTACTAATGCACTAATGCACACTGCCCGACCATGGTCCCGAAACGGACTCCTGATGTATGTTACAACTGCCAACTTGGCGGAGCTAGGCTCACATCAGCTCAGCAACGTCGGCAGAAAGCTTTCGAAGGTTCCGATGGTTCCCAGTATATGCTTTTCACGCTACTAGGCTCAAAGTTACTAGCTAGAACGCAAGTATAATGCCAGCTAGGGAGTCAAAACTATTAATTCCGGCACCTCGGGGACGTCTTTCCCCGTATCGTGAGCGACCCGTTAAAGATAGCTGACCATCCTTAAGGGAAGCATAAAAGTAGGTTGACAACGTAGTTCTAAATTGAAAATTGTATCAGTTTAAAAAAACAGTTTGAGTTCAACTATCCTTAAGACTGTCCGGATAGCTGAATGGTTAGAGCACAAGGCTGTCGTACGGAAGGTCGCGGTTCAGATCTTGCTGGCGGCAGTGGGATTTGTATCGTGATTTGACGTCGGATACCAGTCGACTCAGCTGTCAATGAGTACCTGAGACAAATCAGAGTAATAAGCGTAATGCTGACCACATTGCCTCCTACAGTGTTCTATAGCGTACCGTTACGGTCTTGAATGAAGTGCTCTAACACACTTCAAGGCCCTGATCCAATATGGATTGTTGTGCCAACGATTATTATTATCCTTAAAAAAAATCAACGATCAAGGAAAAGTACTACCGATAATGGCACGATAGCATTCTTAATCGATGTAACTGAATGTAGAAAGTAATTTAGGAAGCCTTGACAAGATTGTTAAAGTACATGGGTATAATAAAAAACAATAGACCTCCGAAAGTTGTTGGGATAGTAGTTTACAACAAGATGGAAGTACATTCTTCATCCTAAGCACTATGTCTAAGTACTAATGTTACCTATTCCTTTAAGCAGCGCCGAATTTCATGCTTTTTACACTCTTTTCTCAACCGGAATGTGGATTTTAAGACTCTTCTTCCTAGATCTGGCTTGACGAAAGATAATAGCTGGGTCCTAAGATATGCCATCAACAACAGAAGTCAACAGAAGTAAACACTAGGGGACCAAAAATGAAAACTTCTTGCATAATTCTCTTTTCAGTTTTGATACATAATAAAATAAATGACTCTTCATACAACAATAATAAGTTCGAGGTTTACTTGTTAAAGCTCCTACACGCATGCATGTATCCATATATTATTCAATCCGACTTTTATGTCTTTCCAAGCATAACGCGTCAACCATTCATTTGATTCCGTCATCACCTCTTCAATCTACTCCCAATAAATATTACCTTGAATGAAAGTGAACGCCATTTCTCCAAGAATGCGGCACAGATTGTACGCCTCACCTGAGCGCAAACAAAGCATACAAAATGCCCATAAATTTGCAGAGTATCTTGATGGCGCAAAAAACTTGGCAGGCACCACGGAATCATTGGGCATTCTGCAGGCATTAGCTGTGATCTTGTGGTTGCAACATTATTACAATGGCCACTGAGGTAATCAGTTCCGTCATTGGATGAATTGGTTCTGTTTTGATTTAGATGATGTAAAAATAAATTTATTTGAAATTAGATTTTTTTTCAAAATTTACTCTTAGCGATGTTTCTATACATTTTAGGTTTCTGACTACGCTTATTACTTTATTAAATCACTCAGTTATGTAGTAATTCTCCAACCATAAATTATTTAGTTCTCTTTCAAAACCTTCTTCTCTACTAGTTCACATTTAGCTACTTTCCACCATGAATTATTATTTACTTTATTATAATATTGTATTTTATATCTATATCATATCTATCCGTATATTACGCACAGTATATATTCATAGCCTTTCTTAACAGTATCTGATTAATACATACTTTACACACATGACTTTGTAATCAGGTTCCGCCCTTCATACTTGGGCCATTGGCTCCTACTCATCTAAACAGCGTCAATTAAATGGTTGAAAGTTGTCCCAACAGATAAATCGATCTCATAAAATGGAACATATTATTATCAATTAAGCGCCTCCTTGGGGGTAGTAGCACTTTGTGAAAAAAAAATCGTATATATATAACATTATGAATATAACAAATATGTAATGTACATAAATAGCTTTATGCGGATTTTTAGAGAGAAGAATGATAGTAGTATACCATATACACATATGCTTCGTAGATTCCGACAACTGCATATCTCTGAATATGAAGATACCCTTGTTCAAAACAAAACTTTTCGTAAGGAGAGGAAAATGACCTCAGACTAATCTCTAATCTTATCCAAGACCGGTGCATTCAACTAGATTTCACCACCCAACACCTAGGGGGTAGGCTTACAGAAAAATTTCCGTAACTTTTCCCCCAGTTCCTTTACATATTCGAACGACTCCATTTCTTCTCAGAATCTGCCCGTTGTTTGACGATATATATCATAATGGCACATTTAACGCAATTCAAATGATATAGAAGCTAATATCGATTACCTCCTTAACTCCGCCATGCTGTTAACATAGTATCCTGGTCCCAAGCCCAGGTAAAGGAGAAGGGTTTGAGGCAACGTACTCTGTACTATCCTCAGTGAAACAAAAATAAAATGCTGAGATCAGAGAAAGAGATAAATAGAGTATAGTTGGAGTTATTCTACTATGCTAAATCCTACCTGATCTCTCTTGTTGACAGGCGGAGAAATTCTAGGGCGTCCACCTCAGTCGACGCGGCAAGACGGGCTCCGGTCCTGTCGAGAAATGGGCAAGGGTTCTTGACGCATGGACGGCGTCAGGACGTAAGCACGTTAGTCCGAACACAACGAACAAAACAAATACGTGTCTGCACGCTAAATGTTGGTACCCTAACTGGAAAGACTCGAACTCGAAAGAGCCTTTCGGAAAAGGCGCATTGATATCTGCGAAAAAGATGCCTTCTGGCAACTTCTCGATGAAAAGACTTGTCACATGCCTACTGACGACTATATAATCATTGCCGGCGACCTTAATGGTCATGCGGGTGAAAAGGCAGATGGTAACAGGTGCCATGGGGAAAGGGGTTCGGAGCGCGCAATGAGGGTGGCGAGCGTATAATCGATTTTGTGGACACCCATGACCTTGTACTTACGAATACATGGTTCATCAAACGATTGTCTCATCTTCCTACATTTTATAGTGGGAACAGTAAAACGCAAATCAACTATATTCTCATAAGACGACAACATTTTACCACTGTCACTGATTGCAAAGTCGTTCCCTATGAAACCATCGCACCTCAACATCAGCGGTTGATTGCCGTCCTGCGACTTACACCACCGATAAAACAGCGTGAGGAACGCACTGGCCCGCGACGCATTAAATGGTGGCGATTTGGTGAGAAGAAAGAAGAAACGAGCTCACTCATACGATTGCCAACCATTACGAATGTGGAAGAATCATGGAACCAAATGAAAGACACGATCCACAAAATGGCCTCTGCAACCCTCGGGGTCACCAAGCCGGGTAAGTGGTACATGAACCAAGATACTTCGCTTTGGAATGATGATGTTGAAATGAAGGTCCGTGAAAAGAAACGCCTCTATCACAAATTTCTCGACGAAAAAACGCCTGCTAATTGGCAAATTTATAAGAATGCCAACCGGGAAGCAAAGAAAGCGGTCGCTGTCACTCGAGCGAACCATTATAAAAAATCTTTACGAAAAACTGGACACTCGGGATGGCGAAAGAGATCTGTATCGACTTGCTAAAAGCCGTAATAAACGCACACAGGATATCGAACACTTCTGTTGCGTTAATGACAAGAACGGTACTTTGCTTATCAACCGTGGAGCCTGAATCTGAATCTGCTCATCCTCCACTTCCACAATCATTGTCGACATTTGGACCGGTTCCACCTGTCTCAGCGGGGCGGGTTATCTGGTACCATGGGAACCGGGATGGCCCTCTGAGAGCATATGCTCTAGGAGAATTCCTGAAGAATGTGTTCTCGGCCCGGTTATTTGTGGTTGTGGTTATGCCTACATCGCGGGCTGAGCTCCTCGGAGCTCAAGCGTGGAGTTGCGCTGTACAACTCGGGCGCCGTACCTCTTAGTTGCGGCAGAGGTGTTAGATAGGCCTCGCATCCACTGGTATGAATGCTGAGCCTGCACTCAGTATAAACCAGGGCCGCTGTGCTTGCATGGCGGGGCTCTGATTGTGGTCATAAAATCAATCCCCGTCCGAAGATTAAGGATTCCGGTCCGAGGATTAAGCCTTCACGACAGGTACTCACGTTAAACCCCCAGGACTTTCGTGTCTCAGCGGGGCGGTGCTCAGAGGTGACGGCGAGGAAGATGGGGCGGCAACCCTATCGGCCAAACCAAAACCAAGTGGCCGAGGAGAACCTCCATAGTGGTAGCACCGGGAGACGCTGTAATCACTTTGGTTTGCCGGCCGTGATGTAGTAGGCGAATGCTCCAAAGACCTAATCAGGGCGATCAGACCCGAGTCTACACGGGGACTCATCTGAAGTGGGAAATTGGTCACGAAACCTTACCAAAGGTATACTGGTACCATGGGAACCGGGAAAGCCCCTGGACTCACATACTTTGGATGAACTCCTGTTGTATGTGAGGACAGCTCGGTTATTTGCGGTTGGCCCCCCTAGTGGAAGTTTCATGGTGATTGTGGTTATGCTCAAGCGAGAAGAGACCTTCGGGCCTCGACGTGGTGTTGCGTATCAACACGGGTGCCGTACTCCATAGTTCGGTAGAGATTTAGGTAATTCTTGCATCCACCAGTATGAATGCTAAGCCATGCACTTGGTATAGACTGGTACCGTTGTTACCTTTCTCAGCGGGGCTCTGATTGTGCTCACAAAATCAATCCGTGTCTTAAGAGGACCGTAGGATTAAGTCTCTACGACAGGTACCTACGTTAAACACCCAAGGGCTTAACTGTCAGCGTAACTGTACTCGAGGAGGGCGATCACACCCAAGTCTGCAAGGGACTCATCTGAAGTGGCTCTGCCACGAAGCCTCACCGGAGGTTATCTGGTACCATGGGAACCGGGATGGCCCTCTGAGAGTATATGCTCCAGAAGAATTCCTGGAGGATGTGTTCTCAGCCCAGTTATTTTCGGTTGGCCCTCTAGTGGGAGTTTCATGGTGGAGCTGCGCTGTACAACTCGGGTGCCGTACCCCTTAGTTGCGGCAGAGGTGTTAGATAGGCCTCGCATCCACTGGTATGAATGCTGGGCCTGTTCTCAGTATAAACCAGTCCCGCTGTGCTTGCATGGCAGACTTTGGTTTGCCGGCCGTGATGCAGTAGGCGAATGCTCCAAAGGCCTAATCAGGGCGATCAGACCCGAGTCTGCACGGGGACTCATCTGAAGTGGCAAATTGGTCACGAAACCTTACCAGGGGTATACTGGTACCATGGAAACCGAGATGGCTCCTGGACTCTCATACTTCAAGTGAAATCCCTTTGTTTGTGAGTACAGCTCGGTTATTTGCGGTAGGCCCCCTAGTAGGAGTTTCATGGCTTGTCTCAGCGGGGCTCTGATTGTGGTCACAAAATCAATCCGTGTCTTAAGAAGACCGAGGGATTAAGTCGCAAGACAGGTGCTCACGCAAAACCCTCAAGGACTTAACCTGTCAGCGCCATTGATGTCGCGAAAGCAATGAAACGAATGGAATTGGAGAAAACAAGAGAAGCTGACGACATCGCATCTGAGCTCTGGAAAGCGAAGAGGTGGGGCCCAACACTCAGTGAATTCTTTAATCGGGTTATTCAGGAAGGAAGAACACCATCTGACTGGCAAGAAAGTACCACTGTTCCAATAAGGAAAAAGAAAGGTAGTCCAGTAGAATGTTCAAATTACCGTCCGATCCGGTTACTTTCCCATACCATGAAGACTTTTGAACGCATTCTTCACAATCGTGTTCGCGAAATCGTTGAAATAACCGTGAATCAAGCCGGATTTGACAAGAACTTCGGAACTACTGACGCAATACACGCTGCGCGGTTACTCATGGAGAAACACCGTGAGAAACATCACCCTCTTCACATTGCATTTCCGGATCTAGAGAAAACGTTTGACCGTGTGCCATACGAACTCATCTGGTATGCTTTACGACAACACTTAGTCCCAGAAGAACTTGCGCTAGGTTCAATTGCTCTACCATGATTCGAAAAGTAAAGTTCGAAGTATGGCGGGTGTATCAAAACCGCTTCGTGTCTCTGTTGGTGTTCATCAAGGAAGCGCCCTCTTACCACTCCTCTTTGCTCTTGTTATGGACACCGTCACACGGGATATCCAACGTCCTGTGCCCTACACACTGCTTTATGCAGATGATGTTTTCCTAGCATTTGACAACTTGTCCAAAAATGGAATGATCGGCTCATGCAACACGGTCTCAGATTGAATTTAAACAAAACTGAATTTCTGACGACCGATCCCCATAAAACAGGCACAATCACTGTCAGCGGCAGTGATCTGTCCAGAACTGAGTGATTTAAATACCTCGGGTCAACGCTATCAGCCAATGGAGAACTCCGTTATCAAATTGCTTCACGCATTAACGTAACCTGGATGAAGTGGGGTTCCACAACTGGTGTTTTTGTGATCGACGTATCAACGAAAGTCTCAAATCTAAAATTTACCGCAATGTCGTCCGTCCAGTCGTTCTCTATGGTTCTTAATGTTGGCCGACTATAAAAGACGATGAACGACGTCTTGCGATAATGGAGACGAAGATGTTGCGTTGGACTAGTGGCGTCACACGTTTAGATCACATCCGAAATGAAGATATCCGCGATCGTTATGGGGTTGCACGGATCGTGGAAAAGTTGCGAGAGAGGCGTCTTCGATGGTATGGTCACGCAATTCATGCTAACGAGAATTCACTTGCCAAGATTGGTCTGAACATCGAAGTCGATAGTAAACGACCAAAAGGCAGGCCTAAACAACGGTGGCTTGATACGCTGGATGAGGATTTGAAAGCCTCGAGATTGCACCCAGACCCAGGCATTCGATACAGCCGAATGTGAACGGGAGAAAGGCTGAAGAAAAAGAAGATCGATTACCTCCTTCTTTTCTTGTTATGAATTAACGAATTGTGTTCGATAATAAGTTCGTGAGGGTATTCCCCCCCTTCTGTGGCTGCCAGTGTGTTCGCAAGCACTATGGGGTGCATTCGCTTCGAAATTCGGAGGCTATGGGGCCTGTAGTAGATCATCGGATTCTTCATTTGGCATGGAGCGTACGGGAAGTAGACGGATACCATTAAATAGTTCTGCATCATATTTTCCCATCACTTTCACTGCTCACTTAGTCCAGGCAAACAATTATTTGAATTTCGAATTTAGGACACAGAAGACTTAGTAATTAGTGGTTAGAGCATTAAGCTGTCGCAATAGAAAATTACGATTCAAATTTCATTATTGGCAGAAAGGCTTGTATCGTGACTGAATGTCCGATATCAGTCGACTCAACTTTCTGCATATCTCAATCAAATTAAGGTAATAATCTCGCACTTTTCACAATTTGACGATTTGTACGTTTTAGCTATGTAAGCAATTTAGCAACTTGAAACATTTTAGGATTGAAATAAATTAGTCTCGTTTTGGACATGATATTATGCACGTGATTGTGAATAATAAAGAAATCTTGAAGAAAAGCGTTCTAAGCAACATAGAGTAAAGAAAAAATCCTTGGTTCAAGCAGTAGAAAATATATGGAAGAAGTGTGGAAAATTTGGTTCATACATTTTTGTGAAATTGTGAACATCAATTTAAAAAATAGTGTCTCCAGATAAATAGCGATTAAATTTTTACATTAAAATAAAACGTAGGTCGTTTTTCACTTACATAGAGTCGTTGATTCCAACGCATATAACAAAGAGCCTGCTGAAGGGACATTATCCAGAGGAAAAACAGAAAAATGGATTTTTTGAAATTTTCAAACCCACCTATTATTATTTTGTTAAGGGAAAGTCGCACCGCGTCCTTGAAGAACTATTGTGCCCCTTTTACTGGTTATAGTGTACCTGTTGATCATAGTATCTCAAGCAGGCCAGTAACCGTTAGGAACTTTAGTATGTTCCCCACTTCCAGAAGTTTCAGCTTTGCATCCGATATTAAGTGTTCTCCCAGATGTATCGACCTACTTTGCACAAGTGCTGGACACTGTCCCAGGACGTGCATAGAGGTTTCGTCCTTCTCCTCACAGAACCTGCAGGCAGTGTCCGTAGATATCCCTAGCTTCCCTAGGTGGTAGTTCAGCCGACAATGACCAGTGAGAATTCCCACTATGATTCGGAGGTTCTTTTTGGTGAGGTTTAAGCAATCCTTTGTGCGCATGGGTTCGTATCCCCCAATAAGCACCCTGGACTGCTCCATCCCTGGTAGGCCCGCCCAATATAGTTCCCTCAACCGTTTTTCTTCGTTTCTTAGATTCATAGCCATGAAACCGTTTCCGATTCCACAGAAGGGTTCTGGCCCGTATAAAGGCATCCCTGCTCCCTTCTTGGCTAGTTCATCCGCTGCCTCATTGCCTTCCAGCCCAGCATGGCCTGGAACCCAAAGTATCCAGACCTTGTTGGACGAGCCGAGTGTATTCAGTTTCTCAAGGCATTCCCATACCAGTTTAGAGTTCACCTGGTTGGACCTAAGTGCCTTGATCGCTGCTTGGCTATCGGTGAGAATAGCTATGTTCTGCCCCCTGTAGTTCCTTTGCAGATTAAAGGAGGCACATTTGTCTATGGCGTAAATTTCCGCCTGGAATATGCTAGTGTACCTGCCCATTGGCTCAAAACCCACCTAACCTCTTGTTCTTGTTTTTCATTTTCACATAAAAAACGAATCCCTCTTTTCATAGTTTTTGAACTCTACGTACCCAAAACTACAATTTTGCTAGAAAGCCGTTACACACATCTGACAATGAAACCGGAAGTCCAACCAACGAGCACGAAGAGAATTGCGGGCTAACAGTATACACAATCTTAAGAAACGCGAAGAAGAAGATGTACATTAACTTATGTCATATGTGTCAGTGCCGGCCGGTCAGATTCCTCGCTAGAAAAGTAAATAAAATGCCCCTGAAAGCGGCTTTAATCGACTTGAGTGGTACCTTACATGTCGAGGATGATCCAACCCCTGGTGCAGTTGAGGCCTTGGAAAGGTAGTTAGACATCCAGGGAGTCAGTTAAACATGAATTTACAGAGTTTGTCTTCCGTTTGCAGGCTTAGGAAAACAAATCTTCACATCAAATTCGTAACGAACACAACCAAGGAATCTCGGGACACACTCTACCAACGTTTAGTAAAAATTGGCTTTAAGATGGAGAAAAGCGAAATATTCAGTTCCCTGAGTGCAGCGGCTGCTTATATAGAAGATAAAAGATTGAATCCTTGCTATCTTGTTGCGGATGACGCTCTAAAGGACTTGCCACCAGCGAATCCCGAGAAATTTGATGCTGTTGTGGTCGGTTTGGCGCCAGATGCCTTCAACCATGAACGCCTAAATGTGGCATTCAAGTGAGTGTTATTATTTACTCCTATTGACCGGGGAACACCGAAGTAGCTCGCTGACGTTTGTTCAAAATTCGCGCTCGTTAGTTCTGCTGCCATCTGTTAGTCATATTGCATATTTATATCAGTGCAAAGTTCTTCGCTTGACCAACTTCATTTGTATGTCTTCGGGGAATCCCATTGAAGATATCTAAAGGTCTTTCGTTGGGGGAGCAATTCGCAGCTTGCGTGTTTTTATCTTCCTTTCGTGAAAGTAGTTTTTAAGTGAAATAAAAAAAAAAATACTGGGGGCGAATTCCATTGATTGCCATAGAATAGCACTTGCACATTCCATAAGAATGTTGCGAACGGGACGAGACGGGAACTTACTTTCGGACGACTCGTCGGTGTAGAACTTCATAACGAATCGAGCGAAATGACCGGGTGGATTTTTAAGATTTGCGTATTGCACTTTTGTCCATCGAAGAAGGCTCCTGTATGGAGTTCCCAAATCCCGTGCCCCTTGATGCGGGTAAGGGCACGCTTATGCGCAGGGCGGACAGGTAGTTTCAAAGAACTCGCTTGTGAATACATATTGACTATAGGAAAGATACCCAGAAATAAAACCAAACAGACCTGATTTTTCGCAGGTCACGGGCAAACCTCTCCCATTCCCCGATTGAAAGCGCTACTCCAAGTAGAAGGTGCGTACCGGTAGTATACAATGAGGAAGAAATCTTTACATGTGAATTCTATCAAGAAGTGTCGGAATATTCACCAGAATATAAGGGTCATGATAACGGGCATTGGGTAATCGTCGTAATCGGCAGGCCCTAAATGAAAGTAGTGAAGTCGTCGAGGGAAAAGTGACCAAGCGCAATAAGTAGCGTCTGTTCAAACCACGAAAGAGGAAAAAACCGGGAAAAAGGCTGCTCGAAAGGTTGAACGAATCAACAGACCTGCAAACCCCGAAAAGAAAAAAGGCTTTACCCAAAGAAAAAGTAGAGCACGTGAGGACGACCGCTGAAGCTGCCAGCGAAACTCCAGTAGCCGCGACTCTTAAGGCGGATGCGGCGGAGGTAGCGTGGAGATAAGACCGGAGGTGGTCATGATATCTAAGCGAGGTGAAGGGTCAACCGCTGAAATTCTCAGGAAAGTGAAGGCAGACCCCAAACTCACCAATTTGGAAAGCAATGTCAGCCGCATTACAGGGTCTTAGAAAGGGAACCTTAGGTTTCAGCTCAAGAAATTCGAGGGTGTAGGGACGGACAGATTCTGCAGATAAATTGGAAAGTTCTTAGAACTAGAAGACGACGGGAGACGAGAGTTTAGACTAGAAGTCGACATAAGGGTTCGCTTGGCGGCGAAAGCGTTTAAGAAAACCTACGGGGGAACACAAACTGCCATCATCGGCCTACCAGTAGAGACAGCACTCAAACTGCTAGCAGCAGGGAAAGTAAGAATAGACTGGGTTATGTGTCGGCTTAGGGAGCAGGTGGCAGGGAAGCGATACTCTAGATGCGGTGGCAGGGAAGCGATACTCTAGGTGGAAGCAATGCAGAAGATGCGGAAAGGAAGGCCGCATCAGTAGGAACTGTGAAACTGGACCAAATTACTTATTGTGCAAAGGGAGGGAGGGTATGGGCACATTGCAGGCAGCAGCAGGTGTCTGGAATTTCGGAGAGCCAAATCGCAAATGAGGTTGATACAACCCCAACCGCTGCCAAGCGGCGCAGGAGCTACTCCCATAAACAATCCATGAGAAAATGTTCGATGATATTATAATTAGTTAACTATATCGAAATCACGCCGGCGTCATAGAGTTGCATAGAACAAGTCTTCCAAGAAATAATGGAGCACCCGGAGGAAATCTTCATCAGAGAGAAGGTGAAATGAGTTCACATCCGCAGTTGTTATGTTCCACTCAGCGCTACAATAATAAAATAGCGCCGAATAAGAACAGGTTTTGGATGTAAAAAGACTTGACCGATAATATTCATAGCAGGTGATTTTAATACGTGAGCTCTAGAATGGGGCAGCTGGACACGAATATAATGTTTTGCTCGACCTGGGGTTTGCAGTAGGTCTGACATAGTTGTGCGCTGCTTTACCCAGCGGAATCGTTAAGCAAGTCAGTGGGGACTATATTCACCGTATTTACGAGGCGGTGTGCATCAACGGTGAATCGAGCTTGAAAAACAGCTCTCGCAGAATGCCGGGCGGTTTTCCCGGCTGGAAGGCGAAAGCGTTTGAGATGAACATGTTTCCCGCAGCGCTAAAGCCCGATATATCCCTGGATGGTCCGTCCAAAGAAAAAGTTACTCAAATCACCAGATGGGTGTCTAAGCAAGCAATGCTACTATGTCCAGAACGCGACTACTCATCAAATTTAGCTACTGTTGGAACAACGAAGTCGCAAGTTTGCGAGCCGCATCATTCCGGACAGGGAGGCTTTACCAGAAGCTCAGGCGGAAGCCCATAGTGACGGTCGAGAAGAGATCCAGGGGCAACTCCGTGGCCGCTAAAAAGAATCCATTTGGAGGAGTGAAAAGAACTGCTTCAAACAGTTGTGCTGACATAGTAGGATGGTCTGAAAAGTTTTCAACCTATCATTATTAGGATATTTTTTCTTTAAATTTATTTTTTCTTCTTCAAATATGGCGTTTTCCGCAATTTCTGCCTTTAGCTTGTCGAGTAATGATACCTAGTATGCTCCTGTAATGGTTTCCCCTGTTTGAAGATAATCGATCAAGATAACTCCATCTTCTTCTTTTTCTTCAGCCTTTGTCACTTTTTGCTGCACTTTTTTGGAGTCGATTCCCCCTTCGCAGTCCATTGCTCTGACTGTATTTTTATTTCGGGAATATAAAGGTGGATCCAAGTTCCATCTACAGTAATTCATTTATTTCTCATGCCTAAATTTTCATTCAATCGTCAGTGGTCACAGTTTTTGGGCGCACCGAACGTTCATTGTCTCCCTAGCTTGTACGGCCACGTTTGAATTCAGCTGTCCAAAATTTCAGGGTGGTAAATGATAGCGCAGAGTCCCCGGGCACGGCGTCCAACTCATCTTTAATTTGCGTAGGCATATTGCCTTTCAAACACAAATATTTAATAACAGCTCGATACTCGATTTTCTCCGTTTTCACAAAAGCATTCACATCGACTTACTCAAACGATTGTCAAACAACAACGCCGCATCCGAAATGGCTGAAATTTTGGTGAGTATCTGTCAAAAGATGCGCAACCACATTCCCTAGTTTTTATAGACGAGTGCTGCCATCTTCGCGTTGAAGTTGGGACCTTTTCAGACGACCCTCGTAAACCCTTTAGATGGGGCCTACAGGGTGGTAATGAAAAGGGTGCGAAGATCGCTTTAGGTGGTCTGCCCGTGCCTCCACAGAGAAATGATAACCACTCTGTTTCCTCACCATAAAAACAGCGGATGGCAAATGGTTGTCCAGCTCGAAGAGGGTATAATACCTCCAGGATCAGCGACAACAAGGCTCCAAGTTTGGATGGCATCCTTAACAGAGTTTTGAAGTCAGCAGTGAAGACTAGGCCCGACCTTCCCGCTAACGTTCGTGGCGTGTAAAAGAAGAAATATTCCCTGCTCAGGGGAACACACAAAAGTTGGCCTTGGGTCCAAAATCAACTTAAAGATCCAGCATCATATCGTCCGATCTGCCTGTTGGATACAATGGGAAGATGATAAAGAAAGTCATCTACAACGGAACTCTACTCATCGCCGAAAGCAGTAATGCGCTTGCCGGAGTGCCAGTATGGGTTTCGGCGTGCCCACTTTACGGTGGATGCAATAGGCATGGTCGTGACTTTGGCAAAATACACTTTAGTTTCTCGCGGCTACTGTGCTACATTGGCATTAGATGTTAACAATGTATTCAACTCGGCCAAGTAGAATCGAATTAAAGATGTTTAGCGAGTTTGATGGAAAATTACCTCTCAACGAGGACTCGGATAAGGGCCCCAAAGAGTACATTGTCACAGCGGGGGTACCACGAAGCTCGGTACTGAGGTTCCTTGTTGTGGAAGGTGATGTATAATGGGCTGCTTGATCTACTCGTCTCAGACGAGACTACGATTGTCAGCTTTGTAGACGATCTAACTGTGTTGTTACAGCATAGCACCCTGAGGACGTGGAGGTTTACGCGACGGAAATAGTGAGAGGTAAAATCCTGGCTAGGAAGAGCTGGATTGAGCTTGGGGGACGAGAAAACGGAAGCGGTCTTAATTACAAACCATAGAAAGAAAGACACTTTGAAAGTGGAAGTCAGTGTATATACGGACGTGTCAAAGCGGCTATCAAATATTTGGGGGTGATAATTGACACCAAACTGAGTTTTTGGGAACAGTACAGTATATGCCAAAAGAGAACCACCGCCATCGCGATACTTGCAAAAAAGTTGACGAATATTGACGGGTCGAAACAATGTCAGAGATTGCTTCTATTCGGAGTGTTGTTGTGTGGGTAGAGCCGCTCGCAAACGCTCAGAGACAGAAACAGCTGAATTCGGTTAACCGGTTGACGGCTTTGAGAGTTTGTGGGGCTTTTAAACCTACGCCACATGAGTACGGGTGATGGCGGGCGTGATCCCAGTCGACATTCTCGCAGACTAAATGAGTGTGTTGTATCATGTAAGATGTATGGAGGGGCACATGGCATGCAGGAGGTCAGCATCGAATGATCTCCGGCAACTCAAATCAGAGAAGGCTACGAAAGGTTGTTGTAGGCACAGGCTCATTCCCAACATTAGGGTGTGGCTTGAGCGGAAACATAGGGAGACCAACTTCTATATTACCCAGTTCCTGTCTGGATACCGTGGTCGCTATGTGGAGTATCTACACCGCGGTGGCATAAAGGAGGATCCAGAACATGTGATGTTTCACCGTTCAAGTTTCGCAATTGAAAGGAGCAATCTGAACCAAGCGTTGGGTAGGAGCGTGAGCCGGGAGAATATAGTTGCAGACATGCTGAAGCCGAAGGAAGCTTGGCTTACGGTTTCCTTCGAAATCGCAATACAGAAGGAGCTCCTGAAGGAGGGAAGCAGAAAGGAATAGAAGGACGAGTGCCTAAAGGCAAATTCACTCCGCAAAGTAATACCTAAAAGGTGTGGCTGGGGCTGAAGAGACACGAGGTGGTTTTAGTGGGTGCGAATCACACACGCGCTCGCTGTACCTCCGACGTTTATGCGGCGGAGTTGAAGCGGACGTGTCTTTATAAGGTCTTCCACCTCCATAAATGAAATTAACTATTTAGCAAATGAAGTTCACTCTTTAACAAATGGAAATAAGTTCATATGTTTTAATAGAAATTGAAGCGTGCCCAGAAAGGAATTCACCGATTTCCATTAAGGAAATTAAGCCTCAACTTTTTCTAAAATGATTTAACATAAGTATATCGACAATGGATTGGCGTTATCCATTATAACCAATGCCCCCTACCAAGATGGACTTCGCAATTCCCTGATGGAGCAGTAAAATTGTTCCTCACTGCAGGTGGCATTGGTTAGTATTTTGGAATGGATAACTTCCTAGTTAGTCAACGCGGTAACGAGCGTCACATTGTGTCCCCGTACTGTCCGCAGCACCAGTCTCGCCGGAGTGTTCTTTTTTTATCTAACCTGACGACGCGAAGGCTGGTATTGAAACCACACTCGTTGAAGATTATTTCCTGTCGCCTGGCATCTTCTCAACAACTCGATGGCATACTATTTCTAATTTCACCATCGAAATACTTATGTTGAAGCCTTTTAGAGAAAGTTGACGCTTAATTTCTTTAATGGAGGAGTTCCTTTCCACGCACCCCTCAATTTCCATTGAAACTTCATCCTTTAGTTTTTCTGTCGACGTCCCCCGCGTTGACTTGTCTTGAAAACGGTTGATTTGTTTTGAAACATGAAATTATTTTCATTTATCAACACGTTAATTTAATTTGCCCAGTAGCAAATTTGTGTTACAAATGGTCTAAATTAACGATCTATCACGGTTAAAAATTCTATTTTGTGGTAAAATCGCGGGTTTGCAAAAAAATTGATTCTTCAAGCCCACATTTTATCAACAGAACCGAAAGTTTGTCGTTCATATGTAATTTATAGGTTTATTTTTCCCTTTTAGCGTATTATTGAAGAAGCATCCCCTAATCGCAATTCATCAAGGAAAATATTACAAGCGAAAAGATGGTCTAGCTGTAGGCCCTGGATTTATCGTTAAAGGTTTAGAGTACACAGCGTCGACTACTGCTACTGTTATTGGAAAACCAACTAAATATTTCTTTGAAAGTGCAATTCCGGCTGGCGTCGCGCCCGAGGAATGTGTTATGATTGGTGATGTAAGTGATCGGTTAGTGCATAAAATATTTTCAAGCCTTTTGAAAGAACTTGTTTCCAGGACGCGTATGATGATGTGGTTGGAGCTATGAATGTTGGAATGAAGGGAATTCTTGTTAAAACAGGGAAGTATCTACCAAGTGTAGTCGTCGATCCCCCACCTACTGCAACATTAGAAAATTTTAGTGCCGCTGTCCATTGGATAGAAGAGGAATTAAAGAAAAATTAATTAGTTTTCTTTAGGCTTAAGATGAGAGCAAATATGCATACAAAAAGCATCAAATGTAGTTCAAAAACGATATTTAAAAAAAATATTTGTTTAAGAACGCAACGCACTGGATATTCATACAGTATAGAGCTGGTAGCTGGTATGTATGATATTAAGCCTTTGTAAAAATAGCATTTAAATACTATAATATGGGTGAATGAAAATAAATGCACTCAAACCGCAAATCTCGATAACTGTTTTTCATTTAGTTAATGAGCTAGGCAGGAAAATTCAAATAGCTACGCTAATTACTTTAATTCAACGATTTCCGCCAGATCGTTGTTGTTTTCTTTTTTCTGGAATGAGGTATTCGGGAGAATCAAGCAAGATGGGACCTTAATATGGCGATATATTTAGCGAATCAATTCTAGCAAATGAACTTGTTGTTAATGCTTAATCCAAAATTATTAACCGCCTTCGACAGTTGGAAGTTGAGCTGAAGTAATGTATCCTTGGTAGGATATGGAAAGAAATATTGGTGAATATTGAGTGGACATCAAATGTTTGTTTTTGGCTGGTGACTGATCTAAAAAGTTGATTTTACCATTAGTATTACGGTAGCATTAAAGGCGATCAAGCTTACGTGTCCTAGTGAATCTTTTGTGTTAATGTAATTTGGTTACTAACAGACAATTGCGATTATCAGATGGGTTTTTTTTTTAAAAATCAACGAAAGAATTCACCACTTCGCAAAAGCCAAGACGGTGTGCAGCTAGATCTGACGAAAACAGCAAGAATTGAGCAATTTAAGTGTCCTCGGACCAGTCCTCTCAGCCAATTGTGAAATGCAATATGAAATTGCTTCACGTCGCCAGCAAAGACAATGAAAGCTATTTGTAGTTATGAAGCCGAAGAGTTGCGCTGGATTAATGGCATAATTCCCTATACTCACGTTCGAAATGAAAATATATGCAGTCGATATGACATTGGATTCATCCTGGAGAAGTTGCAAAAGGAGTGTATTCGATGGTATAGATCCATGCTAATGATAATTCGTTAGCTAAAATCTACCTACATTCAAACCAACAAAAACAGACCTGCAAACCAATACAACGACAGTTAGATTGTGATCTTCAGAGCAAGTGACCAATCCAATCCAGATGAGTCGAGTCTATTACTAAACAGACTAGACAAAAAAATAACAATAACAATACATTGATAAAAAGAATCAGTTGCTCTCGAGATATCCATATTTGCCCAAAGAATATGTCTTACTATTGTTCTAACTGCCAGAATCGATTTAAGGGTTGATGGAACTGTGTTACTCCATCCACTTTCAGGGAATTGACCTAGACTACGTTATGTCCTTAATAGAAGCCCTTCTCATATGCATCAAGTCTTTGTTTTTAGGATTGTATATAAAATCGATTCCCAAATCATATGGTCGCCTTTTGCGTACATTAGAATATCAGTCCAGCAGTCAGAAGGTTGTATAATATACACCCGAGGATCCATCACAGGATGGAGCATAAAACCTGGGAAACGCCTGGTAAACCAACAGCTTTGCTTCCACATCCTATCTTCATGTGGTGATCGCTGGTTGTTTTATCTTAACGAGAAAGTGCAGACGGAGAAGCAAAGATGAATCTCCTCCGCCTAAAAACGGGACAAAATGTGCTAACAGTTCCTTTAAGTAGGCGGCTGTTGTAGAGCTGACAACCCTGGTTGGAGAGCTGACTCAATTGAATCTGACCCGGCAATGAAAAAGGACAAACGATTAACACATTTTTCCATGAACATTTGTTCCTTGTAAAGAATAGGAGCTGCAATTCAACTCATGTCTCACGGTTAACAGAGATACGTTACTGGACAGGGACCGGTTTTTTTGGCGGAGAGTCACTACGCCATATGTAATTGGGGTCATTCATAAAATCATGTGTTGAGAATAGGTTTCCTAGGCAGCAAAAAATGAAACGTGCTGTTATCGGCTTTCAAAACATAAACGAACATATATGCACTCTACGATTGAGGAGCAAAACTGCTTCATTAACGTTAATGATTCTGTGTGGAACGAACACTTGAGATTTGCTCCAGATGTGAAATTAAGGGGGGATACTCTAACCGGTTTAGGAAACGAAATGTATTTCTTATCGAAATGTGTTGGTAATCTTCCGTATAATGATGTCAATATCTTCAGTGTAAGCCAGTAGTTGGGTGGATTTGAAGAGGATGGTGATTCTCACATTTACGTCATTTAAGTCATCGCGAATCACTTTCTCCAGGGTCAGATTGAAGAGGACGCATGTTAGGGCATCCCCTTGCTCTCGAGAGTGATCCTGCTGTTTTTATTTGACCTCGCACATTGGTCAGTGTCAGCATAGTCTTATTAATTTCGTCGGGATACCGAATCCTCTCATGGTCGTGTATAGTTTTACCTTGGCTATGCTGTCATAGGCGGATTTAAAGTAGATGAAAACGTGGTGCAATTGATGTCCATATTCCAAAAGATTTTCCATCGCTTGCCGCAGAGAGAAAATCTGATATATTGCTGATTTGCCTGGAGTGAAACCTCTTTGGAATTGGCCAATGATTTTCTGGGCGTATGGGGCTATCCGGCCTAGCATCTTGCTGGGGGTAGCGACGTGATACCTCTATAATTGCAGCGCTGCCTGATATCCCCCTTTTTATGTATGGCACAGATAATGCCTTGTTGCCAGTCGTCAGGTATTGGTTCGCTGTCCTACATCTTGAGCATCAGTTGATGAACCACTTGGTGTAGTTGGTCGCCTCCATATTTAACCAATTCGGCTGTAATTCCATCGGGTCTTGACGACTTATGTTTTTTAAGCCGAAGGTTTTTCTTCTATGCTTGGTGGTGGCGGCATTTGTCCGTCGTTTTCAGTTGGCGGGACCTCCAACTCGACGATATTTTGGTTGTTGAGCAGTGGATCAAAATCTTAAACCCATCGCTCCAACATTTCTGTCGGCAATCATATTTCCTTCTTTGTCTTGGCAGGATGTTGGTAAAACTTCCGCGCCTGGTGCGGTTGCTCCCTGTACTTTTCAAGTTCACAGACCTGTTGATGAAGGTAGGATGTAGGTAAGTAAAACGAGGCATAGAACCGAATGAAGAAGGACGAATGCATTGAACGTTTGTACCAAGGTATTCATTGACTCAATTTGCAATAAAGGATTGCAATGTTCCTGCCTCCACATTAAGCAACCACCTTCTTAATAGCCTCAACCTGATACTTGATTGATGAAAAATTTAACTTTTGGATAAACATATTAAGAGAAAACCGGAATCCATCGAACTAATCGCATTTGATTTCACAAGCAAACTTTTTCTACGTTGATGTCACAACCTAGCGTCCCTTCATATATTAAATGAATCTGAATATGAATCTGATTTTATTAATTGATGACTACACATATCAATGTCTTCATTTAAACCAATCTCTTGGCTTCGGCTTCACCTTTGTATACTTGGTACCGTCTTCTCCTCTAGCGTAAGGGGAGGCTTCATTCGTTTGAAGATAGTAATTTCCTGTCAAACTATAATCAAATTAAGTAAAAATTTAAATAACTTCATCAAGAGAAATGCATAGTACTTCGTGGGGCAATTATATCCCATAACCGCATAGCTTTCCAAAGGTTCTGTTCGCCCTTTCTTGAAATCATCCCACGATTTCGCTTTCACCGCTAGAAACTTCTTCGGAACTTCATCGATCACGCTTTCTGCATATAATATCCATGACCGTCGATGTGAACATAGATCTGCAATGGATGTGTGATACATAAATAGAGTTGAGCAGGAAGGATATTTTCTACCATTTTGTGTTAATTGTTTATATTGTCTTCTGGGGCAACCAGGTTGTAATGATTTTCCGCCATTTGGCCAGAAGTCGACAGTTCCGGCAGACAAGGGACTTCCATAAAGCCAAGAGTCTGTGTGAATGATATCGACAAACTCAGCATCTCGGTAACTTATTGGAGTTATATGGAGATCACGGTAGTATTTTGGGAAGGCTGGATCCAGAGATGTTATTCTAGGACGAATATTCAGAATATTTGGAGCGTTCGTGAAATTTACATGAAAAAGATGAGAATAGTGTTAACTTCCACCGCTAGCCTGGGATTGTTCGATTTTTTTTGGCTCGGCTTCCAGATTTACTCACCTTGGTAATTTCACCTTTCCATTAGAAAGGGCGATCACTTCTCTACCGATTTTTCCAATAGCTTGACCGCCAACCGAATGCCCAAGTAAATGGAACTTTTCTACGTCTAAACCATTTTTGAACATCTTCAAGAGGCGATCAGCAGCAAGGATCCCGATCTAGAATACAATTCAAAATATTCTTGGGATTAAGTGATAGTAACGATATACGCACCATATCCGCATTAGGGACCGCATCAACGAAATAATTTCCACTGGCCAGTTCACTCCACTCTAAGAGGATAATATTGTGCTCGCGACGTTTCAAAAATGCCTCAATTGATACATGAACACTTTGAACTTCCGAGCCTTCTGTGTAGCCATGCATATACATAAGTGTTTTTCGGGATTTATCAAATTTTGGATGCTGGAGGATCTTATTGGAGTCATTGAGGTCGAATCGCTGGCTATCGCGGTAGTTTGGTCTGTAACAAAAGAAACTTTCAAAGGTTGGTCGAAAAAACTTTTAAACTGCTGATACCCGTGGTGAAAGACAAATTTAATGGAGCGTAAGTCATTACGAAAATTAATAGAAACCACATAATTAATTGATACTAGAAGATAGAGAGAAGTCTTAACAAATAGAAGTAATATATATTAAGTTTAATATGCACCGAACCATGATATTACTAGGACCAACAAAACGTTCATAGTAACTAGTAGCAGCCAGTAATATGAATGGGAATAAATTTTGTACCTATCTACGAGTTTACCTAAAGATTGTTTTACTAGCTAACGATATTGCATGAGGTGAATAATTGTAATTATAAAAAATGGAACTTTTATTGTCATGCAACTGTCATTTTAAGCAGCTTTCAAGGTTCCATTCAATGTTACTGGTACATTTTTATGGTGTATCTATGAACAAACTAGAAAGAGAACAGTGTAACAAGCAGCAATAGTGATATTATCTTTTAATTTCGGGGTTTCAAACGACGTTAGATATTTCCATGTATGTAGAATTGTATTATATTATAGTTAGGTCCAACATCCAATTTTACTGGATAACATATATGCCACTTTTAAAGGAACCAGAATTGAGCGATCTGGGAAACTATTATTTCACTTTTCTAATCCTTCATGTGAAGGACCCCGCGGAAAGGTTGACAGCCATTTCACTTGCACTAGAGAAGATGCATAAAACTCTTCAGGATGAAACTGTGAACCCATTCAAAAAGCTGCTCAAATTTGTGATCTCCCCCAATTTTTAGTGATACTAATGGTAAGGGGTGTAGCAGGTTAGTGACTACTACTTATAAGATTGATATCAGGATGGCTCAAGGACTTAGTGCGTTTGGCGTAGGGGAAGGTCGCGGTTCAAATCTCACTGGTGGTAAAGGGATTTGTTATCGTGACTGGATGTCGGATACGAGCCGACTCAGCTGTGAATGAGTCAAATTAGGGTAATAATCTCCGCATTGTCTCCTAAAGTATACTGTAGTGTACCGTTACGGTCTTGAATGAAAGGGTCTAACACACTTTAAGGCCCTGATCCAATATGGCGAACTTCGAAGGTCTGAACTCAGCCCTGGCGGTAATCAACTGGGTTCCCCTTCTCTCTCCATTTACGTGTGACCACGCACTCAACACCTTCTATACCATTTTATCTGATCTTCTTCCTTGGTACGTCCCCTCCTCTCCTAAGTGCTTACGCTCTTACCCTGTCTAGTTCACCACTGAAATCCTCAAAAAACTTCGTCAAAAACACACCGCGAGGAAGAGGTTCCTGTCTTCTAGAACCTATGCTGACTTAGTTTCTTTCAAATCTTTACGTTCTTCGGTCAAATCGTTAACACGTAAGTCCAGAAACAAATATTTGACCAGTGTTGAAGACTCACTTAAGCACAGCAATCTCTAACCTTTCTGATCCTACATTCGCAACTCCCGTTGTCCGGCCCAGCTTTCCCCTGCGTCCATTAAATTTTCTGGCTCCTCAGTTAACTCTCCCCAAACTATCTTGTGATTTACTCTGCCGCTACTATTCCTCAGTCTATGTCCCCCTTCTTCCTCCTAATCCCTCCCGCTATTGGATGTAGCCTACCCCGCATTGCCTACCATTCCCCTTCTTACCTCTTTCTTTGTCGAGTACCTCATTGATGATGAGTCGGATCTGGCTACGATGGTCTTCTAAACCTCTTTTTGCTCAAAACTGGTAAACCCATCTCCCTTCCCCTATCTATTATTTTCAACAAAAGCCTCGAAGAGAATCATTTTCCCGGCTTGTGGAAAGAGGTTTTCATTATCCCCATACACAAAAGTGGTGATGGTACACTTACCAAGAATTACCGTCCCATTTCTCTCCTCTCCTCCTGTCGTCTCTAAGCGTTCCCATGCCAGTTGTTTTACGGCTAGCCTCTTACCTTTCCTGCCCCGCCTCTTTTGACGACTGCACGTCCCGCTCCTTCTCCCCCCTCTTCTGGCGCCCCACAGAGATCAATTCTGGGCCCTTTGTTATTTTTATTTTTTATCAAAGACTTTCCTCCCCCCCTCCTTATTTGTCCCTGTTTCCTCTATGCCGACGACCTTAAGCTGTTTTCGGTTATATCGTCGCCTATGGATTGTATTTCCCTTTAATCTAACGTAGACATTCTGGTTCGTTGGTGCTCGACTAATGCTTTAGCGCGAAACTTCTGAAAGTGTCAATTTATGTGCTACTCCCTAAAATTCTCACCCACTTCTTTCTCCTACTCTCTTAACGGACATTCCTTATCCTACTCAAGACTTCGAAGTCACTTTCGTCAATAAGTTCCGCTTTGACACCCATTGCCTCGAAGTCGCCAATCGAGCAGCAAAATTGTTAGGCTTTATACTTCGCTTCTCCTCTGATTTTGACTCCATCCAATTCCCTCGTGAAGAATATTCTCGGGTACTGATCCGTTATCTGGTCATTATCATAAACGGCGCAACAACCGGTATCCGGTCTAGGGCTGCCTTAATAAGGAATTCCAGACATCCCGGTTTTGCACCGAGGCTCACCCATTCGTTATCCCTAGAAGCTGCCTGGCGTATGGACCTACGCCATCGATACATCTTAGGCAGGGTCTGCCTCGTCTTCTTTTTTTACCATAAGTATTGCCTTGTAGACTTTCCGGGTGGGATCATCCTCAACCATACGGATTAAGTAACCCGCCCACCGTAACCTATTGAGCCGGATTCTCTCCACAACCTGGTATCGCTCATAGATTTCGTCGTTACGTATGCTACGGAATCGTCCATCCTCTTCGGAGGATTCTTCTCTCGAACGCGGCCAAGAGTTCGCAATTCTTCTTGCTAAGAACCCAAGTCTCCGAGGAATACAAGATCATTGTCTTGTACATCTGGTCACCTTCCCGTAACTATGATTGTCTTGCCCTTGAAAATATGCAACGTAAATTCATCCGTCCCCCTTCCTTAAAAAAAGCTTTCCTCGTGTGGACTACCCCTTCCGCCTCCGCTTTCTGAACCTTCCCTTCCTACAACAGCGTAGATCCTATCTAGGTCGGTGTACATTTTGTAAACTTTCCTCGGGTTTGAGGGACTACTCCGCCGCAAACGATATCACCTGCTGTCCTGCGTCTTATAACACACTTCCATTTCCCGATTCCTAATCTTTGCCCAAATTACAACGCACAACGGCTTGGTCTTTTAACTTCTCTACTTTAAGTACAGTGTTTGTTGTGCGTTAAGACAATTATTATGATATTACCTATAAGGTCTAGTTAATCTACAATACGGGAGTACCAAATTTGCTTCAGGATCCCGATAATTTGGAAGGGTATGAATCGTATTCGTGATTGAAACCTACACTGCCGCACATGCAGGTACAACCATTCTATGGCTACCAGAGGAGGTAACAGCAGAGATGTACCGATTACACTCCTGAGCAGCAACAGGATGACAGTTTGCTTACAGTATAATATTGTCTTCGAACCCGAAACGGAGACTCGAATCGGAGACGCAATTATGAATACGGCAATGGAACGGACGTGTCTGCACGCTAAATATTTGTACCCTAACTTGGAAAGATCGAGGAACTCGCAAGAGCCCTTCGGAAAAGGCGCATTGATATCTGTGCTCTTCAAGAAATCCGATGGTCTGGTACCAAAATCTGCGATATTGAACGCGAACGCGATGAAAATGGCTAGTGTTGGCATTGTCATCTCAGAGGGTTTCCGTGATGCCATTAAAGAAGTCAAACGATTTGATGGTCGGCTGATGAAGCTCACCATTATATCAGCTGATCGCACTATTCACTTATTCACCGCGTACGCACCACAGACAGGTCGACCTAGTGCCGAGAAAGATGCCTTCTGGCAACTACTCGATGAAAAGACTTGTCACGTGCCTACTGACGATCATAATATCATTGCCGGTGACCTTAATGGTCATGTGGGTGAAAAGGCAGACGGTAACAGGTGCCATGGGGGAAAGAGGTTCAAAGCGCGCAATGAGGGTGGCGAGCGTATAATCGATTTTGCGGACACCCAAGAGCTTGTACCTATGAATACATGGTTCATCAAACGATTGTCCCATCTTCCTACATTTTATAGTGGGACCAGTAAAACGCAAATTGACTATATTCTCATGAGGCACCGACATTTTACCACTGTCACTGATTACAAAGCCGTTCCCTATGGACAATTACACCTCAACATCGGCCGTTGATTGCCGTCCTGCGAATTAAGCCACCGATGAAACAGCGTGAGGAACGCACTGACCCGCCGCGCATTAAATGGTGGCGATTTGGTGTGAAGAAGGAAGAAACGATCTCACTGACACGATTACCGACCATTGCGAATGTGGAAGAATCCTGGAACCAAATGAAAGACACGATCACAAAGCGGCCTCTGCAACCCTCGGGGTTACCAAGCCGAATAAGGGGTACATGGACGATACTTGGCTTTGGAATGATGATGTTGAAATGAAGGTCAGTGAAGAGAAACGCCTCTACCACAAATTTCTCGACGATAAAACGCTTACCAATTAGTAAATTTATAAGAATGCCAACCGGGAAGCAAAGAAAGCAGTCGCTGTCACTCGAGCAAACCATCACAAAAATCTTTACGATAAACTGGACACTCGGGATGGTGAGAGAGATCTGTATCAACTTGCTGAAAGCCGTAACCAACGTACACAAGATATCGAACCCTTCTGTTGCGTTAATAACAAGAACGGTACATTGCTTACCAACCGTCGAGCCGCAACGGATAGATGGCGAGAATACTTCGAGTAGATTTCTACTGAAGAATTTGCTCATCACCCACTTCCACAATCATTGCCGACATTTGTGCCAGTTCCACTTGTCAGCACAACTGAAGTCAAGGAAGCGATAAAACGAATGAAATCGGGGAAGCCACAGGATCTGACGACATCGCATCTGAGCTCTGAAAAGCGAAGAGCTGGGACCCAACACTGCGGCTCAGTGAATTCTTTCATCGGATTATTCAGGAAAGAAGAATACCACCTGACTGGCAAAAAGTACCACAGTTCCAATATAGGAAAAGAAAAGTAGTCCAACAGAATGTTCAAATTATCGTCCGATCCCGTTACTTTCCCATACCATGAAGATTTTTGAACGCATTCTGGACAACCGTATTCGCGAAATCGTTGAAATAATTCTGAATCAAGCCGGATTTGTCAAAAACTGCGGAACTACTGACGCAATACACATTGCGCTGTTACTCATGGAGAAACACAATGAGAAGGATCACCCTGTTTACATTGCGTTTCTGGATCTATAGAGCCCTATATACTGCTTTATGCAGATGATGTTTTCCTAGCATCTAATAGTAAAAATGATTTCGATCAGCTTGTCCAAAAATGGAATGATCGCCTCATGCAGCATGGTCTCAGATTGAATCTAAACAAAACTGAATTTTTGACAACCAATCCCCATGAAACAGGCACAATCACTGTCAGGGGCAATGATCTGCCCAGAACTGAGCGATTTAAATACCTCGGGTCAACGCTATCAGCCAATGGAGAACTGCGTTATGAAATTTCTTCACGCATTAACGCAACCTGGATGAAGTGGCATCCCATAACTGGTGTTCTTTGTGATCGCATCAACGAACGTCTCAAATCGAAAATCTACCGCTCTCTATGGTTCTGAGTGTTGGCCGAATATAAAAGACAATGAACGGCTTCTTGCGGTAATGGTGACGAAGATGTTGCGTTGGACTAGTAGCGTGACACGGTTTGATCACATCCGAAATGAGGATATCCGCGATCGTTATGTGGTTACACCGATCGTGGGAAAATTGCGAGAGAGGCGTCTTCGATGGTATGATCACGCAATTCGCGCTAACGAGAATTCACTTACCAAGACTGGTCGAAACAACGGTGGCTTGATACGCTGGATGAGGATTTAAAAGCTTCAAGATTTCATCCACATCAGGTATTTGATAGAGCCAAATGGCGAAATCGATCAAGACCCCGCTTGTGAACGGGACAAAGGCTGAAGAAAAAGAAGAAGAATATTTCGAGCCAGCTGCCCTCTTCCTCGGTCAATCTTAGTAGTCGAGTCGATGCCAATAGAACTAGGAGTACAAAAGTGACGTATTTATGAAAACTTCGCTATGCTTTTTATAGATTTTTCCACAGGCAGATAGGTGAACAGCGTATCAATTTTGTTACAGTTTTTTAAAGGTTTTCTGTAAAACAAAACCTTATTATCGGTTAACTGTTTGCCTATTAGCGTATCAGCCGTTAATGTCACAAATTCACTTCACGATATGAGCGTATGCCGTTTTTCAGAGAGAACGTAGCCTATTTGATTGTTTATCTTTTAGTCTGGGGAGGTTCCATTTGTTCGTCGATTTTTTTATAAGGAAAATTTTCCGATGAGATCACGTGACTATTTTCGTTGATTAGGTCGTGAGCGCTTTTTTGTAGGAAGAAACAAATGCGGGATGAGTGTTAGAGGAAATTTGGAACGAGTTGATTTTCTATCCATAACAATTCATTTGCATCTAAATCATCTTCCATTGAATTCTCATATGGTGTAAGAGTAATTGTCAGGCTTTGGAATTTGGAAAACTGGGACAATAAGAATAATACCTTACACTGTATCCACTGACATATTGTTTTCTCTCAGTATCTTGTTAATACTTCGGGTTTTCTGTGATCAGTATTGTGTCTAGTACAGCGATGCAATTACCAAAATACGAAACCTTATTATTTAAGACTATAGATGCCTGCCACATACAAGAAATCAGGGAAACAACATTTCCTCTATAGATTCCACCCATTTTATATTCTATCTTTCAATATATTATTACAAAAAATACTATAAAATAACATAACAATCCTATGTTTTGTTCTGTTCAGTTTTTGTTCTCTCGTTACTAAAAACAACGCCCGTCTGTCCACGGGCAAATGGTGTTGCACCATTGGTTTGTAAGTAATAATCGCCTGATACCCTGTGAAAACAAAACAGAAGAATTTAAATAAGCATACACGGAAGCAACTTTTTTTCATAATTCATACCCTGCAGGACAATGTAATCCCATCACTACATGTTGTTCGAATTCCAGAGTTTTTCCCGCTTTGAATTCACTCCAACTTTTCGCTTTCACCGCATTGAATTTCTCTGGATGGCTATTTATAACGCTTTCTGCCCAAAACCACCAGGATCTTCGATGACTTGATAGATCTGAAATGTAGATAGATGATTATTATAGTACTTTCAAATGACTTATTGTGGGAAAAATAAATGACTTGTAGTTTTTTAAGTTTTAAGTGTTCTTAAGTTGAGATAATAGCTTAAATTCACTCTTTGGCTATTCTTCCTCCTATGTGTGATTGTACCCACCCTCTTTATTTTTAGCTGTTATAAATGCTATATAGAAAATATGGAATTGTGTTGTGATTACTACATAACGTAATCGATGCCAAAATAAACTAGTTTCTAAGTTCATGGATATTTTATTAATAATGAACATCCATACCCTCATCGAGAAGGGGGAGGACGGGACAGACGGTGATTCCTTCGGGGCGTAGAATAGAGGTACTTAGTGAAATTATACCTTACCATTTCGGTTAAGATGTGCCCAATTTATTACCTTCGACTTTGAAGACCACACTTGCTGATACCAATATGATATTGAAAAATTCAAGTATTTCATATACATCTGATTAATAAGGGTTTCTTAATCACGAAAGATTAGGAGTTCTATGCATAATCATATTCAGGAACATTACCTACAATCAGGATAACGTTACAAAATGCAATCATCTCCCATGTTTCCACGTAGCTTTCCTGAGCCATACCCCATTTGCCATGGTCGCGGGTAGATTGCTTTTGATCAGCACTATCACAGTAGATTTTTCTAAATAACAACATCGAACAAATTTCACCGGCACAACAACCAGTTTCTGGTCTAGACCTACCTTAATAAAGAACTCCAGTCATCCCGGTTTTGCGCCAAGGCCTATCAATACGATATTCCTAAAACCGCCCCATCTCGGGCACAGTCTGCATCGTCTTCTTTTTCTACAGTAGATATTGCCCTTATAGATTTTTAGGGCAGGGTCATCCTCATCCATATGGGTTAAGTAACCCGCCCACCGGCGGCTACGGAATCCTCCACCCTCAATTCTTTGGAGCATTCTTTTCTTGAACGCGACCCAGAGTTCGCAATTTTTCTTGCTAAGAACCCAAATCTCCGAAGAATACATGAAAACTGGCAAGATAATTGTCTTGTACAGTAAGAGCTTTAACCCTATGGTGAGACGTTTCGAGTGGAACAGTTTTTGGAAGATGAAATAGACTCTGTTGGCTGCCAGAAACCGTGCGTGAATTTCATCGTTGTAGCTGTTGTCGGTTGTGACTTTTGACCATAGATAGGGGAAATTATCAGCGGTATCAACGTTGTAGTCTTCTATTTTTATTGTTTTCGTTTGACCAGTGAGATTTGATGATGTTGGTTGTTTGGTTTTTGGTGCTGACGTTGGCACATATATTTCGTCTTAGCTTTATTGATGTGCAGCCCAAGATCTCGCACCACCTGCTCGATCTGGATGAAGGCAATTTGTACGTCTCGGGTCATTCTTCCCAGGATGTCGATATCGTCAACATAGGTCAGTAATTGGGTGGACTTAAAGGGAATGGTACCTCTCACATTTACCCCAGCAACACGGATCGCTTTTTCTAGAGCCTATTCAAGGATACCAATTTCGTCTGGATACCGAATTCTCTCTAGCGGTGTACAGTTTTATCCTGGCTATACTATTATAAGTGGCCTTGAAGTCGATGAAAGGATGGTGTAACTGATGGCTATATTCGAAACTTTTTCATCGCTTGCCGCAAAAAGAAAATCTGATCTGTTGCTGATTTGGCTGGAGTCACTTTGGTATGAGCCAATAATATTCTGGGCGTATGGGGCTATCCGACCTAGCGAAATAGCGGAAATTATCCTATAGTTGGTACTTGGTCTTAGTTTTGACATTTATTGAAAAGGTATTTAACGGGGCCGTTCTCAGAAACTGCCCAACCGAAAAATCTGAAAAAATCAAGAGGTCACTATATGGTACCTAGGCTCCGCAATACCTTCCATACCGTTAGCTCTCCAAATGAAGTTAATAATAGTATATTACCATAGTTATCAGTAATTGACTGAAGAACCCCCCTCAAGTTCATCCTAGCACCACGAAATGCAGTAATGTAGGGTATAATATAGAGCTTGATCATACCAAATTTAGTGGAAATCGCCTTATTACTAACAAAGTTATAATAGGTTAAATTTGTCACTTCTTTGGAAATTCAAGATTTTGAATGTCAATATCACGAAAGTGGATATTCTCATATAATATATGCGTATATTACGTGTTACATACTAATGGGACAAATTCACACTCAAACTTTTTTATAAAAGAAATACGCAAAACCTTTCATACCTGAAGCCGTCAATGTTGACCAGCTCATCAAAGCACTCAACCCATCGTTCCAATATGCCCATTCTGTCGGAAATCAGATTTTCCTCTTTGTCTCGGCAGGATGAGCATCGAGGTGTATCAGGTTTCATCCTGCTGACTTGTTGATAAAACTTCCGCGCCTGGTGCGATCGCTCCTTGTACTTTTCGGTATGCATTACTCGGTATGCAGCATTCTTCCGTTCCGTTGCTAGTTTGCATTCATCGTCGAACCAGCCGTTCCGACTTTTCTTGCGGCTGGGGCCAAGTATGTTTGTAGCCATTTTCCCCTTTTAGGTGTTACGGAGGGCTATGTCGTGGATGGTTTCAGTGTTTCTTCTCAGAGGGGGATTCTAGGTGGTGTTATTATCCCCATTGCCAACGAGGTAGTGATCCGAGTCAATATTGGCCCCCCTAAATGTTCGGACATTCATCAATGCTGAAAGGTGGCGGCCTCATAGGAGATATCCTTCTCTGGCTCTGAAGTCTCCTCTCCTATTTCTAAATTTGCATCGCAAACGTAGAGTGGATAGACTTTCCCTTATATTTTCAAAGCCGAAAACAGGGAATTTAATTTTTTTACTGGATGGCCAGAATAATATATGGTGTAGTGGTTCTTCTCCAGGAAACCGGCCCCTGTCAAGGACATTTCTTGTAACGTTGTTACGTCAGCCCTGTTTTCTTTTTAGTCAAGATGGCTCTTTGGCTTTTTTGTTTAGCACAAGGCTGAAACCATAATAACTCATAATCTGCTTAACCGTCGCATTAATATTTCATGCATCTGGTCAATAGTGCCTTCGGCAAAAACTGTATCATTTATGTATCCCGGTCAGGTGTGACTCTTCTGGCTTGTGGCGTCTTAGCGCACTATCGTGAAAAATGTCCCCTCAGTTCGATTAACCGTGTTCACGACCTGCATGATAGCATTCCCCGTAGGGCTCTTTGCTTTAAAGCCGAACTATCTTGGGTACTAGTCCGCGGCAGCACACACTGTTTCGGCGAGTTTTCTTCTGATAAGCCTTTCGAGCACCTTCGCGGCTGTGGCTACAGAGTGGTTGATATGCAGACGGCAGCTCTTTTGCCTTTGTGAATCAGAGTGAGTCTCACCACCTTCAAGTGGCAAGAAATTATGTCCTCGTTCAGATAAACGTTGAAAGCAGTGGGTCAGACCGATGGTAGAACACTAATTTAGAGCTATACCATTGTCGAGATACGGTCTTGTACTGACGCCTTCTTATTTTTCACAAAGATAACAACCTTTACCAGTTCTTTAATGGTGAAAAGTGGATAATCTTGGGCACATTCCAAGTTGTTGTTATCAACCAGTACGGGATGAATAAGTAATAATGCCCGTACAATGCGTTCGCTAAAACGTTGTGGAAAAAAGTGGAGCCCATGAAACTCCTTGTCCATTTCGTTTATTCCTGTCCTACACCAACATATAGAAGCCTTGTTATCGCTAGATGTTCTTCGGGACATGAACGTTGCGCAGGTTGCCATTATCAGCCACATAACTGAATGTACGACATTGTCGCAGCGCCACCACCCGGCCCGAAGTGATTCTCCCCCACCTCAAACACACACACACTTGATATGTTTATATGAATTTTAATTCATTATACACTGGGAAATTGTGCTTTTCGGTATGAATTATAATGTCAACCGTTATTTAGTGCAAATTTATGCGAATTACAATGAACGCTTAATTAGAGTGAGTCCTAATTTTCAATTATGATTTATGATTTGACTTACCATTATCTGATAACGGACGGAAGTTTCGTCTGGGACAACCGGGTTGCAATGTTCGTCCTCCATTTGGCCAAAAATCTACGGTACCCGTACTGCTTGGAGCTCCATATAACCATGCATCTGTATGAATAACGTCAACAAATTCAGCGTCATCTTTACTTATGGGCTTGACGATAGAAACTTTTGCAGGGTAGAAGCCAGGAAAGGCTGGATCTAAAGCCGATAACCTTGGAAGAAGGAATGGAGTTGAATATGAGTAAGATTTAGATGGCAAATACATCATCATTTTACCGCTTTATAACAAGGCTCCCACCAGATCTATTTTTCACTTCACGTCCAATAACTCCAGCCATTTGTCCTCCTAACGAGTGCCCCACAATGTGGACGTTTTCAAGCTTAAGACCAGCATCTGTCATCAAAATGAGGGCGTTTGCTACAATGGTGCCCAACTGAAAGTGGGTTGAAAGGTAATTTTGTACCTCATTAACTTATTTGATTTCTGTTTTTGATGGCATACCTGCCTCATTTTTTTAATCGCACTCAACAGATAGCTTCCAGCAGCATCTTCAGTCCAATCTAATATTATAATATTGTGATCGTTCCTCTGTAGGTAGGCATCCACTATCACTTTAACACTTTCCACATCAGGACTCTCCAGGTATCCATGGATATATATGCAAGTTTTTTTGGCATTGTCAAATTTCGGATGTTGTAAAATTAAGTTGGAATTGGCAAGTTCGTATACTTCTTTATCATCAGGTTCCGAACTGCAAATATGAATAGGTAAAAAGGATGTTCAGATTTTATATTTGGGCTTTACAAATTACCCGTGGTAAAAAATGAATGTGTTCACAGCCTGTTTTTTGGAAAATCCTAGAGAGCTTGTTAAGGATCCTGAAATTAAAGTTTTGTTAGAATATAAAATTCAGTTTTTTGGTTTCTTGATTAATATTGAAAAGAAATGAATGTAGATACAACTAGTACTACATGTTTTAGTGCTTACTTGCTTTTGTTCGAAATTTCTGCATTATCAGTTTTTCTACTATCACAATATAGCACAAATTCACAAAATATTTACTAAATGCCTGGCAAATTGGTTGAAAAAATTCGATCATTTCTAGCAATATATGGGATAATAATGTGAGTACATATACACATTTGTTTGATATTGGCTTTCTAGTTTTCTCAGAATATTTGAGTACATATTTTACTAATATCTTTGAGCTGTCAGAATAAGTGGTAGATAAAGTCTTCGGAATTTGAGAATTAAATGTTTGGACATCTTTTCCGAAGCATACTAGTAGCAAGGGTACTGACACATACGCCATGCAGCCCATCAATAAGTTTTCCAGTCTCTTAATATACTGATCTACTAGTTTATTCCATAAAGCCTAAGAGAATTATACAAGTTACCTAAAAGCACCAGCATCTTGGCCTTTAAGGCTATACTGGTAATTTTCTTTTATTCGAATAGATGATACATATATGGCATCTTGATTGGTGCTTAACGTTACCATAATCAACGTATGGTCATTTATGCAGATTTGCAGATTGCTTCGTTGTGGCTGCAAAAGTGCCCCATGTTCTGGAATTCAACATACTTTTTAAATGTTGTTGGACTTTGGTCATATTGGCGATACTGTTAATTTTCATTTAATTGGATTCAAAAAGATACATGGGAACATGAAAGAAATTCTAACTCAATGCCGAAGTGTGATTACAAATATAAGTTATCTCATTTACTGAGCAACTGATACCCTCTCAACAAGAGCGTTATTCTCCCAGAATAACTGCAAAAGTGCAAAGGGTTACTTTCACTGTTAGCGGCTTTGAAATTTCAGATCTTTCAATCGTTGGTTAATTCCCAATTCTTCGCAATTTATTATTATCTTATTTCACCGAAACGATTGGAACAATTCCTAGACTGTTAATTCCAGTGGCGTATTCGTAATTCCGGGAAAATTTAGCCAGGGATTACGAATATACCACTGAAATGAACAGTTCAGTAATTGCCTCCATTCCTGTCGGTAGCAGAAAACCCGGCTTTATCTCGCAATGCTCAGATGGCCTATTTGCAATTCTTATAAACGCTCATCATTCATCTCTATTTTCCTGGCCTACTTCAACCCTCCCCAGGACTTAAGAAGTGTTTCTAGGGCGATCCACTCGTTTGCCATTCTGGGATAGTGGATTTGACTGCATGGCGTAGCCAGCAATTGATTTGTTGCGCTTTCTTAATGTGTGATATGTTCACTGCCACTTTCGCTGTCTTAGGATTTCATCCACGAATGTCGACGAAGTTCTCCATTAGCTATTGTCTCAGGCTGGAGAGCCTGGATGACACGACGCAGCTTTCGAATAACAGTGGGCTGTCTGGAGTTCCTTATTAAGGCAGGCCTCGAACGGATACCGGTTGTTGCGCCGTTGATGATGATGATGATCCTTCCTAATCAGTGATCAGTCAGACCGAGAACCTTGGTTTTGCTGGTGTTTATCTTCAATTCGATACTACTTATCCCGTTTTCAAAATCATTTCAAGATCCATTAGGCCAAAATCCATAACTTCGTGAGAATTAAGGGGGTCATCCCGTGTGTCGGGTTGGAGAAATCGATTTTTTTTTCTTTGCATGAATTGTATCTATATATAGTGGAGAATATGTGGGCAAAGGGGTTTTCCGATATTCCGACTAGTGCAGAAATTGCAGTGTTAAAAAGGTAAGGAGTTTGCAGCCGCCGTTAGAGTACTCGCTGAGAAAGAGCATCGAATCTTTTTTGCTTGTTAGTTTTTTACTTGAGCCTTATAAATGCGAACACAGGTATAAATATAAAAAGACGGAAAACCAATCAATTGTCTAAACTTATATGCTGTTTGGAATAAAAAGGATAATCCAGTCTAGAGTGAGCACTGAAAGGCTTTCAAGCTATACTTAGTTATATTTTGTTGTAAGTATTGTGCTGTTTGGGTGTTCAGTTATTTTTTTAAATGGATCGTACGAAGGGAGATCGCTTTAACGTTCAACGTCATGCTCGCACTAAAAAACGAGTATTTCATGGGAATCAATACTTATCAGAGAAGAAAAAGGACTTCGCTACTGCGCTAGCTATTCGTCGACACGCAAATTCGATAGAAGGAATGAAGCAGGAAATTTGGACAACTTTCTTCCATAAATTTTCTAGAGACGAAAATCCTCAGCATCCAAATTGTTCAGCAGGCGAGGACAGTTCGTGCAAATGGCGCAAAGCGGAAGCTAAAGGAGAACTGGATAGTTTCCACCATGAGAAGGCACCTTTGACTGAAGAAGTTCAAACAGTCATCAAACCAATCTACGAAGATTTGTCACGAGATGATCTGTTGAACAGATGTTTAGGAGCAGAGACCCGGAATAACAATGAGTCGTTAAATGCATTGATCTGGACTTTCGCTCCTAAACACCTTCATTCTGGGGCCAAGGTAGTAGAAATAGCCACTTTTCTGGCTGTAATTATTTTCAATGAAGGATTCAATGGCATTCTCAAAATCCTAGTGACAATGGGATGTCAAGTTGGTCACGTATGTCAGGTTTATGCCGACCGCCGTAATGAAGCGCGAATTTGGCGGTCTGAACGACGATTGACTGACCCCGCTAAAAGAGCCAGAATTGAAACCAGAGAGCAACAATCGGCCTTGCAAGACTTTTTCTCGAAACTGCATCTTGAAAATCGGCTGCCACCATAGCTCAAAATCTATCCAGCCAAATTCTTTGAAATTTTCACGACTTCCTTAATACATATTTCTACGGTCCGCAAACTAGGATAATTGCAATCGAACGGGTAGTTTTTTTTTTGATTCATAAAAAAAGCCGTAAAAAACACCAAAATCCAAAAAAATAAGTTTAACAGCCCACCAAAAATTTACCTTTTAATATTTTCTAATTATCCTAGTTTGCGGACCGTGAAATATTGTCCACATTAAAATGCCGTTTAGTTTTTTCTCCTCAGATGAACACACCGCCCTCCAGCGTGACAGCAGAAAAACACCTTTTTTTGGAGATGGGTGCATAAACTGACACGTATTCCGAAAGCTAGTCACGATATCAAGCTGTAAAATTTATCACATATACTAGAGATATCAATAAACATATGGTGGAAAAACCACGTTTCTATCTTTATCCAGTCCTTCAAAATAATTTTTCAAAAAAAGGCAAAAAACGGCCTTCACACGAGATGACTCCCTTAAAGGAACTGCCGTGAAAGTGGAAGTGGAAGCGAATTCCACCATAATTTTTCAAAAAAAGGCAAAAAAAACGGCCTTCACACGGGATGACCCCCTTAAAGCAACTGCCGTGAAAGTGGAAGTGGAAGCGAATTCCGCTTTGGACTTTGAATTCTTTAAAATTTTAACTCGATGCAGTACATGGCATTTTGCGTTTCTCCGGAACAGCTCCAGTGTGGAGCATTCTCGGTTGACGTTGGCGAAAATTTTGTCGAAATCAATCAAGACTAGATGGAGCGGAGATCTAAACATTACACACTATTCCACAATGAGCAGGGTTAACGTGACCGCTGCAAAAAGATTTAGAGTGATTAGTACTTTCCAAAACTAGTCTCATTTTTTATATATGATACAAAGTGGGGATGTACGGGGACTGGAAATTGATAATTTCTTTCACGGACTCGTTCTCAGGAACTACCCAACCAAAAAATTTACAAAAAATCACGAAACTTCCACTCGATACCGATATCTATTCAAATAAAATTAATAATACTATATGGCTGGAAACCTAATTAACATTTTTCAACCTTTTATTTTTAACGAAAATGGAGAAATGGGTGTGTTTTGGATATTTACCAGTATTCTTGCCAATTTGATATAGCTGGCTTTCTCCAATGTGTAAACCCCCATTCAGTCGGAACGCAATTAAAGAAAGATACTGGATATTGTCACGAGAGCGTCTCATCTTTCCTCCACTTTATTGTATTTGTGTTTGCTTTATTTTGCTTTGTATGATATCATATTTTTGAGGCAGATTTGATTCTTTGACATTATCTTTGGTTCACCTTACCTACGTACATTTTTCCCAATCCTTTCTGTAGTTGCGCGTGCAGTAATTTTTTACTTTACTTTCTCTCAGATCCCCGAATGAACATACCAGTTTTAGTCACTTTTTGGGTACTCGCTGTCGCCCAGAAGAATGATGCAACTCTTCAGAGCCAGCAGTCGGACTCCAAATACAAGTTCAAGGAGTTCCCTATCTTGGGCACACATTCCTTTTTCTGCCGCGGGATCTCTGAAAATTGACTTAGGCCATATATTCCGGCTGCTTTTCGTAAGGAAGTGTTTTACTCGGTGCACGATCTTGGCCACTCAGAGATGTACGCAGTAGCGTGAGACAATCCCTCTGAAGGATATAACAGGATATAACAATCATGTGCTCAGGCTCTCTGTCGACAGCGGATTCCGCACTTTGGTGTTCTCGCCGTAATCATCACAGACTATGGGATTCAAACGTCAGCGAACAACTGTATACCATTCGCAATCCAATGAACGTTAGCATTGGACGCTGAAAGCAGCCGTTATGGCGCAGATCGCAGGTCTTGTCTGTCGTTCTGCTTGGCCTCGCACAGCCGTCCAAGAGAAGTTTGCTGCAGGAACTGCTAAGCTGGTGTACGAGAGAACGCTCCGCCATCTGGTCACACGCAGGCGGCGGTCCACAACCTTAGAGAGCTCGAAGTTTGCACTCACGTTCTGAAGAGGGCTGCTGCCTTCGGAAGTCGCTGTAGCTACCATAAAAGGGCGCCTATAAAGTCATCGAGCGTGTATAGACCTTGATGGCAAGCCTAAAAGGATCTCCTTGAATAGGCTGAATCCTTTCTGCCAGAAACCACAGGGCATTGGAAGGAAGCGAGAGTACTACTTGCGGTCGACCTCAGGCTAATTACAGCGTGCTATTGGTTAGAAAAAGCATGGCCAGCCACGAAGTCGGTTAAAAAAACTGGGACTAGTTCACAGAAGGCCTCGCCTGGTCGTTTTTTACAAAAGAAAAAGTTTTCGAGACATGTTCCATTGAATGATTACACAATTTTGTTTTAAATAAAATTAATTTACAATTTAATATAAAATAATTAATATTGCGTAGTAAACTAAGAAATTGCTACAGGTGTCTGTTCGTCACTGTATTTCTTCTTGACTTGTGACAAAATACAAAACAGTCCCAGTTTACTGATAGATTGGTCTGCCTGCATGTCACATCCGATTTATTCGGTTAAACCGATTTATCTAAATTTAATTTGTGTGAGAATATTTTGCTACCTAATAATCCTATTTGTAGGTAATAATAATGTCAAAGAGATTTACACTGCATCCTAGAAGAACTATTGTACGCCTTTAACTATATATACCTATTAGCTATAGTATGTCCATCAAGCCTATAACCGATAGGAATTTAATTATATTCCTCCTTCCAAGTATTTCAGTTTGGCATGCTTAATGATGCTTTAACCTACTTTGCACAATTGTCGGACACTATCCCAAAAAATTTATGAAGAGTTTGTCACTGTCACAGATTTCTCAGACAGTGTCCGTAGATGTACTTAGCTTTTCCAGGTAATAATTTAGACTGCAATGAGAGTATTCCTACTATGATCCAGAGGCTCTTCTTGGTGAATTTTGCAGAGCTTGGGTTCGTATAGCCGCGTGAAAATCCTGGACTCTTTTAATTTCTGGTTGGTGCCCCTAATGCGGTTCCCTCAACCAATCCTCTTCGTTTTCAGCTTCGGTACAATCTATTTCCGATTCTACAGAAATGCTCTGAATCGTGTAGCAGCGTCCCTCCTCCCTTGCCGCATTGTCTTTTAATCCAATGTCGCCTGGAACCCAGATCTTATTGAGCGAGCCGAGTATATTTAGTCTGGTGTGCTCAAAAAGTAGGATGACATATAGTATTTTCAAAAAATATTTTTTTATTCATTAATATTTATGCTGTTCTCTTCAAAGTAATCCGACTCAGATATTAAACACTTGTGGCAGCCCTTTTTCAAATCCTAGTAGCAATTCGGACAGTCACTTACTGGTGTAGTCTAAAACTCTGGTGGTGGTCTTTATTTCCTCAACCATTGCAAATCTAAAAAGTCTTAGGAAGTGAACATGATGATTGAGGCATTATTGTGAAGTTTCTTTGACCAAAAACACTAGGAGATGGACACAGGTGCATTATGGTGATGTAAAATGTATGAATTGTTTTTCCACAATGCCAGGCGTTTTTTCGCACTGTTTCACAGAAATTTCAATCTAAAACCCTTTATTAACCGTACTACCTTTTGATAAGAGCTTCAGATGCACTACGCCATAATAATCGAAGAAAGTAAACCGTGACATTGACCTGACTCATAATATTTCTTCTATTTTTGAGCATTTTATTATTTTTTATTTTCAATTTTTTGGTTGGGGAGCTTGTGAGAAAGGGCTCTGCCTCCTTTCAAATTTGTATATTCTAACCCCTCGTAGTTCTACTTTGCACCCGATCTCAAATTTTAGACGGAGTAACTCCACCGTATTGAATCTGGAAACGGAATTCAATTGGTTTCTACATTCCTGTACGATTTTTGAAGTGATCAAAGTACTACTCAACGCCCTCAATGCAGCTTGACTATCGCTACAGATTGCGATGCGCCAGCCCTTCAACCGCTCGTCAATCATCGAGGTTGTCGCATTTAGGATTGCATACACGTCAGCCTGAAAGACTGTTCTGTATTGTCCCAAAGGAAAAACCCACTTCTTGTTTTTATTCAAGAGGTAGAGTCCGGCTCCAGAACCATTTTATGTCTTTGAGCCATCGGTGTAGAAAACGCCAGTATGTCCTGACACTCATTCCTCTGGTTCGTCCCAGTTTTCTCTCCGTTTCAAGATAACATCATATCTTCTACCAAATAGATGTACGGGGATTTGAGAATCGGAAGGCATTGCGAAAACTAGATTCAGTTCTCTTAATGACTCTTCCAATGCTCTGTGCCCCACGTCCATTGTTTTCCCATAGATCTAATCGAATTAGTCTTTGAGCTGCTCTCAATGCAGTGCTCTGAATAAACAAATCCAAGGAGTCCAAATTGAATAATGCATTCAGAGCTGCTCCGGATGTAGTGCTCATGGCACCGGTGATATCCAGACACACAGTTTTTTGCAGTGTGGCTAGTTTACAGCGAAAACTCTTTTGTTTCACCTTAACCCACCACACGACGGATGCATTAGCGAACAGCAGCCTAATGATAGCAACATATATCCACATTACTATCTGAGGCCTAAGTCCCCATGTTGAGGCAAAAGTCCGTCTACATAGCCCATAAGCCCGTTTCATCTTTATCTCCACATGTTTGTTCCAAAGAAGCTTCTTGTTTAGAATAACTCCCAGATATTTCACTTCTTCGGAGAGTTGAAGGGTTGTACCCCTTATCTTTGGAAGGCAAAGATCATTCAGTTTCCTCTTTTTTGTAAATAATACCATTGCGGTTTTATTTGGATTTACTGAAAGTCCATGTCTGGGACATCAACTGTCAATCAAATCAACGGCGCGTTGTGTATTTCCACACAACTTTCCGAGATCTCACCCAACAGCCAGCACAGCCAGGTCATCCGCATAAGCTTGAACATGTATTGGCAGATTTTGCAGTTCGCATAGTAATGAGTTGATCAGCATACTCCACAGAGGTGGTGATAGCACGCCTCCTTGAGGGCAGTCTTTCGTCACTTCTGTTGTTAGGTCGCGATCAACACCTACTTCAGCACACAACAATCTCTGCGTTAGCATATTATTAGAGTCAACACCATGCTCTCTGGCGGCATCACAGAGCTTTTGGAAGAATGCACAGTCAAAAGCCCTTTCAATATCCACGAACACCCCATCGTGTACTCATCCTTCAGAGTTGTATCCTCTATCTTTGAAGCCAAAGAATGAAGAGCAGACTCGCAGGACTTTCCACGTTGGTAAGCAAATGTGACGCTGAACCAGTCTCTCCAGACATTTCAGAGAAAATTATGTTAGACTGATTTGCCTGAAGTTCTTTGGATTTGAATAGTCATCTTTCCTAGGCGTTGGAATGAAGACTACCTTCATTTTCTGCCAAGAGGAAGGCACGAAGCCTAGAGCAAGACATCCTTGAAAAATATTTCTTACAAGTTGCTCTAAGTGCTCTATACCCTCCTTTAGCATCGTTTGGTAGATGCTATCCATGCCAGGTGCTTTGAAGTGTTCAAATGATAGTATTGCAGCTCTCGCCTTTTCATTGGTAACAACCGCTTTCGCAGTGTCCCGATTCTCCTTGCAACCCCTTCGTCTTGAAGGATTTGCAGAAACCGCCAATTCACTTCCTCCCACTGTATAGACTCCACTCTGGAGTTTATGAAAGTACCATCCGGTTTTTTAAGAGAGTCCAACTTCCCCGACTCTGCACAGCCTGGACGTCCCCCTTTTACCTTCCAGTTCCTCACAGTATGTTCTAAAAGAATCTCGTTTCGAACGTTTTATGAGCCTCTTATATTCAGGCTGTGAGTTCCGGAAGTTAAGCCACCATGAAATCGTGTTACCACCTTGGCCTCAGGAAATTGGAGAAGCGACTTCAAAGTACTCTAAAAGGTTGATTTTTTATCTCCAAATGAGTCCTTAGTCGCCTAGGAAGCTCAACTTTGTCGCAAGGAAGTTCATTGAACTTCGTCCAATCCGTCTTGTATTATAGTCTGTTCACCTGCAATAGTGAGACTAAATTCTAAGTAACGGTGATCTGAGAGTGAAACTTCATCTAGCACTGGCCAGTTTCTAAGCAACTCTAACAATTTTGAAGTGCAGATTGTTAAGTCAATTACTTCACTTCTTCTTGGCCCCATGAACGTAGGGGCGCACCCTACGTTCGCGTTCATCAGACCAGCTGAAGTGATAAAATCAAACAGCTTCTCTCCTCTAGGATTGCATTTGCTACTGCCCCAACAAATATGCTGGGCATTCGCATCACAACCTGTTCAAAGTTCAATGCCAGTTGATTCTGCATACACTTAATAATTCCCCCACGAAGTAAGCATTTGATCGCAGCAGTATAGGTTGATTCCAATACGAAATGTTTTTCGTTCGAATCCAGAGCTGCAGTGGGAAGAGGCAATCGAAATCCGTACGTCATCTTTCATCATTGGTGTCAGTTCTTGCATCGCACATAAATTGATTGATTATTTCAAAGAGAGAAACCTTTATTTATTGACACATTGCTTAGAGATACGTTCGTTTGATCTAGCACCTAATTATTTCGTCCTATTTCACAAAATGAGGGTTTTTCAATAACAGAGGAGATTGCTGGGGCATATGTGCTTCTGAGATATCCAATTTAAAGTGGAACGAATTTGCCGTCGTTACTTCGAATGAATAGATTACAAAGTTTGATATTTTACAAAACAATAAGGTAGTTTTTTTGTATACTATTTTTAGAGTTACATATCTACATCTTTCACAGAGCGTCATATTTTTTTCCGTCAATAAAGTAACATACGAAATTATGACATCACTGTGTGAACACATGATTTAAAATTACTCAGAGATGATTACGCTAAGCACACTTTTAGCACTAAATTTTAGTATTCGACTTTACGAGCTTAATTCAATTAAACTTTATAATTTCGACGACTCTCATCTAGATAATTGTATTTCCGTATACGCTTCAAAGTTTTCAACGTCCATACTGCATAGATGCAAACATTAAGTAACCATTGACAAAAAGATTTCTAAGCAATTACGTGTCCATTACGAGCGTGTCGAAATATCATTAGAAATTAATACCACTTAAAACAAACAAAATACAAAATAAATTGATACTTTACTGGAACAGGGCATTTCAGCGAAAAGCGTCAGTTTCCACCAAATGAAGTTTAAGAAATAATATTTACAAAAACTGTTACTGGACACAGGGTTGATTTGATACTAAAGTTACTAATCTGAGGCAGTCTGAAAATGTGGTTGGTTCATTAAATGGCCTCGATAAAATCGAATTGCTCCTGATAATCATTGAAACAATTTAATCATTTCAGTAGATGAAAATTGCTACCCTATGATCAACATTGTGATTTATCTTATCAATAATTTGTCAAGTATATTTTGGTTAGTGGATTTAGCCAATGTAATATACGTTCTAAATATAGAATAAAATATGGGGAAATTATGAAGAAGCGTTGCAAAATTGGTAGCATATGCGCCAGATAAATTTTTATAATTGAGTGTCTTTGTAATTAGTGCCGATAGAACTTGAATATGGTTTGTTTGTTGATTGCAGATTACATTTTTAAACTAATGCAGTTTATCCAGTCAAATTTATCTGATGTTTCTTATTCCTAAAAGATCAAACTTCAACTATTTCCCATTCACTGACAAAGTTAGATCGGGATTCCAATCCGGGGTAACAGGATCGAGAGGCTAACGCTTAACCAACTCGGTCAGAGTAGTATCAAAGTTTGGATAGTAATACCTGTAAGTTTTGAACGCATTCTTGATTACCGTATTCGCGAAATCATTGAAATAACCGTGAATCAAGCCGGATTTGTCAAAAACTGCGGAACTACTGACGCAATACCCACTGCGCGGTTACTCATGGAGAAGCATCGCCTCTTTACATTGCATTTCGGGATCGAAGCGAAAGAAAGCGTTTGACCGTGTGCCACACGAACTCAACTGGTATGCTTTACGACAACACGCTGGGTTCAATTGCTCTACCACGTTCGGAAAAGTAAAGTTCGAAGTATGGCGGGTATATCAAAACCGCTTCTTGTCTCTGTTGTTCTTGTTATGGACACAGTCACACGGGATATACAACGTCCAGCGCCCTACATACTGCTTTATACAGATGATGTTTTCCTATCATCTAATAGCAAAAATGATCTCGAGCAACTTGTCCAAAAATGGAATGATCGCCCCATGCAACACGGTCTCAGATTGAATCTAAACAAAACTGAATTTTTGACGACCGATCCCCATGAAACAGGCACAATCACTGAAGTGGCGTTTCACAACTGGTGTTCTTTGTGATCGACGTATCAACGAACGTCTCAAATCGAATATTTACCGCAATGTTGTCCGTCCTGTCGCTCTCTATGGTTCTCAGTGTTGGCCAAATATAAAAGATAATGAACGGCGTCTTCCGGTAATGGTGGCGTGACACGTTTTGGTCACATCCGAAATGAGGATATCCGCGATCGATATGGGGTTGCACCAATCGTGGAAAAACTGAGAGACAGGCATCTTCGATGGTATGATCACGCAATTCGCGCTAACAAGAATTCACTTGCCAAGATTGGTCTGAACATCGAAGTCGATGGTAAGCGACCAAAAGGCCGGCCGAAACAACGGTGGCTTGATACGCTGAATGGCAATTTAAAAACCTCGCAATTGCTTCCAGATCAGGCATTTAATAAAACCAAATGGTGGAGAGTTTAGAAAAATAGTCCGTTTTGTATTCTTAGCTATGTATGAATGGAAAATCGTGCATAGAGAGTTGCTCACATAAGATGAACACAAAAGTGCTGAGATTTCTGTATTCTAACTTGTTTTTTCTATGTCATCATTGACATTTGTTAAATAGACCGATGTACAAATTTAACGACAGAACAACTCAAATGGTTAAGAACAACTTATCACAAAATTCGTGTTTTTTTTCGTTGCAAATATTTGACGGAATGACCCGACAATTTAAAGGTTGGTGGAAAGATCGACATCATGGGAAGAACCACCCGAGACGTACAAATTGCCTCTCGTGGCGCGAGATCTTGGTCTGCACATCAATGAAGGCAAGACAAAATATATGGTGGTAACGTCAGCACCGAAAACCTACCAACCAACAACATCAAACCGCACTGGTCAAACGGGAAGAATAAAAATAGGAGACCGTTGGTACTTTCTCCTATCTAGGGTCGAAAATCACAACCGATAACAGCTACGATGATGAAATCCGGGCATGGTTGATGTCAGCAAACAGAGCCTATTTCAGTTTACAAAAACTGTTCTGCTCGAAGCGTCTCGCCATAGGGTCAAAGCTCTTACTGTACAAGACAATGATCTTGCCAGTCCTCATTTATTCCTCGGAGACTTGGGCTCTTAGCAAGAAGAATTGCGAACTCTTGGCCGGCCGGTTGTTGTGCCGTTGATGATGATGAAAAGATTTTTAGAAACTGGCTCTGTCGAGGATAGAAAAAGGACTAGAAGACCAAAAAATTCCATTTTTGAACAACCTTCAACATCGATATCTCGAAGTTTTCAACAATGAGGCATTCATGAATCGACTGTCTGGCGAATTTTACATAAGAGTTTGCATCCTTATAAATTCAATTATCAGAAGAGTTGAAGCCACAGATCATTATCAACGCAGAAATTTCGCGAATTGGCTCTTCGAACATGATGCTGGTTTTTTTTACCGTCGTTAGTGATGAAGCCCATTTCATTGAAGGAATCGTCAACAAATAAAATTGACGCATCTGGGGAATTATATTATTATATCCACAAAAATGTACTGTTTGGTGTGGTTTTTGGGCTGGTGGAATAATTGGCTCGTTTTCCTTCGCTGCTGGCAATATACACCGCTATAGACAACTGATATGTCTGGATGGCTCAAGTAGTTAGAGCGCTGGGCTATCATAGCGGAAGGTCGCGGCTCAAATCTTACTGGTGACAGAGAGATTTGTTTTCGTAACTGGATGTCGGACATTAGTCGATTCAGCTGAGTCAAATCAAGGTAATAATTTCGGGCGAGCGCAATGCTGATCATATTGCCTCTTACAGTATGCTGTAGTGACCCGTTACGGTCTTTAATGATAGAGCGCTTAACATACTTCAAGGCGCTGATCCAATATGGATTGTTGCGCCAACGATTATTATATAGACAACTAATTGAAGATTTTTGGGGACTCGAGCTTGAAGGAATGCACATAAACGATCTTTATTTTCGACACGATGGAGCCACAGGCCATACAACACGAAAAAACATTGGATTATTGCGATCTAAGCTTTCCGGTCGATTGATTTCGCGTAGTGGTGACATAAACTGGCCTCCTAGATTATGCGATCTAACTCCACTAGACTAAATTTTGTGGGGTTTTTTAAAAAGTAAAGTCTTTGTGAATTAGCCGACAATGAAGCACAATATGCAGATTGAAATTGTTGCAGTCAATGCGATAATGCGTGAGCGAGTCCTTGACAATTTTAATTCTCGTATGACTGCCTGTAGACGTGCTCATGGTGGGCATTTAAAAGATGCAATTTTTCACATATAATTGTTAAGAGCCGTATTTTAAATAAAAATAGTGAAATTTGAATTTTTACATGTTTTATTTTAAATTATTATTATTTCGATGGACTACCCAGGGGTGACTGAGTAACTTTTATTGACTGACGCATTTAGCCGTCATATTTTTTGTTGTTTTGGAGTTCGAACCTAGTGAGAAAATGGTTAGCATTGATTTCAGTCAGGGTCACCTACAGAAACGTTAAATGTGCATGGTAAACTGCGCTTTATTCAAAACTGCAGTATCCGTTCAGCCGATAGTTAAACAATAGGGTGATTCTTCTATTGTGGAGAATAGATCGTAGATAAGAAAATTTAATCTATTCTTGAAATATGTATGCATGCTGCACTCAATGAAGTGGTATTCAGACATAACATTCGTACAGAAAATCAAGTAGTAATACACTTTTAAAATCATAAAAGCATGAAATCCTTTTCTTCTAACTTTTATGGATCTGTTTTTCCTTATCATCCAATTTGGGTTATCATGTTGACCACAGGGTCGTCTATTGGTGGTTAGAAAATAGAAGAGTACCGTACAAATGACGGCAACAATAATCCCGTAGCAAACTCATGAACGCCATCAGAAAGGCTCTCGGCGTATAGAATTATAGGATTGGATGCAATGTTGATGCATTCCAAACGTTTGCCTTTGTTCCTTCACTTTCACTTTTAGGATTTCTTGCGGTCAAAGAGTAGTATAGGTTCCAGGGCGAAACGTGGATTGGTACCCACGATGGAGCATAAAACCTGGGAAACGCCTGCTGAACCAACACCAACAGCTCTACTACCAAACCCTATCTCCACCTCCACGTGGTGACCGCTGGAAGCTCTTTCTTAACGAAAAGCTGCAGACGGAGAAGGATGAAGGCGAGTCTCCCGCGCTTAAAAACCGGACAAAATGTACCAACTGGTCCTCCAGGTTGGGAGTTGGGCGGGGCCGACAACCCTGCTCGGAAAACCGATGTTAGGAAGCCACGAAAAGAGCCGCGGACAGGATGGATTTTACAACGACAGACCCGGCAACGACAATGAATTAACGATTTGAGCATTCTCTCATGGAACGTGCGCTCCCTGTACAGACCGAATGCTGCTGAGCAGCTAGTCGATACCCTGTCCCAATATAAGGCTGATGTAACAGCGTTGCAAGAGATGCGCTGAACAGGGATCGGCTTCCTGGAGAAGAGCCGCTACACCATATATTATAGCGGTCATCCAGTAAACCACGTGCTCGGAGTAGGTTTCCTATTCAGCCAAAAAATGAAACCTTCTGTTATCGGCTTTGAAAATATAAGCGAACGGCTATTCACTCTACGTTTGCGAGGCAAGTTTACATATATAAGCCTCATAAACGTTCACGCCCCTACAGAGGAGACTCCAGAGTCGGAGAAGGATACCTTCTACGAGGCAGTTGAGCAGATCCTCAAAGCCTGTCCCAAGTATGATATCAAAATCATACTTGTAGATTTCAACAGTCAAGTAGCGATGGAGACCGTATTCAGGCGATACGTCTGCTCCCATAGCTTAGATAGGGATATCAATGATAATGGACTGCGCATTATTCAGTTAGCAGTATCTCACGAAACGGCTGTTGGACCTGGTTTGCGCGGAAAGCGGTCCACAAACATACGTGGGTCTCTCCATATGGGACCACTTTCAACCAAATTGACTTCGTGCTGATTGAACGCCGCCACCTCTCAGCCTTGATGACTGTCAGAACATATACGGGGGCCAATATAGACTCGGACCACCATCTTGTTGGCATGGTGATCCGAGCTCGAATTTCGACACTACCTACAATCCCCTCTGACAATCAGGTGAGAGTGAACACTGAAGCCATCCACAACACAGCACTCCGCGATAGCTTTAAGAGGGAAATGGATGCCGCAATAACCGCAGTCAACAGAGGTCCTGGAGATGAAGTATCAACAAATGATCTTCATAACCACCTGAAGAACGTTATCATTGATACGGCCACAAAGATACTTGGTCCCAGCCTCAAAAAAAGTCGGAACGGCTGGTTTGACGATGAATGTAAGCTAATGTTGTATTCTCAAAGAACGCGGACACGCGCAAAGACTTATTATCATACGAACTCCGTGGAGCGGAGAAGCGACTTCAACGACGGAAAAAGGAAGCCTGGGAGAACCAACAAGTCTGTGAGCTCGAAAAGTACAGGGAGCAACCGCACCACGCGTGGAAGTTTTCTAAGTCAGCAGGACGAAGCTTTAAACACCTCGATGCTCATCCTGCCGAGACGAAGAGGGAAATCTGATTTCCGACAGAATTGGCATATTAGAGTGATGGGCTGAGCACTTTATGAGCTACTGAACAACCAGAACATCGGCAAGTTGACAATCATCGGCGACGGGCAAATACTGCCACCACCAAGTTTAGGAGAAACAGTCCGTGCAATTCATCGGCTAAAAAATCATAAGTCGCCAGGAGCCGATGGAATTACAGCCGAATTGGTTAAATATGGAGGCGACCAGTTACACCAAGTGGTTTATCAACTTGTGCTCAAGGTATGGGACAACGAATCAATGCCTGACGACTGGCAACGAGGCATTATCTGTCTCATACATAAAAAAGGGAGATATCACACAGTGCAGCAATTATAGAGGTATCACGTTGCTGGGTACCATCTATAAGAGATTCTCCGCTATTTTGCTGGGCTGGATAGCCCCATACGCCCAGAACATCATTGGCCCATACCAAAGAGGCTTCACTCCAGGCAAATCAACAACAGATCAGATTTGCTCTCTGCGGCAAACGATGGAAAAACTTTTAGAATACGGACACCGCCTATGATAGCATAGCCAGGGTAAAGCTTTACACGGCCATGAGAGAATTCGGTATCGCAACGAAATTGATAAGACTGACTAGGTTGACGCTGACCAATGTGCAAGGCCAGATAAAAGCAGCAGGATCACTCTCAAGATCATTCGACATCATCAAAGGTCTACGATAAGGGGATGCCCTATCATGCGTCCTCTTTAACCTGGCCCTCGAGAAAGTGATCTGTGATGCTGAGGTAAATGCAAGAGGTACGATCCTCTTCAAGTCCACCCAACTATTGGCGTATGCTGACGATATCGATATCATGGGAAGAACGACCCGGGACGAACAAACTGTCTTCATCCAGATCGAGCAGGTGGCGCGAGATCTTGGGCTACACATCAATGAAGGCATGACAAAATATATAGTGGTAACGTCAACACTGAAAATCAGCAAACTAGAAACATCTAACCGCACTGGTCAAACGGGAGGAATAAAGATAGGACACCACAACTTTGAGACTATTGATAATTTCTCCTATCTAGGATAAAGAATCACAACCGATAACAACTACGATGATGAAATCCGTGCACGCCTATTACAGCTTACAAAAACTGTTCCGCTCGAAACGTCTCACCATAGGGTGAAATCTCTTACTGTAGAAGATAATGATCTTAGCAGTCCTCATCTATTCATCTTAGACTTGGGTTCTTAGGAAGGAGCATTTCGAACTCTTGGCGGCGTTCGAGAGAAGAATCCTCCGGAGAATTTTTGGCCCCCTACATGAGAATGGACGATTCCGTAGCCTATATAACGACGAAATCTATGAGCGATACCATGACCGTCAGGTTGTGGATAAAATCCGGCTCAATAGGTTACGGTGGGCGGCTCACTTAATCCGTATGGATGAGGATGATTCAGCCCGGTTAGTCTATAAGGGCCATATCTATTGTGGAAAAAGAAGACGAGGCAGACGCTGCCTGACATGGAGCGACGGCGAAGGTCGGGACGCCAGACAGGTTTTAGGGATATCGAATTGGTGGACCTCGGCGCAAAACTGGGATGTCTGGAGTTCCTTATTAAGGCAGGCCTAGACCGGATACCAGTTGTTGCGCCGTTGATGATGATGATGTTGCCCACATGGTCGTCTATTGGTGGTTAGAAAATAAAAGAGTACCGTATAGGATTATAAGATTGAATTAGAAAATGGCCACCAGGATGTTGACGCATTCCAAACGTTTACTTTTGTTCCTTCACTTTCACTTTTAGGATTTTATACGCATCAAGAGTAGTGCCCATAGATAGAAAGTATTTTTTATAGAGAGAGTTCATGATTTGTTCGATCCAGATTCTGGTTAGTGTTTTTTTAAATATTTGCAAATTTTCAAGGTTGTAGCCTTGTAAGAAGCTAGTTAGTTCGTAGATTGCTTATTCTTAGCCGCTCAAATAAGTCTTTCTCCCTATAACAGTGTGGTTGGAGAACACTTAATGCCATTTAGTCACAGTGGACCTGTGATAGGGCGTCCATATTTGTTACTGAATTAATTGGCAAATAAGTTAATAAATCTTAAAATGCGTCGGAATTTCAAATATTCAGCTTCTATTAAGAAATTTCAAAATACAAATTTTCCTCCCAACTAAAAATTATTCATAGGAGAATTATAATGACTTGACACAAATGATTGCTCATGTATCTTTAATTAGAAATATACTTTTTCATTACGACGTTATGTACATAATAGCATCGTTCACATACGAGTGTACTTCGAATGGAAATTGATTATGTAAATGAGCGTATCATTTTCTGTTTATTTGCAAATTCCAGTGTTTATGTCAAATGGATTTATTGTTGTTTATTCTGTATTTGATACATACAATAGATTCAAGGATGTCAACATTACCCGTGAGAAATTAAGCATAATTTAAATTCAATAAAAATATTGTTTGTGATATAAATATACCTACAATGTGAATTTCAATATTGCACATAAACTGAGCTGTGAATATAGTTTCGAAGTCATATGTGAATGATTTTGAGTGCCGTCTATTAAATGGCCATTGAACTCTTAGCTTTTCTATGGATTTTTATGTTTTTTAAAATTCCTTTTCTGTATTTAAAAAAGATTTTTCTTGAGATTAGTCCACTTAATCAAAATGATCATGGCATCAATGATGTTAAAAGTTAGAATAAATAACCAATTAACGAATGTCGTTGACATAAAGACAAGTTAAAAACAAGGAGATAGGCTGGCTCCACTATTGTATTGTATTAATAAGGAAAATATATGTTGATTCAAATCGTAGTTTACTTTATAAGTCTAACCAAGTCAGAAATCGGAAGCTCGACGCCTCAGGTATGAAAGGTTTTGTTTGTTTCTTCTGGAAGTATACTTGAGTGCAGAACTATCTCATTTGTACGTAGCCCGTAATAGATATACATAATTAGCATGTCAAACAACTCACTTTAGTTGGGGGTCAGTAAATTTGTCAGTAATAGCACAATTTGATGATTGGAGATATCATGCATCACATACTATCTATATTAATGCAAAATTTTGTACCTCTAGGATAAACTTAAGGGGAGAGACTTGTTACTACTGATGAAGGGAACAAGTAGTTCCCGAAATATCGGTATTTGCAAGAATAAATATCTACACCAACGAAAAAGAAACAACAAATTTTTTTTATTATTATTTCAAATAATTAATCCTTGGAAACACCGCATAATTACACTCATTCAAGGGGGGCGGGTTTCTAGTCAAGTCCTCAAAAAACATAGTATTATACTCTTATTAACTTAATTTGAAAAGGTATCGATACGGAGAGTATTTTGGGGCCTGGACACCATATAGAGGCGGTTTAATGATTTTTTTCAGATTTTTCGGCTGGGTAGTTTCTGAGAATGGGTGCGTTACAGAAATCACCACTTTCGACTCCCCCCACTCACCGCCTTTCCAACAGATGTCAAAACTAAGAAAAGTACTAATCGAGACCTTTCATTTAATACCCAATATGACTATATTCGGTTATAAAAGATTGTACACCCCCTTTTGCATATATGAAGAATTCTCCGGAGCATTCTTCTCTCGAATGCGGCCAAGTCTCCGAGCAATACATGAGGACTGGCGAGATCATTGTCTTGTACAGTAAGAGTTTTGACCCTGTGGTGAGACTTTTCGAGCGGAGCAGTTTTTGTAAGCTGAAATAGGCTTTGTTGGCTGCCAGCAACCGTGCGTAGATTCCGTCGACGTAGTTGTTATCGATTTTGATTTTTGACCCTAGATACGAGAAATTATCAACGGTCTCAAAGTTGTAGTTTGCTATTTTTATTGCTCTCATTTGGCCAGTGCGATTTGAATGTTATTGCCTCTTTGGTTTTTGGTGCTGACGTTGCCATCAAGTACTTTGTCTTGCCTTCATTGATGTGTAGTTCAATATCTCGCACCGCCAGCTCTATCTGGATGAAGGCATTTTCTACGTCTCGGGTCGTTCTTCCCATGGTGTCGATATCGTCGGCATAGGTCAGTAGTTGGGTGAACTTAAAGACGATGGTGCCTCTCACATTAACCTCAACATCACGGATTAATTTCATCAACGCCAGGTTAAAGAGGACGCATGATAGGGCATCTTCTTGTCTTTGATCGTTGTTGATGTTGAACGGTCTCGAGAGTGATCTTGCTGCTTTTATCTGGCCTCGGAAATTGGCCAAGACCAGCCTAGTCAGTCTTACATTTTTGTCGGGATACCGAATTCTTTCATGACCGTGAACAGTTTTGCCTTGGCTAGATTAAATTGATGAAAATGTGGTTCAACATATTCCAACAGTTTTTCCATCGCTTGCCACAGAGAGAAAATCTGATCTGTTATTGATTTGCCTGGAGTGAAGCTTCTTTGACATGCAAAAATATCTTATAGATGGTACTCAGCAACGTGATATATCTATAATTGTTACACTGCATGATATCTCCCTTTTTATGTATGACACAGAAAATGCCTTGTTGTCAATCGTCAGACATTCATTCCTTATCCGACACCTTGAGTATAAGTTGAGAAACTGGTGTGGTATGATCAAAATGTTTTTACCAAACTCAATTAATAGTAGCAGGAAATTTCGAGTTGGGATTCCTTGAAATTACAATTACTTCGATTATTTTGCTTTTTCCAGAACTGCTTTTTCGTTGACAGTAGAACTGTCAGTTGATACCAACCACCAACAGTCATGGGTCCTCGAGAGCTAGGTCCATGGCTAGCCGCGGTCGTCAAATGGGACGGTTTTGGAGACGCAGCGAGCGCCAATCCCAACGCGTCGAAAATTTAGACCTTAAGGAATATAGATATACAGCCGAATTTACATTCGTTCCGTTTAGCTGCCAAAAAATGGCAATGATACGGTCGAAATATAACGAAAAATACAGCTAACTTGCAAGAATTTTTACTCCTTGATAACGGTCTTTAAGGAGGAATACAAAATTCGAAGTTTTTAAATCATTAAAATCTTTAAGGAAACTTTAGTTATGCTACGAGTATGTGACATGGACCTTTACCCAAGCCCAATCAAAATCCAAGAAACGCGACGATGAGCGAAGAAAATTTGAGAAATAGCTCGTAGAAAGCCCCTCCTGGTTCTCTTTGAACCAAATATGAAACGAGGATACTCGATGCATATAAAGAGCCTAAGGACCCTGTATTAAAAAAAAAACCCTGGCGCTAGATTTGACAGACAAACAGTCTATATATTTTAGATGTACCTTCCATTACCTCAGCCTGGGATCATCAAATTCTTGTAGAGGGGTAATCTTCAGGAGATACATAAATTGTAATGACAAATAAGGTTGGCGATGATCAGAAGACCATTTTAAGTAACCTGAGATGACCAAAAGGAGTGAGCAATCCCAAAAACCTAAGAGGATGGCGAAATTGACCGTGAAGTTCTACCCGCACATATTGAAGCTCCATCGACGTGCTCCGTCGACATGTGCTTGCATGCCTTTGTGCTAACCAGGCTCAGGAATGTGGTGAGGGGGTCCTTTGAGCACTTCGATCACTAATATGTCGTTATACTAAAATACTCGTGTCATTTCCGGTGGGCGGCGGAAAATTACAGACACAGGAATTTGCGTGCACCTGTCAAAATAACATGACGCGAGCTAAACCTGAAATTCAAAAATAAAAAAAAGTAGTTCCACTGCGCACTGAGGGATTGAAGTGCTCAATGGACCACCCCACTTTCCCGAGCCTGGCTAGCACTGAGGCAAACACGTGCCCACGGAGAACTTAGATGAAGTTTCAGTATTTGCGGGCGAACCTCGACAGCCCAATTCGTCATATTTTTTATTTTTTTTTGGGATAGCTCTCTCCTCTTGGTCGTCTTTGACCACTCAGGATGGTCTTTTGACCACCGCCCACCCATTCTGTCATTACAAAGGAAGGTACACATCCTTGGGGTCACAGGGAGAAAAAGTTGATCGGAACATGTGGATGGGGACTTCCGTAGACGTCAGCATTTTTATGATGCCCCATCTCAATGGCCGCCCTGCGATTAGTTCCAAGCACAACTTCATCATTTGAGTTGTTGGCAGTCATCTGGAAGTTAAATCTGGCACTAAGGTAATTGGAGTTTTTCTAAAACTTTGGCATTTGGGATCTCTCAGATACCCCGGAACTAGACAAGAATATATTTCTTGAAAATGATCAGTGAAACTCTGTAGAAATCAAATCATCAATCAAATCAGAAATTCTTTTCATTAAATTCTCAGTGATGGTAATGGCCTTTAAATTAGTTTGTGGAATTCTTTAACAAAACTTGTGACATTCACGAATGTAAACAGGAACACAGCAATTATACAAATAGCTACTTTTCAAGCAAACTGCAAACTCATGAGCGATTTACCATACATATTATATCAGGGCGGGTTTGATAATGGTTTTTGGATAATCTCAGACTTTACAGATAATTTCAGCTTTTTACTAAAGAGGTGGATAATGCTTTTACGGGTATTTTACGCATCACACTTTACTTTCTGGGGGATCATTATTGCGTTAACAGGCGTATTTTGCAGATTCACTGTAACAACAGACCATCTTGAAAAATTTAATTTTCCAAATAAATAAATTCTTCTATTTATGGAGCTGAATGGCAATAAATGTTAACTCTACAATGAAAAGAATTCCACACAATAAGTTAGTTGTGTGTAACCGCATTGTTGGTCAGTAAGTGCTAGATATAGAGTTAAATGTTGATTGTTGTATTTGTAAAGCAAATATATTTCACAATCATGTAATAGACTTTGATTCAGTCGTCTTTAAAAGCGTCGTTCGATGAGATGTTCTGCTAATAAATTTATGTCCACTCACTATACTTAATTAACTACGAGTAAAACAAGTTGGAATTGTAGTTGTCTGACGTTATACGCCAAATTGTTTTAATTGATTTTGTTTTTGTGACGGGAGAGCAGTTTATCACTGCTGCAGACATTACCATTTTATGGGAATATAATATGTGTCACAGACGAATACTCTGAACTGTGGACGATTGCTCTTGGAACTCTTTTCTGCTAGCTTGCTTTTTATTATCATTTGCATTCAGCAAATGGCATCTTAGAAAGCTACTTTAATCTACAAAAACCATAAACGATAAAAAGTGGCTAGTAGGGATCATTAAACTTGTTCACAGACCCCATTTTCTTGGTGGAGTTATCGAAATATCTTTCCAACAAGGAGACAGATTTTTCACCTTCCTCTTCATTTTGATCATATGGCTCTCAAAAAATAATAAGTTAAATGCCAACAACCCCAAAAGTATGTTGCCCTACGTGAAAACTGGTTGCGTTATGTAAGGCATAGTGCGTCAGTTACAACAATTGCTGCCATTTGCTGGCAATGTACATAACTTAATTCTTCGCACGACCTTCGGACAAGCTTACACTCTTCCCTCACTATTTTGTGCCACGTGGCTCTATGGTCTATTGGCTCGAAGCAACTTCAAACTGATGATGACGTTGATGAATCTGCATTTTCAGATTTTGCACAAAGTAGCAAAAGCGGATTTAGCGCTGTTCGACATTCAATTTGATGCCATCATCGGTACTAACAACACTTTCAACTTGGACAAACTGTTGAAATACTCGATATTCTGCCCATCAATGCTTTGGGATGGAAAGAAAATCATGCCTTCAATGCTTTTTTTGTTAGTCAAAGCCTTATTTCTGGACGTCTTCTGCTCTACTGATTGTCAGTTGCGTATGGATGGAATCCTTATCCTCAATTTTGAGAATAATCCGGGGTATCGGCGAAGCAGAGAACTACTTGTATCGAAACCAGATTCTTGGCGATAGGCGAGGTTTGATTTCTGCAAGAAATTTGGAAGCTGATGAAGGAGCAGGCGAACTTTGAAAGAGTTGTTGTGACCACCAATTGATTACCTGGTACACTGACGCCCTCTCCTAGGAGAAGCCTGCGTTCTGCCGTTCAGGTGTCACTGCTCTTGGGAAAATGTACTTTGAACCAATGCGTAAGAACACTAGTACATTTCAGGCGGAGATATAGGCTATTGATAGATTGCTTCTTCCAACTTCAGAGGAACTATTGGGGGCAGAACATTTCTGTTCCAACTGGAAGCCAAGCGGCTATTAATGGAGGTGAATTTAATGGAATGGGAGAATGCCAAAATCAATTGAATTCTGAATTATTCGTGGTATCGGAAATGGGTTCATGATTGAAACCATAAGGAGTGAAGAGCAACAGCTGAGGGATTATACTGGTTGAACGGGTGAGGTATACGAATCTCAGCGCTTATAGGAATGTTTAAACCCCACCAAAAAGGACCATAGTATTTACGAGTCACTGCATGTTAAATTACTATCTAGAGCAGTTAGGAATTTGGTGAGGAGTTGCCAGATCTACCATCAGGCCCGACCCCATTTGGCAGATAGGGGTATACTTATTGATGTGTAAATATGTGCTCATGAACTTTCTTTTCTGACTGTGTATGGGCTACTGTTTGCTTATCTCTGCTGCGTAGACCAAAATAGCTATGGGAAGGATACTCAGAACGCAGTCACAGATTCGACTGGTGGAGTGGCGATATAGGCTTGCGGTCGACAGACCATGCAATATACTGCAAGTCAGGCAGTGACTTTGTGTGGCCGAAAATAAGCGGTGTAGCTGTAGCCCCACCAAATCTGACACTGTCTGAATTCGAGGAAATGCTTAATAAACTTGTTCTCGACGCAAGGGGACGAAGTCCAAAGGTGATTGCTGGTGATTTCAACGTTCGATCCCTTGAGTGGGGCAGCGGAGAATCAAATGCCGGGGGCGCATTTTATTAGAAGCTTTTGCGCAGATGGATATAGTTTGGCCATCGAAGCTGCTGTGAAAACTTTTCAGAAAGGGGGGTCAGGTTCGGTTGTAGACCTGACCTTTATCAGCCCTGCGCTGGCGCGTGGTAGGTCCTGGTGCGTCAGCGAACGCTACACCTACATCGATCACCAGGCAATCTTCTTTGAGATATGTGCCCAGCCACAGGGTAAAGACCCATCACGCCCGAAACCGACAAAGATTTCAGATTTGCTGTTTATATATATATCATAATTATATCTTGTATGGAAAACTACAGTACTTAATCACGGAAAATTATCTAAATTTCTTAACAAAATTGATAAATGCTTAATATATCTTTCAAGTTTTTGTTAACTGTTGTATACGCAAGTATACATAATTTTCACGGCAATTAAATAGGCGGTTGAGCTTACATCTATTGTCTTTATATACTCATTTATGCATATTTCACGAAATTCGCTCGGCGTACAGCTCTCATTATGCAACTTGTGTATCATGAACCTAATCCACCTTTATTTGTTCGCATAAAAGTGTAATAACAATCCTCATTCTCAAATACGATTGCAATTGTTGCTTGTAATACATAGCTATGTATGTCTAAATTATGAAATATCCAAGCGGAAATCTATTTTTGCCTGAACTCACTTTATCAGGGGAAATTGACCCATTGCCCATGCATATGAGCATTACATGCGAGTACGTTTTTCTCAATTTATTTAGAACAAAGTGCACGTTAAATTTCGTACTTCCGCCTGTGTTATGGAAATTGGAAATTTGTGAGTTTGTAATATGATACACTATTGTGAAATGATTTACATATGGGAAATAAACATTTGTTTGTTTGACATGATTGCAACAAAAAGAACACAAAATAATTTAGCGAAATATAGCAATATTTTCCAACTATCGGAATAGGCCTCGTAGTTTAAAAAGTGCATGGCTTTATGGTCCGATTATATATTTAGGTACACATTTGTAATAAGGGGAAACTAGTGTGTGGGATGTAAATTGGAAACTTTTCCCGAAATTACATTTTAGGAGAGCTGACAACTGAATTTCACAAAGTGGTTGTAATATAATATGTAGCTCATGGGATATGTTCAAAACTACAAAATATCGATTAGATATAGGCTTCGGAGTAATGAGTTTTTCTGAAATTTTTTTGTTCATGCAATGGACGATCAAACCCAAGGTCTACTGTTAGTGCCGTGTAATGCATTGACGTGCCGCCACGTGTTTGCGAGTACATAGTTACGAACATAGAAACGAGCGCAGCATTTTATGGTTTGCCACATGGGATTGCCGAAGCTGCGAAGAAGAGGTGGGAACCTTAAGACACTTCTATTGCGATTGCCCAGCTCTAGCTAGAGTCAGGCTACGGACACTAGGTAAACCATCCTTTGGAGACCGCAGAGAGATTTCTAGCTGCAGGCCGGAAGAGCTACTTTCTTTCGTGAAGTCAGCCTCCTTGGTCTCATAACAGCAGTCACGGCCCTAGCAGTTTGGGGCATCAAAACGGTGCACCACAGCGTTAAAAGAGCTCCCCGGAGCGGCCACTGATACCTATCTACCACATCGGATGGGGAAACACCCACAAGAGAATCATTTAGGCGCAAGGCCACGGGCCAGTCAGCTACCTCGTCCCTACTCCCAATATGGAATATTTCGTACTCTCGGCTCAGTTATTTGCGTTTAACGCTTTGTGGGAGTTCTATGGTGGCTGTCTTTAGGCTAATATCGAGGGCAGAGCTCTTTGTGGTTTCAATGCGTGGAGCTGGAATTTACAACTCGTGTGTCGTACTCCGTAATTAATGCGGCGGAAGTGTTTGATAGGCCTCGCATTCATTGGTATAAACGTTGAGACTGGACTAAGAGAGAGACTGTAGTCGCCAAATTGATTTGTGTCCCAAGAAGGCCGTGCGGTTATGCCTGCATGGCGAGTATTTACGTTGTAACCTCTGGACCTTTATGTTCATCTCATGGGAAAGAATGGACTTCATCGAGCTAAAACCTAGGAGTCCCCTAATGAAACTTACTGTCAACTCCAATGTTAATGCTCCACAAAATACTGAAGTTAAACTGAGGAACGAGACCACAGCTCGAGTGTCCGGATAGCTGAGTGGTTAGAGCACAAGGCTGTCGTACCGGAAGGTTGCGGTTCAAATCTCGCTGGCGGCAGTGGGATTGTATCGTGATTTGACGGCGGATACCAGGCGACTCAGCTGCGAATGAATACCTGAGTCAAATCAGGGTAATAATCTCGGGCGAGGGCAACGCTGACCACATTGCTTCCTACAGTGTACTGTAGTGTATATGGTCTTGAATGAAGTGCTCTAACACACTTCAAGGCTCTGATCCAATATGGATTGTTGCGCCACATATAATATTATTTCCGTCCAAATAATTGAGGGTAACTATAATAAATAGACGATTTTTTGGTTTTTGGCTAAACGTTTCTTGATAGGATTACCGTATAAGCATTTCTTTGCTTCTTTAGTATAAGATATACAGGGTGCGGCAGTATAACTTCCTTTTTTAAAATGCGCGCCACTCAGTTAGTTGATGTCATAGCGGAGCGCTAGTGGTCTCGTTCAAGAGGGGATACTGTAAAGTTTTGTCACGACACGGTTCAGTCGCCATCATGCGTTGGAATAGTGAAGAGCGTGCCTTTGCCGTTGAGGTTTACTTTTCAAGCAGATGTTCGGTTATTGCAACACAGCGTGCACTTCGGAATCGCTTTAATTTAGCCCCGTTGGCTCCCGTCCCAGACCGCAAATCAATTGTTTCATGGTTCACTACATTCAGACAAACTGGAAGTGCGACAAAAGGAAGAACTGGAGTCCCTCGGCCCGTTAGATCACCTGAGAACATTGAAGCAGTGAGAGCGTCAATGTTGCGATCGCCACGGCGTTCTGCGCGCAAACATGCATCTGCCCTTGGACTATCCAATCGTTCTGTGAGAAGAATTCTTCGTGATGATCTTCATTTTCATCCCTATAAGATGACGATAGTGCAGGAACTTTCAGAACGTGACTTCAATTCTCGGATGAACGCGTGTGAGCTTCTTCTTGATGTCGTTCCCAAGGGTGCTATTGTTTTTTTAGCGATGAAGCTCATTTTCATTTGTGTGGGTCGGTTAACAAACAAAACATGCGCTATTGGGCTGACACCAGCCCTCGAGAATTGCATCAAAAGCCTTTGCATAAACCCAAAGTCACAGTGTGGTGTGCAATTTCCTCAGCTAGAATTATTGGTCCCTGGTTTTTTGAGGAAAATGAGGTAACAGTGACAGTGAATTCGGACCGGTATGTAAACATGCTACAGATTTTTTTTTCCACGGCTAGAAAATTTGGATTTGGGGGACACTTGGTTCCAACAAGACGGTGCAACAGCACACACTTCAAGAGCAGCGATGGCTGTTTTGAGGGAACACTTTCCAGAGCGCCTTATCTCAATTAGAGGCGGTTTGGAATGGCCGGCACGCTCCTCCGATCTGTCCCCTTGTGATTTTTTTCTATGGGGTTTTTTGAAATCCCGTGTTTATGTGAACCGTCCAAGAACCCTACAAAATTTGAAGACCAACATCCAAGTATGCTAACAAGAGTCATGACAAACGCCAGAAATCGGTTTACGCAATGTATGGAGAATGGGGGACGTCACCTAAGAGATTTGATCTTCAAAACAATGTAAATAAAAACTTTAGACATGTACCTACATTATAAAAAATAAATAAATATTTTCCGATGCATACAATAGTTTTTATTGAGTTTTGAAAAAAGGAAGTTATCCTGCCGCACCCTGTATATGCTGATACTAAAGGGTAAAAATCTTCTGCTAATTTAAAATTAGAAATTGGCTAATAAAAACACTCCATACTTAACGATGATGAATAAAGAGTAGTTTACATATGTATAACCCATTACATTATAGTTGTTAATTGCTACCTAAATTTTCAAATACTTAAACTGTATATTATTCAGTGAAGGTAAAAATTGTTGTTTATTTAAGTTTGTAAGCCTCAGAAGACAAGTCATGAGATGTTTCGTCGATGCTATGTTCACTTATTGTGATTTATTTAAGACCAAGGAAAAGAAGACAGTCTTCAGCCAGGGTGGTACGACGAAAGCCCACGTGCTCCTCACTCCCTTGAAATAACGAATCAAAGGTAAGTTGAAAGCAACTTTTTAAATTCCAGGTAACATAAAGATATGGTCTTGATGGCAGTGATTAAAGTGAGGAGAACATTGTAGGTTTCATTTTTCATGATTTTGTAATTGACCGCCCATTGCTAAACACTGACCTTGGCTCAGTGTTAGTTCTTGGTGACCAGTAACTAACATCAAATTATATAAGTAACATTGCCGCAAACTTTAGGGACAAAAGAGGTGTTAACATCTGCTTTATAAAGGTGATGTTGAGTACTCGGGTTAACACAACATGCTTTCGTGGTTAGGCAATCTTTCAGACTGAATCAGTTTGGATGCCACTTGCTGGAGCAATCTGGAGAAATCTGATGTTATCATAATCGACCTTATCCTCACTTGCAGGTGGAACAGAAACATACATATATTCACTCATAGATAAGGAATTATTGGAGTTTGGAGAGAGGGCGAGTGGTTGCCCCGCCTGGTAGTGGGTTTGGCTTTGGCAGATCGTTTTGTTAGTAACGCGTCCGCTAGGACGAGAAAGTCAGTGCATTCTGGTTTCGACCGTAGAAAACGCAATATAATGATTTCTTGCCGTCAATATTAACTGAATTTAAACACAGAGAGGTTCTGCCCCGGAGAATCTTCTCTAGTTCGCGACAAAGTGTCCGCTATAATATTTGGTGAACCGTCTATATGAACAAGTTTCTGGAGAATTGTGCAATGTACTCTACCTGCCGAGCTTGCCTAGGAGTTGCTTCATCCGCAAGTTGAATGAGCTGCCTTCCAAAATGTATCCAAAATGCCTGATTCCTTCAAAAATTGCAAGATGTTCTGTATTTTAGGTGCTGCATTTTTGATGCGGGGCATTCAATTTCCGAGAGAAAAACCTAATGGCTTCCAGCTGCTATCCAAAAACTGCTCAAGTAATGCATGTAATTTTGGAGGTTCTAAGAACTTATTGACGCCTCAATCGTAAAAAATGCAAAATTCTGAGGTTCATTTCAAACAGTTGACAGTAATTCGCCAAGTGATTTAATGGCATCGTTTATCATTCACCACACACCTACAGTGTACTGTAGTGTACCGTCATGGTCTTGAATGAAGTGCCCTAACACACTACTAGACTCTGATCCAATTGGATTGTTGCGCCAACGATTATTATTATTATTGTGATCGTCTATCGGCTGGAAAGTGAGAAAGAGTGGCTCCTGGCTGGAAGAAGGGAAGACAATGGTATGGCTGACAGAGTCATCCGGCCTAAATACTTTAGTAGTTTTAACGACCTCAGCGCCGTGCTTACAGCAACTTGCGATGGCGTGAGTTTTGATTTAATCTTAAAGTTTGTTTGCCTGTAACATCAACTTTATTTCTATTAAAAATATAGAATTCCCATAAGTTTAAATTTCCGTTTTTCTTCCTACCAAATCAATAAAATTCAAGTATTTTTTAACACTTCAAGGGTGGTGCAGTCCCCGGGGCGGAACGTGGATTGATGCCCACGATGAAGCATACAACCTTGGAAACGCCTTCTATCTTAACTTCCATATGGTGATCGCTGGGGGTTGTTTTTTAATGAAAAGCTACAGACCGAGAAGAATGAAGGTGAGTCCCTCGCACCTAAAAACCGATCAGATCGCACTGCTCATATGAAACAAAAGGAACCGATAACAAGCTTCAATAATGAAATCCGGGCACAGTTGTTGGCAGCCAACAGAGCCGAGTGGAGAAATTTGAACTTCTGCCGGCAGAACGGCATTTTTGTTGTTCCTTAAGAAGTGGGACATGAAAACACTAGCAAGGCTTTTAACGGGACACCGCCCCTTAAACTATCACATGGAAAAAAAGGCAGTGGTGGTCTGGGCCATATGCAGCCAATGTGAGGAGGAAGAAAAGGCGACCCTGGACTTATTATGTAGCTGCCCGGACTCCTCAGACCTCTGACGAACATACCCTGGTATGGTTTCAACGAAGAGTCTGCGCATTCTCTGTCTCTGGAGAATGTTTCCGAAAGCCTGAGAACACCGTCGGCGAGAAGCCGATGAATTGATGATTTCTAGGAATAGTACAATGGGCCTAACAAAGGTCTGAGTGGGTGGAGTTGCCGCTTCCTCCACTCAACTAAACTAATTAACTATTCGAAGCCCGAATCATCTCTGTTAATAGAGAAGTCCATTTGGGGTTAACTGACCAGAGAAGGTTGGAATATAAAATAAAAGGAAAGCATCTTTTTTATACTTCAATTCACCGAGTTATATCTAGTTGAAAAATGGCCTCACCAGCAAGATATCAAATTGGAATTGCAAACCGGGGTCTTTTATTAGGTTAACCAAATTTTTCACATTTCTTTTTGCGTTTAGGTACCTATTGAAAATGTTTGATTTATTTCTTCTGGCAGAAATGGTGAATCCCTAAGACAGATCAAATGATAGCTCAGTCGTTATAACACTAGGTTGTCGTGCGGTGGGCCACGGTTCAAATCTCACTGGTGGCAGCGTGATTTCTATTGTGACTTAACGTCAAATACTAGTCAACACAGCTGTGAATAAATACCCGAGTCAAATCAGGGTAATATTACGTACGAAGGCAATGCTGATTACATTGCTTCCTACAGGGTATTGTAATTTTGTAGTGTTCTTGAATGAAGTGCTCCAACACATTTCAAGACCCTGATCTCATTAGGTTGTCTCGATAACGGTTATAAATGACTTGAATGTCAGTAAAAAACAAATAACCATGATCGTGGTTCAATAATCAATAATATTATGACCCGGAAAGATGCTATGTTTCCACCCCGGTCGCAATGCAGGCCCCGCCTTGTTGATAATTTTAATGCAAGGACGACGTTAGGTTGTCCGCAAATCTGACCGAACCGCATAACTCCATGTCTGCACAAACAATTTTGGTAGTCTGACTTGGAAGCTGGAAGAACTTGTACTAGTCTTTCATAATAGATACACCGTTATCTCTACTCTGTAAGAAATTCGACGTTGTAGTGCCAAAAGCTGTGATATACGATTCGACAAAAACGACTATAAAATCATTTCCTTTAGTAGTTCACTTACTCAATAAAATGTCCACATTGAAATCTCTAAGTATAATCGCGACGCCAGTCAATACATGGTAAATTTAATCGTTGTCTCACCTTCCTGCATTTTATAGTGTAAACTTCAAGACGTCGATCGCCTATAGTATCATAAGACGGCATCATTTTTGCTGGCAGCAAAGTCCTGCCTTACAAAATCATCGCTTGTCGATATTGGGCGTCTTACATATCAAAGATTCGATAAGACAACGAGAGGACGAGATAATCTTAATCTTACAATTCGAAACGAGGAAAGCGAGCTGAGGACGAATGAAATCTGCATGGATTTGTGAAAATCTGACGCCTGCATACAGTGGATATCTAATCTCTTTGTTGATTTCCGGTCTATATAATCTCTACCCATGTCGGGATTTTAAATTTCTGTGTTCGGAATCAACAATATCTGTAGTCGCTTTTGGTCCTGCTGATCGGCAGGCCAGGGGTGAGCCAGCATGATGATCAACGAAACCTTCAGTAGACAATTTTCTGAACCGTTCCAAAATGGGAAAGAAAGGCAGTCCAGCAGAATGTTCAAATCAAAGTCCAATTCGTTCACAAGCGGGATCGGCTAGTCGTGATCGGTTTCGCGATTTGATGCTATCAAATGCCTGATCTGGATGCGCCCTCGAGGCTTTTCAATCACCATTCAGCGTATCAAGCCGCCGTTATTTCGGCCGTCCTTTTGGTCGTTTACCGTCGACTTTGATGTTCAGACCAATCTTGGCAAGTAAATCCTCGTTAGCGCGAATTACATGACTATCAAAGACGCCTCTCTCGCAATTTTTTCACGATCGGTGCAACCCCATAATGATCGCGAATGTCCTCATTTTGGATGCGATCGAAACGTGTCAGGCCACTAGTCCAACGCAACATCTTCGTCCCCATTACCGCAAGACGCCGTTCATTGTCTTTTATAGTCGATCAACACTCAGGACCATAGAGGGCGACAGGATAACGACATTGCGGTAAATTTTAGGTTTGAGACGTTTGTTGATATGTCGATCACAAAGAACACCAGTTATGGAACGCCACTTCATCCAGGCTGCGTTGTTTCGTGAAGCAATTTCATAATGCAGTTCTCCGTTGGCTGATAGCATTGACCCGAGGTATTTAAATCTAATATATTTATATATTTATATATATTCAATTTATATTTAAATTTCTGGACAGGTCATTGTCGCTGAGAGTGATTGTGCCTGTTTCGTGGGGATCGATCGTCAAAAATTTAGTTTTTTTAGATTCAACCTGAGACCGTGTTGCATGGGGCGATCATAATATTTTTGGACAGGTTGCTCGAGATCACTTTTGCTATTGGGTGCTAGGAAAACATCATCTTCATAAAGCATTGTATAGGGCGCTGGACGTTGGATATCCCGTGTGACGGTGTCCATAACAAAAACAAAGAGGAGTGGTGGGAGGGCGATTTCCTTGATGAGCACCAACAGAGACACGAAACGGTATTGATAAACCGGCACACTTCGAACTTTACTTTTCGGATCGTGGTAGAGCAATTGAACCCAACGCACGAGTTCTTCTGGTACGAAGTGTTGTCGTAAAGCATACCAGATGAATTCGTGTGGTACACAGTCAAACGCTTTCTCTAGATCCAGAAAGGCAATGTAAAGAGGGCGATACTTCTCACGGTGTTTCTCCATGAGTAATCGCGCAGCGTGTATTGCGTCAGTAGTTCCGCAGTTCATGACAAATCCGGCTTGATTCGCGGTTATTTCAACGATTTCGTGAATACGGTTGTCAGGAATGCGTTCAAAAGTCTTCATGGTATAGGAAAGTAACCGGACAGGACGATCCGTCGCACGCATTTTTCTCGGAGACGGTTATAGCGATTGACACCAAATTTAGTAGAAAGGTGGGAATTGTGAACGCTCACGCATGTAGTGAGTTACATCCTTTTACGTCTAGGTCCCCATACATGCAAAAGAGGGTATACATTTTTTTTCATCAAATATAGTCATGTGGGGTATCAAATTAAAGGTCGGTTTTCGAAGCCGGTCTTAGTTTTGCCATTTGTTGGAAAGGTGGGGGTTGATAGTGATCATTTCTTTAACGAACCAATTCTCAGAAACTACCCAACCGAAAAATCTGAAAAAAGATCAGGGGCCTACCACTTTATGGTGCCTAGGTTCTGAAATACCTTCCATACCGATACCTGTTCAAATAAAGTTAATAATACTACATAACTATAATTTTTAGTAATTGACAGGAAAACCCCCCGTAAGTTCACCCTAGAGTCATGACATTTTGCAACACTGTAGGCTATAGCATAGAGCATCTTACTAAATTTGGTGAAAATCACACTATTAACAAAGTTATACTGGGACAAAGCTGTCGTTTCTGGGCAAATTCAAGACTATGAATGTCAATATCACTTGAAAGTGGATATTTTCACATAATATATGCATATATTACGTGCTACATACTAATAGGACAAATGCACACTTAAATCTCTTTTTAAAAGAAATACACAATACTTTTCATACCTGAAGCGTCTAGCTTCCGGTTTCCCGAGTTGTTTCATATTGGAACTGTGAAACTTTCTTGCCAGTCAGATGGTGTTCTACCTTCCTGAATAACCCGACTAAAAAGTTCACTGAGCCACAGTGCTGGGTCCCAACTCTTCGCTTTCTAGAGCTCAGATGCGATGTCATCAGGACCTCTTGCTCTCCCCAATTTCATTCGTTTTATTGCCTCCTCGACTTCAGTTGCGCTCACAGGTGTCCCAAATGTCGGCATTGATTGTGGAAATAGAGGATGAACAGATTCGTCAATTGAAATCTGCTCGAAATATTCTCGCCATCTATCCGTCCCGGCTCGATGGTTGGTCCGCAAAGTATCGTTCTTGTCATTAACGCAACAGAAGTGTTCGATATCCTGTGTGCGTTCACATCGGCTTTTAACAAGTCCATACAGTCAGTCCTAGGGGATTTAATGGGAGTACTTGTCATGAAGACTTAATCCTACGGTCTTCTTAAGACACAGATTGGTTTTGTGACCACAATCAGAGCCGCGCCGAAGCAAGCTACGACGCGACGGTACCAGTCTATGCCAAGTGCATGGTTCAGAATTCATACTGGTGGATGGAAGACCTACCTAAATCTCTACCAAACTAAGGAGTACGGCACCCGTGTTGAAACGCAACACCACGTCGAGGCCCGAAGGTGAACGTAACCACAATCCCCATAGCAAGTCGATACAGATGTCTCTTGCCATTCCGAGTGTCCAGTTATCGTAAAGGTTTTTGTAATGGTCCGCGACGTTGTTCAAATAAAATTACTTCACGGGCCAGTGTAGCTTGTATGTCGCCCTAGTTAGTTCCAAGTGTTGGCCGACTAGTAAAGACAATGAACACCAGTCCGCAGTAACTGAAATGAAGATTAGTGGCATCCGATGTTAGATTATGTCCGAAATGAGAACATCCGCGATTGATGTGGAGTTGCGCCCGTAAGGTTGCAAAGATGAATCTGAATATCCAAACTGATGAAAGCCAACTCTTAACTTAGCCGGATCAAGTCCATGACCGAGTAAATTGGTGAACCTTATCAAGACGCGGCGGGCCAGTTATTGAACAAGCAGAACTCATAAACCATACCGTTTATGTTTTGGAGTGAGTATTAATTTTGTAGTTTAGATTTTTTCTACGCCTACAGATGATTTTCCACACTTTGACTTTTCTTCACCTCAGCTAATTTTCGAATTTTCAGTCTGCAATTACAATTATGTTGAATCGATCGTACCTAAACAACCAATTATATTAGAAAGAGAACCTATTATTTCGCGAACTCACTTTTCTTAGCGAAAAGCCACTGTTCATTTATATTTTCCTTAATTTAAGGAAATACAGTATCCACATTGCTTGATTTGGAAGTAATATTATTATAACAGTTCCAAAACTACCCGTTCGTTTGGCGCCGTAGAAGTGGTTATGCCTATAAAGCTTGAAACAAGTTTTTTACGAATGCAACTTACCGCCAATGTCAATGTTAATGACCCACAAAAGACCGAACTTGAACTTTAAAAGCAAAAATTTCTAACTTTTGCTGGTCGCGTGCATTATTCTAGAGAGGGATTTAGTTTCTCAATTAATTTATCTTTAGATTTAAATTTGATGTGTTATCGAGAAGCTTTTGTAATTACCATCCAAATAGACACAACTAACTGCTCGGTTTCGAGTGTTTACAACTGTTAATACCAAAATCTACTATTTGGGGGTTGTGTTACTATTAACCGAATTGGGAATTCATTACATTCTATGTGCTTTCCCCCCAAATGAAACTTCTGTCGAACAACTGTGTTAGTAATGATGCTATCTAGCGTCTCGGCGGGTGCTACAAATTCAAATTTTCCGTATATATTATCCCAAGAATATGGACTTTGCCCGGAAGACCAAAAAGTCACTATCAGAATTGTGTATCTAATGCTATGTAGTCGCCCAAAATAGTAGCATTCTAGCAGTGTCATGCTATAGATAACAATTTCAATATGTTCGACTTGAGAGGCTTCAGACATCACCTTCAAGGGAGACAGCCATTTGGGATTTCATTAGTATTATCGTCGCTGTTTTCTGTTATCACCAAGTAAACTAATTTAGCGTTATCTCTGACTTACGAGGACACAGTTAGATGCCCATGTCTTCATGGAGTTTACATTTTGCAATATTGGGAGTTATTGAATGAATATTGTGTTTTTGAAATATATTTTCAAAGGTCTTTTGCGGCAATGACCTTACACTTGACCCGAAAATCCACTATCATAATATTTAATACTAAAGCAGACTCATTTGCTTTTAACGTATGATTAGTGAGAAAAACCTAAATTGCCAATATCAACACAAAATGAAGTTAGTGGGACGGCACTCGAGCAAAAAATTTTGCAATTACAAAATATGCTTCACCAAGGGCGATTGAATCGAATTGGAATTGGTTCTATATTTAACTTTCACTTATTTGTGAATGGACCCGCTTCAGTGCACACTATGCGCATTTCTTTAAGTCGTCTTACTTTTGACAATTTCGCACTTTGCACTTCAACACTCTCTTGACCCGTTGCAATTAACTTTATATGAAAATCCACGTGTGATTCCCAGACCGTTTGTTTTCGTTTATCACAAATAGTTGTAAGTATAGAATTCGCAACGTGTAGATTTCCACGTCGAGAGCGCAACGCGTAAACTAACGATTTCGACGAGCGCGGAACTAGTACTATTGAAAGCTCGCAATGCGACTATCAAAGTGACTTAGCCCCCAAAGGGGAGTTGACTTCGGCGGAACCCGGCGAAGAAACGACCTCCAAGGTGAGCGAACCGCTGAATCTTCGTAAAGAACAAGTTGTAAAAATAGCCTCTAAGAAACCACCGATCACTACTATGGTAAATTGTTTATATCTTGTTACACTGTGAGATACTACTGTTAGAGTAGATATCAGCTAAACTACGATATGGCTTGCAAAAGTTGCTGCATAATAATGAATGGATGAATGAGATTTTGAGGGAATAATACTAGTCTCTAACTGGAAGGCAGCCAGTTCGGAAATCATTTTTAGAGTTGATAAGATATTTATAAGATAAATTCGTAATTTTGAAAAATAAATAGATAAAGCAGCGTTTGAAGTAAAACCAGGGCGATGATACGGAATGAACTCGGCTGACGAGAGAGGCATTAAGAAATTACTTAGAGTTGACTATAGACTATAGAAGTTAGTTAGTCATTTTAAGCAATCTATAATATAACATATTAAAGAGCCTCCGACAGTGTTTAATCAAATAACAGTATTATCGAAAATATTTCCTAAGGTGTGGGGTCCCACGTTGGGCGCCGTTTTTAAAAAGCGTGAAGAAGTTAAGTGCAGGGATTGTTAACAACAGGTGTTAGCGCATTATAGAATCGAATCAAAGAATGAAACAAGTTTATACGAGTAGTTATGAATTTTGTCAGTTTTGTTGGAATGGTCTTTTTTGGTTTAGAAACGAATTCAGAGGAAACGAAAAATTCCGTGGTTTGGGTCTAGAGTATAGCAGGGGGTGGAATAAGTTTCAATCGAATTTATGCTGACGATTAAAGGGATGATGGTATCTACGATGCAGCATAAAACCTGGGCAAAGCCTGGTGAACCAACATCTGTTTCTTAACGAAAAACAGCAGGCAAACAATGATGAAGCCGTTTTTTCCGGGCCCAAAAACAGGACAAATTGTACCAAGTATTCCACTAGGAGGGATACCTTCTACGAGGCAGTAGAACGAACCCTCGAAGCCTTCTTCAAGTATAATATCAAAATCATACTTGGAGATTTTAACAGATAAGTGGGGACGGTGTCCGTATACAGGTGATACGTTGGCTTCCACAGCTTATACAAAACTACCAATGAAAACGGACTGTGGACTATCCACCTGGCAGTGTCGCACGAAGTGGTTATTGGAAGTATCTGGTTTGCGTGGGGGATGGGACGACGTTCAACTAAATTAACCACGTGCTAATCGAACGTTGTCACCTCCCAGCCTTGATGAATGTCAGTACATAAAGGGGTCTGATATAGACTCGGACCACTGTTTCGTTGGCATGGTGCTCTCAGCAACAATACCACCTCGAATCGCTTCTGACAATCAGGTGAGAGTAAACATTGAAGCCATCCATGATAAAGCCTTCTGTAATACTTATAAGGGGAAATGGATGCCACAATAACCGCAGCTTACAGAGATTCTGCAGATGAAGCATCTACAAATGATCTTCACAATCACCTGAAGAACGTCATCATGGATACGACCACAAACATACTTGGCCCCAGTTGCAAAAAAAATAGAGGCGACTGGTTCGACGATTAATGTAAGCTAGCAACGGAACGGAAGAACGTCGCATACCGGACAATGATGAATATTCTGAAAGAACGCGGGCACTCTCAGAGACCTATCATGTCGAGTGGAGAAACGACTTCACAGATAGAAACAGGAAGCCTGGGAGAACCTGTGAACTTGTAAAGTGCAGGGAGAAACCGCAACAGGGGCGGAAGGCCTTGATTCTCATCCTGCCGTGACAAAGAAGGAGATCAGATTTCCGACAGAATGAGCATATTAGAACGAAGGAATGAGTACTTTGATGAACTTCTGGACAACCAAAATATCGACGAGAAGATCCCACCAACTGAAGATGGCGGACAAATCGGACAAAGTTGCGGAAAACCCATGGAATTACAAGCGAATTGGTTAAATATGGAAGTAACCAACTATACCAAGTGATTCATAACTTATACTTAAAATGTGGGACAACTAATCGAAGCCTGACTATTGGCAACGAGGCATTATTTATCCCATTCTTAAAAGGCAGATATCATGCAGTTATAGAGGTATCACGTTGCTGAGCACCATCTATAAGACATTCTCTGCTATTTTGCTAGGTCGAATAGCCACATATGCCCAGAATATCATGGGCCCATACCAAAGAGGCTTCACTCCAGGCAAATCAGCAACAATCAAATTTTCTATCTATGGCTAGCGATGAAAATCTGTTGAAATATGCACAACGTTTACATCATCTTTTCATCGACTTCAAGGCGCCGTACGATATGCATCATGATCATACATCCTCTTTGGTCTGACTCTGGAAAAGTGGCCCGCGATGTAGATGTTAATATAAGAGGCACCATTCTCTTCAAGTCAACCCAACTACTGGCCTATACTAACGATGTTCACATTATGGGAAGAACAACCCGAGATGTACAAACTGCCCCCATCTACATCGAGCAGGCGGCGCGAGATCTTGGGCTGAACATTAATGAAGACAAGACGAAGTACCCGGTGTCAACGTCAGCACCAAAGAACAAAGAAGCGACAAGATCAAATCGCACTGGTCAAATAAGAAGGTAGGAGACTACAACAGACAGTTGATAATTTTGCTTACCTAGGGTCGAAAATCACAACCAATAACAAGTACGACGATGAAATTCGCACACGGTTGTTGGCAGCCTCGGAATCTTCCGAAGAATTTTTTGCTCCTTGCATGGGGTGGACGATTTCAAAGTCTCTAAAACGACGTAATTTATGAGCGATACCAAAACCATCTGGTTGTGGGTGGGCGGGTCACTTAATCCATATGGTGAGTATGATACAGCCGGCAAAGTATATAAGGAAAATATCTATAGTAAAAGAAGAAGACAGAGCAAGCCCTGTCTCAGATGGGGCGATGACGTAGGCCAGAACATCAGGTAGCTTTTAGGTATATCGGATTGGTGGCTGTCGGCGTAAAACCTGCGATGTCTGGAGGCAGGTCTAGGTCGGATGTCGGTTGTTGTGCCGTTGATGATGGGAGAAATTCAACTAGACACGGTGTTCGTTTCTGAAGCATAATAAGGTTCACTGTTTAAAGTTGTTACCTTGCCAATATCCATCTCTTTTAGTTGCCTTTTGCAATAAACAGGAATACTTCCAGTGAATTCAAAACCCCCAGCTGATAGGGGAATTACCACCTTGCCGATTTCTTGGTATAATAGCAAATGCCAATAATAATCGCTGGCGCGACAATACAATTAGATTTGTTCCTCGGAAAGTGTTAAAGCGCTTCATTCAAAATCGTAGAGGTATACTACACCTTATGGGAAGTAATGTGATTAGCATCGCGCTATCCCGTGATTATTATCTTGACTTTAGTCAGGTATTCTTTCACAGTTAGCCCGAGTGGTACCCGACATCCAGTCGCGATACTATTCCCTCTGCCGCCACTGAGATTTGGACCGTGACATTCCGCTGCGGAAGCCTAGCGCTCTAAAAACTAAGTCATCTGGACGTCGAGTGAAATTCTCCCACCTCCTCCTTACGATGCATGTACATATGTTACACAGTCATTGAGTCACCTTACAGTGAATTATTGCGCCCCATTTAGGGGATAATTTAAATCATATGATAGCATGAATCATATAAATAATGGTTCAGAGATGCTCGCGCTTCGGGTATAAAGGTCTTGTGTTCATCTTATCTAAGAAATTTCACATTTTTCTATCCGTATATAGCTACAAATCCAACATACTCCTTCATATTTTTCCAAACTACGAGACATACGTACATATTACAGCCGTAGATATTACACTCACCCTAAACAGACAAACTGCCTATTTCCGAATACTGTACACATATATGCACGTATATAAATTGATCGTGCCCATATTTTGGATTTACTTCTTATATCTATCTGAATTTAGCACTACCCGCAAAGTCCATTAGCACGCATATACTATATACCTACATACACACATATCTCGTTTGAATAATTGATATTCATATACAAATGACTAAAAAATCCTTTCCTAATCCTTTTCCACCCAATTCATACGAACTAACTTCGTTGTGGTATTGACAAATTGATATGTGATGATGACGTCATGCAGGTTGTAGAGTGCACGAAATTCACAAAAAATTGTAAAGTTTCACCCCCTATAACTTTGTTGACCGAATTGTGCATCATGTTCTTCGTCACACCTATGCTAAATTTTGTACTTGTGCGATGAACATAAGGGGGGTGCCGGGTAAATTTCTAAAATGTGGAAATATACTGTTATTAACTTTATTTCTGCAGACATCGGTACCGGATATATTTTGAGGCCTAGATTTCATAGAGATGCACCATTGTGATTTTTTTCGGATTTTTCGGTTGGATAGGTTCTGAGAACGAGACCTGCTACACTTTTTGATGGTCATATTTCGAGCCCTCACTTCCCTATGTTTCACCCAATATCAAAGATTGAACCAGTTTCGAAAAGTACTAATTGAGACCTTTCATTTGATACCCCACATGGCCAAATTTTCTGAAAAAAAATGTTGCAGCTTCCTTTCACCTGTATGGGGAGCCCCCCCTTAAACTTAACACAAAATGGCGCCAATTGCTGCATGTAAAGGGAACGGCAGCTCACATACTCTTACCAATTTTCGTGACAATCGGTCCAGCCATTTCCGAATAAATCGGGTGTGACAGACAGACAGACAGACAGACGGACAGACAGACATCGAATCGATTCTAATACGGTTTTGTTTCACACAAAACCTTAAAAATGATGCGATCCGAACGAGGAACTTACTGTGTAGATTTATCTGACCTAGTATAAGAAGATAAAGAAAGTAAACCTTTCGTCTAGTAGGACTATAATTTTTGTCAAGCAACTTCAGTATAGGCTGATCCGGAATATAGCTCCCTTGAAGGTAAACCATTTCCTGGGACCAAGCCTCTCGTCTACCAAGACCGTTAATGGGTGTTGAAGGAAGCAGTCTATACGAGGTGACTCTAGTATTAACAAAACATTACGGCGACGGAGGAGTTGAAAAATATAGCAGAGATCAGCTCACAAAAGGGGCATATACTTAAACCCGAACCCAAGAGATAAGAAATTCCGGCCAAGAAGTCCGTCCTTAGCTATGCAAGTGCCTTGAGAGAATCCGGCTAGACATACCTACCGAAATCATTTCCGGCGTAAATACTAACTCGTGAGGACCAGGAAATCATTGGAGACCTTGGTGTCATGCAGATCTGCAAGTGATGCAGCGCAAAGCTCATGTTCACCGACATACGCATACGAGGAGGAGAGGGTAGGCCAAGACCTGGGACCCAATCGGACAGCGAGATTCATGGAAGTGCCACATCAGTTGAGCAGGAAGATACTCCAGGGTTGGAGAAGAGCCCTAACCATTAATTGAAAAAATGGTCAGCACTAATATATTACAGGAAAACTTCCACCATACAAAAGCTGCATCTGCAGTAATTGCAAGGGATTTTTGCACAGACAACATTTAAATAGTGCTGGCTCAAGAACCCTGAGCGTGTCGGAGGCAGATTGGTGAGCTACAAAGAAGAAATATGCAGATAATTTGGAATTCCTCTTGTGAAAAACCAAGAGCTTGTATAATTCTCCAACGCAATTTAAAATATATAAGTTTTTCAGAGTTCCTGACTGGAGTCCCCACGGCAGTCCAACTTTCATTGGAAGCTGGGGGTAGAGCTTGGGAGGCAGTTGTGGCATCGTGCACCCTAGCAGATGACATCCGGTTCCCATTGCAATTCGCCATTAGACTGGCAAACGTCTGCGAGAGGAAGGGGCTTTCACTTCTTTTTGGCCGCTTCAACGCATCATGATGAGATCAGGAGAAAAGAGACTAATCAAAGAGCTCCTTATTGAATGTATCCTTATCAATTGGCTAGGAAGGTATGATATAGGTAAAACGCAAACATTCGCGACCAGCATCAGCCAAGAGACATAAATCTACGGAATACTGTTATGAAAGGGCTTGTTAAGAAAGAGATGGTGTCGGGTGAGCCTGCTTTATATGTGGGCAGTCATAAGAGAGTCGCCTCATCAAGGGGTGTACCTTGTTGAAACAGGAACAATTTGAGACCGTTAAGCCCAGCGGCTTTATTCCGTTTGAGTGCATGGATTGCCGAAATGATTTCTCTTCTCGGTCGGTATCCGCATGCTATGGTGACTAGCCACTTCATCCATAAGAGGAGCAAGCTCACCGGTTGTGATGCAGTTAAAAAGTGTGGTGAAGTGTTTTTCGACCTCTTCAATTTCTCAGTAGCTTGGATGTGAAGTAGAACGTTAATGTCCTTCATAACACTATCGAAAGCTTTGGGATCACCTGCTAGCTTTTTCGTGATGCGGTATATACTTCTGAAATCATTGCGTTCTGCGATATTTTCCGCTTCCTTGAATAGCGAATAGCAAATTCTCTCTATTCACGTATGGATTTTTACGGATTTCGCTAGGTATCGTAGTTCGAGCGCGTCCCGCCTGCCATCACTCGCAGTGGTCAATAGAGCCTTCAACCCCTTCCGTTCATCGATTCGTCAGCCAGATCTTATGCCTATCGAACGACTGATCATACAAGTGATCGGTGTTGACCTTGGGGGCCGTAGCTCTTCAACCCTGCTAGAAGTGACGGACGCAAAACGCAAGCGAAGGTAAGATGGTGATCTCTTTCTAGATCGATGTCAGTGCCTTTCTTGTTACGCACATCCAGAAGGCAACTTCAAAATCTACTACTGATCGCGAAGCGGTCGATCTGATTGCCTGTACGGTGTCAGTCAGTTGAAATCCAACTGATCTTATGGCAGGCTCTGTGCTCGAACAATGTCCCATCAATAACAAGCCGGCAGAAGTTTCAGAAATCCACGAACCTGGCTCCATTATCGTTACAGTCGCCAAAACGGTGTGTCCCCATCACATATCAAGGTGCTGTCAGAGGCATTTGGATCATCCATTGCGATCTGCGTATTACATTTAGGTTGTAGCCGTGAGGTCGACCCCTATCCGAAGCGTTGTTGACGTTTCGGTAGTAAGGTTTTAAAATTTGCAGCTTGCTAGCCCACTATCCCTTTGAGTCTCCAACGAGAAGAAGGGAAAACTTTGGGTATATTGTTGAGCCCCAATTCAGAGGGCGCGAAAAAAAACTAAATGAAGAGCAATTTTAGCTAATAATACCCATTTAGTTAATACGACATTATTTTACACATTATAGCTAACACTATTATTTATTATTATATTATGTAAATAATTAAAATTACAACTCCTATACATAAGATCCATAAATCTTTTTTCGTAATCTCCTTCTCTTTATCACGGCTGACGGAAGACTCGCCATTTTTTTCTTGTCATTCCGCCGCGTAAATAGCACTCTTCCACCGCCTGCTCTCGACTCCTGTGGCGAGTTCTAAAAATGTGTGGAGAGCGTCATCTGACTGCTCACATTCGCAACATTCGAAATAAATTTCGAATGCCGCGAATCCTGCCGCGCCACACAACTGACATCTTATGAAAATATCGAAGATAATTTATTCTAAACTGAAAATCAGCACGGTTTTCCTTAAGAATCATTTTAGAGATTTGTGGAAACAAAAATGTGATAGAACTCATTCTTTGAAAATACTGAATGATTCCAAACGAAAATCATGATTATGTTCCTATGTGATGCAATGCTTTAGAGCCTCAGGGACAACTCCAAATACAAATTTCGATAGTTTCCCTTTTTCGGCTCAATCTCCGAAATATTCTACAAGACCTCTGAAAAGGGGCCTAGGCCATACATTCTGGCCGCTTTTTGCAAGGAAGTGTTCCATGCAATACAAGAGCTTATTCATCCAGGCATTTGGACAACGAAAAGGCTTGTCACTAGTAGATATTACTGGCCATCAATGAATGAGGATGTTAACTCCTGGGCCAGACAGTGCATCGCGCGCCAGAAGTGTAAAGTCACCAAGCCCGTACAGAAAGAAGTAGGTTCATTTCCCCGGTCTACAAAGCGTTTTCACACGATCCACATTGACATTGTTGGCCACTTGCGAGATTTGCACGGCTTCAATTATTGCCTCACAATCATCGACAGGTTCACGCGGTGGCCTGAAGCAATACCTCTGGCCGACATTTCCGCATAATCGTGCGCCGAGCCTCTTTGTCGTGAGTGAATCCCACGGTTTGGAGTTCCAGCCGAAGTCATTACTGAAGGGAATGCAGTTCGAGTCTACCTTGTTCTTGGAGTTGGACAAACACCTGGACTCACCGGACGACTGCGTACCACTCGCAATCCAATGGGATGCTGGTACGCTGGCATAGGACACTGATGGCAGCTATAATGGCACACGATACCTCCTCGTAGTTTCAAGATCGGCCTTTCGTTTTACTTGGCTTCCGTACAGTTTGCCGCCTCTTTGGCCGAGTTGTTATACGGGGAGAATTTGAGAGTCCCCAGCGATCCTGTATTCGATACCAGGTCGGCCTGGAGTCAGGTTTATCGCTAAAGCGCGGTATCACCTGGGAGTGGGGTTGTGTGGAGGCACAGGCTAATTAACATGGATTCGTCCGGGCTCCGTACGGGAACGATGCAATTCACCACGAACTGATACTCACTCACCTGAGTGGCTCGCCTACCTGTAGGTAGCGGGGTGAGAGTCACGAGGCTGGCAGAGCAATAAGAAAGCTAAGTCAATTTTTTCTCTAATTAGATATTTATATAATCACATTTATATAATCAAAGTGACATTGTTTTATAATTATGTGTTATGAATAATAAATAATTTCAATTACTGGATAAATGGTGCCAAGAATTATTTTTGAACCACACAGTGTCTAGCTCCGAAATACCCTCTGTTACGATCTGTACTTAAATAAAGTTAAGTTCATCCTGCAGTAATATAGATTTTAATATGAACCAGCATTCTGGAAAGTTTGGTGGAATTCCTACTATTATTAATAAAGTTATAGTAGATCAAATTTGCCTCTTTCACGTCAAATTACTATATATTATATATTACTATATATAAATGGAACCATCGTATACCCAAAAATTCTTACATAGAAAATCAAGAAAACTTTTCATAATCGAGGCGCCGAGTCTCTGGGTTCCGACTTGTCTTTCTATAGTAGAGAATAGTTGATTTATAGAAATTTTTGTTCTATTTTAATTTTTTCTTAAAATAATTTTAATTTTAAATTTTTACTCCTTAAGAGCCATAATATATTCAATAGTTATAGTAAATATGATATATAAAAAAAGTAAACATTTTTGGAATTATAACAGCTGCAGAGAGTGGGAGATATTTTTTTCTGATTTCGTCTGATAAAGAATTGGCTTTTTCAATTCAATCTGAATTATTTGTAGGTAGGTTTTGATGTGTAGCTGTGACTGTTATGACCTGATAATAATATATTTCAACGTGATGTAATCGTCTAGTGTAACAGGTTGTCTATAGTGAGCTTTTCCGAGTGCACAGACGTTACCAACATGTGTAGTTTGCGACCATAAAATTTAGAAAGTTTACATAGGTTTGAGGGGTTTGAGTCATTTTTCTCCTCTTACTTGTTTATATTAGAAAGAGCATCGTTTAAAATCAGTCGTAGTACAAAGCGTAAATACTAAGTTTTTATTCGAATGGCTTTGTCCATATATTGGGAACGGTAATTCAACGATATTTATAGGTTCGAAAATTCACTTTTCTCTTAGGTATTTACACATTGCTCTCTTTATCCAAAAGCTGCGATGTAGCATTTCATTTTGAAGCCGCTTACTTGGTTTACACTATTGGAAGCAATAGCACCAATGTAAGCTTAATTCCAAGCATTCAAGCGAGTCTAAATTTATAAGTATGAACATGGCATGTATGTATATTTGTGAAAAAAGGCAGAGCGTCAGCATTCGTTTCAACCTTCAACTCAATTGGGAGCCAATTTCATCAATTTAGAATTTAATTGCGTTCATGTGCTGTTGAGGTTTATTCCGCTAATAGTTTGTTGTTTAGATGGAATACCATAAGTGCATTATCCGAATGCTTCATCACAAATTAACCAAAGAATTTTAAAGGAATGCAACAGTCATTGTTTTTATTAACTGTTGTAGGGGATCTTTGATACTTCAAATTTGACCCTTGGAATGCATTTGCTGTTCTTGTTTTATGCGCAAAAACAATGTATGCAACATGGTTCTACTGGTTGCATTGTTGACGGAGCTGTGTGTAGGATTTAGTGATGATGTCGGCCTGTGAAGCGGTCTGTAATGTCTTGGGAACTCGATTCAGGTTGTTTCATGATTACTGATACAGTCGAACCTTGATATTTAGAAATCGTGGATAAATCAAACTCGCCCTTGTGGATAATTCGAATCTTTTTTGGATAATTTGAATCCTTTTTGGATAATTCGAAGTATTTTAGAAAATATTTCAATTTTGAACTTGATGTTTAGATTTCGTATGAAAAGGGCGTGGAAATAAAGATAAAAAGAGAGAGTTAGAGGTTCCACAAATCCTGACGTTGGTGAATGTGTCCTTAAATGATTTAAACAATCGAGAGATAAAAATGTTAGTGGGTCCTTAGTTGAAGCAAAAGCAGAAGAATTTGCTCCGAAATGGGGTAAGAGTGATTTCGAAGCTAGTACGGATTGGGTTGAAGGTTCTGAGAGCAGAAACATTCCATTTAAAAGTGTGGGGAGATTGGCAGCGTGAACTAACGAGAAGTATGCAATTGGAAAATGAAATTGCCGAAATTGATAAAGGACATTTTAAATGTGGATGAAAGTGGGTTATTCTACAAATGTACACCCGACAAAACTATGGCATTTAGTGGGAAATTTACTTTCTGACAGAAAGGGCATATAAGAGCGATGGGTTGAGTATTTTGATGAACCCGAATTTTGGGGAGTTGGAGGGCCTGAAAACTGAAGATGACGGAAAAATGCTGCCACCACCAAGTATGGAAAAAAGCAGTCCGTGCAATTCATCGGCTTAAAAATCATAAGTCGTTACGAGGTTAAATATGAACGGGATCAACAACACTAAGCGATTCGTCAACTGATGCTAAGGGGTGAAACAGCGAATCAATGTCTGATGTTTGACAAAGAGGCATTATCTGATCCATACTTGAAAAGACGGATATCACGCAGAGAGGTATAGAGGTATCATGTTGCTGAGAACTATACGCCCAGAACATCATCGGCCAGTACCAAAGAGGCTTCACTCTAGGCAAATCAACAACAGATCAGATTTCCTCTCTCCAGCAGCGATGGAAAAATTGTTGGTAGTGGCCATCACTTGCAACATTTTTCCATCAAGTTTAAGGCTGCCTATGATAGCATAGCCAGCGTAAAACTGTACACGATCACGGGAAAATTCAGTATCCCGACGAAATTATTTGTTTAGACTAGGCTCTGAGCAATATGCGAGGCCGGATAAAAGCAGCAGGATCACTCTCAAGACCATTCGACATCAACACGACATGTACCCTTTGTTATCTGGCCCTGGAAAAAGTGATTCGTAATGTTGAGATAAATGAGAGAGGCACCATCTTCTCTACGTCGACCCAATTACTGGCCTATACTGACGACATCGACAGCATGGGAAGAACAAGATGTGCAAACTGATCGAGTAGGCGGCGCGATATCTTGGGCTACATATCAATGAAAGCGAGACGAAATATATGGTGCATCGTCAGCTATGATAACTAAGCAAAATATAACATTAAATGGCACTGGTCAAATATGAACATTAAAACTAGGAAACTACAGCTTGGAGACCGTTGATAATTTCTTCTATCTAGGATCGCAAATCACAACCGATAATATCTACGATGATGAAATCCGTACATGGTTTTTGGGCAGCCAAAACACATCACCATGAATTTTTGGGCCTCTATAAGAGGATGAACAATTCCGTAGTCTATATAAAGATCTGTGGTCAAAGGGAAGTGAATTGGTACCCACGATGAAGCATAAAAATGGGAAACGCCTGCTGAACCAACACCAACAGCTCTACTACCAAACCCGATCTCCACCTCCACGTGGTGATCGCTGGGAGCTCTTTCCTAACGAAAAGCTACAGACGGAGAAGAATGAAGGCGAGTCTCCCACGCCTAGAAACGAGGAAAATTGTACGAACTGGTCCTCCATATTGGGGGTTGGGTAAGGCTGACAACCCAATAGGAAAAACAATTTGTTGCGAAGCCACAAAAGGAGCTTCGGAATGGACCAACAGCACTACGACGATCTCGGGAATGCAAACGGAATAACTATTTGCGCATTTTTCCATGTAAAGCTCGCTCCCTGTACAGAGGAGGAGCTTCAAAGCAGCTAGCTGTTACCCTTTTGTAAGAGACTTCACTCCAGGCAAATCAGCAACAGATTAGATTTTCCCTCTGCGGCAAGCGATGGAAAAACTGTGGGAAAATATACTTAAAGGAGCAAACCGCTTTAGAGGGCTTTTCTTTACATGCTTTTTGAGATTTTCTTTACTGGGAAGAATTATTCGGAATTCAACCAAATTTGATCATTATTAAAATCGGTTTACTGTATGCGGGGAGTTCGGGGGTCGAAAGTGGCCATTTCTTCAACGGACCCATTCGCAGAAACTACGCAACCCAAAAATTTGACAAAAATCAAGAGGTTACCGCTATATGATGCCTAGGCTCTGAAATACCCTACATACCGATGTCTGTTCAAATAAAGTTAATATTATATTACTATAATTTTTAGTAATTGACTTGACCCCCCTTAAGTTCATCCTAGAATCACGAAATCCAATGTATCATGTATCAAGAACTTTAAATGTCAGTATCACGCGAAAATGGATATTGTCACATTGTGTATACATATATTACGTGCTAGGTACTAATGAGACAAATGTCCACTTAAATGTTTTTATAAAAGAAATACGCAAACCCTCTCATACCTGAAGCGTTCAGCTCCCGATTTCCCAGCTTGTTACGTTCATAATGGATATGCATTCAGTAATTTAAGTTATTCACTGAAGATAATAACATTTTATATATGATGCCTCAAAATGCGGCTAATAATAACAGGATATCGGCGAAACTTTTGCAAAGTTTACACTTGTAAGGTACATATACTTGAGAAGGGTTCTCAGTAAATATAAAATATATAATTAATATAATTATTGTTAATTTTATTTGAGTCGAGGTATTTTACGACGATTTAACGACAAACTACTATTTTAATAAGATTTAATATGGATTATATAGTACTTCCTACAATTTCACCTTTATAGTTATATTTCTATTGGATAGAGTGGAACAGTTTTTCATCGAGTTAAGAATAAACATTTATGAGACACAAGGAATTCTATCATTTAACAATAGCACAAATAACAACTCCACATTAGTTGTTTTAGGAGCGTTTGCTCTATAACTTCTGATATTTCAACCTATTTTTAGATTTTTTTCGGCAATAAAAAATGCAATCTTTCCATTGCGTCAAACACGAAGAAGAATAAGGATAGGAGAATACAACTTTGATACCGTTGACAATTTCTCCTATCTAGAGTCGAAAATCACAACCGATAACAGTTACGATGATGAAATCCGCGCACGGTTGTTGTCAGCCAACAGAGCCTATTTCAGCTTACAAAGACTGTTCCGCTCGAAACGTCTCACCATAGGGTCAAAGCTCTTACTGTACAAGACTATGATCTTGCCAGTCCTCATGTATTCCTCGGAAACTTGGGTTGTTAGCAAGAAAAATTGTTTTCTTATTCTGTATATTGGCCTCCATCGTACGAATCAAAAAAAAATTCACACTTTTTTCATTGAAAAGTCGGAATAAAAATAAGAAATAATTAATTAAATAATAATGACCGCCATATTACACACAACAAGCCTGATGTGTTGTTAGTTGACAAGACGGGTCACTCCGCGTATATTACGGAAATACGTGGAGAAGAAGGTGAACTATGAGCCATTGGCTCGAGAAATCAAAGAAATTGACATCTCAAGCGGGTGGTTGTAGGTCCCATAATATTGTCAGCTACAGATATTGTGCCTAAGCCCCTCACAGCTTTCCTTGATGTCCTGCGACTTTCGCACAGTCTGGTTCAAACCATACAGAAGTACACCATTCTGCATACGTGCTCGATGTTGCGGGGCGTTCTCGACGGATTCTTCCATTAACCTACCATCGGCCACCACCACCAGTTAAGTAGATAGGATCGTCCGAGCCTGAATGCTGGGTACTTAGTGCTAATATTAGGTAAAATCCGGCATCTGCCGAGATTGTAACACCTCGAAAATAATAAACATAATCGAACCAGAGCTAATAATGTGTACAAATTTCAGCGCAATTGGTTCAACAGAATTTTAGTTATCCTTCACAGTTGAAGAACGAGGTTTTCGTTTTATGGGCACGTCAATATGGTGCGTGCTCTTCTATTTGCTGTAACTTGGTAAACATTTTGAAATTTGATTTAATATTTCTATAGTGTCCCAATATATTTTTCTTTCAAAGTATATATAAAAGATAAAATCGATTTCTATAAACGATTACAGAAAGAAGAGAAAACTCTAGAACGTTCGATCATAAAATAAATTTTTTTTGAGTAAATTTATATTATCTGCGAAATTTCACATAGAAAAGAATAGTTTTCGCCAATAAATTTCGCAATGAGTGACAATAATAAGGTATTCTCGATTTTTTTTTATTTGTCTAGCATAAAATTAGGACTAGATATTGCGCAGAGCATCTCAAATTCGCCAGGCTTCAGGAGGATTGCTGCAGTGGCGCAACCTTTACATATATTTTTGCTAAAATTGACTGCAATATACTTAAATATGCGCGTAATAATCGTTCTAATTTGTATTCCTCTACGGCATTTGCTTCCACTCGAAACAATTGCCAAAAAATCGCTTTTTTAGGCCTTCATAGTGATGTTACCCCTTAAATTCATTTTAGTACGACAGAATTTATTATAAGTGTAAATTATAATATCAAACATAATACTGGAAAACTTGAATGAAATTCTGGTATTATTGGCAAAGTTATAATAATTTTCTATTTTGTGTGAATGCATTGTATCCTTAGATATTACTCATAAAATACATTCTATATGTATGTATATATGTATCAGTGCCACAATAAAGTGAATCTAAGATACTAAGGGCCATTACGGAGTCGCTTAGGCATGCATACGAAGTTTTTAGCGGGGCCGATGCTCAATTGAGATGCAAGCACATTTATATATATATATATAATTAAAAAAGCCCACGAACCCCGATGGGCTGAAGGCAACATTCAAAGGCTCGCATCACTACGATGATGCGTTTTAACGCAAAGTGTGTGCGACCATGCGAAAATGTATTACTACACTTCAGCCAATGAGGCGGAGGTTCTATACTACAGAGACGTGGATCTTATATCGAAGACAGTGCGGATCACGACTGAAACCCATTAGGTCAGATTGTTACCGAACAGTACTCTTCGGACTATAGCACAGGTTGCAAGGATAACCGCTTTTTGCATCTCCATGTATAGTCCAGCCCTAAGATCGAGCGTTTTCAGCGCTTTATGTAAGTTCTGCGGGACTAATCCCGTCGCTGAAATTATTACTGGGACTACTTGGATCTTTTGTAGTCTCCAAGTCTGCTTCATATCGTCTGCCAAGGGGCCGTAGTTCCGGATTTTTTCGTGCTGTTTTTCAACAGTGTTCCGGTCCAACGGTACGGCTACATCGATTATAAAGCACGCTCGTTCTTCCTTCAGAGCAGAACTAGATCGGGTCAGTTATGATTAACACTATGGTCGGTGGCAATAGTGTGATCCCACAGTAGTTTGACCCGATCATTTTCCAAGATTCTCTGCGGAGTATACTTATAGTAAGGATGGTAGGTTGCCACTAAGTTATACTTCAACGGAAGGTTTTGAGGGAGAATCTTGCAGACGGAGTTATGACGATTGGTGTACTCGGTACTGCTCAACATCCTGCACGCAGATGTTATGTGCTGGATGGTCTCCTCTTCACAGTTGCATAACCTACAAGTGGAGTTGGTGATTGAGGAGTCGTGAAGAATGTACCGTTTATAATTTTTTGTTGGGAGCGAAGCATCCTGAATTGAAGTTAGGAGTGCTTCGGTCTCATAGAAAAGTACACCATTTGTCAACCATTTGTTGGAGGCTTCGATGTCAATGCCTGACAACAACAAATTTTTTATATGACCTCCGTGAATGGGTTTCTCTTTCCACATGTCGATCTTCTGTTGGACTGAAGTAACATTCGACATGGGATCCCATTCTCTGCTTCTCAAGTTCAAAGGAGATAATTTATTATCTGCCATGACGGTAGCCTGATGTATTTGGCTAGAGGATTGTTTCTCATAGAAAACTCACGAAGAGAATGCACTTGATTGTAGTGCAACGTTTTTAAATCAAGTACCCCCCTTCCTCCCTGATGACGTGGGATAGTGATCCTCAATTTTTCGGCAGCTCTATTATGCATGTTGTTGTTTGCAAGAACTACCCTTACCCGTCTATTGACAGATTCTAAATCAGTATTACTCCATTGTATCACACCGAAAGTGTATAGAAGGACGGGAATGGCGAAGGTGTTGATTGCCATGATTTTATTTTTCCCGTACAGCTCAGTTTTAAGGACAAGATCCAGACGCCGTTAAAATTCCCCTAGCAACTTAGATTTGATTATTGCCACAGCAGGTGTTGTTGCTTGCAATATGCCGAGGTATTTGTAGACGTCGTCCGAATCCATGCCCTCAATTCGGATGTTATTTTGGCTGTATCCTTCGTTGTCGGTGTGTTTTCCCCGAACAATTGTTTTTATGCGACATTTCTCCAAACCCAACTGCATGCCGATATCCCTGCTGAACTGGATGGTGATGTCTAGCAAGGAGCGAAGTTCGTTCTCGTCTTTGGCATACAATTTGATTTCGTCAAAGTACATTAAATGGCTTAATGTACATTTCGACAATATGCCATGCTTGACTTGGAACCCGTATTTGCTTTCATGCAAAAGATGGGATAGCGGATTCAAAGCCAAACAAAACCACAGTGGACTTAGAGAGTCGCCTTGGAAAATGCCACGCCTGATTGGTATCTCTCCTGATGTTTGTGAGGATACCGATAGCTTCGTGCTCCAATTCTTCATTACTGTTCTCAGAAGAAGAACGACATTCGCGTTGATTTTATACAAACGTAACACTTGTAGTAACCACGAATGTGATATGGAGTCAAAGGCTGATTTATAATCGATGTAGGCTGTCGAGATATTTCGTTTTTGGTGGGGAGCCTGCTTTACAGCTACCGTATCGATTATAAGCTGTCCTTTGCAGCCTCGGGAGCCTTTTGCGCATCCTTTTTGCTCCTCAGCTATCAATTTATGAACATCAAGATGTTTTGAGATGTCCGCGCACCGAACTGAAGTGAAGACTTTGTAGATGGTAGGAAGACAAGTAATTGGTCGACATTTTGAAGGGCAAGAGGCACCCTGTTCCTTGGGGATGAGGAAAGTTATCCCCGTGGTGAAAAATGGTGGAACTAAATCAGGAACGGCAATCATCTGATTAAATTGATTTGCCAATATCCTCTGAGTACTCTTGAACCGCTTCAGCCAGAAGTTGTGAATCTTGTCAACTCCTGACGCCTTCCAGTTACCTGCCTTGTCAAGGGCTGCTTCAACGTCGACTTCAGTTACGTCAGGCATGGTCATTTCGGGGAGGGCCTCGCATGAACGCATAAGGTGTGGGAGTCACGCTGCTTCTAAATTGCAACGGCTAGATTCGCTCCAAACACTTCTCCGGAAATCTTCTGCCTGATCCAGATCGAGGATACTTTCCCTGTCTGAGTTGGTGAGATTTTTGTAGAATCCCCGCTGGTTCTGGAAGAACAAGGTGTTGTTTGTCCTTCGTTGAAAGCTTTTTTGATACTTACGGATGCGATTGGAGCATACCGCAAGTTTCTGCCTCAGCACCTCGAGGATTTCTTCGGTTGGCATATCATTGGACAGATGGTAGTTTCCAATGATGTTTGCAACGCATCTGTGCACTCTTGGTAATGGATTTCCAAGGAGTGCTTGCGCCACACGACCAATCTCCTTTCTCAACTTTTCGACTCTTTTGTTGAGTCGAAACACCCAGAACGGTAAAGTCCTTCTGCGCATACCTCTGTTATTCGCTCTAAGATGTTGGTTATGGAGACGAATAACCGTGGCAGCTGCTACGTAGATCAGGCTGTGAACCTCTGTAGCAGTAATCTCGCTAGCCAAACGATCAGCCAAAATTCTGTCAACGGCAGCAATGATGTTAGTAGTTGCCGAAGTAAATTTCAGTTTTGGGATCTTTGGCCTAGCGTCTGGGAGAATCTCAGCATACTCTGTGAATGCGACCTGGGATGCGGTCAAAGCCTCATTATAAATTGGGTCGACATCCCCAGTTACTAAGCTTCTCATGACTACTGGATTCATGGAGTGCCTTACAGGTGCAGTGCTTGTGTTACTCCTTTGATTACTCCGGTAACTTGATGACTCCAGCCCGAGCTCAAGTGAAACCTCTTGGAAGATTTGTTGCCTAGTTGGTAAGGCTACTCGGTTGTTATTCACTATCACCCTATATTGATTGACAACGTTCTGCTCCGGAACATGACCGGGAAGCGAGTTATTAACGCGTCATGGAGTCGATGTCTGCACCCTGATGGATTCCGTTTCAAATCCGTGACACGGTAATAGGCGCGGACGATAAATTCGTTAAGTTGGTTCGTCCAAACCATACGACGCCTAGGTCTCCCGTCCTTGGTGGTTGACGGCATAACCGCCAAAACATTCAAGGGCGAAGAGCCGCTCTGGTATTGTTGAACGACCCTTAACCGTGTTGGGTACTATCTTCGTGTCCCTGGGGTCCCATTAAAAGAATTTGAAATATTTTTTCCAATTCTGTTCCCACGAGTGTTGGGGAGGCAGTCAACCCTGCAACAGAGCCCCAATGTTGCAATGTCCCATGGTTACCTCCAAAGGTAGGAAAGGTATTTGGAGGGGAGCCGCTGAAATACAGTGTAACGTCACTGCAATTCATCCGATAGGCGCGTCGATCCCTTCACCCCGGATTACGGATTTGTTAAGGAGGTTTATTCCCCCTGAACGGGAAGAATCGGTAAAGGAGGGCGAACACAAAGGGAAACGTTCTGCTTGTCCGCGGCTACTTATTTACAAGATTAACTTGCGATATTCGTAGCTGACCCGGTGGGTCATGTCATTATCCGCAACCCATGACACGCACCTGGTCGCATGCAGCTCTGCGTTTGCAACTCAGGTGAGGATAAACCTGGTACGCCAGGCATATATATATATATATGGTCTACACAGCAAACCGGAATGCCCAATTTAGATTCATGCATATACATATTTGTTTGCTGCATGATCATAATATGTATTTCTCTCTTCAATATTTATTTCCGAATTTGGAAACACTTAAAGAGTTATTTTTAAGTTTTAATTATGTACCAATAAAGAAACGTATATCTAAAGTTCAAAATATAAGAAAAACCAAAACGTATAGCTTCCGGTTTCGCGACTTGTTTATTTCCTTATCTGATGCTTGACATCCGTAAGAGTAGCGGATTATTTTTTTAATGCTTAAGAATTTTCCCTACATATATGTTTTTCAAATAATAATTAAAAAGTCTACATTTCCTTCTGCGCGGCACAATTCCTTAGTTTTTTTTTCAGGATTTTTGCTTTTTATTCTCAATGATTTACATATAGAATGAAATTAAACAATTCAAATTTAAACCGATTTTAAATAATTTCTGTATACTTTGTTCCTGCTTCACCGCGTGCGAAAGGACTTTCGCTATTTGTTTGGAGAAAATAGGTTCCAGTTATACTGAAAATTAAAAAAAAAACCATTTAGTTAACACGGTATGATCATGTGAATTTCAGTCTTACTTAGTTGGACAATCGTTTCCCATAACTACACCCTCTTCTCTTCCAACATCTCCTTCTTTGAATGCACTCCAGTGCTTGGCCCTAACTGCATTGAACTGTTGAGTACCCTTTCGGGCGACGCTTTCAGCCCAAAATCTCCATGATCGCCAATGGCTGCAAAGGTCTAGAACAAAAATTATTTTTAAGGATCTTAACTTGTATTATCATAAAATATTCGTTTCACTTTTCCCGTTACTATTAAATTTGTCTAAAGCTGCCACATAGAAAATCGAGATAAAACAGTTAGTATGGATGTTCTTTTGAGATATTTTGAAATATTATTTTTAATTAAAATTCAAGGAAAAAAGGAAGGAATGTTTTAGTTTCTACACTTACTTTTCATTTACTTGAACATAATAAGGAAACTTAGTATAGGTAAGGGTGAAACAGAATGCATGACCAGTAGGAAAACTATTGGAGAACACATTCATGGTGTAGATTTTCATATACAATGAAGATACTTTTTGAAAACAAACGGTAATTAAGTTGACGCTTTTCCGTACAAATGTTGTTATTGTTAAGCTGCAGGCTACAATCAGCTCTTGTGGTAGATATCAACGAATTATTGGATAAAAAGTGGAAGTAGAAGAAAACATTTTGAGAGACAACAGAATTACTGTGGTCTATTCTGTCTGTGCTCTTTGCTCCCATAGAGGTAATATCATAGTTAAAATACTGGTAACATGTAGAGAGTGCGTTAGGTGAGTTATGCACTTAGATAAAGAAATTCTATAGTTAAAAAAACAGTGATATCCTTTCTCAAACATCTTGGCTATGCAGATGGCATCTCCTTGTACTTTGGTCTAAAATATGTTAATTTGAAATATAGACTCCTCCTAGCGTACGGGCCTAAAAGCAACGGAAGTGACAGTGAATAGGTCGCGAATTAAGAAGAAGTGACAATTGTTTCGCTGGCTCTGTTATGCAACGTAATCTATTTCGTAGAATAATCGACGTGTGGATCATGTTACAATTATTTGAGATGGAGCAGTGAGGGGAAAGTCCAGCTACACGGCGAATCGTGCGAAAACTGGATCCTAGGATGACTTGTAATGAGGCACCGCTAGCTTTACCAGTAATTTGAAGGCACCATTTATACGAGTGAAAATTTCGGTATCTAACTCATATTCCAGTAAGATATTATTGTTTCACGTTATTTGGGTTTGTCGGATGGTTTCTACTTGAAAAGATACACTAATCGTGTTTAAATATAAATTCAAACGAGTTTGATTACTTGTTCTGTCCTTGGTCGAAACCGAAAGATAAGGTCATCCATATATGTATTGAAGGATTTCAATGAGATCAGGGTAGGGTGGAGGTTTCGAACTATGAGTTGTTTCTGGAATGTGCTAACGCTCGTCGACAACAGTACCGAGGGTCCGCAGAATGGTGCACCCTCTAGACCTAACCGAAATAAAAAGTTGGGACTCTGACTGCAACAATAGATTTAGGAGTTGCCTCTTGGATGTATGTTGGGAGAGACGCCCTAGCACGAAACGAAACGGATAACCGCCTGATGGTTGCTTACGTTTGCTTGCATGTAGTGTCCGACACTTTTCGCATGGTTGGAGGGCTGCGACCCCTGAGTTCAACTTCAACCCCTTGTATGATCTAGTTGTTTCTCGACAGTCGGAGAGCTATCTCCCTGATCGGATGGCATATACATTGAATAACCCGCCTGAGAATATCGACGAGTATTAGGCTGCAAACAAAAAACCCTTATTCCCAGGCGCTGCGTAGGTCATCGTTACGTCCCGAAGAATCGTCATAAGATCTGGCTCACTGTGGAATCGTGCGAGTAGATCGATGAGCTCTGTTGGACGCTACGAATTATGTCGGGTGTGATGCGCTGGAACTCCTATACCAGATATCCAATCCGAGCAGAATCCCGAGAAGTTCAGTGTAGTGTGCACCATGACAAAAGGGAATTTGCTATTGTGCTGGTAAGGGAAACGGAAGATAATAATTTCAGATGTGTATACAATCATGAAAGAGCTTGTATGTGGTCGAAAACTTAGTCCTGTGGTGCTGCCAAGGACGTTAACGGTCGAGTTCTCATCCACGATGGCGAGCAACTGAAAAGCTGGTAAAATAACTTCACCAGGGTTCTTAACCGTATCACATTCGGTGAAGTTCGGCCTCATGTGGATGAGATGGATAGTCACCGTAACATGCGGATGCAGAAGAGAAATCATTTCGGCCATCAATGCATTCAAACGGAGTAAACCGGCTGGACTTGATAGTCTCCTGGCAGAGTCATTCATCGCTGCATCTGCAGTTGCTGGAGTTCTGCTACTTCCACTTGAGAATATGGGACTTTCCCCAGAGGGCGGAAGAAGAGAACCCATTTTGAGTGTGGCAATTGGATCTCTGCGTCCTCCCTGCCGTCGCAAACATGATAGCTAAAATAATTCTGCAATGCATTAAAAAAACATCTCGAAAGCGTGATCGACCGAGCGCAGGCTGGTTTCTGCTCCGGACTTTCCTGCATTGACCACACCACACACACACGCACAATACTACGGATCATTTTGGAATTCTAGAGAAACTAATAACTATTATTAGAACAACACCACGTTCTGTGTGCTGCTTTATCCGGAGGATATGGAAGAACCCAATGGACGTTTATATCTATTCTCAAACACCTCGCCTGCGCTGATGACATCAGCTCTCACCGGGTTTTGAACCTTGGGCAAACGGCTCTAGAATTGGAAAGAGAGGCAAGTATAGTTGGACAGAAGATAAAGACCAACAACATTAAGTTTCTCAGTCTGGCGGTTTGCCGAAGGTGACGTCTAACTGAATATTGTGCAACGTGCGACACATTAATAATGCTTTCCGCTTTCGCTGCCTTGTCTAAAATCTGGTAATGCTTTTTTCTCAACACCAAGCTTTCTGTTTTGCTATATGGGAATAGCATATAGAAAGTTAAATCCACTGTTACACAAAAGCTGCGTCGTCATCAGAGTACGCTGGCCTAATACTATCTCAAACGAAAAACTTGGTCGGCGCACTGGTCTGGCCCTCGTAAGCAATGTATTCGGCGAAGTGGCAGTGGATAGGTTACACATTAGGGAAGGGCGACAATTGCATTGGTGGTTACTCCATGCAGTGGAATCCACTTCCCCAAGAAGGTTGACGAGTGGATCGCACCAAATGCGGAAAATCGTGACGCACATTTCAGGTAACTGCAAGCGATGGGGTGTAGGTATGGTTAACGCACTGTATGAAAAAATGTGTGAAAATTATGTATACTTAAAGAATAGTTTTCAACGCCCTCAATGGACTCAGATCATTGTATCCTCGAGAAACATAGTTTAAAATTGGCTCTAGATGCCCTCTACTCTACTAGCATCGCTGGATAGATGCTATCCAAACTAGGCGTTTTGAAGTGTTTGAAGGAGGTCACTCTTCTAGTAGTGTTCCCTCCTTGCAATACTTCAGTGTTGAAAGGTTTGCAGAAACGGCTAATTCTCTTCCTCCCACGTCGGCCACCTGGTCTCACATGTGGTGTACTTGCAAACGAGTCTATACAGATTCAACCCTAGATTTCTATCCGGTGTCCTAAGAGAGTCAAACTTAGCCAAGTCATCTCTTTTAGGTACACAACACTACCTTACATTATACTTTAAAGTACATAGATACGCCTCGGGAGTTTTAGGAGCCCCTTATATTTGCGATGTGAGTTCCGGAAGTTTAATTAGTTTCCATCTTGTTGTTTTTGCAAGTGCGACTCAGAAGTCGTTTGGTTGATTTCCTAAGTTTTTGCGCTTTCGCCTCGATTAATAGGATAAGCTTCTTGAAGGCATTCAAAAAATGTGCGATTCAGAGTCTCTATTTGATACATCCATTCAGACTGATTTCAAACTTTATTGAATATTTGAATGGTGAGTTCGGCTTAAGAACCCTGAAATAACGTTTTCAAAAAAGCAAAGGCTGGATTCTGCATAAAGTATGTAAATGAAAGTAGTAGCTGAAACCCTTCATTTTACATTGTATTGGAAGCTTCCCTTTAAAAAGTTCCCATATATCCACCAAATTTCATTTGAATCGGTGTAGTGGTTTTAGAGAAAAGTGCCCCTAACTGCCAACAGACAGACAATAAGCCGATTTTAACAAGGTATGGTTTTGCACAAAACTTACTGATTGATCCTTGATATTTAAGAGTGGGTGCAGATATTACACTGAAAAGTGGTAATAATTTCACCCATTCATCAGGTTTGTATAGCTACGCTGATTTTTCTATATTGATTTCTAGGTTTTCATAATATTGGGGGAACAGGAAGTCCAGGAAGTGTGGAGAAGAGGACCATCTTATCAAAGACGACACTGGAAATTCACGGCGCATGTTGTGCAAAGAAAAAGGAAGTGGACTACCGGCACATTGCAGGTAGTGGAAGGCATTCCGTATAAAGGAGGGAGCGAAATCGTAGGGTTAATGAGGTTGATACAAACCAACCTCAACCATTGTGAGGCAGCTCAAGACTTGCTGTTGCAAGAAACAATGACATTCCAGGGTGGCGGCTCTGTAAGGTCAAAACTGAACGGCGCCTATATCTACAGCTGTTACTCTGCTACTAGTTCAACATTAGTGCAATATGAGGAGATGCTAGACGGCTTGGTGTTGGACGCTAGACGCGTGGGACTTGGATTGGAGAAGTCAAGTGACGAATACGAGGGACATTGTACTAGTCAACGTTGGATGTGTGCCCACCTTCCGACCCAGAGGGTTAGGCCCATTCGTCGATCTGACTCACCTCAGTACCTCGTTGGCGAGAAGGATGGTCTGCGGCTGTAGGGCTCAGCCACAGTGACCACCAGGTCATCTTTCTCGACATCAGAAACGGAGGAGGCGACAGTCAAATGAACAACAGAAATGGAAAAACCAAGATAGGTTCCTGGCGGCTTTAGAAGAAGTTCACGACCACAGTAGGAGACCAAACTACTGGTGGAACTAAGAAATATCGTGTATCGTTATTGCGAGCGAAGAGGTTTATCAGAGGATAAGAAGGAATTCAGAGTATCGGCAGTCGGAGAAAGAATATAGCGATCTTCGGAAGAGAACTATACGGGAAGCAGAATTGTAGCAAGGTAGAAAGCAAATAACTACACGGGAAAGTAAGCAGAATTGAGGTAAATACGAATTCATGGGGTGCTGCTTACAAGGTCGCAATGAACAATATTCCTGGACAAAAATCATCCCAAGTAACGTGCCCGCGGTTCTTGCTCAAAATAAACAAACAAACCTTTTCCCGAACAGGAAGCAAATGGATCTTGGCCAATGGTTCAGCAGGACGTCTTCTCAATCTCAGCGGTGGCCAAGGAGGAACTAAAAAAGAGTTGTGGACGAATTATGGAGAATAAGGCTCTGGCATTGGACAAAAATCCGAACAAAGCCCTGAAGTTGGCTGCTTACATCCGGCCCGCATGGTAAACTAGCACATTTGTGTCATGCATGATAGAAGAAATGTTTCCTCTCCAGCAGAAAAGTCTACTTCCGAAGCTACAAAACCCACCTGGTGCCCCCTCTTCATATCGCCCTATGAGTCTTTTAGACACTATAGGAAAAATTTTAGAGAGGGTGACATACAACAGGCCGTTTTGGTTCGTCGAGCTATCGAGTGGTCTATCGTAGCGGCAGTATAGGTTTCGGAGAGCGCGGTCCACGGTCAATGTAATAGCATTGGTCTTGAACCTAGCTCGGGAGGCATCGGGCGCTGGTAAGTGTTTATCAGGTTTATCAGGTTGGATTAAGGGTATTTCGGCTAAACCGGGTGTCCATGGTTACTCAGCTCGGATAGTCGGGAGTTACCTCTCAGAGAAACTTTTTTGGCACAAGATGAACGACGGGCCGAAGGAATATATTGTGACAGCAGGTGTTCCCGAAAGGGCTCCTGCAGGCAAAACAATACTGTCCAAATCCGGGTTGATAATTACTAGGTCGTTTCAAAATCCATCATTAGATACCTGGGGGTAATGATCGATGCCAACTTGAACTTCAGGGGGTACTTGGACTATGCGCGCAAGAAAACAGCAAAGGCTAGCTCATCTCTAACAAAGGCTAGAGTAACTGCGGGCTTCCGAAAAGCCACTAGGAAGGAGTTGTGCAGGAGAGCAGCAACGGTGAGATAATTCCAAAAAAAACGCGCTTAACCCATACACTGGTCCCGTGTATTGAGAGGTGGATCGAGCGAAAACACGGAGATTTGAATTACCACCTAACACAGTTCCTTACGGGACGTGGTGGAGACAGGAAGCACTTGCATCGCTTTGGATTGGAATAGAATGTCCCGGAGGCGCAGCTACATCCGATGGCCTGGAGCACGACGCCCTCAGCGCTGTTATTGGATCCGATAATTTCGTGAAGGAGATGCTGAAGTTGGAAGCAAATTGGAATGCGATAAATGCAACAGAAACTACGATACAGGAAAAGTTGCAGGAACTGGATCTAGCCCGGAAAGCCCGACGAACTTAGTCGTGCTAGTGTAAAGCCCTCCTCGCGAAGTAACATTTGACGACAGTGCCGCGGGTATATAAGTCGGTGTCTTTTTAGGATTTCCACCAAATCCTTATAACAACCAAACAACAATTATGTTGTTGAAAAATGTTGTAGAGGAAGTGCTTAGATCACAGGAGGAGTGAAATACCCATGTTGAAAGAAAGATTTGTTTGGGTGCTTAATAATTTGTAATAGATTGAGACTGAAAGGGAGAGACATGGTAAAATCAATGTACCTTTGTTTTAAGATTCCTATAAGAGTTTGATGTGATAGAGATTTGCATCTTTTCATAGTTTGTATTTAATAAAACTTACCATTGTCTGTAAGCAATTTTAAACCCCTACGAGGGCAGCCAGCCTGTAGAGATTTTCCGCCATTAGGCCAAAAATCTACAGTGCCTGAGTCCTCTGGAGCTCCATAACGCCAAGCATCTGTATGGATAATATCAACAAATTCTGCATCGTCATGTGTTATATGTTTTAAGAATAGACCATAAAATCCAGGGAATGCAGGGTCCAAAGCGGAGATTCTGAAAGTTGGAAAAACATGCTTCTTGAGGATTAAAAAAAAAATTGAATAAGATACTGCTCACCGCTTCAGAACTATCTTCCCTTCTGATTTGCTTCTCACTTCGCCTCCTATTCTGCCCACCATTTGACCTCCCAGTGAATGACCCACTAAGTGCAGCTTATTAACTTCCAGGCCGGCATTTATTATTTCAAGAATGATTGCTCCAAGTGCTTTTCCCAACTGCAATTGATTAAAAATAAAATATATATAAATGCGAATTAAACGCGATACAGAAATATGTACATATGCGTTCCGATTTTTGTTAATTTTTGGGGAGCCATTAAAAGCAAATACAAGCGTCAAATAATATTGATGGAGCTTTTTGAAACGGAAGCATCTTCCAAACAAATGTAGTTAGTTCAAGTGATGTGTTAAGAGTAATAAAGAAAAATTAACCCTCTCAGAAAAATATATAATATCAGGATCCAGTTTCCTATAATATGACTATTACAATTAACTACTAAATATGTACCCTGTTGACATTGATGACAGCATTAAGTAAATAATCTCCTGAAGCATCGTCGTGCCAATCCAGAGTAATAATGTTGTAATCGTCTCTTTGACGATAAGCATCCACGATCGTTTTCACGCTAACTGATGTTTGATTTTCTATGTATCCGTGCACGTAAATCACTGTCTTTTTCAAGTTATCGAAATGTAAACTATTTAGTAGTTTAGTACCGTCCGCTATGCTGAACACTTCAGATGAATCCGATCTGAAAAGTGGGTACTATCTGAATGTCAACGTAATTTTACTTGGCCACCCAATTTACCCATAATACAGAATAAATTTGTTCCGTTCCGTAATCGAAGAAGATTCAGATACATTTATAAGGACACCTGAGGAGGACGAATAAAATGAAATTGGTTTGTGTAAAAACATTGAATTCCCATTTTTCCATATTGAAAACTCCAACTTGAAAACTTAGCTAATGAAATTCTACTTGAAAATCTTAACTACTCAATTTTTGGTTGAATTATTTAGATTGCAAAACTTTATTTAGAGCACTAAAACTGAATTATTCTTTCAGATTATAAATAGTTGTTGGTAGTTTGTTTTTGTTTTAAATGTATGTTTAGTCAATATTGTTTGTTATTTAATACCAGCAATCAGAATAAAAATTAGATGCCACTCCATTTCTACGTAAACTGAAAGACTTTAAGACTAAGAATCATAACTGAAATTTCGACCAAAATCGGCTCGTTTTATACAGGGTTGATTCTAGATGACCTTCAAAACCGAGGCAATCTTTTCCCGATTACTGGCAGTGTTGTTTGAAAATTCTGCGAGACAATTCTGAAATTCGCCAGATAAAGATAAGCCAGTTTAGATTGCAGGAAACTGCAGCTTGGGTTTATATAAGATACATTTCTCATTTACTTTTATTCTATATAGTATTATGTATATTATTGTTCTCTAATCTACGCTCAATTAAAAATGTTTCCATAATTATAAAATAATGATTTTTCCTTGTACAGCAATACAATTTTTTACTTATCAGTATTGTAGAAATTTTATAAAAATGCTTTGGGTACAATATGAGTGTCGTTCCGAAAAATTGATAAGGTAAAGCAGAAGCAGAAGCGCTACGTTAATAAAAAAAAAACGAAATAATTAGTTATTTTACATTGATATTTCCATGAAGCCCTGAGTATATCATACCGTACATAAAAATTTCAAGGAGATATATTGTGGAATTGTAGCACTTAGACGACTTCCTGAATTAAAGTCCACCGCAAAAAGTGAAGAAATCTCTTGGCATTACTAGGGTATTATGGCTTCAATTAGAATATATTGTAGTTCATGCCTTGAATCTACATTCAACGAAATAAAAAATCATTATCCAATATTCGCCACGTAGGTCTTCCTTCCATTTTATTCTCTGATCTCCATTTGCTTTACTATTATACATTGCATGCTGGTCCCAAGCTCAAGTAATGGAGGAGGGTTTGAGGCAACGTACTTTGTACTATCCTCAGTAAAACAAAAATAAAATACTGAGACCAGGTAAAGAGATAAATAAAAATGCATCCAATGTTGTTACAAAATGATTGCAATGAGTCCTATGCTCTGGAGACATGCTAAGGCGTTCACCACAGTCGATGCGGCAGGACGGGTCCGGTCTTGTCGAAAAATGGGCAAAGGATCTTGACACACTGAAGCAGCGAGCAAAACAAATACCAGTCTGCACGTTAAATATTGGCACCCTCACTTGATAAACTGAGGAACTTGCAAGAACCCTTCGGAAAAGACCCACTGATATCTGTGCTCTACGAGAAACGCGATGGTCTGGTGGCAAACGTTGCGATTTAGAACACGAATGCAGTAAAAATGGCCATAGCCTCCTTTATTTTAGTAGTTCACACATTCAATACGATGTTGGCATTTCTATCTCCGGCGAATTCTGTGAAGCCATCAAAGAGGTCGAATAATTTCATGACCCGCTGATGAAGCGCACTATTATATCAACTGATTGCAATATTGACTTCTTCACCGTGTGCGCACCACAGACAAGTCAACAACAAGACAAGATTTTTGGTTTTGGAATGACGATGTTCAATTGAAGGTCCGTGAAAACAAATTCCACTATCAGAAGTTTCCCGATGATAAAATGCTGGCCATTTGCCAAATTTACAATAATGCTAACCGAGAAACAAAGCAATCGCCGTTACTCGAGCGGTCTACTACAAAGAACTTTGTGATAAACTGAACATCTGTGATAGCGACAGAGATTTATATAGACTTTTTAAAAGCTGACAACAACGCATACAAAATATCGAACACTTCTGTTGCCTTGATGACAAAAATTACACTTTGCTTACCGACCGACTGGTCGCGACGGATAGATGGAATATTTTGAATAGATTTCAACGGAAGAATTTCCTTATCCTCCTCTGCCACAAGCATTGCCGACATTTGGACCGACTTCAGTGGCGTTGACAGGTAATTCCACCTGTCGAGAAAGCAACAAAACGAATGATATCGGAGAAAGCAATAGGATCTGCCGACATGCCATCTGGCTTCTGAAAAGTGAAGCTGTGGCCCAGTGAATTTTTCAACCGGGCTGCTCAGGACGGCAGAACGCATCTGATTGGCAAGAAAGTACCATAGTGCCAATAATGAAAAGAAAGGAAAAAGAAATTACCGTCCGATCCGGTGGCTGTCGCATATTATGAAGACTTTTGAATGCATTGTTGATAACCGTATTCGCGAAATTGTTCAGATCACCGTGAATCAAACCGGATTTGTCGAAAACTATGGAGCTACTGATGCAATACACGTTACGCGGTTACTCATGGAGAAACACTGTGAGAAGCATCACTCTCTTGACATTGCATTTTTGGATCTAGAGAAAGCGTTTGACGGTGTGCCCACTAACACATCTGATATCCTCCACGGCAGCACCTAGTGCCAGGAGAACTCGTACGCTGGCTTAAATTGCTCTACCATGAAGATGAAGATGACGTCGAAGAACTTGGAAGGATCGCACCATGCAACATAGCCCCCGTTAGATCCATATAAAGCAGAATTTCTGTTGGCCGATTCCCATGAATCAGGCGCAGATCGGAGCCATTTAAATATCTCGGCTCGATGCCAACGGAGAACTGCGTTATGACATTGCTTTAAACATTAACGTAATTTGGATGAAGTGGCGTTTCACAGCTGATGTTCTTTGTGGTCGATGTATCAACGGACAACAACGGTCTACGACAAGGGGATGGCCTATCATGCGTCCTCTTTAACCTGGCCCTCGAGAAAGTGATCAGTGATGCTGAGGTAAATGCAAGAGGTACGAGCCCTTCAAGTCCACACAACTACTGGCCTATGCTGACGATATCGACATCATGGGAAGAACCACCCGAGACGTACAAACCGCCTTCATCCAGATCGAGCAGGCGGCTATCGGCGCGACATCTTGAGCTGTACATTAATGAAGGCAAGACAAAGTGTATGGTGGCAATGTCAACACCGAAGACGAATCAACCAATAACATCAAACCGCACTGGTCAAACACGAAGAAGAATAAAGATAGGAGAATACAACTTCGAGACCGTTGACAATTTCTCCTACCTACGGTCGAAAATCACAACCGATAACAGCTACGATGATGAAATCCGCACACGGTTGTTGTCAGCCAACAGAGCCTATTTCAGTTTATAAAGTCTGTTCCGCTCGAAAGGTCTCACCGTAGGGTCAAAGCTCTTACTGTACAAGACTATGATCTTGCCAGCCCTCATGTATTCCTCGAAAACTTGGGTTCTTAGCAAGGAAAAGTGGGAACTCTTGGCCGCGTTCGAGTGAAGAATCTTCCGAAGAATTTTTGGCCCCTTACATGAGGATGGACGATTCCGTAGCCTACATAACGACGAAATCTATGAGCGATACCATGACCGTCCGGTTGTGGATAGGCTCAATAGGTTACGGTGGGCGGGTCACTTAATCCGTTTGAATAAGGATGATCGCGCTCGGAAAGTCTATAAGGGCAATATCTATGGTAGAAAAAGAAGACGAGGCAGACCCTGCCTAAGATGGAGCGATGGCGTAGGTCAGGACGCCAAACAGCTTTTAGGGATATCGAATTGGTGGACCTCGGCGCAAAACCGGGATGTCTGGAGTTCCTTATTAAGGCAGGCCTAGACCGGATACCGGTTGTTGCGCCGTTGATGATGATGATCAACGGACGTCTTCAATTTAAAGTTCACCGCAATGTCATCCGCCCTGTCCTGTTGGCCGACTATAAAGAACAATGAAGAGCGTTTTGCAGTAATGGTGACGAAGATGCTCCATTGGACACGTCTTGATCATATCCGATGTTGGATTGCACCGATCGTAGATGAATTGCGAGAAAAGCGTCTTCAAAGGTATGGTCACCTAATTCGCCCTAAATAGAATTTTCTTGTGAATATTGGTCTGAACGTTGGGATCGATGATGAGCGACCACAAGGAGGTACCGAAACAACGGTTGCGGTTGTTACGCTGGATGGAGGTTTCTTTGGCCCTTTTCTAAATGCTTTTTCTCTATATCTTTTTAAAGTTTTGTGTTAAATAAAATGACTGTAGACCCTAGACGACGTCGACGATTACGTTTTCCTAATAAAAACTTGAATTGCAATAACGATCAATAATAAGGTAACTAACTTTACTTGTCGGTACGTTCTTTTAGTCGCTAAATGAAGCAGTATTTTCCGATTTTTGAGTTGGGTAGTTTTCGAAAGTGACTCCTGTCTCACTTTGAGTTCACACATTTTTACACCTCACCCGCCCATTTTACAATTTACGTCAAAACTAAAATCTGCCTTTGAAAATACTGATCGAGACTTTTCATTTGACACCCCACATTAAGTGAAAAAAATGTTTACATTCCCCTTGGCATGTGTCGGAGCCCCCTTTCAGCTCCACCTAAATTTATGTTCCTGGGTGGTTAGACCACAAGGGTGTCACATGTAAGATTGCGCTTCAAATCTCACTGGTGGCAGTGCAGTGTACCGTTATGATCTTGAATGAACTTGAACTTCAAGGCCTTGATCCAATTGGGTTGTTGCGCCAACGATTATTATTATTATTAAATTTATGTCACTTAGTGAATGTATGGAATTTCATAGTCTCCATATATGCACCAAATTTCGTTTGAATCGGTTTAGTTGTTTTGGAGAAGGAAGAGAGAGAGAGAAACTAGGACCAGCTTAGAAAGGTACTAATTAAGGCCTTCCATTTGATATATAACCTTTGGGGAAAAAAAATTTAAAAGCCCCTTTTTGTATGTATGGGGAACTCTCTTAAATTCGAGGTAGAATGATGTAACTCACTGTGTATGTGAGCATTCACAGTTCCGACCTTTCCACGGAATTTAGTGTCAATCGTTATAACAGTTTCCGAAAAAAATGCGTGTGACAAACATACAGATGAGTCAATATAAGTTCATTCACTTTTCTTTTCTTCAAGGATCTTAAAAAGGTAACATCCAGGGAAGAGATATGCACTGGCTTGAAACAACAATTAAAGTTGGAGGAATTCGGGAAAGAATCTATTGTGAGCCTAAGAAAAGATTATGATGGTACTTAAACGACCACACTCTGACTGCCAGTGGAAGCAGCGCAGAAGTTGTTGGCCGTGGAGAAAGTTCAGATTGGATGGGTTGTTTGCCGACTAAGGTAACAGATCTTTCTAAAGATATGTTTCAAATGCCTGGACTCTTCGCGAAGGCATACACTAGCGGCGTCGATCGGTCCGATTGATGTCGAAGGTGTGGGGAGAGAGATCATATTGCGAAGGACTGTAATAGGGACCCCAAATGCATTTAGTTTGAAAGAAAGGAGGTACGGGATAATCGGCATATTTCCAGGAATGCCCGGAATTTGGAAAGAAGTTAACTGCAGTAGAAAAATAAGGTTAATACAAATAAACCTCATTCATTGCAGCATACAGAATTTCCTTGCGCACACCATTTACGAATCCGCTATGGAGATTGCTATCATAAGTAAACCATACAGAAACCTTGACTTTGGTGTATGAGTCAAAAATTCGGCTGGTGGAGCGGCGATATGGGCGGGCAGTCGTCAAGCCATACAATATACCATGGGTATATATAGTGGTATTGCGTGGGCAAAAATAAGCGGTATATTCGTGTGCAACTGCTACGCCCCACTGAGCCTTACACTGCCTGAGTTTGAAGACCTGTTAGACGATCTTGTTCGCGACGCAAGGTAACGAGGTCCAAAGGTTGATGACTTTAATGTGTGGGCCGTCGATTGGGGTAGCAAAGAGAGTAACGCAAAAGGCGGTGCTTATTAGAAGCATTTGGATATAGTTCTGGCCAAAGAAGGTGATGTAAACACTTATCGGAAGGGGGGATCTGGTTCAATTGTAGATCTAGCTTTTATCAGCCCTGCTCTCGTGGTATATCCTGGCAAGTTAGCGAGGTCTTCACGAACAGCGACCACCAGGCAATCACCTTTGGACTAAAGATGGAGCTACAGGGCAGGAGACTCACACCCTGGGAACCCAAATCCAAAAAACACCACGATGGTCTGCAAAAGCGATTAATGAACAAACTTTAATGTAGGTGTGGCTAGACCTGTCAACCAAAGCACGCACCCCCACGGATGGAGCTCGCCATGGCACACAAAGCACCTCTAAAGCATGTGACGCATCGATGCCTAGGAGATGCTCATTTCCAACTAGAAGACCGAATTATTGGCAGAATAGAGAACTAACCAGACCTCGATCGATTTGCCACCGACTTGGACGAAAGTGTCAGAGGGCAATCGGTAGGATCAAACAAGGGCAAAAGGAAAAGTCTATAGACAGGCCCGCTAAAATCTCAAGCTAGCCATTCAGCGGAGTAAGAGGGAATGTTTTAAGGAGCTCTGTTCGGAAGCGGGTATAAATCTGTGGTGATTCGATCAATCATCAGATACAAGCTGATGGGGATCTGCGGCCGAATAGGCGACAACAAAGCCTCTAGTCTGTATGGCATACCGAACCGTCCTCCTATAGATCCATATGTCTCCTAGACACTATAAGGAAGCGGAGCGGGTAATTTATAATAGATTACTCCCAGTCGTCAAGAGCCAAGGAAGCCTTTCAGATCGGCAATATGGGTTCCGTAGAGCCAAATCAACCCATCAAAGTAGTTACTGGCTTGGTCAAAAATGCAATTCACGGAAGGGGTATTAATAGCAAATATTGTGTGGTGGTGACCATGGATGCGAGGAATGCATTCACTCGGCCAATTGGAACCTTATACGAAAGTCTTTGACGACGATTGGTGTTCGTACCTACCTCGCCGTTATTATCGATATCTACTTGCAAGAGCGGACACTCTGGTATAATACCGATGATGAACCCAAGAAGTACGTTCTCTCCGCGGGTGTCCCACAGGGCTCTGTATTGGGCCCACTACTGTGGAACATTATGTAAAATGATGTAGTTAACCTTCCGTTTCCGGAGGCGGTTACGGTGGTGGGTTACGCTGACGACATTGTACTAGCTGTAATTGCAAAGTATCTCGACGATGCTGGGTTGTACTTAAGTGAACCAATCATGCTGATAAGCCTTGGTTAGAGAGTGCTGGACTGGCAGTCGCGCTGTAAGAAAAATTACGCTAATATTAGAATTGCGAATCGTATCATCACTTCCAAATACTTGGAGTGATGATAGACGGAAAACTCAATTCAAAGCAGCACATAGAGCATACTTTTGAAAAAGCATCCACCACGGGTATGGCTTTGGCAAGGATGATGCTGAACGTAGAAGGGCGACCCATTTGCAGGCTGCCCATAACCATGGTGGTGAGTTTTATCTTGCTGTATGCATTCCCAGTTTGGCGAAAAGTGCTGCATCTTTTAGGCAATGCGTATAAACTGAGCTTGGTCTACAGAAAAACAGCCTTAAGGGTGTGCTCTGCCTTCAGGGTCCTATCAGATGATGCAGCATTCTTCACCTCGGGAATTATGGCGATTAATATCCTGGCAGACGAGATGATGAATATATATGTACAACATCAGGTCTATCTCTCCTTTATCACAGGTAAAAACAGTCGGAAGGGAGAGATTCATAAGCAGATGACAACAGCGATGGGACCATACAGAAAAGGACGTTGAACTTAAAGGCTGATTCCTTCCATCGGGGAGTGGCTGGAGAGAAAGCATGGCGACATTAATTATAATCTCATTCAGTTTTTCAACCGCCATGGAGAATGTCGTCAATACCTGTACAGGTTTAAATTGGACACCTTACCTGATTATCCAAACTGCGACGGGGTCCCAGAGGACCCAGCGCACGTATTCTTTCAATGTCCTAGGTTCACGGAAGAAAGGAGGAACATAGAGGAAACTCTAAGTGAAATACTATGCCCAGAAAATCATAGCTTGTGAGGAGGATTGGGATGCGATCAAGTCCAGTTTTACACAAAACCAAAAAATGAAACCAGAGGTTATGTTGCTTGAATTATATTACTGACTTTAAGAACTAAAATTTAATAATCACAAAATATATATGAACGTAAAAGTTCTGTTATAAGTTCATTCCGATTGATCATGAGTATACATAAAACCATCTAGTCTTCGAGTTCGTTTTCATCTACTGAATTTCCGTTATTACGATTGTAGTTAACACCTTTTTCTCCACGTGCAAATGGGCTTTCGCTATTGGTTTGCAAGTAATAAACACCGCTAATGCTGAAAATCAAAGAAATCAGTTTATATTGAAGGATATATACGGTGACAAAATGATATTATACTTTTCAGGACAATCGTTGCCCATAACCACATTTTGATCGTATTCAGCAACATTTCCTTTTTTGAAGGCCCCCCAGTTCGCCGCTTGGATAGCATTAAATTGGACAGTCGGCCGAGCAACACTTTCGGCCCAATATCGCCATGATCGCCAGGAGCTGCACAAATCTGTAGACAAATTGCAATTTTAATGTGCTTGGTCAAGTAATTATTGGTTACAATGTTCCGGATTTCTTGAAATGAATCCTTGCAGGATCAAACCATCTCATGGGGCATGAGCCACCTTTGCTAACAATACGTACTTACCATTTTCTGTCATGGGGATGTAATTCCTTCTAGGACATCCTGGTTGTACGGAATTTCCACCATTTGGCCAAAAGTCGACAGTGCCTGCATTTTCTGGAAAACCATAAAGGTAAGCGTCTGTGTGGATTATATCTACAAATTGCGCATCGTCTTTTGTGATATGACTGGTGAATGGACCATAGAACCCGGTAAACGACGGATCTAATGCGGTAATTCTAGGGGTAGGTCTAGCGTTATAGAAAGATTTTGCATTTTGAAAATGTTGAATGATTACCTCCTTAAGACGAGTTTTCTGCTCGATCTTCGTTTTAATCCTGCGCCAATTCTTCCTACCATTTGGCCCCCCAGCGAATATCCAACTAAATGAAGTCTATCACGATTAAGACCGGCTGCTATCATGTCTGCAATAACTTTAGAGAGAGTGTCTCCTAACTGTAATGAAATAATAGAGATGTGAGTATTGAAAAAATCAGAAAAATTCAGGAAATCATTTGATAAAGTTTTGGAAGTCTTCCCAGAATTCCTTTGAAATTCTGGCTATCATATGTATTTACCCTCATCACATTAGCAACAGCATTGAGAAGATACTCTCCAGATGCATCTTCCTTCCAGTCTAGAGCGATGATATTATAATCATCTCTTTGAAGGTAAGCGCTCACGACAGTTTTGACGCTAACTGATGTTTGGTCTTCGTTATTGCCATGAATATAAATGACGGTCTTTTTTGATTGATCGAAATTCGGGCTAGATAAAATATCGACAGCATTTGATAGCGGGAACACTTCGGAAGAATCTCGTCTAAAGAAAGTACAAAATTCAAATGATCAGCTGATTATTGGGCTGGAATTTTTTTATGATATCTACCCGTAGTAAAGAACAAATTTATTTCGTTCCAGTAAGGGCGCGGCTTGGGTTATCTCCAAGCAAATGGCTGAAAATAGAAAGCAAAGTTAGACAAGTTAGAAAAGTTGAGCTACTGAAAAAATACGTCAGGATATCAAAGTTCTCTTTCACATCTTAACTTGGATTACTTAGTAACCTTAATCGAACCATCCACACCATATGTAACATAAGAAGTGGGAGTCACTTCTATTCACGAGCATGGGAGCAAATTTAATTTTCTAATGATGTTTTACTTTTCGTTCATTTCATGCAATGTCTGAATCTTATAATTCGTCATATTAGTCATGGGTGAATGGGTTCGAAGGGGTGAATGAGTTCAGTTACACAAGGTATAGTCCCTAATCGCCTTTAACTGGCAAAGGCCAGTGATGACCCTGGTCCAGGTCTGGATCAAGTCGACTCACACCTCCGAGTGGCAGCTCTGGATAACCATTTGACAACTGTCGTGTGGTTGACAAACGTGAGCGGCGTCCCAGCGCACACTCTAGTACAGAGACCGCTGAACCTGGCACGAGGTATAAATTGCACCCACCCATTTGCAATCGAACAAAACAATGGAGTATATACCGTAGGTGGCAGACCAGTTGTACTGAAAAGTCCACCCTTTCATTAGGTCGGTCCTACCCATTCAGGGGAGGACCTTTTATAAGATCATCACCATCAATCAAAAACGTATCAAAGTTATGGCTAGGGGAGTCCCCCCAATGTACCAAAAAGACGACATTGTAGAAGACTTACGGTTACGGTTCATGGTTACGTTCGACAATAGTGAGGAGCCAAACAAAATTCACAACTTAAGAGTTATATATAATATGGAAACCAAAATAGAAGCACTGAGAAAAGCCAGCGACCTACTACCCCAGCGCAAAAGTTGCGAGGGTTTCAATCACACTCAAAGGTATTGTAATAGACATCCAAGCTGTGTGAAATGTGTTGGTGACCATGAATCTTCAAAGTGTCCATACAACAGAGCTTCTCCGGTAAAATGTGTAAATTGTAAGGGCAATATGTAACCAATTAGAGAGTCTATGAAGTAGCGAAAGAATTACAGAAGCTAAGACGTAAAGAACCGATACCGTCAAAGTTGGCTGTTCCCGAAAAATGACAGACTGAGCCACGCAAAACCAACCCAACGTCTGTTGTTAGATCCAAGAAAATAACATATTCGCAAGTGCAACAGCGCCTACAGAAGTTGGAAATATCTCTGAAAAGATAGATGTATGCTTTATCTCAGAAAGCTATCTCACGGGGTCTACGAACGCTAAACTCCGTGGCTTTTGCTCATATCATGCAGCATATTCCAGTCAACAAGTCAGAGAGGAGACTGCAATCTTCGCTAAAGAGTGCATCAGACACAACGAAGAACAGAAAATTGAAGATGAAAAAATGCGGTTTGTGACTATTGGTGTACAACTATTTAACAGATTTGTGAAGATCTCTTCAATATACAGTCCGCTCCGATCCGGTGTTAAAATAGAAGATTTCGCTCGGCTTTTCCAGTTCATCGGAAGCTCCATCATTTTAAGAGGCGACTTTAACGCAAAAAATAGATTCTGGGGATCTATAATAGGTTAACAATATCTCGAGGCAAGGCAAAGTGCAATTTCCACTCCAGCTGGCCAACTGATGGAACAAAAACATCCGATGGCATTGATTTCTTCGTAACTAAGGATATTTTTTTAGACGAATACATCGATGTTGTAAAATGAAAATATAATGTCCGATCACTCGTCTCTTATGATGCTGGTCAGCAAAAAATTGAGCAGAAAAGGCTATCCTCCCAGGCTAATTAATAGACAAACAAAGTGGGCGTGTCCAGATAGCTGAGTGGTTAGAGCACAAAGCTGTCGAACGGTAGGTCGCGGTTCAATTCTCACTGGTGGCACTGGAATTTGTATCGTGATTTGACGTCAGATGCCAGTAATTTCAGCTGTGAATGAGTACCTGAGTCAAATCGGGGTAATCATCTCGGGCGAGTGTACTGCTCAGCGTACTGTAGTGTACCGTTACTGCTTTGAATGAAGTCGAACACCATGGACAGGATTCAAAAAGCACATCCAAGAAAACATCTACATAAATGGCCAAATCAACATTCCTTATCAACTCAAGAAGGACATCGATCTGCTAACAATAAACATACAACAGGCACCCCTACTCATCGTGGACTGAATAAAAAATAGCGAACTAATTGCGGAAAAAAGTAGAGCTCGCAAAGAAGCCGCACTACGGAAAGGAAAAACACCCTAAACTTTCTGACAAACAAGCTGAAGGGCCCTAATTAACAAATATGCAAACGGCTCCTTAAGCAGATGTGTCTCTAATTTTGCAACACAAAAAGACGTAGCCTACTCTCTGTGGAAGGCCGCGAAAGATCTAAGAAGGCCCAAATAAGAAATTAAACAAGGAAACGGGCAATGGGTTCGTTCAGATCGTGAAGCATCTAGAGAGTACCTTCGACAACAAGCTGCTAATTCATAAGCAAATCCTAAAGCCCACGTGGATGTAAGGCATCTAGTTCTGGGGCTGTGCCAAAGAATCAAACCTGAAGGTAAGAAAACCGTTCCAAAATAAAGTGCTTAGAAACATAGTGGACGCTCACTGGTTCATTCGTAATGAGGATCTGTATAGGGACCTGAAAGTACAATTGGTGAGTGAAGTAATTAAAGACTAAACAATTAAACATAGCCACCGACTAGGATCACAAGGAGAATAACAAAATCTGAAGTCTGAAATTATCGCTGATATAATGACACGACTGAAAAGAGACATAAAGGAATTCTAAAGATATAAGCTACTGAGGAACAGCTAGTTCCTCAGCGAAACCAACCAAAGTGCTGAGGTGGACCGCAAGCTCTTCTCCCAATAAAAACCAAACTTAAATATGCAAAGAAAACTGGTGGATGGGGAAATCTCAGCCGTAGCTTGGCGAGATGTGGTTTTAGTGGGTAAAAATCCCACACACAGGTTAATCTTTTGAAGATTTCCACCTCATAGAAAAAAGTTAGTCAGTGCGTCTCTACATCTCTCTATCTCTCTCGCCCAGGTTTTGTGATGTCATTGGTTAAAATGGCCTACAGTTTGTATGGTTATTGTGATTACTTATGTAAGGCAAATCATGCTAGTTTCTGACAATATATTTCCGCTACCTTTAGGTGTTCAAGAGAAGGCTGCACACTTTCTAAATTACTCTGTGTTTCTTAGCCTAGAGACTCTCGTTGAAATGTCGGAGGTAGGTGTTGATGAATTCTTGTTCATCAGTTGGAATGTCTATGACGGACTCCGCCACGTTTGGAGGTTTCATTTCAGGTAGGGGCTACTCAAAATTTCTAATTCATATTCAGCGAATTACCTCGATGAATATAAGGTAGAAGGTTCTCGTAATTCGTTATCTCTGTAACTATTTTACCTTCAATGTCGGCGAAGAGGCCACTTTTATTACACACATTCAAAAGGCTACTCTTGAACCCGTTGTTCATCGTGGTCCTGATGTTTCCGCTTTCCAACTCACGAGGATCTTAATTCTCATTACTTATTTTCACAATATTTGTTTGTCAATGCCTTTAACTTTAAAATCACCCATCCTTCTCCTTCGATGGGGTTACAGTTTAATTTGGAGTTTAATCTGTTTGGTGCATCGATTTAATTCTTCATGGGTTTTGCGGCTTCTTCTTTCAGTTCGAACAATTAACTGAGTATCTGGATTAATATAATAGTTTCCCTGCACACCGACTGTGGATATGCTAGTAGAAGAGTATTGTGAATTTATTCTGCAAATAAGTTGTTAGGAATCCTTGAGTCCAGCATTCGTTTGATGTTGGCAATTAATTGTAGCCTTCAGTACTAGATCAAAGTTAATGCCGGCCGAATAGTAAAAAGTTGATGCAGTTCATAGATGCATTGTATGTGACCTGCTCGATCCTTGAGAGGATATAAGACATCAAAATACATGGTTTTCTTTTTATATTTGATTTTCAATGAGGGTGTGCTTTATGTTTCTTATTAACATATTTTATGCTGCGCAAATGACATGTCTACTACAGTGAGAAAACAGAAAAACGAACCCAACTTGATGAATAAAGCGTAAAAGGTCGAAACCCTAACGTTCAACGTTCTCCCATACAGAGAGTGGTTGCGAAGCAAATGGTAGGATCACTTAATACATATATCGGTCGCTGCACAGCCTGGAGTGCATTTCAGAGTCGAAACGGCATTATCATCAACTGATTCACCCTAGAATTATGAAGGCTTCTTTATCCTTCGACTATTGATCAAGCAATATCCACCAGAATGCATTCTACAAATCTACACTTATCAGAAATCTAACCTAGGAAAGACAACTGAAAATAGATTCACAAGATTTGGAGTGATGATTGCATGCCACAGACTTGGTTTTGGGGAGCTGGGATGCTGGGAAATCACTTCGCTTGATGGATTGGTTAGTACCATTTAAGAGTACTGTCAAGGTTATTTTTCATAAAATCTCAAGCTTTAGGTAGGAAAAACTGCGACAAAACGTGTAGATTATTGACATTCATCCTTAATGAAGTAAATGGAAAGTGAAAATGTTTTGTGGATGTGCACTTGGGCCCAAAAGTCAACATCAAGGTGTATGATTTAGGTTAATGAAACGATAAAAAACAAAACCTCAGTATTTGTATCAAACAAATATAATTAATTTGAGATGTTATTATCGATTAAACAGATGAAACAATCAATTTTCTATTTGAAGTCATAAACATTTTATTTTCACAGAAAAGAGCACAGAGCCTATATAGAAGATTTCTCTTCGAATTTCTATCATTTGCAGTCACTTGTCTTAATATCAGTGGGTGGCTTCCCCACTTTTACTTTTCGTTAAAAATAATCATTTCTCGAAATACTCTTAAGCAACGTAATATGGTTCGTTTGTCAGTTAATTTCAAGAGTCGTATACCAAAAACTGGAACCGCTGAGCAAGAAGAATACACACCCGGCGTATTGCTTGAAATTGTGTGGTGGAAAGAAATCATTCCGCATGTTCAACCTGGTTCGGTACGAGCGCGAGAGAAATTCTGTTCATTGGCTCTGGTTTTCGTGTTGTGTATGCGATGCATTGCATTGGTGCTCTGCCACGTGGTGGTGAACACAGCTGTTTATGGCTTGGCACACGGGATGGAGAAACACACAAAAGAAAACCATTTTGATGCCACCGCCGCCCACCCTGCCCCGTGAAAACGCAATGACCTTCAGTGCCCCCTAAACACTTGATTTAATCGTTCTTGGTGTTAAGAAGGCATTAAGGATAACAGCGTATCAGTTCGTCGGTCTAAGAAAGTAAAAGACCTAGGAATACACAGAAGGTTCATTTGGACGGGACATATTGAAGCCAAAAGGATCTAGGTCAATAAATTTTCCAAGTAGCACTTGGAATTAAAAGTGTTGATACACAAAGCAGCGATAAAGTAAATTTTTTTTTTCGAGAAGAACCATTCCTTCCACATCGTAATACGTTAGAAGCTTCAACATTTACTGTAATTTGAAGATCTTCCCATTAAAGACGAATTTAATCAGCTAAAGTGAGTATATTTTGATAAACTCGTTACTTATTGAAATGTCCTTATCAGAAACCTGTCAAACAAAATCCCTGTCATGAAAATGTTCTAACAAAACTAAAATAATTCAGTGGTGTCCCCGAATGATGGACAGAATATAGACTGTTATTTTTTGATAACTTTTTGTTATTTTCTATGGAAAAAAGGTAGATTTTGCTGAAATAATCGACAATGACTTTAGTGCTCCCAGTCCATCCTTAGTGGGGTATAGGGCATCCATACAGTCAGCGTGTGCTTCAGTTTCATCATTACCCTTAAGGCTGCAAGCCACCGTAACAAACACAATGCGAACAAAACGCCAGGGTTCGAACCCAGAGCAAAAGATTGGGAGGCTCTACCCCCTCAATCATTGTGCCGTCCAGAAATCTTCAAAGTAACTGTAAAAGACATAACCGTGATGTGATCGTAATCAAATTTTCCAAAAACCTCACCCTAAAGCAAAGCTAAAAGCCAATATGCTATTTCGAAAATAGTTGACCTAAGCCAATAGTAACACAAATTTAATCTAATAAAGAGAAGTGTAATCAAAATTTACAAAATTAATCATTATTTATTCACTTGCTTCGCGACAAAGAGCAAAGGAAGTGTAGCAGTTCCCGAAACTTAAACGCAAAGAACTCCCATTAAACATAAAGGCAATAACATAACTTCCAAATAACTCGGATTATAAATACTCTTCAAGTTCTAGTCACAAAGGCCTACACATCTAAAGACTTTTAGAAGGCAATTAGACAAACGTGAAAATTACACTTTTCTGTAGTATGCTGAAGAAGGAAAGGACTGGAAATTCGATTTTACTTTATCGGGTAGTAACTACTGCACGGGATAGAATTGGTTTGATGAGGCAAATCGGGTAGGAAATGAAAGCCTTCGGAGATGAATACTTCCGCACGCCCATCTCAGTCTGGAAAACTGTTTCCGCGACTCGTGTCAACCCAATTCATCAGTCTAAAGGGAAGCTTGAAACCATAGGTTACTTCCAAGAGTCTCATCATCCTGAAAATCACTGGTTTTGAGCCCTACGTTGGGCGTCATTTGTAGAAAAACTGAAGACCTGTCTATGTATTGAATATTTCTTATTATTTGAGGACCAATTTTTCCTCCTCACACCTCAGAAAAACTCACTATATTATATATTATATTTTAATTTATTAATAATAATAATAATAATCGTTGGCACAACAATCCATATTGGATCAGGGCCTTGAAGTGTGTTAGAGCACTTCATTCAAGACCGTAACGGTACACTACGAAGCACTGTAGGAGGCAATGTGGTCAGCATTACGCTCGCCCGAGATTATTACCCTGATTTGACTCAGGTACTCATTCACAGCTGAGTCGACTGGTATCCGACATCAAATCACGATACAAATCCCACTGCCGCCAGCGAGATTTGAACCGCGACCTTCCGTACGACAGCCTTGTGCTCTAACCACTCAGCTATCCAGACACAATTAATTTATTAGGACTATAAATAGGTGAGGTAAAAATGGGGTGGGATTCCAAAAGCCGCAATTAGTTCCAACGAACCCTAATACAAAACTTTAATACACCCATTACGCAAGTTTTTTGAAAGCACATTTGTTAAACCTTCAACGGCAACAAGTGTAGATTGTCATTTCTAATTGGCACAAATTTGGGGATACGGACAGAAAACGCAAAGTGAAAATCACAATTATTGAAAAAATTGGTTTCAAAATTATAATATCAACCACTTTAGGGAAAACATCTACACATTTTCAAGAGATCGGACCTTTATGAAGCAGATCATTTGGAAAATCAAAATATATTGTAACTAAAGCAATTTGAAAAGGAACTTACCTATAGAAACTAGAAAAGTTAAACACCACCGCATTGTTATTTAAATAATTGAATTTCACTAAAGTAACTATCTAGTATAAATTCAAACTAAGATTATAATCACGGTTTGCATGCTTTTATAGAAAATTAGTACTGACATTGCAATTTAATATCAGCATCAATTTTGTTTTGAAAATTGCCTCATAGACGGTAATCTGTTATAACGAGTTAAATCAATGATCTTTATTATCGGTTGGCTTGCACAATTTTTGATAAACAGTTCATTCATCCTACATAGGAAAACAGTCAAGTTTGTTTCAATCACATTGTATAACAATGAAGTATATTTGTGATTTATAGAACTCCTTTGTAAGCAACCTCGTAGCCCCTTGGGCAAAAATCTAAGCATCTGTGACTTTTTCTATAATCTGTCAACAACGAATCAATGAACTTCTAGGGACCTTCACACAAGTCATTATACACTATTTAAGAGTTAAATATTAAATTCTATCATATGAAAGCATAACTAACTGTTAGTTTATTGAATTTTTATTCTCTTGCAAATGTAAGGTATCTATATTTAGAGAAAAAGCAATTAAAGAAATGGACGAATAAACATCCATGATCGCAGTGAAGATTCGGCCTAGGAGTCGATATCTGCTCAAGTAAAGTTAATGAATGAATTAAATTTAATATAAGGAAATCTGGACAGCCTTCAGAAGAGAAAAAACAATGTGTAGTAACCGGATGTGACCAAAATTAGGATAAGTGTCACATTTGTAAACTGCAGGAAACAAAAATCGATGCTCTTGGGAAAGAAATCAAATAACTCCTCGAAAAACAAAAAGGGCATAGGCGACAACTGTAGCAAACACTTGCATGAGGAAATTGCTTCCGATGCGTTGTGGCGTAGACACTACACTAAGAATATTCAAAACACCTGAAGATGGAAGCAACGGATAAGTGGTAAGGCATCACAGACTTCGAATCCAACCGCGATTTTGAGCAATCAACTTGCGGCCGAGGAACGGATTCTGGAGGCCTCACCAGATTCATGCGCTCCCACGGACAAATCTGTGAAAGACATCCAGTTGAGTGGAAGGCCTGCACTCAGTATATACGGCTCGGTGGGGAAATGGGGTTCATGCTGTCCGCACATCGTGAACATGGGAAGGCTCTCAAGGATGACAGCGAAAGGTACTGCGAAAGAAGTAGAAATTGCCTGGTAATGAACGTTGCTGAACTGCCAGGGATAGTAATATCCAGAGAAATTGAACGGAATGCTCTTCCTCTCTACCTCTTTTCCATGGGCAACTTTGCAGGAGTGCCCTTATATATGTTTAGAATAGGAGCCGTGAGTTTGGTTTAATAAAATATATGGTATTGGATCAGTGGAGGATCTTCTTCGCTGAGTGATCATCAACATCGAGAAAGTGAGTCCTATTGTCACGACCATTTGTGTCCTTCGCAGAGTCCGCATATACCATCTCCGTACCCAAATATCTCGCCCGTTCGGCAGCCCCCACCACTATCTCAAGCGCTAACTTACTCGAGTTCTCCAGGAAACCTCAGAAATTCTTCCAGATGTTTAATGCGATGGTGGGTATCTTGATTTACAACAATGGACATTAAGATAATCGAGTTAAACATCAAATCATGCAGGTACGAGTTTGAGTTATTCCTGGACGAACATGAACCTATCCTAATTCTTCTGTGTGAAACCAAGCTGAACTATAGACACAACCCCTGTTTTTCCAATTTCAACCTGTTCCAGACAGACCGACTTCAACCCAACTCCAAGACCGCAACATCTGCGGTGGCATGGCCATTCTCGTCTTTAGGAAATTTCTGACCCCACAGCTTTTTCCTCCTCTTAGAGATTAGATATTGACTTCTATTTGTAGTCCTAAAATTGATAGACCAGTAGCTTACTCCAAACCACAATTTTTGTTCTTCACTGATGTAGGAGGTAAGTTGCTCCCGAAATATATATCTTCACTGAAAAATAAAAGCCGTAGTTTGGAGTAAACTACTAATCTATCAATTTTTCCAACTGCTAACGCTTTCAATTCTGTTTAAATCACCCTCAACTCGTTCCAAACCCCGTTCTCCATAGTCATGGTAGCATCTATTTATTGCCCCGATCAGTCTTCTGCTGCCAGTGGCCTGCAAAAAATCCTTCTGCACGTCCTAACCAGGCATACTCGGCTAACCTTGGACTCTGGCGGAGATCTGAACTTTAGGCGCCCGTTCTGATTCGATATACGGGCGAACGGGACACGTCTACACCAATTGCTTAATTCGTACCCTGGTATCAACCGCTTTCATTTCAGCCAAGCCTTCCCCATGTTCAACAATAACTTCACTAGGTCCTATCTGGGCCATTTTCTCATCAGCCTATCAGCTAATATTATTGCCATCCCTGCCATTATAGCAACATCAAAACTAATATTTCTTTTGGGAGGTGCTAACCGAGATGGCATGGCTGTATTCGGTGGAAAAAATTGCATCCCTGTTTTAGGTGTGATACAATTTACACATGTGTGGGGTTCACAGTTCCAACATTTCTACTAAATTTCGTAACAATAGGTGCAACCGCTTCTAAGAAAAGTGCATGTGACAGACAGACGGACCGTGAGCGAACTTCATCTCGTGATGTAATACCTAAAGGTAATTGGATCACGTTTTATATTATAGTCTTTACTACAGTTCATGATTATGGGGGGTTTGAATCAATTACCAAAAATTGTACTTATATACGTCTAGTTTTATTTGACAGATAGAATAGAATTAATAGCCTAATAGAAGGAGGAGGGTATTTCCGACATTGTATAGTGGCAGTTTTGTTATTTTCTTCAGAGAATGGGTCCATGGGAAAAATGATTACTCTTGAACCCCTGTGCATTAAATAGCCAGCTTTGGAATTTAGGTCTGTCATTTGATACCCCGAATAAATATATTCGGTGGAAAAGTTATCTTTTGTATATATAAGGGGACTCCCTCCTAAACTAAAACGTAGAAGGATGTTATCCATTCGTGGGTGTTCACAGTTCCTAACTTCTCACCAAATTGCATACCAATAGGAATAACCGTTTCTGAGTAAGGTGTGAGTGTCAGAAAGACAACGAATCGATTTGGATAAAGTTTGGTTTTTCCTGAAATCTTACAAAAAGTACTTCAAAAAGTTCGCTCTTAGAGTTCAGTTTTGTGTCTGTATATTTCACTTAATTTTCTCGAAAACGGCCATTTTATGAATTTTATGAAGGGTGTATAGTCTGAGAAGCCTACCAAACGCAAAGAGTAGCACGATTTTGCATGTGCTCGGAACCACGTGGGAGCATACCAATGTGACAAATTTTGAACAATACGCTGGGAGATCTCCTGCATACAAGCCAATCTTTTTTTTAAAAAATAAATCGTGTTCACAGGGAGAAAGAAAGCAACTCCTAGAAAAACAAGAACTAAAGATTCCTCTGAAGGAGAGGGGGACAATTCGGTATTTTAAAGGTATCTGACACTGTGAGAATCAGGTACTTCTCCGCGACTCTACCGACCATTGCAAACCATTGGAGCGCCGAAGGGTAATGATAGATCTTTGCAAGAAACAAGAACGGGATTGCAGCAAAATCTCGTGCCGCGAAGAAACTGAAACTGTTTGCATTATAATCTGACTCAAAAAGATTTGTTCAAGGTTAAAAACTTATAATACCATCTACACTTAACCCGAAGATTATGTGTTCATTAGTTTCTCTAACCATGAATCTATATTTCCAAATCTTTTGAAAAAAACTTCTTTATATGTGTGATTGGTTTAAAGACGATTCAGTAATTTTTCTTCGGAAGTTGTAAGTGTACACGTCGTCTCCGGTTGAATTGTGGGTAAAGCAGCGTGAATGTTAGAAAAAAAAGATCCTTTGTTACGTGATACCGCCCAAAAGTCATACTCCCATTTTCTATAGGAGTGTTCCTGAATTGCCTTCAGAACATCTACAGGGGAGGGGCTCGACCAAAGTTGTCGGACTAGAGCCCAGAACCATGTATTTTGCCCATTAGGTGATGCGATGGCGTAGTTTGTTTGAGTAATCTACAAGTATGCAGAGAGTCTGTAATGATAGCAACCTTCTTCTCACCTATCCTGGAAGCAACCTTGATGGCCTGAAGCACGGCAAAAAGTTCAGGCGCCAAAACCGAACTGACTGACATCCAAGGAAAAACGAGAAACTTGCGTCCCATCCGGACTGAACACCGCACAGGCAGACGACTCAGCACGTATGAACAGGACATCAGACGCCAGGACCAGAAAACCCCTTAATTTGAGGCCCTTCACCGACACTGAACTCTGCTACAAGTGCCCCCCATATTATACGACAGGATAACCTTGTTACAAGTAGTGGAAATGACAGAAAGACTTATATATCGAGAAGAGATTTTTTTCAGCATCCGGATTCTAAACCACCAATTGATAGGTTTCTTCTTTCTTTCTTTAACTTAAGAAGTTCTTTGGCCGTAAGGAGGGGTCTTCTGAAACGGAGAGGCAGTTTCTTGGTTAAAGCGAAAATTGGGGTGGTGTTGGTCAGCCCCAAGTATCTTTCTAGGATAGAAGCAGATGTTGGGTTGGGATTATTTTCAAAGTATTTTCGGGGATTTATAGTGAACGTAGCGGCATACCTTATAATGGGCCTTACCACCACCTATAGAAATTGATGGTCTTATTTGGTGTGAGACCCCAAGAAAAACCAGTTGAAAATCAGCCTTTACGTTTTTAGGAATAATGGAGTTCAAGTGGTCTCTGACCGATCAGGTTCTCGTTATCTCCCTACCTAAAAAGATGATGGATTTGACATGGGCAAGACCCAGATTATTAATTTTAATGACCAGGGGGTCACCGTGCTTCTCTTGAAGGATATATATTGGGATTTAGTTATGTTGATTGGTAGGCTCAATCAATGGGATTCATAAAAAAACACAATTATCTGCCTTCGCAAACATTTGGACGTCAATAATCAATCGACTCCAGCGGCCAAAATGAGGAAATCGTCCGCATATTGAAACGTTTCAATGCTATCAGAGTATTTATTATGCAGGAATGTCGTGTAGACATTAAACAACATTGGACTCAAAACGCATCCTTGGGAAATGCCATTTTCAACTTAAACACTGTCGAGCCCTAGTTGTAGGTATCGATTGGATATTACCCTTAATACCAATAAAATGCTGACCTTTACCCTTTGCTATCGAAATGTGCAAAAGGATATCGTTGATGCAAGCAGACTTAGATTTATCTGCCGACATAACAGTTAGCCTGTCCGGATAGTTGAGTGATTAGAGCACAAGCCTGGCGTACGGGAGGTCGTGGGTAAAACTCCACTGGTGGCATAAGTGATATTATCTGTACGAAAGGCGGAGGCACGCTTGTGCCTTGGCAACGCAGATGTCAACCCTTCTGCAGAGAAGGGCCGTGTGTTCAAAAAAGTGGACATCCCATTATTAAGAAAATTTACTGAGGCGTTGAGGACAGCAGCCTCCAATGTCATCCCTTTGCCATTACTGAGGTAGTTACCCGGATTTTTGGATCTAGCATTAAGATCTGTAGTGATGAATACATTATTGTATTTCCAACAAAAAGTGATAAGCCTCTCAAAGGCGATGTTGAACTGGGAGGGAAATAGACTTACAGGATCATGAAATCAGAATTGAGGTTGAATATTTCAGCTATGACAAAATCATAATCTGAAACATAGTTGACTTGGAATGGACTTGCGGCACGCCAAAAAGACGCCACCATAGCTATCTTCCCAAAACTATTAGATAAACTTAGATAGATAGATTAGATAAACCCAGAATAAATTTTGAGAAGGGAGAATGTTTAATAGTATAAGTTTTCTGCAAGACAGGGATATCGAAAATGATACTGTTAGCGTAATATTCAATGCCTGATTTATTTGCCCTCAGGCTATGTTATACTGAAGTATTTTCACCAATGCTTCCAATCGAAATTAGATGAACACTTTCCAAGTCAGTTTAATCAAGTATTTTCACGATGTCAGAGACTTTACTCTTGAGTTTCTGATTACCTGATCTTATAACCGTTTGCGATAGCGAGTCCAGAATGATACTTCTGGTACTGGAACTCCCTTTACTGAGAAGATAAGGGAAAAAGCTATCATAGCTATCCGAACCTTGCAGTGGGGTATAATGAATGTTTGACTCACGAGCACCTTCTGTAACAGTTATGTTTCTAATCGAAGCGATTTTTACATTTTTGATCAATTCTTCCCATTTAGGGCATCTCCTATCCCGAGTGTTGTGAGAAACCTCAACACACAACAGGCATTTTTTGACTTCACAGGCCGCAACGTAATTTTCTGCCGCACAATTAAGAAATATGGAAGTCTGGGCTTCGCTCACGACTTCTACGAGTTGGACACTCAGCATTAACAATTCTTACCGAAGATGCACGATTTACAATCGTCTCTGAAGCCCAGGGAGGTCAAAATATCATCCCGGACCTTGAAGTGGACCTTCACGCTCCTCCAACTGGCCTGTACTGAGTGGAATACAGTCTGAATATTAAGCAGTTTGATTTCATGATGTAGGTGCAGTGAGTTGAGAGGAGTAGTTTCTGCAATCTTAATTCTTTTAACTAAGACCCAACCTTTCCTCTGGATTACGAGTTCATACCAGAGCGGGACTTCCGCTTTATTAGTAGGAGCCTGGAGCTTCCACCGGAACAGGTTCCGAAAATGGGAGGGGGGGGGGGGGCGGTCGGGAATTAACAGAAACATCGCTTATAAATGAAAATTATAACCTGCCATGACTTGTAAACGTGGTATATGCTAAACGCTGAACATTATTTTGTGAAAGCTAGTCAGACCAGACGTCGCATCTAGATATTACATCGAGGGATTGACGTAGCACATACACAATTCCCGACGAAACGTCATCTGCGAGCACTGGTTCATGCCGGTGAGAATTGTTCAAGAAATTAGGGGCAATTACTCTTTGACAAAGCTTGGCACGTTGCAGAGTAATAAGCCTGAAGTACCAGGTGTTTTTGTACGACCAGTCAATGGTAGTACCGTGCATACGCCTACGCAGATGGATTAAAATTCTTCAGTTTACTTCTTTCGGATGTTGGATTAGGCAGGAATGTATTGCGCTATTTCATATATATAATTTGTATGAAACGAACCCCATTGGATCTGTCGCGCTTTTTAAAGAATTAAATCTTTTGCAAAAAATCACCCTTTCGTAGATCCATCAGAATCTGGTTTGCAAAATTTTTCAGCCGAACCAACGTTGCACGATACATGAATTAGAAGCGGGGATACAATGCTCATTTTGGATTTGGAAAGCAAAAAACAATACATTCTTGTGTACCGTGGCGGGTGCTGATTTGCGATGATCATCACCTTAACATGCTATATTTTTTCGAAAGTTCAAAAAAGTGCCAAATGAACAGCATTTTTCAATATCTCAGACGGAATTTCCCGCACAGGTTATAAAACGCTCCTCTAATCGAATTATTTTAGTTAAGGGGGTCATCCCGTGTGTCGGATCCGCGCAATCGATTTTTTTTTTAGCATCGATTGTATCTAGATATAGTGTACAATCTATGGGCGAAAGGGTTGTTTGATATTTGGAGTAGTTCGAAAATTATAATGTTAAACACTTGATAAGTCACATGGCAGATTTATGTCGATCGCGGTAATAAAGCGCATATTTATTGGTCCGAATGAGGTTCGAATGACTTCGCTAAAAGGACAAGAATTGAAGCCAAGGCTGTGTTTCTTGAAGAATCCTAAGGTTTATAGACTAGGTATAGCAGATTAACAGTCAGTTAAGGTTTTATGGCTAAAAATCACATTCTACTTTTTACATGCATTTTTCTAGAAACTGCCTATTGAAAATCTGCTGCCACCATAGCCCAAAATCTATCCAACGAAATTTTTTGAAATTTTCGCTTCTTCTTCAGAACATATTTCTGCGGTCAGCAAACTAGGATAATTGCGACCCATTTGGTAGTTATTTTTTATTCATTAAAGAAGCCTTGAAAAAACACCAAAATAAAGTGCCATCTATGTATGTATACCGTGGAGCATGTGTCAGAGGAGCTTTAATGTGGAAGTTTGAGTTCTCACAATTTCATAAATTTTCCATGATTTCAGTTAAAAAATTCATAATTCATTAAAAAAAGGTATTTTATTATGGTTTTATGCTTTTTATTCTGCAGGGAATTCTATACTACGTACTTATTTATATATAAGATATTTACATATGTGTCATATTGGATTAATAAGATGGCGATTCTGCATAAGTCTTTTCATTATAATTGCCAAGTGAATCTCCTAAATGTTCATTGTCGATAAAATTGCTGTTGACATCTGACATTATTCTTTCATCGGAAGTGTAGCTGGTACCAGCTTCACCACGAGCGAATGGAGCTTCAGCGTTGGTTTGCAAGTAGTAATCACCAGATGCACTAAAAACGCGAAAAAAAAACATAACATGTTTAATAATTTTAACCATAACCAGTGCAAATTCAATTTTTACCTCGAAGGACATTCATTGCCCATAACCACTTTTGGATCATATTCACCAACATTTCCTTGTTTGAACGATCTCCAGTTTTTGGCAGGAACTGCATGGAATTGTTGAGAGTTCTTCTGATTAAGACTCTCTGCCCAGTAGCGCCATGATCGCCAATGGCTACAAAGATCTATTGGAAGACAGATTTTCATAAGTATGCAAACCCATATATTAAGAACCAAACTTATTAGTAATCTTAAAACATCTTATTGTAAAATTGATTTGAGGGCTAATACCGTTTTCATCCAACTGGAATATGTCGTGTCTTGTAGGACACCCGGGCTGTAAAGCTGATCCACTATTGGGCCAAAAGTCTACAGTTCCTGTGCTTGCTGGAGCACCATAAATCCAAGCATCTGTATGAATAACATCAACGAATTCAGCATCATCTTTTGTTATGTGTTTCAGGAACGGTCCATAGAAACCAGGGAAGGCAGGATCCAATGCAGAAATACTATTGTAAAATATTTTAAGCATGAAAAGTACATGGTTTCCCTTATTTCATTTTTACCGTTTTAGCACAACTCGCCCACCGGATCTTCTCTTAACTTCACCTCCAATTCTGCCTACCATTTGCCCTCCTAATGAATGCCCTACCAAATGCAACCTCTCTACGCTGAGACCTTCTTCAATCATGTTGAGAACAGCCTTTGATACGACGTCGCCTACCTAAAGATAATTAGAAAATTGTAGAAATCTAGTTGTGGTTATTGAGAATGTAATCTATCAAGTTGCATTGATTATTGCTTTTCCATTGATGGACTTTTTAATTAAATAATGAATAGCGTAATTGATTTTGTCTGACGTTGCCTGTAAAACTTAATCTAGGTTGATAAAATTACCACCACTAATTCAAACTGAATAGTTCACCTTCATAGAGTTGGGGAAAGCGTTGAAAAGGTAACTTCCTGACGCATCCTCCTTCCAATCCAATGTGATGATGTTGTAGTCATTCCTTTGGTTATACGCCTCAACAACTGTTCGGACACTGACGGATGTTTGATTTTCAATATATCCATGAACGTAGATGACGGTCTTTTTTGAATTGTCGAAATTTTGACTTTTTAAAATTTGCGTCCCTTCCGCAACTTGGTAGATTTCAGGCTGGTTTGATCTGGAAAAATAACGTTTTCAATTTTGTTTCCGTTTGAAAACTAAAATTTTCATACAAAATATTTACTTACCCATGATATAAAATTAATTTATTCCGTTCTGCAATTGGAACAGACTCCGAAAATTTTAAGACAGCAACTGCGGGAGGCGGATTTAAATTTATCGTTAATTATTTAATTCATATTACCCAAAAAAATTTAAAATTTAACATGGATGGATGGATGGATGGATGGATGGATGCATATAGTATAAAATAAATAAAACACACCAAAAAGAAAGAAAAGAGTAGAATGCCACCGCATGTTTCCCTGGTTTTGAAGTCCTGAACAAAATCCGCTGTTGAACGCCGGTCGATTATAAATCAATAAATACCCATTAGAAGATTCATCCCTTTTATAGGAAACTAAAAGTGACATATCAGCACATTAATCAATGTTATCAGTATTGAGCTGGTAATCGACCAGATTTTTTAACCCCTATATTCCTATTTCGATAGTTTGTTCAACTTACTTGTGAACGGACGTTGTCCGCTAGGAATAAAAATTAGCATAGATAATAAAGTCGGCGGTTTGCATTTTACTAACAAGCCAAGCGAAACTGTTCATAATTAATTTATAATTATTGATACTTACAAACACGAGGTGATTGTGCATCTGTCCACATGATCACTATTCTATTATTGTTTGCTTTGTTACAAACGTTTCTTTACACTCGGCTTTGAAAGACATGTTTCAACAGCTACGAAACCCTGAGAGGCCGCTTGTTTTAAGTAAATCTAGTTAGTTAGTTATGGAATGGAACCTTCAAATTATTGACACTGTACTGAGAGATTCGCTGCTAATTACAGGTTTCTATCTAACCTATTAGATCTTAAAAAATAAAGTTATGCTTCCAGCAACTTGGTATCCGGAGATGTAGAGGTGTAAAAGCAAATCCGACTTGATAGAGTCGAAAGCTATTACGTTCTTTGTTCTTTAAAAGATAAATTTGCAATAAATAAATAGATTTTTTCTTGAATATATTATGCATGTTATTTCGTCCCTTTAGCAGAAGATCCTCTCTGAAGGGGAGTCTATCTTATAAATGATAGCAAAATCAAGCCCTGAATATCAGCATGTATTCCTAAATAATGGGCAAAAAGGGAAATATTCAACGTGTTTTTAGCTCCGACTTCAGTCCGGGATAACATCTTCGGGTTTCCTCGGTGGCTGAGTTCATTCCAGCTTGATCGATTATTAAGAAAACTTCACAGCCGTTCGGTAGTAGTGGCGAAAGTAACGGCTATCACCATAGTCTGATTCTCAGACTCTAGTGATCCATTGTATTCGACTCCACCGTCTAACGGAGCTATCCCGGATTCGTTTATGTATCGCAGGATTTCCGTTAGCGGATGTGATGCAACCCGCTGTAGTTGCAACACATCAGCACCAAAAATCTGATGTCTGATGCGGCCATAGGCGGCCTCATTACAGAATGGACACGTATCATCTGGGATAATGTGTGTTCTGAACATATGCCCAGCTAGAAGGCCCACGATACTTCTGCAAGTCTTTCTGCTTTTCAACAGGATAAACTTTTCAGGACAGGAAAATTTTGGTGTGTTTAGCAGCATTAACGCTCAGTCACCTTTAAAAAATCCAAGAACTGCAAATTGAGTAGAGAGCTGCGGCAGACATACAATTCTTTGCAGTGTGGCTAGTTTACGGCGAAAACTCTTTTGTTTCACCTTAACAATCCACACTGCGGATGCATAAGTGACCATTGGCCCAATGATAGCAACATATATCCCCATTACTACTTGATTAATCTCTATCTCTCTAATCTAATTAATCTCAGCATATTTTCTCTCCAGTCACTCCCTGATGTTAGGGATCAACCTAAGTGATAAACCACATCCCATCGCTGTTGCTATCTATGTAATTATAGATCTCTCCCTTTCGACTTTCTTCGCTTCCGATTAAAGAGAGAGGGACATGGATGCCGCAATAATCGGAGTCAACAGAGGTCCTGGAGATGAAGCATCAACAAATGATCTTCTCAACCACCTGAAGAACGCTATCATTGATACGGCCACAAAGATACTTGGCCCCAGCCGCAAAAAAAGCCGCAACGGTTGGATTGACGATGAATGTAAGCCAGCAACGGAACGGAAGAATGCTGCACACCGAGTAATATTACATTTTCAAAGAATGCGGGCACGCGCAAATACTTATAATGAACTCCGTTGAGCGGAGAAGTGACTTCACAGACGAAAAAAGGAAGCCTGGGAGAAATAACAGGTCTGTGAACTAGAAAAGTACAGGGAGCAACCGCACCAGGCGCGGAAGTTTTACCAACAAGTCAGCAGGATGAAGCCTTATACACCACGATGATCGTTCCGTCGAAACAAAGAGGAAAATCTGATTTCCTACAGAATGGGCATATTGAAGCGATGGGTTGAGTACTTTGATGAACTACTGAACAAACAGGAAATCGGCGAGTTGGAGGTCCCGCCAACTGAAGACAACGGACAAATACTGCCACCACCAAATATAGGAGAAGCAGTCCGTGCAATTCATCGGATTAAAAATCATAGGTCGCCAGGAACTGATGGAATTACAGCCGAATTGGTTAAATATGGAGGCGACCAGTTACACCAAGTGGTTCATCAACTTGTGCTCAAGGTGTGGGACAGCGAATCAACGCCTGACGACTGGCAAAGAGGCATTATCTGTCTCATATATAAAAAGGAGATGTCACACAGTGCAGCAATTATAGAGGTGTCACGTTGCTCTATAAGATATTCTCCGCAATCGTGACTAGGCCGGATAGCCCCATATGCCCAGAACTTCATTGGCCCCTACCAAAGAGGCTTCACTCCAGGCAAATCAGCAACAGATCAGATTTTCTCTCTGTGACAAGTAATGGAAAAACTGTTGGAATATGGATGACAGCTGCACCATCTCTTCATGGACTTTAAAACCGCCCATGATAGCATAGTCAGGGTAAAACTCTACACGGCCCTGAGGAAATTCGGTATCCCGACGAAATTGATAAGAATGCAGCCGCAGGATCACTCTCAAGACCATTCGACATCAACAACGGTCTACGATAAGGGGATGCCCTATCATGCGTCCTCTTTAACCTGGCCCTCGAGAAAGTGATCCGTGATGCTGATGTAAATGCAAGAGGTACGATCCTCTCTAAGTCCACCCAACTATTGGCTTATGCTGACGATATTAACATCACGGGAGGGACGACCGGAGACATGCAAACTGCCTTCATCCAGATCGAGCAGGCGGCGATCACTGCGAGACCTTGGGCTGCACATCAATGAAGGCAAGACAAAGTACATGGTGAAAACGTCAGTACCGAAAACCAACCAGCCAACAACATCAAACCGCACTGGTCAAACATGATAGGAGAAGATAGGAGAATAGGATAGGATAGGAGAATACAACTTTGGGACCGTTGATAATTTCTCCTACCTAGGGTCGAAAATCACAACCGATAACAGCTATGATGGTGAAATCCGCGGACGGTTGTTGTCAGCCAAAAGAGCCTATTTTAGCTTTTAAAAAGTGTTCCGTTCGAAACGTCTCACCATAGGGTCGAAGCTCTTACTGTAGAAGACTGTGATCTTGCCAGTAATCAAGTATTCCTCCGAGACTTGGGTTCTTAGCAAGAAGAATTGCGAACTTGGCCGCGTTCGAGAGAAGAATTCTCCGAAGAATTTTTGGCCCTCTACATGAGGATGAACGTTTCCATAGCCTACATAACGACGAAACCTATAAGCGATACCACGACCTTCAGGTTGTTGATAAAATCCGGCTCAATAGGTTACGGTGGGCGGGTCACTTAATCCGTATGGATGGGGATGATCCCACCCGGAAAGTCTATGAGGACAATATCTATTGTAAAAAAAAGGGAAGAACCCTGCTTAAGATGGAGCGATGGCGTAGGTCAGGACGCCAGACAGTTTTTAGGGATATGGAATTGGTGGACCTCGGCGCAAAACCGGCATGTTTCTTATTAAGGCAGGCCCAGACCGGATACCGGTTGTTGCGCCGTTGATGATGATGATGATAAAGGAGAGATTGACTTATGTATTGTTGTCATCTGATCTGCAAAATGTCAATTGGCTCCTGTATTCGACATCATTCTTGTCAAGGTGATGCCTTTTTGCAAATATACTCCACCTGGTGCTTAAAACTGAGCTTTGCATCTATCATCATTTACAAGTATTTGATGGCAGGCTTGGAAGTGATAATATGATTTCCAATTCTAATGTTGGCGCTTGGTGATGAGGATCACCTCCATTTTTCTTCCGCAAATCCAGCTCAGCGCGTAGCAACCAAGCATAAACAGCACTCATTGTTTCACGCGAGTACAACTCAGCATCTTTAAGATGCTTCGCAACCTAAACCAGTGCAATGTCGTCGGCGTACTGAACATGTCCGGTCTAGATTTCACTGTGAGCTTAAGGACCTTATTCGGTATTGCTGGCGGAATAACCCTTGGATGATTTTCAACATAGATAAGAAGACAGGAGATAACTCTATAGGCGCTTGGCTTACATCCGCCTTGGAGCAGAGCTCCTTAAATCATTCCTTTTTGCTCCGCTGGATAGCAAACTTGAGATTTTTGCGGACTTCCTTGTATGCTTTTTTTCGTGGAGCCGCCAACCTTAGTAGATCTTGCTGAGATTTTTGCCTAGAATTATTAGGTTTTAGGGTTTAATATCTTCACGTATGGTAAATCCCTTTCCTGGAGATATCAATTAGCGTCCAGCGAAGTCGTAACTTTAATTTCTTCTCCGTCTCTCAGACTTGTTTAGGTATTGGTAAAATGCCTTCTTTCCTTAAGGGGAGATATACACCTAGATGGTCAAAAAAATCTACTTTATTGCATTTTCTTGAAGTTTGAGGTCTCCCAAATATCTAATGAAAACGGTAAGGTAAATAAATAAGCCAGTTACAGCTGAGAAGGTGAAACGTGTTTTTCGGCGATTTCATTCAACTTAAAATTTTCAAACGCGCTTTTCTCAAAACCATGTTCTTCTAATCGCTACCCGAAATTTCTCGAAAACCAATGCACCGATTGCCTTGAGAATTTTTTGTGACCATTCTATTCGCCATTATCTGGTACTTGTCATAGGATTTTTTCCCATTACTTAGTTCTTACTTTAGAAGTAAAGTAATAACTAATTTTTGGACCTAAAGTCAATATTTGTTTTCGATTTCCCATAAAATGGTGGAGGTTTCATTTCGCTATAAATTAATATTTTGAAAATTGGCTATGACAAGTACTCGATAATAGTTTCTAGTTTTTTCTCTTCTGATGATTTTTTTTAGAAACGCCTGTGGGTGCCATGTACGCAGATTTTTTAACGGCGCTCCAAGAATTATTCAATATCCTTGTACATTTTAGATATTTTCAAATACAAAAAATTAAACACGTTTAAATAGGATAATTAAAACACCAATTCAAAATTTTAGATCGTTTTCCTTGAAAAATGTCACAAAAACAACCTTTTTCCCGATTCTTAGGTCTATATCTTCCCTTAAAGAGATTTTTCTTGTACTGTTGCTTTTGATCGTAAGCCGACGCTAGTATGGTTGGGTCGCCTATTTCGTTTTTGGCAACAGTTTTCACCTTTTCCTTGGGTCTCTTGTTTCCTTCTAAGAATAGAGAAACAGACCTGTCAAGAGTGACCAGATCTCCCATCAGGCGCGACCCCAGGTGACTGATAGGAGTATACCAATTGATGTATAAATATATGTTTGTTCATATACTTTCTTTTCAGCTCACCTCTAGTGCGTAAACCAAATTGGCTATTGGAAGGATACTCAGAACATAAAGCCATAATAAGAGACTAGAGAAGGAGAAATCTTTCAGTATAGGGGCTCGAAACTCTGTATCGGCGAATTGTGAAACTGAGTAAGTGGGCTGTCGGCTGTCGATATATCTCAACCGCCGTGCCATCGTGGCATTTAATACTACAGTAATTTAGATTTTGAAAAAGCAATGTCCACTCGGCACCCGGAGAGAGCAAAAGATAAAACTCAGAGAAGTTCCATAAATGCTAAAAGTGAAGGAATAAGTCGGCAAACACTCATAAAGAACAGGGCCCTGGTTCGAGGGAACTATCTTTGATACAGTAAGGGGTAGGTGATTCAACGTATACAAAATGAGGGTATAAATGATTTTTCATTGGACACAGCTACTTCGCCCATCAAATGAAAAGTCCCCATTTGTATCTTCCAAAGTAGGTTTTAGTTTTCACCCGTAAATTGGTTTTCGACTAGGCGCTTGTCATAGCTAGTGGATATCCGTCGAGTCAGCTACGAATGTCGTAAGTTATTCTTGTCAATAATTAACAACCAGGCAAAAGGAACGTCTTCATTTCTCTTAAATTTCTTCTGAACACGTTTCTATTCGGGGAGTATACCTCAGGAAAGGTCATAGGTATCAAAGTGGCTATTGGATGAATTGCAATGATACCACATTGTATTGTGGTGGCTTCCCTTGACACCCTGCTTTCTTTGGAGATAACTATGAGATATTGCATAATTGGAGTTCGACTACAGGGCTTACTTTCACATTAGTTGGAGAAGTTACCATGCCAAAGTTATCTTGACCGTTTTTATTGGGAGCATAAAGATGTCCGGATAGCTGAGTGGTTAGAGCGCAAGGCTGTCGTACGGAAGGTCGCGGTTCAAATCTCACTGGTGGCAGTGGAATTTGTATCGTGATTTGACGTCGGATACCAGTCGACTCAGCTGTGAATGAGTACCTGAGTCAAATCAGGGTAATAATCTCGGGCGAGCGCAATGCTGACCACATTGCCTCCTAGTGTACCGTTACGGTCTTGAATGGGAACTTAAAGCGCAGAAGTATCTTATTTGAAGGCCCATAATTTTTGATAGCTGTTACGTAGTTCTTTAAAAGGGGTTGAGAAAGTTGGTTGGTTCAGTTCTCAAATTAGCTCAGTGTATGTACTAGGCCAGTATTTTCAAGGGGAATAGAGTCGCTATGCCATTAGGCCAGCTATGAAATTTGCGCATATTACTGAAGAGGAGAGGCGACCAGTAGTAGAAGTATATACCTTCGGTTTGTACATAGCTTCAACCAGGTCATGAGTTAGTCGGATGAATTTCTGCCCTTCCTCTTTGTGGGAATTACTTACCTTACCCTTAAAAATGACAACGTACAGGGTACAAATTCATGTCTTCCATTATTAGTAGAAGGATCAATGCTCCCTCCAGACCAACAAAATTCTGTCCGAAGAGCAAAAAGTGTGCCAGGTTGGACAAAGGGGTTGCAAAGAGCAATTATCGACTCGGTAGTTATAGGACAAGCAACTAGAGGTCAAAGAAACCTCTTTAGTTCCTATATCGATTACGCCAAGGCTTTTGACAGAGTCATGGAAGGGTGGCATACCATCTTGTCAGTGCATTCATCTGAGGTTACCAAAACGGAGGGGTATCCTCCAGAGAGATTGATTGAATCGCTTTTAGTGTTGTATGTCGTTGAACCCATTTGCATTGGATACTGAACGATGTTAGAGGGTATGGTTTCGTAGTGAAATACGGTCTACGTGCTAAGTGCGACATGAAACAGTTGTTGTTATAAGATGACATCAAATTGTATGCTGATACTCATAACCATCTTATAAGCTTATTGCACATAGTTGACTTGTTCGGCCGTGATATTCGGATAGAATTTGGTTTAGACAAATGTTGCTTCCAAGCCATCCGCAAAGGTGATCATGCACTGGTAACCTCCGCATCCAAGCTATGACCGTGACACTCTTCTGCAGGGAATTCTGCATGGCACTCATGTTGATGATAATTTGAAGGATGGAGGGGTCTTCGGCAGGCTTTTGTTGATCTATATTTGACGAACAGATGGCTTTGCTGAGACGGAAGGATTTATGTGCGTCATTCAGGATAGCGTGGTCCCCACCCGAACTTATAAAAAGCTTATAATGAAAAAGAAAGTGGAGAAAGACCAGTGTAAAATGTGTGGTTCAACGTTGGAGACGTTAGACCATGTCATTTCTGGCTGGTCGTTTCCTAGACCTTTATTCGGGATGAGGTCGATTCAAGCATTTGTGTCCACGCGAACCTGATGTATATGCGGAAATTTCTTCGAGCGGAATTACATCTGAGACACAGACACAAATTTTCTGTTGCGAAAAAAAAAGTTCGAGCCAGCTCAACCTTCTGTTCGAAATTGCGAGAAATCACCCTTGATCTTGCACAAGCTTCCATTGCCACACTATCTAATCTCTTTCTTTTGATTATGGAAGAAAAGTAAGTAAGAAAGTAAGATGCGAACAATCACATGCATTTTCCCACCAGTCTGGACCAAATCGGAGATAATTCGTAGGCCACTAGACCAGTAGACGTGATGTGTAGGTGTAAAGCTTCATTATGCTGAGCAAGTGCGTATTAGGATACTTTGTTCAAGTTTAACAAGCTTTGTAAGAAGTACTGAACGCAGCTGACCTTGGTCGGCTTAATTTGAATTAACCAGCTAAAGCTGTCTGTTTACGCCAAACATTAATGTGGTACTCTTGCACTTCGATGAAATTAAGGTTTTGCAACTGGTTAACGTAGTAGACCTTGAACCTCATCTTCAATTTCAACTTACCAATAAAGAAAACATATTTTTGTGGCCTAGACACAGACTATGTATAGTATTCATAACATATAGTATATTTCATTTAACACCAGCAGCATTTTCTCAGGTTTAAATTTTGATCTCATTGAAAATAGTTTCATTCAAGATAAGTTGGACGAGTATCTTACGGTCAAAATTTTTGCTTTGTCCGTGTAGGAAATTGTGAACTTTTTGTTTTCCGATAAAAAATTCGATCAAATTTAAGATGCTTTTAAAAGACTTTCTAGTTATTATTAAACGATCGAAAACTGCCGTACTTTACCTTTTCTGAAGCATTTGGTTTGCGTGACTGCAACAATTGCAGCAATTCCTAATATCGTTACATCTATCTATTTATTAAGTTTAACGTATTGTTAAGCTTCTGAGCTAAAATCTATGAATGGCTATGCGAACTTTATGCTAATTGTGTACTCCGCACCTTGGATGCTATCATAATTTATTCTAAAGTTAAATTTGAATAAAAATTTCCATATTTCCTGTGCTAAATTTAACGACAGCTTTTCAGTTGTGAAAACTACTTGCACAGGTCACAAAGGCATACGGGTTAACTACAGGTGAAAAATATTAAACAATCTTGGTTTGGTGAAAAGTGAAGTGTGATATTATAGCAAAAATGAAAACTATCTTAGGCATAATTATAGGTAAGTAGAAGTGCATATTTTTATATTTAAAGTGTTATAAAGTGCGGACAATATTGTTAACCGACCGTCAATACGATTAAGTGATATTCAAAAAATTAACATTGAATTAAAACTACATCTGTTATGTTAAAACAAAAAGTGGTTAATCATGTTGGTTATTTGCTTACAGTTAGGATTTGATGAAACTATCGTTAATATAACTACCATTGAAGTTTTTAGAGACGAATTGAATAGTTTATCTTAAATTACACTCCTTTAATTCTTAATTTTGTTACTTGAAACTGACACATTAGATCAAAAGTAGTAATATTTTTATATATACATCATCGACTCAGCGCTTGCATAGATTTGTGACGCTGGCATTCAGAGTTCAACTTCGATTCTTAATGAAGGAAATGGGAAAGAAAAACATGAAAGGGTGCCGCCAAAGAATAAAAAAAAAGATAAATAGCTTCTACTTATATTTTATTTTTATTTTCATTTTCCTTCATTAAAAATCTCATCCTTATTCATTTTCTTATAAATTAAAATCTTTCATTTTTGAATGTTTACACTACGTCGTTTCGTTTTCGGCTGCGTGGCCCACAAAAAAGAAAGTTTTATCGAAGAGAAACTCTCTCTAATTTTCAAAAAGGTAACTAGTATGTACAATGAAGGGTCTTTATGAAAAATTTTATCTACTTTATTGACCCGTCGAAAATAATCTCAAAATGCTCTTATTTATTTAAACCGAATAAAACCAAGATTCTCAGTCTGTTTGGGTCTCTGGGTCTTTGCACCCTCGCTATCTTTCCAGGCTGCTTTTGATTTGCCACAGATTTTTAATAAAACGTCAAAAATTGACGGCGTGGATGATTTCGGGTCACTGAAACGTCCGGAAAAAAAAACAAAAAACGGGATTTTTTTATATTTTTCGGTTTTTGGATCCAAAAAAAGTAAATAAAAATATTTAGCACCTATTTTCGTCTCTGAAGTTTATTCTATTCCTTTATATGTGTACAATGACATATTAAAATTTCAAAGCGAATGGTCCAGTGTTTTTTTAATCCTCCACGATAACCCAAAAAGCTTTGTTTTGAGAAAAACGGGTTCAAAAATTTATTACAGTATTGACAGTAGTGACTTTTCAATACAAAAACTGTATCATAACCGTCAAAACTAGTTTCCCAAATGTTCCCTTCTATTTATACAACAAAACGAGAATGTGTAACATACACATATAAAGCAGACGTTTTGAAGGTTCGATACAGGAAGTAAGAGGCTGAAAATGAGGCTTGGACCCGCCGCGCTATATATACTGGCTACTCATTTGTAAAATCGTATATTCATATTCTTACCACATATTTTCGGATGTATTGCCAACCAAAATCAATCATAAAAAAAATAAACATTTACAAAAATGGAACCCGTCACGTCTTCTTAAGAGGAGAACATCGAAGGCGCCAATCAATTTGTATATCTAGGAAGCGTGGTTCCCACTGACTGAGGCAACGAACTGGATGTCGCCCCACGGATTGAGAGCGAGTAGAGCACGCCCGATATCAACCCTGTTCACGCTGTCCAAGCTTCCCCGAATTTGGTGAAGTGCAGGTAGACCTAAATTCCGCGCACTGTTACAAAATGATCCGTAGAGTATTGATGCGGTCAATGCAGGACCATCCTCCTCAATTTCTAAAATCCTGATAATATACGATTGTCAAGTTTATTCCAGTTATTGAAATGGGACGAAATGAGATATATTTTTCATACCTCACACGGGTGCATTAGGTAAAAAGGATTTTTATATCCCCTCTTTGCATGTATTGGGATCCCGTTTAAAAGCCAAGTAAAATTATGTCATTCGTTTCATTTCATATGTCCACCAAGTTTTGTTTGAATCGGTGTAACTCGTCTGGAGAAAAGTGTGTGTGACAGATAGGCAGACAGAAAGAAATTATGTTTTACATAAAACCCTAAAAATTGGGTTTTATTGGTTTTAAGGGGAATCATAAAGTTGGAATTGGTATCACTAATGACAGCAAAAATAATTTTTGGCTGGTGGTGGTGGATTAGGTGGAATAAGAGAAATAAGACTTTAAGACAAGATAACTTATAACTTGCAAAACAAAACCTTATTAAAATCGGTTCTGTCTGTCTGGCTGTTCGCCTGTTTGTCTTTTTTTTATGGAAGTAGAAATCTTCAAAAGACTCTGTCCTGGACACTCCAGAGTGTGGTATTTTTATCCACTAAAACCACCCCCAAGTCTCCCCTACCCCGTGGAACCACCTTTAGGCATTACATCACGGGGTGGAGTTATCTTACTTTAGCTAGGTCTCCTTCCGTCTACCGGCGGGTTTCGTAACCGCGCCTTTCTCACTTTTTCTGCTTTTCGCATTTTAGCCTGGATTACTGCGATGATGGATTTGATCGCATCCTAATTCTAATGACAAGCTACGATTCTCCGGGCAAAATTTACTCGTGATAGTACTTCGCCTAGAGTTTCTTATAGGTTCCTCCTTTCTTCCGTGAACCTAGGACATTGGAAGAGTACGTGCACTGGGTCCTCTGGGCCCGCGTTGCAGTTTGAATAATCAGGTGAGGCGTCCAATTTAAACCTGGACAGGTATTGACGGTATATTCCATGCCGGTTGAAAACCTGGTTAAGATTATAATTGATCTCCCCATGCTTGCTCTCCATTCACTCCCCAATGGAAGCAATCAACCTGTAAGTTCAACGGACCTTTTCTGATTGGTCTCATCGCTGTTGCCATCTGCTTATGGATCTCTCCCTTTTGGCTCTTCTTACCTGCGATAAAGGAGAGATAAACCTGGTGTTATACATACCTATATATTCATTATTTCGTCTGCAATGATATTAATCGGTACAATTCCCGAGGTGAAGAATGCTGCATCGTCTGAGATGGTTCTGAAAGCAGAACACACCGTTAAGGATGTTCTTCTGTAAACCGTAATCAGTTTATGTGTATTGCCTAAAACCTGCAGTGCTTTTCCCCAAACTGGGACTGTATGATAGAACTCACCACCCTGGCTACGAGCAGCATGCTTGCATCATCCTTGCCAGAGCCATACTTGTGGTGGATGCTTTTTCGCAATTACGCTCTATGTGCTGCTTAAAATTGAGTCTTCCATCTATCATCACCCCGAAGTATTTGATAGCCGGCTTGGAAGTGATGATACGATTCCCGATTCTAATGCAGGCGTAATTTCTTTTGCGGTGCTTAGTGACGAAGACCGCTTCTTTTTTTCCTCCGCGAGTGTCAATCCAGCATTCTCTAACCAAGCCTTTACAACACTGATTGCTTCGCTTGAGTACAACTCAGCATCCTCGAGATGCTTTGCAAACACACCCGGTGCTATATCGTCGACGTAATCCACCACTGTGGCCTCCTCCGGAACAGGAAGCTTAAATACATCATTATACTGATGGTCCACAATAGTGGGTCCAGTACAGAGCCCTGTGGGACACCCGCGGAGACAATGTACTCCTTAGTTCCATCATCGGTATTATGCTAGAGTGTCTGCTCTTGCAAGTAGCTATCGATAATAACGGCGAGGTAGGTGGGAACACCAATCGTCGTATAAGGTTCCAATTGGCCAAGTTGAATGCATTCCTCACATCCAGGTCCACCACCACACAATATTTGCTGGTACAACCCATTCCGTGAATTAAATTTTTGGCCAAGCCAGTAACCATTTGTTGAATACCATATTTAATATTCACCAATGGCTGATCTGGCTTTACGGAACCCATACTGCCAACCTGAAAGGCCCCCTTGGCTCTCTACGATTGAGCTAAGGGGATAAATAACCCCCTCCAACATTTTCCCCATAGTGTCTAGAAGACATATGGGTCTATTGGAGGACGGGTCCTCTGGAGGTTTTCCAGCCTTAGGCAGCAGCACCAGCTTCTGCAGCTTCCACGGTGCTGGAAAGATACCCTCGGACATGCACGTTTCGAACAGCTCCGCGAATATATTCGGTCTACATTTGACGGCAACTTGGAGGGCCTTATTCGGTATGTCTTCCAGACCCAGGGCTTTGCTGTCGCCTATTCGACTGAAGATCTCCAGCAGGTCGTCCCTGGTGACTGGTGGAATCGGCATCACATTCAGGAGACGCTGGAAGTGTCAGGATCCCTCTTGCTGGGGAAATAATCCCTAGATTATTTTCAACAAGAGCATACTCCGTTGGATGGCTCTGTTCGTTTGTCTGTCTGCCACACGCACTTTTCTCAGAAACGGAGGTACCGATTGACACGAAATTGGGTGTGAAAGTGGGAACTCTGAATGCTCAGATATGCAGTGAGTGATATCCTTCTACGTTGAGATTTAAGGGGGTTCCCACACATGCAAAAGGCGGGTGTAAAATTTTTTTTCACCGAATATAGTCACGTTGGGTATCAGATGAAAGGCCTCGATTAGTACTTTTCGATGCCGATCTTAGTTTTGAGATTTATTAGAAAGGCGGGGTGTGGGAGGGGTGGAAAAAGACGGACCCATTCTCAGAAACTACCCAACCGAAAGATTTGAAAAAATTCATGAAGGTGCCTCTATATGGTGTCCGGGCCTCAAAATACTCTCAATATCGATATCTACTCAAATTAAGTTAATAATAGTATATTGCTATCTTTTTGGGGAAATTGAGTAAAAATCCAGTTATAAAAGTTAGTAATAGTATCAAATATAATATGAAGCATATTATCCCCAAGTTTGATCACAGTCATACTATTTCTAACAAAGTTGCAGTAGCTCAAAGGTGACTGTACCGTCTAAATTTACTCCAACTTAATATCAGTATTACACTAAAATGAGTAGTCTGACATGCTAAATGCATATACATAACGTACAATTGGGATTGTTCTGCACTTAAATATACTCACAGAAGAAACAAACAAAACCTTTCATACCTGAAGCGCCAAGCTTCCGGTTTCCCGACTTGTTTATTTTCCAAACGAATCATCTCCTCCGTATCACAACCTCTAATGCTCTTTAGTCGCTTTCCAACCTTTGGTATTCTTTTTCCAGTATCATTACCACTAAATTGAATTCCAGTTTGAATTTCAAAATCAACAGCCTCATCGCTGGGTGCTGAAATTTCACTTTGTGTTTGCAGAATAGCTGCATCTTCAGTTGATATAGAGTTGTCACCCAAATGAACTCGTTTTGAGATGTTTCATAATGTTTTTGCAGAATACGATGTCCTTCAAAATACAGGTCACTGTACTGCAATACAAGAAATACTTTTCTATTGCATTACCAGGTGTTGTAGACTCACAATGGGGATTCATTTTTGTAGAAGGAGCTAAGGGAAGCCAAGCTAACGGAGGCACGTTTGCATCATCACATTTATATAACGAAACTAAACTAACTATCATAAAAAATTGCAAGTGCCAAATAAAACATATTTGCCAAATTCGAACATAGCAGTTCCATATGTTTTCGTTGGCAATGAGGCATATCCGTTAACTCAATTTACAACGAGATTATTTCCAAGAAAAAATTTAAAAATAACGAACATTTTTCAAAAGCACGACGTTGCATTGAATGTGCTTTCGGAATTTTGGCAATGAAATATTGGTTTTTAACAAAGAAAATTGAAACGATTCTTCAGGCAGCAACGTTGCTTATTAAGACTATGTGTTTACTGCACAATATATCACGAAAAAATTGACGATCATTACGAGGTATGTACACTCTTAATGGTATTCAATTGTATGATATTCATAACATAAATTATGCACGCAACTCGATTGTCCGCGAACAAAATTGTGGCATTGCACATAATCTTCAAGTTTCTACAATTAGCGTATTCATTACCATTCAATTAAATGCCACTAAAAGTGCACATATCTCCAACTTAAATTCAGTTTTTATGAATGGAAGCGATGGGATTAATGTAAGTGACATTATAAATTAGCAATTGGCGTTGCATATAGTGTCTTCTGCAATTCTCAAAACGAATTCATTCAAATTAATTACATTCAGCAATAACTGTCGAAAACGAAAAGTGCCGCCATATTGCAAATGATCGAAGTATCAACAAACTATTATCTGTCACGCATCGCAAAAGTTCAATTTCCCGAACTTTTTTGCATGCCGAATTGCACATCGCACTTGTTGTATATTGCTTCATACAAGTTCGTGTAATGAACTTCATTTGACAGCTCTCTCACTCCGCATGCACGCAGTCATTCCGCTGTTGTGTTTTGGCCTTTAGTTAGCTGACCATCACATTATGGGGTCGCGGCTTTATATAGAAGGGACGATTGAAGTAGCTGCTGCCGACTAATTTCCATTTCTACTTACTGCGGTGCACTCCATTCCTTTTGTGATAACTTTAGAAATATTTTGAATATCAGTCTAAGAATTTGGCAGTACACTTTCAATTGAATGTACTTTCGAAATAAATAAACAAACAAATAATAAAGTGACACGAGATGAATCTCGTTTCTTATGTACTAGTTTGAATCACTTTATTTAACAACTTGTACATTTCAGTTTTTTGTTTACAATTATTGAAAAAAGATATCTTATCTTGTTTCTTCAATTTAATTGTTCATTGTATACGAGCATATTATAATAGGCGAGGATTATCTCTTTATATTTATCTAATCAAACCCTTTCCATTTATCAGATGGAAAATTCGTAAAATAAATATCCTTCTTGGAGATGCCGGGCATTGATCCCGGTACCTCTCACATGCTAAGCGAGCGCTCTACCATCTGAGCTACATCCCCAGTTAATCTTAACATAACGGTATTTATATATCGCTAACAATTTACTTTACATAATAGGCAATAGCAAAATAGCAAAAACTGGTTCATTTTTTTTCCAACAAGAAAAAAGATCGACCAACTCTTATTAGTAACCAGCATTTCTTTCACGACATTCCGCCACTATCATAAAGTAGACAGTTCCTATGCGGTACTATCTAATTATTGTGAACCAGGAACCCGAAAATTCGTCTAAAAGTAAAGTCCTGATTGGAGATGCCGGGCATTGATCCCGGTACCTCTCACATGCTAAGCGAGCGCTCTACCATCTGAGCTACATCCCCGTTAAATAACAGTAACAAACACTTTTAATTCAGTAATTTTTTTTAACTAGTAAAACTAGTTCACTTTTATGGCCTGAGGTCAGTTAAAACTCTCACAGATAATACCTGTTTACTATTCCAGCCAATATCTTACTAACTACACGCGAACATTTTCAAAAATTTGGAACTGTTCATTCAGAAGCAATCGGCATGAACGAAGAGCCATAACGTGTATTTGAAGAGATAATAAAAGTTAGTAATAGAAAGAGTTGCTTGATTGACGATTTGTGTATGTTACCTGGGTCCTGCTGAAGCCGAAAGACAGATAAACTTTAGAACTAATAATTGATCATTCAAACCGAACTGCTTGAATTTAACATTTTCTTCTATTTGCCTTGTTTTAATAGTTAAATGTTTATTTTTTTTCTTTGGGGAACTCATTTGTCCATCTTGCAGTTATTATTCACTTCATAGTTACATATTTATACATAATACATAAAAACCTATGATGTTCTTCGTTCTTCTTTTCGAATTGTCATTCATTTTTAATCCATCTGAAGGTATGTATATCTAAAGTAGTCTTTCTATATTTGCGTACTTATTTACGCAACAAATCTTAATTTGCAGTTCTGTAGAATGTTACAGGTTCGCAGATTTCAATCACTTTACCTGCTTCAGGAAACAAAGTCTACATTGGCGTTGAGAGTAAAATAAAATTAGCATAGTATTTTATTCGGTCAATAATTTAAATTTATTACAATACTTCTATATCACAATGTTTATTTGGAAAGGTCAGAAAAGGTTTTCTCTTCTTGCCTATATCTCTCATTTTCAATTTCTCAATTTCGTCAAACCTTATTCAGGTTTTGTGTGAAAAAAAAACCTTATTGAAATAGGTTCAATGTCTGTCTGTCAGTCACACCAACTTTTCTCCAAAACGTCTGCAGCGGTCCAAACAAAGTTTGGTGGACGAAATCACTCGCATACAACGAGTGGCATAAATTTACGTGGAGTTTAAATGGGAGCTCTCAATACATACAAAGGAGGATATAAAATTTTTTTTCATCTAATGTACCCGTGTGGGGTACCAAATGAAAGATCTCGATCAGTACGAAACAGTTTTGACGTGAATTGTAAAGTGCGCGAGTAAAGAGTCAAAACGGGCATACTTAAAGCGAGAAAGGGCACATTTCCGGAAACTACCCAGCCCAAAAATGTAAAAAAAAAATCAGGGTAGTGCGCCTCTATAAAATCTAGGCTTCAAAATATATCCTATTCCGATACCTGCTCAAACAAACTTACTAATAGTATGCTACCAACTTTTCGAAATTGGCTGAAGATCCTCCCCAAGTTCATCCTATGAAGACAGCACCGCGTTGATAAGAGGGCGCTTCCTTGATGAACACCAAGAGAGACACGAAGTGGTTTTCATACACCTGTCCCACTTCGAACTTCACTTTTTGGATCGTGATAAAGCAATTGAACCCAGAGCACAAGTTCTTCAGACACTAAGCATCGTCGTAGGGCATGCTAGACGAGTTCATGTGGAACACAGTAAATGTAAATTATAAATTGGGCAATGTTTCTCACGGTGTTTCTCCATAAGTAATCTCGCAGCGTGTATTCCGTCAGTAGTTCCACAGTTCTTGACAAATTCGGCTTGATCCACGGTCATTTCAACGATTTCGCGAATACTGTTGTCAGGACTGCGTTCAAAAATCTTCATGGTATGGTAAAGTGACCGCATCGGAGGGTAATTTAAACATTCTACTGGACTACCCTCCTTTTCCACATTTGAATGGGAGTACTTTCTTGCCAGTAAAATGGTAATCTACCTTCCACCTTTACGAATAACCCGATTAAATAATTCACTGAGCAACAGTGTTGCTCACTTTCCAGACTTCAGATGCGATGTCGTCAGGTTCTGTTGCTTTCCCCGATTTTATTCGTTTTATTGCCTCTTCGACTTCGGTTGCACTGACAGCTGGAACTGCTCCAAATGAACAAATTTTTCAGTTGAAGTCTGTTCGAAATATTCTAGCCATCTATCTGTCGCGGCTCGTTAGTCAGTAAGTAAAGTACCCTTGTTGTCATTAACTTAACAGAAGGGTTCGATATCCTGCGTGCGTTCGTGTTAGCTTTTGACAAGTCGATACAGATATCTCTCGCCATCCTGAGTGTCCAGTCCATCGTAAAGATCTTTGTAATGGACCGCTCGGGTGTTAGCGATCGCTTTCTTTGCTTCCCGATTGGCATTCTTGTAAATTTGCCAATTGGCCAGCATTTTATCGTCGAGGAACTTGTGGTAGAGGCATTTCTTTCCACGGACCTTCATTTCAACATCGTCATTCCAAACCCAAGTATCTCGGTTGATGAGCCGCTTACTTTGCTTCGTGACCGTGAAGGTTACATAGATCGCTTAGTGGATCGTGTCTTTAATTTCGTTCCACGATTCTTCCACATTTGTAATGATTTAATGATTTATGAGATTAAGATGGTATAATGATTTGATGTCCCATTGTATTCATAAGTACAAGGTAATGGGTGTCCGAAAAATCGACTATATGCTCGCCACTCTCATTGCGCACTCCAAACCCCTTTCACCCATGGCAACTTACTTACGTTCTGACGCCGTCTATGCGTTAAGAATCCTTGCCCATTGCTCGATAGGATTGGGGCCCGTCCTGTTGCGTCGACTGAGGTGAACCCCCTATCATTTTTTCGATCAATCCAATCATTTTGTTTCTCTGTTGACGAACCTATCACCAAGAGATATTTGAGATAATTGAGAAATACTCTACTTGAGTACAACTGTGCTGTAAAAGCGCACATCTGGTGCCAGAAATGCGTATCTACGATTAATAAATATAATATATCACGTTGTAATAAAACTCAACTAGAATTGTTTTAGTGTTGATCTTGTGGGTTATCGTAAGTACCTATATAACAAGTCGGGAAACCGGAAGCTAGACGCTTCAGGTATGAAACGTTTTGTGTATTTCTTTTATAACGAGATTTGAGTGTGGATTTGTCCCATTAGCATGTAGCACGTAAAATATGCATATATTATGGAAAATATCCACTTTCAAGTGATATTGACATTCATAGTTTTGAATTTGCAGAGAAGCGGCAGTTTTGACCTAGTATAACTTTGTTAGTAATAGTGCGATTTTCATCAAATTTGGCAGGATCATGCTCTATATAGCCTACATTGCTGCAAAATTTTGTGATTCTAGGGTGAACTTAAGGGGGGTTTTCCTGTTAATTATTAAAAATTGTAGTAATATACTATTATTAACTTTATTTGAACAGGTATCGATGTGGAGGGTATTTCGGAGCCTAGACACCATATAGTGGCAGCCTCCTGTTTTTTTCCAGATTTTTCAGTTTGGTAGATCCCGAGAATGGGTTCTTTAAAAAAATGACCACTTTCAACCCCCCGCACTCCCCACCTTTTCAACAAAAGTCAAAACTAAGACCGGCTTCGAAAAGTATTAACCGGGACCTTTAATTTGATACCCCACATGACTATATTTGATGAAAAAAAATGTACACCCCCCTTTTGCATGTATGGGAACGTGTTTACACAAAACCTTAAAAACAAGTTGAAAGTTGGGCGCGCTTTAGCTTTATGCTCATCTTATGTGAGAAACTTTCTATATACCTTATTCCATCCGCACAGAGCAAATAATTCAGAATATCCCTTCGTATACTTTCAAACTCCAAGATATACTTATGTATGTACATAATAAGGACAACACACATGACAACAAATATGACTGCGTGGATTCCCATCAGGGAAATCTCTTCATGGCAATAAGGGAACGCTTGAAGGATGCGTTATGTGCGTGCATATGTACGCATCAAGAGATGTGCGTTCATAGGCATGCTTATGCGCCTGCCGCATAGGTGCGACAGACGGCCAACCTTAAATAAAAATTGGCTGCCTGAAAAATACTTAAAAATCAACCCTAATATGGAGGGCGAGAAATGATTTTTAAGGTTTTGTATAAAACAAACTGTCTGTCTGTTTGTCTGTCTGTCACACCCGATTTATACAGAAACGGCTGGGCCGATTGTCACGAAAATTGGTAAGAGTATGTGATCAGTTGTTTCCTTTATATGCAGCAATTGACGTCATTTTGTGTTAAGTTTAAGGGGGGCTCCCCATACATCTGAATGGAGGGTGCAAAATTTTCTTTCATGAAATGTGCCTATGTGGGGTATCAAATTAAAGGGCTCAATTAGTACTTTTCGAAACTAGTTCCATATTTGATATTGGGTGAAACATAGGAGAGTGAGGGCTCAAAATATGACCCCCAAAAAGTGTAACAGGTCTCGTTCTCAGAACCTATCCACCCGAAAAATCTAAAAAAATCACAGTGGTGCACCTTTACGAAATCTAGGCCTCAAAATACATCCGATTCCGAGATCTGCACAAATAAAGTTAATAATAGTATATTCCACATTTGAGAAATTTACCCGGCAAGCTCCCTTATGTTCATCTCAGAATTATAAAATTTGGCATGGGTGGAACGAAAAATATAATGCAAATAAGTTGAAAAAAATCAAACTATTATTAACAAAGTTATAGGGTGTGAATGCTTGCCATTTTTTTGGAATTTCGTGCACTCTGCAACCTGTATGACTTCATCATCACATATCAATTCATCAATACCACATGGAAATGAGTTCTTATCAATGGGGTCGCAAAGAATTATTTTGTTTTAGTTTTTTTGTCACTTGTATATGAATATCAATTACTCCAAACAGAAATGTGTGTATGTAGGTACATAGTATATGCGTACTAATGAAGTTTGCGGGTAGTATCTAATTCAGATAGAGATATTTGTACATTAAACCAGCGGTATTTAATATTTGTACTATATATGTACATATGAATGCTTTTGTGCACGAAGTAAATCGGAAATATGGGTACGATCAATTTATATACGTGCATATATATGTACAGTATTCGGAAATAGGCAGTTTGTTTGTTTAGGGTGAGCATAAAATTTATGCCTGTAATATGTACGTACGTCTTGTAGTTTGGAAAAATATGAAGGAATATGTTGGATTTTTAGCTATGTACGGATAGAAAAATATGCACTGAAGTTTTTTACATGAGATGAACACTAAACCTTTATACCTGATGCGCGAGCTTCCGGTATTCCGACTTGTTTTTAAGATGCAGGACATCGGAAACCCGAGCCCGACAGTTTTTGGTGGTGGAACGGCTCTCGGCCATAGACTATATTACCTCAGTAGTGGCAAACTTAGCTACTTTGGCACCTAATCATACCAGAGATAATAGTGGAGTGAAAAGGAGGTCCACATTGAACCCCCTTCGTAACAGCTCTAATGTTGGAAGATCTTTGTTGCGAGACACAGAAAGGAATACGAATAATGCTTCGATTGACATGAATGCTGCTGTTGTAAAGGACGAGCATAGACGGTGACAAACTGAAGCAGCGTTTCTGTCACTTGAAGAACGCATAAATGAGTGAGAGGCGGAATATCCACCAAAATAACAGGGCCCTGTTACAGAGCATTAAGTTGTAGTTTATTGGGGCACTAGAGGGGAGAGAAAAACAGGTAACAAGTATTTAACATAAATTAGGTGAGAATCCTGGGAAACGGAGTAGGAGCGGAATTAGTGAACCTCTAGCTACCCAGCAAGTAGTCAAAAAGAAAATTACATCTTCGCTGAAGAAAGCTGAACCGGCGAAAGTTCCGGGGAAAGTTAGTTGTTCTTCGAATGCGGCCTCAATTTTGACAAAAGGGGAAGAATTTGCAGTATGTAAAACCGAGCAACTACGGTGGGCAGCAAATGCACAAAAAGCAAATTCATCCGGAAATAATCATTGTTTCCAAGAAAGGACATACGTCTTACGCCAATATCCTACGGGAAATCAACACCGATACGGAGTTGACAGACTTGGGCGGGAGTGTGAGTCGCATCAGGCGTACACAGAAAGGGGATGTTGGAACTAACCTATTTCAGAGAGAAGACAGCTGATAGTTTTCGTGACCTGGTGGTGGTGCTAGGTGAGTAAACAGAAGCGAAAGGTCGAAAGCAACCAATAACCGATAACCTAGACGAGGTTACATTACGGGAGGATATTTCTGTTGCAATCAAACTGAGCTGGGTAAAAATCAACGGCATCAATATGCACAACTGTTCCGCTCCTCCTAGCACAACATTACCGAAATAAGAGGAGATATTAGAAAGCTTGGTGTTAGACGCTAAAGACCACAGCTCTAAAGTTATTATCTATTACTGGCACCGCGTGGGCTTTGAACGGGAAGCGGAATAAAGAATACCAAGACCCAAATCCTGATTGAAACATTCGTGGAGGTGGAGACAAAAAATACCGCGATCTTCGAAGAAGGCAATATGGGAAAGTAAGCGGAATTACTACTGGCAGCTGCGCTTTGAGGTAAATATAAATCTGTGGGGCGCTGCTTATGAGGTTGTAATGAGCAAGATTCGTGGGCGAAAGATCCCTCATTTGACGTGTCCGCGACTCTTGTTTTAAATAATCGCAATTCTTTTCCCAAAACAGGAAGAAAGTTGACCCCAGCCAACCATTTAGCACGATGACTGTTCTCATTGAAACACTCTAGTGCTGTTCACTGATCCACAAAAGTGATAACAGTAATGTGTTTTAAACTTATTTGTAGTGATTTAGCTTTAAGTATAAATTTCAAATAAATAGAAGTGAATTTTAGTCTCGCGTCGTAGTTTATCATTATTCTAGTAAACAACAACAAGCCTGAAGATATCACTCAAACTGTCAGGAAATTGAACTTCCGGGAACTGAAGAAGTTAAGATCATGAAACTTCCCGTAGGGAAAACGGTTTGCCCAAAATTTCTCGATCTCCGGGTTGACCGAGAAGAAACTACGACAAATCCGTGGACGAATTATGAACAATAAGGTTCCGAGATTGGATGGAATTCCGAACACAGCCCTGAAATTGACCATGAAAATCATAAGCATATTTGAATCGTGCATTCTTTGAAGAACCAGAGGCTGGTTCTTCTATAAAAGCTCCAAAAACCACCTCTTCATATGGCTCTATCTGGCTTTTTGACACTAAGGGGAAGATGGAGTAATATACAAGCAACTGCTTCTGTTCGTCGAGCTAGAGGGAGGTTTATTGCAGCAGCAGTATCGATTTCAGAGAACGCGTTCTATGGTCGATGCAAAGCGGCGGCCGTGGATCTAACTCGATAGACATCGGCTACTGGTAAGTACTGCACGGTGGGGGCACTGGATGTCAGGAATGCCTTTAACTCGGCCAACTGGGATTGAATTAAAGGCATCCTGGCTAAACTGGCTGTCCCTGTTACTTGGCTCAGATAATCGAGTTACCTCTCGGAGAGACTTGTTACGATAGCAGGTATTCCTCCCCCCCGCTGCTGTGGAATATAATGTATGACGGACTGTTTGGTTTTCCAGGATAAAAGATATAAAGTTGGTTGGGTTTGCAGATGGCTTAACGGTGGTAGTTGCGAACCACCCCGAGGAGCTTTATTGAAGTGAAGACATTCATGCGATCAAAGCATGGTTACAAATGGTTAAATTGGACCTGGCGGACGAAACAAGCGAGGATCGCCTATTAGCGCATATATATGTAAGCATCTATGTAAATTGATTTTATGGATCTGAATATTTTCGCCTTACTTCATGTTCAAAAACGTACATATGCATATAAATATGTAAGTAAATTGAATATCGCTAGCCATAACGCACATATGTGTAAACATATCACTCTAAATTGCACGCTGCGAACTTCATTAGCATATGTCTGGCTCGATTAACTGATACCGATAAGCCCATAACTAACAAAAAACAAAAACGAAAAATAAAATATCACTTTATTGTGGTACTGATACATTGATGGTAATAATGTCATGTTTCATATGTTTCATCCAATATCAGAAATAAGATTAGTCTTGAAAAGTACTAACTGAACTATATTTTGAAAAAAATTGTGCCCCTTTGCCCCCCTTGATGCACAACAGAAAAATGACGCCACAGGGATTCACAGACTGCAAATTCAATGAGGAATTTCTTGACAATCGCGTCTAAGCAAAAAGTCTATATGCAGGAGGTGAAACGGCCGCGTCCGTTGGGCGGGGCTTTTCAGTTAGGATTGCAGTTGCGTTCTGCGCATTATTATTGGTGTTGACTCCCAGTTGCGTGATCGTGTTAGTGAAATTTTCCAGCTTGGTCTCAAAACCAATGGCAGAAACCGCCGATCCGATTAATATTGCTATGACATTTTATAAATTTCCTTTCGTATTTATGTTTTGGTTGTTTGTAGCTGGTTGGCTAGCTACAGGGATTCGCACACAGAGAAGTACTATAAAAACACGATACACAATACATTGGCAGTTACGGAGAACGCACTGCATCCTTGACTCGGCCTCAAACCGGATGATTTATTTTTTGTCAGAGTCTGTCTCTAATTAAAAGACGATCTGCTTTTTTTCTTTATAAACTACACTGATTATATTTCTTGATAAAGTGAGGCCTGGAAAAATTCGATCAAACTGCAACTGAGACTGCGTGTTATACTCATAAACCCACATCTCATCTCCACCAACGACCCCTTTAATGAATGTTGGTTCGGATTCAGCTATAGAAATCATGTTTCCATTTCGCAAAATTTAATACAATATTATTGTTCTGTTAAGGGAAGTTGCACTGCGTGGTAAAAAAAACTATTGTACCCCTTTTGCTAGCTATAGTCTACCTATTAACTAAAGTATCTCCAGCAAGCCTGTGTCTGAATTTATTCCCTAGTTCAACTATTTCAACTTAGTACTTGGTATTAAGTATTCTCCCAGGTTCCCCGACAGAACATGTCCCAGAACATGTGATACATTCCCCACAGAACCTGCAGGCAGTGTCCATAGATATCCTTAGCTTCACTTGGTGATAGTTTAGTCGGCAACGGTCAATGAGAATTCCCACTATAATCCGTAGGCTCTTCTTTGTGAGATTTAAACAGTCTTTTGAGCCCTTGGATTCATACCCCTCATAAGCACCCTGGACTGCTCCTTTCCCGGTAGGCTTTCCCAGTACAGTTTCCTCAGATATTCCTCTACATTTTTTGATATCATAGCCATGAACCCGTATCCGATTCCACAGAAGGGTCCTGGCCTGTGTAGAGACGTCCCACTTCCCTTCTTGGCCAGTTCGTCCGTTGCCACATTACCTTCCCATCCAAAAGGACCTGACACTCAGAGCATCCAGACCTTATTGTACGAACCGAGCGTATTCAGTCTCTTAAAGCATTCCCACAACAGTTTAGAATTCACCTCGTTGGACTTATGCGTCTTGATCGCCGCTTGGCTGTCAGTCAGTAGTTCTTCTAGTTCCTTTCGCAGTTAAATGAGTCACATCAGTTTATGGCGTATATTTTTGCCTGGGGTATGTTGGAGTGCTTACCCATCGGTTCAAAGTACTCTGCCTCAAGGCATCCATCAGCGTGTCAGGTAATCAGTTGCTGGCTTAAGCTGTAAGCTACAGCGACGCTCTCCCAGTTTTCCTTTACAACTCCCTTCCCTCGTCGTTTTAAAGTCAATACGATTTTCAAAATAGTGAAAAATTAAAAACCCGCACAGTACCCAAGACGTCGTTACTTTCCCAACTTTTGTACTACGATGCTGATATTTGTCAGTAATATGACAGAATGGGACCTGCAGATCTGGATGAATAATATTTCCCACTTTACTTTCTGTAGAATTTCAATGTTGGAGATGCGCAACTAAACGCAGAGATGAATTCGGTGGGTCCAAATAGGATTTCATACTACAGTTTCATACTGCAGTTGTAGCTCGGAATGCCTATTACACAGCCAAGGAGGTCAACATAAACTGATTTCCCAAATTAACATTCGAGTGAATTTCGTTTACGTCCCCAGTTCCCTTGTTCCTTTGTAGAGAGTTTAAGAGATTTAAGAGAGGGGTCCTAATAGGTAAGAGTTCCCCTGTAATAAATATATATATATATAAAGTTGTGTATATTTTACACTCCGCGGAGATCCGCTGTGGAAAAGCGTGCTGAAGATGTTGCAATTTGCTCTACCTTGTTGTGGTCAAGAGCATTATCTTTTTCGCTTTCTAAATAAAAAAGATATCCGAGAGTTTCCTGATATGATTGAATTTTAACTTTTGCAGGATGAAGTGATAACTACGCCCAATGACTAGCTAGACGGTATTGCTGTTAGTTCATCACAATGTGCTTGAAATTATCCCATGGAGAATCAATATCCTTGATTTCTATATTCACGTTTTGGATCAGACTTAGTGCAGAAGTGAACTATTATATGCTACGTCGGTAGGCCAAGGTTGTCTCCCAGATGAGACCAAATAGTTTCCCACAAAAAAGGAGATTCGCACTTGGGTTTTACAACGATGAAGGGTCGAAATTGAACCTCGCCTTAAATAGTATCTTTTGAGAAAACCAAATCTTTTCTTTCTATTGAGGCTTTTACTTAAAATATTATAAGATGGAGACAGGTTAAACGTACTGATTTTATAACTAGCCTTATGCGCAGTAGGTGCTGAATTTCTTATATTTGTAAATAAAGCTCTAATTAAATTATATATTAATGATAAACTGGTAGTTTGAATTTTTCATTCCTGAAAAACAGTTAAGATAAACTGTTATCTTACTTAAGAAAATATCTTTTCATTACCGATAGAAGCTACGAATTCTTTTGGACTCGGGCAGCCTTTTAGAATTTAGTCTTTGCTAGTTCAGGCAATTTTATCTTTTTTAATATTTTCCAATACTTTAGAAGTTCTTTCCCCTTGCGAAAATCTAGATTGTTCTCATCCGCTGCTGGGCCAAGGTCTCTAGAATTAATTATATGATTTCGCGAATGAAAGATATTTTTTTGGAAGCTTTCTTACATTGGTGCACCCTCCTCTCTGACTTGTTGGTAACTAGTCCCCTGGTCACCTCTTGCAAACGGCGTGGATCCATTTGTCTGGAGATAGTATGTACCAGATGATCTAAGATAATGTATGAATTTCAGATTACAGATTACGGATTGATAACTCAAGAAGTATTATATAGTGGCTTACTCTGTTTGACAATTAAGTCCCATAAAACTAAACGGATTACTCCCTTCAACTTGATTTGATTTGAAATTCTCCCAAGAGCCGGCTTTCACAGCAACAAATTTGTTAATATTCTTGTCCGCTACACTCTCTGCCCAATACCACCATGCTCGTGAATGACCGCATGCATCTAAATTTGTTAAATGCATTCCTAGATACAGCCAAGTTTACCTACAGAATTTAGAACTTACGAATCAAAACGGGCGTATTCAAGCAACCTGGCTGTGGTGCATGGCCGCTATTTGGAAAGAAATCAACCGTCCCTGTAGGTCCAGGTTCACCGAAATACCCACCATCCGTATGAATAACATCTACAAAATCAGCATCGTCACGGTTAAGCGATTTTATGTCCTTTCTATGGAAACCCGGAAATGCTGGATCCAAAGCGGTAATTCTAAAAATTAAATAAAATAAATAATTAAAAATTTTCGAAAAGGAAGGAAGTTTTCCTTATCTTAAGTCGGCGGGAAATAGGATAATCTGCTCATGAGATTCATTTTGCAAACGGCAAGCCTCGCACTGAGTTTATTCAATTGCGCTCAGTAAATTTTTGGAGTTCTACCATACACCAACCATCCGAAGGCAAGATCTACCTTTATAGAATCTTTCTTAGTTGAATCATTGTAGTCTGTTACACCAGATTTTTTTAATGACTTTACAAGCCGCAATATTGCTCATAGATTCGGCCATCATAACAATCTAAGTGCTGCTCTTCTGTAAGCCACTCCCAGTTTATGTGCATTACATAAGCTATTTAGTAACCTTTTTAACTGATATTGCATAGACCAAGATGGAATTCATCACTCTGGGTATGGGCTAGCTAGTGGTGCACCCCGTCACTTCTACTGTCGATATCACCTTTAGCAGAGCCATACTGACACTGAATCTTTTGTCAAACATAGCAAGGTAGGTACGAACTTAGTTTCTTATATGGCTCTTGATGAAGGACCTTATTTTTTCTCTCCGCAAATGTCAAGCTAGCGATCTTTAAACAAGCCTCACCAGTACTGATTGCTTAAAGTGATCGTGCTTCCTGCGGCCATCATAGAAGTCATGACAGAGCCATCTCTCTTCTAATTAGCTACCGGTAGTAGCAAAAAGATAGCAATCAGTAGCGTAGATATGGCTGCGAGTACCAATCGTCTCCATCGACTTCCAAATTTGGGCTCCCGTTCAACGAATTAAATGCCCTTCTCACTCTACGGTTACCACTAGGCAATATTTACTGGTATAATGGTTTCGATGAAAAGAATTTGTTCGTCGGAGCAATGAGATCGGAGGAAGACACAGAACCTGACGACATTGCATCTGAACTCTGGAAAGCGAAGAACTGGGACCCAACACTCTGGGGCAGTAAATTCTTTAATAGGGTTATTGAGGAAGGTAGAACCCCATCTGACTGGCAAGAAAGTACCACAGTTCCAATATGGAAAAGCAAAGGTAGTCTAGCAGAATATTCAAATTACCGTCCCAGCCGTTTACTTTCCCATACCATGAAGCATTTTGAAAGCATTCCTGACAACCGTATTCGCAGTATCGTTGAAATAACCGTGAATCAAGCCGGATTTGTCAAGAACTGCGGAACTACTGACGCAATACACGCTGCGTGGTTGCTCATGGAGAAACACCGTGAGAAGCATCGTCCTCTTTACATTGCATTTCTGGATCTAGAGAAAGCGGTTGACCGTGTGCCACACTCATCTGGTATGGTTTATGATAACACTTAGTGTCAGAAGAACTCGTGCGCTGGGTTCAATTGCTCTACCACGATACGAAAAGTCAAATTCGAAGTGTGGCGGGTGTATCATAACCGTTTCGTATCTGTGTTGGTGTTCATCAAGAAAGCGCCCTCTCACCACTCCTCTTTGTTCTTGTTATGGACACCGTCACTCGGGATATCGAACGTCCAGTGCCCTATACACTGCTTTATGCAGATGATGTTTTCCTAGTATCTAATAGCAACAATGATCTCGAACAACTTGTCCAAAAATGGAATGATCGCCTCATGCAACACTGTCTCAGGTGTCTGTCTGAATCTGAATAAAACTGAATTTTTGACGACCGATCCCCATGAAACAGGGACAACCACTGTCAATAGCAGTGACCTGCCCAGAACTGAGCGATTTAAATATATCGGGTCAAAGCTATTGACCAATGGAGAACTGCGCTATAAAATTGCTTCACGCATTAACACAACCTGGATGAAGTGGCATTCCACAACTGATGTTCTTTCCGTTCGACGTATCAACAAATGTCTCAGATCTAAAACTTACGACAATGTCGTCCGTCCTGTCTCTCTCTCTAGTTCTGAGTATTAGCCGACTATAAAAGATAATGAGTGGCGTCTTGCGGTAATGGAGACGACGATGTTGCGTTGGACTAGTGCCGTGAGACGGTTTGATCGCATCTGAAATGAGGATATCCGCGATCGATTATGGAAAAACTGCAAGAGACGCGTCTTCTGTGTCTTGTGAACGGGACAAAGGCTGAAGAAAAAGCAGAAGAAAAAGAAGGCGAGCAGACTCTGCTTGAGATTGAACGAAGGCGTAGGTCAGGACACCAGACAGCTTTTAAGGATATCGAATTGGTGCACTTCGGCGCAAAACCGGGATGTCTGGAGTTCCCTGCTAAGGCAGGCCTAGACCGGACACTGGTTGCTGCGCCGTTGATGATGATGATGAATTCCAAAAGACTCGTAGCCAGTTATCGATCATCCTTCTTTTTTGGAGATTACGACGGAGTATGTCTTTTCAAAGACTAGTCTGGAAATCATATCATCGGTCAGCATTAGAGCCACCGGATGTTTATTGAGGAATTTCCGATTCTTTTCACGTGCCAACAGTATCGACTCTATGGTACATGCGTCGTTGGCTGTTTTCCGTTACACTTCCTATTGAATGGGGAGTAGATTTGGGATAGCTTGGAGTGCCGCGGTCGGAGTACTATTCATTACTGCAGTAGTACTTAGCCAGCCGAACCTTCGAATTTGCTCCAGCAGTTTCCCGCTGTTAGTAAAGCTCGGCCACTAGACGATGGACGCATACATCAAAATGGGATTTATTATGGATATATACATCCAATGAACCCGTTGTGGTGAAAGCTCCCAGATCTAACCTATCGCAGTCTTAGAGCACCAGAGCAATCTGCCGGGTTTCTGGTATTGTTCCTGGATATGGCGCTTGTACGATAGTTTGAAGGCGAGATTTACTCGCAACATAACTAGTCCAGTCTTCCTAACGTCCACCGTGAGCCCGCCACGGAGGCACCAAATGTGAATTATGCAGGGTTGCATTGAAGCAGTCGTATGCTATGTCCGTAAACTTGCTGGTAATTATTACGGCTATATCTTCCGCAAATGTTTGCGCCAAGTCCTTTGCTTCCTCTAGGAGCCATAGCAAGGTTATCATTACCAGGAGCCATAACAACGGAGAGACAACCCCTCCCTGGCGACAGCGTCCAAGATATCCTGCTTCAATGGACTTCTGGCCGATAAGCATGTCGATTTTTCTCCACGCCAGCATGTGAAGGATCCAACTGATTAACAGCGGATCGATTCCATGCTGTCTTGCAGCGTCACATATTTGCGCGAATGAGGCATAATTGAAGGCACCTTCGATTCCCATGAGCAAAAAAAGGCAAAAGGCACCCCTTCTCCGTTCCTCTTTGTTCTGGTTATGGATACTGTCACACGGTACATCCAACGGGATGGACTGCGGAAGAATTGAGGATTCCTATTCCATGTTATCAGCGGGCAAGGGGATGCTTTATTTGCTATCATTGCAATACAATCGAGGGCATTCTCTCCTTAAGGTTTTCTTTGAGAAACAATTTTCTAGCCCCTTTGAATTTGAAAAGCGGAGAATTGGGCTCCATTTAAAAAGTATCTTCAGTTCAGCAGAAAATCGATGTGAGAAAGGGAGAGAAGTCACAAGTCATGCAAATTTATTTGCCGAACCTTGACATCCAAGGCTCCAACAAAGGGTTGGCTAACGGCGTGCTGATTCAGTTCAGGTTGCTTCGTGCAATCAAATAATTATAAATCGCACATTCTAGCAGTTATAAGTTACGCATGTTAAACGCTAATAGGAAAAAGCAATTAGTTTGCTTACTCTATTCGAACTGTGATTATACGCTCGTTGTGTAATATCCAAATCTCGTATTAACGCAATGTATTGTGCCGAATTCAACCACACGGTATTATTCGAAATTTATCTGGGGCGAAAAGCTAGTTGTTTCTATCAAAAAGAACGTTAAGGTGAAAAGTATCGAAATCAGAAAAGCTTTAAATAGACGAGTTTAGAACAGTTAGTCCTTGACTTATACATACCTTTTAATTGAAAGCACTTGACCGGTCTTTTCCTTGATTGTGCGGCCTATTAAACCTGCCATTTGTGCTCCCAAAGAATGGCCCACGAGATGAAGTTTGGTAAAATCAAGACCGGCATCATGCATTTGTAGCAATGCTTCCACCACGGATGCTCCAGTCTGGAAATGGATACATATTATATCACGATATATATATAGATGAAAGGATTTAATTCAGAGATTTATGTGGACTGCGTATAGACTGCGAACAAAAAATGAACACAAACACTGATATACCGCCTTCTCTTTACCTCATTTGGGAAAACTTTAGATACTGCCAGTAGAAAGACAAGCAAGAGGACAATTGGTAAAAATTAAAAACAAGTCGGGAAACCGGAAGCTGGACGCTTCAGTTACGAAAGGTTTTGTGCATTTCTTAGTACGTAGCACGTAATATATGCATATACAATATTATGTGAGAATATCCACTTTCGGATGATATTGACATTTATAGCCTTGAATTTGCAAAGAAGCGACAACTTTGACGTATTATAACTTTGTTAACAATAGTGCGATTTCCACCAAACTTGGTAACATCATGCTCTATGTTACACCCTACATTGTTGCGAAATTTCGTCGTCCTAGCATGAACTTAAGGGGGGTTTTGCAGCGAATTACTAAAAATTATAGTAATATACTATTATTAACTTTATTTGTGCAGATATCAGTGTGGAAGGTATTTCGGAGCCCAGGCACCATATAGTGGCAGCCTCTTGATTTTTTTCAGATTTTTCGGTTATGTAGTTTCTGAGAATGGCCCCCGTAAAGGAATGGTCACTTTCAACCCCCCGCACTCCCCACCTTTCCAACAAATGTCAAAACTAAGCCCGTTTTCGAAAAGTACTGACCGAGACCTTTAATTTGATACCCCACATGACTACATTTGATGAAAAAAAAAATTACACCCCCCCTTTTGCATGTATGGGGACCCCCCCTTAAATTCGAGGTAAGAAGATGTAACTCACTGTATGCGTGAGCGTTCACAGTTCCCACCTTTCTACCAAATTTGGTGTCAATCGCTGTAGCTGTTTCCGAGAAAAATGCGTGTGACGGACAGACAGACAGACAGACAGACAGAGAGACAGACAGACAGACGGAGAGAAGGAAGTAAACCAAACAGACAGACGGAGAGAAGGAGTAAACTTACGGTGCAGGGGCTCGGAACCCCAGTACCGGCGGCTTTTGGGAGTGAGCAAGCGGGCTCCCGGTCGTCGATATCCCTCGACCGCAGTGCCTCGGTGGTGGACAACTTGGCCACCTTGGCATATAATGTTACAAGTAATTTGGATCTGGAGAAGGAAGTGTTCAAGCGAAGTACGACCTTACCGAGAACACCAGTAGCAAGAACAACCAAGGATGAACTGAAGATGGATCGTTGGACGACAAAAACTGTAACAACACCCACCGCATATGTTCAAGATGCGCGACAGCAAGAGGTGCTCCAGGAACAAGATAAGGATCCATTCAAAAGAAGCTCATCAACTTTGAGATCTCCACCAATGCCAAAGACGATGAAGGACAAAGTACAGGCAAGGTCAACAAACGCCAAAAGTGAAGGACCGTGTAAAAGGGGTAACCCTGCCGGGACTCATAGGGAACAGAGTCCTGATCTGGAGGAATTACCCTTCACCCAGCTTGGGGCAAAAATAGTTGAGCTGTCCGAGTTTATCAAGGACAAGCACAACGTGCACCAAGCCATAAAGAATATGGTGAGGGCTATTAGAGTGCTCTACAATAGATCACAGGAGGAAAAGAATAATAAGGACACGCCGAACCCCGCTGTGCCAACAGTATCACAAGCGACCCAAGTGACGCCTAACCGTACTACCATCCAATTCCAGCGAAATAAGCGAGTACGTGAAAAAGAGGGGGATCCTGTAAATAATCAGCAGGCGCCTAAGAGAAAAAAAGGAGGACAGGACATCCTGAAAACCAACACCAACAGGCCAGAAGGAGGAAACCGTACAGCGAATCTGGGAAACTCGGCCAGCGTTGCGAAGCCCAAGACCAGCGAAAACGATGGATGGACTAAAGTTACCAACAAAAAAGCGGAACGAAAAGCAAAAGTGCGAACTCGTCCAGATGTAATTGTTATCTCCAGTAAGGGCAATCTGTCCTACGCGGAGATACTCAAAAAGGTCAAAGCGGATCCCGACCTGAAAGATCTGAGCGGAAATGTAAGCCGAATCCGAAGAACCCAGAAAGGGGATCTCATGTTCGAGCTGAAAAGATCCAGCGTGGGCAAAACTGATGACTTTCGCACTCAAGTGAAAAACTCACTTGGGGAGAATGCCGCAGTGCGTGCCCAAAAACATGAGATCTATATTCAGTGCAAGGATCTCGATGAGGTAACATCGAAAGAAGAAATTTGTACTGCTCTGAAGGAGCAATTCAAGTTGAAAGAACTCATCGAGGAGTCAGTTGTGGGCTTGCGAAAAGCCTATGGTGGTACTCAAACGGCCACAATACGAGTACCAGCGGAGGCGGCACAGATGTTGTTGGCTGCCGGAAGGGTTCGGATTGGATGGGTTGTTTGCCGTTTAAGGGAACAAATTTCACTGAAGAGGTGCTTTAAATGCCTTATGTTTGGGCACTTCGCGAAGGCATGCACCAGCAGCATTGATCGATCCGATCGATGCAGAAGGTGTGGGGAGAAAGGTCATATTGCCAGAGAGTGCAATAGGGACCCCAAATGCCTATTGTGCGAAGTAAAAGAGGGACAAGATAACCGGCATATTGCCGGAAGTGGTCAATGTCCGGAATTTAGGAAGGCGCTCACTGCAATGAGAAAATGAGGTTTATCCAAATAAACCTCAATCATTGCAGGGTCGCTCAGGATTTACTTGAGCAGGCCACGTTCGAATCTGAGATGGAAATCGCCATCATAAGCGAACCGTATAGACACCGTCACGGTGGCATATGGGTCAAAGATTCGACTGGGGGAGCGGCGATATGGGCTTGCGGTCGACAGGCCATACAATGTACTGCAAGTCAAGCAGGCAGTGGCTTCGTGTGGGCGAAAATAAGTGGTGTATATGTATACAGCTGCTACGCCCCGCCAAGTTTGACACTGTCTGAATTCGAGCAAATGCTTGATAATCTTGTTCTCGACGCGAGGGGACGTAGTCCAAAGGTGATTGCTGGTGATTTCAATGCTTGGGCCCTAGAGTGGGGTAGTAGGGAATCAAATGCTAGGGGGCGCAGTTTATTAGAAGCTTTTGCGCAGATGGACATGGTTCTGGCCAACGAAGGTGCTGTAAACACCTTCCAGAAATGGGGGGTCAGGCTCGGTTGTAGACCTGACCTTTGTCAGCCCTTCGCTGGCGCGTGGTATGTCCTGGTGCGTCAGTGAACGCTACACCCACAGCGATCACCAGGCAATCTTCTTTGAGACATGTGTCGAGCCACAGGCCAAAGAGCTATCATGCCCGAAACCGAGAAAGATTTCAGGCTGGTCTGCAAAATCTTTGGATGAGGAGACCTTCATAGAGGTGTGGTTAGATCAGCCTGATAAAGCAGGCACCTCTACGGAAAGAGCCGTCCATCTGGCTCAATGCATTGCCAAAGCGTGTGACGCGTCCATGCCTAGAAGGTGTTCATTCCCCAGTAGAAGACCAAACTACTGGTGGAATGATGAACTGACCGGCCTTCGATCAGCCTGCCACCGAGCCAGAAGAGCGGCTCAGAGGGCGGTAGGTAGAGTCGAACAGGGACAAAAGGAGCGCGCCTATAAGGCAGCCCGCAAAAACCTCAAGCTCGCCATCCAGCGAAGCAAGAGGGAGTGCTTTAAGGAGCTCTGCTCAGAAGCGAACATAAACCCGTGGGGGAATGCCTACAGAATCGTGATGGGACGATTCAGAGGCCGTTCATCCCCGCAGATCACGTGCCCCACCCTCTTGCTAAAAATCATCCAGGGGTTATTCCCCCAGCAAGAGGAGAGCACCGACACATTCCAACCACCTCTGAATGTGGCGGCAATTCCGCCAGTCACCAGAGACGAGCTGTTGGATATCTGCGGTAGAATAGGAGACAACAAAGCGCCGGGCCTGGACGGAGTACCGAATAAGGCCCTTAAGCTTGCCGTGAAATCCAGACCGGACATGTTCGCTGAGTTGTTCGAAGCGTGCATGTCCGAGGGGATATTTCCAATGGCATGGAAGCGGCAGAAGTTGGTACTTCTGCCTAAACCAGGTAAACCTCCAGGTGAACCGTCGTCATATCGACCCATATGTCTCCTGGACACGGTGGGGAAAATGCTAGAGCGGGTAATCTACAATAGATTACTCCCGGTTGTTGAGAGCCAAAGCGGCCTTTCGGATCGGCAGTATGGGTTCCGTAAAGCCAGATCAACCATTGATGCCATCAAATTGGTTACTGGCTTGGCCGAAGATGCAATTCACGGAAAGGGTAGTACCAGCAAATATTGCGTGGTAGTAACCCTGGATGTGAAAAATGCATTCAATTCGGCCAATTGGAATCTAATACGGAAATCTTTAGCGAAGGTTGGTATTCCCGCCTATCTCGCTGCTATCGTCGATAGTTATTTAACTGAAAGGAGGCTCTGGTATGACACCGATGACGGACCGCAGGAGTACGTTGTTTCCGCGGGTGTCCCGCAGGGCTCCGTATTGGGCCCACTACTGTGGAACATCATGTACAACGATGTATTTAATCTTCCCCTTCCGGGGGAAGCCACAGTGGTGGGTTACGCTGACGACATAGCGCTGGTTGTTGTCGCAAAGCATCTTGAAGATGCTGAGTTATACTCAAGTGAGGCAATCGGTGCTGTTAAAAGTTGGCTAAAGAGCTCTGGTCTGACACTTGCGGAGGAAAAAACGGAAGCGGTCCTCATCACTAAGCGCCGGAAGAGAGATTACGCCTGTATTAGAATCGGGAATCATATCGTCACTTCCAAGCCGACCATCAAATACTTGGGAGTGGTGATAGACAGGAAGCTTAGCTATAAGCAACATGTGCGGTATGTTTGCGACAAATCATCCACTGCAAGTATGGCCCTGGCAAGGATGATGCCGAACATTGGAGGGCCACGGCATACCTCTAGGTTGCTTATAGCCAGGGTGGTGACCTCGATCATGCTCTATGCGACCCCAGTTTGGAGGGAGGCGTTGTGGATGTCAGGGAACGCTACCAAACTGAGTTCAGTCTACAGGAGGACAGCCCTGAGGGTATGCTCTGCCTTCAGGACTGTCTCAGATGATGCAGCATTCGTTATCTCTGGAATGATGCCGATTGACATCTTGGCAGATGAGATGGCGAACATATACAATGCAAAGCCAACCTCTTCCTCATCGCGGACGAGGAAGACTGAAAGGGAGAGATCCATAAATAGATGGCAAGAGCGGTGGGAACGCTCGGGAAAGGGCCGGTGGACGCACAGGCTCATTCCTGCCATCAAGGAGTGGTTGGAGAGACGACACGGTGAGATTAATTATAATCTCACCCAGTTTCTCACGGGGCACGGAGGATATCTCCAATACCTTCACAGGTTTAAATTGGAGACCTCACCCGATTGTCCAAATTGCAATGGAGTCCCAGAGGACCCAGAGCATGTATTCTTCCACTGTCCGAGATTTGTGGAAGAAAGGAGGAATCTAGAGGAGACTCTAGGGGAGGTGCTGGTACCAGAAAATCTGGTTCCGAAAATGCTAGCACATCAAGAGAATTGGGATGCGGTAAACTCCATGATCGCATCTATCCAAAATAAACTGCGAAAAGCAGAGGAGAGGAGAAAAACGCGGTCACGTGCGCCGCGTATAGAAGAAAGGTGACAAAGCTAGAGTGAGCTGACTCCGCCCCGTGATGTAATACCTTATGGTGGTTCCGCGGGGCAGGGAGGGAGTCGGGGGTGGTTTTAGTGGGTAAAAATCCCACACGCTGGTGTGTCCAGACCAGTGTCTTTTGAAGATTTCCACCTCCTCAAAAAAAAAAAAAAAAAAAAAAAAAAAAGACAGACAGACGGACAGACAGACAGACAGACCCCAGTTTGGAGCGAGGCGTTGCGGATGTCAGTTAACACTAGCAAACTGAATGCAGTCTACAGGAGGACAGCTCTGAGGGTATGCTCTGCCTTCAGGACTGTCTCAGATGATGCAGCATTCGTCATCTCTGGAATGATGCCGATTGACATCTTGGCAGCTGAGATGGCGAACATATACCATGCGAAGCCAATCTCTCCCTTATTGCAGACGAAGAAGTCTGAGAGGGAGAGATCCATAAATAGATGGCAAGAGCGGTGGGAACGCTCGGGAAAGGGTCGGTGGACTCACAGGCTCATTCCTGCCATCAAGGAGTGGTTGGAGAGACGACACGGTGAGGTTAATTATAATCTCACCCAGTTTCTCACGGGACATGGAGGATATCTCCAATACCTTCACAGGTTTAAATTGGAGACCTCACCCGATTGTCCAAATTGCGATGGAGTCCCAGAGGACCCAGAGCATGTATTCTTCCACTGTCCGAGATTTGTGGAAGAAAGGAGGAACCTAGAGGAGACTCTAGGAGAGGTGCTGGTACCAGAAAATCTGGTGCCGAAAATGCTAGCACATCAAGAGAATTGGGATGCGGTCAACTCCATGATCGCATCTATCCAAAATAAACTGCGAAAAGCAGAGGAGAGGAGAAAAACGCGGTCACGTGCGCCGCGTATAGAAGAAAGGCGACAAAGCTAGAGTGAGCTGACTCCGCCCCGTGATGCAATACCTTATGGTGGTTCCGCGGGGCAGGGAGGGAGTCGGGGGTGGTTTTAGTGGGTAAAAATCCCACACGCTGGTGTGTCCAGACCAGTGTCTTTTGAAGATTTCCACCTCCTCAAAAAAAAAAAAAAAAAAAAAAAAGACAGACAGACAGACAGACAGACAGACAGACAGACAGACAGACGGTAAACCGATTTTAATAAGGTTTTGTGTTTACACAAAACCTTAAAAAAAAGAAAATCACCCGATTTGAATAGTTTCCATAGTCATTTCATCTTTTACATATAAAATAAACCACTTAATGCTACTGAAGCTAACTTAACTGACATATTCCTGGTCAGTTAAGTTAGCTTCGGTACACAAGGAGGGGGTACAGAACTTGGTTTCTTTTGGGGAAAAAACGGATTCTTTGGTCTTTGTCAAAATATCAAGTACAATAAGTTTTGTTTATGGCGAATCATTCAAACTCTTCGGCTGTTGACATTCTCAATTGATAGATCAGTGTAGAAATATTATGGCTGCATGTAGACTACAGTAGACATTTTACGACATAAACGAACTTCTCCTTCAATGGAGCAAATTATGCTCCCCAAGGCTGCGCTACTAGAATTGCATAAAGCTGGACGAAATACTACTTCTCTCGTTTACCTAAAAAGATATATCACATATGGATATGGATCCATTACCTTCTTCATATTGGTTATCGCATTATCAAAGTAATCCGGTTTGGCTCCTGTACTCCAGTCAATCGCCAAAAGATTATGGTCTTCCCGGGACTGATATGCGCGAACAACAAGTTTATTGTGCTTTGACTTCGTGCTGTCTAGGAATCCGTGTATGTATATTATTGTTGGTTTGGAACTAACAAAGTCTGGCTCTCCGAGAATCTTATGTCCTTCTTTTAAGGGAAAATATCTGGGGCTTAGGGAGGACCTGCAATATTTTGCTAGATAACATCTGATAGATTTACTAGGAGGTACTTACGGTTCATAAAACGCAAAAACTGGCTCATTAAACTAGAAATATATCAATAATAAACCAAAATTGAATACATTAATAAAAAAATCGATTCTGTCAAACTTAAAAATTTAATAAAGTATATTTACTGAAGTTAGTCTGCAACAGCTAAAAATTTTCGTGCAAAATCTTTGAATACGACGCATTTCAACCACACTAAAATAATTTACGAACAAATTTTAAATTAATTTAAAATGAACAAATTTAAAAGTTGAAATAAAGAATATAACAATTTTTGAAAATATCCGTGAGGAATGTTAAAATTTAAAATTATAATATCAATGTCATACACTGACATTACAGTTCAGTTACAATACAGTTTAAATGACATAAAATGCTGGCGCGAAATCCATGCTGCAGTTCTCGACACTTGAGAGTATATTCTATCTTTGGATAGCTTTTTTCAGCTTTGCTAGAAGATTGCGCAGTAAAAGATTAGACTACGCAGTTCGCAAAAAATAAAGAAAAAATTGAAAAAAAATAAAAATAAGGAATTATAAGCAGAAGAAAATAGATGTAGAAACATCCTAAAAAAACGCAAAAGAAACCCGATAACCCCACTTTGCAGAGCTCCAAGGGTCGGTTTACACTAAAGTAACACAGTAAACTCGTAGGCTTCAACTACTTAATGTCCAATAAGGTAAATGGTAAATATTAACACCTGAAATATAGTAAAACAACCCGAGATGTACAGTCTACGTTCATCCAGATCAAGCAGGCGGCGTGGGATCTCAGGCTGCCTATTAATGAAGTCAAGGAGTACATTGTGACAACATCGAATCGCGCTGGTCGACGAAAACGTCTCACCATAGGATCAAAGCTCTTCCTGTACAAGACAATGATCTCGCTAGTCCTTATGTATTCCTATGAGACCTGGGTTCTTAGCAAGAAGAATTGTAAACTTTTAGCCGTGTTCGTGAGAAGAACCCGCCGAAGAATTTTTGGCCCCCTACATGAGGATGGATTCCGTAGCCTACATAACGACAAAATCTATGAGCGATACCACAACCGTCATGTTGTGGATAAAATCCGGATCTACAAGTTGCGGTGGGTGGGTCACCTAATCCGTATGAATGAGGAAATTCTACAAGGACAATATATATGGTAGAAAAAGAAGACGAAGCAAACCCTGGCTAAGATACAGCGATGACATAGGTCAGGACGCCAGACAGGTTTTAGGGATATCGAATTGGTGGACCTCGGCGCGAGACCGGGATGTCTGGTGTTCCTTACTAAGGCATGCCTGCCATCGAACTTCAAGTTCTCAGGATGTTAACTAAAAGTGGCGTTTCCTTGACGTTGCGATCAACAGGCAGATCGCTGATTCTGCTCTGATTTAGATTATTCCCTGGTGAGAAGTCAATGATGAGCGGACGACCAAATTGTATGCCAGTTCCTTCAATTCAAACATCATACCCGTTAGAGGTGGACAGAGACTGGTCTCGAAGCGCGGTATGTCCAATTTGCCTAGCCTGCCCTGTTTACGTGGAGTAACATCCGTGCTACTTGCGTGAAGTGGTTGTGGATAGAGCACGCAACCTCTTCACCGCCCACTTTATCAACTTCTTCCGAGAGTAAGATAATTCCGGTCACAAAAGAGAATTTCTTTTCATCAAATTCCGATAAATTTAAAATTGTTGGTGTCCCGGTTCGACTGGTCAGATCTGAATTATAAAACTCTCTCAAGTTCGCTATCATTTCAAATCTATATTTTCTCTGAGAAGAATAAAAAAATATTTTCCAAAGGCTATACCGCATCCCAAAGTCGACTATATCCACAGCACTCCATTCGAATCAAGAACCAAAAATTCTAATTCCGCTGATGAAATTCCAATCAATTTACCACGCTATCTATCTAAAGGACTAAAAATCGCACTATTCTTTGAAGTAATAAAAACTTGTTGTTTCTTTTTCGTTGGTGTGGATACCGATATTTCGGGAACCACTTGTTCCCTTCATCAGTGCTAACAAGTTCAACAAACTTCCCTTCATCAGTGCTAACAAGTTTGTTGAACTTGTTAGCACTGATGAAGGGAACAAGTGGTTCCCGAAATATCGGTATTTGCAAGAATAAATATCCACACCAACGAAAAAGAAACAACAAGTTTTTATTACTTCAATTAATTAATTGTTGGAAACACCGCATAATTTCACTCTGACGGAGCACTATTCCTTTTCAACTTTTAAGTTCTAGTCATCGTTTTCCATCTAAAGAAAAATACACAATGCTGTATCGAACTCGACTCGCCTCACGAACAAAGAAAATAGTTTCTCGAACAAAAAACCCGAACCAGAGAATAAAACAGCAAGCATCAGCTGTACTTTCATTGAACCACACCCACCCATACGACAAAAATCCCCATAATATCAGCTGTCTTCGCAACAATACTTGCATACATAAATCCATTGCAATTTTCCTAGACAAACATTGAAAATGCCTTCGCTAAAGCAATGTTACGACGGGATGTTATGTAGGAAATTGAACGAAGGGTATTGAAAATGTTGAAGGAAATATGCTGCATATGAGCAAATGAATCGTCTCGCCAGCTCGTCGCAGGACAAAGCGAACGAAATGATGAGCATGCTACATTTATTCCTGGTTGTTGATAGTAGCGTTAGCTAATATTTCTGACATTCCAATCGACGGTTCCAGCTACGGCATGGGAGAAACTCAATTCCCTTTTGCTAATGCATCTAAGATTTCATTTGATTGGATTCAATTCTTCCCATATCTCATGCGATCCTCTATGCCCTCACGTCCGTTGTTTACCCATACATTAAAAAGGTAGTCTATGACCTGCTCTCATTGCAATATATGGTCGCTATTCACCCGCGTCAACCATTTCTATGTGCCATTATTCCCGGTCCACTGAAATGCGATTCAACTTCCACAACTTCCCGAAAAGCTTTCACTCCTTCTTACGCTCCTGGGGTGACCCATTCGTCGGCCATCTTGGGTCAGTGAGTTCCACTGACTGTTGTAACCAGGAATATAATTGTCAATGCCACTTCCCCCTTTCGATTACGTCGAACACGGCCTGTGCGCCGATTAAGTTTAATGTTTGAACCCTGAGGCCAGAATACAAGGATGGATCGTCGCAGAGATGTGTTGACGAAGACTTGGAGCCTTTGAGTGAGAGGAGGGATTACTTTCCATGTACCGCTCCCATATAACAACATATAAAGAACATTAGCACAGAGGAGTATCAATTTGGTGTTCAGACCACTGTATTTCCGAATTTTAGACAAGGCAACGAAAGCAGATCTGGTGCTGTTGGACATCTATGTTTTGTTGATTTTGATCTTCAGTCCAACTCTACTTACTTCTCTTTCTAAATCCACAGCCATCTGGGCAAGTTCCCATGACTCTTGACGGTCTCCGCTTTAAACTTCGAATTCCTATGAGCTTTTAACTTCGTTGCAGCATATGACTTTTGTTCCATAATATGTCACTGTGATAATAGTTAGAAGTTTCTCTGTAAAGTCCCTCATGCATAGAGAACGCCAGATAAAGTCCCTGATCTGCCTGTCGGAAACTTTCTCGAAATCTATCAAAAAAGCTTTGAAGGCCAAGATGATTCCTGTTCTGTTTAGAGAAACAGTCCATATTCGCATGTTACGATGACTAACCATTTCAACCACTAGAAGAAGAACTTCACCAAGTATGATTCCGTTAAGATTCTGGGTGAAGTGTTCCTTCCACTTCTTGAGTTTAACATCCTAGGGCTGTGAATTGAGTAATAGATCTAAAGCTGTGTTGAAAGTCGTACTGGTGACACCGATAATACTCAAATAGTAACGTACATCCTGGGTCCCCATTTCGAGGTAAAACTTCAATCTACCAGGGGCATGAGCTGTCAGAGCTCGTTTTATCTTTGCCTCTACATGTTTGGTCCGAAGATGCTTCTTAGCTAGAATAACTCATAGATATCTGAGCGAGTTCTTTTCCTTATCTTTGGAATGGAAACTAGATACGTGTCTGCACGCTAAATATTGGCGATCTCACTAGCAAAAAAGTGGCTATAAACTTTACGATTTTGAGCAGTAAGGGAAGTGGAGACCCGGAGTTCCCGTCTGCATTTTAAGCGTATATACTTCACGCGGCCGGGAAACTTATCCTCAAGGCAGTTCGGCTTCAGAACAGGAAGATTCATAGTGGGTGCTGCTAAGGAGATTGTGGATGCGGTTCATCGAGCCTAGGCACACAGCCGGCGATCTCAATGGATAATGCTCCTCATAGCGCTTGATGTCAGAAATGCTTCCGATTCTGTAAGATGGATAGATATGCTAGCCACTTTGAAAATTCATAGAACGTGCCAACCTATCTTCTGCGGATATTGGGGATTATCTGAAAGACCACTCCCTGCTCTATGAGACCCTAGAGGGGCGGAGGAGGATGGAAATCACATCGGGAGTAACACCGGGATCCATCCTAGGGCCGGACCTCTGGAACGCTTCCTACTGCTAAGATCCGAAATGCTGAAAGAATTACGCCCAGCCTCTTGGCGAGTTGACTATAGAGTCAAAACCAGTGGTTAAATACCTTGGTTTAATGCTCGACTTGAAGATGAGCTTTTTCGAGCAAATCAAAGCAACAGGAGACATGGCTTCAGCGGGAACCTCCACCTTGCGTCGGCTAATGGTGAATGTTGAGTGCCCTATTTCTAGTAGGAGACGTCTTCTTATGGGAGCAACGCAGTCCGTTCTGCTCTATGGCGCGGAGGTATGGGCTTATGCCCTTGACAAGGAAGTGTATAGTAAACCCCTTGCTCATGTACAGAGACGGGGAGCTTTTCGAGTGGCGTCTTTTGCGATAAGTAGCTGAGTTAATTTTACACCCTAGCTCACAGTAGAGTTACTACTTCAGTGGACCGAACTGGGAATTTTGCTGTACGTTTGGAATATCGAAGCATATTCAGGAAGACTCGTCTACACTTTCGTATCCGAGAATATTCTCGTTCTGACTCCGTAGACCATCATTAATCCGTCGGTAAAAATACTGTGTCGTAGGCTTAGAACACATCGCGATCTTCCACTCTGCCCTAACTAGAAGGCTCACTACAAAATTGCTCCTGAAACTCGGCTTACATGTGGGGTAGTCTTTTGGGAACGTCCAACATAGTCGCTGACGAAATGTGACAGCACCGCAAAATACAATGTGGATGTACAAGCGAAGAGTAGCAGGAGGTCGTCTACTCGATTTCAGTTTGGTTCAATTGTATTTCCTGCTCAGCTCCACCACCTATCCAGGCATAGAAGGTTACATCGGCCTTCTTTACCCTCAGTTTTATATTTAATTTTCAATTTAAATTCGGATTCAGGATCACATTCAGCAACTTGAAGTTGGCGAAAACAAACAACAGTGACAATTTTTATTCATTTAGCTACGGATGCTAAAAATTGGGGGGAGGGGGCAATCTGGTAATGATCGTCCGTAATTAGGAGGCACTCTATAGTATTCATCACAAAAGAGGTGAGACTAGTTGGTTGCCTAGATTCTTTGCGGAGTCATGGTTGCGTCTCCTCACTGTCGGTATGAACGAAAAACAGATAAGTCTATAACATCTGGGCCCGCAGATTTATATGTAGAGAATCTCTTTCGAGCCGAGGTGATTTTATCATTGGCATTTACTATTTCGATATTTTCAAACTGTATTTCACACGTCGTCCGGATAGCTGAGTGGTTAGAGCACAAGGCTGTCGTGCGTAAGGTCGCGGTTCAAATCTCGCTGGTGGCAGTGGGATTTGTATCGTGATTTGATGTCGGATACCAGTCGACTCAGCTGTGAATGAGGACCTGAGTCAAATCAGGGTAATAATCTCGGGCGAGCGCAATGCTGACCACATTGCCTCCTACAGTCTACTGTAGTGTACCGTGACGGTCGTGAATGAAGTGCTCTAACACACTTCAAGACCGTGATCCAATATATCATAGATTGTTGCGCCAACGATTATTATTATTATTTCACACTCCTCCTCGCTAGCGGAGTAGTGCCACTGGACTAGCAGCTTCGGCAATTCTCCAGGAGGTTATGTCCAGTGGCCTTTCAACTTTTTAAGAAAGAACCGCATCGGATCTTCTTTAGTCACGATCTTATCAGGATTTGTAGAATCACTGTTATCGATGTTAGAACAATAGTGTACTGCATAAATAGGACCCTAAAACGCTAATTAGACTCATATGTGGTCAATAACAGATCGGAACCTACCAATATGCGATGTAGCATATCTCAAGAGGTTTCCTCCAGCCCCCTCTTGTTCTGCTCTAATTTTGCAAGATGGTGAGTGCCATTCCTGGCTACTACAAGCATGACCCTAAACTTCACTAACGGATATTTACTACGTATATACCTGATGTACATAATTAATACAATGCTATACAATCTACCATGTTTATATTTCCACGGATGCTGCACTGGCGCGGATGAAATGACACCAGAAATAGAAGTGTAGTAAAATCGCCAGGCCGACTAGCCGCGCACTCACTTTTTTAGCAATGAACATTTGCAGGATCAATTATTCAATGCTTTAAGGGGGTCATCCCGTGTGTCGGGTTGGAGAAATCGATTTTTTTTGAATGAATTGTATCTATATATAGTGAAGAATATGTGAGCAAAGGGATTTTTCGATATTCCGAGTCCTTCAGAAATTACAGGGTTAAACAGGTAAGGGGTTTGCAGCCGCGGTTAGAGTACTCGATGAGAAAAAGCATCGAATCTTTTTTTACCTGTTAGTTTTTTACTTGAGCCTTATAAATTTGAACACAGGTATAAATATAAAAAGATGAAAAACCAATCTATCGTCTCAACTTATTTACTGTTGAGAATAAAAAGGATAATCCAGTCTAGAGTGAGCACTGAAAGGCGTTCAAGTTATACTTAGTTATATTTTGTTGTAAGTATTGCGCTGTTTGTGTGTTCAGTGATTTTTTTAAATGGATCGTACGAAGGGAGATCGCTTTAACGTTCAACATCATGGTCGCACTAAAAAACGAGTATTTCATGGGAATCGATAGTTATCAGAGAAGAAAAAAGACTTCGCATCAACATCAGCAAAGAAACTTTTAGCAAGCATGAACATGAATGTTTCAATTGCGACAAGTTTTATATATTGTATATTGGATTTTGTTGAAGTTTTCTCCGGTATTTCTGCAAATTTCTGCAAATAATAAAATATACGTAGTAGTAAAAAAGGAATGGGTAGAACAGAATGTGAACGCGGCTTAGAAATGCAAAGAAGAATCACAAAGGCATTGGTGGAAAAGGGGCTGGATACTGATAAGGGCCTCACTACATTTTCTGGGCTGGCTATTCGTCGACACGCAAATTCGATAGAAGGAATGCAGCAAGAAATTTGGGCAACTTTCTTCCATAAATGTTCTACAAACGAAAATCCTTAGCATCAAAATTGTCCAGCAGGCGAGGACAGTTGGTGCAAATGGCGCAAAGCGGAAGCTAAAGAAGAACTGGATAGTTTCCACCACGAGAAGGCACCTTTGACTGAAGAAGTTCAAACAGTCATCAAACCAATCTACGAAGATTTGTCACGAGATGATCTCGTGAACAGATGTTTAGGAGCAGAGGCCCAGAATAACAATGAGTCGTTAAATGCATTGATCTGGATTTTCGCTCCTAAACACCTTCATTCTGGGGCCAAGGTCGTAGAAATAGCCACTTTTCTGGCTGTAATTATTTTCAATGAAGGATTCGACCGCCATAATGAAGCGCGAATTTGGCGATCCGAACGACGCACACTGGGACGAATCGTTATTTTAGCATGACAAAATTATTTGCTCATTGTTTATGAGAGCGATTTTGGTAAAACATAGAATTCAAGGGTAACAGAGTTTGCTAGTTACAAATTCGAGTAAAATTTCAAAATGGCGGATCCAATATGACATTTGAAGATACGAGATTTCATTCACATTAGTGGTTTTAACGATTCAATATACCCAATTTGACGTTAGATTTATTAAAAAATGTACACGGGAATTAACAGACAGCGGAAATATTAATAAAACAAAAAATTAAATAAAAATGTGTATTTCAAAAGGACTTATTCTTATCTATTAATATATTATGTATAGTAGAAATATAAGTACATTTTTTTAAAATTAGAGTTCTGCTTCTTCGTCTTCATTCGCACAGCAAATAGGAGTTCTTAGCATACTTATTACCACCTGGTTAAATTTGGTTTTATTCTTTTTGGGATTTTTTCGTTTACTTGTTACAATGGGGTCCGAAGATACAAGCATCCAATTAAATATATCAACATTTGTATTTATTCTTGATGTTTTCCTGGAATGGCATTGCCTTAAAATTTTGTATTCCTTATGGCCTGGTTCAATGACATCTTCAGATAACTGGCCTATTGGGAAAGGTAAAGATTTTATAATATCAGCACCATGTAACAAGAGTTTGTGAACCGTGGCACTCATTTTATACCAGCCGTAAAGAGATATAGCCAGATGTGCCGTTGCAACGCAATATATTTTAAAAGTATCTTCCTTGATGTAATGCCCGCATGAAATAACAGAAAGTATATTTGAAAATCGTATTATTAACTCCTTATCAACTCCGGTTATTTCAGATGACAGTGAAGGGCTCTCGAAAAATTTCCTTGCCTTGTTTCCATCATTGCTATTGCCTCCACCTTGCTTCGGCTGATCGACAACGAGGCCCAATTTATTATAGAACTCAGTAGCTATTTTAGTTTTTCTTTCCTTTACATTTGCTTTTGCATTTTCACCTCTTGCTTGCCACTGCTTTATTTCCAATTTATAAGCTATGTGCAACAAATATTCATAGCACCTAATATGAGCATGTAGTACAGAGATACCAAATTTAAACGCGCTTTCATCACAGTCCCTATTTTGCAATTTTCCTAAATCATTTAAATCTTTTGCAGAAGCTTTACAAATATTACACGCCTGCGAGTTTGTATTTTCAGTTAAAATATTAATCGTTTTCCCATCTAACATGGTACATCTAACATGGTACACATCCAACTCGCATGGTTATATAATCCTCCTTGGTTAGGCCAAGATCAACTACAAGACCTAAAGCCTCTTCAGGGCTGTATGCTCTTATAGAACCAGAGGATTGTGTATCGTGAGCAGTCTTAATTTTTTTTATTCTGTTGGGTGAAGATTGGATGGCTAATTTTACAACCTTAGCTACACTTCTCTTTCCAGATTTGACTAAGCTTGATTCTGTGGCCATGTACAATTTGTCTGTGCTTATGCTTGATGTTATTATAATTCACTGATCTGCCTTTTCTTAGTACGTAGAGAACTTTCTTCAAAGTTCTTTTTTGGCCTTCCGGATAGCCGAAGCGGCTCTAATTCAAATATCTCTGGAAGTTTTAAATCTTCATCAAGCCATTTCATGTTGTTGTTCCGAAACCGCTCATACGTGTAATGAGAATTGCGCCATTTTATAAATAATTTTGCAACAAAAGTTTTTACTATATTTTTCAGTTGCTTTGAGCAATTTTCTGAAAGTTTGTTTATGGCAAATTTTTCCGTTATGTAGCCAATCAATTGTTGATTACATTTGGCTGATGACATTTTGTTGAATTGGCTGTTTCTTAGCACTGTAAAAAGTTCCCCTTTCTTAGGAACAGGGTCAAGTCGACTACCTGAAAGAAATTTAGCGATTTTAAGAAAAGGGGGAAACGGGGGACATGAGTATTACATGCCTTTATCAGCTATACGTTGTGCTACAAAACAAGTAAAAAAAAGTCATGGAACTTTTTGGAACTTTTTTTGTAACACAAGCAAAAGTCAAAATTTCAATTTCTTTTAAACATCAAGTAGTAGTATTTTGTGATATGCATACTAAGTAATTACTTCGTACACAGTAATGATATTAATAACTGCAAATTAAAGTACCTACCTGACGATTCTAAATTCATGATACAAAACTTTAATTTTTCTTACTAACAAAAGTGTAACGACCGTATAGTAACTGTCAACAATTTGTTGTAACTCACCAGTATCAACGAATAGAAACAATTACTCAACTTTGCGCGCATGGGATGAGCGCTGTGTCGCAGAAAAAAGGAAATTTTTTCTAGTTCACAATAAAGGGACTTATAGTGTAAATTTCTGGCGCATTTTTTTCAAATTTGGGAAAAATATTTAAAATCGATTTTGTCGTCGTAATATGGTCGTTTGTCCTTATGTGCGACGATCGACTGAACTCGCTAAAAGAGCCAGAATTGAAACCAGAGAGCAACAATCGGCCTTACAAGACTTTTTTGAAGAAACGGAGGGTGCTCTCTATGGACCAGGTAAAGCAAATTAATGGTGAGTTAAAATTTTACTATTGATAATCACATTTAAATTTTCAAATGCGTTTTTCTCGAAACTACATCTTGGAAATCGGCTGCCACCATAGCTCAAAATCTATCCAACCAAATTTTTTGAAATTTTCACGATTTCTTTAATACATATTTCTACGTTTTTTTTATTCATCAAACAAGCCGTAAAAAAACACCAAAATCCAAAAAATTAAGTTTAAAAGCCCACCAAAAATTTACCTTTTAATATTTTCTAATTATCCTAGTTTGCGGACCGTGGAATATTGTCCACATTAAAATGCCGTTTAGTTTTTTTCCCTCAGATGAACACAGCGCCCTCCAGCGTGGCAGCAGAAAAACACCTTTTTTTGGAGATGGGTGCATAAATTAACACGTATTCCAAAAATTAGCTATCACGTATACTAGAAATATCAATAAACATATGGTGAAAAAATCACGTTTCCATCTTTATCCAGTCCTTCAAAATAATTTTTCAAAAGTGATCCTTGCAGAATGTGTATATGACTCTTGATAATTCTGCTTACGGAATGTATTGTGGTAGATAACTGTATTAGTACTTCATCATTAATATCACTACATGAAATATAAGACTGAAATCATTCTAACAAAAGTAATCAAATTTGGATTGTGTCATATATGATAAAAATAATTTATTTTGGTAAATTATTTTCCGAATATAATAATTTGGGTGACAATCCTCTTTAGTGACATCATATGCAGTAACATCTTAAAACACTCCCGTCCTACTTGACAACCAAGTGGGCTTTGTGGTTATATACATATGCATATATATGTATATAAGGAGGTAAAGTCTTCAGATTATCCATCCCTGGCGATTGGTAGATGTTGCCTTATGCTGAATTACACCTGAGGTTCCGTATTCAGTCAACTCTTTCCAGTATCTGACAAGTTTTTTATCTTCCAGGATCACCATCTTTCTCTCAATTAGCCAAGAGGTAGTATCCCTAGCATAGTTAAACAATAAGCAACATGAGGTCTCAATTGAATATTTTTCCCGAAAAATAAGCTCACATTTCTTCGTCTTCTTTAAATATTGAAGGTATGTACCGGGTGCCATCCTCACCACGTGCAAAAGGTGCTTTGCTATTTGTTTGCAAGTAAAATTCACCGGATATTCTGCAAATTCGAAAAAACGTGAGAAGCAGTTCTATGCAGGCATAATAACGTAATATGGGCCATGCTTTTACCCGGGTGGACAATTTATTCCCATAATAAAATTTGAATTAGTTTCCTCAATTTTGTTTATTTTAAAATCATCCCAGGATTTTGCTCTTACAGCCAGGAATTTTTGTGGGTTTTTATTGGCTACACTTTCTGCCCAGAGAAACCATGCACGTGCGTGGCTGCATACATCTGAAATAACGTATGTACTTTCCGGACATGCAGTTCAATATTTCAAAAACCCAGAAAACGTTTGCTTACGAACTATAACTGGTGTTTTCCAGCAGCCAGGTTGCGGTGCGTTTCCACCATTCGGAAAGAAATCTGCTGTTCCTATAGAACCTGGCACCCCGAGAAATCCGCCGTCCGTATGAATGATATCAACAAACTCAGCATCAGCCGAGCTGAGCCCTTGAATTTCTTCTCCATAAAAACCTGGATATGCTGGATCCAATCCTGAAATCCTGTAAATTTAATCGTTATAACTACAATATTTGTAAATAACCTAGTGAAGAAGGAGAAACTGTAAAAAAGTGGATAATATCCAAAACTCTTATTCTCCTTACTAAATCAAGATACCGTTTGATCACAAGTTTGCCATGCATCGATTGCTTGATGATACGACCAATCAACCCAGCCATTTGTGCTCCTAAAGAATGTCCCACGATGTGAAGTTTATCCAAATCTAGACCGGCGACTGACATTTGCATTAATACCTCGGCCACAAGAGTTCCAGTCTGAAAAGGAAAGTATCTATATCGGAGGATTTTGAATAGGTAAATACAATTGGTTCCCGAATCAAAGTCAAGGATTTACCTTTTCCATGTGAGGAATCGAGTCATTAAAGTAACTTGGTTTGGGGCCTACACTCCAATCTAAAGCTATAACGTTATGATCCTGACGAGATTGATAGGCATTGATTACGACTTTATTATAAGATGCCCTAGTATCCACCAGAAATCCATGGATGTATAGCATCGTTGTTTTCGATTTGTCGAATTTTTTGTGCTGAATAATTTTAACTCCGTTTCTTAGGAGGTAGTACTTTGGTTTACGAAAAGATCTGAAATTATTTCGCCTTTTCATTTTAGTTAATCAAATATGAAGGAAACCTCACTTCGGCTTGTAGAACATAAAAACTGGCCCCTGAAACTGAAATTAAAGAATAATTATTCAAAGAGGAATGTGGCCCTCTCTGTAAAGGTTTACTTGATATGGGTCAAACCTTTCGCAGATTGCTGATATCCATTTCTTCAGTAAGCTCATCACAGCTGAAAATAAAAATCGAATTGAACTTTTAAGAAACAGAAATTTAAAATTTTGAAAACTGTTTTAAAGGTATCGATATGAAACTAGATAAAAGTATTTATGTCATATTATAGCATTTTCAATTAAAGCATGCATGTATATAGTTTTCATTTTGTCAAGCTAAGTTCTAACGGGGGACACAGATATGATATCAAATCAAGATACAACTAAACTAAACCCAGGGCCCTTAGATGATAACTCCCATGTCTTCTAAGGGCGCCGCATTTTTTTTTCACGACGTTAGGGAATGACAAAAATCACCATGAATTGGGTATTCCTAAATCTTTCGGCTGTAACTTTTGCTAATGGAAGTAGAATCATGTTGAAGCAATATTTTATTTTTCAGAATTGGTATCTTGAAAACAGCTATCGATTTTTACAAGTAATGAAAACTTTATTCAGACGAAAAAGATTTGCAAACAGGCATGCATCGTACATAGAAGGACTGGCATAACTGGTGAAAAAATTTGAGGAAATTTGTAAAGATTTTCGTGGGATCCGTAGTGTCCGATTTATCCTGTGACGAACTGACAAATCACATCTTGCATGCAGCATAGTTCCTTTTTCTCCTATTCAGCTTCTTTGCCACCCTCACTATCCATTTTTCAAATTCCTAGCGTCCATGCCTACGTCATATTACACCCAAAATATTCACTTGCTTTAAAATACCAATTTGTAAATATAAATAAACGATTACCATTAATCCTTGGTTGGGCACAGCGTGTCAACCAAATGCCTCAGCTGCTCCCACGACTTCCCTAGACAGCCACACTCCTGCTCTGTGTCAAGCGCACTTGGGGCGAGCCAGTCGCCGGCCATCTTAGGAAAGTGGATTCCACTCCATGGCGTAGCAGGCAATGCAATTGTTGTCCTTCTCAATGTGTGATCTATACACTGCCACTTCAGCCTTCCGATCGCAGCGACCACGGATAACTGATCTGTGCGCCAATGAAGTTCTGGGTTTGTAGTAGTATCAGGCCGGCGTACTACTATGAAAGGACATAAGCAATTGTTGACGGAGGCTAGAGCCTTCGACTGACAGTGGGGTCACTTTACATGTGCAACTCCCGTATTGCAAAACAAAAGGAACATTAACACAGAACAGTATCAACTTGACGTTGGGATTAAGGTAACCGCATTTCCAGATTTGTCCCTAGTCCTTCTACTTTAGTAGAATATACATTTCCTGTTCACGTTGTCGAAAGCTTTCTTGGAATCGATGAAGAACATTTGAAGCGAAGATTTAAACTCCGCGCACTATTCAAAATTACCCGTTGGATGTTAATGTTTTCAATGCAGGAGGATGGGGCGCGGAATCCCATCTACTCGCTGTCAGTCAAACTATTGAAACGTACCGTGTTGCGTTCCTGTATTATTTTAGCTATTATCGCGACGGCAGAGAGCACATAGACACCTATTCTATTGTCGCACTCAAGACCTGTGCTCTGCTTTGGAGTCTTATTGATTATGCTCTTCTTCCACACTCTGGAAAATGTCTCTTATTTCCAAGATTTCTATACGTGTGGAAGTAATGGATCTAAATACCATTAAGCGCAGCAGCTTTTCGCAACGTGAGTGCATTGATGACTGAAATAATTTCTCCTCTGTTTGGAGGAATAATCTGAATCCGGACGTTGCAGTGATTAGTCATCTCACCCACAAGAGGAGGAACTTGGCTGTATGTGATATAAGTAAGAATCGCAGTGAAGTGAGTCTTCCACCTCGTCATCATAGATGAGGAGTCAACCGTTAACGACCCTTACACGAACATCGAAAGGTTAACGACCACATGCAAGCTCTTTCGTGATGCAGTATACACTTTTGAAATTATTGCATTCTACGGCAACTTCCACTTCCCTTACCAATGCAACAACATGTTGTCATAACGCATACTACGTTAAATTTCCCGGGATTTCGTACGGTATCGGAGCGTTTATCCCCCCGCTTACATGATTCTGCAGTCAGCCAGAACTTGTGACACCCTTTGGGACGTGGTCGACAACCTGTTTAGCTCTCGGGAAAGGAAAATTTTTGATTTAATGCCCATCGATGTTCTCAGATGGACCCCTCAGGGCATCTACCATCGAATCAGCGAGATATAGTATCTCTCCTATTGGCGAGCGACAGCTGAGCCAATCATGCAGTCGATGTTGTTGAACTTGGGAGGTTGCAGTTCTCAAACCTTGAGGAAAGTGGAGAATGCAACACATCATTTGATCGTAGTCCTGTTTGGGGGCAATGCCAGCGCCACTGTTTTTATGCACATTCAAAAGACAGCTCTTCAAATTTACTGTTGAGCGCAAAGTGGTCTCGCACGGTGTCGGTGAGCTGAAATCGAATCGCATCGCTCATAGAAAGCACTATATCAGAAATTTCCGTTGATTTATAGCACTATACAATTATCGTCATCATCACCGGCGCAACAACCAGTGTGCGGCCGAGGGCTGCTTTAACAAGGAATTCCAGACATCTCAGTTTTCCGCCACTGTCTACCAGTTTGATATACCTAAAAGCTGTCTGGTGTCCTGGCCTAGGCCATCGCTTTTTCCACCATAGATATTGCCCTTATAGACCTTCTGACCTGGATCATCTTCATCCATAAGAATTAAGTGACACCTCCACCGCTACCTGTTAAGCTGGATTTTATCCACAGCCAGATGGTCATGGTATTACTCAAAGATTTTGTCGTTATAGAGGCTACGAAATCGGCCATCGCCATGTGGGGGACCAACAAGTCTTCGAAGGACTCTTCTCTCGAACGCGGTCAAGAGTTCGCAATTTTTCTTGCACAGAACTCCAGTCTTCGAAGAATAGAGTAAGAGCTTTGACCCTGTGGGAAGACGTTACAAGCGAAACATGTTTTGTAAGCTGAAATAGCCTTTGTTGGCAGCCATCGTCCTAGCTGTTATCGGTTGTGATTTTCGACAGTAGATAGGAGAAATTATCAACGGTCTTAAAGTTTGACCAGTGCGATTTGATGTTGTCCATATATTTCGTCTTGTCTTCATTGATGTACAGTCCGCGCCGCGCCGCCAGCTCGATCTGGAAGAAGGCAGTTTATACGTCTCGGCTTGTTCTTCACGTGATGTCGATATTGTCAGGATAGGCCAGTAGTTGGGTGGACTTAAAGAGGATCGTGCCTCTCAGATTTACCTCACCATCACAGATCACTTCCCTCCAGAGCCATGTTAAAAAGGGTGAACGATAGAGCACCTCCTTTTCTTACACCGGTTTCCAGCGGCTTATGATTTCTACGCCAATGAAATGCAGGGACTGTTTCTCCTATACTTGGTGGTGGTAGTATTTGGCCATCATATTCAGTTGGCGGGACCTCCAACTTGCCGATATTCTGACTGCTGAGGAGTTCATCAAAATACTCAATCCATTGCTCCAATATACCCATTCTGTCGGAAATCAGAATTCCCCCTTTGTCTCGGCAGGATGGGCATCGAAGTGCATAAGGCTTCATCCTGTTGATTTGTTGGTAAAACTTCCGCGTCTAATGCGATTCCTTCCTGTACTCTGTAGAGTCGTGACCGTTAATGCGGTTTATATTTCTAAATTTGTTTCGCAAACGCAGAGTGCATAGCCTTTCGCTTATGTTTTCAAAGCCGATAACAGCAGGTTTCATTTGTTGGCTGATTACGAAAGCTATTCCGAGCACATGGTTTACTGGCTCGCCCTTATAATATATGGTGTTGTGGCTCTTCTTCAGGAAACCGGTCCCTGTCTAACGCATCTCTTGCAACGCTGTTAATTCAGCCCTATATTGGGACGGGGTATCGGCTAGCTGCTAGACAGCATTTTGTTTGTACAGGGAGCGTACGTCCCATGGAGAAATGCGCAAATCGGTATTCCATTGTCGTTGCTGAGTTCGTCGTTGTAAAATTCATCGAGTCCAAGGATCCTTTTGTGTCTTCGTAACAAGTTGTTTTCTGTGTAGCGTTGTCAGCCCTACTCACCACCCAATCTGGAGGACCAGGTGGTAGAATTTCTCTTATTTTTAGACCCGGAAAACTGGCTTTCATCCTTCTCACTGTGTAGCTTCTCGTTGAGAAAGAACTCCCAGCGGTTACGACGTTAAGGAAGTAGAGCAATTGGTGTTGGTTCAGCAGGCGTTTCACAGGTCTTATGCTCCATCGTGGGTACCAATTCAAGTTTCGCCGTGGTACCTATACTACCCTTTGATCGCCGAAAAAAAATAATTATGGTAGGTAGCTTTTATTGCGTGGATATTCTGGTTATACTATGATTAGCTTCATACTCCAAAGGAGGAAGATCGGATTCTCATGATAGCCTTTTATCTTACAATCTGTAGTAGGGAGTAGCTCGGTAGACGTTTGCCCTGGGGCTCGGAGTTTCCACGGAGGCTCGAAGTAATTTTCCCGAATAATTTTCACCCCGTGTCCGTATATTTTCTTTACGGCCCTGCTTCAATAATCTAATTTTTTCCTAATGCAATTTTTGTTTAAATCCAGTTTAATTTTCAGTAACTTATCATCGACAGCTTTGACTTTGCTCCTTTTTGTTGCTTGATATCTTAACTTACTTGCTGTCGCCTTCATGTGCTTTTGACACATCGTACAAACAGCAGAAGGAGAATAGTGCCCAAGTTATGCCGAACCCATATACGTTGGTCCGATTCCACGAAATGTAATAAGGAGAAATGGACGTTTTATTAATGACCTTAGAGGGGCTCAATTGTTCAATCAACTTTCACCAAATTTCTTTAGGTTTTCGGATAGTTCTGCCTTCATGCTGACCCCAGCTAGATAGATATTCGATTTTAATAAAGTTTTGTTAAACATGAAACCGTAAAAAGAAGATTGTCATTCTTTTCATACCAAAAAATTGTTAACATAATTAATAATTTATTGGGTTCTACATTATTTATTTGTACTTCATTCCTTCCTTTCCTCTGGCAAATGGAGATTCTTTATTCGTCTGCAGGTAATAATCTCCGGAAAATCTATTGAAATAATAAGAAAAACAAAATAAGCGGAAGCTTTTTCATAACTAGAATTAAATCTACTCACCCTTTTAGGCAACCAAAGCCCATAAGAGTATTTGCGGTGGTTCCTCCAACATTTCCTAATTTGAAATCCTGCCAACTCTTTGCGCTGACTGAATTGAAATAATTCGGTGCATTCAAGAGTAAACTTTCCGCCCAGTACATCCAGGACCGTGCATGACTACAAATATCTGAAAAAGGAAGTCAGAGGATTAGCTTTATTCTAGAAAAAGAAAGTATAGATTTTTCTTAAAGGAAATACAGATTCTATTTCATTACAGGCATAGCCAAGATCGTTTCACGTAACATAGTTGTTTTTACTAATAACATTTTTCACTGGGGTAAAGTCGATTTTCACTTTCTGCTTTTCCGCCGAATTTCGTATATAACTGTTTCCCAATATATCACGTCAGACAGACAAAGAGAATAGTCCCGAGAAATAGGTGTTCCAAAGGATTACATCTTTCCCGAGAACACCCATTGCAAGGACATACGAAGATGTCTTACCAGAACTAGTGTTGTACCCATTTAGGAGTAGCTCTACAATTCCATGATCTCCATTGATGCTAAAACCGGCGAAAGCTATCAAAAACGAAAGTGTGAAAATATAAAACGAACAGAGGAACAGGGCCGGAAAACTCCCCCCCCCCCTCCACTCCTTCTCGGAAGGAAAATAATGGATCTATCCGTCTGTATAACAGTGTCAGGCATCAAATAAAATGCTACCAAGAAGGGAAATAACATCCACACAATAGAAGTAACGCTTGCCTAAAACCCAAAGAGTGGAAAACTGACATCATAACATATATGCCCAAAACCGCGGGATCGGCGGCACTGGTTTCAAAGAAGGCAAGGGAAGCCCCAAAAACGTACGAGGGAACGTGAACCAAAGTTGGAGCAAAAAGTCGCCCACGAAAGGATCATGTGCGCGAATTGAGGATAATTACCAGATAATCACAAGAAAAGTTAATCTGGCATATGCAGATATTTTTAGGAAGATCGAATCCGAGCTGATATTAATGGACTTTGAAGAAAACGTCAGCTACGTTCCCAAAAAAGAAATATTTAATCATGAAACTGGAAAAGTCTTCTGACAGAACGCCTAAAGTTTTTCTTTGCAATTTGGAAAAGTCTTTAAAGGAAGGAGTTCAAATACGAACTAAAAAGCAGCTTGCAATGTAGAGACATTGATAAAGCTACAACGAAGAAGGATATCAGCGAGGCCTTGGAAAGATAATTCGAATCACTTGATTTACAAGAAGCTGCAAGAAGGTGTATGGTCGCACGCAGGTGGCAACCATCAGTCCCTTGCTGAAATAAACTGCTCGCAGTTAGCAAAATGAAAATAAGTTGAATCGTTTGTCGACTCAGAGAGCAGATTAATTCAAGCGCTGCTTCAGATACCTTACATTTAACCGCATAATGGCGGTGTCTGTAATAGTTCGAAAATTTGCAGCAACTATGGTGGCGAAGGCCAGATATTCAAGGAGTGTAAAGCTGACCCTCAATGGCAAGGAAATGGAATTCGTCCAATGTCGGCACACTGCAGGTAGCAGTAGCAGATACGCAATATTAAGGAAAGCCCTGGACGCAATAAAGATATGAGACATATAGAAATCAACCATATTAATTGCGACGCCTACTTGCACCGACTATCCATGAGAAGGGAGCCACAACCGTGGGGCCTTAGTTAAGGCTTCGCATGCGAAAATCAAACCAACTCCAAAATTATGACGGGTAATTTTAGTAGGATAGGGCAGCCGAAGTGTAAACTCCAGGCACCGTGTTCTGATATATGTGAAATATATGTGAGATATATGTGAGTCTGATATATGTGAGAACTATAGTGATGAGGGAGCACGGTTGTTGTCAGCCAATAGAGCCTATTTCAGCTTGCAAAAACTGTTCCGCTCAGAATGTCTCACCATAGGGTCAAAGCTCTTACTGTACAAGACAATGATTGCCAGTGCTCATGTATTCCTCGTAGACTTGGGTTCTTAGCAACAAGAATTGCGAACTCTTGGCCGCGTTCGAGAGAAGAATCCTCCGAAGAATTTTTGGCCCCCTACATGAGGATGGACGATTCCGTAGCCTACACAATGACGAAATCTATGAGCGATACCACGACCGTCCGGTTGTGGATAAAATCCGGCTCAATAGGTTACGGTGGGCGGGTCACCTAATCCGTATCGATGAGGATGATCCAGCCCGGAAAGTCTACAAGGCCAATATCTATGATAGAAAAAGAAAACAAGGCAGACCCTGCCTAAGATGGAGCGATGGCGTAGGTCAGGATGCCAGACAGCTTTTCGGGGTATCAAACTGGTGGACCTCGGCGCAAAACCGGGATGTCTGGAGTTCCTTATTAAGGCTGGCCTAGACCGTCTTCTTTTTCTACCATAGATATTGCCCTTATAAACTTTCCGGGCTGCATCAACCTCATCCATATTATTAAATGACCCGGCCACCGTAACCTATTGAGCCGGATTTTATCCACAACCGAAATCGTCCATCCAAAAATTCTTCGGAGGATTCTTCTCTCAAACGCGTTCAAGAGTTTGCAATTTTTGTTCCTAAGAATCCAAGTCTCCGAGGAATACATGAGGACTGGCAAGATCATTTTGTACAATAAGAGCTTTGACCCTATGGTGAGACGTTTCGAGGGGAAAAGTTTTTGGAAGCTGAAATAGGCTCTGCTGGCTGACAACAACCGTGTCCGGATTTCATCGTAGTAGCTTTTATCGGTTGTGATTTTCGACCCTAGATAGGAGAAATTATCAACGGTCTCAAAGTTATATTCTCTTATCTTTATTCTTCCCGTTTGACCAGTGCGGTTTGATGTTCTTGGTTGGTTAGTTTTCGATGCTGGCGTAGCCACCATATATTTTGTCTTGCCTTCATTGATATGCAGCCCAAGATCTCGCGGCTGACCTGTTGCTGATTTGCCTGGAGTGAAGCCTCTTTAGTATGTGCCAATGATGTTCTGGGCGTATGGGGCTCTCCGAGCTAGCAAGGTAGCGGGGAATATCTTATAGATGGTACTCAGCAACATGATATATCTATTATTGCTGCACTGCGTGATATTTCCCTTTTTATGTATAAGTCAGATAATGCCTGTTTGCCAATCGTTGCTGTCCTACGCCTCTTATACAAGTTGATGAACCACTTGGTGTAATTGGTTGCCTCCATATTTAACCAATTCGGCTGTAATTCTATCGACTCCTGGCGACTTTTGATTTTTAAGCCAATGAATTGCACGGACTGGTTCTCCTATACTTGGTGGTGGCAGTATTTGTCCGTCGTCTTCAGTTGGTGGGACCTCCAGCTTGCCGATGTTTTGGTTGTTCAGTACATCATCAAAGTACTCAACCCATCGCTCCAATATGCCCATTCTGTCGGTTCAGATTTCCCTCTTTGTCCCGGCAAGATGAGCATCGAAGTATGTAAGGCTTCATCCTGCTCAATTGCTGGTAAAACTTCCATGCCTGGTACGGTTGCTCTCTGTACCTTTCGAGTTCGCAGACCTGTTGGTTCTCCCAGGCTTCCTTTCTTCGTCTGTGAAGTCGCTTCTCCGCTCGACGGAGTTCATGATAAATTTCCGCGCGTGCCCGCGACCTTTGAGAATGCAACATTACTCGGTATGCGGCATTCTTCCATTCCATTACTAGTTTCTACTCATCGTCGCATCAATCGTTCCGATTTTTCATGCGGCTGGGGCCAAGTATGTTTGTGGCCGTATTTACGATAATGTTCTTCAGGTGATTGTGAAGATCATTTGTTGATGCTTCATCTCCAGGTCCTCTGTTGACTGCGATTATTGCGGCATCCATTTCCCTCTTATAGGTGTTGCGGATGGTTGTGTTGTGGATGGCTTCAGTGTTCACTCTCACCTGATTGTCAGAGGGGATTCTGGGTGGTGTTGTTATTCGAGCTCGGAGCACCATGCCAACGAAATAGTGATCCCAGTCTATATTGGTCCCTCTATATGTTCTGACATTCATCAAGGTTGAGAGCTACCGACGTTCGATCAGCACGTCCTGTCTGGAGAGGCCTACGTTTGTTTGTGGACCGCTTTCCCCGCAAACCAGGTACTTCCAACAACCATTTCATGTTACACTGCTAATTGTATAATCCGCAGTCCGTTATCATTTGTAAGCTATGTGAGCCAACTTATCGCTTGAATACGGGCTCCTTCCCTACTTGGCTGTTAAAATTCCCAAGTATGATTTTGATATGATATCTGGGACAGGCTTCGAGGGTTCGTTCTACTGCCTGGTAGAAGGTGTCTTTCTCTGACTCTGTAGCCTCCTCTGTTGGGGCGTGAACGTTAATGAGGCTTATATTGCTAAATTTGCCTCGCAAGCGCAGAGTGCATAGCATTCGCTTATGTTTTCAAAGCCGATAACAGCTGCGTCTCTGTATGGTATCCTCAAATCAGGATTGATTCCCCCGTTTCAGAGGGATATCTTCGGATACATGTAATTTAATGTAATGATCTCGATGATGCAGCTTCCAAAAAACAGAGTCTGAGGGAAAGCATGCTGCCATGCCGAGGCAGCGAATCTTTATCAAACGGTGAAATTTTTGGCGGGTCGGCAAAATCGCGAAATTTCGGGCAAGAAGACTCTACCAGCAATTCCGAGGGAGGCCGGAATTGGGCACTAAGTAGGAAACATACCTGAACTTTCGAGGTACGCATAAGCGGGCTATCCGCACCAGCAAGCAGGAATACCTTAAAACACTTGGGGAAAAAGTTAATTTGCAGCTCTTCTCAATATAGTGGTAGCTTTTTTCTCACCACATACCCCAAGTAACTAAAGGGGAACTTGCAAAAATTCGTCAGAGAATCGGAATAAAGCTTCTGGTTTGGAAGCTGTTCACAATAGAGTGCTTACACTCGTGATTAAGACTAGACCCGACTAATTTGTCAACGTATTTGAGTCATGCATGGAAGAAGTTTTTCCCCCACCGTGAAAGAGGCAATAACTATTTTCGCTACTGAAGCCAAATAAGTAACCGGTAGACGCATCATCATACCGGCCGATTTGCTCTATAGACACGGTACAAAAGTTGCAAGAAATTATCATTTGTAACAGAGTTTCGCCTATTATAGAATATGGTCACAGGATAGGTCATTGAAATTTGCATACCGAACTAGGCCATGACAACCGATTTTCGGAAAGAAGGTGGTTGTCGTCACAAAACATTCTGAAAATGTTGCAGTGTACGCTAGCGAAACCATCTGTGCCATGAAAACCCAGCTAGAGCTGGTAGAGCTCCAGAGAATACGACTAGTATTTGGATTGGTAGCCATCTATCCTTTCAAAGCTGGTTATGAAATACCCGGATGCTTGACGCGAATATCTTTTCCAAGAGACAGCTGGACTATAGCCGTGAGAAATCGGTAAATACCTGCGAATCGCACGGATTAAGTCGTATCCGAATAACTGATTTGTTCAGATAGAAAAGTAGGTGTAAAACAAAATCATAACTTACATAAGAAAACACGCTGCTATACTATTTGTACGAAGTCTCTTCCAAATTGGCCTTGGAGTAAAACTATTAAAAGAAAAAGTTCCCGATTTATTTTGGTTTTTGGAAAATGCAGACACGTGTTTCGGAAACTTTTTCTTTTAATAGTTTTACTTAAAACAAACTATAGAAAACAAAGGGACTACTTTCATAAAACCTAGCTTACAAGTCCATCTGTGTGACTTAGTTTTTTTAACCTAATCCTGGAACAAAGCTGGTACCGCATTTATCCTTATATACTATCACACTTCAAAAATACTTACTGACAAAACACCCAGGTTGTTGGTCATTTTTATTGTTTGGCCAAAAATCAACAGTACCGGTTGACATGGGGGCACCATAAACCCCGCTGTCTGTATGCAAAACATCAACTAGTTCTGCATCATCGCGGCTCAAATGCGCTGCATTCGTGTAACCATAGAAGCCGGGATAAGCAGGATCCAAAGCAGATAAACTAATAATTGATGATAATATTATTATTTAACCAAATGTTTGGCTCTGGTCCAACAAGACCTACCGTGGCAGTTTGATGGTTTCATTGGATTCCTTATAAACTGTGCGTCCAATCACCCCTGCCATTTGACCACCTAATGAATGGCCAACAATATGCAAATGTTTAACATTGAGGCCTTTATCGATCATGTCCAATATAGCACCAGCTGCTTGAGCACCAACCTGTAAAATGGAAAAACAATTATAGATTTTGTAATTTAGAGACCATGAAATCTAGGAATTTAATGTATTTTGAGATGATATAAAATACTACGACAAAAATAATCAAGTCTAAGATTTTAGTCTACGGAATTGCTATTAAAAGTAAGCAGGGTTGAGATTGGCGTACCAGCTACCACACAATAACCTAAACCGCGGGAAAGAGCTTCTTCCAACCGGATGGATTGGCGATAGGCGTCGCATTTGCGGCTAGGAATATAGACGTGGAATTGGTATATATCAGTCTTTCCTTCTCCTAGCTGGAAGGGCTCTGATGAATATTTTTCTTCCCCAACTTTCGGTCCCTCCATGGTAGATGGTATCAGGCATCTCGGGTATTATTTAAGCCGGAAAACTTCCTAAGTAAAGATTGAATGCAATACTTGGAGACGCCAACCTCAGGGGAAGTTTACAGTGCCATTGGGAGTTAATCGCCAAGCCATTTCTAAGCACTAATATTCATTAAAGAAGATCTGAAGGGAAGGAAATTAGGTAAACGTATAAGCTGTAGCTAAGAGACATGGAAAGGCGATTACTCACGCGTGAACTGTTGCAAGAGTGATAAAAACGGATAGGTTTTTTACCCCAACATTATGATAATCCGAAAAGAAAAAAAACCGTGGGATAAGCCGACCCGACAACATCAACATCGTTAGCAAAGCGAAATATCCATTTTTCGATAGCCTATATTTTGCATTTAATGAGATCAACTAGGTGTGGTGTACTATGATATGCTAAGATTCAACGAATGTATTACTAAAGGTCGATATCGACAACAAGTTATCAGACTGAGGAAAGTATTGATTGAAAAATAACCAAAATACGAACCAACACACAACAAAATTTTCTTCCACATGTTGCATGACCAGCCAAAACATACTTGAAGACACAGAAATGGGAAATCCTACCCCAACCGTAGTATTTGTCCCATTCGGACTTCTATCCGTTTCGTTCGATGGTACATAAGCTATTTGGACAGCACTTCTATATATTCATATGAACAAAAAAAATATTCGGTTGATTCAAGAATAACGTCAACCCTTAATATAACATGCATGCTGCCAGAAAAATGGAAAAAGGTGCAGCTAAGACGTAAAGGACCGCTGCCACCAAAATTGGCTGCTCCAGAAAAAGGACAAAATGAGCCACGCAAAACCAACCCAAACGTTGTTAGACCCGAGAAAATAGAATACTCGCAGGTGATAAGGCAAGGTGCGCTAACCAAAAAAAAAATGGCGGTGGTAATCAAATGCTGAAAACTATTAAAGATACTTTTGACATTTTAAATACAGTTGACGAACAACAAATAATAAATAAACAAATTTTTGACAAACTTAAGCAGTATAATGTAAGGAGACAAAAAAAATAATAAGAAAACTAAGTGACAAAAAAGTCCCGAAAATTATAACGTGAAATGCAGATGGACTGTACCTGGAAGAGTTGAACATCTTTCTTAATACTGAGAAGAGAGACATATGCCTTATCTTGGAAAGCCACCTCACGGAGCCCACCAACACTAAAATCCGTGGCTTTTCTCATACCAGGGAACACATTCCATTCGGGGGTCAGAGTGGGAAGTACAATCTTTATTAAAGAGGATATCAGATATCACGAAGAACAGAAAATTCAAGATGAAACAAGTCGGGACGCTTCAGGTTTGAAAAGTTTTGTATACCTCTTTTATAAAGACATTTGAGTGTGCATTTGTCCCATTAGTATGTAGCACGTAATATATGCATATATTATGTGAAAGTACCCACTTTTAAGTGATATTGACATTCAAAGTCTTGAATATGCAAGAAGGGACAATTTTGACCTGTTATAACTTTGTTAGCAATAGCGTGCTTTCCACCAAACTTGGTAGGATCATGCTCTATATTATAGTCAAAATTTCTACGTGGTACTAGGGTGAACTTAAGAGAGGTTTTGCAGCCAATTACTAAATATTATAGTAATATACTATAATTAACTTTATTTGAATATATATTGATTTGTAGGATATTTCGGAACCTGAGTAACATATAGTGGCAGCCTCCAGATTTTTTTTGAAATATTCCGGTTGGATAGTTTCTCAGAATGGGTCCGTTAAAGAAATGATCATTTTCAACCCCCCGCACTCTCCACCTTTCCAACAAATGTCATTTGAACATGTATCGATTTGTAGGGTACTTCAGAACCTGAGTACCATATAGTGGCAGCCTCCAGATTTTTTTGATATTTTCCGGCTGGATAGTTTCTCAGAATGGGTCCGTTAAAGAAATGATCATTTTCAACCCCCCGCAATCTCCACCTTTCCAACAAATGTCAAATGTGGAAAGTACTAACCGAGGCCCTTCATTTAATACCCCACATGACTACATTTTTTGACAAAAAAATACACACCCCTTCTCATGTCCCCTTTAAATTCGACGTAGAATTTTGTAACCCACTGTATGTGTGAGCGTTCACAGTTCCCACCTTCCCACCAAATTTGGTGTCAATCGCTACCACCGTCTCTAAGAAAAATGCGTGTGACAGATAGACAAACAAACAGATTGATTTAGCTCGACTCTTTCAGTTCATCGGAAGCTCCTCCATTTTAGAAAGTGATTCAAACGCAAAAAATGGACCCTGGTAATCCAGGTTAACAACATTCAGGGGCAGAGTATTATTTGAAGTAGGAAGAGCGCAAAATTGCATTTTCCACTCCAGCAGTCAACCTACATACCCGATGTCATTGATTTCATCGGAACTAAAGGGATCTCAGAAGAATACATCCAGGTTGTCAATAATGAAAATATAATGGCCGATCACTCGCCTGTTAAGATGCTGGTCTACGAAAAATTGAGGAGAGAAGACTATCCTCCCAGACTGACTAATAGACACACAAAATGGGCAGTATTCAAAGCGCATCAAAGAAATCGTTTGCGTAAGAAATCAAATCAACACTACTTATCAACTTCAGGAGGAGATCGATCTGCTAACAATGAAGATACAATAAGCCGCTTAGAAAAATACTGCTGCTCATCGTGGGTTGAATAACAAATATCCTGGCTATCCTACAGAGGTTAGCGAACTATTTGCAGAGAAACGTAGAGCTCGCAAACTATGACAAGGAAACTGCACAACGAAAAAGAAAAAACCCTAAACTTTCTGGCAAACAAGCTAAAGGCCCTTAATTACCCAATATAGAAACGAGTCCTTCAGCAGATCTCAAACCTTACAGCACAAAAAGACACACTCTACTTCTCTGTGAAAAGCCGAGAGAGATATAAAAAAACGCAGACAACAAATTCAACCTATTAAACAGGAAAACAGGTGATGGGTTCATTTTGCACAGGACAAGGCAGATCTCTTCGCGAAGCATCTAGAAAGTACACCTTCCAGCCTCTAGATACACAAGCGTTTACTTGCTTAACTCCAATGAGAAAAGTGAACCATTGCCCAATACACCGTGTAAAATTAGCTGAGCTTAGGGCAGAAATTGAAACAAATGTGTTTCCTAATAAAGCTTCTGGCTATGAACTTATTTCAGGGAGAATACTAAAATAATTTCCAGAAGAGGGTCTAGTCAAATAATTAATGCAGCTTTCAGATTAAAATACATGCGTTGACAATGGATGTGGATGGATGCTAAGCTTAGTTGGAAAGGACACCTTCTAAGAAACAAGGACGAATTAAATGACAGATACAGATAGGTGAACTGGGTACTGGGAAAGAATTCTCAGCTGACCATCGAAAACAAGCTGCTAAGCAGATCCTAAGGCCCATATGGATGCACGGCATCTAGCTCTGGGGCTGTGCCGAAAAGTCAAACCTGATCATTATCCAAACGTTCCAAAATAAAGTGCTTAGAAGCATAGTGGACGCTCCCTAATTCATTGGTAGTGACGATCTGCATAGGGAGCTGAAAGTACAGTTGGTTGATGAAGTCATCAAAGACCAAGCAATTAAACATAGCCACCGACTACGATCACATGAAAATAACGAAGTCCGAAAATTGACTGATATTGCTAATATAATGAGACGACTGAAGAGAGTAAAGCGAAACAACTTGCTAACCCAAAGGAAGCCGAAAGACATACGCTGTTGAGAAACACTTAGTTCCTCAACGAAGCCAACCAAAGTGCTCGGGTGGACAACAGGGTCTTCCCCCAATGAAGACGAAGCTTAAATATCCAATAAAAGCAGTCGTAACTTGGCGAGAAGTAGCTTTAGTGGGTGAAAATCCCACACTCCCAGAAATCGTCAACCCTGAGGTTAATCTTTTGTCGTCTATAATGCTTGGGCTAACTCGAACGGGTGAAGAAATATCACAAGAGCTTGATGGAAAGACAGTAGACTAAATTCCTTTCAGTCTTATTTTCTTTCCGTCCTTTCTGACCCTATAAAACCCTACTGTTTTTCTGAAGAGCACAGAGGACTTCATTGGACCATGATATGCTCGTATGCACATATACGTATTCGCAACCATCTCTATATATCTGATCTCCTACCGAGTGAGAGCGTGAAAGATAAATGGTCTTGAAAAAGAAGCCCAACTAGGTTATCAAATAGACGAGGCATCGCTATTTTCCTATTTGAATTAATACCCCAGAATTAAAGGTATTGACCAATCTGTATGTTTAGATCGGGGAATCCCGGCTAAACATGATTTCGTTGCTACATAGCATAGTGTAAGTTCTCCGGAAAGTTCCTCGTACTAGTCTAGTGCTAGCCCATACTTCATAAGATTTGTTCGCCCAGCAGTCGTACAGAATATCTTGGATGAATCTAAGAAATTCCTGCTGCAATCATTGCTCCTAAGCAAGAAACTCATAGTAAAAAGGATGAAGGACCAACATTCAACAGCTTCATTCCCGTGATGTGTTCATTCTAATGGATTCCTGCTTGATTGCCTTCCTCTGTTTATCGAACCAAATTCAATGTTGTCTAACTATTTATTTTTATAAATTCCTGGTGACTCCCAAAATAATTTCCCTACACGTATTCATTTGGTGCCAGTAGAATAAGTATCTCGAATATAGTTGTAATTTTTCCTCGCCGCTGGCTCAGTGGTATCCTTGGATTCCCGAGATGGATTGGCAAGAAGAAAGGGTTTTGTAGCAAGAAATTTGTTGCCGTGCCTCCAGCAAAGTATGAAAGAGTTTGGCTAGGATGGTGGTTGCCTGTGCGGAAGAGCTTAAAATTTGGAAAGATGGGTTTGTATCTGTAGTGCAATTTGGTTTTTCTACATGATCGTTATTTGCGGATTATGTTCGCTTAGGAACAATTCGATCTCCACGGTTTGATGTCGTACAGTTTATCACCGTGCTGAACATGATAATGAACTGCGGGGGTTGCTCAGCGAAAGTTCGGTGTGGCTTGGCTAGAAGGTAAATGTGGCGCCGGGTGGCTTGGGTTGCTGCTGCGTAATGCATCAACAAAAGCCAAGGACTGCCTAGTGAAAGAGAGCGTTGAAATTGCGTCTGTTCTAGTGAAATTAGGTTGGTCTGGGAAGGCGGGGCCCTTTTTGGGTTTCTCCTGGCCATTACTTTGGAAAAGTTAGTGCATTTGAGGTAGTTTGCGGAGTTGTCGCTTTCCCAAGAGTCTACGCATTTAGGACTTTCTCTCGGCGTCTTTTATCAGTTGGCAGTTTTTGCACTGCAGAAGCTCAAAGCGGATTAAATTGTGGTTTATCGTTTTTACTGGAGTGAGATCGTTCATCTCGTACGATTCCTAAAAGGTGACTAGCACAGGTTCAATCTACAACCCTCTTGCTGTGCCTTCGATGTGACGAAGTAGCGGGGTAGGTGTGGTTCAGACCATGAATAATAGGTGACGCGGTTCTCTCCGACAGGAGAGTGTATGAGGACAACAGCGTCTTAGCGTCTCTTAGATTGGTGAAGTATTTGTAGGTTAAAGTTTCATGATTTCTTCACCAGGAAGTCCTTGCTTACCGCATTGGAGATGGTAGTCCCAGCCACCATCAAATTTTTTGCGGGCTCGACAATAGCAATAGCAGGGATTATAGTACTTAACGGTTTCTTTTGAGAGACCAACGGCGGGTATTTCTGAGGTTTGCTGTATACTGCTAGGCTTCATAGCAGAAGTAGTAAAAGATATCGTTGATGTTGCGCAGTTGGTCTGCTTTGGGTGAGGTCTACCGTAAGTTAATTCGATAGTTGCCTCTATTGTGACAATGGTCAGCTGCATACTTCGGATTCGGAAGTCTTCCAGGAACTTCTTCTTAGATAGGTTCTGCTACAACTTGATTAGTAGGCCTTCGTTTTGTCTCCTTAGGCAACAATCTCATCGCCAGTGTTTGTTTGCTCGCCCCTAATCGTTCCGTCAGAATCGTTGGCAATATCGGACTCTCCGTTTGCAGTCAAGGTTGAGTCCTCGGACTCCATTTTTTCAGGAGCAATACCAATCCATTTAGAGAATTCTCTCCCCCGTGTCCCCGTGGACACAACCGGCTAATGACTAAATCTGAGTAAAAGATGAAAATGGTGGAAGCTACCCATCGTTACAGTATAAAGGATTACTATATACAAAATTAAGAAAGTAAACGCAAAAATCCATTCCATTTCTCTTGAACTTCGGACTGGGAAAATCTTCTCTTGGACTTCGGACTGGGAAAATCTTTCGTAGTCCCACAAACCTAAACGTAGGCAAGGAATAGATAATTCCTGATTGTAAAGGAGTCTAGAGCACAAAATGGAAATGAAGCGAAGCTGGAACTGCAAGTAATTTTATATACGCTCGAATGTTGCAATATCAATATGTAGGGCTACTTTGATAATCCAAGAAAGAGGAAGGAAGGTATAATCCGCTGGGTGGCTTTTGCAATATTCATCAATAGAAAGAGATTTGGAAAGCGGAAATCTTTCTATTTTGCTTAATTTTTACACAAATGCTTATCCATTGGGATAATTTTAGAAAGGATTCACGTTGGCCTCAGGAAGTAGCTAATAGGTAACGAAATTTCGTAATAAAGTTTGAGTGTTTCATTCTTGCAAGAGTGATTGTAAAAGATGTGGTATACATCTGCAACTATTTCGAAAGGGATATTGATTCGAGCGAGCGTTTCCAATGTTTCCAAATAGAATAAGGAGCGATGCCGACCCTGGGAAAATATTTGCTTCCACTGGAAAGAGCAAACCTGCTTTGTTATTTATCTATCTACTTCTTAATATCTAAGCTCACCTTGTAAACGTTCTTTACGGCATGCAAAAAATATCCTGGTACGGCTTGAGAATGCCAATCTAATACGAGAATATTATGATCATTGCGGGCCGCATAAGCCGCAACAACTGCTTTTACGTCATCCGCTGAAAGTTTTCCTAGAAATCCGTGAATATAAATAACCGTCGGTTTCCCTTTATCAAATTTAGGATGTTCCAAAATACTCGTAGCTTTTGGCAGTTCATATATGTTGGGATTAGTGTCCCTAAAATATTTTTTAAAAATTCGGTTACATATGTGTACACAACTTTTCCATTTGGAATAATGGATATTGTAATTTTTTAATTACCCAGAAAAAAACGCAAAAGTCGGTGGATCCAGTATTGCTATTACTGCAAGAAATTCAATTGTTAAGCATTGGAAAAAAGATAAAAATAAAACAAGCAGAAATATATTTACCATTGGGTAATTCAACCCAACCCGTGAGGCTAAAGCCTAGATCTAGAAAAGAGGATTTGTAAGATCAGATTGTGCATACACGTTGTAACATAGAAACGTAATTAAATTTACACTAACCCGGCATCTCTCCTTGATTAACAAGTCCATAATCCCTAGTCCGATCTGATTTCATTACCTTTATATTTGTAACTAGAAAGAAATAAAGACCCAAACGATCAAGTTATATTAAGCAATTTTCCCACCCTTTGGCCTTACAAGATAATCTTTGTGATTTTTTTAACGGATTGAATTGCATGTAATCATTTAATTCCTGTTGGGTTACATTAATACATTCTTCAGGGGTATAAAAATTTGAACAATTAATTATTTGATTAATTAATTAATAAAAATTTATTATAATGATGAAAAAATGTTTTAAAACGGTTTGGATGATCTGAAACCAAAAAATCAAAAAGATTTATTATCTGCAAATAAGTAGCTATCGTCCTTTCCCTTCAAATTTTTTCTATGCAAAGAAAACAAAATTAGAGTCGGTCAAACAAAAAATTAACAAAATCATTTTTTTACACATTTTGTTGCCTTGGGATTTTAACATTATTATATATATTTTAAGGGGGTTTCTCTATATGACGCTCTATATTCCAGCTGATGGAGAGCACATTTGTGGTGTCGTGGAACCAAAAATTCGAGCATTTTCTTTTTCTGTACACTTGCCTCTAGCGTTCGAACCGAACCGATTATAATTTTATCTCACTAAATATTAAAATGGCGGAGTTCTAAAGTGAAATTATTAAAAATTCCTTCAATTTTTCACTAAAACTCCAGAATAAAAACAGAAAATTATTAACGAAAGTACATAATCGTGGTTCTGACCAGAAATATTGATGGTTAAAATTTTAGGCCGATCGGTTCAACAAAATTTTAGTGGGGCTTCCTACCAATTGAAAAATATGTATAATAGTTTCGAGAAAAACAAAATACGCCTTTCTAATCGGAAAATTATTCATTAGTAACTTATTAAAAAGCACAAAGCTCTAAAAAGTGGTTCAAACAGTACTGCTCCTCCTTCAACGATGTGTGAGAGGTACGCTACCGATCCTCAAAAGGGAGCTAACATCGTTTAAAATGGGCTTCTCTGAGAGAGCTACCAGAAGAGGAGCGTAATGGTGCTGTGGTCCTAGTGTCCAGAATAACGTCAACACTCTCACCTGGATACTGTTCAGCAGCAAAGCAGGAGAAAAAGGAACTTTCTTCACTAGCAGCGTTCCTGAATCGGATATTAAGAAAGTTCGGGAACAAACGGGCTGCCGGGTACCGTCACATTACAAGCGTCGACTCATACAACCATCGAAGGCGATGTGCAGCCCACGGCATCTTCATCTGAATCGTAGATAAAATAAACTTGCAGCATTGTAAAGCGGTCGCTGCACTTATCAATTGTCGGGTCAATAGCTTCAAAAGTCAACATGGAGACTTTGACGAAGTTCGCAGTGGAACATTCATCAGAGGTAACCAATATGCCAAAAGAAATGGCATGGGAATAATAGCATGATGTGGTGTTAACACCCACATATATGCTGGGGAAATTCCGACATCAACGCGAAAGGATCGAGGCTACTGGAGTGTCTGGTAGGAACCTAACTAGAGGTCCTCAATCTGGGTAATAAGCCCACTTACTTCACCTTGTTCAAGTAAGAGGTCGTCGACATCACGGTGGCATCCCCCGACATTGCAGCTCTTGTCGGAGAGTGGAGAGTATCAAACGATATCACACCCTCGGATCAAAGGTGATTTCATAATAGGTATGGGTATTGGTATTGAATTGATATTGAATTGGTATTGAATTGAGAAAACAAACCAGCTGATCGCAACTAGCATGAGAGAAGATTTTGAAAAGAGTTGTCCACTCAAGATTCCAAAAAGTGTAAAACACGAAGGTGGAATTCAGATTTGTCAATACGAAGGAGAACCACAAGGGTGCTCCTCAACCAAACTCTAAAATCTGATTCAGCCGTTGACTGAAATCGCTAAAAGCTCAAAAAGCTCTAAAGAGGAGCATAAGGTCGGCTAAATGATCAGCCAACTCTCTTGAGGTAACTTTAAAGCTAAAGCGGATCCTTGTCAAAAAAAGTAGCCAGCAGCTGGTTTATCTACATTTACAGAGCGGGAGGTAGGCAGAAAGCGGTGAAGAAATGGTACACCATTTGCTTTAAGTGTGCTACCTAGACAGCATCCAAAATCTGATCTCTGAAATGAGCATTTAGCTCATTCCATACAAGTCTGGGGATCCGGATGGCATTATTCCAGCTCTAGTGATAGAGAGAATGGATGTCTTGGGTCTACATATTGGAAATATATACATACTTGGCTAGCACTAGCTTATATTTCAATTAATTGGCGTGATGTGAAGGTAATATTTATTTCCAAACCAGGAAAACCTACACAGACAGCACTCCATGAGCTGACGGCAAAAATTGAGAAGGTGATTCTGATAAAGAATACGCCTTAAGCGCATTCATAAACATCTAAGGCACTTTTAATGATGCCTCATTCGCGGCAATTTATAACGCAGCAAGCCAGCATGGAATCAATCCATTTTTAATCATTCGCTAAAGTGGAGAAATGTCGACATATTGATCAAACAAGGATTTCTTGGGAGCTGCCCGCAGCCCACATCCTCCGTCATTGCCCGTAGTCATGGATATATTGCTATGGCTCCTGGAAGGCACAATGGTCTATGCGTGAGCATTTGCGGATGATCTAACCTTAATAATTATTGAAAAGTTTGGGGGGCAGAGTATATGACCGCTTGAATGCAATTCATCATGTAATCTACAGTTTTGACAGTCAGATAAACTTACCCAGTGAATGTCTGCCGAACCAACTGGAGAACGGCATCAACGACTCTGCAAGGGTTTAAATAGAGAAAAAACAAAGACCGCAAAAGATATCACGGCCAAATGTACTGGTTATAACAACAACAAGTGGGCTGACATATGCGAAAATCTTGCGGAAGATTAAGGCAGACAGTTCCCTCCTGGACTTGGGTGAATACCTAAATCGGATAACATGTACGTAGAAAGGTAATTCACTCCTTGAGCTTAGGTCTAGAGAATGTAAGTCCCACGATTCCCATAAGAAGATCGAATTATCGCTGGAGAAAGCAACGGCTGTAAAGGTGTGCCAGGAGTCAATGGTAAATGTATGTAAGGACCTAAATGAGAGCACCATAAAAGCAGAGAAATCACACCTGCATGTCATCGTTCACCGTTCACTGAAATATGTTTCAGCTCATCCCACGATTTCCCGAAATGTAGCACTCCTCTTTACTCTTCCGTACCAAGTTCTACAATAGCGACCCGCTCGTCGGCCATCTTGAGAGAGTGAATTCCATTGCATGGCGCAGCCAGCAATGCAATTGTCGCCCCTTCTTAATCTGTGACCTATACACTACCAGCTTTCATATGATAGTAGTGGTCACTTTCCATGTGCTACTCCCATATAGCAACACAGCAAGAACCTTATCAGGGGACAGTCCCAACTTGATCTTGGAGATCTGCAGAAACTGCGGGTGCAACCAGGCATGTTAGAGTGACTGGCCGTGATGTGGTACAAATAAGACCGGTACTGACCAGAGCAATAACACATTCCTTTTTGTCACGACGCACGCTACACCGAATTTCGCGGGTTTTTACTTGGCATCGCAGTTTGAGTACGTCATGGTCAACAGTGACTCCCTCCATTTCGTCTATTCAATTTCACAATTCCGCAGTCAATCAGATCATATGACGTCACTGCTTATCGATATTCTCTCGGGTCTCAGTCTACCTGCCTTCTGATCAACAAGATAGTTCTCCCACTGTCGAGTGACAGCTGGATCATACATGCAGTCAATATTGAACTTGGGATGTCGCAATTCTCCAACCCTATGAGAAATGGCAGATACAACACGTGCATAAGCGACATGCAGATGGTGATGCCATTCGTGGCCAATGTCAACAACTCTCTTGTTATCAATATCCAGGAGACAACTCCTAAAGTTACGGATGATTGCAAGGTGATCAATCTGATTGTTCGTACGGTATCAGTTAGTTGAAATCAAGCTGCCCTTAAGGCAAGCTCTTTGTTCAAAGAACGTTCAACCAAAGACAAAGCAGTGGAAGTTATAGAAATAGACAAACCTCCCGCCATTATCGTTAAGGTAGCCAGTGCCGGGCTTCGCAACCATATGTCCTAGTAAGGTATTATCAGAGTCCACCTTGGCATTTAAATCACCTATTATGAACAGAATGTCACCTTCAGGAAACCTCCATGGACCTCCATCTAATTCTTCATAGAAAACAGCCTTCTTCTTATACCAGAAGTCTCTATTCGTGCATAGCACTGTTCGGTGGTGATGCTCTTTAACCTAGACCAGAATCTTGCAGTCAGGACCCTATCAGCAATCGGTTCCCAAATCAAGAAACCGTGCCCTGCGGTAGTCATCGACACAGGATTCGCGACAATCAGACAGCGCAGTGGAAGACAAATATTCTCCCGTACTCCCAGAATGTATAACTTTCTCGCTCTAATTGGAGAAACCGATCAATCTGGGGAGCGTCAATACTATTGTCAAAGAGCGTGTGTACATTACGGAAACCAATCGTAGTCCATTTTTGATAGCCTCAAGTCTTTGGTCTGAAGTCACTCGTTATCCGAGGCGTTGTTGATGTTTCAGTAACAGTAAAGTTTCAAAATTAGCAGCTTGCTAGCCAACACATTTTTATCCCTTTTAATCGTCTTTCACTACAAGCAGGGTAGACTTTAAATGAATTCCTCAGCTTCAAATTCACAACGCTAGCTACCGATAACTACCTGATTTTAATATATCTGATCAATGCGATCAGCCAGTGCTGAAGTGCGTTGTGAAATTGCTTCCCGTATCAACGTAGGGTAGATAGGTAGGTATCAGTGGCCGCTCCGAGGAGCCCAATTAGCGCTTTGCTGCGCCGTGTTGATGCCACAAACTCCTAAGACCGTGACTGTTGAGCAGGGAAGCAGAGTCCAGCTGGCTCGGATCTTCAGAGCCAGCCCGTAGCATTCACGAAGGAAAGCAGCTCTCCGATGCTGCAGCTAGAAATCTCACTGAGGTCCCCAAAGAATGGTGTCTGCAGCCTAGCCAAAGCTGGGCAATCGCAGAGAAAGTGCATGAGGGTTTCCCTTCCTTCTCCGCAGCTTAGCAATGCGAGTTGTATGGGCCAGCGCCCCGTGCAGACCGCCGTATTCTTGAATGCATTTGCACCCGTCTGGCACAGGAGCTCTCGTGATCGGGCTATATTATAAAAGGGCCTAATTCTCCTTGACTTGACACAGCTGGTAAGCCTTTGCCATCTCAGGCCCGCGGCTGCTAGGTAGTGCGAGTAGACTCCGCCCCCGACAGCGGAACACCCACTGTATTCATCGAGGGACTGCCAAGAGCAAAACCATGCCTGGCCAATCCGTCAGCCCGCTCATTCCCCTCTATGTTCCTGTGCCCGGGGACCCAGAGGAGAGTGACCTTGAGCGTGCCGCCCAGACGATTGAGCACGTCTCTGCACTGCCCTACCAGCCGGGAAGATGTCGTCGTTGAGTACAAGGCCTTGATGACCGCTTGGCTGTCGGTCAGAATAGCTATGTTACGCTTAGGGCTCGAATCACACTCCAGCCATCGACAGACTTCCAATATCGCCAGTACTTCCGCCTGGAATACACTGGCGAAACCTGGGAGACCATACGACTTGGATACACTGTGTGTATTCGAGAAAACCCCCGCGCCGACTCCATAGGCCATCTTTGATCCGTCCGTAAAGAATACCGTGTCATGGTCCTGCAACACGCCGCCGGTCTTCCACTTTGCCCTGGTTGGAAGGTCTACAGCAAAATTTCTCGCGAAATTCAGCTTGTATCTGACATAGTTCGTGGGGGATGCCCAGATTTCCCGAGGTATTTCATCTAGGATGTTGCTGTGGCCGTAGGACTTCGCTGTCCAGCATCCGGACTCACGTAGTCTAACGGCACTGCACGCTGCAACATATTTGATGTGGAGGTCAAGGGGGAGGAGATGCAGGAGTACATTGAGAGCACACGCGGTTCTTTGAATCCTATTAAGCTTCGTTCTATTGTATTTCATCTTCAAAGCCCGCCACCATACAATAGATCTGTAGGTCAGGATCGGACGCACTACAGCGGTGTACATCCAGAGAACCATCCTCGGCCGGAGACCCCATTTCATTACAAAGGTTCTCTTACAGGCATAGAAGGCTATACAGGCATTCTTAACACTCAGTTCTATGTTCAGCCTCCAATTTAGCTTAGGATCCAGGATTACACCCAGATACTTTACATTAGAGGAAAGAACCAACCTTTGTTCATTCAGCGTATCAGCGTAACTTAGATGAAGTTGCGTTCCACAACTGGTGTTCTTCTATATGCTCAACATATCAACGAACGTTTCCAAAGGGAAACGTCTAGCAAGTCGGCTGTCTTGATACGCTGGCTCGTGGTTTGAGACATTCCATCCAAATCGGACCTTTTGCCGAGCAAAATAGCTCAACCGATAAAGACGAGTCGATCCTGCTTCTGAACAGAACTAAGGTTGAAGAAGATAATTTTAGTTAATATTTTCGCTGCGCTGGCGTTCCTTGGACGTAAGTGCTTTTGACGTACGCCACCCCCCTCCCCCCCAAATTCGTGCTATATTTGGAGAAACATACTTTTTCACCCTTCTTGTCATGTATGGTAAGCGTCCCTTGAATTCAGTGTAAAATAATGCGATTCACTGCATTCGCTGAAATTCTCACTTTTAATATCTCCATAAAGATAGTGGAGCAGTTTTAAACAGATCTACTTTACACTAAACCTTAATTGTCATAAATACCAAGAAAAATCTGGTTTACCTTCTTCTTCGAAAGTCCAGCCTAATGACTGCGCGTACAACTTCTCATCAAATAAAGGTAAACCTGAAAACGAGACATATATGTATGATTGAAACCTTCAATTCAGTCAAAAGTAAAATTAATACAAACTGACCTCTCGCTGTCGCATCGACGTTGGCCTGTTCTGCTAAAAATCCAGGTTCCGACCCTAGAAAAAGGTTATTCGTTAAGAAGAATAAGACATTGTAAGATTTAACACTGAGATAAGTAAATTTCATCAGTTATTGTCAGTTATTGTAAGAAACCTGCCTTGTTGACTTTACATGCTCCCATTTTTAAGGTTCAATCGATTCAATGTCTGTCTGTCACACCCGATTTACTCGGGAACGGCTGAACCAATTGTCACGAAATCTGCTGGGAAGGATCTGTGAACTCCTTGACATATGCCCTTTACAGTGGCGCCATTTTGTGCTGAGTTTGAGCGGGGGCGAAAGGGGTGAAAGGGATATCTGAAGCTGAACGCTTCAGGTATGAAAGGGTTTTATGAATTGCTTATGCAGGGTGTCTCTTTGACCTTCCCAAAAAAATCACAATTTCCCATTCCCTCAATCATTTAATCCCAGATTTGATACCAACATTTTTTCAATTACAAAGGTCATCATCATTTTGAAGATATAACTGTTTGAATTTTAAAGAAATTTCAAAATAGATTTTTCATACCATCGTGAACGGGACAGCCTGTATAAGCATATTTTAATGGGCATTTACCTCCAGGGGGTTATCAGTCAATTCCTAAAAAAGATACTTAAGTAATATACTATTATTAACTTTATTTAAACAGGTATCGGCATGGAGAGCATTTTGAGACCCAGATACCATGTGTAGGGACCAACAGATTTCTTTTCAAATATTTGGGTGAGATAGTTTCTAAGAACGGGTCCTTGAAGTAACTGACCATTTTTGAACCCCCGCACTCCTCCCCTTGAACTAATATCTGCTTTGCGTAGTGGTGAATAAAATTGTACAATCGACCCCCCCCCCCCCCTCCCCCTCCTTAAATTCAACGTGGAACTATGTTACTGCATGCAGGGAAATTCACTGCTTCCACCTTTCTACCAAATTTCGTATCAATAAATGTAACCGTTTTTGAGGAAATAACTGGGGCAGGCAGACAGATGACAGATAATCTACAACGGGTCGTTGTCCTTTCCGTACCAAAGGAGGCCACGATATCAGTTTTGCACATGTTCTAGCCGTGGTTGTCGTCAACCTGAAGATATTGAAGTTTATGTTAGCGAAACCATCAGCGCCGTTAAAGTGCAGCTAGAGATGGTTCAGCTTGACCTTGCGGAACAAAAGACGGAGGCGGTTTTGATTATCAATCGTAGGAAAAGGAATACGCTGGTGCTGGTGACCACATCATCACTTCAAAGCCTATCCCTCTGAGGAAGTCGCAAATGCCAGCGTATCGTTAGCGCGGATGCCTAACATTAGAGGTCCAAGATATTGCCGATGATTACTTGCGATCGGAGTGATTCGCTCTACCCTGTTATACGCAGCGCAAACCTAGGAGGAAGCACTAGCGTGTGAGAAGAATCAGAGGATGGTAAACATGACTTACCACTTAGTGACATTTTGGCAAGTAAGATACGCTGTGTGTACGAGAAAAGGAGAATGAAACTACCTGATAAGGATGAAGAATACTGAAGGCGGGAGTGGCTGACGGGAGTGCCTGAAAAAATGCCAACAACGGTAGGATGACCCGCAGAGGGGTCGCTGGACCACATTCTGATTCTCAGTTTTAAGGAGTGTATTCAGCGGCGATACGGCAAGATTAACTGCCATTTGATTCAATTCCTGATGGTTACAGTAAGTGTCTATACCAATGAAGGTTGGATGATTCACAGTGTTGCCCTCAATGTGGTTGCACACCTGAGGACCCGGAGCGCGTCATGTTTTACTGTCCATGCTTTTGGTCAGTGCGGAGGAGGGACTTTCTTAAAACGAGCATAAGCGCTCAGAACATCGTCGAAAAAATTTTCTAAGGCAAACTGACGGGCGATGAACTTCGCAATCAAAAGGATATAGGCAGAACTTAAAGAAGCGGAGCGCACAAGGAGGGCTGGAAGAACGGATGACTTGGGCGCTTGAAGCGCAACCTCTTCTGCAGGGAAGAAATAACGAGCAAGTGGGGGTGATTTTAGTCGGTGAGAATCCCACACACCACTAGAACCTAGCGCGGCAGAGTCTTTGTAAGATTTCCACCACCATCCATACAAAAACAGACAGACAGACAGACATGCAATAAACCGATTCTAACAAGGTTTTGTTTTACACAAAACCTTCAAAATGGAAAACAAATATTGCAGACCCTACCGTCGGTAATATAGGATACAGGCGTAACAAGTAAGGATTCTAATCACGAATAACCACTGTAACTTCTCATACAAGTATCCTTTCAATAAATTAATATATTTTGAAGTTTACCACAGTTTTTTTTAAAGACAATAATCCAAAATCAAATAAGGATAAAAATTTAGTGCTGAAACTGATATCATTCATTCGAATAGCTAGCTGTATTTTAGGTTTTGTTTTTCAAAAAAAAGTAAATGCAAGTTAAATTTAAAATTACATTCTTCTCTCCATTCATCCTCAATATCCATCCGCGGAATGAATTCTTCTGCTGCTGTAAAGCCTGAAAATAGAAAAAAAAACAATTTTTTTTTATATAAGAGTATCTTTTACTGGAATAAGATGGTTTTTATTATTATTTTTATATTCTCCCAATTCACTCAGTGCTATGCAAGTGACGTATTTAAGTGAGACAGGATTTACGATTTGGACCTGGGACTCAAGAAACGAGAGAGACCTAATCACTTCGATTGAACTAAAGCTTATAAAGATATAATCTGCAAGTTTGAATTTTTACATGATTCAAGTTTCCACTTGCTCAAATTATTTGCTCTAGTGTGCAATTGATAGTCAGTAATTTGAGTTGCAGTAAATTTACACAGAAGAAACCATTTTGAGCTACTGTTACTTTGCCAGCAATAGCACGACTTTTACCAAACTTGGGGGTATCATACTCTATATTATAGTCCATATTACTATAATTTTTTTTTATTCTAGGATAAAGTTAAGGGGGAATACTCTGGCAAACTGAAATATAATACGGAATGAATGAATGGTTGGAAATGCACCTAAGAAGGGAGTATCTGGTTCCCGACATATTGGCATACGCGAAAAATAAATACACTGTGTTTATCTCTTAATTACCAAAAACCGGACAAACAAAAAGCTCAAGAAAAGTCCAAATTATAATACGGAAGTTAGCCATATCAACTAAAACCCAAAATATGCCTTCGCGTAAACACAGAATTTAACATAAACACTGACCATTCCAAGTTAAAAAGTACCGGAAAAAACCATTGGTAATTCGAAATATTTTTTTCATTCATAAGTAATATAAAATAATTCTTAAAATAGAATAACATTGACCATAAACTTGAAACCTTGATTCTTATCAAATAAGTGAAATCAAGTGGGTAATTACTAAAAATATTTTGAAAAAATAACTTCAGGCATCTATCAAGCAAAATAAACCTCCAAGAAAGACAATAAGTTATAGTAAAACAGAGATTGATGTTGGTAAATGTGATTAAAAACCAAGCTTTTTTGCAATGTGATTAACTCTGCTTGCTTACACATAGGTATTCGAAATTTTGTTGCGAAGCAATTCGGGGGAGAAAAGGTCACCAACTCCAAATGACAGAAATTTGGACTTTTCAATGTTATAAAGTGAGGAGGGAAATCCGCAAGGTTACGTAAGATAACTCTTTATAATATTCCTGGTGACTTATCGCAGAAATATACATTTGTATGTAGTATTAGAAAAAAAGATGTAAAAACATGACCTACGCTACCATTTTTAAAAGCAGTAGCCGCCGTTATCGGTTGGAAATTCCGTTGTGATACGAAGTAGGGTTGTATACAATGACAGAATGACTGACAGTGGTCGTATCGATAAGCTTCAATTCATTTATTTCACCAGGCAAAGTCGTATTAGGAGAAGGAAATTGTGTTTATGATCCGTTATTGGTAACTGGAGATTTTATCATTCCGGGGAGAACCGATTCAAAGAGCACTCCACCCACCAAAGTACAATACCATCAAATCTCATATTAGTTGCTTTAATGTACATGTCCTTAAAAGACACACCTCTTTTCCGTTTATTGATAATAGGTGCAAATCATGTATTTCAAACGTTTGTTCCCTTGAAGGCTTCAAGTGCAGCAGGATTCAATATTTTAAATACAAAGTTTATCTCTCGTTTGAAACGCAAGCAAGACCAAAACAAAACGGGGACTCGGAATTTTCTAAGGAATCATACAAAGTGAATACCATGGAAGCAAGAAGACTATACACAAGCGAACCAAGTCGAGATCCAAAGTTGGCTAAAAAACTTAGACAATGGTGGGTGATTATGAGGATACACAATATACCGCCACCCCAAACTATTCGCCATTGTGAAGCCATTCCAAGTTGTCGCTAGCTGTATACCCTTGTGGCTAGCAGTTGCTCCCTGCGAAAAGTCGGTGGGGACAGAAGTGAACCACGAGTGAAAGGAATTGGCGTCACATACAGTACTATTTCTCATCCTTTGGTAACAATTCAATTAAACCAGGAGTTCATTGCCTATATACCCGTTCACCCACTTTTTAGTGTCTCAGTTCACATATACTTGACACCATGGAAAAGATTTGTTCTCATTCGCTTCCTCTTTCTGATTGATTCATTTTCGTTTGGAAAGTAAACAAACAAAATAGTAACAATTCTTTTTATTTATCTAATAATAAGCATTTGTTTATATTTAATTTGAGTGATTGCTGTTGTTGTTATCTCATGCTATTGCTGTCTTCTACCCAGTTAGGTAGGGTAACCAGTAGAAAACAAGATATAACAGGGAACCCTATATTTGAAACAGCAATTCCGCAATTCCTTAAATTCGTTTATTATTATTGTTATCGGCTTTGAAAACATAAGCGACCGGCTATGCACTCTGCGCTTGCCAGGCAAGTTTAGAAATATAACCCTCATTAACGTTCACGCTCCTACAGAGGAGACTGCAGAGTCGGAGAAGGATACCTTCTAAGAGGCAGTAGAACGAACCCTCGAAGCCTGTCCCAGATATCATATCAAAATCATACTTGGGGATTTTAACAACCAAATAGGGAAGGAGCCCGTATTCAGGCGATACGTTGGCTCCCATAGCTTACACCAAAATACAAATGATAACGGACTGCGGATTATTCAATTAGCAGGGTCACTCGAAATGGTTGTTGGAAGTACCTGGTTTGCGCCGAAAGCGGTCAACAACTTCAGCCTTGATGAATGTCAGAACATATAGGGGGCCAATATAGACTCGGGTCACTATCTCGTTGGCATGGTGTTCCGAGCTCGAATAACAACACCACCCAGAATCCCCTCTGACAATCAGGTGAGAGTGAACACTGAAGCCATCCACAACACAACCCTCCGCGACACCTATAAGAGGGAAATGGATGCCGCAATAATCGCAGTCAACAGAGGACCTAGAGATGAAGCATCTACAAATGATCTTCATAACAACCTGAAGAACGTTATCATTGATAAGGCCACAAACATACTTGGCCCCAGCCACAAAAAGAGTCAGAACGGCTGGTTTGATGATGAATGCAAGCTAGCAACGGAACGGAAGAATGCCGCATACCGAGTAATGTTGCATTCTCAAAGAACACGGGCACGCGCAGAGACTTATCACGAACTCCGGCGAGCGGAGAAGCGACTTCACAGACGGAAAAAGGAAGCCTGGGAGAACCAACAGGTCTGTAAACTAGAAAAGTACAGGGAGCAACCGCACCAGGCGCGCAAGTTTTACCAACAAGTCAGCAGGATGAAGCCTTATACACCTCGATGCTCATTCTGTCGAGACAAAGAGGGAAATCTGATTTCCGACAGAATGGGCATATTAGAGCGATGGGTTGAGTACTTTGATGAACTACTGAACAACCGGAACATCGGCGAGTTGAAGGTCCCGCCAACTGAAGACGATGGACAAATACTGCCACCACCAAGTTTAGGAGAAACAGTCCGTGCAATTCATCGGCTAAAAAATCATAAGTCGCCAGGAGCCCGTGGAATTACAGCTGAATTAGCTAAACATGGAGGCGACCAGTTACACCAAGTGGTTCATCAACTTGTGCTCTAAGTATGGGACAGCGAATCAATGCCTGACGATTGGCAACGAGGCATTATCTGTCTCATACATAAAAAAGGGAGATATCACACAGTGCAGCAATTATAGAGGTATCACGTTACTGACTATAAGATATTCTCCGTTATCTTGCTAGGCCGGAAAGCCCCATATGCTCAGAACATCATTGGCCCATACCAAAGAGGCTTCACTCCAAGCAAATTAGCTACAGATCAGATTTTCTCTGTGCGGCAAGCGATGGAAAAACTGTTGGAATATGGACAACAGTTGCACCATCTATTCATCGACTTTAAAGCCACCTATGATAGCATAACCAGGGTAAAACTGTACACGGCCATGAGAGAATTCGGTATCCCGACGAAATTGATAAAACTAACTAGGCTGACCCTGACCAATGTGCAAGGCCAGATAAAAGCAGCAGGATCACTCTCAAGACCATTCAACATCAACAACGGTCTACGACAAGGGGATGCGCTATCATGCGTCCTCTTTAACCTGGCACTTGAGAAAGTGATCCGTGATGCCGATGTAAATGCAAGAGGTACGATCCTCTTTAAGTCCACCCAACTACTGGCCTATGCTGACGATATCGACATCATGGGAAGAACCATCCGAGACGTACAAACTGCCTTCATCCAGATCGAGCAGGCGGCGCGAGATCTTGGGCTGCACATCAATGAAGGCAAGACAAAATATATGGTGGCAACGTCAGCACCGAAGACGAATCAACCAACAACATCAAACCGCACTGGTCAAACAGGAAGAATAAGGATAGGAGAATACAACTTTGAGACCGTTGACAATTTCTCCTATCTAGGGTCGAAAATCACAGCCGATTACAACTACGATGATGAAATCTGCGCACGGTTGTTGTCAGCCAACAGACCCTATTTCAGCTTACAAAAACTTTTCCGCTCGAAACGTCTCACCATAGGGTCAAAGCTCTTACTGTACAAGACTATGATCTTGCCAGTCCTCATGTATTCCTCGGAAACTTGGGTTCTTAGCAAGAAGAATTGCGAACTCTTGGCCGCGTTCGAGAGAAGAATCCTCCGAAGAATTTTTGGCCCCCTACATGAGGAGGGACGATGGACGAAATCTATGAGCGATGCCATGACCGTCCGGTTGTGGATAAAATCCGGCTCAATAGGTTACGATGGGCGGGTCACTTAATCCGCATGGATGAGAATGATCCCACCCGGAAAGTCTATAAGGGCATGGAAGAAAGAGAAGACAGGGCAGACCCTGCCTAAGATGGAGCTTTTAGGGATATCGAATTGGTGGATCTCGGCCCAAAACCGGGATGTCTGGAGTTACTTATTAAGGCAGGCCTAGACCGGATACCGGTTGCTGCGCCGTTGATGATGATGATGATAAATTAAAAACAATGCAACGAGTGATATTTTTTTTTTGTTGGCGGAAATTTTCACCAACCTTACCGCTGCATAAGTACCATAAAGTCTAAATTCTACTTCTTCTCAAGTATTTTCCGAAACTTTTTGTCACTGACTTATAATTTCATTGTTTTTGATAGACTTTACTGGTATTTCCGTATTTATTTTTAAAGTTTTGTTTGGAAAACGAAAACCTGTTTCAAATCGGTTCAATGTCTGTTAGTCTGTCTATCTGTTTGTCTGTCGCACGCACTTTTCTCTGAAACGCCTATACTATTCGACACGAGATTTGATGAGAAGGTGGGAACTGTGACCGCACAGACAATGAGTGATATCCTTCTACGTTGAGATTAAGGGGGGTCCTCATACATGCAAAAGGGAGGTGTAAATTTTTTTTTTCACCGAATATAGCCATGTTTGGTATCAAATAAAAGGTCTCGATTAGTACTTCGATGCCGGTCTTAGTTTGGACATTTGTTAGAAAGACGGGGAGTGGGAGAGGTGGAAAATTATGATTTCTTTAAAGAACCTATTCTCAGAAAGTACTCAACCAAAAAATCTGAAAAAAATCATGAAGCTTCCTCTATATGGTGCCCAGGCCTTAAAATACTCTCTATATCAAAATCTGTTCAAATTAAGTTAATAATAGTATATTATCATATTTTTAGGAAAATTTTGCAAACCCCCCCCCCCCTTAAGTTGGTCCTAGAGTTATAAAAGTTATGTTTGTAGTAGTATAGAATAGAATGTGAAGCATATTATCCCCAAGTTTAATAAAAATCATACCATTACTCACAAAGTTACAGTAGCTCAAAGTTGACTTTTCCGTGAAAATTTACTGCGCTTAAATATAATATTAATATTACACTAAAGTGAGTAGCCTTACGTGCTAAATGCATATACATAACGAGTTACGTTCATATGGGATGGTTCTGCACTCAAATATACTCACAGGAGAAACAAACAAAATCTTTCATACCTGAAGCGCCGAGATTCCGGTTCTCCAACTTGTTTTTCCTACTGTTTTGATTTTGGCTTTTATTTATTTTTATCATCCTCTGCTCTAAGGCTTTGTCAAATTCCCTTATGGTCTATTCGTATTTTCAGCATCTTTACAGTTCTTGTTTTTGGATCCTAATATATTTCCTCTTCTTTAATTTGTGGACTTTTCCTTCTCCTTCTCTGACTGCCAATAGGATTCTTATAATAAAAATATAGATGGTTGATATAAACCATTATTTGACTCACAGGACTTCAACTTTATCTATGCGATATCATTGTCATTGCTTGGCAATGTGCTCCAACTGTGTTCCAGAATTTCCGTGAATCTTGCACTCATTTTTCCCTGTTCTACTCCAAATAGTTCTAGGGCGACCCTCTCGTGGACCATCCTGGCAAAATGGGTTCCATTGGATGATATAACCTGCAGAGAAGTTATCGTCTTTTCATAACGCGTGGCCTATACACTGCCACCTACACTTTCCATCAATATATCCACGGATATATGGCCCATATCGCAGCTCCGTTCTTTATTATTTGTTGCTTCAGCCTGGGATATCCGAATGACATGACACAAACATGGATCTTTTGAGTAATATTGCCGTCAATCTTCATATACTAATCCCGCTCAGTAACACAGAAAAAACATTTGCCGGGAACAGTCTCAACTTGATTTCCTGGTTGAGATTCTTGGACTTAAGAATTTTAAATAAAACAGCGAAAGTGGTTCTTGCACTATCAATACGTCAAATGACCTCATTCAATGCCGCCGTCGGCAGAAATAACGCTTCCTAAATGTATCAATTAATCAACATCCTCGACGTCAATGCTAGTAGAAAGAGTGCGATCACCCGTCAGGCTGGGAGCGTTAGTTTTGTTGATATTTATCTTCAGTTCGACTCCATTTGCCTCCTTTTCTAGATTCAAAGCCATTTGGCCAAGTCACATGCTTCGATGAGAGACAAAACAGATATCATCAGTGTATCGAAGAATTTGAGGAAAAACCAAGGCAATATGAGGAACGTCGTCGATGTAACCCTGGTGGACTCCGTTTTCGACTGCAAATTTCTCTAAATCGATGCAGTGATAAGTTGCTTTGATAATAGCTATGAGTTTTTCCTGAATGACCTTCCTAAATACAGCATTCTAGATACACTTTCTGCTGATACTGTCGAAAGCTTATTCAAAAGGAAGATTCCCCAGCATTAACAAATGAGTTATAGGAACAACTCTGCAAAGACTGCTGAAATTACATTGAAAAGTTCCGGAAGGAAATTTCCATATCATCAATGAAATGGTGGAATTGCGTTTGTCACGATGCACGCTACGCTGAACTTCTCATACTTTTTCATGGTAATCTTGCTCCAGGGTGTCAAATACGAGCAGATGCAGTAACGACACTCAAGCGAAGGTGAGGAACCATCAAATTATGGTCCTTTTCGAAATCAATGATAGCACCTTCTCTTGTAACCTTCATTCAAGAGACAACTCGCTCCTAAACCCACAGCTGGTCACAATATGATCGATCTGGCTAGGTGCTCGCAGCGGATGAGATGAAATCCAATAACCTTGTGGTCGACTCTGGGCTCTAACAGTTTGACGCCGATAAGGAGGCGGTGAAAACGGCAGAAATCTACAAACCCTTCACCGTTGTTTTTACGGTCACCAAGATAATGTCTCCCAATCACATACCCACGTAAGGTGTTGCCAGAGCTCACCTTTGTACTCATATCACCTATGACAAGCAAAATGTCGTCTTTATGGAACATGTCCCTTCTGGTCTAATTTTTTTAGTCGCTTTTTACAACATATAGGGAATAGTTTGAGCATATTCTTTAACCCTAACCAGGTTCCAGGTTCCTACCAAAGGTAGGTGGAAGTCTAAGCTAAAGCTTGACCGATAGTCTCAAACGATGATAAAATCGATAACGGTCATGCGGGATAACGATATTTTCTACTCGGCGTGCGTAATGGGCCTCCTTATATTAATTTTTGTTTTAGCTTTTTGTTGGAGCCATATCCAAATTCAACGCGACGGTGGTTGGTAGCTCATCCTAATGCAAGTATTAAGGGTAACAGGTTGAAGGCATGATACGTACCTGACATAACATGTGTCATATGAGAAGTCAAAGTCGCAAAAACCCGACCCACGTTATCGAACTGGCTGGCAACAACTTGCACTTAGATAAGGACGGACCTTGAAAATTCGCCAATTCTCTAAAATTAGATGTAACCTTTCTCCTATAGATTACAGTTAACTGGGGTAATCACTTGATCATCTCCAACCTTCATATGTACTTTAACTCCCAAAGTTTAGTGATGAAATCACGTCTTCACTTAACATTGCTTCATCGGGGTTATAACTGCAGGTGCAGTTCTGGTTTGGTTATGGATGTCAGGTCATCATTATAGAGGGCCAGCTTAGATAATATAACAAAAATCACTCTAATCGTATTCAGAACGTCATGTAAGTGACAAATTGTTGGATTATTTTCAGATCAAACAAAAAATCGCACGGAAATTCTTTGAAACTGGAGAGAATAGTGGTTTGGAACAGACCTTCAGAACTAGTCGCTCATCAAACTTAATGAGTTGATGGTGCAATTCTATATTTTGTCGGAATCAAGTTTTCTTTCAAATTTTCCACATTAAACATATATGTAAATATACCAAACTTTCCAAAAATCTTAAAGCACTATCAATTTAGCCAAAGTATAAAGAAATAGATACCTGCGGCTAGCAGTAAAACTGTTATACACTTCATTGTTCAAATATTCACTTTTCCACAATTCAATTAATTGACTATCTGAAACTGAATACTGCAACTAGAAGCGATTCCTTGAAATCAACCCGCTTTATATAGACATACGAGCTTCCCCTATTCAAAAACCTTATCAAGATCTAAAACTTAAAAGGAAGAATTAAATAGATTATATTATTCTAATCTGTAATAAATATGGTTTCATAAAAATCCTGAAGTCAGAACACGCGAAGTGAGGTGTGGACATGTGAATGCTTACAGTTTATGGGATTTGTCCATATGCATAAAAATATGCACGTGTTCTCTACCCGACTTCATTCAGGATCCCCCTGTTGTGTGCATAAAATCTGACCCCCAGAATAAGCCCAAAAGCAAAAAATGAATCGAACGATGAGAGACGAAGTTTTAATTAATCAGATATTTAGTGTATTAACAGTGTTTTACAGAAACTTTTCAACTCTATACTTTATTATTCACTCATTCAGTTTTATATAGGTAACCTTTCCTTCTCTAGTTGCACATCTATTGCAGGAAATGAAAATAATCAAATTAGCAATTATAAAAACGCTTATCAATACATCAAATTTCATTCCCCTTGACAATGACTTCAATGGTAAGGGTCGCATAATATGCAGTTGAAAGTGAGAATAACAATAACAATAGAAACATTACTATTTGTTGCCTGTTTAGATGTTTGAACATGTGATCATCAATATTATTATATTATTAGCAATTTGGTGTTTAAAACTCCACGTGCAATTTTCAGAACACGTTCTTCAGGCTCCTTCATTTCCCTTAGCAAGCAAATGAGCATGACCTTTTTGAAAAGAGTCGTATTTGTTCTTTATAGATTTTTTATTTAATAAAATTCGAAAATTATCCTTTGGAAGATACTCTCCAACAATACTCGAACTGTCCAAGTTTCCTCCTTTTAACAACTAAGTCTGTAAGGGCAAGGAAAACTTCGAAAGAAATTCAGATAAACACTGCCTCGTAATAAGTCTAACTTGGCCAGTGGCTCTAACACAAAAGCCAAAGCTATGTGGCAGAAATCCGTAATAAGGTTGAAGAGCAAGCATGACTATACCACCAGTGTAACCAAGACCTTTTTAGAGAACATGCCGTAGGAGAGGTTTTACACTTTTCTTGTGGAAGATACAAGGTGGATAGATCTTTCATTTGTACCTAGTTGTGCCTCTTCCTCCTACAAGTCTAACTACTTCCAATTCGTCCTTGTAAACCACAAAGCTTAGCTTTGGCGAACGTTCTAGACTACTTTTCCAGTAATTCACAATTAGCAAGACTAGTGAATAGTGAGTGCTTAGGAATATTCAAGTTAATGAGATATTAACATTTTTAAAGGCAGACAGTAAACGAGCAAGCTGTGGAGCGTCCGAAAGGGAGAGAGGAAATAGAGAGACTACTGCAATACTTCTCTAGTGGTTACTTGGCAGGAGGGGAAAGTAGGGGAGAATTCACGGTAATACCTCTACATTTAATGGGAATTTTTCGAATTCCATGGTGTTCTCGCCTCTCTGTACATTTTATGGGCTGACAGTTTTTAGAGAGCAAACCTTTAAATGCTACGCAAAGTGGTGCCATAGGATAAGAAAATATTCAACTCCAAACATCTTTTTCTTAGGATTCCCAGCGAGACATGTGTAATAACTCATAACCCAAAATATAATATTTTAGAAGCGATCCGCACTGTCGAGGATTTATCCCCAAGGGAGTTCGAGTTCAGAACAGGGAGATCCATAGTGGATGCTATTATGAAAGTCGTGGATGCGGTTCATCGAGCCGAGGCACACAGCTGCGGATCGCGACGGATAGTGCTCCTCATAACGCTTGATGTTAGAAATGCCTTCAATTCCGTAAAATGGACAGATATGCTAGGCACGCTAGAAAACTCATTCCCCATGCTAAGCTATCTCTTGCGGATATTGATGGATTATTTGGAAGATCGCTCCCTGCTCTATGAGACGCTAGAGGGCCAGAGGAGGATGGAAATCAAGTCGGGAGTAGCACAGGAATCCATCCTAGGGCCGCACCTCTGGAACGATAGTCTGCTGAGACTCGATATGCCCGAATAGTCGCGCCTGGTCAATTCTGCAGATGACGTTGCGGCACTTGTTGCCGGACGCACTGTTAAACAGGCGAAAAGCAAACTTGGCATATTGATGCGACGGGTAAACGGATGGATGACGGCTCATGGTTTCAGCCTTGCGCTGGAAAAAACCGAAGTAGTTATCTTGACCAGAAGGAGAATCCTGACCCTACGTCCCATATCAATCAGCGAGTTGACTATAAAGTCAAAACCAGAGGCGCTGAAGCAGCGTGTGATGAAATCGCCTTTACGCTGCGATCGAAACCGCCAAAGCCAAATATAATTTTTGACCCTATATCTACTAGGAGAAGTCTCCTTATGGGAGCAACGCAGACGGTTCTGCTCTATGGTGCGGAAATATAGGCTGATGCCCTTGACAAGGGGGTGCATCGTAAGCGCCTTGCTCAAGTGCAGAGGCGGGGAGCTTTGCGAGTGGCGTCTGTTTATCGCACTGTCTCCAAACCGGCTGTGATGGTGATCGCGGGGCTGATTCCCGTTGCCCTCCTTGCCTAGAAACGCAAAGCTATATACCGCCGTAATGGCGAGAACTTAAAAGAGATGGTTGCCCATGAAGAACATCAATGCCCCCTTACTGATTGGCAACTCTCTTGGCAAAATGAGCCAAGGGGCAGATGGACTGCGCGGCTCATCGACAATTTAGACCTAAAATTGATAGACCAGTAGCCTCCTCGAAACTACAATTTTATTTTTCAGTGTAGATATATATTTCGGGAGCAACTTACCCCCTTCACCAGTACAAAGCTACTTATTTAGACCCTTGACTGAACCGTGCGCACGATGAGATTGATTACTTCCTTACCCAACTTCTAAGCGGGCGTGGAGGTTTTGAGTCTTACCTGCACGGGATCGGGAAGGCGCGAACTCCTGATTGTGTGTTCTGCAATGGAGTCGCGGAAGACGCTGAGCAAACCTTTTTCTCTTGCGAGATCTTGGGCTACACATCAATGAAGGCAAGACAAAGTATATGGTGGCAACGTCAGCGTCGAAAACTAACCAATCAACAACATCAAACCGCACTGGTCAAACAGGAAGAATAAGGGTAGGAGAATACAACTTTGAGACCGTTGATAATTTCTCCTATCTAGGGTCGAAAATCACAACCGATAACAGTTACAATGAGGAAATCCGCGCACGGTTGTTGTCAGCCAACAGAGTCAATTTCAGCTTACAAAGATTCTTCCGCTTGAAACGTCTCACCATAGAATCAAAGCTCTTACTGTACAAGACTATGATCTTGCCAGTCCTCATGTATTCCTCGGAGACTTGGGTTCTTAGTAAGAAGAGGGTGGGCGGTTCACTTAATCCGTATGGATGAGGATGATCCCACCCGGAAAGTCTATAAGGGCAATATCTATGGTAGAAAAAGAAGACGAGGCAGACCCTGCCTAAGACGGAGCGATGGCGTAGGCCAGGACGCCAGACAGCTTTTAGGAATATCAAATTGGTGGACCTCGGCGCAAAACCGGAATGTCTGGAGTTCCCTATTAAGACAGGCCTAGACCGGATACCGATTGTTGCGCCATTGTTGATGATGATGAGAGGTGGGACGCTTTCGCCAGGAGCTTTATGCAGACACAGGGGAGCTCTCTCCAGACAACATTGCAGCCTCAATTTTTTGTCCGTTTGACATTGTAGCGGCTTGCATCGACGGCTAGTTTCTTCAGCAACGATATAAGTTCTTCGAGATATGTACATATTCCCTCTTAGCATGCATGTATCGCCCCTTGCATGTTTCTTCATATCTTTATGCCTTGATTTTTCAGTTCCACGTTATCACCTTGTTCTTTTTGTTGAATATTTTCCATATAATATTAGGCAGGCATTTTTATTGCCCATATTCAATATGCGTTTAAATTAGCGGGAAATCTTAATGGCAAAGTACAGATCAGCTGGCGAAGTTAGCTTAGGGAAAGAAAATCCTGAGCTGCCCTCTGTGTAACAACCTCTTTATGCTAGATACGAAGGGGAAAGTGCTCGAAAGACGCATCAGGAAAAGACTCACTGAAGCCGTACGTACTGCCGAGGACCTATCTTGAAAGCAGTTTGGTTTTATAAAAGGAGATCCTCGGTAGATTCTGTCATGGAGGTCGTAGAGGTTAGTAGTAGAGTAGTGCACCACGCGGCGCTTCAAGCCAGAAATTTCTTTAATAGACTCGCCACGTTCGAAAATAACTATATGTTGTAAAGTAATTTGTGGAGCAAGGTACGAAACAATATTACACTGTCCTTCTTAAGTGTATTCTTCTAGATGGATGTTACGATCCTGGAATCTTACGATACTTGTTGCTACCCAAAGTTTTGAAGGGGCACAAAGCAAACTTGGCATATTAATTCGAACGGTAAGTGGATGATTCCTATTCATGGTTTCAACTCTATGGTGGTAAAAACCAATGCATCCTGACCAAAAAGAGAGTCAACACCCTGCGTCCTGTGTTGATCGACGAGTCGATAATAGAATTAGAATCAACGGGTAAGTATCTTGGATTGAAGTTCGATTCGAAGATGAACCTTTTCGAGCAAATCAAAGCAGGAGCGAATAAGGCTGTAACTACAATTTCGACGTTATTTCGGCTAATGGCAAGCGTTGAAAGTCTTACATTAAACACGCAAGGCCCTTTTAATGAGGGCAGCGCAGTCTGTTCGGCGCGAAGGTATACGTTAATAGCAGGCGTATCGTAAGCGCCTTGGGCAATCGCAAAGCCGGGGAACATTGCGGTTGACGTGTCCTTGTCCATTGTCTCAGTAGCCCTAATAGTGACCGCGAAAGCGGTTAGGTTGAGTAAAATTCTGTTTTGCTTGAGTATGTCTGTCGAAACCCTCTTTATTCACTGAGTAGCACCGCTTTAAGGGGGACTGGGGGTGTAATTTTTTTCCCTTAGAATATGGTTAGGTGCCATCAAACAGCCTATTGTAAAAGCTATAGCTCAAAATATACTCATCATAAAGTTTAATAGGTCTTTCATCAAAGCAAAAAATCTGAAAGAAATCAGGATTGATGAACCTTTAGTAATGTAAAGGGGCACTGATTACTGAAAAAGACATTGGGAGAACTTAATGCAGGCCTTGTAATACCTTCATCTCCTCAGATTCCTATGCATTTGTTTAATTAAAGATATAAAGTTATCCGCAAACGCTGAGAAGACTGAAACGAACCAGAAAAATCCGTGGAAGGATACATTGAAATCTTCTTCACCGATGGTTCAAGCGCAGAAAAAGGGTACGATAACCAAGCGGTTCTGAAGGCATTAGGTAGCCATATACTTTTCCTACATGGGGTATAGTACGTCTACCGTTCCCTCGCGCTACTCCTTTTGGTTTCTGGCCACCCACGTTGCAGCTTTCACGATATTCCAAGAAGCTTGCACTTCTCTCTACTATTCGAGGTTCAAATTGTTGGCTAACCTGGCATACTGAGTTACATTGCATGAATTAAAGACAATGGAGCTATCGACCGTCTTTGATGTCAGACCTGTCGTCTGTCACTTCCGCCTCCTTTTCAATAAGTCCATGGATACTTAGGTCATACACCGACCAAGTTCTTCATTTGTTATTGTCTTCGGGTAGAATACCACGATGACACAACGCACACATGAATTGATGAAAGTTTTTGAGTAGCTTTCACGCAATCAAAGTGTTCGAGAAAGCATGACATTATCCTTTCAACCGTTTGATATGCTCTAAGTAGATGACCATCAAAAATATCAGCGATAACTAGAAGAAAGTGTTACATGACGCAATATTTGCGGCTCCGCTTTAAATTTCAAATTCCACTCAAAATCTACCGCGTTCATGACATTTTGCCCCATCATATGTTGCTTTGATAATAGATTTTAGTTTCTTCAAAATTTAGTTTCCTATGCTGGTCAATTCGCTTCTAAGTTTCGGCAATCACCCTGATCTCTGGCAAACTTCTCAAGGAGCCAGAAAAACAATTATCCAACTGCCTAATAACAGGGAGATCATGTAAGCAGACCATGTTGAATCTTCAGGGTCTTCTACCCATGCGCGAAGGCAAAGGCTAGCAAGCATCAAATGATGATATCGCTCAAGATCGTTGTTAGCGGTTCTCTTCCTTCGCCCATTCAGAAGGCGACCGAATCTATTACTGATCGTGATGTCGTCGATCTATATGTTACCAATGAAGAGAGCGTGGTAGTTGCAGAAGGCAGCAAACCGTTCGACGTTTTCATTATGGTCTCCAAAACCATGTCATGTATTATCACAGTCCACCTTGGCATGTAAGCCATCTACCACGAGGGCAATGTTACCTTCAGAAAACTCAGACTTGAGTGCGTCTAGTTGCTAATAGAAAACCTGCTTCTCCTTTAAATCAGAAGTCCCCGTTGATACCTAACACTGCACTGCAGGTGTTCTCCATTATGGACCAGAAATTCTCAGTAAATATACTGTGCAATATAAATTAGGACGTGATGTGCGCAGAATCCATTAAAAACTAATTCGACACCAGATTCACACTTACTCCCGGGAGGGTTGCCAGAGTGCGACAGTGTATTCCCCTAAGGTTTCATCTAACCACGTTTAACTCAATAATGACCAACCTTTATCGCTAAAGTTGGAGCGAGCGAGCACGCTGTGAAGCCTCGATCGTCGAGGATCGATCCAGAATCCAATCATAAATATTTTACGAATGCTAAATATCGTAGGCAAATGATCAATTCCAAAACATGAGGGAAAATTCAGTAATTCGAGTTGGTGTCACCATTTCATTGACTTTGAGTTTTCTCATAATATGGGAAATTCCTTTCTGCTGAGAGACATTTTCTCGCATCTTACAAAGATGCTAAAGATTCATTCGTCCACTTTCTACTCTTTTCGACTCTCCCCTCCTAGTTGAGAGAAAATTATTAATAAATATCCAAGTTCTGTTCTGTTTCACTATCTGTTGATTTCCTTGATCTCAGTTGTTTACCGTGTTTATCAGCAGAAAAGGTCACAAGATCGTCTAGCTTTTTATGAATGAGCATACATTTAATTAATGATATATTCCGCCTTCTAAATTTGGTTACGACGTTTCTCGGGGTCTGCAGTTTAACAGAATATAGTAGCCTTCAAAAGTGCCTTTTAACATTTCACTGTCCATCTTCATCAAATGGAATGCTAACCATGTCCTTTGTTTTACTCATAGGATCGCTGGTTAGTGTCCGGATAACTGCGTGGTTAGAGCACAAGGCTATCGTACGAAAGCTCGCGGTTCAAATCTGACTGATGGCACTGACTCAGCTGTGAATGAGTACCTGAGACAAATCAAGGTAATAATCTTGGGCGAGCGCAATTCTGACCACATTGCCTCCTACAGTGTACTTTATTGTACCGTTACGGTCACTTTAAGACTCTGATCCATAGATAGATTGTTGCGCCAAAGATTATTATTATTATTATCTCCCTTTGAAGTTCAAATGGATAGGTCGGATTTGGCCTATAGTACATATCTAATCAACAAGAATTTGACAGTGATTAATTGCTCCTCATCTGGTCAACCTATTTCTGTAATCAAAATTTCGCAGCAAACAAAGCAAAAGACGATTTTGTTTTTCCTTAAATAAAATATATTTCTAACAATACCAATTAATTACACACACAGAACCTATCGGAATAACATTCCTTGTTTCCCACGAGCAAATGGTGATTCGTTGTTTGTCAGTAGATAATAATTGCCTGTTGTACTGTTGGAAAAAATAAGAAAATTGAAATAATAGAGTTATCGATAATATCGAGCATACAGTTCCGTCTTACCCGAATAGACATCCATAGCCCATAACAATTTTTGGATCGAATCGCCAAATCCTGGATAGTTTAAAATCCATCCAACTCCTTGCATAGGCTGAACTAAAATAAAGAGGCGCATTTTTCTGCAGACTTTCTGCCCAATACATCCAAGCTCGCTGATGACTGCATACATCTAAAACAGACAGTTATGAAGTTAGTTTGTTTTGGCAAAATATAATATAAAAAGTCAAGTATATACCGAAATTAAAAAAGTTATTAAAGGATCATAAATGGAAAAAGCATGAAAATCTGCTATGTCATTATGAAGATGCCCTAAACTCAAAGAAACCCGATTCCTTGGCCATGATGTTAGTCATTTGAAGTTATTACGGGAACTACAACCTATCTGAGCTTTGACACTTGCAGGACGTAATAAATTTCTGGTCTAGTCCGTTTGGACTTCCTTCGGAACTCGAAGTTAAATTTACTAATGAAAAGGATTATCTGACAGAACCCAGTTTAATTCGTAAATGGTATTATTTCTAGGGAGCATTTCAGCAAACAAAGGTAAACGCATATCTTAAATCATGCCCCAAACTTCACCTACTCAGCTAATGGAGTGTCCTTGAGTTATCCCTCTGCTCTACCTCTTGAATCTTGCCTAGCAGGGAAAACCGATTGACTATTTAAATAGAAAAGTTGCACATGACTGTTGAGAAACTCCTATGTAACATGATTGTCGATTTTTAATTATATGCTTTAAATCTCATTAGGACTCCTCAAGAGATTTGTGCTCGCTCTCACCAGTTTGCACTTGTAAACCTTGCTTGAAAACTGAGGTTCAAAGTATTCCAAAACCAATGCTAACATTGTAGTGATTACCAGGAACTCTTCCAGCAAAACCGTGCCATTTATTAAAAGTACTTACTAAGAATACATCCAGGCTGTTGACCTTCTGCTCCGTTTGGCCAAAAATCAACAGTGCCAGTAGAAATAGGGGCTCCATAAACTCCGCTGTCGGTATGAATAACATCAACTAGTTCTGCATCTTTTTCGCTTAAATGCACCGAATCCTTGCCATAGAATGCAGGGTAGGCAGGATCTAAGGCAGATATACTGAAAAGTGATAATAATATTATGTTACTAAAGCAAATTTCTACCGAATTTCAACAAATTGTTACCGCGGTAATTTGATAGCCCCATTGGATTCCCTCTGAATTGTTCTTCCGATGACTCCAGCCATTTGAGCGCCTAATGAATGACCAACAAGATGTAAACGTTCAACACTGAGTCCTTTGTCGATCATGTCTAATATTGCTCCTGCTGCTTGAGCTCCAATCTGTAGTTAATAAAATGACAGGAAATTTGCTTCCTTGAAGTATTTGCTATTTTAATTCAGTTTAAAAAACTATTAGACGAAGCAAGAAGTTTCGTTCTCTCTGTAAACTATGTCAGATACTATTTATGTAAGTATATTGAGAATTGTTGTGTAAATATAGAATCCTTTCACTTAATATGTGTACACACACAGTAATATTAATTTGGGGCGTGAACCCACTGAAGTAAAAAATGGGGAAAATAAAGCGATGCCGATCAAAATATCTGGTAATTTTAACGCAAAACTGGGACTATTCCTCATATTCTAGCTAGGGTATGAGGCATTTATAACTTTCTCAGGTAGAACCTATCGGGTATTCCCCATCAATTTTTTGACGTTTCTTTCACAAATCTTTTCGATATTTCTTCTTTATACAATACGCGACCATTTATTTTGCCTTACGGTTGCCAATTTAGCACCTACCTTGATAGAAATCTATTTTGGTGGCTTTTGCGGTCACACTATTAAGTGCTAACTAATATACTATACACTATAATTCGGGCAATTTTATAATGTAATGGTTGTAATGAAAGACAGTAAGCTAAGTGTAATAATAAATTGAACAAAAAATTAAATTTAACAATTCATCTCTCGTTTTTAATGTTTTGTGTGAAACAAAACCTTATTAGAATCGTTCGATGTCTGTCTGTCCGCCTGTCTGTCTGTCTGTCTGTCCGTCCGTCTGTCTGTCTGTCTGTCACAGCCGATTTATTCGGAAACGGCTAGACCGATTGTCACAAAAATTGGTAGAAGTATGTGATCTGCCGTTCCTTTTACATGTGAAAGGAGGGTGCAAAAGTTTTTTTCACAGAATGTAGCCATGTGGGATATCAAATGAAAGGCCTTAATTAGTACTTTTCGGGTGAAATATAGGGGAGGGAGGGCTCAAAATATGTCCATCAAAAAGTGTAACAGGTCTCGTTCTCAGAACCTATCCAACCGAAAAATCTGAAAAAAATCGCAGTAGTGCATCTCTACGAAATCTAGGCCTCAAAATATATCCGATTCCGATATCTGCACAAATAAAGTTAAAAGTAGTATATTTACCCGGCACCCCCCTTATGTTCATCACAGAAGTACAAAATTTGGCATGCGTATAATGAAGAACATAATGCATAATTTGGTCAAGTTTAAAGAAAATCAAACCATTATTAACAGAGTTATAGGGGGTAAAATTTTACAATTTTTTGTGAATTTCGTGCATGACGTCATCATCACACATCATTTCATCAATACCGCAACGAAGTAAGTTCGTATGAATTGGGTGGAAAAGGATTATTTTGTTTTAGTTTTTTAGTCATTTGTATATGAATATCAATTAGTCCAACGAGACATGTGTGTATGTAGGTATATAGTATATGCGTGCTAATGGACTTTCCGGGTAGTGCCTAATTCAGATAGACGAAGTAAATAGGAAATATGGGTACGATCAATTTATATACGTACCTATATGTGTACAGTATTCGGAAATAGGCAGTTTGTTTGTTTAGGGTGAGCGTAATATCTATGGCTGTAATATGTACGTATCCCTCGTAGTTTGGAAAAATATGAAGGATTATGTTGGATTTGTAGCTATATACGAATAGAAAAATGTACGTTGAAATTTCTTAGATAAGATGAACACAAAACCTTTATATCTGAAGTGCGAACTTCCGGTATTCCGACTTGTTTTCTCTTAATATGCTTATCTAATCCAATATAGAATGTTTGGTCATTTTAATCGAAGTAACGAAATATTTTTCACTCTTAGTCTAAAAAAGGCTTTTATTATTAACTTTCCCTTCTAACCATCCTAGTAAAAATTTCTCCCACCAATTACATTATCCTTTAATGTTGTTAATTTACCATCTAATTGTCTATAATACTGACGAAACATAGTATAACAACAATAAAAGGTAAATAAATATTTTCATTTATTATTATACAACCTGAAGATAAATGTGCTTAATTTGGAAATAAATGGTTGAGAATAAAGTAAATTTTAATAACTCCCGATCCAGGTAAAAACCAGGATGACGGTTTTGGGGCATAGAGGACCATGCTATGCTATACTGTAGAGAAGAAAGAGCTGTGGTTTTGTTGAAAACAAAGCCTTATTAAAATCGGTTTACTGTCTGTCAAACGCACTTTTCTCAGAAATGGTTATACCGATTGACACAAAATTTGGTGGGAAGGTGGAAACTGAGAGCAAGTGGGATGTCAAATGAAAGGTCTCGATTAGTACTTTCTCAATCAATCAATTAACTGTTAAACTGATTGCCAAACGGAGGAGTAAAGGGATCCTAAGGAAGTCACTTAAATTAAAGTACCACTCTCAGACGCCTACTACGAGTATATGACACCTTGGTTCCGAAATACTGTCCGTACCGATATCTGCTAAAAAAAAATAATAAAAGTATATGAATATATTTTTTTGCAATGAATATATTTATTGCAAACTCTCCTTCATCCAAGACCCGTAAAATTAATGCAAATGCATTTTAATAGGCTTTAATATGAAGCAACCTACTTGAAAGTTTGGTCGAAATCCCACTAGTATTAACAAAGGATAACGTATATACACTAGGAGCTATGTATAAATGAAACCCGTGTACCCGAATATTATTACATGAAACATCAGCAAAACCTTTCATTCTTGAAGCACCGAGCCTCTGGTTTCCCGACTTGTTTCTATTTGATTTTCGATTAGGTTGCGCTTCAGTTTCATTCTCACCTGAACAGCAAAAAAAAAAACAAAATCATCCATCTCCAAGTGGGGTTTGAAGATATGCAACAAAACGGAGGGGCTGATCTTCAAATAAGTTGATCATCACTCCATCGTCCTGAATAGATCGGATGATAATTTGGCCAAATTTCCAATATTTTAGTTATGATTTTTTCCAAGAGGGTGAAAATATTGGTAGGAGGTCAGTATATTATCAAATCGAAGCCATTCTATTCCTGGCTGTAGACTTTTGCAACAAGGCCAACCAAGTTCACCAAAGGATCCGGCAAGCTATGTTCGCAGTTGACGTTCTATGCTCGACCCCTTATATCGGTTTTATTGTTAGCCAGTTCGCATGTTAATATTGAAAGTTACTTGCTTTCTTGGGTGGGCAACTTGGGTATTTTGTGCGACGAACGAATGCTATCAAATGGAGGTATCATTTCTTACGTCTAAGCAACAATGGCTTCGAAATCTCAACAAATTCTAAGTATCGCTTAGAGCTTTTATGTAACTGTGGTGGTTATTTTCTAAGTGCTGCTTCTATACACTAGTACAAATAGAATAATGGCAACAATTAAGGCGAGCCTAATGCAGTTGATACATCCATCGACATCAAGTTCATTTCTACTTTCGACAGACATCGCTTCCTAGATAAACAAAGCGTGCGACGCCTTCGATATTCTGCCCCTTAATGCAAATAGGAAGACAATGATGATACGTTAGAACAATCGGATTGACCTCTTTACATTCACCAATAGACTTAGGAGTTGTCTCCTGCATAACTAGAGAGGCCATCATATTGGACTCCAAAGCGATCACTACCTAATCGTCAGTTTCCTTCGCTTGTGTGTCATGTTCGTCGTTTCTCGCTGAGTTGAATAGCTTCAACATCGCCCGCATATATGAGCCAGATGTAACTCGATTGAGGAAAAGCTATCGTGCTTATCAGACGCCTGATAATATCATAACAAAAGGGCGTCGCAACATCTGGCTAGCTGTGGAGTTATGGAAGCCTATTGATAATCAGAAGGGATTGAAGGCTCTATAGATTGCTGCAAATGATGTTAAGCGTGACATACTCGAGTTCTGATATAGTGCAAAATCCCGGGAAATTCAATGTAATATGCGCTGCGACAAAAAGGAAATGTCTTATTGCGCTGACCAGGAACTGTATACTGCATCACGAAAGAATTTGCATGTGGTCGTAAATATTCCAATGGTCTTGTAAGGGATGTTTACGGTAGACTCGGTAGAGAAAATGAAATCCCATCCGGCAAAGTTGCGACTCCTCTGGATGAACTGGCTAGTCACCGTAACATGTGGATGCAGACTACTTCTCGAAACAGAGCAGCATTCATCTCAGCTCTTGTACTTTCAGCGAATTTTATACTTATAAAGAAATTTTTGAAACCCGAAACTTTTCCAGAGAACGGAAGAAAAGGATGATCGTTAAAATTCCAAAGAGAAGCACCCGTTTTGAATGCGACTATTGGACGGGCATTTGCGCGCTCCTTGTGATGATGCGCTAAATTAATAGCCAAAGTAATCCTAGAACGTATCAAGAAACATCTGGGAAACTTGCAAGAAGGAAAGCTGATTGGTTTTAGCTCTAGAACCTACTGCATTGATCACATCAACATTCCTCGGATTATTTTAGAACAGTTTAGATCTTTCCTTCGCCTGTTCTTCATTAATTTCAAGAAAGCTTTCGTCCACTTCAACAGGGATTGTAGTCGGAGTGCTCTACGCAGGAGGGATATTCCAGAGAAACTAATAGCTGTTTATTAAAGATAAAAAAATATCACGTATTGCACTTAGATGAAACCTCAGAGGAATTGTAGGTCCAGAGCCGAGGGATGTATCCCGTCACCGATGTTTTTTCTTCCTTTTCTGGGTGATATTCTTCATACTGCCATGTCCGGAGTACATGGAAGATTTCAATGGATTATGACGTTTTTCCCCAAAAACCACCGCTACGCTGATAACATCTGCCTGCTTTCTTGCAGATCTTATTGTGTCATAGACCTTGGAGAAATGACACTGGATTTGGAAAATGAAGCCAGTAAAGTTGGATCAAAGCTGAACACAAACCCACACACTAACAAAATCAAGATGAATGAGAATCTTGATGGGCCATTGAACACTTTCTCGCTGATCAATTTGCATATCTAAGGAGCGTGGTTTCTGCCAACCGTGACACCGAACTGAATGTCGCCCGACGTATTAACAGCGCTAGATCCCTTTCCGCTGCTTCGTCCAAAATCTGGAAATACAATTATCTCAACAACAAAATCAAGTTGAGAGTAACAATCGCTGTAAGCCAAAAACTCCAAACCTTCGTCGAAACTTGTCTGGGAAGTGTCATTGGAGTGCGCTAACCGACGAGTAGGTCGACCCATAAGCCCTTGGCGCGAAACAGTAGAAGAGGAGTGAAGAGGTCTCGCCAGCTTTGAAAGGAGTTGAACCACAATTTAGCAAACCGGGTACGATGGGGCGTAGCCGTGATTGACGCGCTATGTCCCATCATCATATGTATGGTATATGTTAATAGGATAAAATTTGTTACTTTCTCACTTCAGTGATACTCCTAATTGCCGCGGTCAATAGCTTCTTCAAATCAATGAATAAACTTTGTATATTACCCCTTAATAGCTCAATTTTTTTATGGGTTCCAGGATTGTTTAAGGCATTATCTTTACAATAGCAACAAAAACCAAAATAATTGCCCTCAACATGTGTGCTTTTTTTGGAATCTAAACGATCATCCCTATTCCACTTCCTGGGAAACATCTGGGATCAGCTCAGCATATCGCAAAGCCAATTCTCATCAAAAGCTCCAACTTATGAAACCAATAAAATGGATCACCAAGCACTTGCTTGTTGAATATTTCGGAAGGAAAATTTTCCATTTGTTTAAAATCCTGAATTACTCAATTCTTCTAATGCTAGTCAACGAATTCCTGGCTAAGTATAGGGGCAGACGCGTCTATATCTCGTTATACTTCCTGCAATAGTGGTCGAGAATTCTTCGGGGGATTCTCTTCTCCAACGCGGCAAAGAGGTCGTCTCGTACTAGGAATCAAAATCTCCGGAGAATATTGAATATGTTGAAGGTTATTATTTCGTACAGGAAGCAGTTTGATCTTAGGAGTCTTTATAAACTGAAATGGGGTCTTTTGGTTGCCAACGGACTCCATCGTTGCAGCAGTTATCGGTTCTGATTTTCGAAACCACATAAGATATATTTTAAATGCTTTTCAAATTGTACTCTCCTATCTTTGTTGTTTTCAGTTGACCAGTATCATTCAATATTCTTGTTGTCTCCGCTTTTTGGTGCAAACTTTGCCACTATGTATTTCGCCGTGCTTTCATTAATGTTCAGCCCAAAATTTAGCACCGTCTGTCCGACCTAGATGAAGGCAGTTTATACATCTCGGGTTGTTCTTCTCATTATATATATATCGTCAGCATAGGTCGAAAACCATTGTCGGTGAACAATTACTGCCGTGATCCACACCAATCACCTGAACGATTCGCTGCCACACAATCTGCAAACTCCATACCACATCGCCTTTCTCGGTCGTTTTTGCAGGACCCAGCACACATTTAGCATTCTTGCCGTTATCTTCATTTTTCCTTTCCGAGCTTCTTAGATCACTTCACAACAAACATAAATTAGCCAGAAGGAATAGTTTTATCAGAAAAACTTCAGTAATTATCCCAATTCTTTCACTAATATCGCTCTATTTTTCCAAACTTGCTTCTCTCAAAGACAAAAACGATCTCCAATCTTGATCATCGAAATCACAAATAACATCCAAAGTGCATCCTAATGCACTGAGCGCATGTTTGTGTTCGCTATTCAACCAACTATTCAACTCACAAAGCGAAATAGCCATCCGTCGCCCTAGCAACCTGCACGTTTAGTGGAGCCCCAATTGCCTGAAGGGAACGCAGAAGGAAGGAAGGAAACGTTGATCATGTGAAGAGTCATCTCGATCAAATGACATGCCCTTAATTCAATAAAATTGGAATCGACTAAAAAGAAATTCAAGAAAACACAAAACCCTTCAGATGTATAGCAAACCAAAACCGAAAAATGAGCATCGAGGTATGTATGGCTTTATCATAATAACTTGTTTTTAAAACTTCCACGCTGTTGGCCCTACCAGGATTTCCATTTCTACCTGAAAAGTCACTTTTCCGCTCGATGGAATACTTGGCAAGTCTCTGTGAATGCCCGCACGCCTTAAGGGGGTCATCGCGTGTGTCGGATCCGAAGAATTAAATTTTTTGGTATTTATTGTATCTAGATATAGTGTAGAATATATGGGCAAAGTGATTTTTTGATATTCGGAGTCGTTCGGAAATTATAGTGTTAAACACGTAATATGTCGCATGCCCGATCTATGTCGATCGCCGTAATAAAGCGCGTATTTATCGGTCCAAATGACGTTCGACCGACTTCGCTAAAAGTACAAAAATTGAAGCCAAGACTGTACATGTATTTCTTGGAAAAGCCTAAGGTTTATGGATTAAGTATAGCAGATTAATGGTCAGTTAATATTTTAAGGCTAAAAATCAAATTCTACTTTTAAATGCATTTTCTCGCAACTGCATGTTGAAAATCTGCGGCCACCATGCCCAAAATCTATCAAACGAAATTCTTCGAAATTTCCACGACTTATTCAGAATATATTTCTACGGTCCGCAAACTAGGATAATTGCGATTCATTCGGATTTTTTTTTTTTTATTCATTAAAGAAGCCTTAAAATAACACCAAAATTCACAAAAAAAAGTTTAACAGGGCACCAAAAATTTATCGTTTAATATTTTTTAATAATCCTAGTTTGCGGACTATAGTTAAGTCTGCACGCTAAAATGCGGTTTACGTTTTTTCCCTCTAGCGTGGCAGCAGAAAAACACCTTTTTTTGGAGATGGGTGTTCCATTCTATTTCCATAATGAACTATGCTATCGATATATGGTGAAAAAATCGTATTTGTATCTTTATCCAGTTTTTCATAAAAAAATTCTAAAAGAAGGCGAAAAAAACGGCCTTCACACGGGATGACCCCCTTAAAATTGCTGCACTGCCCGATATTCAGCATCATTCTGTTCCATTGCTAGTACACAACAATCATTAAACCACCGCAGATCTTTTTTGCGACTGAAATCAAATATGTTTTGAATGTTTCATCTCCCAGACTTCTGATAGCTGGGTCGAGGCTATGGAAGGCTCTGTTGTGAATGGGCTTCAGTGTTTACTCTCATCTAATTGAGAGAAGGGATTCGGAGTGGTGTTGTGATTCAAGCCCGAAGTACTATGTCAGCCAAATAATGATTCCAGGTTGGGTTACCCCCCCCCCCCCCCCTAATATGTTGTTGCATTCATCAAGACCGGGAAGTGGGGCCATTCGATTACAACATAGTCAATTTGGTTGAAAGTGGTGCTATATGGTGGGACCCATGTTTCTTTGTGAATTCTCTTCCACGCAAACCAGGGACTTTCAAGAACAATTTCGTGTGACATTGTTAGTTGGATAGTTCGTAATCCATTTTCTTTTGTAAGTATGACTTTGTTGTGATATTGAAGCAGGTTTCGACGTTTTGTTCCACTGCCTCATGCGACTCTGAAGTCTCCTTTGTAGGGGCGTTAACTATAATGTGACTTATATTTCGAAATTTGCCCTACAAAGAAAGAGTGCATAGTGGTCCTCTTATGATTTCAAAACTAATGCCTGACTGACCAAGAAACCTACACTCCGAACACATGGCTGGATGGCCGCTGTAATTTATGATGCAATTATTCTTCTCCAGATAACCGGTCCCTGTCCACCGCCTCTTTTGCAACACTGTGATATCAACCTTATATTGGAAAAGGATATCAGACAGCTGCTGAGCAGTTTTCGGTCTATGTAGGGAACACACTTACCATGGAAAAATGTGCAAATTGTTTATCCTCTTTGAGAGGAAGTATGGTTGGAATGCTAGAATTGTGATCCGCCACGCATGTGGTGAACAATATTATTTTATGTTGAATTTAGAGGTAAGGAAGTTGATACTAGGAACACAATTTTGCATTCGGAAAGTTTGGAAAAAATCCTATTATTATTGTATAGTAGATAAAAGTACTTTCTTTCATGTAAGCGATTAATCTGATATAACAAACGCATGTATATTACGCTCAATAGGGCATTCAAGCATGGGAAACATAACCTTACATGCCTGAAGCGTAGCGCTTCACATTCCGATTTGTTTGTTATTTCTTAACTTACCTTAAAGACGTTTTTCACAGCGTTCAAAAAATATGGAGGTAGCGCTTGAGAATGCCAATCCAAAACTATAATATTGTGGTCATTTCTAGCTGCATAAGATGATATGATCGTTGTTGTGCTTTCTGAACTAAGTGATGTGAGAAAACCATGAATATAAATTACTGTATCCTTCGTTCTATCGAATTTCGGGTTATCCAAAATATCAGCGGCACGAGAAAAGTTATACGCATGTACGATATTATTCCTAGAATATTTCAACAAATTTTAAAAGTGAGGTCACAATTTAAAAGTATTCTAAGCGTTTAGTTACCCATCAAATAGTACCAATGCAGGATGATCAATTTCTATGTTAATTCCAATTACTGTAAAGATTCGAATCATTGTATTTTGTTGATCCAATTTTCCTTCTTGTTTATGAAGGAAAAAAGTTTAAAATAGAAACAGCATATATTTACCATTGGCTACCGCAACTATATCGTCCAGACCAAATCTGTTATCTACAAAAAAGAATTATTTACTATTCTTTGCTTTTTTTACTAATCATACACTTTCATATAGTCACCCGGAATCAATAAGATAGTTCTGCAATAAATTTCTTTTTATTTTGGCAAATAACGAATATATCATTCTGACGAGATTATACTACATACTACATGTACAATACAGAGTCGCATACTTCATCTCCCTGTCGGAAGTAATCTGGAAACTTAAGTCGCATTTCATTTTCGATGCATAAGCTTATGAAAAATGAGCTAAAAAGCCTTAAAATATGTGTATGTATATGTATTGTAGCCGATAAAACAATTAAAGAATGAAGAAGGAACTTGATTTTAGTAAATATTTTCAACAAGCTCTCTTAATTACTGATTAAAGCTTATCTATGTTATGAAACTGTCGTCCGTTATCATGAACATTATTCGACCTCCGACCGCAAGCTTAGTGTATAATATTAAATCCAAAACGGAGAAGTACAGTGGCCACTGCATTGCATTATAAGTGACGTTGGAGGAAACTTTTTCACTATCCTTGCATTAAGGATAGATGCATAATGTTGTTGAAATCCAATAGAAATTGACTGAAAAAGTATTTCAGCTTCAGATATTGTGTCATAAGGAATGCTCTTCTCCTCTGCAAAACCAAAGGGACCAGGTATGTATTCCACACTATAACACAGTCATCCACGTTAAACCTTTGGGAGGGCATCATTCTTCTCAAATATATGTATACGCGATGGGACAACTTGTTGTCTAGTTTTCTATCATTTAAGATATGGAAGGTATGCTTTGCCCTTGATTTCCATTATTGTAGGTCAGAACAATATAATCAACATTTTCCAAAATATGAAATAATTTAGAACATTTCTATTGATAGTCGGTCAATGTACTTACCCACGGTTACGTTTACACAAGTGCCATTTCCCGCATCAATTTCATATTCCGATTGAGTACCGTTTGTAGATACAATATGCACTTTTGCAGCTGAAAACACGATAGTAATAAAATAAAATTAGAATGATTTATAATATGCCTATATCTACACGCCCTTCACATTTGAGAATTGAACCAACCAGTTACTTGGAATGCCTTTCAACTCCCCTCACGATTTCCCAAGACGCCTGCACTCCTTCCTATTGTTCTTTCCCAAGTGCCCTTGTCCAGCCATCTTGGATGGGTGAATTCCACCGCATTACCTAACCACCAATGCAATTGTCGCCCCTGCTTACTGTGTGACCTATCCACTGCCATTTCCGCCTTTCAATTACATTTCCTACAGAAAAAACACTAACACAAAACAGGCCCAACTTCGTCGTGGTATTGACATAACTGCATTTCCAGATTTTACATAAGACAGCGAAAGCGGATCAAGCGCTGCTAATGCGTCTCACAACATGCAGTTCAGTGCCACCATTGGTAGAAATCATTCTTCTTATACATGGAAATTGATCAACGACTTCGATGCTCTGCCAATTAATGCATTAATGAATTCATCTGAGTCCAAATTTTCCTTCCTTTCTCTCCAAATCCAGAGGTATTTGACCAAGCTCCATCACCCATTGAGAGCAAACAGATGTCATCAGATAGTCGAGATATAATCGTCCATTGAACTTCACCGATTACAAAAAAAAATATTATTGGTGAGAAGATGCTACCATGGCGAACTCCGATTTGGACCGCAAAATAATCTGAAATTTTTCGGTGTTCTACGTGATATTTCCCGCCATCATATGTGGCCCTGATAATAGTTATTAGTTTCCCCGGAACGCCCCTCCTACGTTCAGCACGAGCATGCCAGATACACTTCGTGATCACACTATCGAAAGCTTTCTCGAAGTCGATGAAGAGCAGGTGCAACGAAGATCTAAACCCCGCGGGTATTGATGTGGTCAATGCAGGAGGATCAGGAGCGGAAGCCAGCCTCCTCTCAGTCGGTCAAGTTTTGCGCATCTTTTACTTCTCTGACCAGTGCAATGGCAAATTGCCTTTTTTCAAAGCGCGCACTACATTCAACTTCTCAGGATTTTGCATGATATCAGATTCGCACCCGTCAATAGAATCTTCAATCACTTCCGTTCATCGATCCGACGACCTGCGTAACACCCAAGAACAAGACATCTTTGATGATGACCGAATGCTCAACGATATTCTCAGATGGGCTACTCAGTATATCTCTCGTCCGATCAGCAACTCTACGGGAAGTGGTGGATGCAAACGAACGTGAGCGACCACCAGATGGTGACCCTTTTCGAGGCCGATGGCAGCGCATCTCTTGTTATTTACATCCAGCAGACAACTCCCTGAATCTAACGTTAACCGCAAGGCAGTCGATTTGACTGCTCATACGGTGTCGGTCAGCTCGAACCCAACTGGCCTTATTGCAGAGTCTGTGCTCGAATGGCGGCGGTGGAATATGCACAAATCCACAATCCTCCCACCATTTCCATTACGGTCGCCGAGACCGTGTTTCCCCATCATTTGTTCGAACAAAGTGTTATCGGAGCCCACTTTGGCATTCAGATTAACCAACACGATCACATTGTCACTTTTAGGAAGCTTCTGCTAAACTGGGTGTAATTTCTCGTAGAAAGCAGCCTCTGTTGGTGCACAGCAATTTACAGAATTTTGTCAGATGCCCCAACTGCTCTAGTGACTAATACTGATAGCAAAATGTGTGAAACCCGAATATGGTTAATCTGAAACCATAGAATCTCTTCCTAAAAATTGTTTCAATAAGACTTACTTTTATTTTCCCCAGTCCATCCCAGAGCTTCTGCGAATTCTTTCTCATCAAATTCAGGCAAACCTGGAAGCAAAATCAAAATTATTCAATTGAAGAAATATGTATGCGTCGGATAGGTAGCTACAGATTGATACCAACCTCTCTGCTTGGCATCAGCACTAGCTAGTTCTGATAAAACTCCAGGCTTTGACCCTAGAAATAGCACATTGAAAAGTATTAAATACTAAAAATCAAACCTTTAGAAAGTATTCAAGTAAGACAAAAATTCAAGAATAAAACTTATAGATAAGTAAATAGTAAATTACATTCGTCATTCCATTCATCCGTTATATCCATGCGTGAACGGACTTCCTGCGCTGCAATAAAACCTGAAAAAAAAGACAGACAGACTTTTGAGTTTATTATTACTTTGAATAAATACATTCCGCAAGCTCTATAAAACTATAAACTTTATATTTGGAGACGCCGATTTCATTATTCTTTTTAGATTTTTTGGTTTCGTATATTTGGAACAAAAAACACTAGTTCACTTTGCTCATATCGGCATCCCCCTTATACTCCGCAAATTATAATCTCTTTCATTGCGTACATAGAATTTCGTAGTTTACATATGTCCAGCGAATTTCATCACAATAGGTGGAGCCATTTCCATGAAAACGGCGTATGATAGACTGACAAACAAACAGACAGTAAAACGATTTAAATAAGCACAGAAGCTTAAAGGACTACCCAACAATCTCCAGATATTTACGAAAACCTGAAGTTTGGCTGCAAGTCGGGAAACCGGAAGCTGGACATTTCGGGCATGAAAGGTTTTGTGTATTTCTCTGATAAAGACATTTCGGCATGCATTTGCCCCATTGGTAGGTAGCACGTAATATATGCATACACTATGTGCACATATTTCCATATATTGACACTGACTGGATGGCAACTTTGACCTATTATAACTTTGTTAGTAATAGTGCAATTTTCACCTCGATGTTATAGCTTATATATGCTACCGTGGTAATAGGATGAACTTAAGGGAGAGGTTAACTAAAAATTATAGTAAAACACAATTATTTGAGCAGATATCGCAGCAGTGGAGGGTATTTCTGAGCCTAGGCACCATATAGTGGCAGCCTCTTAATATTTTTCAGATTTTTCGATTGAATAGTTTCTGAGGGTGGGTCTGTTAAAAAAAAAGATCATTTTCGACCCCCCGTACTCCCGATATTTCTAACAAATGCAGGCATTGAAAAGTACTAATTGAGACTTTTCATTTGATACCCAACATGACTATATTTGGTGGAAAAAAAATTCACACTAGGAGTTCAATATTATTAACAAATGTGAAAAAGACGACCTACAACAGATGCAAACAAGTCGGGAAACCGGAAGCTCAGCGCTTCAGGTATGAAAGGTTTTGTTGGTTTCTTCTGTGAGTATATTTGAGTGTAGAATTATCTCATTTGTACGTAGCCCGTTATGTGTGTGCATTTAACATACCATGTCCTGTCACTACTCACTTTAGTGTAATATTGACATTTAGTTGCAGTAAATTTACACGAAAAGTCTGAGCTACTGTAACGGTGTAGTAATAGTATGATTTTGATCAAACTTGAGGATAACATTTTTCAAACTAGAATCTATATTACTACAATTTTTATAACTCTAGGATAAACTTAAGGGGGTTTTTACTCAATTTCCCCAAAAATACAGTAATTTACTATTACTAACTTAATTTGGGCAGATATCGACATGAAGAATATTTTCAGCCCTGGACAACGTACAGAGGCAGCTTCATGTTTTTTTTTCAGATTTTACGGTTGGGTAATTTCTGAGAATGGGTCCGTTAGAAAAATCGTCGCATGAAACTTGCATTCATATGTGGAATACTGTCCTCTCTGCCAGCAGTCCTAAGATGAAACTATGGGGGGTTTTCAGTCAATTTCTAAAAGCTGGTAGTATATTATTAGTAAGTTTATTTGAGCAGAGATCAGAGTAGGACATATTTTGAGGCCTAAATTTCATAAAAGTGTTTCCACAAAAGCTTAAAAAGGGCGAGAGAGAAGTAGATTTTTAATAAACTGGATTTCACGTCAATGACAATTATCCTCGCTAATTAGGGCGCTAGACTATGGCAATGAAAAGTCATGGTTCAAATCTCACTGGTGGCAGAGGGATTTGTATCAAGACTGGATGTCGGATACCAGTGGACTCAGCTGTGGATGAAAACCTCAGTCAAATCACGAGCGATCGCCCAATGTACCGCGAACAGTAGTACTGCAGTGTAATGCCATTTTCGTGAATGAAGTGTATCTAATAGACTTCAAGGTCTAGATCCAATTGGATTGTCACGTCAATGCTTATTATATAGATAAGATTATTATTATATCTTTTAGTTAATGGCAGTTATATACCTCAAACTGAACCCTGTAAGCGTCAAAGGTGGAAGAATCTTCATGTAAGTAAGCTTTCATGGGCTCTTCACACGACTAAATGAAATTATTTTTCAATAAAAGTGATATTCTAGTCGATCGAAACTTTGATCAGAATATTGTAGAAGAATGTGCACCTAACAAAATTTGGTGGACAGATGGGAACTATAAAATCCCACGCATACAGCGAGTGGCATAAATTTAGGTGGAGTTTAAAGGAGGGCCGCATATAGCCGTATAGGATATCATATGAAAGGTCTCGATTTGTACTTTTAAAACTGGCATTAGTTTTGGCGTAAATTGCAAAGCGCGTGGGTGAGGAATCAAAATGTACGCCCTTAAATTGCGATAGGACTCATCTTCGTAAACTACCCAACTTAAAAATGCGAAAAAAATCAGGGTGATGCCCTTAGATGAAACCTAGGCCTCAAAATACGTCCCATTCCGATATCTGCTCAAATAAACTTACTAATAGTATATTACCAACTTTTAGAGAATTGCTGAAAAACCCCCCTTAAACTCATCCTAGGACTTTCGAATTTGGTACCAGCATAGAAGACAATATCTCCTATACACATGTAAAATTTTATGGAAATCTCGCCATTAACGCCAAGGCAGTTCAAACTTAGCAATTTCGCGCGAATTAACTGCTTCCAAAGCCATGCAAATGAGATGCTGACGTCATAATTAACAAGAGTGAAATATTAAAATTCCATTCAAGAAGAATTTAATTCTCCCCAGCCCTATTTTACATCTGCTGTAGGTTAAATTCTTTGCATTTGCTAATAATATTATATTAAACTCAGATTGTGAAGCGTATGAAGTTGACTATTATCAATACAGGGGTTTCCATCAAATGATTAATTTAAATCACTTTCTAAAAAATAGACGGCTATGGAATTTTTAGCTATGTGACACGGAGCTGTCGTGCACTCGTTGCTTCTCAGATCTTTTTGTTTTTCTTCAGCCTTTGCCCCGTTCACAAGAGGGGTCGGCTCGTCGTGATCGGTTTCACCATTTTATTTTATCAAATGCCTGATCAGGATGTAATCGCGAGTCCTTTAAATCCCCATCCAGCGTATTAAGCTACCGTTGTTTAGGCCGGCTTTATGGTTGCTTACCATTGACTTCGATGTTGGTAAGTGAATTCTCGTTAGCGTGAATTACATGACCACACCATCAAAAACGCATCTCGCGCAGTTTTTCCACGATCGGTGCAAACCCACATCGATCGCGGATATTCTCATTTCAGGCGTGATCAAAACGTGTCACGCCCCAAGTGCAATGCAGCATATTCGTCCCCATTACCGCAAGTCCCATTCATTGTCCTTTGTAGTCGACCAACACTCAGAACTATACAGAACCGCAGACGGACGATATTGCAGTAAATTTTAGATTTGGGACGTGCGCTAAAACGTCGATCACAAAGAACACCAGTTGTGGAATGCCACTTCATCCATGTTGCGTTAATGCGTGAAGCAATTTCATTACGCAGTTCTCCATTGGCTGATAGCATTGACTCGAGATATTTAAATCGTTCTGGCAATGGCAGTAACCTGCCCCTCGAGATATTTAAATCGCTCAGTTCTGGCAAGGTCAGTAGCCTGCCCAGAACTGAGCGATTTAAATATTTCGGGTCAATGTTATCATCCAATAAGAACTACATTTTGCTCCTCACATAGGGAAACACAAAACCTTTTATACCTGAAGCGTCAAGCCTCCGGTTTCCCGACTTGTTTTAATTTATTGCAATTAAGACTGACCAATTTCGAAACGCTATAATTAACTTCATTTAATTTTAAGCCGAACACCTTTTACTAAATTATATTTGATAAAACCGAACCTCATATTTAGACCCAACTTTACTTGGATTATCTCACTTAACACCCACTACGATATCTTCTATTGCCAAAGAATACATGAAGTAGATCGAGCTGTTCTCCCACGGTTCAAAGAGCAGAGTTGAAGTGTGACAAAATACATCAAAACCGTTTCACGTCTCAGCCAATGTTCACTAAACAGCGCTCTTTTGTTGTTTTTCCTCCTCGTCATAATCGCTGTTACGCTAGACATTCAATGTCAGGGTCCTACACACTGCTCTATGCAGATTCCGTTTTTCTGACCTTTCACAACAAAGAACATCTTGAGCAACTCGTCTAGATTTAGACAAGATGATCTATAGCTATGGGTAAATTTAAGGAAATTAAAATGTTTAAGACCGACCCCAGTGATTCCAAGGTTACCACGGCCAGTGTTCAGAACTGACGGCGTCATGAAATCGCGTACATATCAAAGGAACATGGGCTATCCACTATGATCAAATCAAGTTCAAAATGAGCCTTTCATGATGGGGTCATGTTACATATCTGAGTTGATGAGAGCTCGCTAGCTATATGCGGTGTCGATAAGAAACGAACAAAAGGCCGAACAAAACAGCAATATTTCCATACACTAGAATATAATTTAAAAACCCTTTAACTCCACCTGGACTAAACTTTCACCGTGTGCAATGCAAACCAAACCGATTTAGATAACTAAAGAGACAAAGACTAACAAAAAAGGAGAGGAGGAGGAGTTAGGTTACACTAGGTTAGAACATCGTCATCCACACGTTTGCTAGTACGTTAGTCCAGGCAAGTAAATTCCCTTTGATTTGTCCAAAAAACCAACGCTTGATCGGATCGGAGGCAAACGCTTGCAAACTTACCCAAGGCATGAATTTGTGATGGCTTGTTTGGGTTTAGCAAGTATGTGGATCCGGCATAATAAGAACGACACCACACTTGTTTGTCCATTATATATTGCATACACAATACCAGGCCCTTGAAGGAATCACCTTGAAAGTAAGGTTCCCGCTCGTAAACGATCATCCATCGGAAATAACTCTATTTTTTATAACCGCACACTTTTTCGGTTATTAGGAGATTTGAAGCATTTTGCACATACTCTCCTCGTCTTGACATCTTTTATTAAACTTTTCAACACTTCAAATTCACCGAGTGCTCAAAATTTAACTTAAAACACTGAGCGTTTGAAACTTAAGACATAGATACCTGCAGCAAATATTAGAATCCCAATGCACTTCATTTTTGAAAATATTATTAATATTTACTCCACCACGGAGTCAAATGACTACTTGGAAATAAATTTTATAACTAAACTCGATTGGCCGAAATCTGAAAGCTTTATATAGAGGAGTCAGCTTCATTCAATTCAAAATCTGCATCACAATCTAAAAGCAGAAATTTGAAAAGTTAATTAAATGAGAGTGTCTTTTCCTAATCTTTAATTGAAGCCCTGTAATCAGAATACGCAAAGCGGGATATACGTTTCATTCTGGGTTTTGTCGATGATAAGAAGATTATGCAGTTTACATGCAACTAAATGCTGTGAAAACCCAACCGCGAGGTTAAAGCTAAGGTTTAATCATCAGGAAGGGAAATCAGTATAGCTATGTATATGTGAAATCTTCTCAATTCGCGACAATGTCTATTAATTCGCAGTCTGCAGTAAATTTTTTGTTCTGTTCAGAATATATTGTATTGAATGTATGCAAATGATAAGCCATGAAAGTGACGATGTTAATCGTATTGAATATTAAGCACCGAGTGAAATACGTATAACAAATCAAGGATACTGATTACATTTTCAAGGTTCTTATTGAAGCTGAACGCGCATAAAAATACACAATATTTTATTGTAAATATGATTATATTACAAATGACTTGTTTACTGTTTAAAATTCGGAAGGATAATACCAAAGGATACCTAGACTCCAATTTGAACCCCTATCTGCCCAATGTAGGCGAATTACTACTACTTCATTAATAATAATGGAATCAAGGAAAGTTGCAATGCGCCCTAAAAAACTATTCTGCCCCTTCGTTGGCTATAGTTAGTCATTCAATTGGGTGTTTCCTACTTCTAAGTGTTTTAGCCTTGCGTGTGGCATTACTTATTCTCATAGATGCATTAACCTACTTTGCACAAATGCAGGATATTGTCCCAGAATATGTATGAAGACTGCATCATTCTCTGCAGACAGGATCCGCAGATATCCCTACCTTCCCACTATCATCCTAAGACTTTTCATGGTTCATATTTGCCCATTTGCACCCTGCACTACTTCATTCCTGGTAAGTTCACCTAATATAGTTCTCTCAACCCTTCCTCTTTCTGCTTTACTTCGCCAATTATGTAGTCTTTATTGCTAAACTCTCAAGACGCGGCATGGATTTCAGTTCTTGGTCAACCATGACTCCTAGTTATTTAAGTGTTGGTTGCGAAAAATGATATGGACGCCAATACTCACCTTCATCTACCGACGTTTATTTCCTTCCTTTGGTCATCAGAACAACCTCGGTTTTATGCTCTGCGACCGCCAAACCTGTGTATTTTATTCAAGGTCGGATTTCAAAAATTGCCTCGTGTATAAGCATTTCGATCTCCTTAATATCTTATCTTCTGGTGAAACCCCGCAAGTTGTTTTATAAGTCTTAGGTCCATCGAATTCAATAAGCATGCGCATCAGACATTTAGGAGCGTCGAGAGCATTTGCCGTGCAAAATTTATTGGCCTCCAGTGGTCGCATTGACAGTAGATCTTGCCTTTCAGAGTCCAAACATCCTATCTGAGAGACCACCTACCCTTTCGGTGATTGATACAAGCCTATTGTATGGTAGAAAACGTTGCCGACGCTCTTTAATTGGAATATATAAGCTTATAAGGCGAAACATCGCTTGGTTTCGGGATTAGGTTTCCTCCACTTATCGAGAAAAACCCCTTCTTTGAAACACAACATAAATACTTCAGAAAACTGTTTCGATGACCACTACTAGAGCTTTATTCGGAATGCCATCTAGGCCTGGGGCTTTATTTTCGGCAATCTTCTTTGCGGCTTCCGGTACTTCTTCAATGGTTACCTCGGGAATTTCATCGGGATCTAGCTGTACAGTGGGTAAATTTGATGAAGAGAATGAATGAAGAGAATACTAGTAATATCCCGCAGAAAATGAAAGCTAGTGATCAGTCGTAAGCGTTTACCCTTGATTGACGCCATGGCTGCCTTGTTCGAGCCCCCTCATCGGTCGAAGACTGCTTTCCTGCATAACCCCTTGAAGTTTTCAGTTTTACTTCTAGAGATGTCTACTTATAGTTCTTTCCTCGGCTTTTTATATTGGCTGTGCAACTCTTGCACGTTGACAATGTCTCCTGGCCTTACGTTGCGAAGTTCTTCAATTTCGGCATTCCACCAGGAGTTAGACATTCGCTTCTTGAGTACAGCGCGGTGTGGCCTAGAAGCGTCACACGCTTTCTATATACTTTCAACAACCTTCACCACATTTTCTTCTGCGTTTCCCATCGGCATCATCTCCAGCAATAGTCTCTTTTCAACCATTTGTTAATCAAGTTTCTTGCTACTGCAATTTTCTTGATATGTTTTGCTTTTGCATTTGCCAGAACGACACTCAGACGTGTAAATGCTTCGAACAATATGTCTACCCTCCCTTCGACCTAAGCTGGAAACTAATTTTACCACTATCAGTACGAAGTCATCTAGCGTGGCGCTTGGCGCAGAGCTGAATGCTGAGAATGTCACCTACTTCAACTCGTAGGAATCCCTGTTCTGGGCTATTCGTCGTATTTTCGATTGCTTGGTTTCCACTGGTCAAGATTGGCGCTTTGCCGCTTCTGTCCGATACAAAAACACCACTGTGGAGATGCTTGTAATATTCGCATACGATGAAAACGTCAATTTTATTATCAAGCACACTTTAGGAATGCAAATCATCTTCGGGGCATCTGTTGCTGCCTGCGACATGGTCGATGTTGCTCTCCTGTGTTTCTCTGAATAGCAGACATTGGGGATTCCCACTGGACTCTTAGAAAATATGTCTTTCTTCTCCGCATCTTTGGCACAACTTAGATCTATCGTACTTGGTTGAACAGTTTCTCGAAATGTTTCCAACTTTCAGGCATTTAAAACTCCTCTTTGGCAGTCGGCAGCTATCCAGCCGACACGAATTTTACCAATAGTCATAGCTTTTTTCGCTGCTTTAAATGACAGGGCTATTGTGGCCGTTTATGTACCGACATATGCATTACGTAGCCTTATTACATTGGACTCAAAGATCAAATCTAGCCAAAGTTGAGTCTTTAAAACCTTGCAGATTTCCACTTTTGTGCTGATCTGATCTTAGGTTTTTGCACTCAATCATCATTGATTCCTTTCTAACCTTTTCCTCCGCTGCTTTGCCCAGTTATGACTTAATCTTCTTGTGAAGATCGCAGGACTTACTTTCCCCAGACTCAAGCTTATGGAGTAAATCGCCTTTTTGCATGTGTCTTATCCATTTTACATCCAAGCCCAGAAGGGAACTGATTTCCGCATATGCCAGCACACTTGTGATTGTCATAATCAGTGAATCCGACTGCGATCTCTTTTGCGGTCCGTTTTGCTCTATTTTAATTCAAGTATAATTGACGGGTTTCTCTGTTCGGAAGCCTTTCACTGGGTAAGTTTTCTAATTGCACCGGTTGTGTTTTTCCCTTCTTGCGCTGCGGAATTTGCCTTGGGGGTTCTCTATTAGTATCTTATCACCCGTAGTCCGAGTTTTTATCGGGGGTATTGGTTTTGAAGACGTTTGTGCTGCTGCTTCTCGTCTCGTGCCTCGAACTACATTGATCCTATACAACAATTTTCAATTTCAATTTATTCAGATAGTGGCTTACAACTAGACAATGTTACTTAATGCTAGCCTAAATAAAAGCTAATTGATCTTAATTCTATCAAACGGGTGACTATTACATTGTTTGGCCAACCCGACCTTCTCTGTAATTTACTATACTTTGTATATTTTTCTTTATATACATGAATCTTGACAATTTTTTGTTACAATCTTGGCTTTTTTCAAAAAACAGCGCCCGCACTAAAGGCGCGAGAAGGTTGAAATTTACTTACTTAACCTAGTTAAATATAACTTAACCTAACTTATTTTAACTTAACCTAGCTTAATCTAACATAATTAATCCTTAACTAATATTTACAATAAGCACATTACAATTCCTGTGCTTAGCCTCTATCTACTCCTACCAGGCAGGGAGTTTCAAAAAGGGTGCGGATTTTGGGTCTGTGGGATGAACTCACGATTTGGCAGGGCCTTAAGAATGTGACCAATGGGGAGGTTTTACCCTGTTGGTAGAGATGCCGAATTAATGGATTGGGTGGTCCTCCGTTCTTTCGAAGAACCTTTCCATTAGCGTGAGAACGTATTCTCGAAGTGGTTTGACTTTGGCTCGCCTATACACTTCGGGTCAGTTTGGTTTTGGTGCTGAGACCTACTGTCTTGCGAAGAAGAGAGTAGATGCCACTGACTGCACCGCGTGCCTTGCTGATAGCGAACTGGAGGTGGGGTTTGAACTTGAGGAGTTCATGCAGGGTTACTCCCAACTATTTGATCGAAGTAGATCTGCTCACTGTGCTGTTCCCGATTCTCATTTTCAAGCGTTTAGTTTTCCTGTGGATGCCTCTAGAACCTAAGTATCTAGATTTCCTCCTAAAGGTGCAGATTTGCGTTTTTCCCTCATTAATCTTGATTCCCCAACTACGGTAGTACCTGCAGAGATTTACAATATATTTCTCAACCGCTTTGGCTGCCCTGTTGGGGTGGAGGTTCGAAGCGAAGATAAGCGTGTCATCGGCGAATTGGAACAGTTCAACGCCATCATCGGGGATCGGAACGTCAGCTGTGAAGATGTTATAGAAAGTTGACCCAGAAATGGATCCTTGCGGTACACCCGACGTTCCCGGCAAGAGGTCGGAGAATTCATTCCCCACGCTGACATAAAAGTGCCTATCTTCGAAGAAACTTAACGCAAGTCTAATTATCGGGACAGAGAAGTCATTATCTATTAATTTGTATATAAGTCCGTTTACCCACACGGAGTCGAAGGCCTTTTCCAAGTCTAACGCACATGCTACTGTGGGTTTATTGTTGACGTTAAGTCTTGAGGCGATAGTGTCGTGTAGGTAGCTCAGCGCGTGCTGGGTTCCGTGTTTAGAGCGGAATCCGAACTGGTGGTCAGGGATAACTTTGTTGAGATTACAATGCTGGACTAGCCCAATTGTCCATGCTTTCTCAAACAGTTTGCCAAGGTTGGATAATAGGAAAATGGGCCTGAAATTGCTTGGCTCATTGGAGGTTCCTTTTTTCCGGATCGCAATAATTTTTGCGACTTTCCACGTGGATGGAAAGTAGCCGTTATTAATGCAGTTGTTGAAAACTGCTAATAAATACTTCAGTGAGGCTCTGGGGAGGTTCTTTATGACAAAGTTCGGGATTTCATCAGGCCCGGCTGACCTTTTACCGTTGAGGTTTCTGGTTAAGTCGGTGAGTTAAGGTAAACTCAGAAAATGTTGCGATTCCGATGACTTAACTGAGGTGTTGGTTGTGGTGAATTTAGTAAGCTTCTTAGAACTCTCAGAGACGAAGGCCTTGATTGTTGAATCAACAATCGACGATATAGCCGGGTTGTTTTGAGGCGGAGGGGAATTGAGCTGAGTCTCAAAAGATTCCGCGAGAACTTGCGCTTTCCTAGCGTCACTGCAGATGTGCTCCCCGTTCTTGGAGAGAGCGATATTGCGGGACTTATGTTTGCCGGTTAGCCTGTTGATATGCTGAAACATATCTGGGCCGGGCTTAATATCTGTTAGTTTCCTTGTCAGTTCTTTGTTGCGGAAATTCGCCACTCTTTGCCGAATTATCGTACTCAGACAATTAATCCGGGAAAGCAATGCTTTATACTCAGCATTAACTTTATTTCCGAGTTTGTGGAAAATCCGTTTGAGTTTCCTACGCCATATTTGCCTGACTTTCATGTGGAGCATGATATCGTGGGGGCTGAGTTATATTATAACTCGTCGACTTTAATGAGCCTTGTGTTTCTGCGTGTAGTAGTATTAATGGCATCTGTGGCCAAGGTGATGGCTTCGTCGATCTCCATGTCTGATAGATTGCGGTCAGTTGCGAGTTTTTTTCAAGTTCAGCCTTGGTGCAAGGTCTGCCTTGAATTTGTCCCAATCAGTGTGGGCGAAGGACCTTACGGTGGTCATCACTCGCTTTCGCAATTGGGAGGACGAGGACAGTTTAAGTTGTACTGCGAAATGGTCAGACATGCCTGGTAGAGTAGTGCACGATATCACTTGAAAGTTCAGGGAAGTTTCCTCAGATAGGAGGAAGTAGTCAATGGTTGATTGGCTACTGGGTCTTGTCGGAAAATCTGGCAAGACCAAATCGACATAGGCTGGCGAGTAAGGGTCTTGGATCCATTTAAGCAGGGTTTCCCCATTTCTGTTGACTGCCGTGTCGCCCCAGGAGGTGTGCCTCGAGTTGAAGTCGCCATCGAAAATGAGGTACTTGTACTTTAACTGGAGATTGCCCAAGATCTTAAAATCTTGTCCCAGTTGCTCAATTAGACAGTTGCATTTGATGTAGACGGAAACTACCAAAATCTGTCTACCATCAGAAGTATTTACTATTGCCGCCGCAGCGGAAGAGGTAAGCAGGTTTCGTATAACGACTTCCTCAAATTCATAGTCTTTTCTGACTAAAAGGGCAGCGCCAGTGTTGTTGTCGTTCCGGATAATATTATACCCGGTGAGTTGCACGTTATGCCTGCTATTGAGGTGAGTTTCTGAAATGCAGTAGAAGTCTGCTTTCAGACTGTCAATCAACACTTGGGCAGTGGCACGTTGGACTTGTGAGATCAAGGACGCGGAGTTAAAGGTGACGATATTTAACTCCATAAATTCATAATGAGTTTTATAGCGGCGAATTGCCGCTGCTCATTAGCTGAGGCCGACGCGAGAGATTGCACCAATTTGTGGAACGCGTTTGGTGCGGGGATGGGAGCAGGTTGTGCTGCCACTCTTGGTTGAGCATTTCTGGCAGCTTGAGCGTACGATACGCTGGGATTGGCCAAGCTTTGTGACAGTTGTGTTACTACGTGCTTGGCTCGGGAGCTTTCATTGGCTCGTCTTTGTTTGGCAGCTTCCTTCCTGGCTACCATTTCTTTGTAGGCCGGGCACCCGCGACAGCTCGCTGGGCAGCTTGGCCGCAGTTACAGCAAAGAGGCCCTTCGGTCGCTTGTCTTCCGCATTCCCCGCAAGGATGGGATTTTGTGCACCTAACACATCTGTCCACAATTGAACAATTTTGGGCGATGTGCCCAAAATTCTGGCAGTTAAAACACTGCACTTCCTCGAAGCTTTTGACCTTCTCCAAGGTTACCTTTTGATGAAGGATATATTTTACCTTCATCACCTCGCTGAGCTCTTGAGAGGGCTCGAAAGTCGCGATGAATAATCCCGATTGAGATTTCATCGGGAGGGCCGGATTTTCGCTGTGCAGAAACTTGTCCCTGCGCGTAATGAGATTCGCAACTGTCTTCAGTTGGAATTCCGGATGGTCGGTTTTCAGTTCTTCCAGGATGTCCACGGGGTCCGTTTCCCCGTGGAGTCCGCGGATAACTACAGACTGGGTGCGAAGGGAGGGAGGCGTCCTAGTAGTGGCGTTGAGCCCTTGCTCTTTCAAGAGCGCGAAGACCTCGCCGTAATCTTCCGCCGTCTCCGTGAATATGAGGGTCCTGTCTGCCCTCGTATTTTTAAGGGATGCTTTTAGCCCCTTATTCTTCAAAAGTTTTAAAAAAGATGGTACGTTCAAACCGTACCCAGTTATAGCGGGGATTCGTGTCTTTTTGACTTACTAGGTTGGGGAACTTGGGAGGGGGTAATCTGATTAGGAGCGTTGACAACTTTCGCACTAACCTTAACTTTAACTTTGTTCTGCTTCCTCCTCCGGACGAAGTTGATAGGGTCGTCTTCGTCTATGATGACTTCGGGATATGGTGGTGGCGGTCCCACGCTGTCCATGTCGCATGACTCTTGTCTTGATGGTTTTTCCAACGTTGCTGGTACTCCCTCGCTGTCCATGATGATCGATTCGCGATTCACTGGCTTACTTGATGTACTGCCTCGCACTGCCTCTTGCAGTGCAGCTATCTCCTGCTGGAGCTGAATTATCAGCTGTTGTTGGCACTCCAGCTGATGTGCCATTGCTGCCTTCTCATGTCGGATCTCTTCGAGCTCCTTCCTTAGTTGGTGGTCCATTTCTGAGGGGCCCGTGGTCCCCTCCTCCTCAGATGATAGTTCTGCAGGGAACATCATTTTCGTCCTCTTCGCGGACATTATTGTCCCCAAGCCCGTCCTCAGTCGTTGTCGAATTCACTGAAAGATAATTAGAAACAATTATTTTAAATTGCACTGTAGTATACAGTGTCTCAATAATTTTGAGATGCACTGTATGTTCTTAATTGAACAATACTTCCTTTGGATGCTTAATTGCTCTACAGAGCACTCCAATTGGCACTTTGGTCACTTTCTGGTCTTTGGTTGTTTTTTTTTTGATTTGACACACGTCGCACGTCTGTTCGCTTCGATGGCTCGGAGCGAACTGTCCTATACAACCTACTTGACTTTTTATTTAACCGTGCACGTTGTGACGGCGCGATGGTTGGTGGGGTAGAGTGTCAGCCTCTTAATCTCGCTGGCCTTGGTTTTGTATCCCACTTTCTCATGGGCACAGTTAGATACTAGACAGCTACCTCACTCCCCCTTGCCCCTCAAGGGGGGAAATCAGTGCGAGTACACACGATTTCAAATTGTTTTGCCCTTGAGAATGAGTGAGATGTACCGAAAACCCGATCAGCTGTGTTTGACATACCGCCCGGACTTGCCAATGGATTGGTGAGATTGGCAAGTTTTTGCTTATGTATAAGTGAATACGTGAAACAACTTTTTGCTATATGGGTGAGCACGCCGTAGTACCAGAATAGCAAAAGCTCACCGATCTCTCTCTTACCAATACGATTTGACGAAGATTATGCCTTTTCCTTGTTTAGCGTCTCTGATGTGTACAGATAAGCTTCTGCAAGCACATTTGCAAGTGGGGTCATTTTTGTAAGGGTACTGCCTATAGTAGATCTACTGTGCTCATGGGTGTCTGTGTTCGCCTCGTATTCGTCTCACTGCTGGGAGCTTATCACTTGCACAAGGTTAAGTGTGATGATAGTGAAACTGAAGCCCAGTCAGACTTTGCAGATGCACTATACTCTACTAGCCATTTTCCGATGAGTTTTTGTTACACTTGCAATTGGTGTATTTCCGATCCCAGTTACTTTTTCCTTTCACTTACGTTACGGTCGTGAATGAAATACTCTCACACACACTCCTAGGTACCGGTCTAACTGAATTGATGCCTCAGAGTTTATTATTAGTTTAATACCGGTTGCAAAGGTAGTCAAAAAGGAAGGCACTTAAATTAAATGGCCATTTTCAACCGAGAATAATAAAAATAGGAGACTACAGCTTTGAGACCATTGATAACTCCTCCTATCTAGGGTCGAAAATCACAACCGATAACAACATCTCACCATAGGGTCAAAACCTTTACTGTACAAGACGATGATCTTGCCAGTCCCTACGTATTCCTAGGCTGCGTCTTGGCTACGTTCGAGAGAAAAATCCTCCAAAGAATGTTTGGCCCCCTACATGAGGATGGACGATTCCATAGCCTACGTAACAACTAAATCTATGAGCGATACCTTGACCGTCTATTTGTGGATAAAATCCAGCTCAATAGGTTACGGTGGGCGGGTCACTTAATCCAAATGGATGTGGATGATTCAGCTCGGAAAGTCTATAAAGGCAATATCTATGGTGCAAAAGAGAGAGCCGACGAAGCAGACCCTGCCTGAGATGGAGCGATGGTGTAGGTCAGGACGCGTGACAGCTCTTAGAGATATCGAATTGGTGGACCTCGGTGAAAAACCGGGATGTCTGGAGTTCCTTACTAAGGCAGGCTGAATACCAGTTGTCCTTTAATGATGATGATGATAATTTTGATACTTTTCTCGAAATAGTTTGGTATCCTTCAACTGCGTAAATTTGCTGACTACACCGGTTGTATTTTCTCCTTCTTATGCTTTGAAGTTGGCCCTGGGGATTCTCTATTAGTGTCCCTACGCCGTTGCGGAGCTCTGATTTTTTTTTTCGTCTTGTACGCAAAGTATCACCACGCTTCTGGAACGCGTCTCAGTCCCCGCCATTTGCAACATTAACGCCATTTGCTGCTCAGTTTTTTGTTACACTTGCAATTGGTGTATTTCCGATCACATCACTTTTTCCTTTCACCTAGGTTACGATCTCAAATGAAGGATTCTCATACACTTCGGGGTCCAATCTAACTGATGCGCCAGCGTTTATTATTAGTTTAGCACCAGTTGCAAAGGTAGTCAAAGAGGGCATACTTAAATTGAATGGACATTTTCCGAAGTTTCGAATCCAAAAAATTTGAAAATTTGGATAGATGGATGTCTTTGCGAATAATTATTAGCCATGTGTGTTATCACCTAAAAAGTATCGATGAGTACATTATGAAGCGGGAATTAGTTTCGACATTGGTTACAAAGGAGCACATTGCGATGATCTGAAAAAAGTCAATTATATCAACGACCCGTTGTAAGAAACTGAGAACAGTGGTCCACGCAGATGGTATCAAGACCCAAAAAAACTCTGCATTCCGATATTGGCTTAAATAAAATTAATAACAATATATTATTATATTTTGAAAATTTACTGGTTACATCGCCCATAAAAGATTGGATAAAGACTGCCATGTCAAAGTATCTACTACTAGGAGCCGTATGAAGAACCATACGGTCTCCATCGACATCTGGATGATAACGATTTTCTCTCACTCCGCTACCCAACTGATCAACCACAAATCAATGCAAATAAAGGGAAGTTGAAGACATTTTCGATATTCAAAACGAACTTCGATATTTAGAAAACTATAGGGGCTGAAAGGGATAGTTCCACGTCAGGACCAGTGGCTGTACTCCGCTTCTACTTAGAAGTTCAATCCGCGTCTACCATATCTCTCACGAGATAGAGCTTCACTGGACCTTAACCATTTTACACCCAAACCCCGGAGAGAACTGTCTGTCTTAACCTTCCGCAGGATACTGTCACCTCGCTTCTTGTTTTTATAATCTGCGAATCTGGCTGCGATCTCTTTTGCGATCTTCCGTTTTTGTCTGTTTTCAGCCAAGTATAATTGATGTGTTGACCTTGAGACCCGCGTTGAAGCACTTCTTCTGCCACCTCCTCCTTCTCAGCTGCTCATTATTGTGAATGGGGAGTTAACAGTTAACCGGACCATCGAAAGACTTGCAATCACAGTATTTTTTGCGGTACCTTCCACTTTCTGACCAGCACACTAATAAACATCCTTCTCCTAAGGCACTACGATGGACTGTCCGAGATACACCCTTAAATCACTCACATGCCACGATTCGACAGTCATCCAGCTCCTGTGATACCATTCGGGAAGTGGCCGACAAACTGAACAGCGTATGAGAACGAAGCTTTTCTAATAGCGGTCCTATTGTCATCAATATTCAAAGCATCTGCCATTTGATTAATGAGACGATTTTTTCACTGTCGACAGTTTGATCAGGCTAGCAATTGAAGTTAAGCTTACTGGCCGATGCAACACGCAAGCGTAAGCCAGCAACCACCAAGTAGTGAGAGACCTACCTCTGCGCACCTCTTGTTACGCACTTCCAAAAGACAATTCCTGAGTCAATGGATTCAAACGCAACTGACATTGTGGCAAACTCTGTCTTCGAACAATGTGCATCCAATGAAAAACGCCATTCATTCACTCCTCACATATCCAACAAACAAAGCGTTGTCAAAGTCTCCTTTAATATTCAGATTATTCATGGGAATCGCAATGTCGCCTTAAAAAAAAGTCTCTCATGAGCTGCATTCAATGGTTGATAGATAGCCTTCTTTTTCTCTGTATCAGAAATCTCCGTTGGTACATAACATATATTATTGAAATATTCCTTCCTCCGGACCGAAGTCCCGCAGTTAACCTTCTGTCTGATAACAGTTTCAAGGACATTGGGGCGTACCTGGTGGATGCAATAAACACTTACTCGACCTTCGATTCACGCTTACTTTCTGAAGGCTTACCAGAGTTCAATAATACAGTGCCGCTCTCCAGAGTTACACCATCTAGAGAGGAGAGGAACCCTATGAAAATACCATCCCAGTGAAGTAACAAAAAATACACCTACTCCCGGAAAATTCGGGTGATACTATAAGGTCTTCCAGACTATATACTATCCTTTCTTAATTGGGCTTGGAACCGTCTGTTGAAAAATATTTCCTGAGCTAATTAGGTATAGCATATAAAAGACTGTTTGCTGCGTAAATAGGAATTTATTACTCGTACTTTAAAACATGCATTGAAATTAAAAAAAAAATTATTCAACAATAATCTTAACTACTTCCAAAACATCTTGGTTCGAATTAATCATATTTAATTCCTGTTCTTCCTCGAGCAAATGGTGATGCACCATTTGTTTGCAGATAGTAATTACCATTTAAGCTGTAAAAATAATTAGGTAGAAGTTATTTAAGTGCTCTGTGAATTTCTCGAAAATTCAGTTCTTACTTGTCAAGGACACCATAGCCCATAACAATATCAGGGTTAAACTCTCCGACATTTCCCAGTTTAAAGTCAGGCCAATTTTTTGCGGTAACTGAGTTGAAATAATTCGTTGAATTCTTCAGTAGACTTTCATTCCAATACCACCAAGATCGTTGATGGCTGCACACATCTAAAAGAAAAGCAAATATTTTAGTTCGTCCTGTAAGAGCCATTACATTTGAAATCCTAGAGTAAAGAATTCAGTAAAAAACCAGCATGCTCTCCTTTTTAATTGTAGCGTTTATTCCTCCTCCTTTTATTCTAATGAGACTTTACTCCAGTTTCGTCACATTAGCACATTCAATGATTTGCTAGTAGCAAACTTACAACAGGAGTACAAACACAAAAACCATGGGCACCACCAAGAAGAATCCGAATCGAATCCGAAATACAAAATAGAGAGGTTAATGCTAATGGTGCACCTCCTAGTGGGACTCCTGCTAGTATACCCTGAATAATAAAGATTTGACTATGGAAACCTGCATTTCATCGACTTTTTCCAAAAAACAAACAACAGTGGACTAAGCAATATCTACTATTCTTTTATATATCTAATCAGAATTGGCAGCACCTGCAAAGGTTTTGGGTTCAGATTTCAGACAATATTGTAACACCCCTAGATTACATTTGAAATATACCACGCTACAGACAAGGAATGGAAAGAATTGTTCCTTCTGAATGACAGAAAGTCTGGTATGCGCTTTAATTTATTAAGTACTGAAAACCAGTGTATGTCTGGGCAACGGGAGTGGAGCGTATTCTCACGGAAGTGCTGAAACTTCTTTTCAAGTATAAGCCGGTCTTTTTACTAAAGTGCTTATTCACAACGAGTGTTTCTGCCTCCCAGTGGAAGGTAAGGACTTATACTAACAAGCAAACGCGAGATAACCCCGAGACGCCGTTAGGGTACTATCTTCTCAGCATGATGGACACAGTAGGGATACTGCTCGAGAAATCCAGAAAAATTATTTTCATATTCCAGTCTATCTTTTGCGGATATTGATGGACTATTTAAAGGGGAAGCGCCCTGGTCTACAAGATCCAAAAAGGGCATCGTAGAATGAGGGTCACATTGGGAGCGGCTCAACGACTTATTTTTGATCCAGATTTTTGGAATGTCTCATATGGGATCTACTACCGATTCCTAATAAATCGTATCTGTTTGGATACGCAGATGATTTGGCGGCGCCGATCGCCGCACGCACGGTTAAATAAGCTTGATGCAAACTGAGAATGGCGATGCGGCGAGTCAGCAGATGAACGACTGAGCATGGGTTTTCTCTAGCTCTGGAAAAAAGTAAAATAGGCGTGCTGACCACAATCACAATCACCTGAAGAACGTTATCATTAATCATACTTGGCCCCAGCAAAAAGAGTCGAAACGGCTGGTTTGACGATGAATGTAAGCTAGCAACAGAACGGAAGAATGCCGCATACCGAGTAATGTTGCATTCCCAAAGGACGTGGGCACCCGCGGAGACTTATCACGAACACCGGCGACCGGAGAATCGATTTCACAGACGGAAGAAGGAAGCCTAGGAGAAACAACAGATCTGTGAACTCGAAAAGTACAGGGAGCAAACGCACCAGGTGCTCAAGTTTTACCAACAAGTCAGCAGGATGAAACCTTAAACACCTCGATGTTCATCCTGCCGAAACAAAGAGGGGAATCTGATTTCCGGCAGAATGGCCATATTGGGGCAATGGTTTGAGGACTTTGATGAACTACTGAACAACCAGAACATTGGCAAGTATGAGGTCCGGCCAACTAAAGACGACGGACAAATACTGCCACCACCAAGTATGGAAAAAACAGTCCGAGCAAATCATCGGCTTAAAAATCATAAGTCGCCAGAAGCCGATGGAATTACAATCGAATTGGTTAAATATGGAGGCGACCAATTACACCAGGTGGTTCATTAACTTGTGCTCAAGGTGTGGGACAGCGAATGAATGCCTGACGACTGGGAAAGAGGCATTATCTGCAGTGCAGCAATTATAGAGGTATCACTTTGCTGAGTATCATCTATGAGATATTCTCCGCTATCTACCTAGACTGGATAGTCCCATACGCTCAGAACATCATTGCCCTATACCAAACAGGTTTCACTGCAGGAAAATCAGCAACAGATCAGATTTTCTCTTTGCAGCAAGCGATAGAAAAACTGTTGGAATATGGCCATCAGCTGCGCCATCTCTTCATCGACTTTAAAGCCGCCTATGATAACATAGCCAGGGTAAAACTGTACACGGCCATGAGGGAATTCGGTATCCCGACGAAATTGATAAGACTGACTAGGCTGACCCTGACCAATGTGCGAGGCCAGATAAAAGCAGCAGGATCACTCTCAAAACCATTCGACATCAACAACGGTCTAAGACAAGGGGATGCTCTATCATGCGTCCTCTTTAACCTGGGCCTGGGAAAAGTGAAGCTGAGGTAAATGCGAAAGGTACGATGCTCATCTCGTCCACCCAGCTACTGGCCTATGCTCACGATATCGACATCATGGGAAGAACCACCCGAGGGGTACAAACTGCCTTCATCCAGATCGAGCAGGTGGCGATCGGTGTGAGATCTTGGGCTGGACATCAATGAAGGCAAGACAAAATATATGGTGGCAACGTCAGGACCAACAGCATCAAACTGCACTGAAGAATAAAGATAGGAGACTACAACTTTGTGACCGTTGACAATTTCTCCTGTCTAGGGTCGAAAATCACAACCGATAACAGCTACGATGATAAAATCCGCGCACGGAAGCCAACAGAGCCTATTTCAGCTTACAAAAACTGTTTCGCTCGAAACGTCTCACCATAGGGCCACAGACTATGATCTTGCCAGTCCTAATGTATTCCTCGGAGACTTGGGTTCTTAGCAAGAAAAATTCCGAATGCTTGGCCTCGTTCGAGAGAAGAACCCTCCGAAGAATGTTTGATCCCCTACATAAGGATGCATGATTCCGATCTATGAGGGATATCATGACCGTTCGGTCTTCCTGCGACTGGATCTCATTTATTAAGGTTTCGTGTAAAACGAAACCTGGTTAACTTTGTTTCACTGTCTGTCTGGCAGTCACATGCACTTTTCTCCAAAACGGATAAATCGATCCGAACGAAATTTGGTGGACTTGTGGGAACTATGAAATCCCAAGCATACAGCCAGTGACATAAATTCAGGTGTAGTTTAAACGGGGCTCCCTTTCACCGAATACAATACAAATGTAAGGTCTTGATTTGTACCTTCCGAAACTGACATTATTTGATAAGAATTACGAAGTGCCCGAGTAAAGAGTGAAAATGTGCACACTTAAAATGAGACAGGACTCATTTTCAGAAACTACCCAACCCAAAAATCTGAAAAAAATTAGGGTGGTGCGCTTGTATGAAATGTCGACTACACAATATGCCCCATCCTGATATCTACTCAATTAAACTTACTAATAGTATATTAACAACTTCTGGAAATTGACTGAAAAATCCCCCCTTAAGCTAATCCTGGGAGTACTTTTACGCCAGCATAGGGGACAGTATCTTCCATACTACATCTTAAGTCATGCAAAAGAGATGCTGACGTCATAATTAACGGAAGTAATTGATATTCGAGTGAAATATGAAAATCCTATTCATAAAGAATCTACTTCTCCCCAGCCCTCTTTGGTATATGTTAACTTCTTCACATTTGCTAATAATATTTAACTCTTAGTGTAAAGCGTATGAGATTGACTATTGTCAATACAGCGCCTTTCAGATCAAAGTATTTATGTGAATGACCTATTTTAAAAATTGACGGCAATGGAATTTTCAACTATATACACACGGGGGAAACACAAAACCTTTTACACCTGAAGTGTCTAGCTTCCAGTTTCCTGACTTGCTTTCGACCGATAAGAATTTAAAGTTGCGAAACAATATATATATACAGTCAAAGTTCGGTGTTTCATTGACGTTCCGATTCCTCTCCTATATAAAATTCAGCTTATAGGTCGAATTCTTCTAAGTAAAAATTCCTCATAGTCGAAGCATATTCTGTAAATCTTAGGAAATCATATTTTTTTTTTGAATTTTTCAACCCCATCCTCAGTGTGGATGAGGAATTAATGGAGGGAGAGGGGGTGCTCCCTCTTCAAGCCCGATGAAAACTCATGGCTCCTCCTCCATGAAAAATGCCTCAGATTTTTTAAGAGGATTGGCCGCCGCGAATTTTCAACGGAATTGAGACAAAGGGTACACAACATATTCGTTTTGAGAAGGACCCCATCATTCTCAAAACGAATATTTCAGCTCTGGCCAAGCTCTGGTCAATAAAGCGGATTTGCGCTCAATATAATTCGTAGGTATGTCGTCTTCTACGAATTATATAAAGGAACATTTAACATCTGCTAGCCGCTACGGTCACGCTGCTCCCAGGGCAGAGGTGAGGCAGCATCTGACGATTTGCCTCTGCCCTGGTAAGAAACCGTAAAGCCGTCGTCGCTTGGCTTTTTCTAAAAGGTACACAACATATTGAATTGCGCCATCGTTTCCGTAACATGTTTGAAACTCGCCAAACATTTGCAATGCATCAAACACGCCTATACATTCCCAAATTATTAAACTAATCCGCGACAGCAAGTGTTGGGCAATTTTTTTGACAAACTCGAACAATTTTTCTTAGCAAATGCTCACAGTATGTACATCTGTTTCCAGTGAAAATTTATTCAAATAGTTATTCGCCATGCAATGATGTCTACATTTCTGACTATTTATATTTCTCTATTTCCATCTGCTCCTCGGTATATCATCTGGTTGTGCATTGAAGTGCCATTCACCTTAAAAACACTCGAATATGGAATTAAAGAGTTTAGTTGCAGTTTCCCATATAGCGAATGACAGCATAAAGGACCTTCTTTTAGTTTTGAAAGCTGCGCTATCTTACTTTTATGGCTTAGGCAAAAAAAGTTAGTAATTAAAATGAAATCAAAAATAATAACCATCTGTTTTCCTCTCATGCTGATAAATTAAAAATATTTCAAAAAATGTACTTACTGACAACCAGGATGCATCCTGGTTGTGGAAAGAGCCCGCCATTTGGCCAAAAGTCAACAGTACCAGTAGGTACAGGTGCTCCATAAAATCCAGAATCCGTGTGCAGAACATCAACGTATTCGCCATCACTTGCAGTTAAATGTTCTGCACCAGGGATACCATAGAATCCGGGATAGGCAGGATCCAATGCTGAAATACTGTTTAAAGATTATTTGTTAAGGCGGAGGTTCCACCAATGTTTGTAAAATTTACCGTGGAAGTATAATTTTTCCTCCAGATACCTTTTGAACCGTACGCCCTACAACTCCTGACATTTGGCCACCTAAAGAATGACCGACAATATGTAAACGCTCAAGGCTAAGACCGCCCTTAATCATGTCGACTAGCACAGTCCCAAGATCAGCTCCAACCTAAAATATTAATTAGAAATGAGAATCTCTTTGGCAAGGTGATGGTTTGAGTCAGGTACTAATTTATTTTTAAGAGGGAAACTACGTTAGGAGGTATTTAAAACCGATTTTTAAGGTTTTGTGTGGAACAAAACCTTATTAGAATCGACTCGATGTCTGTCTGTCTGTCTATATGTCACAGCCGATTTATTCGGAAACGGCTGCACCGATTGTCATGAAAATTGGTAAGACTATGTAATTTGGTGTTCCCTTTACATGCAGCAAGTAGCACCATTTTGTGTTAAATTTAAGGGGGGGCTAACCATACATGTGAATTGAGGGTGCACATTTTTTTCATAAAATGTGGCCATGTGGGGTATCAAACGAAAGGACTCAATTAGTAGTTTTCGAAACTGGTTCCATATTTGATTTTGGGTGAAACATAGGGGAGTGAGGTCTCAAAATATGACCCACAAAAAGTGTAACAGCTCTCATTCTCAGAACCTATCCAACCGAAAAATCTGAAAAAAATCACAGTGGTGCATCTCTACTAAACCTAGGCCTCAAAATACATCCGGTTCCGATATCTGCACAAATAAAGTTAAAAATAGTATATTTTCACATTTTAGAAATTTACCCGGCCACCCCCCTTATGTTCATCCCAGAAGTGTAAGTGTAATGAAGAATATAGTGCACAATTTGGTCAAGTTTAAAGAAAATCCAACTATTATTAACAAAATTATAATTATAAAACTTTGCAATTTTTGTCGATTTCGTGCACTTTACAACCTGGATGACGTCATCTTCACATATCAATTCATCAATGCCAGAACGAAATGAGCTCTTATGTATAGGGTCGGAAAGAATTATTTTGTTTTAGTTTTTTAGTCATTTGTATATGAATATCAATTACTCCAAACAGACGTGTGTGTAGGTATATAGTATATGCGTGCTAATGTAGTTTACGAGTAGTGTCTAATTCAGATAGATACGGAAATATGGATACGATCAATTTATATACGTGCATATATATGTGCAGTAATCGGAATCGGTTTAGTTAGGGTGAGGATAATATCTATGGCTGTAATATGTACGTATATCTTGTAGTTTGGAAGAGAATGAATGAATGAATGAATGATGAAGGGATATGTTGGATTTGTAGCTATATAGGAATAGAAAAATGTGCGTTGAAGTTTCTTACATAAGATGAACACAAAACCTTTATACCCGAAGCGCGAGCTTCCGGTATTCCGACTTGTTTTTTATTGGATGAATCATTAACTTAGCTATCCGAGAATACATTGCGAAAATTTCAAAAACGAAATTCATGTTCCTTTGAATTTGATGAGCGGGGTACAAACTCAGACTCGAGCGCCTCTAATCGCTTTATGACCTTATGTATTTTTTTATGACTGAATTTCAATTAATTTTTCCAACAAACAAAAATGCTGAAAACCTTCTTAATGTAACACAGCTTATAATGCGAATTTGTCAGTCGAAAGTGAGACTTCAAAAGCTTAATGGTCTTGCCACTAGGTCAGTCAGACATTGGAGTACATACTTATATCGGATAAATTAACAAGTTATGACACTGATGCTCAAAACCGAACCATGCCCATCTAATAATTCGAACCTAATTGTGACGAAAATGTTTACCTCGCTATTGCATGTTACGTCATTTTCAAGAAACAATTCTTTGTCCATATCACCCAATACTAACCTTATAAACATTTTGCACTGCATTTAAGAAATATTCCGGTGAAGCCTGTGTATGCCAATCCAAAATGATAACGTTATGATCTTTTCGATCTATATAAGTTTTCACAACTGCTTTAACACTTTCAGCAAAAAGTCCTTCCAAAAATCCATGAATATAAATTACAGTCTTTTTTTGATTATCGAAATTTCGATCCTTTAAAATTTTTACTGCATCTTTGAACTTATATTTAGTACGGTCAGTCTCACTGAAAAAAAAAATCTTAATTTGTTCCTTCAAATCATTCAGTTACTTACGTGGAGAACAGAGCTAGCGTGGGGGGATCCAGAAGGCCTAGGAAAGCTCTCTTCTCTGCAAGGAAATGAAAATATAAATACCAATATTACTATTTTTATAGACATTAAAAAAGATAATGTGATTTCAAAAGTTTAAGTTATTTACCTCGAGCTAAACTTTTCGGATCTTCATCAAATGCAGGAATATCTGGAATATAAACATGTTTCTTTTATTTCTCCGTCGAATAAAATTGGAAAATTAGAAAAGATTAATCCTGCTGACCTCTAGTGATCCCTTGAATAGCTTCTAATTCCGCTAAAACCTGAGCTTGTATTCCTGAAACACAATAATCTGCGTTATATTTGAATTGAAATTTATACAAGGTAATACTACTTCGAAAAGCAATTATGTTTAAAATGGTTTACGCAACACAGGTACTGAGCAGCACCGGATATACCAACTGTTTAACCCCTTCCGTAAAATTCTTCATCAAAATCAATCTATTGTGGGACCACACTATTATTTTTATTATTACCTGCTCAAAGAAGGACGAGTGTCTTTCTTTCGAGCATCTAAGATCCCAGTGGTCCCAGTTGTAATTTCACCCATGGGATTTGTCCCACATAATTTACATAAGGCGCTGAAGACGTTCGTCCTATGCTTGGAGATGCAAAAAGCTGAAATTCTTGTAACTTGTTCTACAGTCCGAAGAGTGTTATCCGGTAACAGTTGTCTATTTATAATCAATGGCATTTCCACCTAAAATTAACAACATTCCAAACGAAACTAGCAATTTTCAAATCAAATTAAACGCTTTCCATACCAAATTCAAGACTATGTATGAAAGGCATACATAGGTTTTCTTTTAGGTTACACGATAATTTGTTCCTGTAAATTTGGTTTAAAATTGGAAGATCGTGAATTTGATTTGCAAAATTGCGAATTTCATCTGGAATATCGTCTTAACTGGTGAGATACTTTCGTAACTGCCTATAACAGATGCGTTCAAAATCCAGAAAGTATTTTGTTTATGAGACTTAAAGGTAGACAATCAACCTCGAAAAACTTAACTTTTTATATTCATATAGTTTTATAGATATTTTTTTTGAAAAACCGCCTTTTTCTTCGGCGATTCTGCACGTATAAACAAGTCGGGAAGTCGGAAGCTTCAGGTATGAAAGCATTCGTTTGTTTCTTATCTAAGTATAAGTAAGTATTTGAGTGCAGAACTATCCCATTTGTAGGTAACCCGTAACGTATTTGTATATTTAGCATGTCAAACTGCTCACTTTAATGTGATATTGATATTTAGTATTTTGCGGTTCCAGTAACATTTGAGCTACTGTAATTTTATGTATGAGGCCCTCTCCCCATAAACTCAAGATAGAAAGATGTAACTTATAACATGTATGAACTTTCCCAGTTCCCCCCTTTCTCACCAAATTTTATGTCAATCGGTACAGCTATTTCTAAGCAAAGTTCGTGCGACAGACATAGAGACCGACATGCAGACAGACAGACGGACAGGCAGACACACATTGAACCGATTTTAATCAGGTTTTGTTTTACAAATAGTAGCAGTTGGGGTAATTTTGATTCCCATTAAGTACATTACTGTCAGATATGTCCTTGATGCTTCATTGAAGGCACAATTTGCTAACCAGTTACTTCAGTTGTTCACCAAATTAGCACCGCTTTGAGGTATATTTTCCAACGGTTTTAATACAATTTTAAATTGATTTTCTATAATCATAATTCTATAATCAAGTACATGCTCCTTCAAAATTGTTACACAGAAACTGTTGAACTCTCTAATATACGTCATTATACAAGGTGTATACAATGTGAAAAGAAATAGCTGGCTCGTCGCGCTTTGCTTTGGATAAAAACCGATATCAATTCATGCATAGGTACCATTACATAAATAGCTATAAATTTTTTTCGGCGGACGGACGGACATATTTTAACTATTTGAAGAGAAATTTATTTAGCGGAGCTCAAGTACAGTTTTGGGAGTTGTAAAAAAAGAAAGGATTCCACCAAAACATTGGTCAATGCTACGGTAAAAGGAGTCAACAGCCAAAGGAATCTGAGTCCAAGTTAGCCTCTGATGAAGACAAGGAAGGAGCCAGGCAAAAAAGGGAGAATAATTACGAAATAAAACCGCAAGAGCGATGGTAATAACAGAAAAAGAGGAGGATGAGCTGCAAAAGAACATCGAGTAAGTCAGCCGATGGGGCAAAGATAAGGAAATTTGGGGAGCCCTAAAAGATCAGCTTGCTGTCACTCCAAGTATGGCAACATGACAACACGAAGGACGACGAAGAGCAAAAACCCAAAATTATTGCCCCCTTTTGGATGTAAGCATTAACAGTATACCAATTTTAATAAGATTTTTCTTTACACAAAACCTTAAAAAGTATTGTTTCAAGCGACTCTATGAAGAGACTGACGCATAGGGAGGTACGTACAAAATGGTTATGTTGGCAATAAAAAATAAACGATCTCCTCATATTATGTGGCCAAGATTACTGTGGGAGATAGTTCCGACATTGTCTGTCCGACAAAATTGCCTTCCCAACGATACCAATGAGCACCGAAAACATCCTTTCAGTTAACGCACACGAACTTCTGGCGCAGTGAAAAGGGTCCGGAATATCGCAGCCCTTGGAATTGATGGATTTCCCAACAAGGCGCTGAAACTGACATTAAAAATGCATCAAGCATATTTGCACAGGTGTTCACAGATTGCCTAAAAGAAGAATCTTTCCCGAATGGAAATTACAAAAGCTTGTATTGATCCAGCAGGCAGGTAGGCCTGTAACTTTCAACTCGAAGCGGAGCTTTAAAACCGACTTTAAGGTTACTCGACAGAAAACAGCGACCACCAACTCAACATTAGGATGGCTCTAAATATATGTAGATGGCCCGAAATACAGACGACGATTACTTTTACGGCGAGTGGTTTATACGCGGTACTAGTGTAAGCATCAACCATTAAAATCATAGAAAATCGCAGACAGCCTCCTGCTGCATATCGGCTAAGCCCTCTCCAAACATGCCACGCCTAAAGAACAACATTTTATGAGGCAGCATGCGAAATTGCGGAATGATAACGGTGGATATTTTAACCCATTAGACAAGCCGCTTGTTCGAGAAGCGGAAAGCAAGCCTAAGCAAGAGCCCTAAACAGTGAGCGAATGGCATTGGCTGCAACGCAAACAGCATGAGATCAGGTGAAGAATGGCCGGTGGACAACAGGCTTATTCCAAACATAAATATGTATCTAGACAATGTGAAACCACGGTAAGACGAGGTACGATTTGATTCAGTTCTGGGTGGCTACAGAAAGTACCTCTATAGGTTCGGTATCGATGAATCGCCGGTTGGCCTACATGTGAGGCGAAGATGCAGAACACGTTTCCTTCACCTGCCCAAAATTTGAAAGCTAACGATGGATAATCTCATTAGACAAATGATGCAATCAAATACAGCGTAGGACGCGTTGGTTACAATGGTGAAACGGCTCCACCGGCAACTAAAAGAAACAGCAGCAGAGTTGAGGCAGAGAATGGAAGCTACTGCAATTAACACCACGCAAAGCGGCAGCAGCTGATGTAGACTGAACAATAAAGAATTGTACAGCACCGGGAAGCAATACCAAAACAGTGGTCCCGCGAGGGGAGTGTGGTGAATATGGAAGGTTTTAGTCAGTAAGAGTCTGGCAGGTGCGTCCTAGATTTCAGATGCGTATGATAGATTTCCCCCCGTTAAAAAAAGGCAGACAGACACACCTTGAATCAATTTTAATAAGGTTTTCTTCTTTCAAAATTTTAAGACAGAAAATGCCCTTCAGAAATTCAGTGGTTCTTGTAGCCTCTGACGGCTCGCTAGCATTGACCTTGCTATTTTCTTCGGTCGTAAGGCCATTCCCAGTGGAGTCGAAAGGTCTTTATGTAATTGCCTAGCGTATCAAGCTATCATGGTTTCAGTTGGAGTTTGTGTCGTTTTCTATCATCTTGGTTATTAAAACTATACCTTGCAAGCTAGTTATCATTAGTGCAGGTAAAAGAACTGCAACATCGAAGATACTTCACTTGCGCTTCTCTATGATAGATAGGAACTCTCGTCTTCATCTCCATAATACTTCATAATACACGACGTTAGTGACTCCTATCTATAGGGAACCGATGCGAGCTACCTTAATATTTCATATCTGAAGAGGTTAATGCTACTGAGAGGGGAGTCATCAGTCTCATTAGGGTCGTTCATTTTTAAATGGTGCGATCAATTCATGTCGGGACGAGGTACTTAATATAAATTTTGTTATGAGACGCTAGTAAAATATCATTTGCATAGAGAAGTGTTTAGGACGCTAGACGTTGGATTGGACGTGATCATGCCATGATGAAAGAGAAGGAATGACTAAAGGACTCTTCTTTGGCAACTTCTCTAGATCATTAAAGACATTATAAGAAAGTCGATGCCTCTCACAATATGTCCCTGTGAGTGCATTGTATTGCGCGAGTAATATCACAGTTCTTCATAACCCAGTAATTTTCACGATGTCGTGAATGCTATTTACAAAGGTGCTCCCAAAAATCTTCATTGTACGGATGAAAGTACGGAGCTTCAGCCAACCTGTATTTTTCTTCAATATTGGAGAAAAAATTTACAAATCCAAGAGGAATTCTTCCCCAAGCTTAAGCTGGCCTACAGGAATCCAGAAGGTGGAATTTGAAGTGTGACTAGTACACCAAAGCGACCCCGTCGGCATTCACCAAGAAAGATTCCTTTAGTAATTTTTCTCTTTTTTTTATCATAGACACTGATTGAAACTCCATCAAAGTATTCCGTTGATCAAACCAAAAAAAAACAAAAAATATTTAAAAAAAAAAGAAGAAAAACATACGAAGCGTAAACAGAAAGAAATAAAGATACCGAAGAAAATGTATATATGAAAAAATAAAATAAAACAAAACAAAAAGACCTAAATATTTATAGGAATACAAATAAAATATCAAAATAAAAAGAATAAAAATAGGGCTCAGAAAATAAATAAGGTCGCAGTAAATAATAAAATAAAATACGAAAAAGATGGTGATAAATGATCGAAAACATGCGAATAGGAAAAGAAACCTCTTTTCCTCCCGAGCTTGCATAAAAAAAATAAAATCAAACCAACCGATACAGAAACTTCGATGCATAATTCTAATTCCAGTCGTTGGACTTATGTACATGGTCACAGGTGGTCACTCTTATTTGTCTCCCCGCAGAACTTCTATATTATACTAGGTCGCGGACCAGAATTTGTCTGTAGTTCTTTCTCGTATGGCGGCTACCCCACTTTAATGCACAAACATCTAAACTTTCCGCTTCTTCGGAAATATTCCCTATCGCGAGAAGACAATGAAGACCCCGATTAATGCATCCGGTTTCATTTCAACCATAACTGCTTTATTAAGAATTTCATTCAAACCATATGCGATATTATTTCTTAGCGTCGACATGCGCAGCGAACGTCCCTCACTAAGTACTGATCCTAGGCAAGAGGTCAACATTCTTTGGCCGTCAAGGAAACAGAGTACCCGCTGCTTACCACACAGCTAATTTGTGATGATCTCTTCCCCTTAAGCTTAACCGTAACTACCCTATAGGGTCACGCCCAGGGATCGATGTCCACCTAATAAAAAAATTACTTGTGTTAGCTAGGTTTGCTTTCCTCTATGGGTCAGCTTTCTCTTCGAGGCTTTATACACATCCTGCTGCTGGTAGGCTCTCTATGCTTATTATTTGCCCGCCTAATCATAGAAGCATCACGCAACGTTCTTAGGCTTTCCAGTTAGATTGCAGCACTCACTTAAGGTTTCCGCTAAAACTTCTTTATCAACATTTTCTGAATTTTGCAATTTTTTCTGACTTTTCCTATTCTCTATCGTTTTGCCTGCTACTTTCCTTTTTAACCGGTTAGAAGTCATCGCTGAACGTAAAAGGTTCATTAACGTGCCAGACAACTAGACTATATACTAGGGTGTTGTTAATAAAAATGAAACCCACTATTGAGTTCGCTCTTTCCTTTCCAAAGGTTACGGAGTTTCTAGTAATTACAAGCAGAATGTCGCGTGCCTTCAATATTTACGTCTAGCAGCACTTGTCCTCTGCTATTTATTAAGATTCTCCACTCAATCCATCTGTCAGTCTAATTATCTGCCCAGTTGTCAATATATCTGTCTATCTTCACATTTAATTTATTAAGAAACCGTTTCACCTATTGACACATAACTCGACGGGGATATAGAAGATATATATTAAATAAAAAATTTCAATTAGTAATTGTAGACCTAGTTGTCAACGAGAAGTTGAAAAGTATAAACTAAAATAAAGAATCATTCTCAGAAACTATCGAACCTAAAAATCTATAAAATGTATTGGGATCTCCAATATGACTCCTACTTCACGAAATATCAACCATTCCGGTATCTCCCTAACGAAAATCAATAATTGAATATTATTATATTTGGGAAATTAACTTAGTCTAAAGTGTGGAGTTGGAATACAATACTAGAAAATTTGGTGAAAGTCCGAACATAATTATTAAGGATATAAATATGCTGAAGTTAATTTTTTGTCTCAAATTCCCTCAACTTAAGACATCGTACTATGTCTCATATCAAGTTAAAGTAAATAGTCATCCACTCAGTTGCGTACCTGGCTCCGTACAAGTTGAACTATTGTACCACAAATATTTTGAGAAAAATCCGCGTTTCATTCTTATAGCACCGTGCTTCCGATTTCCAACTTGCCTACCCCCAAACCAATCACATACGATATTTAATTCAAAACCAATTTCTTGAAAACATCACCTCGAAAATGTCAGCATTTGATATGCAATCACTTTTTGTAAATTACTTCTCTATTATAATTAAACACATTTCCTAGTTTGTCTTAGAATTTAAAACTTTAAATTAACTGAATTTTTTAAGGAAAAAAATTAGATAAATACCTGCAGCGAGTAATAGAATCCCAATAAACTTCATTTTGTTAATATTATTTATATTTCCTCTGCCAAAGTCAAACGACTTCTTGGAAATGAATTTTGTAACTGAAACTGATTTCTCGAAATCTGAACGCTTTACATACACAAAAATGGCAGCTTCCTTGATTTGGGAATATGCATAAGAATCTAAAAACAGAAATTCGAAAAGTCGGTTCAATGAGATTGTCTGATTTTAGTCATTAATCCACGTATGTTTTTATTGCTTTTATTGGGACCCTGTAATCAGAATATGTGAAGCGAGATGGACAGTGTTACAGTGCCTAGCAATGAAATGTTAGCACTTCAATATTCTTTTATTTTATGATATCATGTTAGTAACATCTTTTGCCGTTTAACGATACAGTGGTATCCTGATACTTCGTATCCTGATTATTCATGCTTCTGGCTAATTCGTACAAATTTGCCAGCCCCTAGAGAAAATCCTGATAAGTGATATCAAAACAAATAAGTCCACTCGGTAATTTGTATTATTTTTATGCTGGAGATCACTTAAAACGTTTTATAATTCGTCTTTCTAGCTCAAAATTCCTGTTAATTAGTACTGTTTTCAAGAGGAGGAGAGAAGACAGCGAGAAATTATTTTTGGGAAACTGCGTAACTTCTACAGGGTCCTTTGCGCACTTCGATCCCTCACGTGTCATTGTACAAAAATTCATGCATTCCTTACCGATGCATGGGTTCGCACCAGACCCTGAAAATTAAACAACCCGAGGGATTCGCGCAAACCTAGCGCAATATCGCTAAACCCAGAAATAAGAAAAAAACTTAACCACGCGTGTGGAGCCACAAAATGTCGAACACGAATGCCGCGATTAAAAGAGACGATCGACGGCGGATCACATCCTCTATCGATGTTCTTCCTGCTAAGATGTATGGTAAGACGCAGCCTTAGACGTGCCCACCCTGCCTTGGCATCGTAAGCCCATCGTATTGGAGGATGCCCCTTATCAATGAGAGTTTTAATAGGTTAAACAGGAGGAGTAGGGAAAAAGGGAGTCCCCAAATCAGAAATATTTAGCCAAAATACATTGCAATATAGATTTTCATAATATAAACTGATGTAGAAAATTACTAAATTTTAAAAGAATCGTAAAAATAAAATAATAAAAAAATAATTAAAATAAAAGATAAAACATATACATAAATATATCAAATGAGGACAATATTCTACCAATAAGAGATCATGCATGCATATGTGAAGACGCTGCAATGTGTGAGCCAATTAGGGCAGATTTACCCGAGCTCCACACCAAAGTAGCGCAGCACAACTCACCACGACTGAGCAATTCGAAACTTACCCGCCAGAGCAGCTCGCCTACCTGTCGATAGCAGGATGGCAGCCACGGTGCCGGCCGGCGTAGGAACCCCGCTTAAGGCAGTCTGCCTCTGCCTGACTTACAAAAATAATAAATTTATGTTAATGCATATAATTGTAATTTAACTAAGTATTACAACATATTTTAACCACATTGATTAATCACTTAATAAATTGATGACCTGGATACGTGAGTGATTGCGATTGCGTAAGTGATTGCGAAAATAGCGCAGTTTTTGCAAACGGTTAAATTTTTATCGTTAAATTCGGTTATCGTGGAATGCGTTGTTAACTCTAGGCGACCACGAGTTTTCCACATTTTTAGTGAGTTAATATATAACACGATCAAACTCTTCCGAGAACATAGCCACGACTGTGGTGTGTGTGCGACTCCACACCACAGCCGCCGCCGTTTCCACCAATATGCGGACAGGCAAAGAGCATAGAACAAGTGCAGTACAGAACCGGTCTTGCAACGGGTGCCAACGAAAACGCACTGGAACCCCACAAACGTCCGCAAGAACCCAGAGTTGTGCTAACGCAGAATCAACTGCCAATAACGACCACCTGGCAAAATTCAGAGCAAGCTAATATAAGAACAAGCCATCCAGCAGCTGCCCCAAGAAATGGTAAACTAGGATTCAGATTAGGTGGTTTTGCAGTAGTAAGTACAGCCACAGTCAAAACAATAAAGTCAGGGCTCGTAGCAAGAACAACCAATGCGCAAGTCATCCTGATTCATATCAACAACCCCCTATATTTTTTGTCCCAAATATTATTGAAACCGAGACTACAAGAGCGCAAAAATTGTAGTTTGAACAAAGCTACCCCTTGTCAATTAATTTTAGGCTGGACTACAAGTAGCAGACAAAAATCTAATTTCTACCGCTGCATGCACGCCCTGTGGTCAGTGAGGTAGGTAGGTATCAGTGGCCACCCCGCGGAGCCGATTAGCACTACAGTGCGCCGTTTTGATGCCACAAACTCCTAAGGTCGTGACTGCTGTTATGAAAGCAAGGAGACAGTGTCTAGCCCATATTTTCAGAGCCAGCCTGTAGCATTCACGAAGGAAAACAGCTCTCCCACACTGCAGCTAAAAATCTCTCTGAGGGCCCCAAAGAATTGTATACCCAGAATTCCATGCCCATATCATCGAAAACGCCTCTCTCGCAACTTTTCCACGATCGGTGCAAGCCCATAATGATCACGCATATCCTCATTTCGGGTGTGATCAAACCGTGTCACGCAACTAGTCCAACGCAATACCTTCGTCTCCATTACCGCAAGATGCCGTTTATTGTCTTTTATAGTCGACCAACACGCAGAAGCATAGAGAACGATAGGACGGACAACATTGCGGTAGATTTTAGATTTGAGACGTTCGTTGATACGTCAATCACAAAGAACACCAGTTGTGAAACGCCACTTCATCCAAGTTGCGTTAATGCGTGAAGCAATTTCATAACGCAGTTCGCCATTGGCTGATAGCATTGATCCGAGATATTTAAATCGCTCAGTTCTGGGCAAATCATTGCCGCTGACAGTGGTTGTGCCTGTTTCATGGGGATCGGTTGTCGAAAATTCAGTTTTGTTTAGATTCAATCTGAGACCGTATTGCATGAGGTGATCATTCCATTTTTGAACATCGAGATCATTTTTGCTATCAGATACTAGGAAGAGATCATCTGCATAAAGCAGTGTGTAGGGCGCTGGTCGTTGGATATCCCGTGTGACGGTGTCCATAACAAGAACAAAGAGGAGTGGTGAGAGGGCGCTTCCTTGATGAACACCAACAGAGACTCGAAGCGGCTTTGATACCCTGCTTTGGAAAGAAGTCACGCGTTGAATTATATTAATTGTATACTCAGAGCAGAGCCTTTGAGACCATCTTAACGACAAATTAGATTACAGCCGGTCACTCTAAAGCATTCCAATCAGTGAACGTCTGCAAAGCTAATTAAATTCTGTGATTTTCGATTTAGCTTCTGATCTGAATTTAGAAGTTAGTCCAGGCAATTTTATGGTATGCCCACGTTAGTTACACTACGTAAATCAATCAATTCCTCTTTATTATTCCTAAGTTAAAAAGAAATTCAACGGTAGAAAGAAGAAAAATCGAAATATTTTCTCTCGGAAGGCCCTTTCATAGGCCTTATGGGTATGGGTGAACAATGAACCTTTCTTGCAGGAGAAGCAAAAAATCAAAAGATCCCATATACAGGAAGAGAGCAGGGAATTACGATCCTTGCGAAGGAACTTTACTTATCACTTAGAAATATACACATTTTCTATTGCTTTTCTCAGCATTGCGAAGAATTCCCAGAATTAAAAGCTTTTCATGCCCAAACTCTAAATCATTTTTCTAAGCCAAAGTCAGCCAAGAAAACAAGCAATCATAACACTAGCGCATTCACAAACAATAGTCGCGTACGCGACTCGACAATTGCCACCGCTACTTGCCCTAGAAACTGTGACGTAGTATTTTAGTATTGTATCTAACGATTCAAGAGTAATATCATCATCATTTCTCGACTAGGTGGTGATGGAGTGATGTAGGCATGTTAAGTGATGTTATTTAAGTGAGTTTGTGATGTTATGATGTTCGATGATAGTTATTCTGCGCTCGGTGATTGTAATGTGATATTAAACTTTAACATGATATCACACTTTTAAATGATATCACTTTTGTAATATTACACTACCCATCACCTGTTCACCTCTACCAAGAACTGTTGATACGTAGATACTAGCACTAGTCCATGTGCTCCTTCCCCTCCCTCAGTCACAGCTATCGGAAAATTTGGTAGATCCGCTCAACACCTGGATAGTTCGTAATTGTGAAGAAACCGACCTAGTTAGCGCAAGCGGATACAAAGGCGAGTCAGCACGTAAAGCCGTCAAACCGTATTTGGATGCATGGTCAAAATTCGCCATCTTTCCGCTTTAGTTCGAGAACTCTTGTCTCAACACTGACAATAGTTAATCCAATTTTTTGTATCGGGAGGGAGGGGCGGTGGGAAAGTATATCATTTAAAAATATTGGCCATTTCTTCAGCTTCACTTTCTGCTGATTGTCGACGGGAGGTACATTCCCGCCTATTGCATATGTTGGATCATAGATGCCCTAGCCTTGTACGCCAAGATGTCTTTGGGAACCATGCTTGCTATCACGCACGCTGTTTCGGCTGATGTTGTACGATAAGCGCACGATGTCTGCAAGGCACTTAATTGGCGTGGACCTGCATTTTTTTCATATTTGCTTTATGTTCCCATGTCGAGGCCCAAACAAAAGAAGCACAAAGCAAAATCGAGCTAACAACTCTCGCGATAAGAAACCGACGGCTTTGGTTTGGACCGGTTATGTTCGGCAATATTTTCGCCAATAATGTTGCAACTCCTGATGCTATTATTGCTCGTTTGTCTGTCTGTCTGTTACACGTATTGACATGAAATTTGATGTATGCATTGAATTACATTATTCCTGATGTGAAAAAATTATGGTGGCCCATGTATATGCCATTTAGGTCTCAAAATACTCTGCGTCACGATATCTGCTCTAATAAACTGAAGAATTGTGTATTATAATATTTTGCAATTATGTGTATTCTATAAGTATTTTTTAAAAACATACCTGGACAATTTTTCAGCAATGTTATTCTTAATATGGATCGCCACATCGGAGAGTTTTCCTTAAAATCGTACTATTATTATTAACTTGGTCCTTTCTCAATAAATTACTGCTCCTGGAGAGATAAAATTCCAGTATCACATCAGGTATCGAGCATATTCAAAGCGTATGCAATACGATCTATATATATGTAAATTAAATACAAATATTCTAATATAATAAATCCACGAGGCCTTTCATATGCGTCTGGTTTCATGATTTCCGACTTGTTACATTCCACATACACGCACATAGACTTTTATGTTTTACTAGTAAAACACTAACTCTCATCCAAAAGTAAGTTTTTCTTTAGCTCATCTTCCGTGAATAAAATTTAAGTTAATTTAAATAATGAGAAATTCATATTTGTATAATGAGTTGAAGAACAGTTAAGAAAAGTGTTAAGCACAAAAAAGTTAATTGCAATTTTGATTTTTCTTCACGTTTGTGTCGCAAACATTTCATTGTCAGACACTGTACGTTTCATTTTGGGTTTTGTTGACGATAAGAAGGTTATGCAGTTTATATGCAATTGAATTCAACAAACACAGAAGTCCGTGAAAAGCCGATAGGAAGGTGAAGGCCAAAGTTTATTGATCAGGAATTGGACAGTTGACTAATATGTATGTATGAACATATAAAAATATGGGAAATGTTTTGAATTGGCTACAAAGCTTATCAACTCCTAGTCGGCAGTAAGTTCTTTGTTGTCTAGCGATTAAATGGTCTTCAATGTATGCAAATGATAAGCTATGAAAGCTACGGTGTTAATTATATTAAAAACATTGAAGGTTGAGCTAAAAATGAACGAAAAGAATCAATATTCTATCGCAAATATTCTTATTTTTCAATGTCGAGCCAATTCGATCATTGGCCTCTGATTATATTACTAATATACTATTATCAATATATGTAATTATATTCTACTGTTTCTATTTTTATTAATCTTGGCTAATATTGTTTTTCGGCATTCTTACTCTCTTCTCTATTACATTGTTTTAGAAAAATAAGCTTTGCCAATTCTAGTGTCAATTGGCATTGCTTTATTTTAACTAACTGTCGACAACCTTTCTTTGAAGATAGGCACTTCTTTGTTAGCTTGAAAAGAAATTTTCTTCCTACTGACAGTAAATTTAAAATTAATATTCGTTCTCTGTTCAACCCTCTAAAAGATTTCAATTTTTTGCATCCAAACCCTTACATCGACATCGACCTTATCCAATTTGTGATAACGCGCTCATCTTTTCTTCCAATTTCAACCTATTGATCAGAAATATAGTAAACCCCTCTCAACGCTACCACGCAAAAACCAAAATCTGCACTTTTTTGGGAGAAAATATAGATTTTCTGCTTCGACACCCATTCACAGGGACGCCTAACAACTTAATGCTCTAATCCAGCAACTCGACAGCGAGCAGTTCAAAATCGATCAAATACTTAAGAGTTAAACTTGAGTTCGATATCAATAACGCGAACCGTATATTAAGTTGCATCTGCTATCTTCTTCACAGGAAAATGGATCTTCGCACCATCATGATCATATACAAATCTCAGGCCATATTCGTACGATCTAGCAGCTAACGTATCCAGCATGGAGTGTGCCCAACACAACACAGACAAAAGTATTCATACAATCCAGCAGCTAGTGTGTCCAGTATCTCAGACACTAAAGACCATATATACATACATACATACATCCATACATTTACCATGAGAGTATTGATACGATTCCGCAGGAGATATTCCATGTCCAGCACAGAGCGCGAGACACGACATCGTAGAAGCCAAGAAAACGTGTCTCCCGACTTTAACTTGTATGATGTAAGCGAATTAGTACAAGTTGGCCATCAAGACCGCCAAGAGGAGGTCTTGCTTGGACTATTGTAGGAACATTGAGAACACCAGCGAATCCACAAGGTTCAGTCAGATTCTGTTCAAGAAACATAGGAGCCCATCCCTTCTTAAAAAGTCGGAAGGCTCCTCGATGGATTCTTCTGGTGAAACCTTGGAGCTGCTGCTTCAAACGCACTTTCCCGAGAGCGAGGAGGCCTGTAATTCAGAGCCTTCCTTGGAGAGTCTGCAGCCATCCCAGCCGTGCGACTATAAAATCAATAATAACCGAAGGTAAGATCAGCGGTGTTTTAAACAGCTTCTACGCATACAAATCCCCGGGTCCAGATTGCATAATGCCAGTCCTGCTACAGAAGCAGCAGGAAAGGGTTGTGCCGTGGCCTTAACTAGTATTGGATTGGAAGGATATCTTAAGCATTGGATTATATCCATGCTAAGAACCAGGATAATCCAGTCGGATCTGAAAGGCAACCATCTGACCAGAGCTGTAAAAAGAGCACACCCCAGTGTGGTGCTACCTCTCTGGTGCACTGGTTAATAGGACCACTATTGCGAATATTCCTAGCAGCGGGGTGAAGGCGATGGCCTATGCCGACGACTTGGTTATATTAATGTCAGGGATGTTTTCTTCCATTATGAGTGACATTATGGGAGGAGCGTTGGGAAAGGTGTGCCACAAGATGCAAACTCGGCAGAAACCCAACCTAAACGGAACTGATGCTATACTACGAAGATAACGGTACCTGAATTCCACCTACCGCAGCTGTATGAACAAAGATTGGTTCTTTCCTCCAATATAAAATATTTCGGTATAATCCCAACAAAGAACTGAGAGTCAAGAAGGCCTGTATAACCTTCTATGCCTGCAAGAGAATCTTTGCAAAGAAGTGGGGTCTCCGGCTGAGGATGTACACAGCTATAGGACATCTAATCATAACGTACAGATCTATTGTATGGTGGCAGGCTTTGAACAAAAAGTACAATAGAATGAAACTTAATTGGATTCAACGAACTGCGTGTGCAGGTGCTACCGGGGCTCTGTAACCCTGACCGGCAGATGCTCTAAAAGTGCTCCTTCCCCTAGACCTCCACATTATATACATTGTAGCGTGCAGTCCCGTCAGACTACGTGAGTGCCGATGATGACAGCGTAGCCCTACAGTCGTAGTAGCACCATTGCCGTAGTACCCCGGGAAACCTGAGCATTTCCCACGAACTAAGCCACACACAAGCTGAACTTCATGAGAGACTTTGCTATGGACTTTCCAACCAGGGCAGAGTAAAAGACCGGCGGCTTGTTGCAAGGCACAGTTTTCTCTATCGACGGATCAAAGATGGTCTCTGAAGTCGATGTGGGAGTTTTCTTGAATGCACGCAGTGTATCCCAGTCATATGGTCTCCCAGGTTTCCAAGCGAAAATGCTAGCGATACTGGAAGCCTGTCGATGCCTGAGGCATAATCCGAGCGTCAAACGTAGCATAGCCATTCTTACTGACATCCAAGCCGTCTTTAAGGTCTTGAACTCAGCGTCGACATCCTTCAGGCTGGTAGGGTATTGCAGCAGCGCACTGAAGGCCACCCTCCTCTGGGCTCCCGGTCATAAGAACATAGAGGAGAATGAGCAAGCTGAAGGACTGGTCATTCGTGGCTTTGCTCTTGGCGGTCCCCCGGCGGGTACAGTCGGTGTCTCGCTGGCGACTTTCAAGGACGGAATCTACTCCCACTACTTAGCTGCCGCGGGCCTCAGATGGAGGATTTGGCCCGCGTATAATTAATCGTAGTCACGATAGCTCCTATGCTAGACGCGTGCAAATGCATACTAGATTACGATGGTCTAAACGGGGCACTGGCCCATAGGGGACGATGCCGCCAGGCTCGGGATACACTAAAATTCGCATTGCCGAAGCTGCATAGAAGAGAGGGAAACCACGGAAAGGCACTTCCTTTGGGATTGCCCAGCTCTAGCTAGAGTCCGGCTACCAACACTGGGTAAACCATTCTTGGGGACCTAAGAGAGATTTCTAGGTACAGGGTGGGAGAGCTGTTTTCCTTCGTGAATGCTCCTTACTCTCATAACAGCGGTCACGGTCTCAGCAGTTTGTGGCATCAACTGAAAGCTAATTGTACTCCTCAGAGTGGCCACTGATACCTACCTACTCAGTTTGAGGGAGTTTTCCAGAAATCCAAAAATCGATTTTCGGGTTCCAGAAATCGATTTTCCTAATTCGGACAATAGAGGCAAGTACACAGAATTCAAACGTTTAAATTTTTGATTTTAGATCACTACAAATGGAGATGCGCTTCCCATCAGCCACCCGCCTGTTTTTAGAGGAGTCCATTCTGATCGCATTAAGTAAAAATGCTGTGTCATCACTTAAGACTTATTAGTGGGCTAGCCGCCTGCAAATTTTGAGATTTTAGTGCATACAGAAACGTCAACAACGCTTAAGATAGCGACTGATCTCACGCCGAAGGGCTTTGACTATCGAAGACAGATTATGATTGGTGCCTGGAATGTGCTCTCGAGAACGGTACCGGGAGTCCTCAGATTGGTCGCTTCCTCCAAGCCGGACATTATCGTCCTACTTCGGTTATGCTCCGGACTCCGGAGAGTATTTTTCTACAGGCTAAGGAGCATGCACCAACAGAGATTTCCAATATAGTGAATAGGGATACTCTCTAGGAGCACATTGTGATAGTGATGGGTGATCTGACTTCGCGATCAGAACCAGATTTAGGAGTTATCTCCTGGATCTGCGTAACAAGAGAGGCACTAACATCGGCCTCGAAAGGGAGAGATAATACTCGACAGTCAGAGAACTCTCTTGCCGATTAGACTGCAGATACACTAAATAACCCCTCTGAGGATATCGAGGAGCATGCGATTCCCATCAAAGATGCTCTTTTCTCGGGTAATCCCGAAGGGACATCTTAAGATCTGGCTGGTTGCTGAATCGTCGAAACGGATAGCTGAACGGAAGGGGTTGAAGACTCTTTTGACCGCTGCGAGTGACACACTCGAAATCGCATACCAAACGAAACGGCAGGACAATATATATTGATATTTCAGAAACAACTTATTTCCCCACGTATTGTTGTTATCGATGACGTTCTTCATACTACCTTATCCAGAGGACGTTGGGGAGTTCAATGGACTATACCATCGTTCCTCAAAGACTTCGAATATGTTGATGAGGGCAGGTAAAGCTGAACTGAAGATAAACACCAACAAAGCCAAGGTTCTCAGTCTGACGGGTTATCGCACTCTCGCTATCTGCATAAGTAGGTAGAGCATCGAAAGCATTACTTAGTTTGTTTGTCTAGGAGCGTAGTTTCTGCCTACGATGACACCAAACTGAATGTTACTCTTCGCATTAACAGTGCTAGAATCATTTTCGCTGTCATTCAACTGACTCCAACCATTCGCCAGCATCTGTGTCTGTGTCATATGATCGGAGTGCACTTGCCAGATACTATCACAATCCAGGAACTTTTTCGGCGCGGAGGCCAGACAGTGTAAAGGTCACATATTAAGGAGGGGCGACAATTGTATTGCTGGCAACACCATGCAGTGGAATCCACCATGGCAAGAAAACTGACGAGCAGGACACTTGGTGCAAAACAGTAGAAAAGGAGTTCGGGACTCGGGAGTCGCGTAGGTGTGAGTGGCGCTTTATACCCCACCAAGGAGCAAATGGCAACCATATATATAATTTAAGACTCCAATTAAGGCAAAAACGAAGACGAGGCTGATCCTGTCTGAGATGGAACCATGGCGTAGGCCAGGATGCCAGACAGCTTTTAGGGATATCGAATTGGTGGACCTCGGCGCAAAACCCGGGTGTCTGTAGTTCCTTGCTAAGGCGGTCTAGACCGGATACCGGTTTTTACGCCGTTGATTATGGTGATGAATAAAAAAAAGAAAAAAGATTGGAAGGATTACACTTTTTTATAGCCGAAAAAATTGAAAATATCGAATACCAGTCATCTTAACCTTAAAATCAGTTAAGTGTTAATATTCTTCTTAGGTCAAGTACCTTTCAAATTATTATCCCCATATTTGTTACTAAAAAAAGTTGTTTGTAGTGTAAATTGATACCAGAATATGCACTTAAAAAGTATTCTCTCATCAGATGAACATTCAAAAGTACTCTCTCATCAGATGAACAGTCAGAACACCACATAAGAATATTAAAACATAATTATCTATGCTGCTATAAATAAAACTTTATTATTTTGACATATACATTAAAACTACTTCAATTTACAAAATTCCAACATCTCGTGATTTCCATTATTCATATACAACTCCCGCTGCTCCTCGGGCAAATGGCAACCGTTTATTTGTTTGCAGGTAATAGCTACCACTTAAGCTGTTAAAATAGTCGAGAATCATTCGATTAAACTGATAACATGGAGAAAATTAAAATCTTACCCATCAGGGACACTGTAGCCCATAACAATATCCGGATCAAATTGTCCGACTTGTCCTAGTTTAAAGTCCTTCCAACTCTTTGCGACAACTGAGTTGAAATAATTTGGTGCGTTCTCTTCTAGACTTTCGATCCAATACCACCAAGATCTTTGATGACTGCACACATCTAAAGTAAAAATGTTTGGTTTAGTTCGCTCTAGAAAAATCGTAGCTTACTATAAATATTAATTATTTGTTTAAAAGCTTAGGTTTCGAAGTTCAGCCTTAAAAAATCGAGCATTTTCGGATAAAAACGCAAACTTTTTCTAAAATACTCTCTTCCCTCCCTTGCAGATATTTAATTAAAATAGTTCATCACAGATGGTTGAATGTCAGAAAAGATTTTCAAAATTAAAATATAATAGTATCTAGCTAAGCATGCCCTCTCTTTAGTGAGGATATAAAAGGGTCTGTGGTCTACCTTCAGAATTATTTAGGATGCATGCATAAATATAATTGCTATTGTGTGATAAAGAGTTGTTCGAAAGTCATACAACGGACTTATTAGCGCGTTAGGCAATTCCGTAAGACAAATCCATACTAATAGTGGGTGTTAGACCTAAGAGCGTATACGTATCCGTAGGAATTCCGATTACAAATGCATTGCACTTTCACATAATTCGTTGTTTGGCAGTTTCGGGGTTTTGCGAGCGGCAACCAATCCGTGTATGGAATCCTCTTAACAATATTTAACATTCTATGGTCACAGAATGCTGATTTATAATTAACTGCATCAGACACCCAGAGCTTCTCAAGTTGGATTCTAAGTCGGGAAACCGGAAACTGGACGCTTCAGGTATAAAAGGTTTTGTGTATTTTTCATATAAAAACATTTGAGTGTGCATTTGCCCCATTAATACGTAGCAGGTAATATGTGCACATATTGTATGAGAGTATCCACTTTCGGGTGATATTGACTTCCATAGTCTTGAATTTGCAAGGAAACGACAACTTTGATCTGTTATAACTTTGTTAGTAATAGTGCGGTTTCCACTGAACTTGGTAGAATCCTCTATGCTATAGCCTATATTGCTGGAAAATTTCGTGATTTTAGGATGAACTTAAGGGGGGTTTTTGCTGCCAATTACTAAAAATTATAATAATGTGCTATTATTAACTTTATTCGACCAGATGTCGGTATGTATTTATATTATCTTTTTTTTCAAATTTCTTTTTCAGTTTTTCGGTTGTGTAGTTTCTGAAAATGGGTCCGTTAAAGAAATGACCACTTTCAATCCCCCGCACTCCCCAGCTTTCCAACAAATGTCAAAATTAACAACGGCTTCGGAAAGTACTAACCGAACCCTTTCATTTGACATCCCACCTGACTATATTTAATGAAAAACAAATTTACATCCTCCTTTTGCATGTTTGGGGACCTTCCTTAAGTTCGACTTAAAAGAATGTAACTCACTGTATGCGTGAGCGTTCACAGTTCCCACCTTTCCATCAAATTTGGTGCAATCGTTATGACCGTCTCCGAGAAAAATGCGTGTGACAGACAGACAGACGGACAGACAGACAATAAACCGATTTTAATAAGGTTTTGTTTTACACAAAACCTTAAAAATTGACTTTATCTATTCGTTGAGAGGTAAAATTTTCAATCCTTTCCACATACTGAAGGGAGGTGATAGCAACAAATAATAAACCAACTTAATCTGTTTTGAGTGAGAGTGTGTGAAAGTGTGACCATCAAAATTTATATCTACCCATTTATGTTTCTATGTCTCCATCTGCTCTTTGGTCTATCATCTGGCTACCTCCCTATTTAGAATTATCCCAAAACCACTCAACCAAATGTGGCGCGAAATTATATCTACCATCAGTAGCGTTCAAATATGAAATAAAATTGTTCGATTTGCAATTTTTCAATATATATACACTGTAAAAATAGTTAGGAGCAAGGATCTCTTTCATGTAATTCTAGCTAATTATGCATTAATAGTTTCAAGGCTCAAATGTCTACTTTGAAAAGTCCAACTAAAACAAATATTATTCAGAATATTTACACACGTGTGCTCATAAATTTAAATTATATTTAAAAAATGTACTTACTAATGAGGCATCCGGGTTGAGGATCGAGCCCGCCATTTGGCCAAAAGTCAACAGTACCAGTATCTACAGGTGCGCCATAAATTCCGGCGTCCGTATGCAGAACGTCAACATACTCAGCATCATTTGCAGTTAAATGTTCGGCACCGGGGAAACCATAGAATCCGGGAAAAGCAGGATCCAATGCTGAGATACTATTAAAGGATTATTTTTCAACAGAGAAATATCACTGATTTCCTTTAAACTTTTACCGGGGAAGTAAAATTGCTCCACTAGACACCTTCTGAACCGTACGACCTAAAACTCCTGCCATTTGACCACCTAAAGAATGACCTACAATGTGCAAGCGCTGAAGGCTAAGACCGCTGTTGATCATATCGACTACTACAGCCCCGAGGTCAGCTCCAACCTGGAATAACAATTGCATATTGTACTCTCTTTAATAGAATATCTGATGGTGCAATAGTTTAATTTCAACTTATGCCTTAAAGTAGGTTAGTATACTTAATTCCGAGACCGTAACCAACTACAGGAGATGGTATACCCCCCGGATATTACACAACTGTGTCGACTGATATGCAACCTGCTGCCTACGATGCAGGGAGTAGAGCGATTTCTGCCACCAATACGACTTGAACCATGATTTTCCTTTCCGAAACCTTAGCGTTTTAACCGCTAAGCCATCCAGGAACTCTTTGGCATACATTAAATAAATTTAAAAAATTACTGAACTGATAAAAATAAGGACACCCGAAATTACTCATTCAAATTTAAATGGGGTGGAAAAAATTTCCACGACACTACATATTATGTAATTTCAAAAATTTCACAGAATACCTACCTTAAAAACATTTTTCACTGCATGTAAGAAGTATTCCGGTGCGGCCTGTGCATGCCAATCCAAAATAACAATGTTATGATCCTTTCGAGCTGCGTAACTATTCACAACTGTTTTAACACTTTCAGCAAAAAGTCCTTCCAAAAATCCATGAATATAAATAACAGTTTTCTTCTGGTTATCGAATTTGGGATTCTTCAACATTTTTACTGCATCTTTGAACTTATATTTGGTATGCTCAGTGGCGCTGAAAGAATTAAAAATTGTGAATGCCGTTGATTCGCGTTTTTCCATTATTTGAATTTTTCAAATCATTTAGTTACCTTGTGAACAAAACGAGTAGTGGGGGATCCAAGGGGTTTATGTCTGATATCGCCTCTGGAAGGCATAAAAAAGCCGAATGTTATTGTCCGTTTTTATAGGAATTTTAGAATGATTAGTCAATTTCAAAAATGTAATCATAAATTACCTCGCGTCAAACCCATTGCATGAATATATTCATCTTCATCAAATACAGACACACCTGGAATTTTAATGTTGCAATAAATAAAGAAGCGATCATTAAAGCGAAACTGTACAAATAAAATGAAATAGCTTGACAGTCTACGGATACTAACCTCTGCCCATTCCTGGAATATTTTCTCCGTGCACTAAAGCATATTCTTCTATTCCTAAAACGATAGCAAATACGTTGCATTTTTTCAGATAGAAAGTCATGAAATATATGGTCTTCTAACAAAAAACCTTTGCAGTCATTGCTTCACTTCCTATGTAACAAATAGAAAAGGTCCATAAAATCAATGTCAAGCCAAAACAACTGGGTCATCACCATTAGGCAAACCCGTCCCGTTCACAACCGGGGTCCACTCGTCCTGATCGGTTGCGCCATTTTGCTCTGTCATTTGCCAGATCTGAATGCAATCGCGAGGCTTTCAAATTATCATCCAGCGTAATCAACCACATTTGTTTCTGCCCACCTTGTGGTCGTTTGCTCAGTTCTGGGCAGGTCACTGCCACTGATAGTGATTATGCCTGTTTCATGGGGATGGGTCGATAAAAGTTCTGTTTTATTCGGCGTCAGTCTGAGACCGCGTTGGATAAGGCGATCATTCCATTTTAGACAAGCTGCTCAAACGCTTGGAAAACATCATTTGCATAAAGCAGTGTATACTGCGCTGGACGTTATATGTCCCATGTGAGTGTTTCCATAACAAGAACAAAGAGGAGTGGTGATAAGGCCTTGATGAACACCTTCCTTGATGAACACCGACAGAGACGCGAAGCGGTTTTTATACAACCGCCACACTTCGAACTTTACTTTTCGGATAGCAATTTAACCCAACGAGTTCTTCTGGTACTGTCGTAGAAAATACCAGATGAGTTCATGTGGCACAGGGTCAAACACTTTCTCCAGATCCAGAAACGCAATGAAAAGAGGGAAATGCTTTTCACGGTGTTTCTCCATGAGTAAGCGCGGCGCGTATTGAGTCAGTAATTCCGTAGTTGTTGACAAACCCGGCTTGATTCACGATTATTTGACTGATGTCACAAATACAATACTCAAGAAGGTCGGACGATAATTTGAGCATTCTACTGAAATACCTTTCTTTTTCCATGTTGAAACTATGGTGCTTTCTTGCCAGTCAGTCAGTTCTAAGTCATTTTTATTGCAATCAGCTGGTTGGTTGTATCCCGTCGACTTCCTTATTCAGACTAATTTCATTAAGTGAGTTTTTATCAACGCCCCTTTCCCAGTTTCTCCGCGATTGCTACAACCTCATATCGCGGATGTCGCCATTTTAGCGTAATCATGGCATGTTACACCACTGGCCCAACGCGACATCTTTGCCTTGTTCATTATCTTTAATAGTCGCTCAGGAACCATAGAGCTTGTTGATGCGTCGATCACAAAGAATACCGCCACCTTTGTCTAGGTTGCGCTTATGTGTGAAGCAATTTCATAATGCAGTTTACCGTTGACTAATCACATTGATCCGAGAGATTTGAATCGCTGAATTCTCGGCAGGTCACTGCTATTCAGAAAACATTGATAGTAGAGTCGAGCTCACAAGAAGTCCCCTAAAGTTATCCCTTATAGTGAACTGTAGTCCTGTAGTGAATCGTTACGGTCTTGAATAAATTACTCTAAGACGCCAAGATCCAACTATTGTTATTATTGAAGTGATTCACAGAAAACAAGCCTTTTTCCTAGTGTGGAGCAAAATGTAGATAATGCTAAGATTGATTTAAATTCAACTAGAGCTGGCTAAAGTGCCATAAGGTCTTCAATATTCGATATGTGAATTCAGGCTTTGAAAAGTGTAAGACTACTTTATTTTGAGCCCATAACGGTGCAATAGAAAACAATACGCTCATTATACCCATGAAACCACGAAATCACAACAACTTTGCCAAACCGCAAGAAGAATCCGAAAATAATACCGAGATATGCGAAATATCCTTGGAAACGCCTTGCTGTCTATAAATTTCTAATAAGATATATACGTGGGCAATCACCAGCCGTAACGTGTCCACGGCTATTCTTGAAAATAATTTCAACTCTTTCTCCTCAGCAGAAAAATCCAACAGGACAGGAATCGTATCGTATCAGACAAGCTTCTCCGAAAGGTAAAGGTGCTATTCGCGGCTCCTATCTAGAAGAGAGCAGTATTCAACGCCCTTAACAGAAGAACAATGAATTTGGTGTACCATTCAATCACGCGGAAGGCATGCATGGCATTTAGGACCGCAACGGATGAGTCGGTGTATGTCATCGCAGAAGGGGTCCATTTAGATCTTCTAGCAAATAAGGGGCGTTATTTCTACCAGGTGAGAGAGTGATTGCGGACTTTTGAAAACCTACTAGAAGGGTGCTGCCCAGGAGTTAACATTAATTCTGGAAAGACCCACCTGAATCCATACACTGATCCCGTATATTAGAAAATGAGTCAAACCAAGATAGAGAGAGAAGAGAATTTAATTACCACCATAACGGGCTACGGTAGTTATAGAAAGATTGTATTTGCATCGCTTTAAATTGGACGAGCCTCTAGACTATCCAAAATCCACTGATATACCCGAGAGGCACCATATGCCTTATTGTCCAAGATCCATGGATGAAAAAAAAAGATCGAATAAGGACTTCAACGTAGTTATCGAGCAGCATAACTTCATGGAAAAGATGCTAAGGTCAGATGCAATTGAAGCGTGCTAAACTGAGCAATAAGCGGGAAGCGCGACGAACAACTGATTTGAACATGTAGACCAGAGCCCTCTCTGTTAACCGATATTTCACATTGTTTCCGTGGGAATATGAGTAGGAGAATAGGTTTGGTTGCACACTGCTGCAATCGGATGGATTAGTGTCGTTTTTAGATTTCTATCGCCATCCAATAACAAGAATGGGCTTAGTTAGCACGTTCATCCTGAAAGCCATCGGGACCACATCAAGCGGCTAATGAGTCAGTATTACTTAAAACTACTCGACTCTCCTTGTTGGTATTATTTTCAATATAATTTAAAACACTGCGAAAGTAGCCAACATTCTTCCTTGGCCAGTGGTGTTGGCACCACATGAGAAATATCTGCTGTAGCTCTTGGATAACATCTCCTCAATCGAGATCTACTATGAAAGTGAAAATATGGGATATCATGTGGTCCGATAGCGGCGTGCCATAAATTTTACCTGTAATATTTAAGAAACCACATCTTTTATACACTCGCTCTTCAACATATTGCGTTCAGTTGGTCATTTTATCAGTGAATTTGAAGCACCTTCGCAAAAAATTGGACCAAATGTTCTTGTCAATTATGGGACCTTCAATATCACACAATGGTGGTAAACTAAGTAGGGCTGACATACCATAGTTCATCTTTCTTTCTTACCTCCAATTGCTCGTTCATCTTGATCACGTGATGGAATGCGTCGTGCTTGCAATGCAATGACACCTGAAAAATAATCAAATATTTCTATTAATTATCTTACACTCGAAGATTTTATTATAGATCAATAGACGTGCCTTTACCAACATCCTACAGACTAACTGGTGTGCGAAATATATTTATTACCAAATACATTATGCCTCGTAAAGTATGAAATTAACTTAAAATATGTGACTAAGTTTTGGCAGGCAGTTCTGCAGGACTTCAATGAGGATGGAAGGAGTGAACTGGCGCGATTTTCCAAATTCTACTATAAATATAAGACCTGTCCTTTCGGTTAAAAAGCGAGAACTTCTTTGAGAAACTTTTAGTGCACATTTTACTTCTACCCCTTCTGATTAGATTTAGTACCATTACCGATTAAAAAGGTATGGGTACACTCCAAAGCACGGCATAGTGCTCTACTGGCCGCCCATCTGACATTGATAACATAAGAGGTCTAAACAGCAGACCTAATTAACAAGACAAGAACTGTGAACTAAAATAACCATCTTCAGTGCCCCTCTCAGCGACGTCGCTTTCCTCGCCTGATTTTCATAAATTTCGTACTTCATGACAGCCAATAGATAGATTGCGTGCAACCAAAGCAGTGGTAATTTACACCAAAACCCACGAGATAAAACTCTACATTTATAAAGAGGGCGACTGCCGAAAATAGCTAAGAGCTTGAAAGAATCCCAATTTAAAGACAGGAAAGTGCCGAAAATTGAAGAATCATAATTGAAATACGTGACAAAACAAAAAGTTCCAATCCGGGAGCTACACTGCGAAGAATTTGCTTTAAGTAAAAGTTACTGTACTTTCCCAAGTATGAATGTTAAATCCACTCCTAGGTCAGAACTAAGTAAACATGTCGGAAACCGGAAGCGCGGCGCTTCGGGTATGAAAAGTTTCGTTGATCTTATGATTGATCTTATAATATTCAAATATACAGTGGTTTCATTTACATAGTAGTGTAGATACGTTGAACGTACCCGATATTCAATTCGATGTGCTACTGACTCTTAGGGAGTAGCAAATTAACATGGAAGAGGTAATTTTAGCCTATTGTAACTTTGTTAATAATAGTAGGATTTCCACCAAAATTTTTAGTAAGCTGCTTCATATTAAAACCTACATTAACTAAAGACAATTTTAAGGGTCTAGTATAAACGGAAGGGAAGGTTCACAGTAAATTTTAAAAATATATTAATATGCCGTTATTAACTTTATTTTAGCAAATATCGGTATGGCAGGTATTTTGAAAACTAGATCTTTCTAGTGAGTAGTTTCTGAAAATGGCCTCTTAATTTAAGTGGCCTCTTTATGACCATCTCACTCCCCCGGTTTGCAACCGGGTTGAAAACTAAGACCCAATTTAAAATGTACTAATCGAGACCTTTCATTTGATACCCCACATGACTATATTCGGTGAAAATAAAATTTACACCTCTCGTTTGTACCTCCCTTAACTTCCACGTCTCTTATTATTCGATCCTTCACTAGTTTTGCTAAGATTCTCTAATTTCCACAATAACATTTGTGCCATTGCTAAGCTGACGTCTAAAAAGACTACCTGACATAAATATTGATACTCGAAGAGTGCACCTTTAAGACCAAGGATTGAAGTCGGCGATGGTCTACTTTGCTATCGTTCTTAAATCAATTTTCCAACTTGCCACCTCATAAAATAAGAAACTAGTTCAGTTGAATTTCCGCCATACTCTAAAGTTATTGAAGTTGATGGCCAAAAAGAGATTTTTTCTTGAAAGTTTAGCTTCCATTATGATTTTAAATTATCCACCCACCTAACGCACATACTCAGCGGTCTATTCCCCTCAAGCTTTAAACTATCCCAGATAACAAGGATGCAGGAGCGGTCTTCACTGGGTCCCACATTGCTTCTTGATTTATATACGCCGAATAATGTAATTATTTTATGTATAGTTCTCAGGAGGCATGACTTTCAAAAGAGTCTTGAGAGTAGGCAAATAGGCGAAAAATAAAAATTCCTTTCGGCTACATTTCACCACCCACGTTGGGCACCATTTTCACAATATTCAAGTTTCAGAAAATCAATTTTCATGTCAATTCAAAAACTAAGTAGACAAAGTTGGTTGAAACCGACCGTATAAATAGTTTATAATTTAATTTTGAGGAAACTGATAGGATTCACCACTCACATTTTTGGCTTCTTAAACAATATTTACGCAATTCATTCGGCAGAATAAGGCAAATAAATTCTTGGAGATAAAGAACTTAAAGAACTCTGGAATAAGAAATCAATCCACTTTTAAAGCCACTAGCAAAATGTATACAAAAACCAACAGAATGCCGCAAATATGAGAAAGTTTCGATTACTTTTACTTGGCACAATGGCAACAGATTCAACAAAAGTCAACTCCTCGGTCCTTTTCAAAGGCAATATTCAATTTCATTTTACACATAGATCCCAATCACATATTAAAGCACTTTTATTCCAATATAACTGCTTCATGAAATCTCTAAATATTTTTATAAATACCTGCAGCCAGTAATACAACTGAGATCCACCTCATCCTTCAAATGAAAATAGACTTGATCACTACACAACTTATTCTATAATTGATCCTAGTCCAAATGGCTGTATACGGTCTTACTAAAATAGCGTCTTCCAATGGAAAGTATCCCCTTATATAGATGTAAAAAGCGTGCCTTGCAGAATCTTTATCAGATTAAGAAATTAAACTTTCGTCAACATCCTATTATTTCATACAAAATAGTATGGTATGCATATAATTAATAATTTGCGATTGATAAAAGAGTATTGCACTCTATTACGAAACAAATGCATAGCCAGCAATGAATGGAATAAAAACTCTTAGAAGTGATAACATGAAGCACATGCCTAATGTATTTTGCGGCACTTTTCTATTAAATAAATTATAATAAACAACTTTTGATCAGATGTTTATTCAATTAGCTCGTTCACCCAAGCTAACTTTGCAACTTATTCATAAAAAGGAAAGATTTTTTTAAGTGTAACAGCAATTATTCAAATCGGTTCAAGTCACGTGTCTCCATTCAAACAATTTCAATCCTTTTTCTTTACATCATATAAATTTGCCAAAACTATGCAAGAAATTATTCGGAAAACCTCGCAACAATGTTGTGATTTTTCAAAATGCCTATTTCTGGTAAATAGGGGTGTAGAGAACAATATACCAGCCATATTTGTAAATTCCACTAAGGAAGAAAAATATAATCTATCAAAATAAGATTTGTATGCTCTGTGGTTTAACGTTCCTCCTTTTCTCCTTAAAATGCCAAACACCTCAATCTGAGGACAAATTTGCTACTACACTGCACCTGCCAATAATATAGCATTATTAAAAACGCCATAGTCATTCGGCTTTCTTTTCGGAGATTTTCTTGCCGACATCATCGTGGCCTTCCTCTAAAGTAATGTACAGACCCTCATTGATATCTACTTGAATGGCGAACAGATTTAAATAGGAATTTTCAGGAAAAGGGTAATAACTAAGTTTCACAGAAAAACAAAGCATTAACCAGTTGCCTATTCCTAAATTCAACTCAGCTGCTGCATCAACATACGACGACTTTGGCGTCTATTCAACACGCAGTTTCAAAATCGCCGACAAATCTGCCCCCACAAGCCACTCCTTCATCGAGCACCAGCGTAACCTTAGCTCCTGAGATGCCGCTGACTGGCTCTGCTTACACCGTCCCGGCGACTGCGGCCAACAAAAGTGGCCCCATACCTAAATCGCCCCGGTCGACTTATTCTCAGCCTCTATCTGCCACGCACTATACCAGCGCGTCTATAAAAGATTGTATCAACCCGAGCGGCCCCCAATTGAACAGCTGTTCGTGTCAAGGCTAGCGTACTCCACCACATTCGACGAAATTCTGGCCTATATCAGAAGCAAAACCAACTCAACTTTGCCACCTCTTTCATGTGTGAAGGTGACGAAGGATTTTAAATTCTGAGCTCCTCGAAGGTTACTCTGTCTTTCGTTGTGACAGAGACTGCGCTGTTAAGTCCCCTCTCCGTGCCGAAATAATCTTTTCCTCCTCCTCCTACGATTCTGTCACCATACGTGTCTTTCCGGCAAGCGTATGTCTCTTTATCATATCGTGTGTATATTTTCCCTGCCTAAGCCCGCCTTCTCTGTACGAGGATTTCTTCAACAAATTATCAGAGGTCCTAATCGTTTTGTTTCCCTCATTTCCTTTCATCTTCTGTGGCGACTTCAATCTTCCTATGCTCTCCTGGCCGATTACTCCTGACCTTCCTTCCCTCCCCAATAACTCCACCCACCCTTCCTCTATCCACTTTCTTGTACACCTGTGGCGCCCTCCAGTTTAACCTTTCTAGAAACCATTTAGATCGCACTCTTAACCTTGTCCTCACCAACCTTCCTATGCGTTGTCTTTCCCAACCCCTTCATGCCCCGTCTTACGTTGCCCCTGACGCCCATCATCCTGCTCTCAAGTTCGATGTTCAGATATCCCAACTCCACTCTCCTGTCGGGCGCAAGCCTACCAAGTTCAACTTTCGTAAGGCGAACTTCCAAGGTCTGAACTCAGCCCTGGCGGCAATCGACTGGGTCCCCTTCCTGTCTCCATTTACGTGTGACCAAGCACTCAGAACTTTCTATACCATTTTATCTGATCTTCCTCCTTATTACGTCCCCTGCTCTCCTAAGTGCTTACGCTCTTATCCCGTCTGGTTCGCCACTGAAATTCAAAAAAAATTACGTCAAAAACAGACTGCGAGGAAGATGTTCCTGTCTTCTAGAAGCGATGCTGACTTAGTTTTTTTTCAAATCTCTACGTTCCTCGATCAAATCCTTAATACGTAACTCCAAGAACGAATATTTGACCAGTGTGGAAGATTCACTATAACGCGGACACCTGAAACCTTTCTGGTCCCACATTCGCAACTACCGCTGCCCTGCCCAGTTATCCCCTTCGTCCATTGAATTCTCTGGCTTCTCAGCTAACTTCCCCCAACAATCTTGTGATTTACTCTGCCGCTACTTTTTGTCAGTCTAGGTTCCCTCTCCTTCCTACGAATCCTTCCCGACAGTGGATGTAGCCTGGCCCACATCGCCTACCATTCCCCTTCTTACCCCTATCCTTGTCGAGTACCTCATTGGCAAACTTGATACCAATGTCGGACCTGGCTACGATGGTCGTCAAAACCTCTTTTTGCTCAAAACTGGCAAGTCCATCTCTCTTTCCCTATCTCTTATTTTCAATAAAAGCCTCAAAGAGAATCATTTTCCCGGCTGTGGAAAGAGGCTCTCATCATCCCCATACAGAAAAGTGGTGATCGTACGCTTGCCGAGAATTACCGTCCCATTTCCTTCCAAAATCCTGGAAAGATATGTCAACAACTGGTTGTCCGCCCACTTTGGCCAACACATAGTGAAAGAGCAACACGGCTTCATTAAACGTAGCTCCACTGCCTCCAACCTGCTTGATTTTACCAACTTTGTCGCTAAATATCTGACTTCGCTAAAGCCTTCGACGCTGTAAATTACAAAATACTTTTATCCAAACTTTCATCTCTAAACGTTCCCATACCACTTGTTTTATGGATTGCCTCTTACCTTTCCAACCGATCCTGCCGCGTCTCTTTTGACTTCCCGCTCCTTCTCCCCCTCCTCTGGCGTCCCACAAGGATCTATTCTGGGTCATTTGTTATTTTTATTTTTTATTAACGACCTTGCTCCCCTCCTTACTTGTCCCTGCTTGCTCTATGCAGACAACCTTAAGCAATTTTCCGCTGTATCGTCGCCTATGGACTGTGTTTCCTTTTAATCTAACCTGGACACTCTGGTTCGTTGGTGCTCGACTAATGGTTTAGCGCTAAACGTCAGAAACTGTTACTCTATTTGCTATTCCCTAAAATCCTCACCCACTTCTTTCTCCTACTCTCTTACGGGCATTCCTTATTCTGTTTAAGTTCCACTCAAGACCTCGGAGTCACTTTCGACAATAAGCTCCGCGTTGACACCCATTGCCTCGATGTCATCAATCGAACGACAAAATTGTCAGGCTTTATACTTCGCTCCTCCTCTGATTTTGGCTCCATCCAACCCTCCTTAGCTCTCTTCAATTCCCTCGAGTATAGCTCCGTGATCTGGTCACCCTCCCGTAACTGTGATTGTCTTGCCCTTGAAAATGTGCAACGTGAATTCACCCGTTTCCTCTTCTTTAAGAAAAGCTTCCTCGGTGTGGACTACCCCTCCTGCCTCCGCTTTCTGAAAATTCCATTCCTACAACAGCGTAGATCTTGTCTATGCACATTTAAACTTTCCTCGGGTCTGTTGGACTGCTGCGCCGCTGACGACATCACCTGCTGTCCTGCGTCTTATAATACATTATTACAACGCAGAACAGCTTGGTCCTTTCAACTTCCCTACTTTAGGTAGTTTTAAACGTAGGATAAGATTTTTGCTTTCTCCTCCTCCTGAGGACAATAATTAATTGGAGTTTACTCTGTTTATTGTCTGTTAAATTAAATAAATAAATATAATACATCGCCGGCATTGACAAGTCTATACCAACGTTTGTTTCATGTTTCGTGAGTTACGCAGTCAAAGCTGGTGTACTTTGTGAATCCCTTTGTGTAAACAATTTCTGTTCTTTTAAAAATTCACTCATACACCACATTTTCTGATGCTACTGTATACATTTCGCCTACTATGTTCCTCCTGAGTAATAACATTAACCATGGGGCTCCATTCCATTCATTCTTTTCGTATGACTATAGCAGAACTTTCCATTATTTATTCCAATTCCTGAAGCTCATCCGGTTTCGTCAAGAATTATTGCACTATTTTTCCTCCTGCCTACTTACTCTGGAATTCTTGCACATACTTATACAGCTCACTATCAAACTCTTTTTCCACTTCTTGCATCTGCTAATTTCCTCCTGACCTATCCCAACTACATTACCACGTCTAATTTTAATGACCACGCGCTGTCCAATCTATGTACACATTTGTCAAAACTTCCACCTCCGTATCTCCCCTTTATGCTAGATTCGTCAGTCAAGTTTATTATCTATATAACCCCTTAGGCATCTGGCAACCATTCTGTGAAGTAAGTCTAATCCCAATACTCAACTTATTCATTGGGAAAATAGCAAATGCCTCCTAGAGGAGAGAAGTTGTTTGATTTGGATTTCACCACTTTAGTTGCTACTGAACAAGGAACGAAATCTCATTCTCAAACCAGCCTAATTTATAAACCAGTTTGACTGTTACGCTGTAATATAAAGCCCAACCCAGAAAAAACGGATTGAGTAAGTAGACAGTAAAGCTCAACTGTCCGGACGTATATATATGGTTGTCATTTACACCTTGATAGGATATGGCGCTTCGACCACACCTATGCGTCATCGCTCGAGGTTATCCAAAGTCCGCTTCAGCTCCCCCCATGACTTCCCGCTCGGACTCCTCCTCTATTGTTCTGCGCCAAGTGTTCTTGGGGCGACCCACTCGCCAGCCACCTTGGGAGTATAGATCGGATCACATGGCGTAGCCAAAAATGGATTTGTTACCCCTCATTAATGTATGACCTATCCACAGCCACTTCCGTCTTCCGATTATATCCTGTGCAGATGTCAGGTCTGTGCGCCGACCAAGTTCTTCGATTGAAATAATATCAGGCTAGTGTACTCCGATGATACGTCACAGAGAAGTTCTGACGAAGAACTGGAGCTATTGAGCGACAGTAAGGGTCAAATTCCAAGCGCAACTCTAATATAGCAACACAGAAAGAACACCAGCACAAAACATTTAGTGTTGAGATAACTGCATTTCCAGATTTTAGACAGAGCAACGAACACGAAACTAGCGCTGTTAATGCGTCAGGCTACATCGGAAGAAACTACTACTCTGCCCATTATTGCAGATAGGTTGTATGCGATGACCCGGCAGACTGAGGACTTTGGCGAGAGAACAAGAAGATGCCATATGCGTAGTCGAGGGATTTGAGAATAGGTGTCTTCATCCATTGAATTCCTCTACGCCGTCCGGGCAAGGCAACACGAAAAACGTCACCGATAACAAGAAGAAATAATGTCGGTGACAGGATGCTGAAAGCTTTCTTGAAATCTATGAAGAGCAGATGAAGTAAAGATCTAAATTCTCAATCATCCGTAGGAGAAGAATATCCGGAGCAGAAACCAGCCTACTCTCTGCTTATCAATCGTTCGAGATGTTCTTTGTGCATTTCAGGATTATTTTAACTACCATTTTTGCGACGTCAGGGAGCACACAGATACTTTCCCAATTGCCACACTAAAAACAGGTCCCCTTCTTTGGGATCTTGACGATAATCCCCTTTTTCAACTCTCTGGGAAAGGTCTCGGATTCCCAAGATTTCCTTGGAAATAGCAAATCTGTAATAACTGCAAATGAAACTCTGCTGGGAGACTGTCGAGCCCAGCGACTTTACCCCATATGAGTGCAGTGATCATCGAAACGATTTCTCTCCTCCTTGGATGAATAGTCGGTATCCGCATGTTATGATGACTAGTTATTTCATCCACAAGAAAATGAACCGCACCAAATATGGAACGATTAAGAACAGTTCTTCTCGTCTTTTCATTTGCCCGTCGTTGTGCATAAGAAGTCAACTGTTGACTGTTGACGTCCTACACAGGGCCATCGTAAGATTTGCGACCACATGCACGCTCTTTCGTAATGAGGTAAATATTTCTGAAATCATAGTGATCTGTGGCAACTTACGCTTCTACGACCAGCGTAATAGCAAATTCTATCTTGCCACGGGGTACTTCTGAGCTTCTCCGGATTTCGTGTACGTCACGCTCGCCATCATTCGCTGTGGCCAATAGAGTATTCATCCCCTTCCCTTCATCGATGGGTTTCTACGATTCCACAGTCAGCTGCAGGACGAGGCCAACGTCTTGTGCAGCACCCCAGAAAAGAGCATTTTTAATGGCTGCCCAATGATCATCAATATTCTCAGACGGGTTACTCAGTATACCTGCCATCCGATCAGCAAGATAACTCTCCCACTGTCGAGCTACAGTTATACAATATCATACACCCGGTCGTTGTTGAACCCTGCATGAAATGGCGGACGCAATACGCATGCGTAAGTGACCATTAGATGGTAATCCGATGGGAGCTGATGTCTTTGCCTCTTTTGTTATGCACATCCAGGAGACAACACATAAATCTACTGCTGATCGCGAACTGTTCGATCTTATCACTCGTACGATTTCGGTCAGTTGAAACCCAACTGACCTTATAGCAGGCTCTACGCTCGAACACTGTGCCACCAATGACGAGGTGATAAAAGCTGCGGCAATCCATAAACCTTCCACCGTTATCGTTATGGCCGCCAAGACCGTGTGTCCCCATCACATGTCCGAGCAGAGGCCCCCATCATCATCACAATGTCACCTTTAAGAAACCTTCCCTGAACTGCGTTCAATTGCTCGTAGAAAACACCCTTTCCACTACGTTGGTGGTTTGTATTTTACAACTGTGATACTCTTTAACCTAAACCGACTCCTAGGTAAATAGCACGCGCCTTGCGGTAGCCGTCAGAAGCAAGCCAACATCGGATTCGCGTCTGCTACCACTTGGCTCTCCAGGGTACGAAAGCGCATTGCCGCAAGAGGCGGAAGAGTACTCTCCAAAGTCCCCCCTTCTTATTTCGCTTAGGCCCAGAATATTCAAGTGTTATGGTTATAATTATCAATCGAGTTGGAGAAAGCGAGCATTTCGAGGACCCTGAAGGGCGTGCAACCAATCATAGTCCGTTTTCGATAGGTAAATATCGTAAACGTGAGGTCATTTCCTATCCGAGGAGTTATTGACGTTTTGATAATTAATCAGGTCACAATTTATTTTCTTCTTTTTCTTTAACCCTTGTCCAGGTGGCAAGTGTGGTCGGCTCGTCGTGATTGGCTGCGCCATTTTGTTCAATCAAGGGCCTTATCTGGATGCAGTTGCGAAGCTTTCAAATCACCATCCAGCGTATTAAACCACCGTTGCTTCGGCCCACCTTTTGGGAGTTTTCCATCAAGTTCGATTTTCAGACCAATCTTTTCAAATGAATTTTCGTTGGCGCGAATTATGTTGCCATACCATCCAAGAAGCCTCTCTCCCAATGTTTCCACGATCGGTGCAACCTCGTATCGATCGCAGATGTCATCATTTCGGATGTAATGAAGGTGTATTATGCCATTAGTTCAATGAAACATCTCTGTCTCCATTACCGTGAGATGTTGGCTTTTATAGTCGACCAACACTCAGAGCCATTGAGGGTGACAGGGCGGATGACAGTGCGGTAAATTTTAAATTTAGGACGTATGTCGATCACAAATAACACCAGTTGGTAAACGCCTGACTGACAGCATTGACCCGAGCTATTTAAATCGCTCAGTTTTGGGTAGGTCACTGCCACTCACAGTGAAAGTGCCTGTTTTTTGGGGATCGGCCTACAAAAATTCAGTTTTATTTAGATTCCATCTGAGACCGTGTGGCATCAGGCGATCATTCCATTTTTGAACAAGTTGTTCAAGATCAGTTTTACTATAAGTCACTAGGAAAACATCACATGCAAAAAGCAGTACACAGAGCGCTGGACGTAGAATGTCCCATCTTACAGTGATCATAAAAAGACGACGTTGGATGTTCCGTGTGACAGTGTCCATAACATGAACATAGAGGAGTGGTGAGCGACCTCTTCTTTAATGAACAAGAAACAAAGACACGAAGCGATTTTGATACATCCGATCACATCGATCGAGGATGTGATCCGTGGTGGATCTTCCCTCCCCTTTGTTTTTCAGGTCCTGTTACTGTTCCCCGTATTGGTTAAATGACACGTAAAATTTTGTAAAGTGACATGCGAGAGAGTAAAGTGTCCAAAAAGACCCCCACATTCCCGAATTTGACTAGCACAGACTGCATTCATACTGTTAACACTACATGGGCAGAATAATAAGTATGAATAAGGGTTTTCAGGAAGTCTTTGGTATACCTTCGCTACTGTGAGGTTTACAGCTACCATACTGTTCATAAGGCACTATGGTGTTCACCGATACACACTCCTAAAACTCAAATTTTGTAGAATAGATAAAAAACGGTAAACAGGGTAAAGCAAGCTAATATATATTTGCTAAAATTCTTCCTTAAATTCTTTTTACACATTTTTCTAAAATAGAATATAGTTATTGAGGTGCAACTCTTTCGGAAAGCATATCCAGGCGCTTTTCATACATGATACCAGCTTCACCTCTCGCAAATGGTGACTGAAAATTTGTTTGTAGATAATAATTTCCCGAGAGTCTGAAAAGTACAAATTTGTAGCTATTTCAATATGTGTTAGTATTCGATTTCTACCCAAAGGACATCTCGATGCCTATCACTACATTCGGATCGAACTCCTCTGTTATCCCCTTTTTGAAGTCATTCCAACTCTTGGCTCGAACTGCATTAAACTTCTTATCAAATTTCCCAGCCACACTCTCAGCCCAATATCGCCAAGATCTTGAGTGACTACATAAATCTGGAATTGAAATTGATAAAAAAAACTTAAGATTAAAGTTTTTTTTTTCGGAAATTCTGGATTATAGCTTTTTTAAGACTGATCGTATTTGGAAAATAATCAAATTCAAATTTACCTAAAGAGCTTTATATGTATCTGCATTTCTACCCAATTAGCTAGTACTTACCAACTACAAGGAAGATCAAACTATCACATCCTGGTTGCATGGTTTTCCCTCCATTTGGCCAAAAGTCCACTGTGCCTGTATGATAAGGGGCGCCGAACGTACCGGCGTCAGTATGAATAACATCAACAAATTCGGCATCTCTTTTAGTAACATGATCGACAAGGGAAACATCATAAAATCCAGGATATGCAGGGTCTAATGCCGTTATTCTATGCATACATGCACAGTTAAAAGGATATTTTAGTTAACATTTTTAATAATCCATTATACCTTCTTATCAACTTTTCTCCTTTCGTTTTCCTCTGAATCTCGCGTCCAATAATTCCTGCCATTTGAGCCCCCAAGGAGTGTCCGACTAAATGGAGAGTGTCAATATTTAACCCATTATTTAACATGTTGAGAATAGAAGTTGAGGCACTGAAGCCAACCTGTTTTGGAATTTTTGCAAAATTATATTCAAGAATGATGGATGTATGATTTGAGATTTGGTCGAATTTTTCAAGGATTAACCGCATATCCCTTAGAGCCTAAATCAAACTATAATATTAACTACCGAGGTGAATATGAGGTGTAATCGAATTAACATAGCTCCCGTATCCAAGCTTTTTGGTAAATAGTACTCAGTGCAATCTCCCCACACTTTCTCGTCGTGGTGGGGGAGGTTTAGTAGTTTACTACTATACTAAGAGTGTCCAAAAACATGAATATGGAAACTAAGGATTTTAACTCTCCAAGTGGTAAGATGTCACAGATAAGCAATCAGGTCACGGCCGCGACGTGGATAGCGGAGGCCTCACCAAACTCATGTCCCGCAATGGAGAACGGCAACTCTCACTTTGGAAAACCGATTACGGTCCGCCCGTCAGCGGTTCTAAAGCTCAAATCTAGTCGTAAACGGAAGATGAAGGCTCGGCAGAAAGAAACTTCAGCCACTAAGGAGGGAGGACTGCAGGCTGAATCGTGCTTGTCAAAACCTTCTTCTTCGCCCTTAACATGGAGAGAGAGAAAGAAAGGGAAGCTGGTGACGTGGCCACTTTCCATCAATGGAGCTGCGTGCGGAGAAGAGTGCATGCAGTGGCAAAATCCCCGTATGGCGACCTAACCGTCAGTAACTTCTCCTACACCATTTATGGAACAGGCAGAAGAAAGGGAAGCCAGAAATGTGAATAGAACTGGCTTGATGCTTGATCGGTTCTACACAAAATTCACAGGTGTTAAGTGGAAAACATACGAATGCTGCGCGTGACAGAATGCGAACTTTTATGGATGAGAACATGGGAACTGCTGCACCTCCAAATGCGGCTATTCTCAGAAAAATCAAACACAAAAGGATCTAAGCTCTGGCGTTACGCATACGCCATAGTCGTATGCCACATACGCTTCTAAGTGTTTTCCCAAAATTGCTCTGATGTAGGAGCCATAGGTTCAATCTAATAAAATCTGTGGAATTAGATCAATAAAGGGAGCTTGGATCTTTTACGATGAAAGATCCCTAAGATCGAGAAATTGTGTTCTGATGTTAAAACGGTTAGAGGCAACCATGCTACGACAGTTCTACTACCAGAGGAAAGGAGCTATTTGATATTACTTCAGCTGGTCTCATGACTGCAATAGTAGAGTGGGCCCCTATGTTTGTGGGACCGAGAAAAAGTGAAGTAATTTATCTAATAATCTGTAGCTGTTAAAGTTATTTACAGACTAGCGAGTGACAAACGAAATCTCACTGCCAGATCACCGATTTTATTATTATTATTCTGTTAAGGGAAAGTCACACCACGTCCTTAAAGGACTATTGTGCTCCTTTCACTGGTTACAGTGTACCTATTGATCAGAGTATCTCAAGCAGGCCTATAACCGTTAGGAACTTTAGTATGTTCCCTGCTTCCAGATGTTTCAGCTTTGCATCTAGTATTAAGTGTTCTCCCAGATGCCTCGACCTACTTTGCAAAAGTGCCGGACACTGTCCCAGGACGTGTATAGTGGTTTCGCCTTCCTCCTCACAATACCTGCAGGCAGTGTCCGTAGATGACCCTAGCTTCCCTAGGTGAGGTTTAAGCAATCCTTTGTGCGCATGGGTTCGTATCCCCCAATAAGCACCCTGAACTGCTCCATCCCTGGTAGGCCCGCCCAGTATAGTTCCCTCAACCGTTCCTCTTCATTTCTTAGATTCATAGCCATGAAACCGTTTCCGATTCTACAGAAGGGTTCTGGCCCGTGTAAAGGCGTCCCTCTTCCCTTCTTGGCTAGTTCGTCCGCTGCCTCGTTGCCTTCCAACCCAGCATGGCCTGGAACCCAAAGTATCCAGACCTTGTTGGACGAGCCGAATGTATTCAGTCTCTCAAGGCATTCACATACCAATTTAGAGTTCACCTGATTGGACCTAAGTGCCTTGATCGCTGCTTGGCTATCAGTGAGAATAGCTATGTTCTGCCCCCTGTAGTCCTAGATTAAAGGAGGCACATTTGTCTGTGGCGTATATTTCCGCCTGGAATATGCTAGCGTACCTACCCATTGGCTCAAAGTACACTTTCCTTGGACCAATGACACCGGCACCCGCTCCCTCTGCTGTGAGGGATCCGTCAGTGTACCAAGTAATCAGTTGCTGGTTTAAGCCATATGTCCAGATCACCGATACTTAGAATTCAGTCTGTTAGTTAGTTAATTGATTTAGTTTAATGGGGGCGGGGGCGCTGCTCCGTTAGGCACATTGTACTATCCCCGTAAATCGCCAATTCACTATCTTCCGGCCTACGGCATTCGCAGGCTTTTGCGAATCTGAGAACATTCCCGAGAAGCAGAGAGCGTACAGATTCTTCACTGAGGAAAAACTTCCCGAGCTATCTTCGTCTGAGGTCTCAGGAGGCCGGGCAGCTGCATATGAAGTGCAGGGCTCTCTCTTTCTCTTCCTCACATTGACTGTATTTAGGCAAAACCACCACCGCAATCTTTCCCATATGGCAATTTAAGGAGCAGTCTCCCCTACTAGGGTTTTCCTATCCCATTTCTTAAGGGACAACAAAAATGACGCTCTAGCGGCCGTAGGTTCTTTCTCATGGATCTCTGAATCCGCGTTAGAAGCTTCCTACTGTTAGCAAAGCTCAGTCTCGGCCACCAAACCATACATGCATATGTCAAAATGGATTTTTGGCGGCAACTGTGGATTTCATACAGAGTTGCAAACAAGCGGTCATACTATGTCTACATACAAATGCTTGCACGAAGACCTCTTTCTCCAAGACCCATAGCAAGGTTCTCAATACCACGAGCGATAACAGAGGAGCAAGAACCCCTCCCTGTGGGAAGCCCTTAAGACATCATGCCTCAATTCAGTTTGACTAACACAGGCGAACAGTCTGTCTGTCGAATCGTAGGAAAACGGATTGGACAAAGTTCAATAAACTCCTTGGCAATAAATTACAGTTCCCTAGGTGACTAAGGACTCCTTTGGCAATAGAAAATCAATTAGAAACTCTGAATCGCACCCTGTTAAAGTACTATGAAGGGGCTTATCCTATTTCCTGAGACAAAAGCTCTAAAACGATTCCTTGGTGGAACCGCGAAAAGCAAAAACTCAGGAAATCAACCTGACAACTTCTGACCCGTTCTTGTAAAAACAATAAGAATGAAGTATAGTTAAACTTCCGGAACTCACAACGTGAATAAAAGAGGCTCGTTAAGTTTTCGAGGCAAGGCTCCTTTAGAAAGGAAGAGGAAGTGAGGAACTAGAAGGCGAAAGAGAGCCTTCAAGGCTGTGCGGAATCCTTAAAAGGAATGGGTCGGGCAAGTTGGACTCATTTAGGAAACCCGGTGATACAGGAAATCCAGACTGGAATCAAAACAAATATTCTTGGAAGTACACCATCCGGTAGAACTGGTGAGAAAAATGGAAGGAGAGACTCGGTGGTTCTCAAAATAAAGTGAATTGGAACACTAGGAGAGTGATTATTACCAATGAAAAAGTAAGAGCTGCCATACTGTAATTTGGACAATTCAGAACACCTAGCATGGATGGCAAATATCCAGCAATGCTATAAGAAGGTGGAGAAAGCACTTAAAGCGACTGCTAAGAAATATTTTTTTAGCATGTCTTTCTTTGGACTACGTGCATTCCTCTTGGCAGAAGGTTAAGGTAGTCTTTACAGCAAAGCCTGAGAAAAATGACTATTTAAATCCGAAGAACAGGCTGGTTGAGCGTCACATTCGTCAAAAGGTGCTAAGGTGGCACCCACTCTTCACTCTTTGGTAAAGGATCCAACTCTGAAAGGTGAGTACGCGATGAGGGTGAGCGACTGAGCGCTTTTCTGAAACTTTGTGATACCGTTATCGCGCAAAGTATTGATGATGCTTTCATTAAGTGGATCTATGCTAACGCAGAGATTGCTATGTGTTGAAGTGGATATCGATCGCTACCTAACAGCAGAAGCAACGAAAAGCTGCCCTCAAGGGGATATGCTATCGCCACTTATGGAGTATGCGGATTGACTCATTACTATGTGAAATTTACGATTACACGCTCAAGCTTCTGCTAATAACGTGGCTGTGCTCGGTGTTGCTCGCGATCTTAGAACGGTGTTTAGAAATATATAACGTGCTGTTGATGGACAGTCGGTGCCTCAGACATAGACTCTCAGTAAATCCAAATAAAGCGACGCTGATATTATTTACAACAAGTCAGGAAACCAAAAGCTGGATGCTTCTTGTATGAAAGGTTTTGTGTATTTCTTTTATAAAACCATTGGCCCCATTAGTACCTAGCACGTAGTGTATATGCATATGGTATATTATGGCAGAAGATCCACTTTCAGGTGCTACTGACATTCAGAATTTGCACTGAAGCGAGAACATTGTTTATTAGTGTGATTTCCACCGAACTTGGTAATAAACGAATCCGGGATATTCCGTTAGACGAAGGAGCCGAGTACAATGGGCCACCACGGTCTGAGTGCTTAGAGACTAAGCTTCTCTCCACCACAAACATACCCAGTCAGTGCAGTCAGAATGATTTACACATTGACTCTCGATGAGACTAAAAGATGAAGATATATATAGAAGCAGTAATTTTCGCTCATTGTTTCCTCGCCAATAACGCGTCATTTCATCGCCCCACTCACTCTCCCAATCGATAGAAATGAAGAATTCAGGCACTTAGTTATACACCGCACAACATACTTGCTACAAGGACTTGTGAGTTTCAGGGAAATTTTTCATTAGTATTTTTTTCGTTTTTACTTTTACTTTCCCCTCCCTGCTTTGTGAATTTTCTGCCCAAAAAGTAATCGCACTGAAACCAACTGCATTAATTTCTACTAATGAGATTCTTAGAGTCCTATCACTCCCAGATCGGCCCCCAACTTGGGTCCACATTCATTACCCCACCTAGAGGGAACTGTAATCTCGAAGATGGTGGTCTTTGCGACTATACGCGAAAAGGCATTTGATCCGAGCTTCCGAGGAGGGTCTTTCCCTACCTTCATGTGAAATGATATTCTCTTAGTTTGTTCGATTGAATGATTGTAATATTTTTTTTCGGCGGCGTGAAGTGAAGCTTTGATGGAATACGGAGATAATGGACCAATGCTACGCCTTTTTCGTCCTCAAGGTTTTGTCGACACAACATACTCGGATTCTAAACGAAGAAGACTGAACTCTCTCGCTTTCCTCTTGTTTTGCTTTGGCTATCTGCACTTTACGACAGAGAGCCACTCGGTTGATTTTTTTTCGTGGATAATGCACTATACAAGGAGTTTTTCCTGCACATATTGTACAAACAAAAATATATTGAGGTTGTGATGGCCTCACCACCTGTGAGTTCTGCGGAGTAATAGGATGAATAATTTTAAGGTAAGAAATCCTCAATGTACCTCGAATTAATTTATTTCTGCCTTTATTATTTTTTTTTTCTTACTTGACTTCAAAAAGGGACATTCTCAAATAGTATAAGCTGAGGATGCCGAGAAAGCGTGGGAACCCCAAAGATCGCTACTCCCGAAAATCCAAGGCAAGGGGTCGTTGAATGAGAATGTAATCACCCTCTTGATCACAGAAATTGGATCTCGAGTTTTAATTTTTAAGCTTCGTTCTCATTTTGAATTGAACTTTACACAATATCCCTAATCTGCCCTGCAGGTTCTGATGCTGCGCCATCGGATTTAAGGACATTCAATATTTTTTGTAAATAGCATCTGAGGAGCTGCAGCGTTAAAGGGACCAAGCCCCTAATGGACAGGATAACATTTGTCTGGATAAACGCAATTGTAATATTTACTTGACGATGACTAAAATCCAATTCAATGGCAGTAAATACTAATATTACCTTCCTCATATTAAATATAGCATTGATGAAATATCCTGGGATAGCGTCTGCATGCCAGTCGACAACAATAATATTATGATCTCCCCGCTCGATGTAGGCCCGAGTGACAGTTTTTACACTTTCAGCAAATGCGCCGTCTAAGAAACCATGAATATAAATTACTGTCTTCATAGTATTATTAAATAATGGATTCGTCAGGATAACAGTGGATTCATTGAAATCGTACTTGTATGACGATTGAATTCTAAAAAGACAAACAAATAATTCAATTACTGTCATAAGTTTTCGGTAAATACCTATGTATATTAGCTATAGAGTTTCATAAATACCCATAATAAAAAAGCAGTTTCGGTTTCTTAATTCGAATTAATGCTTCATCCTTTATCAGATCTGAAAATTAAAACTAAATTGAGGCGTACGTCATATTGGAGTCTATAGTATTTAAATATAGTCGTTGCCAAAAAACATATACCTTGATAGGTTATACTGGATAAGTATTCAGTGTTGAATTCTAAAGGAAGCAGGTCGTCTGCGTAGATACCTAGAAAGGTGAAAAGAAATAGTTTTGATTTTGAGAACCGAATTTTAATAATTTGGACTCAATTTTGGCTGCTATAGTATAATGGATTGAAAGTGTAGGGACTGAATATGAAAATAATAACCGCCTCCCCGCTTCACTACAGACCACTAGGACCAACCCGGTATCATGTCAATAATATTCCTGGCAGAATCTAATAACTGAGTGTACAGCTCAAGGTTTACTTCAAATTGCGTCAATACAATGCAGTAATCATGATCGCTTGTCAATAGAATTTCCGTTATTATCTGAATAACGGAAATTCTATTGACAAGCGCCAGATCATATAATACGATTGTAAATACTTTATTCACTTTAGTACGCTAGAACTTGCAGAAAACAAGCGCAAGATCGGCAAATGGCTACATCAAAAAATACCCCCATAGAAACACAAAAGTTGTGATGAGTCACAAACAAATGTAAAAGGATCACTTTAAAGTATTTTACAATGAGTCGGATTAAAATCGGTAATCGTTAATGTCACAGTCAAGAAAAAGGACACTGGCTTTCAACGAGACAGCTATTTACAACTTAAAACGACCCGAGTCTACCAAGACTACTTTCCACCACGAGGGACGAATTTACTTCATTTTAAAAAATTCAAGACTGTTTCGTTCGACAATCTTATTGGTAACATCTGAAAACAAGGTTTGACCTTTGAAGATCACTCCCTTTTTTGACATCTTGAAATCTATTAATATATAAAGTGAGTCTGAAATTAAAGTCGCTGAACGTTAGAAGGAGGAGGGATGTAGACCTAGATGAATCAGAAGTGCCGAAATTAATTTCTCGTGCATTCGCTCCGCATGATGGGCATTTGTAATTTGCAGAACTGGTCTACCCATTCACCTCTTGTGAGGTTCTTCCTCGTGAAAATCGTTCTAGATAATATATTTGGTTTTCGACTCATTGACTCTGAGAGCTTCTTCATTTACCGCTGACTCCAACTCTTGGTACATCTCCTTCACACGAGGCCAATATATCCATCTCATCTGCGGATGCCACCAGTTGTTATAGTCATATAAGCAGCGTACCTTTAGTATCAACTAAGGTCAACTTTCCAATGATATATTCGAGCGCTAGATTAAAGAGCATGGGAGCGAGATAACTTCTACGCCAGAAAAATGTAGCAAAATATAAAAGAAAAATGAATAATAAACAGGAAAAAAGGAACCAAAAAACGCAAATTATACATTCAAATAAATCTAAAATAAATTAAAATAAAAAAAAACTGGAATCATTCAAAAGAACCCGACAGATTATTTAAAAGAAAAAAGAATTGAAAAATAAACCACGAAACCCAGAAAGAAAGACAACTGCCATTTTTCAATTGGGCTACAAGTAAAATCATTGAAAATGAAAAATCAACCGAATAACTCAAAACTAAAAACTAATGAGACGTTTCTGCAACGTTAAATTTAGAAATATTAATTCACACTAATGATCATTAATGAACTCATATTTATTTAACGACAATACACAGACAATAAATTTCTAGTTACATATTATCCTCAGGGGGAAGAGCAAGTAAGTGCCTTAATTACATTTAAAACTAAGGAAGAGGATAGAGCCAAAGGACTCAAATCGTAAGAACATAGTCTCTGCATCGGGGAGTGAAACTTTTTGTCGAGCTCAGCGAAGGGAGTTCCAAAAATATTCGCACTACATGTACTACGACAGGCGATGCGGAAAATAATATCAGAGTTGGCATCAGGCAATACAGAGTACAAAGGGTACACATACCAAGGAAGATGCTGCGTTGTTCCAGGGAAGGCAGATTAATAATGCGAAGCCAGGAAGGATAGCCCACATGACAAGAATTTTTTGAAAAAAAAAAGGTTCAAATGAATTTTCATTGAACATCTTTAAGAGCGAGACAGTCGCGGTTGCGGAAAGTGATCAGACTACACAGTAATATTCCAGGATGCTTCTAACATCTGAGTTGAAAATTGTTGAAGAGGGCTGGATGAAGGTATACTAATTGTCAAAATGCGATTTTGTAGCCACGACGTGGGAATTTAAACGAAGTTTGTCATCGAAAATTACACCCAAGTCTTGAAAGGGTTGTACACCAAGAGATTAAGAAAAGTATGTTTGGGAGGGTTTGAAAAAACAGCACTTCCAGTGGTAATTACTGACATTCAGTGTCAGCACCACCAGACCAAAGTATCAAGGTTGCACTGCATGAGACCACAGTTCAGCGGAGAAGAAGCAGAGGCCATCTGCGCAAAGCAAACACGGGCAGGTGAGGGGGGGAAGACTTTAGAAAGCCCATCAAGGTCGGGTCCAATGAGGAACTCAACTTAGGAATGCGTAAGGAAAGGAATTCTAGAAATTAGGAGAAGTCTGGTGGCATTGATTGAAGAAGTAAATACGAAAAAGGAGTAAAAGCGGAGAAAATCGCAATGTTATTCTGGAGAGTTGGCAGTAAAGTCAGCAAAATTAATGGAACAAAGGTTCGATGAGGTTATGAGAATGCCGAGCTTGGAACCAAAACGACTCCAAGTTACCATAAGACCGCTTCCACGCTCAATAAGTACCTCTTATACCCTTTTTTAATCATAGATTTCACAGTGGAGCCTCATATTTATTTAAATTTTAAAAGAGCATTGTTGCCGTCATTTTTAAAAGCTCGAAACTTTTTCCACAATGCATGTGGCTAAAACTTTCAAGGGAATATATACGGGACATGGCAGGAGAGGAGGACGGACAGGATATTGTAAAAGGTACAAAGAGTTTGATCACATTTTGATTTAGGTAATATGTGATCCCAATTGACTGATGTTAAACCTGAGTCGGGACCGTCAAGATTGGCTTTGCGGAAGTTGAAGTTAGCAAATTTATGCGCAATTTTGGAATTTAAACGGGGGAACTCCAGTGAGCATGAATTTTGACATTCGGGGACGTGCAAGGAACTAAAGAGCGATGGCGCTCGGGGAAGCTGGAAAAGAAGAGATCGAGAGTGCAGCGGAAGGAGTTTTTGGTGTTATTGAAATCCAGGGCAAAACAAGTGTTCATAAAAGAAAAGAGAAGAAGGGAAGAGTGGAAGAGGTTGTTGAAAGGAATTAGAAGGCTAAGATGATTAGCCCAGTTGAGAATAGGAAAGACAGGCAGTGAAGGAAATTTGACAGTACCAGTGAGAAGGGCTTACACAAGTAAAATATTTACAAGATACGATGAACGGAAGGGAGTTGGGCGGGGAGACGCGTGAGGCAATTATAAGGAAAGCCAGAGGAGGGAAAGACGGATTCGACACGGAGTTGCTCTTTTATTCTAATAAAGACTACACTGCCAGTGAACTTACGTAATGCAGCCCGGTCCATCTCGCAGCTTCGGGAGCTAAGAGTTCAATATAATAAAGTCAACCCAGGTTTCAGAAATACAGATTGCATGATATTGCTGAACCAGCGCGGATAATTTGAAGGTTCCCAGCTTGGTCCTTAAACCTCTAACAGAGAACACAGACCCAGTTACATTGAACAGCCTGACAGGCTGGCTTTTATGGAATTAGTACGCTTGTACGGCTTAATGGACAGACCTTCAGGCTAGAAAGAAAGATTAACGATCGAATCATATTAGCGTCTTTAAGAGTTGCTGTATTTTGTCAATTTGATACAAGACAATACTACGCTTTATATACTCCAGTCCCCGTCGGTGGAAGTAGCAAACGCTCGCCTGAAGAGTAGCAACTGTTTTGGTGGGGAGGCCACGTACGCACTTCAGTCGCATTCAGTACACAACAAACTCTCCTTGTTACAACTCAAAACTTGCCTTCCCGTCGTCTTGAATACCACATCTATCAGTCCATAATGGCAGCAAAAAAAAATGCCTTGAATAAGCACAGTTTCCAGCAAAATGAAAGCAGTCACAGTTCACCTTTCGAGCAAAAGCAGATAGACCTTTTGGAGAACCTGCACCCAACAGTTGTTTCATCTTGAAGTTACACAAATACAAGCCAATAACTGCATATTAAATAAATAGTTTGGTTCTTCTTAACCTCGATGATATCAATTGATATACACGCCTGAAAAGATCCTTGGGCCACAGATCTCTCGAGGGCCGGAAAAAAATGCCAATGTAAAAAAGGGAAAATTAGAAGTGCCCCAAAAGTTTTTTGCTCGTAAGATTTGGAAAATAGCAACAGCCTTTGTGCATAGTTTGATTTTTCGGCCCTTCCCTACAATATAGAACCGAGACCGTTTTATTCGAATTTGCAGATTAGTTGATTAAAAGGTAGAAGTGGCGGTTGATAGGTCATATTTCCATTGCTGGCTATAACATACAATAGAATCCACTATCAGAGAGTGGCCGACTAATGAGTCGCCTTCGAGATACATGAAGAGCATATAATTCTTAAGAAAACCTAGAGAGAGCAGAAGGGCATTTTGGTGACCGAAAATAATGGCACGTAGACATGGTAGACGCGATACACCCGGTTTCGGAAATATGGACAACTATACAACGATCGGCTCGGAACTGAACTGAAGGATGCTGCATGTGAAGCAATCACCGTCAACTACAAGGACGTTTCAAGATTTGGATAATCTAATGTATGGTGGTCGGGGATTTGCATTCCATATTTTAGTAAACTTCAGGCAACCGAAAATCAAATATTAATCCCCATAATGCAATACTAGATACTCAAATATTGCGTAACTAATGTAGGGAGCGTGTAGCTTTGAAATCACAAAGAAGTCGTCACTCAAGATCAAATCATAGTTCTGCATCTATGGGCACACATTTGAAACTCCTAATTCCTCTAACTGAATTAGACCACTTGTATGTTTTATTATACACGAAACTCAGATTTCCTTCTAAGTGACTACCGACTACTAAGGACGGACACCATTTTTTCTGGTCTATGGTTCATATTCTAAATGGCTTTTCTCACCAATTGCACATATTGTCCTATTTTTAACGACTCACAAAAGAAAGACATGAATTTTTTGCAAATACCTGAAAAACTTATCAATATCAAAAACCACCACATAACGCTACTTTATTGTTAACTTTAAGAACAAAGCGAAACTTCTGAGAGAAATTATCTGTATCTGATGCGATGACCACACAACTTTGAACATTATAAAAATAACACCACTTAAAGGTAAATTTACCTTGAATCAAATAACTTAATAGGCAATAATAGCAACTCTTACTTGGAATAATTTGCATTTGAATAATTAGATTTATTTATCTATTTGTTTCCTTAACCTATTTCAATACCGCACGAAAACATAAAAGTCATTAACATACTGATCATCACTATTATAAGTCGTATTGAGAGAAAAATTTAGCATATCCCGAAATTGGCAATCATCTTGTAGAGGATCATGAATATTTGCGAATTACCGGGGTTTTTCCGGTAGATCAAATACCCCAAGGACGTAACCCAGTATTTTGTCTAATCACGCTGTACTCCTGCAATTGTTTAAAGATATTATTCAAGCAAGTATTCGTCTGGAATTGATAATGAAACAGAAACATTGTAGATATATGCGAACAAAGAGAATTATAAAAATTTTGCAGTGTAGTTTAATTTATTTAATTTTTTTAAACTAATTTCTCCATTTACTATAAATAAAAAATATTTTCATTTTTTGCAAATATGCATATTTCGAGGACTACTTATCGCCTTCCTTAGTGCTTGGGTGATTCAAACCGAAGCATTGAGAAGGGCCACCAGTAGATGCCGAAATATGCAGATTTGCCATGAGTTTTAAGCTCCGGATTGATTTAACTCCAAAACCCCAATAGGTTATATTTTCTTCTACCAGACCATAAGACTAAATACCCAAGATTTTTATAACACGCTTTTCACAAAAGCAGCTTTTCTTCGGACCGAGCGGCTTTGACTCTTCGCTATCCACAATACTCCGCATATGCTCATGTGGCAATATCTTCCAATATCGTGGCATTTTTGAACGGACTTTCATGTGAATGTCATTACATTGTTTTCAAACTGTCAACTTTATGTCCCCCTTTATGTCCAACGTACTGTGTTATTTTATACCTTTTATGATATTATAAATTGTATTCTTCAAAACCTGTTTTCACAATTCTATTGGAATTTTCAGCTATTTTACGAAGTAACTACAGGCATCGTACCCATTACCAGTTCAACTTTTCGGTCATTTTGCTGTGTGATATTGCCAAATATTAAGTTCGTTTAGGTTTCTGTTAAAAGTACTCGAAAGCAACTATTTAACTAAAAAAGTATTTAAAAATGAGAAAATGTACTGAGGTTCTGATCAACTTCAAAAGGTACTAAAGTTTGGTATTAAAAATCCAACATTTCATCCACATGTGTACACATATATATAAGCATTTAAATTACGCCTCATCTGAATGTCACTATTTCGTCGCTGTCGTCGCGCATTTCGGACCTTGTCCTTCCTCTAACCATCGCGTTCTCTAATTTTGAAATCCCTGTTACGCTGTCTTCGTCAAAAAATTCACCTAACGCTTTAAGAGTTTTCCTGTCGATCTTCGTTCTTCCGTCTTCGCTTCGAATGCCCCCTCGCCTCCCAAAAGTGAACGTAGCCAACCCATTGCCACTTCTAAAGTTATATTAATTTTGAGACTTCAGGGTCGTTAAATATTCGGTGCATCTCATGGTTGTGTTTGATTGGCCATTGGTCATCCTCCTGTTTAGCTCTAAACACTCTTCTCAGGACCCTCTTCTCGAAAGTATTGATCAGTTTTTCGAAATTTTCTGTTGGAATCCAAGTTCTATATCTGTGGCATAGCACAAGTCTTATTATCATTATATTTTGCCTAAATAGCCGGTCAATTGTTGATTTTCCTGTCCGAAAACCTCTTTGGTATTCGCCAATCATATTTGTCACATGTCAACTTGACACCTTGTTTGTGGGTAGGGCATAGGGTCACACTTTTTGACCGTTCTTGCGCAATCTATTAGTGGTTCTAGATGGATAAAATCAATAATGTATACCTTTCATGATCTATGGATCAGGCAGTCAATGATAAGTTTAACGATGTCATCTATGCCCGGCGCCTTATTCCTTTTTAAGGTTTTGTGTGAAACAAAACCTTATTAGAATCGAGACGGTGTCTGTCTGTCCGTCTGTCGGTCACACCCGATTTATTCAAAAACGGCTGGATCGATTGTCACAAAAATTGATGAGAGTATGTAATCTGGTGTTCCCTTTACATGCAGTAAGTGGCGCTATCTTGTGTTAGTCTACATGTAAATGGAGTGCGCAAATTTTTTTTTCACAGAATGTAGCCATGTGGATTATCAAATGAAAGGTCTCAATTAGTACTTTTCGAAACTGGTTCAATATTTGATGTTGGGTGAAACATAGGGGAGTGAGGGCTCAAAATATGACCTTCAAAAAGTGTAACAGGTCTCGTTCTCCGAACCTATTCAACCGAAAAATCTGAAAAAAATCACAGTGGTGCATCTCTACGAAATCTAGGCCTCAAAATATAGCCGGTTCCGATATCTGCACAAATAAAGTTAATAATAGTATATTTCCACATTTTAGAAATTTACCCGGCATCCCCCTTATATTCATCCCAGAAGTACAAAATTTGACATGCGTGTAACGAGGAACATAATGCACAGTTTGAAGAAAATCCAACCATTATTCACAAAGTTATAGGGGGTGAAACTTCACATTTTTTTGTGAATTTCGTGCACTCTACAACCTGCATGACGTCATCATCACATATCAATTCGTCAATACCACAACGAAATGAGTTCTTATGAATTGGGTCGCAGAGAATAATTTTGTTTTAGTTTTTTAGTTATTTGTCAACCAGACATGTGTGTATGTAGGTATATAATATATGCGTGCTAATAAACTTTGCGGGTAGTGCCTAATTCAAATAGATATAAGAAGTAAATCGGAAATATGGGTACGATCCATTTATATATATGCATATATGTGTACAGTATTCGGAAATAGACAGTTTGTTTGTTTAGGGTGAGCGGAATATCTATGGCTGTAATATGTACGTATGTCTCGTAGTTTGGAAAAATATGAAAGATTATGTTGAATTTGTAGTTATACACGGATAGAAAAATGTGCGTTGAAATTTCTTACAAAACCTTTATGCCCGAAGCACGAGCTTCCGGTATTCCGACTTGTTTGACATTTGATTGCTGACCTAATTTCTTCGATCGTAATTCTTGTGAGTTCTGGTGATTGAGTTGTGTATGAGTGGTTGAGAGGTTCTTTGAAATAAAACACGCTTGCTCTGTTTTTGATTTTACACAGGGTGGTTCTCTACTACTTTGTAGGCATTTTTCTTCAATTCTTCGTCAAAGTATTTCAACATCTTTTGCCTTAATGTTTTATTAACCGCTCATCGGAGAAATTTCCTAATTTTCCCTCTTCGTCCTTGTATTTCATCGTTCTTCTTGTCAACCGCTTCCTAGCATTCATCATCAAGTGGATCATTTCTCCGACTCCGGAGTTCATATCCAACCACTTCTTCCACTGTTGTTTTGATAGTATGTGTTATATTATACCAGGTATCATCTATAAGCTTCTGCGTGAGATTTTGTAGAAAAGGACCTATTAGTTCTTCCCGTTTTACCTTATATTCTCCTGCTAAGCATTCATTTTTTAGCTTTCGTACCTCAAATTTCCGAAGTAGGTTGGTTTTTATTCTGCGGGTCTTTGAAATTCGGCATCTGCAGACGCTTTTTACAATTTAATTACAATTAATTGTAATTAATTACAATTTACTCTCCGATAAAATCTCACATTGGAGATGCTAGATAACCATTTTTTGGTAATAATGTATGAAGAAAATGCCATCTGAATTACGTAGTTGAAGATAATGTCAATTGAATTACGTGACCTTACCATCGAAGATGCCTCTCACCCACTTTTTTTTTGATAATCGGTGCAACCCCATATCCATCGCGGATATCCTCATTTCGGATGTGATCAAAAAATGTCACGCTACTAGTCCAACGCAACATCTTCATCTCCATTACCGTAAGACGCCGTTCATTGGCTTTTATAGTCGACCAATACTCAGAACCATAGAGAATGACAGGATGGACAACATTGCGGTAAATTTTAAATTTGAGACGTTCTTTAATACATCGATCACAAAGAACACCAGTTGTGGAACGCCACTTTATCCAAGTTGCGATAATGCGTGAAGCAATTTCTCAACGGAGTTCTTCATTGGCTGATATGTTAGCATTGACTCAGTGCGAACTGCAAAGTGCGCGAGTAAGGAGTCAAAATGTACACACTTAAAGTGAGACAGGATTCATTTTCGGAAATTACTCAAGCCAAAAATCCGAAAAAACAAGAAGGTGCGCGTAAATGAAATCTACGCCTCAAAATATATCCCATTCCGATATCTGCTCTGACATTCGAGTGAAATATTAAAATTCCATTCATGAAGAATCTACATCTTCCCAGCCCTTTTTAAGGTTATGTGTAAAACAACCCTATTAAAAGCGGTTTACCGTCTGTCTGTCTGCACATACTGTAAGCAGAATTATCAAGTACTGCCTGCGGCTCATATTGGTAAACCGCAAATGTTCCCGTGACCAGCTCACGCTTGTATACAAGATTTTGATGAATCACCTTATATACAGCATTATGCTTGTTCGTGTATTACACTGGTGCCGTTACAGTGCAGTCAAAAATAAGATGGCCCAACGTCTCTAACGCCAACCCGCACGTTCTGCAGTGGTCGTTCTTCACCCGCTCTTTCATTATGGGCTTTGTATAAGCTCGGGTACAACCACACCGCCCTCCCTCCGTCTCAGCGAAGAACTCCTCAGTACACAATCATCTGTTCTGCACCCGATACGTGCCAGGCCCCCTAATGTTCTTCACGTTGTTTATGGCGAGTCGAACTTTCTCTTCGGTAACATCCGTAAAATTCATGCCAGGTGTAATTGCATGGCGGGTGACTTCGGCGGTGATCCACTCAACATGCTGGGCGAGTAACACCCAAAACTCACCTCAATATTCTTTCGCTTCCGGTATCGAAAACTGTACTGTCTGGACGCGCTGAGTGATCTGAAAAAACTCTCGCGCACATTGCGTTCTAAACACGTCTGGAGTGGCTTTCGCCATACCATCACAAACGACACCATACGACAGAATGTTTCTGCTTTAGTGTATCCAGAATTTCAACTACTGGTGTCTCCCTGAAGATAACATAGTTCCTGTAAACTCCCTGCACTTTATTTTTGACCAGTCTGCTAGCACTGCCAATACTGACTTAAATCAGCCTAGCAATGTCCTATCTTAGTGAGTCCCGCGACGTTCCAGACGAATTTTTCATGGTGAATCTCTTCTCCACTGAAACTAATAACGGGAAAGCGGATCTTCTGACCATGCAACCTGACAGCCGTAACCGCTCTACAATACTCAAGTAATTGTAGTTGCAGCAGAGACAAATCAACACAAAGTCGAAATGTCATCTCATCATTGATTTGAGATAAAATTCTCAGAATACTTTGTCTATGCAAAGGGTCTATTTGCGAGAATTCTATACAGCTGGAAGGTGAAGAAGATTGCATCGGCGAGTACTGAAACTGTTGCCCGCAGTGCAGCGTGGTGTTGTTGATGCCACTGCCCCCATCGACTCTTTATCACCAGTTTCGGTGATGATGTCCAGTCGAACATGCTCAATGATAATGACCGGGGTTGTGTCGCTGCGAGTAATAAAGCGGCACTGATCTGGCACTTACTGCACAGGTACGTTTACAATTTGCAGGAAACGCTCGACGAATCTCTGCTGCAACAAGAAGTGGTAAGATGATGTATACGCCCCGCCGTAATTTCGTGGTAAGAGCGGATGATAAATGGGTTCAGTTCCTCAGTCCACTTCATCCGCTACCTATGCAAACCTGCTCAAGTGGACGTTGAACCGCTTCACGATCAGCGATTTCGGCGCCCTCCTGTCCATTACGGGAGTCCAACCCAGTCACCAAATCAGACGACTTCCGCCGAATCTCCGTAACGGACCTCAAATTTCTTTTTCTTCTCATTCGATGGATTTGCATTTTATCCCTAACTGTTAGGTGTGGTGATAGCCTCCTCAGTGAGTAATCTGCAAGACAACAAAGTTCCTGCACTTTCCTCACGTGCCCCCTGAGACACTGCGCAGAGTTTTAAAGGGTTTTTACTAAATTAAGAAACAAATTATTATAAGAATTACACTTGAGTTCTTACCAAATTAAGAAATTAATTATTATAAAAACTACTAACTTAAATAACACTTTCATTTGTACGAATGGAAGAATTGAAGAAAGGGGATTGATTCCTTTTATGATTGCAGCTATATAAAAAAAAATCAACACTCATACAGCAGAGGCAGTGAAAGAATTATATTTAACCATTCTTGACAGAAAATGGACAGGAAGCTAGCTAATTCTGGTTGCCCCTATTGAAAACTGGTCCGGTTCTACTCACCAAAAATGTCGAAAGTTAAAATATTAATATCAAGTTTGAAGTTATCAATTCTACAAAATTGATTGCAAAAACTAGACTTCATAGAGATTTGTAAATGTCGTTTTACTTCAATTTTGCTAGAAAATGTTCACAATTGAGTTTCCATACAGGTAGCCAATTAATTGATCCCCCTAACTGAATTTTTACTAAGCAAAACATGACGTTCCTAGCACTTTAAAAAACAATTGTTTATTTTTATTATCATAAATTATTGTAAATGCTTTTCAAGAAAATATAAAAATGAGAGAACTAATATTAAAAATTTTCATAGGGCTTGCCGTTTTATGTCGAACAGTTCAGAATGGACCCCTCAACTCGGTTAACTATATCTTTTATTTCAGGTAAGTATCTTTGGTCAAGTAAAATATATTTGTTTCTGCTTATATCATTCTTAATTTATAATGCATGTTTCAGTCCGAATCAAACGAATACTTACGGAATAAATAACTTGAAATACATCTTGGATGATCCAAATTTTGACATTCAAAAAACTACAACGCTTTATGTACACGGCTATGAGGAGAAACAGGAAGACGAAAGTATAAAATTAATAACTACGTCATATCTAGAACGAGGCAACCATAATATAGTAACATTGAATTGGACAGCATTCGGCGGTGGAAATTATTTCTCTACTGCTCTTCCTAATGTGTACAAGGTAAGAAATCTGTATCATTATTTATCTTACAGATTTAAAATTTTATCTAATGAGATAAGGTGACGTATTGTACATTGTGTGAAATAATTACACCGGATAGTAAGAAATTTTATTTCTGTCTGTCCGTCACACGCATTCTTCTCGGAGATGGTTATAGCGATTGACACCAAATTTGGTACAAAGGTGGGAACTGTGAACGCTCACGCATACAGTGAGTTACATCCTGTTAAGCTGAATTTAAGGGGGGTCCCCATAAATGCAAAATGGGGGTGTAAAATTTTTTTTTCATCAAATATAGTCATGTGGGGTATCAAATTAAAGGTCTTGATTAGTACTTTTCAAACTGGTCTTAGTTTTGATATTTGTTGGAAAGGTGGTGGTGGTTAAAAGCGATCATTTCTTTAAAGGAGCCATTCTCAGAAACTACCACACCAAAAAATCTGAAAAGAATCAGGAGTCTGCCACTATATGGTGCCTAGGCTCCGAAATACCTTTCATACCGATATCTTTTCAAATAAAGTTAATAATAGTATATTACTATAATGTTTAGTCATTCGCTGCAAAACCCCCTTTAGGATCATTTGATATAGGCTACAATATAGAGCATGATCTCATCAAGTTTGGTGAAAATCGCACTATTACTAACAAAGTTATAGTACATCAAAGTTGTTGCTTCTTTGAAAATGGATACTCTCACATAATATATGGATATATTACAAGCTACGTATTAAAAAATGCACAAAACCTTTCATACCTGAAGCGTCCAGCTTCCGACTTCCCGACTTGTTTATATAATGGAAACAGAAAGCCATTCTATAATAAATACTTGTTTCATTTAAGGAGGTCATCCCGTGTGAAGGCCGTTTTTTTTTGGCTTTTTTCAGAAATTTTTTGTGAAGAACTGGATAAAGAGACAAATACGAATTTTTCACCATGGATTTGAGATTATCTTGAGCGTACATAGTAATTTTTCTAGCCCGGTCGCATAGCTAGTTATTCAAATATAGGGCAATTTGTATACCCATCTTCAAAAAAAGGTGTTTTCCTGCTGCCACGCTAGAGGGTGCTATGATCATCTTAAAGAAAGAGAAAAAGTAAACGGCATTTTAACGTACAGACTTAACTACAGTCCGCAAACTAGGATTATTAAAAAATATTAAAAGCTAAATTTGTGGTGCCGTGTTAAACTTTTTTTGTGAATTTTGGTGTTTTTTTCACGGCTTCTTCAATGAATAAAAAAAAATTACTGATCGGATCGCAATTATCCTAGTTTGCGGACCGTAGAAATATGTTCTGAATAAGTCGTGAAAATTTTAAAGAATTTCGTTGGATCGATTTTGGGCTATGGTGGCAGCCGATTTTCAACATGCGCATTTAAAAAGTGAAATGCGATTTTTAACCATAAAACCTTAACTGGCCATTAATCTGCTATTCCTAGTCCATAAACCCTAGGTTTCTTGAAGAAACACACTACACACACAACTTCAATTCTTGTCCTTTTAGCGAAGTCATTCAAACGTCATTCGGACCAATAAATAGGAGCTTTATGACGGCGATCGACATAAATCTGGCATGTAACTTATCATGTGTTTAACACAATAATTTTCGAACGGCTCCGAATATCAAAAAATCTTTTTGTCCATATATTCTACACTATATCTAGATACAACTGATGTAAAAAAAATGATTCTACGGATCCGACACACGGAATGACCCTCTTAAATAATAATATCCAACATCATCATCATCAACGGCGCTACAATCGATGTCCGGTTTAGGCCTGCCATAGTAAGGAACTCCACACATCCTGGCTTTGCGCAGTGGTCCACCAATTCGATATCCCTAAAAGTCGTCTGGCGTCCTGACCTCCGCCATCGTTCCATCTCGGGCAGGGTCACCTCAGCCATAGATAAAGCCCTTATAGACTTTCCGGGCTGGATTATCCTCAGCCATACGGATTAGGTGACCCGCCCACCGTAACCTATTTAGCCAAATTTTATCCACAACTGGACGGTCATGGTATCGGGATCGTCCATCCTCATGTAGGGAGCCAAAAATTCTTCGGAGGATTCTTCTCTCGAACGCGGCCAAGAGTTCGCAATTCTTCTCGCTAAGAACCCAAGTCTTCGAGGAATACATAAGGATTGGCAAGATCATAGGCTTGTACAGTGAGAGCTTTGGCCCTATGGTGAGACGTTTCGAGCGAAACAGTTTTGTAAGCTAGGCTCTGTTGGCTGCCAACAACTGTACTTTATTGTCTCGTTTGGTCAGTGCGATTCGATGTCGATGGTTCTTTGGTGTTTCACCCTGACGTTGCCACCGCGTACTTCATCTTAATTAATATGCATCCCAAGATCTCTTGTCGCCTGTCCGATCGGGATGAAGGTAGACTGGGTTATTCTTCCCAGAATATCGTCAGCGTAGGCCAGTACATATTTGGATGGACTTGAAAATTTAGCAAAAGTTTATGTGAATCTTGTCCATTTTTTGAAACTAAAATTTTCTTTCCAATAATCAACTGTTAGTCAAATTGCTCATAATAGAAAGAGTAAGAATCCAGACCTTTAAGGCGTAGTAAAGCACGTATTTATCGGTCCGAATGACGTTCGAATGACTTTGCTAAAATCATAAGAATTGAAGCCAAGGCTTTACATGTGTTCCTTCAAGAAACCTCAAGTTTATGGACTAGGTACAGCAGTTAAGTTTTTATGGTTAAAAATCGCATTCTACGCGCAAGGCTGTCGTACGGAAGGTCGCGGTTCAAATCTCACTGGTGGCAGTGGAATTTGTATCGTGATTTGACGTCGGATACCAGTCGACTCAGCTGTGAATGAGTACCTGAGTCAAATCAGGGTAATAATCTCGGGCGAGCGCAATGCTGACCACATTGCCTCCTAGTGTGCCGTTACGGTCTTGAATGAAGTGCTCTAACACACTTCAAGGCCCTGATCCAACATGGATTGTTGCGCCAACGATTATTATTATTATATATTCTACTTTTTAAATGCGTTTTTCTCGAAGAACTGAAAATCTACTGCCACCATAGCCCAAAATCTATTCAACGAAATTCTTTGAAATTTTCACGACTTATTCAGAGCATGTTTCTACGATTCCAACTAAGATAATTGGGATTCATTCGGTAGTTTCTTTTATTCATTGAAGAAGCCTTGAAAAAACACCAAAGTCTAAAAGAAAAGTTTAACAAGGCACCAAAAATTTAGCTTTCAACATTTTTTAATAATCCTAGTTTGCGGACATAAGCGCCCTGTAGCGTTGCAGCAGAAAAACACCTTTTTTGGAGATGGATGTAAAAATTGCTCTGTATTTCAATAATGAACAATGTTATCGGGCTGAAAAAATTACTACGCATGCTCACGACGCTAATACCTATATGGTGAAATATTCGTGTTTGTACCTTTATCCAGTTTTTCACACAAAAATTCTAAAGAAAAGCAAAAACAAGTCGGGAAACCGAAAGCTGTACGCTTCAGGTACGAAAGGTTTTGTGTATTTCTTAGTACTTTCGGGTGATATTGACATTCATAGTCTTCAATTTTCAAAGAAGCAACAAATTTGAGGTATTATAACTTTGTTAGTAATGTTGCAATTTCCACCAAACTTGGTAAGATCATGCTCCATATTATAGCCTATATCATTGCAAAATTTCATGGTACTAGGATGAACTTAAAGGGGGTTTCTAACCAATTACAGAAAATTGTAGTAATATACTATTATTAACTTTATTTAAACAGATATCAGCATGGAAAGTATTTCGGAGCCCAAGCACCATATAGTGGCAGCCTCCTTATTTTTTTCAGATTTTTCGGTGTGGTAGTTTCTGAGAATGGCCCACTTAAAGAAGTGATCATTTTCAACCCCCCGCGCTCCCCACCTTTCCAACGAATGTCAAAACTAAGATCGTCTTTGAAAAGAACTAATCGAGACCTTTAATTTGATACCCCACATGACGTGTGACGGACAGACAGACAGATAGACAGACAAACGGACAGACAGACATACAGACAGTGAACCGATTTTAATAAGGTTTTGTTTTTACACAAAACCTTAAAAACGGCCCTCACAAGGGATGACCCCTTTAAGATAACCCTCAAAATGGCGACCAGATATGGAATTATATATGTATATATTATGCGGGCATAATTAGTTTAAATAAATGCAAAGCAGCTCTCGGAACTACTCGTAATACTAAATTATCTATCTGGCTCTTAAACGCAATTTCCACCGCTGATGTATTTTTTCTGCAATAATCTAAACTTGTGAGTTACAAGGAAGATTGAATTTTTTTGTGGTATTCTGGCTCTAGTTACACTTATGAACTCAGAAAATATGTTCAAAAAAATTATAGGGGGTTTCAATAGATAGAATAATAAATAATGCCTGTGAGTAACCCTCGTCCTTACCAGGGTAAAAACTCCCAATACAAGCATCCTATTGTTCAATTAATCCAACTAAGATATAAGAAGCACATAATCAAAACACTTGTTGCTAATATAATATTACTTTATTTCCGAGTTGTCACAATTTCGGCAGATATCGGATTTTACCTAATACAGACACTAAGTACCAAGCATTTAGACTCCTAAGACCCTACTTACAAGATAAAGTCGCGCTGGTGATGGTGGCCGGTTGTAAATTAATGGGAGAATCCGTCGAGAACTCCCCACAACATCGAACACGTAAACAGAATGGTATATTTCTGCATTGTTTGAACCAGACTGTTTGAGAGTGCCAGAACATCAGGAGAAGCCGGGAGGGATTCTGGTACAATACCTGCCCCTGACAATATTATGGGAACACAACCACTACAACCACTTTTCGAGATGCCAAATTTCTTTGATTTCCCGAGCCAGTGGCTCATAGTTCACTTATTAGTTTATGTTACTTATTATTAAATTATTTTTTTATATTTTTTTTAAATTTGTGCTACTTTTTGATATAAAAAAAATAACGCTCCAGGAGACTTCGCCGGCACCTCATACTTCGTCAAATAAATTTGAACTATGTGTCTCTTAAATTCAAGCTTGTGATATTTTCATATGCTTTTTTTGTAACAATGTCATGAATTATTCAGAACTGCATCTAATAAACATGTGAACAAAGGCCACCACCACTTCTTTCTACGTATCTCTTCATCCATCTGGTCCCCCATATGTAAATTGTACTGTGTGGGCTACTGAAGAGAAATATTTTTTTTTCTCCTTTTGATTAAAGCTGAAAATGAAAACATTGTATCATAAGTACTCTGGAAAATTATAACTCTAATCTGTTTCATTGTGTGAAGAGTGGATAATCCAAAAGATGTAGACCCTATTGGAATCACGGAATTGTCCACCCATTTGATTACAGCTACTCCACCTATTTTCTCCAATTTAATCATTGAACTGCTCCTTGGTAATGAACATTCCTTGGAAGTCTATTTTCTCGAAAAGACTCAGGTCAATTGTAGCCCTTTTCTTTCAGAAAAGAGAGAAGGTTTATACCTATTCACAAATGAAATTATTTAGTAATACATAGATAGAAGTAGCTTGTCATACATAATTGTAAAGAGATTATCAAAAAATATCTGGTATGGATAGCAAGAGTGGCGACAGCTTTTCCAAATGACTTTTCATATGCTGTCCTCTCTTTTAGGCTTTTACTTCCGCAGATTTCAAAATCCACAAGGTAGCCAAAATCAGTATTGAGAAACCATACTTTGTAGCGAAATCGAATTGGCTTTTCTCGGATGAATTGTTTACATCCATGTCGACCGTAATACTTGATCATGGCTGCGTCAAAGCACAGATGTTCATGTGGAATAAAGTACTTCAAGAATTTGGTTTTCAATAGCTCAATCATTGGCCTTAGTTTGTACGGTTTGTAGTTCATATTTATTGTTGTATTATCTTCCAACCATTACCTCATTATTTGAATAAAGCGATCCCTTCTTACGGTAGATGATCTTTTTTTGTTTCCTAATACATTTTTTCCCTGGAAGATGGATGTACCCACTCAAAATAAGAGTTCCAATAAATATCTATAAGAAACAAATGAATCAACACAATATATTTAGTTTATTTAAATAGAAAAAAAACTCACCCTGAGCTCTACTTTTGCGATTTCACGATTCGGTCAATTTTTAAAAGCGGCGTATTTTCCGGATTCCTCGATTATGAAAGATAATGGTTCGTCATAAAAAAAAACCGGAAAATATTTTCAAGTGACATGTCTCGAAATTTATCCAATTTATGTTTTTAGATTTCTCGGTCCTCGGATAGACCAAATTCCCGTCAATCCAATCCCTGTTATTAGAACTCTCTAATACCTCACCTTCAGGATCAACTCTATGTATTCTGATTTCAGCTGTCGTCCACACAAATTATCGGCTAAACAACCGGTGTCTTCGTCTGCACTGTCCTCATCAGTCAGGACACTCGGGGCAGGTGGTGCTATGTACACCCGTGTTGATTCTGTTGGAATATCTTCATCATGCACTGTTTCCAAGAACTGAATGGCCTCTTCAACAGTCATCATTTAATTTGACAGTATTCCTGAAATGATTAAGGTTTCCTGATGGTAAACTACCATTTCATCATCATCATCATCGGCGCAACAACCGGTATCCGGTCTAGGCCTGCCTTAATAAGGAACTCCCGGACATCCCGGTTTTGCACCGAGGTCCACCATTTCGATATCCCCAAAAGCCCCCCCCCCCAACTACCATTTACCAAAATAAATAATAATAATAATCGTTGGCGCAACAATCCAAATTGGATCAGGGCCTTGAAGTGTGTTAGAGCACTTCATTCAAACACCAAAATAAAGTAAATTTAAAAATGTAAAATAGTAAAAAGTAGTGAGAAGGCCTGGCGTTATATCTGGGTAACGTTGATCTTTACGTCAATTTAGAGCACCAAGATTTATAAAAATGAGTTTTTCCCCCATCGGGTACACAAAAGAATCATTTTCTAACTAAACTATTACCAAATTATTAATAAAAAATAATGTAAAACTAACCAAAAATTTGGATCCATGTTCGACAACAAACACTTGTTTGCCAATAGAAGAAAACCACTAGGAGAGGACTTGACGGCACAAGAACAATAGGGTATGGGGGGTAAAGGGCCAGTGGAATTTTCCAGAAGGCTTTACCATTACTCTCAGGTAACGCCAGTCTTTGCAGAAGAACCAATATGTAATAGTCTTTAATTGAAGTCGTCATTTTGATCATTTGACTGATACTGATACAAGATACTGGAACATAATAAACGCACACATTTCTTCTTTTATATGTCATGTCCCATGCGCTCAAAACTTTCAGCTACTTGTATTACATATTTCAATTTGTGTCTTACGTTTCTTTCTTTTCCTTTCAGCTAGGACCTATAATAGCATCAGATCTGCTGGAGTTATTTGCTAAAGGTCTGAATTTTGAACAATTTCACTTAGTAGGCCACTCATTGGGTGGTCAACTCGTTGGAGTAATTGGGCGGAGTGTAACAAATATATCGAAGAAGAAAACTGTTCTACGACGGTAAGCAATAATGCACACCCATATTAAAAAATAGGAACATCAGCGAGGTGAAGTGAATACCAATGTCAAAGTGTATTAGAATATTTGATAGGCGAACAAGTTGTTGCCAATCATCTTAATAGATAGTAAGAACTCCCAGATTCCTTCCCTTGTTCAATAGAGTGCAATAAATTGGACTCCTACGAGAGCTATATTATCAAAAAGGAACACTCATATCTATTTTGCCTGATATCAAAGGGGGAATAATAAAATTAACCATGTAATTAGTAAATATAAAAATAAAACTCTATCGTAGCTGGTCCCAAGCCTGGTTGTGAATGGAGGAATGGGTGTTTGCCACCGCAGCTTCTTAGGAGGTATGTGAAGAAAGTACAAGAACTTTGCAGTCTTGCAGACTAATCACTGAGGAAGCTATCATCACCTCTGAAAGTTAGGTATAAAATAGAAATCTATCGAATGAGAAGAAGGAGAAACTTGAGGTCCGATACGGATAACCGGCGGGACTGACTCAGTGACTGGGTCGGGTTCCCATAATGGACAGCACAGCTTATTGTGGTACAGTTACGGCTATCAGATTGCATGGCTAGAAGATCCGCTTTCGCGTTATTGATTTAAGTGACCGAAGAGAGCACCATGGAAAATTCGTCAGGAAAGTTGGCGGGGCTCACTAAGGCAGGACATTGCTAAGCTGACTTAATTCATAACGTTCATTACACTGGTCAACATGGGAAAATGGACAGACACTCTGATTGGTGATCTTTACTAATCATGATAAAAACTATATCCTACGATAAACATTTTTGGGAATACGAGAGGGTGAAAAAGGCGGATCAAGGGGTATTTTTATCAAAAAAAAAAAAACATAAAAAATCAGCATTCCACTTTATTTCTTTCGGTAAAAACCGACATTCCAGGACCCTTTGCTATACAAGTTGCAACTTGTCCGCTTACTCACCAAACACATTGCACCAATTGAATTCGCAAGCACCTCTCAGTTGTAGTGAGCGTGTGCTCCGAGACAGACTGTCTTACTTCGCCAGTTTTCCTTTTTCTTTTCTGAAAAAAGTGCGATGTTTACGTTTAGCAGAAATGGTTTTTGTTCCTGTTTTTCAAATACATTTCTTTATAATTCATAAATTTTTTGGCGTAATAAATAATGCCATGTTCTTATAAGAATGATGTGAATTCTTTTTGTCACATTTCTGAAGAAATGACTTTTAAGAATCAAAGGAGATCCTTGGATACGTTGGTCCGGAAAGCTTATGAGCATTATTTCGGTTGCAAAGTCGGGGATCAGGACAAGGCGTGGGCCCTAAAATGATGTTGCAAAAGTTGTTACATTAATTTAAATTCGTGGTTACGTGGAGAATCACGCACGGTGTAATTCTCGATACCAATGGTCTGGCATGAGCCCGCCTCTCATGCCGGGAGCTGTTATTTTTGTATGGCAGCAATATCTGGATTCTCGCAAAAATCAAAACATGCCATAACTTATCCAAATATTCCTTCGGCAATTAGACCCGTCGAACATAGTAATTTGTTGCCTGTCCCCATATCACCCGAAAACTACACCCTTGATGATAAAGAATCAACAAGTGAACAGAATGCGCTATCGCCGGAAGAAAAGGTACCACATAGCAGCCAAGATAAAGACTTCACGCCTAACGATTCGAACGAGCCAAAACTTTTCACCCAAGAAGAATTGAACGACTTAGCCGAGATTTAGACCTATCTAAAGTAAAAGCTGAGCTTCTTGGTACACCACTGGAGCAGAAAAATCTCCTGCAGAAAGGTGTCAATACTATGTTTTTTCGAAAAAGAAATTCTGCCTTAATTTCTTTTTCTCGCGAGACGATGATGACAAAGATTTCAAATACCATACGTCTCTGAAAACTGGAGACTTTTCATTGATTCTTCAAAAACTATTTTGAAAGCCGTTGTACTCAATAATGGAAATGATTTGCCATCGACCCCTGTTGCCTACGCAACTCGTATGAAAGAAACATATGACAATCTGGAAAACATTCTGGAAAAAAATAATTACAATCATGATCAATGGAGTTTTTGTGCTGACCTCAAAGTAGTGATAATATTAACCGTTGCAATCCAGTTAATATTACCACTACACTGGCTACACTAAATTTTGTTGTTTTCTTTATGAATGAGATAGCCGTAAAGAGACCCGAAAGACCCGACATTATGTGAAAATACTGGCCTTTGCGCGTGAATGATATTACCGGTAGTAAAAACATCGCGTTTGGCGGCTTGGTAGACAAAAGAAAAATCATTATACCTCGACTTCACATTAAGCTGGGCCTTTTTAAACAATTTGTTAAGGCTCTAAATAAGGAAGTTGGGTTCTTATACCTCAAGCAAACATTTCCGCATATAAGTGATATCAAAATCAAAGAAGGCGTATTTGTGGGACTCAGGGTTAACCAGTTATATGATGACGATGCTTTTTCCAACAGTTTGTCAAGAAAACAGACTGGGATTTTTTTATGTTTGTTAGCCGCAATTTCCTTGAGAACAAAGTGTCAGATAACTATCAACAACGAATTGAAGAATTACTTAAGTCTTACAAGGCTTTAGGTCGCAATATGTCATTGAAAGTTCATTTTCTCCACTCCCACCTGAGTTTTTTCCCGGAAAATTGGGGAGCGGTCTCGGACGAGGCATTCGGATTAGGCAAGTCTCGAATTCAAGTCATCCGCAAAAGTTATTACGAGCCGCATGCCGGACATATCATTGGTGAAGAATAAATGCGGTATCCCTCCATTGGCATATGCATTCGGATTATTGTCATGGATGAAAACCAATCTAGAAAACATGCAGTGGCGGATACTGACTACTATGACCAATGGCTGAATGCACCATCCAAATTCTGTCGTGGAACGGATAAACCTGGCTCGTGGCGTCGTAGACAAGGGCGTGGTAGACATGGCGTCGACTCGCTATGCATTTGTTTTTACAGCAAAGAGGAGGCCACTCCCTTGCATGTGACTGTTAGTAAAGTAGATTGCGAGCTAATTCCACTTTACTTGAAGGATCGAATGGGGTGAAGTCAGACCAAGAGCGTATTGATTAGTGGAAGTCGAAGACACTGCACGGTAAACACGTATATTATCTCTGCAGCCGTTTTTTTCGAACAGATGGCTGTGTACTGAGGAATTCTTTGCTGAGACGGAGGGACCTATATGTGCCATTCAGGACGGCGACAAAGCTCAGAATGAATGGGCGGGTGGAAATCGACCAGTGCAGAATATGTAGTTCGGCGTTAGATACGTTGGATCAGCTCATTTCTAGCTACACTATTATGGCACCGGTGCAGTACACGAATAGGTATAATGCTATATGTAAGGTAATCCATCAAAATCTTGTATCCGGTTTACCGATATGAGGCTACTGTAGAAATTTCAAAAAATCGATCCCTTGTTTTTTTCGCTGAAAAAATTACTTAATAATCCCCAGAAGCAGGAAAGGGTTGTGCCATGGCTTGTTGAAATTTACCGGAGTTGCATCACTTTAGGATACGTACCGCAGTCCTGGAGGCGCGCATGGGTGGTTTTCATACCAAAAGCGGGCAGGCGCGGTCATGAGTCCGCTAAGGACATTCGGCCAATCAGCCTGACCTCTTTCGTGCTGAAGACCCTAGAACGCGTCCTGGACATTCACTTAAGGACGATTATGGAGAAAACGCCTTTCTCTAAGTCCCAGCATGCCTACCTCAAAGGAAAATCCACAGAAACCGCCCACCACGAGGTAATTGGCACGGTTGAGCGGTCGCTGCAGTACAAGCAGTATACCCTGGCAGCCTTCTTGGATATAGAAGGAGCTTTCAACAACGTCAATACCAACGCCATCAAGGAAGCCTTGACCGGTATTGGATTGGAGGGGTATCTCACGCATTGGATTATATCCATGCTGAGTACCAGGATAATCCAGTCCGATCTGGGAGGCAACCACTTGACCAGAAACAGAGGCACGCCCCAGGGTGGTGCCATCTCACCGGTGCTCTGGTTAATAGTAATGGACAAAATTTTACGTACATTGGACAGCAGCGGGGTGAAGGTGGTGGCGTATGCCGATTCTAACGTACGGCTCTATTGTATGGTGGCAGGCTTTGAAGAAGAAATACAATAGAACGAAGCTCTGCAGTCCTGCCCTTCAGATGCTCTCAATGTACTCCTAGATCTCCTCCCCCTAGACCTCCACATCAAATATGTTGCAGCGTGCAGTGCCGTCAGACTACGTGAGTCCGGATGCTGGGCTCCTACGGTCACAGCAACATCCTAGATGAAATACCTCGAGAAATCTGGGCATCCCCCACGGACTATGTCACACGCAAGCTGAACTTTACGAGAAACTTTGCTGTGGACCTTCCAACCAGAGCAAAGTGGAAGACCGGCGGCGTGTTGCAAGACTATGACACGGTATTCTTTACGGACAGATCAAAGATGGCCTATGGAGTCGGCGCGGGGGTTTTCTCGAATACACACGGTGTATCCAAGTCGTGTGGTCTCCCAGGTTTCACCAGTGTATTTCAGGCGGAAGTACTGGCGATATTGGAAGTCTGTCGATGGCTGGAGCGTGATTCGAGCCCCAAGCGTAACATAGCCATTCTGACCGACAGCCAAGTGGCCATCAAGGCCTTGTACTCAACGACGACATCTTCCCGGCTGGTGGGGCAGTGCAGGGACGCGCTCAACCATCTGGGCGGCACGCTCAAGATCACTCTCCTCTGGGTTCCCGGGCATAGGAACATAGAGGGGAATGAGCGGGCTGACGGATTGGCCAGGCAAGGCTCTGCTCTTGGCAGTCCCTCGGGGAATACAGTCGGTGTTCCGCTGGCGGCTGTCGGGGGCTGAGTCTACTCGCACTACCTAGCAGCCGCGGGCCTGAGATGGCGAAGGCTTACAAGCTGTGCCAAATCAAGGAGAATTTGGCCAGCTTATAACATAGCCCGATCACGAGAGCTCCTGTGCCAGACGCGTGCAAATGCACTCAAGATTACGGCGGTCTGCACTGGCCCATAGGGGACCATGTCGCTAGGCTCGGCTTACCCTACAACTCGCATTGCCGAAGCTGCGGAGAAGGAAGGGAAACCCTCATGCGCTTTCTCTGCGATTGCCCAGCTCTGGCTCGAGTCAGGCTGCGGACACTGGGTAAACCATTCTTTGGGGACCTCAGTGAGATTTCTAGCTGCAGGGTCGGAGAGCTGCTTTCCTTCGTGAATGCTACGGGCTGGCTTTGAAGATCCGAGCCAGCTGGGCTCTGCTTCCCTGTTCCTATAACAGTCACGGTCTTAGGAGTTTGTGGCATCAAAACGGCGCACCAAAGCGCTAATTGGGCTCCTCGGAACGGCCACTGATACCTACCTACCTATACGTTCTCACACACAAAAATATCTCAACTCTACGCCTCAACACCTTACACGGCCAGAGTTGAATTGATGGTGCTGGCCGGATTGCCGGCACGTATATTCAGTACAAGAAGCGGCAGAATGTACTGTTCAGGCCTCGTGTATTACAAGCTTTAAGCGTGTCTGGCACTTCACTTAAGATTAGAGCACACTTTGATGAGTAGTTCTTTGACTCGACTCAGGTATTTATTTACAGATGATTCGACTGGTATCTCATATCGAATCACGATCCCTCTGCGATCAATGAGATATGAATTGCAACATACTGCTACGACAGGCTAGCGCTCTTACCACTGAGCCACCCGAACGGAAGGACTTGCGCTCCGCTATCACAAGTTTAAACGTTTGTCATGAAATGCTTCAATAAAAAAATTGATTTCCACCCATCTCAAACTTCCTTCGACCATTTTCCTTAGTTTCCAATCTCTGTTCGCAGGCATTTTGCAAATATGGCCGCCCCCCATAGTCCACCAATGCCACCTGGTTAATTATGCTTTTCAAATACCATTCTAAGATTCCTTTCGTCCATCCTAGGTTTATTTGTGTTTTGATTCCTCCTTTGATAACTGGACCCCTTGACCGGCTACCTCTATCTCCTATTCTGAGCAGATCCACCTTCAATCAAGCATAGAGAATGTTACTTTTCTGGGGTTTTGTAATGAATAAATCTACACATATTATTATTATTCTCTTAAGGGAAATTCTATCTACACATAACATTCATTTTATTAAAAAATAAAGCAGTTACTTTTGTCATAGTTTAGTAAGCATAGTTATCTCATATAATATTAATTTTACTTTAAAGGATCACAGCATTGGATCCAGCTTTCCCAGGTTTCTACCCAGGCATATTCTTTCGTAGAATCAGTGCAAAAGACGCAAGATTTGTAGACGTTATTCACACTGATTCTTGGATATACGGAGCTCCTGTACATACCGGCACTGTAGACTTTTGGCCGAATGGAGGGATAACATTACAACCAGGATGTCCACAGCGGAACTATGAATTACTCTCGGAAACAGGTTTTACTCTTGGAAACCATTTCTTCATCTATTCAATGAATTAATATCTTCTCATCCCTCTTCAGATTTATGCAGCCATCGACGATCATGGCGTTTTTGGGCTGAAAGCGTGGCCAATAAATATCCAGAGAAGTTCAATGCAGTGCAAGCTCGATCTTGGTACCAGTTCCAGCGAGGACGCACTTTAACAAACTACGACCCGGAGGTAGTGATGGGAATAGATTGTCCTGAGAAGTAATTTTTATGCGTTTCATGAATGTTAATATATTTATTATGTCCCTTTTCAGTCTAAAAGGAGATTATTTTCTCACGACAAATGCTCAGGAGCCGTTTGCTAAAGGAAAGGAGGGAGTCAGGCCAATAAAAACGTGATGTACTTTGGCTTTTAAACTTTCCTTCCGGCTAAACACTGAAAGCGAATCAACGTAGGCAAATCAAGCACAATGACCCTTTTATAACTATTACATTTTATTAAATTATACTTAAAATTAACCTTACATAAGTAAGAGTACAAGATTTTAACAATTTTCTTTGTAGACAAGAATTTTCTCTATTTTTGTTGATGGTTTTCTGAAATGTTTCTCGATCTAAAAAAACCGAATTTGTGTAGAGTTGCGTCTGTTTTTTCAATTGATGGGAAGAAAAATAGTCACTAATAAAAAATCAAAGTAAAAAATGGTACTAAAGGTATTTTGCACTGGAGACGAGCATGCACACATCTATTTGTATATCAAAGACTCAGAAAGAAAGTTTATAGAATTGTGTCGAGGCAAAGAAGTGATTTTTACTTTTTTATTGGAAAAGGGAAAATAGATAAAAACAGATATCATACAGTCAATCATATCCACTAATCACTTTTTAATTTCTCATATTAATTTTCTTGTTTTACAACAATTCAAGGATTAAAATTATGTTGCAAGTCAAACGTTCATTTTGCATTGTGTGTTTTAGTGTAGATTTAATGATTCATTTCTTCCTCTTACAATTAATTTAATTATTGAATTAAAATAAAAATAATAAATTTATCAATATATATAGATTTCAGTGTGTTCTTTATTTATTATACGATTTTTGCTTCTTTTATAAATTTTGTTCCATATCTGTTTCTTGTTTCATTTGCAAATAAACAATGCAATTCGTATTACGGTTCAATGCAATGATTTAATGAATTTTGCATGATTTCCGATCATCGGGTTTAACTGTTGTAGTCGCAGTAGCTGCTGCTGTTGTTGCCTTTGAAAATGATCGTTGCGATGTTATCCAACTATTATCGTAATTTTATGCTGGAAAGAAACGAGAGTGACACATTAAATTTTGACCAAAATAAGAATTGAAGCACAAGTATGTAGTCAAATTGTTAGGTATGCAGCACAAAACAGCCAGTTGAACGCTGGCTTCAGACAATATACGATTCGAGATTTGTGTTCTTGTGTCAATGCTTATGACCCCATGATGTAGTTCACTGATGAAGACGGTCTTTTCGTTGATTACAGAATTTATATGGACACGAAAGGACGACTTGGATGGGTGGGTAGAAAAAGAGCACTTTTTAGTATAAAACGATATTCAAAATCGCCCTGTACACGACGGTGACTTGTAAACATAAAAATCAGGCCACCCTTTCCACTAAATATATCGATCTTAAACTTGACTCTCCGCGAAGATTTTCGAAAAAAAACAAAATAGGACTACGAGCTCTTGCAGCTTCACACTTGATTCTGGCGACCTTTCCAGATCCTTACCTATGCTGCAATTAGGTAGTAATGAAAGTTCAATGGTCTCCAAGAGGCATTATTCCCTTTCCCCCGTGGTGGATAAAACCACAAATATTCTACAGATGGGCTTAGTCGTGTGCATTTGTTAATTCGGCTGAACCAATAACAAGTCGGTACAGGAAACTGAAAAAAGCCGTAATGGTTCTTTATATAAAGCCCTGTGAGATGGGACGTAAAAATACTCTCAAAGTGCTCCCCGCTTAAGAGGCGACTAAAAGGGAAACTGTAAATTTTAAAACTTTACTGCTATTATTTTCTCCAACTTGAGTGGGAATTTCAACGATATAGCTGGACATTTTAGGCCTTAGCGAAGTAAGATGGTGGGACTCTGGAAAGTAATCTTTTCCCTCTTGCCGCACATATGGCAACGTGCTTTTATATTCTGGAAAGTCGAGTGGTGCAGATGCGAATCCGGTGTCGGGTTGTTCCTGAGCGTTGTCGTGAGATTCTGGTCCAGGTTAAGGAGCATCATAACTGTACAATCCTATGAACCAACGGAGATTTCCAATGTAATGGAGAAGGATATTTTCTACAAGCAAATACACGCAATTCAGGAGAGGCTTGCTGGGTGATATTGTGGTCGTGACTGCTGATCTGAATGCCAAGTTAGGTTCTGACAACAGCTTGCTCGGACATGCGATGGGGAAGCACGATCTTGGCAACCGTAACGATAATGACTAGAGGTTTAGAAATTGCTGTAGTTCCCACCGCTTCGTTATTGGTAACACATTGTTCGAGTACAAAGCCTGCTATTAAGTCACCGTATGAGCAATCGATTAGATCGACTACAGCAGTAAATTTAGGAGTGGTCTCCTGGTTGTCCGTAACAAAAGAGATGCTGACATCAGCCTCGAAAGGGATCACCATCTGATGGTCGCTTTTGTATTGCGTATGCCATTTGTCACAGGATTTCTAGAGCTGTAACCCCCTAAGTTCAACACCGATTGCTTGTATGATCCAGATGTCGCTCGACAGTGGGAGAGCTATCTTGCTAATGGGACGGCAGATATAGTGAGTTATTCACCTGAGAATATCGATGAGCATCGGGCCGCCATAAAAAATGCTGTTTTCTCGAGCCAACATGAGAACTAGCTCACTGCGGAATCGTGGAAGCGGATCGATGGACGAAAAGGATTGAAGGCTCTATTGGCCGCTGCGAGTAATGGCGGGTGCAACACGTTCGAAGTTCAATGCCGAACGAAATGTCGGGAAGTTTAGCGTAGTGTGCGGCATGACAAAAGGAAATTTCCTATTGCGCTGGTTAGGGAAATCGAAGACTGCACACAGCGCAAGAATTTCAGAAATGTATACCGCATAACGTAAGAGCTTGAATGTGTTCGAAAATCTTTCGATGGTCCTGTAAAGGTGGCCTCCTTATCTACTACGGTTCTTAATCCTATCACATCCGGTGAGGTTCCTCCTCTTGTGGATGGAATGGCTACTCATGGTAACATGCGGATACGGCCTATTCCTCCAAGCAGAAGCGCAATCATTTCGGCCAGCAATGCTCTCAAATGGAACAAAGCCGCTGGGTTTGACGGTCTACTCGTAGAGTTATTTATCGCTGCATCCGTTTAAGTTTGAAGGGCGGCCCCCATACATGCAAAATTTAATTTTTTTTCCACAGAATATGGTCATGTGGGATATCAAAAGGGTTCGATTAGCACTTTTCGAAACTGATCTTGTTTCTGATATTGCATGAAACATAGGGGAGATAGGATTCAAAATGTGTACCCCAAAAAGTGAAACAGATCTCGTTTTCAGAATTTACCCAACCAAAAGTCTGAAAAAAAAAAATCACAGTGATGCAACTCTATAAAACCTAGGGCTCAAAATACACCTCTTTTGAATGTCTGCACAAATAAAGTTAATAATAGTATATTACCATGTTTTAGAAATTTACCGGAAAACCACTTAAATTCATCCCAGAGGTGCATAATGACGTCAGCATAGGTGATAATATAACATACAATTCTTGAAAGTTTTAAAGTAATCCGACTAGTATTAACAAAGTTATATAACGTCAAACTTTAGCAGTTCAGGTAAATTTATGGCACCCTAAGAAGTGTATGACGTCATCATCATATAAACGGAACTTATATGAAAGGCGGGGTTCATGGGGACGTTTTAGTTTTCTTTTGCTTTTTTTATAGTTATTTCCATATCAATGTCAATTACTCGTGGTAGACATATGTATGTATATGTATGCGCTAATAAAGCTTGCGGGGAGTAACCAAAATAACAGATGTGTGCACCTGTGTGTGCGGTTTTTAATTTACATACATAACATATATATGTATACTTTGGTGGACGGAATAAAGTGGAAATGCGGTAAGATGCGTCAGATCAATTTAGATGCGCATAAATACCATATATTGTGTGCATCGTCATGCAGTAATAGACAGTGTTTGTTTATTTAGGATGAAGATAGTATTTATATCGTTAATATGTATGTACTTATGGGTAGCTTGGAGTTTGGCAAAAAATGACGGAATATTTTGTATTCTTAGTGTACGAATAGGAAATTACAAACGATGAACACAAAACCTTTATACCGGAAGGGCCCAGCTGGCGATATTTCGACTTGTTTCTGATTTGTGTCATGATTTTGTTCTTCTCATTTTATTTCATCGCACGTTGTCGCTTTCTCTCCAGCCATCTTAATTGTGTCTTCCAGCTGCCTCGATTTCACGTCAAAGCTATCGGCATCCTGGTGTCGGTTCAATGTCTTCAGGATTTGTTCTTTTACATATCTCGCTGTCATTCCTTCGAACTGAAGCTTTTCAATGTCGAACCCGATAGCTGGGGTTGGCCTGCTACTGCATCAATCTGTCGTAACATAGTGGCTGTTGCAATTATCACCGCGATATGAGCGAACGTCCAGGAGGCTAAATTCAGCTCAGGGAGAACGTAACCACTCTGGTTGAATGTTCTCTTCTCTTGTGAGGTCCACGTTCCCTTGTGAATTCTGCAGCGAGGGAAGTAAATCGATGAAATTGCCATGATACTGGAGTAACTGCATTTTATGAACTTGCATCCGTTCTCGTTAGTTATATCCAGCGTTATCTAGCCCTTTTCCGACTTTTATGTTAAGTCACCGAGTAATATCTTCAGATCGTTTGAGGATAGTGAATCAAATAATAGCTCAAAGCCACTATAGAATTCACCTTTTATTGAATCGTCCTTGTCTTCATTTGGAGCATATAAGCCAAACGTTAGAAAATTTAATTTTCGCTCAAAGCGGACCAATTCTTTTATTGATTAATCTGAATTCTGTGATGTTGCAAGTGAAATTCTAGTGGGCAAGGTTGCGGTCTTTTTTTCCGCTTTTAAAAATGTGTGCGTTCGAGAGGCAAATAATTCGCAGCCCAACAATTTCGTTTCCTGGACCGCCAACATATCTATCTTATTCGATGAATTCTCAAAGGGCACCAGTTCTGGATAGAAGGCGAATATTTCAGATTTAAAATTTTTTAATTTGCTATAATAGCCGCCCGAGCCGAGGCTCAATTCCGGACTCCGAAAAAATGTTAGACTGTTGAACCAATTGACTCATCTCATGTTTTACGGTGCAGAGAGCATGTTTTTCACTCCTCGTCGGTTGCTTTGCATTGGCCAGAAGATACCAACATGGAGGGAAGAGCAAGATTTGGTAGTAAAGTTTTAAGTGGTAGATCAGCTTGAATTGCCAGATATGTTCTGAGGATTGCAGAGCTAAATCTGAAACACATCCTACCCTTTCACCCCAAAGGAGAATGAACATTCCAACGAACAAGCCGAGTTGCCTAGAAGAGAATATTTTGCATTATTTCCCATATAATGAACTCAGGTGATTGCTAGGTTTCAGTTTTGCTTTGTATCCACCTGTTAAAATCTTAAAAAATGTAGTTGGCTGCCGCGTTAGCGAAATATAGGCATGCCTCGTCGTCGCAGTTGTGCTGAATGTAGTATCGTGTCGCGTAGCGTAAATGAGGTCGTACCTTTAGTGTCGTGTCGGGTAGATATGATTGTTCTTTAAATGTAAATACCATAGCAGACAACTGAATTTATTATATGGAATTATACGCAACGCTGGAAAATATTCTGTCAGGCAACTTAACCGCGTTGCTTAGCTGAATGTCGCGCCGCTCAAGTGTGTATTCCTGTTTACATTCAGTACAATTGTCGCGACGACGCATGCCTATATTGCACAAGCGTGGCAGCCAACTGCATGTTTTGACATTTTAATAGGTGGATATAAACTAAAACTGAAACATCGTGGCAGTCAACTGGATTCATTAAGGTACGACGCCATTTACGCTACGCGGCCACAAACTGCACTGCCTGTCAAAATATCTGTATATGGTCGTCTAGGCAACAACATACACTTGAGCACCACTGCGCTACGCGACATTCAACCAAGCGAAGCCACGCGGCCGAATTGCATGGCAGAGAATATTTTCTAATGCGGCGTGTCATTTCTATATAATGAACTCAGTTGACTGCTACGATTTTTTTAGTTTCGGTTTGTATCCACCTGATAACACATCGTTCAATAAGTCCCGGGACTAACGTAGAGATGGCGCTAATAATGCCATTTATATACCAAGGTTCAGAAGTACCAACCTTCAGATAAGATGTGTCAAAATTTGATGTAATTCGAAACATAACCAAGAAAGCTATAGTGGTTAAAGTGACGCTACCTTTGCAATCGTGAAAACAAATCGGGAAACCGGAAGCTGGACGCTTCAGGTATGAAAGGTTTTGTGTATTTTTTTTATAAAGAGATTTGGGTGTGCATTTGTCCCATTAGCATGTAGCACGTAAAATATGCATATATTATGTAAAAATAGCCACTTTCAAGTGATATTGACATTCATAGTCTCGAATTTGCAGAGAAGCGACAGCTTTGACCTAGTATTACTTTGTTAGTAATAGTGCGATTTTCACCAAATTTGGCAGGATCATGCTCTATACTATAGCCTATATTGTTGCAATTTTGTGATTCTAGGGTGAACTTAAGGGGGGTTTTCCTGTCAATTACTAAAAATTATAGTAATGTACTATTATTAACTTTATTTGAACAGGTATCGGTATGAAGGGTATTTCGGAGCCTAGGCACCATATAGTGGCAGCCCCCTGATTTTTTTCAGATTTTTCGATTGGGTAGTTTCTGAGAATGGGTTCGTTAAAAAAATGACCACTTTCAACCCTCCGCACTCCCCACCTTTTCAACAAATGTCAAAACTAAGTACTACTCGAGACCTTTAATTTGATACCCCACATGACTATATTTGATGAAAAAAAAATATACACCCTCCCTTTGCATGTATGGGGACCCCCCCTTAAATTCGTCGTAAAAGGATGTAACTCACTACATGCGTGAGCGTTCACAGTTCCCATCTTTCTACCAAATTTGGTGCCAATCGCTACAACCGTCTCCGAGAAAAATGCGTGTGACAGACAGACAGACAGTAAACCGATTTTAATAAGGTTTTGTTTGTAAAAATGGACCAAAACGAGTTTCGTGTGTTGATAAAACATCGTTTTCTAATGGGAAAAAACACTGTTCAAGCTCAGCAACGGCTTGAAAAAACGTTATCCGGACTCTACTCCGTCGAAAACAACCATTTTTCGGTGGTATGCTTACTTGAAACGCGGTCGTGCTGATACAAATGATGCGGAACGTTCGGGTCGGCGAACATCAAGCAAGTATTGAAAATCGTGATGGGTGACCGCAAAATGAAAGTGCGCGAGATAGCTAAGATGGTGAACATATCAACTGGTAGTGCATTTACTATTTTGCACCAAAAATTGGCTCGCAATAAACAGGATTTTTTTGCGTCGATATGTGACAGTGGATGAAACATGGATTCATCATTTCACTCCGGAGTCCGAAGCCGCCCGAAGCGTGCAAAAACACAATAGTCGGCCACCAAAGTGATGGCGTCCGTATTCTGGGATGCGAATGGTATAATTTTCATTGACTACCTCGAAAAAGGAAAAACCATCAATAGCGACTACCTAGTGTTATTGGATCGTTTGAAGGCCGAAATAGCGAAAAAAACGCCCACACATGAAGAAGAAGAAAGTCATCTTTCATCAAGACAACGTACCGTGCCACAAGTCAATCAAAACGATGACCAAATTCAACGAATTAGGCTTCCAACTGCTTCCTCATCCTCCGTACTCGCCGGATCTGGCCCCCAGCGACTACTGGCTCTGTGCGGATCTTAAAAAGATGCTCCAGGGAAAAGATTTGGCTCAAATGAGGAGGTGATCGCTGCTACAGAGGGTCATTTTGAGTCAAAAGACAAATCGTTCTACAAACATGGCATTGAAAAGTTAGAGAAGCGTCGGAATGATGATGTATTATTGTATATAGTTAGTCCCGGGACTTATTGAACGATGTGTTAAAATGTCAAAATATGTAGTTATTTGTAGTTGGTTGCCGCGATAGTGCAATATCAGCATGCTGCGCCGCCATAATTGTGGTGAATGTAGTGTCGCGTCACGTCGCGTAGCCTATAGGGGGTCGTACCTTAAAAGTATTGCAGTACGGCGACAGCCAACTACAAATAACTATATATTTTGACATTTTAACAGGTGGATACAAACCGAAACTAAAAAACCGTAACAGTCAACTGAATTCATTAAATGGAAATGACACACTACACAGCAAAATATTCTCTGCCAGGCAACTCGGCTGCGTCGCGTCACTTGGCTGAATGTCGCGGCGCGCAGTGTCGCTCAAGTGTGTATTGCCCCCTACAAAACCTTATAGATATTTTGACAGGCAGTGCACTTTGTGGCCGCATCGCATCGATGGGATCGCACCTTTAAGGTACGATCCCACATGCGCTACGCGACGCAGTGCAATTAGTGGCCGCGTCGCGTCGCTGGGGTCGCACTTTTAAGGTACGACCGCACATACGCTACGCGACGCGACACTACATTCAGCACTACTGTCGCAACACGACATGCCTTTATTGCACAACTACAGCAGCCAGCTACAAACAACTGTATATTTTGATATTTTAACAGGTGAATACAAATTAAAACTGAATGACACCCGACACTGCAAAATATTCTCTGCCAGGCAATTTGGCCGCGTCGCGCAGTGTCGTTCAAATGTGTATTACTGCCTACAGAACCATATAAAGATATTTTGACAGGCAGTGCAGTTTGTGGCTACGTCGCGTAGCGTAGATGGCTTCGTACCTTTATATGGAAATAACGGGCGACGCTGCAAAGTATTCCCTGCCAGGCAACTCAGATGCGTCGCGTCGCGCAGCGTCACTCAAGTGTGTATTGCTGCCAAGAAGACTATACACAGGAGATGAAACTGCCTAGGCAAGTCTTGAAGCCAGAAAATATAGCATCCACGGGGCGTGACTTTTCAGTCAGGATCGCAATGATGATGTGCAGAAATCATCATTGATGTTGACTCCCATCTGTGTGGTGGTGTTAGTCCCTCTGATCGGGTTTGATATAGAAATTTTCCAGCTTGATGCCAAAACCAATCGTAGAAGGCGGCGATCCGAATAATATTGTAATGACATTTTATAAATTTCCTATTGTATTTATGTATGTATGGATTGGTGGTTTGTAGCTGGTTGCCTAGTTACAGGGATCCGCGCCCACAGAAGAGCTATAAAAACACGACACAATACATAGACAGTTGCGCAGAAAGTATTGCGATCTTGAACCGGCCTGAAACCGGATGGTTCATTTTATCCTGTTTTTTTTATAAGTTTCACCTCCTGTGTATATCTTTGATTGCTGCCTACAAAACCATATAAAGATATTTTGACAGGCAGTGCAGTTTGTGGCCGCGTCGCGTAGATGGAGTTATATTTTTAGGTAGCATGGAGAATTTCATTGACAATGAGAAGGAATTACGTTGACAAGATCCAAATCTTCGTGAATTCGGCATTGCATTCCAAATTCCGTTGAGATTTGACATCAATGCAGGAGACGACATTTTGCGCCGTCAAATATCGAACTGATAATAGCTATTAGTATCTATGGAATGTCCTTGCGCAGAGAACATAAAAACTCGTGGTGAAGTGCTCCTTCTATCTCTTCAACTGGTCATCAACGTGAATGACGTTAACGTTCTTCACGACGTTAAAGAAAGACGTATGACCTGTGCGCAGTAGCGAATTTGTTGTTATTTACGGCAGCTACTGCTTTTTCGAACAACGCAATGATGGAGTTCATTTTGTCAACGGGGTAATCTACGCCGCACTTCTTGTACGTTCCAACGGTAACCAAGTTCGAGTGCGCCACACTCGCGCGCAGCCATCAGCAGAGCTCTTAGCTCTTTACATTCATCGATCCGTTTACACGTTTCTGCAATCAATCTCGTGACGTTCTTTTGAGACTTGACCACAACTTCATCTGTGGCGTCGGCGTCATTCTTAGAAACTTCTTCCGCAGTGTATGTTTCAAGCGAATGTTAATAAGAATTTCCGTTGTGAACCAAGTTGGATACGAACGTAGGCATGAAGGGGAAGAAGAGACATAACAGGAGAGGAGATCAAAGAGGATATTGGTGTTAAGAGCTTGATCACACGATGAGTTGCTTAATATATGCACCCAGTTGAAAGACGCTAAAGCTGAGTTCAGACCGTCAAAATTGGCTTTGCGGAGTTGAACTTAGTGGGTTTACGCTTGATTTTGGGTTTTGAACGAGGGAGCTCCGCTTCAAATTCAACCGCGGGGTGGTGAGCGCTAGTTTTGACATACGGGGATGTGCAAGGAAATAAGGAGTGGTGGCGCTCGGGGAGGTTGGAAAGGAAAAAATCGAGAGTGCGGCCCAAGGAGTTTTCGGTGGTATTGAAATTCAGAGCAGAGCAAGTGTACATAAAGGAAGTGGGAGGGAAGAATGGGAGAGGTTGTTGGAAGGAATTGGAAGGCTAGGATGATTAGGCCAGTTGAGCATGGGGAGGTTAAAATCTCCGCAAAGGAAGAAAGGGAGGGAAGGGAATCTGACGGTAAGGAGTTCAGACAAACTGTCAAACAATTCTTCATACAGGTGAGAAGGGCTAGCACAGGGGACATATACACAAGCAACGGGAGGAAGTTGGGCGGGGAGACACGAAGAGCAACACAATCAAAAGGAAAGCCATAGGAAGAGAAGACGAGTTCGTCGGGGAGTGTATCTTTTATTGCAATTAGGACCCCACCGCCGGTGGACTTACGAGAAGCATCCCGTTCCCTGTCACAGCGGAAAGTGGAGTACCCTTCGGGGAGCTCGGAGTTTAATATGGCATCGTCCAGCCAGGTTTCGGAGATACAAATGGCATGGTGTTGCTGAGCCAGCGTGGATAAATTGAAGGCCCCCAGCTTGGTTCTTAAACCCCTAACGTTCTAATAAAATAGACGGACAATGAACATGAATCCAGTTATATAGTTCGGCGAGGCAGGCGGGTTGCCTTGAAATTTACCCGCGAATTGGGGCGCTTGTATGGCTTGATGAATACACCTTCACGTCAGAAAGAAGGGTTGCCGAGGACGTCAACTTCATATGGATAAGTAACCTTGAAAGATGCAATCATCCGTTTATTTTTCAGTCGATGGGCGATGCTAGAACGATTGATGAAAAGAATATCCCACCCCCATGAAAGAAAATTTGTATGAGAACTCAGAACTAGTTTTTTTTTGCATTTTCATGACTTAAACCTAGCAAATGACATTAAAAAGTAGATGATTCATGAAAATATTATAGAACCGCAGAGTTCAGTTGTACGATGCAATATTTCAAAGATAATGGAATGTATAATGTTAGTATGCCATCGAACGACGGACAATGTTTTCTCTCACTTTCTCATTACCAAAGCAGGTGCACCTCAGCAAACAAATACATGGAAATGGCAAACACCCAACTGACTATTTGTAAAATGACAGAATGATTGAACCGAATGAGCAATTTTTATGAAGAAGGAACTCAGAAATTTGCTTGAATTAAACTAACGGAGGAAGATTACTTTCACATTTACCAACTCGATTATCTTAGAAACTATCTCATCATAAATGTGTCAGCCTTCGTAGTTGCTGACTACGCAAAACATGTAACACTATCAATTAAACATTTATTACAGCTTCATTGGAGTTCTTAAACATTAATTTGATGTTGCAAACATATCAAAAACGTGAACAACAATTTATAGCTCAAACGACAAAAATAAATTGCGATTTCTCTTTTTGACTTCAAAAAAGAACATATGAAACATGAAAAACGAATGATACGATTTTAAACCTTTTTGTATAACTTTTCATTCTTTTTCTTCCTTTCCCCATACGCGTGTTAAGATGGCAAAAGTTGGACCGTTTCGTGTTCTACAACAGAAATGGACATGGCGATGCACACACACTGTATGAAACAGATACACGAAAATACGGTAATGACTCTTGACACCATTTCCACGAAAATTAGTTTTCTTACGGATTGAAGATTAAAACAACTGCCCAGAAAGGCTAGAATCCCTTCTTCTAGGCGGAATAAGCGAATAGTTCTGCGTCCCCCTCATTTTTCATAGGATTGGCCAGAACTTCAATTTGTGGGGCCTGTTCTTCTTCTTGTGGTTCAATTGGAGCGGGAGTTTCATTTCTTTCTTCTTTATCTCTTTGGCCAAAAACGTCTAATTCCATTACTTCAAATTTAGAAAACAGAATTTTTATTTTGCGTCTGTTGTGAGATCGAGTAAAAACTAATTGAGTCAAGGAAGTTCTAAGCTCAATCGAAAGGTTTTGCTGCTCTGATACCAAATTGTAAGACTGAGATCTTGAAAATAACGGAATCATTTATTAATTGTGCTTAGAATTTCTCTCCCACTCACAATTTCGAGTAGATTTTAGTAAAAAGATCATTACCTGCTGCAATACCGGCTATAGCTTCTGAAGCGAAGTGTTTTACATCAACGTCAGCGTCGCTGTTTAGCTTATCTAGCGTGGGTTTCACTTGACTATCAATCACACTTGATTCCAGATAGGGTGAAATCTTTTGTAGCGTCTTGGCAACGTTGAACCTTACATTTGCGACTGGATCTGTTGCTAGGATTAAAACTGTCGGTAAGAGGAGTTTTGTTGTGATCTCTTGTCCACAGACTTCAGCTAGAACATTGATGCAGAACAAACATGTCATTCCTGAATAAAAGAAAGTGATTAACGATTTTATGCTGAAAAGGATGAAACTGGGGAGCTTACTGTGTAGATAATTCTTATTTCGGGACATAACAAGAATCATTGGAATAATTGCCTGCTCCGCCCAAGCTGCTCCGAACTGTTCTACCAATTTTTTCATGTTCATTGTGGCTGCCTCCCGGATGGCATAGACGTGATCGTTAAGCCAGCTCATACATAAACCACGCAATTTTTGGTCAAAGAACTCCTGCCCCAGTTGGCCGGCGAGTGCAGGCATATACTCGATAATTGCTAATCGTACACGCCACTTTGAATCTTCAGCCAGTTCAACAATGGCTGGCAAAAGAGACTGCAATTGAAGTTAATGTTTGAACTAATTTTTGGGTTTTGGACTTTATTCTCAAATTTACCTGTGATAACTGTTGAATACCAATAACATCATTGACACAATCTAGATTCGATATGATATTCAGCCGAACTTCTGGACATTCATCTTTCAATTGTACCAAGAATAATGGTAAAAGCTGTTCGACTGTGTTATATGATCCTAGCATTGGGCTGAGACCCATGATTACTGAAGCTAAAGCTGATTTCACGTGTTGATTTGGATCCGAAACAAGCTCCTTGACGTACGGCAATATTGACGACATGATAATTTGAACTTGATTAGCTTTATCTAGATTCGCACAGAAATCTTTCACTTTTGAAGCGGCAGCTGCCCGAACTTCAGCTTCGGCGTCTTTCAATAAATACTGCAGAGAAATTTTTGTTGAAAGATACGAAGAGGTTTTGTCTGGTTAGACAACTTACCTGGAAAGCTGGCACCAAATCAGTTTTTGTGATTTCTGGGCCCACGGCCTTTTGTAATTCTGTGAACTTCTCGGCAACCATGTAACGTACACGCCAAGAGGAATCACTAGCGCATTGACGCAATGTGGGCATGACCAACTAAGGAAGAAATTGAAAGAATTTAAGTTTCTATCAATGTAACAATGTGCCGGAAACTGTCTTTTGATTTTTATTTCGAAAATGTCCATTGATCAAAAAAAAAAGGAATGAAAAGCAGACCAAAAACATTTACACCTTAAATGCAAATAAAATATTAAAAAGGGACTTACATGCTCAACGTCATCTTGTGGCAATAATTGTGCAATACTGACGCAAGCCTCAACGGCCAACAACCGAACGGAATCCTGCGGATACTCCTCATTAATAACAATAGAAAAAATAAAGAAATTAAGACCATTTTACCTGATCATCTTGAGCCAATTGTACGAAGTTTGGAATTAAATCAGATTTCAAAAATTCAACCTCAACGACTTTAGCGAATTCACCCAATTTACTGGCAGCTGCACGTCGGACCATTGGTGTCTCATCTTGACACAACTTACGGAAATTTGCTCGCAACTCAGCCTTAACCGGAGCCGAAACACGTGGATAACATACTGAGAATAATCCACAAGCTGATGTACGTGAGGTGAACCAATCACCGGAAACCAAACGTTGTAAAGTTGGAACAACGTGAATTTCCAAATCTTGTGCGCTGTGCTCTGCGGCTACTGTACGCAATGATTCGACCGCCTTGTCACGGACGACAGTTTCTTCAACGGTGGCCAAACTTTCTAGTGGCGGAATCAAATACATTGCATACTCGGGACCGCCGACCAAGCCTGGAAATTAGAATGTTATGAATTCAGGTTCAGCATGGGACTAAAAAGGATGCAAAGTACTTACTTGTGAAGTTTCCCAATTGTTCCGCCAAAGCAAGTAAAACTTCATCTTCATCGTAAATTGTTTCTGTTAAAAATGGAATGAGTTCAGAACGGGTTCGTTCTTCGCCTAGAGCCAAAGCAATAGTCGATAGCTTCTTAATGGAGTTTAGTCGTAACTGTAAATATATTTGCATTATTTTTTTAATCACTGAAAACTATTATCGAAAATGTGAAGCTGGGAGGATATGGTGCTTGTCAGTGAAATATTTCATTCCAGGTCGAGATCAACTTCAATTATTATGAAAGACATCATTGTGAGATTTTTAGATTCTATAATGGTCTTGATTATATGCACAACGTTTTAGTCTCCACGTTAAAAAAAATGCATGAAAACATACTAAACTGCGGTCGTTATAATTCATACTATATCGGGTTTCTGGATTGCATATTCGGAGCCAATACCGCTGGAAGCGAACATATATATATGCATATATTATGTGAGAATATCCGCATTCAGTCTTGAATTTGCGAAGAAGCGAGAAACTCGACCTATAATAACTTTGTTAGTAATAATGCGATTTCCACCAAACTTGATAGAATCATGCTCTATTTTATACAGTACTTTGTTGCAATTGCAATTTCGTGGTGCTAGAATGAACTTAATGGGGGTTTTGCAAGCGACTTTTAAAAATTATAGCAACATTATATTATTAACTTTATTTGAACAGATATCGGTATGAAGGGTATTTCGGAGCCTAAGCATCATATGGTGGTAGTTTCCTGATTTTTCGGTTGAGTAGTTTCTGAGAATAGGTCCCTTAAAGAAATGATCACTTTCGACTTTTGATTAAAAATGATCCGCGGTCAAACACTAACATTAAAGGTTTGTCAAAAGCATGTTCATTTGCATCTAGGAAAGTTTGAAAAAAATCACTTGACGGAGCCTATTAATATTTGGTATATGTTGTCCGGATAGCTGGCTGCCATACGGAAGGTCGCGGATCAAGTCTCACTGGTGGCGGTGGTGTTTGTATTGTGATTTGACGAAACTGAAAAAGAAAGTTTCTTTCCAATTGTACTGCCCCACAATCAAATGGATGGCGGACTCAGGGTTCCGTCATATCCCTAAAAAAATTCATAATACCAGACTAATATCGCTTTCTTAGATTTTGTTTCCAATTATGCGGCAACGGAGAGATCAGCACTGAATTTCGGTTGTCTTTATTAAGAAAGGTGCTGGCATAGCCCTTTTATTATTATTGTTAAGGGAAAGTCGCTCCGCGTCCTTGAAGAACTATTGTGCCCATTTTACTGGTTATAGTGTACCTGTTGATCATAGTATCTCAAGCAGGCCTGTAACCGTTAGGTTAGGTTAGCTGAAACTTCTGGAAGTGGGCAACATACTATCCCCACTTCCAGAAGTTTCAGCTTTGCATCTGGTATTAAGTGTTCTCCCAGATGTATCGACCTACTTTGCACGAGTGCCGGACACTGTCCCAGGACGTGCATAGAGGTTTCGTCCTCCTCCTCACAGAACCTGCAGGCAGTGTCCGTAGATATCCTTAGCTTCCCTAGGTGATAGTTCAGCCGATAATGACCAGTGAGAATTCCCACTATGATTCGGAGGTTCTTTTTGGTGAGGTTTAAGCAATCCTTTGTACGCATGGGTTCGTATCCCCCAATAAGCACCCTGGACTGCTCCATCTCTGGTAGGCCCGCCCAATATAGTTCCCTCAACCATTTCTCTTCGTTTCTTAGATTCATAGCCATGAAACCGTTTCCGACTCCACAGAAGGATTCTGGCTCGTGTAAAGGCATCCCTGCTCCCTTCTTGGCTAGTTCATCCGCTGCCTCATTGCCTTCCAACCCAGCATGGCCTGGAACCCAAAGTATCCAGACCTTGTTGGACGTGCCGAGTGTATTCAGTCTCTCAAGGCATTCCCATACTAGTTTAGAGTTCACCTGGGTGGACCTAAGTGCCTTGATCGCTGCTTGGCTATCGGTGAGAATAGCTATGTTCTGCCCCTGTAGTTCCTTTGCAGATTAAAGGAAACACATTTGTCTATGGCGTAAATTTCCGGCTGGAATATGCTAGTGTACCTGCTCATTGGCTCAAAGTACATTTTCCTTGGACCAATGACACCGCCACCAGCTCCCTCTGCTGTGAGGGATCCGTCCGTGTACCAAGTAATCAGTTGCTGGTTTAAGCCGTATGTCGCAGCCACGCTCTCCCAGTTTGCCTTGTTACTCCAACGTGTTTCAAACTTCTTATCGACGTGAAACCTCGTTGTCATGTTGTCCCTCGGTATCAGTAATTCGGGATACCCCCTAGAAAGGATATCAATCTTCCTTCGATTTAGGCAGCTCCTCGCCTCACTCATACTACCGGCCATTCTGAATATTGATCTCCTTGCCTGCATCTGTATGTGCAGATGGAGAGGGGTTAATCCCAGAAGGACCTCCAGGGATGCCGTTGGGCATGTCCTTATTGCCTCATAGCCCTTAAAAGCAGATTTAATTTAGGATTGCGCGCTTGAACAACATCGGATACCAAGTCAATACGAAATGTCTCAGGTCAAACTCATTAAGCAGGATTTTGGCTCTAATACAAAACATCTTTGATCGCAACTCAAAACAAGCGATACGGTTCACGGTGTCATTACTGGAATCATAGTTTCCACGATATAACTAACGAGTCGATGTCAACCTCCCCAACTTGTTTACCTTACCGCAGGATCCATGAAAGAACATGGGCCTTATCAGATGGGACGACATTCAAGCAGATTGACGAAATTATCATTGAGCAACGAGCAGCATCTAGCAGCCTTGACGTTCGTTAATACCACGGGCCAAATTGCGATGACGACCACAACCTTGTCAGAGCAAGATATTGATGCCAAATAATGCCAAGCCCGTCCCAGGTATCAGATTCGATATTGATAAGCTACAGAATCGAAATATGTCAGATCGTGAGAAAAACGAATCTCGCAGATGCCTGAACCGAGACTGAGAAGCTGATAGCATTGATGTCAAGTGGAGCTAGTTGAAAGTTCAATCAACACGGCTGCAGGGAAAACTGTTGGACGAGAACCTCTGCACAAAAGGAATAAATAGTTTGATGAAGAATGTTAGCAGACAATCGATTAAAAAACGCTGCATATAAATAATATCACGAGCGATGCACCAGAGCCAAACGAATCAAGTATGTGGAATTAAGACTACCACTGATATGATATATAGAAAGAAATCTGCAAATTGAACGATAGCTTTAAGGTACGACCGCCATACGCTATGGGACTATAAACTGCACTGCTTGCCAAAATTATATGGGTTTACAGTCATTTTCAGTTTTGGTTTATATCCACCTGTTAAAAATCCCAAAACATGTAGTTGTTTGCAGTTGACTTTCGCGTTAGTGCAGTTGTGTTGAATGTAGTGTCGCGTAGTGCAAATGAGGTCGCACCTTAAGAGGCAGAGGCAGCCCAGAACCATATTTTGCAGGGACGCAGTAGGGACTCTAAAAATCAACGGGTTTAATATTTCGAGGAGCTAGTCTATGACACTAACCAATCTTCGCACATTAAGGAGGTCATCCCGTGTAAAGGCCGTTTTTTTGGCTTTTTTTAGAAATTTTTTGCGAAGAATTGGGGAGAGATACAAGTACGATTTTTTCATGATAGATTTATTAATATCTTGAGCGTGCATGACATTTTTTCCAGCCCAATCGCATAGCTGATTATTGAAATACAGGACAATCTATTCACCCATCTCCAAGAAAGGTGTTTTTCTGCTGCCACGCTAGAGAGCGCTGTGATTGTCGTAAAGAAAAACAATAAAGGGCATTTTAACGCACAGACTTAACTATAGTCTGCAAACTAGGATTATTAAAAAATATTATATTAGAAGCTAAATTTTTGGTGCCGTGTTAAACTTTTTTTTGAATTTTGGGATTTTTTTACGGCTTCTTCAATGAATAAAAAAAAAACTACTGAATGAATCGCAATTATCCTAGTTTGCGGACCGTAGAAATATGTTCTGAATAAGTCGTGAACATTTCAAAGAATATGGTTGGATGGATTTTGCGCTATGGTGGCAGCCGATTTTCAACATGCAGTTTCGAGAAAGACGCATTTAAAAAGTAGAATGTGATTTTTAGCCATAAAACCTTAACTGACCATTAATCTGCTATACCTAGTCCATAAACTTTAGGTTTCTTGAAGAAACACATGTACAGTCTTGGCTTCAATTCTTGTCCTTTTAGCGAAGTCATTCGAACCGGTAAATACGAGCTATATTACGGCGATCGACATAAATCTAGCATGTGACTTATCATGTGTTTAACACTATAATTTCCGAACGACTCCGAATATCAAAAAATCACTTTGCCCATATATTCTACACTATATCTAGATACAATTGATGCCAAACAAAAAAATCGATTCCGCGGATCCGACACACGGGATGACTCCCTTAAAGGAGCAGAGGCCGTACAAGCACCTCCCCTGGAATATACACTCGAAAAGTCGAGGATGCACTAAAAGCGCTGAGAAACAATAAAGTGCCGAATGCCTACTGAGCTACTAAGGACAATGATGGCAAGAAAGTTTCATGACCTCATAAATACTATTTGGTTTGACAAACTTATGATGGAAAATGTATGCAGAAGTTCCATTTGCCCTATCTATAGAAAATATGAAAAACTCCGCTGCGAGAATTATAGAGGGGTATCATTGCTCATCATCATCAACGGCGCAACAACCGATATCCGGTCTAGCCCTGCCTTAATAAGGAACTCCAGACACCCCAGTTTTGCGCCGAGCTCCACCAATTCGATATCCCTAAAAGCTGTCTGGCGTCCTGACCCACGCCATCGCTCCATCTTAGGCAGGGTCTGCCTCGTCTTCTTTTTCTACCATAGATATTGCCCTTATAGACTTTCCGGGTGGGATCATCCTCATCCATACGGATTAAGCGACCCGCCCATCGTAACCTATTGAGCCGGATTTTATCCACAACCAGACGGTCATGGTATCGCTCATAGATTTCGTCATTGTGTAGGCTACGGAATTGTCCATCCTCATGTAGGGGGTCAAAAATTCTTCGGAGGATTCTTCTCTCGAACGCGGCCAAGAATTCGCAAGTTTTCTTGCTAAGAACCCAAGTCTCCGAGGAATACATGAGGACTGGCAAAATCATTGTCTTGTACAGTAAGAGCTTTGACCCTATGATGAGACGTTTCGAGCGGAACAGTTTTTGTAAGCTGAAATAGGCTCTGTTGGCTGCCAACGACCGCGCGCGGATTTCATCATCATAGCTGTTATCGGTTGTGATTTTCGACCCTAGACAGGAGAAATTATTAATCGTCTCAAAGTTGTAGTCTCCTATCTTTATTCTTTCCATTTGACCAGTCCGGTTTGATGTTGTCGGTTGGTTGGTTTTTGGTGCTGGCGTTGCCACCATATATTTTGTCTTGCCTTCATCGATGTGCAGCCCGAAATCTCGCGCCGCCTGCTCGATCTGGATGAAAGCAGTTTGTACGTCTCGGGTGGTTCTTCCCATGATGTCGATATCGTCAGCATAGGCCAGTAGTTGGGTGGACTGAAAGAGGATCGTACCTCTTGCATACACCTCAGCATTACGGATCACTTTCTCGAGGGCCAGGTTAAAGAGGACTCATGATAACGCATTCCCTTGTCGTAGATCGTTGTTGATGTTGAATGATCTTGAGAGTGATCCTGCTGCTTTTATCTGGCCTCGCACATTGGTCAGGGTCAGCCTAGTCAGTCTTGGGACACCGAATTCTCTAATGGCCGTGTATCATTGTTGCTGTCAAAAATAATCGAAAGAAGGGCGGAATCCTTCTCAAAAAATATTAGTGGCGAATACCAGGGATGATTTCAAGTCAACGATTGATCAGATATTCTTCGTGAAGCAGATACTGGAGAAGTGCTAGGAATATGACGTTGATGACCATAAAATTTTCGTTGACTTCAAACAAATATTATCTGAATTTGAAATTCCAGCGAACCTGATTAGAATTATCAAAATGACAATGAGTCAGTCTAGTGCTCAAGTAAAGACGCAAAAGCTATTAACAATAACATTATTTAACATTGCTCTGAAGTGCATAATCTAAAATATGACATGGATGATAAAAATATCATTGCACGATCGAAAGAGCGCGACGGAGAGTTTAGTTAAAATTGACGCAGTAACGAAAGAAGTTGGCTCAAAAATAAACAAAAACAAGGCCAAAATCCTGAGCAGGATTTAGCGACACAGTTGGTAAACTCAATATGTTAGTTAGGGTCGAGGAACCCCCTTTGAAATTCATATAGCAAGCAAGATGAAAGGCAGTCTTTGACATATTTCTCCAGAATTTTAGGCATGGAGCAAAGGAATTATATGAGTCGGTAGTTGCAAGCCAATGAAACACCGCAATTTTGTGCAAGGGAGTGTTACCTGCCTCCATCCCCTTGTTCGTTTACACTCAAAAAAAGTTTAGGAAGACCGTCAGAAACGCAGTAGCTATTAATATTAACACTGTTGATAATATGTAATATAATATGGTGAAATATTAGCAAATTTACCCTGAGAGGGATAGGAAGGCGGTATAGATGTAAAAACTGATGAGAAATAATTTGGGAGAAGCTCATATACAAAATTAAGGAAGAATGAAACCCAATCGTCAAATTTTATGTTGCCAACGGTTCTTTCAGTTATGCGTTTGTGGTGATTTGCGACGCGGGAAGACATTATGAACCGATCCGCTATTAATCAGTTGAATTTCTTACATCTTAGAGGGGAGAGAGATCTGCATTTTAGTCGAACGAAGGCAGAGGCCTTCTCTAATTATCGGTAAGTTTCCGAACGTGTTCGGATTGCTGAGTGATTAGAGGACAAGGATGTCGTACAAAAGAGCGTGGTTCAAATCTCCCTTATAGCAGTGGGATTTGTATCGTGATTGTTGCGCCAACGATTATTATTAAGTTTACGAACACACTATGTGGCCACTATCTTGTGGATGAGTTGATAAATTCTGTGTTCTTCCTTTTTTTACAAACTACGTCAGTTGAGATAGGATCTAATCCAGCCGAATGAAGAGTGGTCAACATCAACTGCACAAAAAGAAGTATTTGTAATAAAGTCGAAAAGAATGAGTAATAATCTGTCAATCGTCTCCTCGGCTTATATGGCTGAACTCCGCCAGAAGAGCTACACTTGATGTTCACAATCACAGTATAGAAGGCCAACCTGTTGATAGGCTGCGAAGCCAATGCAAGGCATATACTCACTCTGTTGTAGCTTAGAAATCAATGAAAGAGGTGAGTCTCTCTTAGAACTTATTATTAAAAAAACCTATCGATATGTAATAGGGCAGTGCACAAATTTTCCGTTTCTCCAGCTCGGAAATTTGTGACGGTTGGGAGAAGACCATTGATATCATCCCAATAACCCATGCGCCAATTCACAAAATTGGCACGGTAGACGAGCTGGAGTTAAGGTTCGTAGATCTGGAGAAGGCTTCACAGTCGCGTTCAAAGTTCCGTGCCCCGCTAAATACGGTAGAAAAAATTGCTATTGTGGTGAACTGAGGAAAACCTCAGGAAATTGAACAAGGAGGGTTTTCAACATCTGTTACAAACACAACTGTTGGCACCCCTACAAGGACAGCCTGACGAGATACAAATCCGCATCAAGACTGGCAGGAAGCCGAGTGACCCATTACAAAAATCTTTAAGATAAACTGGAGAATGGGGATGGTGGTAGAGACCTATATCGACTTGCCAAAAACCGAAACGAACGCCCACAGGACATCGAACACTTCTCTTGCGTTAATGACAAGAACGGTAATTTGCTTACCAACCGTCGAATTGCTGCGGATAGATGGTGAGAATATTTCGAGCAGATTTTAACTGAAAAATTTGCTCATCCTCCACTTCCACAATCATTGCCGACATTTGGAGCAGTTCCACTTGTCAGCGCAACTGAAGTCGAGGAAGTAATAAAAAGATTAAAATCACAAATGATCCACAGGCCTTACGACATCGCATCCGAGCTATGGAAAGCGAAGAGCTGGGACCCAGACTGTGGCTCAGTGAATTCTTTAATAGGGTTATCTAGGAGGGTAGAACACCATCTGACTGGTAAGAAAGTACATTTCCAATATGGAAAAAGAAAGGTAGTCCAGCAGAATGTTCAAATTACCGTCCGATCCGGTAACTTTCCCATACCATGAAGATTTTTGAACGCATTGTTGACAACCGTATTCACGAAATCGTTGAAACAACCGTGAAACAAGCCGCATTTGTCAAGAACTTGGCGCAATACACGGTGTGTGGTTACTCATTGAGAAACACCGTGGGAAGCATCACCGTCTTTACATTGCATTTCTGCATCTGGAGAAAGCGTTTGACCGTGTGCCACACGAACTCATCTACGACAACACTTAGTGCCAGAAGAACTCGTGCGCTGCGTTCAATTGCTCTACCACGATCCGAAAAGTAAAGTTCGCTTCGTGTCTCTGTTGGTGTTCATCAAGGAAGTGCCCTCTCACCACTCCTCTTTGTTCTTGTTATGGACACCGTCACACGGGACATCCAAGGTCCAGCGCCCTATACACTGCTTTATGCAGATGATATTTTTCTAGCATTTTATAGCAAAAATGATCTCGAGCAACGTCCAAAATAGGAATGATCGCCTTATGCAACACGGTCTCAGATTCAATCTGAATAAAACTGAATTTTTGACGACCGATCCCCATGAAACAGACACAATCACTGTTAGAGGCAGTGACCTGCTCAGAATTGAGCGATTCAAACATCTCGGGTCAATGCTATCAGCGAATGAAATTGCTTCACGCATTAACGCAAGCGGGATGAAGTGGCGTTCCACAACTGGAGTTCTTTGTGATCGACGTATCAACGAACGGCTCAAGTCTAAAATTTACGGCAATGTCGTCCGTCCTATCGCTCTCTATGGTTCTGAGTGTTGGCCGACTATAAAATACAATGAATGGCGTCTTGCTGTAATGGAGACGAAGATGTTGCATTGGATTAGTGGCGTGGCACGTTTTGATCACATCCGAAATGAGGATATCCGCGAACGATATGGGGTTGCATCGATCGTGGAAAAACTGTGAGAAAGGCGTCTTCACTTCACTGGTATGATCACGATCGCGCTAACGAGAATACTCTTGCCAAGATTGGTCTGAACATCGACGTCGATGGTAAACGACCAAAAGGCCGGCCGAAAAAAGGTGGCTTGATACGCTGAATGAGGATTTAAAAGCCTCGAGATTGCATCCAGATCAGACATTTGATAGGATAAAATGGCGAAACCGATCACGACAAGCCGACCTCGCTTGTGAATGGGACAAAAGCTGAAGAAAAAGATGATCAAGACTGGCGGTCATATCTGGGCTATTGCTAGAACATTGAAAGCTCCAGCGAATATGCAAGACTCAGTAAGATTCTGGCCAATGAACATAGGAGACCATCCTTTATTAAAAAATCGGAATCTTCTGGTGAGACCCTAGAGCACCTAGTTCAGCCGAACTTAAATGTGAGTCATGCCTTGCTTGGAAGGTATGCAGGCCCAGTCTAGTCGTGTGAGATTATTATCGATCCATGCTAAAAACCAGGGTAAACCAATCTGATCTCGAAGGTAGCCACTTGACCAGAGCTGTGAGCAGATGTACGCTTCAGGGTTGCGCCATCTTCTCGCTGCTCTGATTGATAGTGATGGACAATCCTACACGGAAACCCAAAGTTACGAAGCCACAAAAGGTGCCCAGGAATTAATGGATTTTACAAAAAGGAACCCGGCAACGAAAACGGACTACCGATTTGCGTATTTTCATGAACATGCAATCTCTGTACAGAAAAAGAGCTGTCAAGCAGCTTGCCGATACCCTGTTCCAATGTAGGCCTGATACGTTGCAAGAGATGAGTTGGACAGTAACCGGAAGAGAGAAGAGCCACTACACCATATATTATAGTGGTCATCCAGTAAACTATGTGCTCGGAATAGGTTTCCTAGTCAGCCAAAAAATGTTATTATCGCCTTTGAAAACATATGAACGGCTATGCACTATGCGTTTGCAAGGTAAATTTCGAAATATAAGTCTCATTAACGTCCATGCCCCTAAAGAGACGGAGAAGGGCACATTCTAAGAGGCAGTAGAACGAACCTTCAAAACTGACCCCAGATATCTTGAATCCCCTCTGACAATCAGGTCAGAGTGAACACTGAAGTTATCCATAACATAGTCCTTCGTAACACCTATAAGGAAGAAATTGATCCTGCAATAACCGCAGCTAACAGGTCCTGGAGATGAAGGTTCAACAAATTATCTTCATAACCACCTGAAGAACGTTATTATTGGTACGACCACAAACATACTTAGCCCCAGTCGGAACGACTGGTTCGACGATGAATGTAAACTAGCAGCAGAATGAAAAATTGCCGCATACAGGGCAATGCTGCACTCTCAATGAACGCGGGCACGCCCAGAGACCTACCACCAACTTCGTCGAGTCGAGACAACTTCACAGAAAGAAAAAGGAAGACTGGGAGAACCAACAAGTCTGTGAACTTGAAAAGTAGAGGGAGCAACGGCACCGGGCAAGTTAGCATGATGAAGCATTATACACCTCGGTGCTGATCCTGCTGAGACAAAGAGGGAAATCTAATTTCCGACAGGGAGATATTACGCAGTGCAGCAATTAACGAAGTATCACGTTGCTAACTACCAACTATAAGAGATTTTTTCCGCTATCTCGCTTTACAGGATAACCCCGTACGCCCAGAACACCATTGGCCCATACAAAAGATTTTTTTCTGTGGCAAACGTTAGAAAAACTGTTGGAATATGGCCACCAGTTGTACCATCTTTTCGTCGAATTCAAGGCCGCCTATGATAGCATAGCTAGGGTAAAACTGTACAGAAGACCTTGACCCTGACCAATGTGCGAGGCCAGATAAAAGTAGCAGGATCACTCTGAAGATCATTCAACATTAACAACGATCTAAGACAAGGGGATGCCCTGCCATGCGTCATCTTTACCCTGGCTCTGGAAATAGTGATCCGCGATGCAGATGTTAATGAAAGAGGCACCATCCTCTTGAAGGACACCCAACTATTGACCTACACTGATGATATTGACATTATGGGAACACATGCATATTAATGAAAGCAAAACGAAGTACATGGCACTGGCCAAGAAAGAACAATAAACATAGGAAACTGCAACTTTGAGATCGAAAATCACAACCGATAACATTTAGAACGATGAAATCCGCGCACGGTTGTTTACAGCCAACAGAGCCTATTCAGTTTACAAAAACTGTTCCGCTCGAAACATCTCACCATAGGGTCGAAGCACTCATTGTGTAAGACAATGATCTTGCCAGTCCTCATGTATTCGTCGAAAATCTGGGTTTTTAGCAAGAAAAATTGTGAACTCTTGGCCACGTTCTAGAGAAGAATCCCCCGAAGAGTTTTTGGCCCCCTACATGAGGATGGAGTATTCTGTAGCCCACATAACGACGAAATTTACGAGCGATGCCACGACCGCCTCATTGTGGATAAAATCCGACTCAATAGATTGCGGTGGGCGGGTCAGCTAGTTCGCATGGGTAAGGAAGATCCAGTCTATAAGGGCAATATATATGGTAGAAAAAGATGGAAAGATTGCGTAGGTCAGGACGTCAGGCAGCTTTTAGCAATATCAAATTGGTGGACCTCGGAATGGCCGGAATGTCTGAAGTTCTTTACTAATAATACTGATTATTGCGCTGTTGATGATGATGATAAATAAACAAAATCTCTTTCGTTCCGCCAATGTAAAGTATTTATATGTGATCCTGGATCCTAAGTTAAATTGGAAATTCAACATAGAACTGACGGTTAAAAACACAGGCCGAGCTCCACGAGCAACTTGCTGTGGACTTTCCAAACAGTATTCTTCATGATGGATCAAAGTTAGTCTGTGGAGTCGGTGCGAATACACACAATGTAGTCAAGTCGTACAATCTTCCAGGATCCGCCAATGTGTTCCAAACGTATTTACTGCCGATATTGGATGCCTGTCGATGGTTGGGCCAAATTTGAGCCCCTAGTGTAACATAGCATTCTGACCGACAACCAAGCGGCAATTGAAGTTTTGTACACATGATGCCATCTTCCAGGTTGGTGGGGCAGTGCAGGAACACTCTGAACGGCCTATGTGGCAGGGTCAAAATCAACCTCTTCTGGGCTCCCGATCATAGGAATATAGGGGCGAATTTATGAGCTGACGGACTGGCCAGGCGAGACTGCACTTGGCGGTCCCTCGGTAGGCATTCACCCTCCCGCTAGCGACTGCGAAATCTCACTACCTGCGCCAGAGAATTTGGCCCGAGGACATACGCATTCAAATGCATACAAAATTATAGTGGTCTGTACGGGTACTAACTTATAGGGACCATGTCGCAGGCTCAGTATACGATGCAATGCCGAAGCTGCGGACAAGGAGAAACCCCCAGTTACTTCCTTTGTGATTGCCCATCTTTATGTAGAGTCAAACCACGGACACTTATTTTTACCACAGCAGTCATGGTCTTAAGAGTTTGTGACATCACATCTGCGCACCCCAACGCTAATTTGGCTTCTCGGCCAATGACACCTACCTGTCAGTTGTCCGTCTGATATCGTCATGAATCTCTCTGGGCTTCAGAGAACACATTTCATTCGGTTCTGCGGTCTAAAAAGTCGTGTGATACGTCATCCAACCTACTTCGAGCTTAACCTGTTTACTTCAATAAGAACTCAATAAGGCAAGGGAAGACAAATGAAACCACACGCATGGAGTTCGGTAACTGACAGGAATCGGAAATGTGCAAAGAACTCAGATTCTGGAACTCACTCGGATCGAGCAGCCAATCTATTTCGCTAGGTACGCCGAATCTGGCAAGTAATGAATTTTGAAACCGATTGTCTGGGTAAGGGAGGGTAGTGGACCCACATAAGGTAGTAACGGAAAGGGTCGATAACCTCGAATTTGCAACGATGAAACCGAGGCAAGCCGCTTCTAAACTAAAAGTTGTCCCTCCCTTGGCTTCTACTTTCCAAATCATTCGAAACTTCTACGTGACAAAGTGCAGCCAATTGACAACCAATTTTGGTTTGGCTTCAATTCCCATTGGGGAGAATCGAAATTTGGAATTAGGAACGCGTAATTAGTGGGGCAAGGGGTCAACCCTATATCGATCCCGGACAGTAAACAAGAGTCAATTGACTGAAACTTGAGGCAGATCGCGACCAATTGGCCGCCGAAATAGAATGGAAAGTCACCCACGCATTCGCGACGTGCAGATTCGTTAAAAGTCCGCTCTCCAAACATTCGCAAGAAGTGTTCCTCGGGGACGAGGAGGCAAACAAAAAGAACATTTGGAGCAGACGCCGTCAGGCACGAGTGCTCTGACAGCCTCCCCCGCCCCGGGTTCGCTTCCACTGACAGATCCTGCTATTGCACAATCGCCCCAACTGCACGCCGCCCGTCTTCCCAAGTTCATGGACTGAATGTTCCATGAAATCTAGATCTCTTGAATATTTGATTCACGCCGATGACGCATTGAGGCAGGCGGACCCGGCACAAAGCGTGACACGCTGCAAAAACTGGTCGTCGGACCGGGGGAGCGAATGGCCTCCGCAGGCGGGCACCCGATTATTTTTACCCTCACGCGACCCGAGTCTTGAACCCGCACCGCCGCCGCCGGCGTGGCCGCGACGGGAAGACCTTGTCCGGCTTTTTTTCTGGCTGGCGTCCATTTTTTTGCTCAGCTTGTTTGATTTTTCTCGCCTACATCTGTCGTCGCCGCAGCCGCACTGACAAGCACTCGCACCGTGGTCGGCCCGCAGAATTCCCTCACACACAACTTTTTTCTCGGTTTACCTGAACGTCTTCATTTTTCAACTCGTCAATGAGGACGGCAATCGGATAAAGTGAGTCGTCGAGCGTTTTGTCACTCGCTGCCATCTTTCACGCTCAAGTTACAGCTGGAGAATTTTCGCTGGATGCGCCGCAGGTTCTTCGTTTCGTTGATTTTGTACCGATCGCCGCCGCCGCCCGCTTTTGGGATGGATGAGTGGCACACACGCAAATGGCCGCGAGAGTGTTTTCTTTTCAAGTTGAGATTTTCACTTGACTGAAACCGTTCGTGATTAATTTTGATTGTGGATTTTGTACGCGAATATGTTACGACACTTTTTACGTTCACAATCGAACGAAATTTTCACGGATTTATCGCGAATTTTCAGTTTGCAATAAACCCACCGAATTTTCACACAACTCGAACACAAATTCGACTTTTTAAGCTCACGAACGAGATTTTCTGATGATCCGATTGGTAGGCCTGAAGTTGTGATAATTGATAGACGGATTCTAGTTGCACGGTCCGCGTGGTGGCATCTAGCGGATAGTAGTGCAGAACTTTCAATTTAAAGCCCGGGAACTTGAATTTCAGTATCTACGTAAGAGCAACTGGGGCGATGAAATTTAAAGGAAGATTAAAATAAAAAACATGCAAGGCAAAGCAGCGTAAGAGGTAATCATGTGCTATGTTCAGAAACAACGGTTAAAAGAAAGATTTTCTCAAGTACACTAATTTGTTGATCGCTCGGAAAAATAGCGACTACATTGCCTGATATTTTACTGGTAGCAAAATAGCGGGGTTGCAAAATTCAAATCTTTTCCAACAGTCAGGCAGCGCTATCAGCATTAAACGACAACGGCATATGAAGCCAGTTGGTGTGGAGTTTCCACCAAGTGTGCTGTGCTGCTGAAACTGAACGAAATATTCCATATGTTGGTGCCAGGGCAATCGAATATCACTGGTAATGAAAAAGCTGACAAACTGGCTCGCGTAGGGTCAGGATTCACAATGGTGGGGTCAAAGCCAGCTTTTCGATGTCGCCGTCGAAGGTCTGCGGCGCATTTCCGCCATTGGCTTTCAATATGTCCTTCCTCCAACCATCTTGGACCATCGATCACGTCTTCCAACTTTGAAATCCAGGCAGTGATGCTCTCTCTTTTTAATAATAATAATAATCGTTGGCGCAACAATCCATGTTGGATCAGGGCCTTGAAGTGTGTTAGAGCACTTCATTCAAGACCGTAACGGTACACTACAGTGAACTGTAGGAGGCAACGTGATCAGCATTGCGCTCGCCCGGGATTATTACCCTGATTTGACTCAGGTACTCATTCACAGCTGAGTCGACTGGTGTCCGACGTCAAATCACGATACAAATTCCACTGCCACCAGTGAGATTTGAACCGCGACCTTCCGTACGTCTTTTTAAGGTTTTGTGTAAAAAAAAACCTTATTACAATCGATTGAATGTCTGTCTGTCTGTCTGTCACATGCACTTTTCTCCAAAACGGCTAAACCGATCCGAACGAAATTCGGTGAACAGATGGCAACTATGAAATCCCATACATACAGCGAGCGGCATAAATTTAGGTGGAGTTTAAAGGGGGCTCCCCATACATGCAAAGGGGGGATTCAAAATTTCTTTCACCGGATGTAGTCGTGTAGGGTATCACATGAAAGGTCTCGATTTGTACTTCCTGAAGCTGACATTAGTTTTGGCTTGAATTGCAAAGTACGTGAGTAAGGAGTCAAAATGTACGCACTTAACGTGAGACAGGACTCATTTTCGGAATCTGCCCAACCTAAAAATCCGAAAAAAATCAGGGAGGAGCGATTAGATGAAATCTTGGTCTCAAAATATGTCCCATTCCGATATCTGCTCAAATAAACTTATTAATAGTATATTACCAAGTTTTAGAAATTTACTGAAAAACCACCTTTAAATTTATCCGTACCCGCATAGAGGACAATATTTCCTATATACGTGCTAACTTTCATGGAAATGTGGCTATTAACACCAAAGTTATAGCAGTTCAAACTTAGCACTTGCGCACGAATTAACTGCTTCCAAAGCCATGCAAATAAGATGCTGACGTCATAATCAACGGGAATAATTGACATTCGCGTGAAATATTAAAGGCGCATTTATGAAGAATCTACTTATCTGCAGCCCTTTTAAGGTTTTGTGTAAAATACTTATGTGAAATCTAATCTTCGAGATTCCGGTGTCCGCTCAAATAAATTTACTAATAGTACATTATCAACTTTTAGAAATTGACTAAAAAACTCCCGTTAGGTTCATCCTAGGTGCACCGACATAGAGGACAGCCTCGTGCATACACATCCCAAGTTTCATGGAAATCCAACTATTAGTGAGAAAGTTATAACAATTCAAATTTATCAATTTCGTGCTAATTAACAGCATTCTAAGCCATACAAATAAGATGCTGGCGTCATAATTAACAAGAATAATTGAAATTCGAGTGAAATATTAAAATTCCATTCAAGAAGAATCTAATTCTCCCCAGCCCTATTTTACATCTGCTGTAGGTTAAATTCTTCGCATTTGCTAATAATATTATATTAAACTCAGATTGTGAAGCGTATGAAGTTGACTATTATCAATACAGGGGTTTCCATCAAATGATTTATTTAAATTACTTTCTAAAAAATAGATGCCAATAGAATTTTTAACTATGTGACACGGAACTGTCAGGCTCATCGCTCCTTATATCTTCTTCTTTTTCTTCAGCCTTCAGTTCACAAGCGGGGTCGGTTCGTCGTGATCGGTTTCGTCATTTTATTTTATCAAATGCCTGATCAGGATGTAATCGCGAGACCTTCAAATCCCCATCCAGTGTATCAAGCGGCTATTGTTTTGGGTGGCTTTTTGGTTGCTTACTATTGACTTCGATGTTCTGACCAATACTGGTTGTTGAATTCTCGTTCGCGTGAATTACTTGACCACACCATCGAAAACGCCTCTCTCGCAGTTTTTCCACGATCGGTGCAAACCCATATCGATCGCGGATATTCTCATTTCAGACGTGATCAAAACGTGTCACGCCACTAGTGCAATGCAACATCTTCGTCCCCATTACCGCAAGACGTCGTTCATTGTCCTTTATAGTCGCCAACACTCAGAACCATAGAGAGCGGCAGACGGACGACATTGCAGTAAATTTTAGATTTGGGACGTGCGCTGATACGTCGATCACAAAGAACACCAGTTGGGGAATGCAACTTCATCCAGGTTGCGTTAATGTGTGAAACAATTCCATTATGCAGTTCTCCATTGGCAGATAGCATTGACTCGAGATATTTAAATCGTTGAGTTCTGGCAATGGCAGTAACCTGCCCCTCGAGATATTTAAATCGCTCAGTTCTGGCAGTGGCGGTAACCTGCCCAGAACTGAGCGATTTCAATATCTCGGGTCAATGCTATAAGCCAATGGAGAACTACGTTATGCTCCTCACATAGGGAAAAAGAAAACCTTTTATACCTGAAGCGTCAAGCTTCCGGTGTCCCGACGTGTTTAACATATGTAGGTATCCGAGTGTTGTCAATACGTTGAACGTGGCCAGCATATTGCAAATATTGAAGTTTTATTAATTTGCAGACTTCAGGGTTCCCGAAGGTCGGTAGTTTGTGTTAGGGTCCATGTTTGACATCCGTAGCGTAAGTCTTATTATCATTTTGTATACACGGAGCTTTGCTTCCTTGTGTTAAGCTGGCTTTTATTCCGTCAAGTTCATTTCTACTTTTCGTCAGTTGAACACCTAGTATATAAAGCTGTCTGTTTACCTTAATTCGTAGACCAGCAGAAACTTCGTTTGCTATTTTATTGAGGTTTATTGAAATTTCCTTTGCAGTGTGAAAGGTCATATCCGGCTATCCACCATCAAGTCTCCCCTGAAGAGTGAAATTGCAAGGATTCGTGCAGCCGAATGAAAAAATTTGAACTCCTGCAGTCAGACGAAAATCTTTATGAAAGAACCAGGGGCCGCTGGAGTGGTTTTTTTGCTGTCCCTTAAGTAGTAGGACATGAAAACCTTGCTAGGGTTAACATCAATTTCAATTTTGTCGTTTCTAGCCATGTCTTCAAATAGAATCTAAATAAAATAAAATACAATTGATTTTTTCCTGAAATGGGATTTATTATTTATTTGTATACTATATACCTGACATTCAGAGGGGAGTTCTACAAAAGAACCAAGACAAGATTGAGAATGATTTACATTCCAAAGACCTGCTCCCAAAGACCTCGTCAAGGTATGTAGATGATTTTTTCACCATTGTCCATGAAGACAAAGTCGAGGAGACCCTGAGTAAAGTATATAAAGTATATCGGAAGCTTAGATTTACAATGGAGGCGGAGGACAATGGAGAACTCCCATTTCTTCATTTAAGGATAATTAGAGAGGAAAAGGGGATCTTTTTTGACATCTACAAGATATCCGTACACGCAGCGAACGATACCAGATAATTCGAAACATTCCTCGCCTGCTAATCGAACGCCGCCACCTCCCAGCCTTGATGAATGCTATAACATATATGGGGGCCAATATAGACCCGGACTACTAACATGTTGGATTAGAGCTCTGTGCTCGAATAACGATACCACCTCGAATTCCCTCTGACGATCAAGTGAGAGTGAACATTGAAGCCATCCATAATATAGTTCCCCGTAACACCAGTAAGGGGGAAATGGATTTCGCAATAAACGCAGGACGAAACCGTCAGTCACTCTTTGGAATTTTTGAATTTTCGGGTAATTAGCTAAAAAAAGGGCGATTCGTGGACCACAAATGTGGAGGAAAGTTTCATCCCAATGGTCCGGTCGGACATCAACTGGATGCGGAGTTAGGACTCCCTCAATCTTCTTTTTCTTTTTCTTCAGCCTTTGTCCCGTTGACAAGCGGGGTCGGCTCGAAGTGATCGGTTTCGCCATTTGGCTCTATCGAATGCCTGATCTGGGTAATTCCTAAATGAAACCATCATAGCACTTCAATGTCGCTCTATGCATTAGACGAAAAGCAAAATAATGTTGGCAATTATAAATGCATAGGTGGAGAAGTCGATGATGCGAATATCGAATTGCCCCCCCCCCCCTTCTACTAATAAGTTTTGTTTTTTTAGGGAGAGTAGGTGAATGTGCTTACGCACTAAGCTTTGGACTTCCGTAACACGTTACTTTCGGCCAACCTCGCTTTAGACAGCTTGCTTCTTCTTCTTTTTCTTCAACCTTTGTCCCGTTCACAAGCGGGGTCGGTTCGTCGTCATCGGCTTCGCCATTTGGCTCTATCGAATGCCTGATCTGGGTGCAATCACGAGGCTTTCAAATCCCCATCTAGCATATCAAGCCACCGTTGTTTAGGTCTGCTTTTTGGTCGTTTACCATCGACTTCGATGTTCAGAACAATCATAGCAAGTGACTATACCATCGAAGACGCCTCTCTCACAACTTTTCCACGATCGGTGCAACCCCATAACGATTTCGGATGTGATCTAAACGTGTGATGTCACTAGTCCAACGTAGCATCTTCGTCTCCATTACCGCAAGACGCCGTTCATTGTCTTTTATAGTCAGCCAACACTCAGAACCATAGAGAGCGACAGGACGGACGACATTACGGTAAATTTTAAATTTGAGACGTTCGTTGATACGTCGATCACAAAGAACACCAGTTGTGGAACGCCATTTCATCCAGGTTGCGTTAATGCGTGAAGCAATTTCATAACGCAGTTCTCCATTGGCTGATAGCGTTGACCCGAGGTATTTAAATCGCTCAGTTCTGGGCAGATCACTGCCGCTGACAGTGATTGTGCCTGTTTCATGGGGATCGGTCGTCAAAAATTCAGTTTTGTTTAAATTCAAACTGAGACCGGGTTGCATGAGGCGATCATTCCATTTTTGAACAAGTTGCTCGAGATCATTTTTGCTATTAGATGCTAGGAAAACATCATCTGCATAAAGCAGTGTGTAGAGCGCTGGACGCTGGATATCCCGTGTGACGGTGTCTATAACAAAAACAAAGAGGAGTGGTTAGAGGGCGCTTCCTTGATGAACACCAACAGAGACACGAAGCGGTTTTGATACACCAGCCGCACTTCGAACTTTACTTTTCGAATCGAGGTAGAGCAACTGAACCCAGCGCACGAGTTCGTCTGGCACGGAGTGTTGTCGTAAAGCATACCAGATGAGTTCGTATGGTACACGGTCAACCTCTAGATCCAGAAAGGCAATGTAAAGAGGGTGATGCTTCTCACGGTGTTTCTCCATGAGTAACCGCGCAGCGTGTATTGCGTCGGTAGTTCCGCAGTTCTTGACAAATCCGGGTAGATTCACGGTTATTTCAACGATTTCGCGAATACGGTTGTGAAGAATGCAAAAATCTTCATGGTATGGGAAAGTAACCGGATCGGACGATAATTTGAACATTCTGCTGGGCTACCTTTCTTTTTCCATATTGGAACAGTGGTACTTTTTTGCCAGTCAGATGGTGTTCTTCCTTCCTGAATAACCCGGTTAAAGAATTCACTGAGCCACAGTGTTGGGTCCCAGCTCTTCGCTTTCCAGAGCTCAGATGCGATGTCGTCTGGTATTGTGGCTTTCCCCGATTTCATTTGTTTTATTGCCTCCTCGACTTCAGTTGCGCTGACTGGAGAAACTGCTCGAAAAGTCGGCAGTTGAAATCTGCTCGAAGTATTCTCGCCTTCTATCCGTTGCGGCTCGACAGTTGGTAAGCAAAGTACCGTTCTTGGCATTAACGCAACAGAAGTGTTCGATATCCTGTGTGCGTTCATTACGGCTTTTAGCAAGTCGATACAGATCTCTCTGGCCATCCCGACCCGTTTATCGTAAAGATTTTTGAAATGGTTCGCTCGAGTGACAGCGACCGCTTTCTTTGCTTCCTGGTTGGCATTCTTATAAATTTGCCAATTAGCAGGCGTTTTATTGTCGAGAAGTTTGTGGTAGAGGCGTTTCTTTTCACGGACCTTCATTTCAACATCATCATTCCAAAGCCTAGTATCTCGGTTGATGTACCGCTTACCCGGCTTGGTGACCCCAAGGATTGCAGAGGCCGCTTTGTGGATCGTGTCTTTCAGTTGGTTCCATGATTCTTCCACATTCATAATGGTCGGCAATCGTATGAGTGAGACCGTTTCTTCTTTCTTCTCCCCAAATCGCCACCATTTAATGCGCGGTGGGCCAGTGTGTTCCTCATGCTGTTTTATCGGTGGCTTAATTCGCAGGACGGCAATCAACGGCCGATGTTGAGGTGCGATGTTCTCATAGGGAACGAATTTGCAATCAGTGACAGTGGTAAAATGTTGGCGTCTTATGAGAATATAGTCGATTTGTGTTTTACTGTTCCCACTATAAAATGTAGGAAGTTGAGACAATCGTTTGATGAACCATGTATTCATAAGTACAAGGTCATGGGTGCCCGCAAAATCGATTATACGCTCGCCACCCTCATTGCGCGCTCCGAACCCCTTTCCCCCATGGCACCTGTTACCGTCTGCCTTTTCACCCACATGACCATTAATATCGCCAGCAATGATTATATATATATCTTTCTCGGCATCAGGTCGACCGGTCTGTGGTGCATACGCGGTGAAGAAGTGAATAGTGCGATCAGCTGATATAATGGTGAGCTTCATCAGCCGATCATCAAATCGTTCGACTTCTTTAATGGCATCACGGAAACCCATGGGGCCCGTCCTGACGCGTCGACTGAGGTGGACGCCCTCGTATTTCTCCGAAGCTTGTGACTCAATCCGATCATCATGTTTGTAATGACATTGTATGCATTTTCTTTGTTGACCTGTCGCTGGGCCTGTCACCAAGAGAGATCAGGTCGGATTTAGCATAGTAGAATAACTCCAACTATACTCTATTTATTTCTTTCCCTGATCTCAGCATTTTATTTTTGTTTTACTGAGGATAGTACAGAGTACGTTGCCTCCAACCCTCCTCCTTTACCTGGGCTTGGGACCAGCATACTATGTTAATAGTATGGCGGAGTTAGTTAGGACTCTCTCAATCGTCAAACAAAAATAATAACCAACTAAGAAAGAAAGGCCCTGGAAATGAAGCATCAACAAATGATGTTCACAACCAACTGAAGAATGTTATCATTGATAGGCTACAAAAATATTTGGCCCTAGTCGCAAAAAATGTCGGAACAACCGGTTTGACGATGAATGTAAGCTAAAACTAGAACGGAAGAATGAGGCATGTCAGGCAATGCTGCACTCTCAAAGAATGAGGGCACGCGGAGAGACTTATTACGAACTTCGTCGAGTGGAGAAGCGACTTCACAGATAGAAAAAGGAAACCTGGGGGAACCAACAAGCCTATGAACTCCAAAAGTACAGGCAGTAACCGTACCAGGCGCGGAAGTTTCACCAAGAAGTCGCTGCTCATCCTGCCAAGACAAAGATGTAAATTTGAGTTCCGACGAAATGGGCATATTGGAGCGATAAATTGATTACTTTGTTGCATTGTCCACTAACCAAAATATCGGCGAGAGGTTTCGCCTATTGAAGACGATGGACAAATGTTGTCACTACCAAGCATGGAAGAAACAGTCCGTGCAGTTCATCGTTAAATATGGAGTCGACCAACTACACCAAGCAGTTCATAAACTTATATTCAAAATGTGGGACAGCAAACCAACGCCTGATGACTGGTTAAGATTCATTATCAGTTCTATATATGAAAACAAGATATCACGCAGTGCAGCAATTATAGGGGCATCACGATGCTGAGTTCCATTTATAAGATATTCTCCGCTATCTTACTAGGTCGGATAGCCCTATATGCCCAGAACGGCATTGGCTCATAGCAAAGAGACTTCACTCCAGCCACATCAGCAACAAATTAGATTTTCTCTCTGCGCAAGCGATGGATTATGGCCATCAGTCAGTCTTTTCATCAACTTCAAGGCTGCCTATGAGAGCATAGCCAGGGTAAAACTTGACACGGCCATGAGAGAATTCGGTATCCCAACGAAATTGATAAGACTGACTAGGCTGACCCTGACCAATGTGCCAGACCAGATAAAAGTAGCAGGATCACTGAGACCATTCCACATCAACAACGGTCTAAGACATGGAGATGCCCTATTGTGCAGACTTTTTAATTTGGCCCTGGAAAAAGTGATCCGTGACGCAGAGGTAAATGCGAGAGGCACCATCCTCTTTAAGTCCACCCAATAACTAGCTTATGCTGACGATATTGACATTATGGAAAGAGCGAACAATATCATGACCGTCTTTTTCTGGATAAAATCCGCCTCAACAGGTTGCGGCGGGCGGGTCATCTAATCCGTATGCATGAGGATGATCCAACCCGGAAAGCCTATAAGGGCCAATATCTATGGTAGAAAAAGAAGACGAGGTAGATCCTGCCTGAAATGGAGCGATGGCGTAAGTCAGGACGCCAGGCAGCTTTTAGGGATATCGAATTGGTAGACCTCGGCGCAAAACCGGGATGTCTGAAGTTCCTTATTAAGGCAGGCCTAGACCGGATACCGGTTGTTGCGCCGTTGATGACCTCACCGAGTTATTGCTCTTCAGAGCTATTATTGCGGTACTTGTTACTACCACAACCAGCCTGGTTAAGTACTCTCGTCTGCAACATTTCCAGCGTCACCGTTGTCACTGCTTCTCGTACCGTCAACTTGATGGTTTTTTATGTCCTCCATATGGATAGATGTGTCCGGATAGCTGAGTGGTTAGAGCGCAAGGCTGTCGTACGGAAGGTCGCGGTTCAAATCTCACTGGTGGCAGTGGAATTTGTATCGTGATTTGACGTCGGACACCAGTCGACTCAGCTGTGAATGAGTACCTGAGTCAAATCAGGGTAATAATCTCGGGCGAGCGCAATGCTGACCACATTGCCTCCTAGTGTACCGTTACGGTCTTGAATGAAGTGCTCTAACACACTTCAAGGTCCTGATCCAACGTGGATTGTTGCGCCAACGATTATTATTATTATATGGATAGATTCGCCGCCCGGCTCCTCCATGTGTGCGGAAGTATTTGAAGAAAGCTTCACTTTTCTCCCGGATGCATTTGGAGATTCTCTATCAATATTGATATTTTATTTTTCAGACCTTCGAGTGTTTTCGCCAGCACGCCATTCCTCTATTTCAAGGTTGGTTGTCCTTACTTTGGCTCTTTTAAAATCTGGATCCTCCTCCTTGCGAACTCCGCAGCCGATCTGAGTGTTCCTAGGCCTTAGGGTGGGTGGGGCAACTTCATGATTTTTTTTCAGATCTGCTGATTCGGTTATCTTTCTACCCCGACACTCTCCATTTTATAACCGATGTTAAAACTAGGACTCACTTTGAAAAGTTCTAAGTCAGGCCTTTCATTTGACAACCCACGGCCGTGTGGGTTATCAAATAATGGATCTAGTGAAAAAAGGTTTTACTCCCTTGGATGTATGGCGATCTCTTCTTAAAGTCTACATGGAATTCATAGTTCCTTGCTTCCCAGATACCGTTTTTGAGAACAGTGGGTGTGCCAGACAGACGGATAGACAGAGAAACAGACACTAAACCGATTTGAATAAGGTTTTGTTTTACAAACAATCTAAAATAAGAAATAGGGGATCATATGTGTACATACTACTGTGTTTTGAAGAATCCTTTTTCTTCTTTCCGAAGGCAGAGTATCAACAGGCAGATAACCAGAATACATATTAATAATATTTGGTTTAGACCAAAACTTCAAGTGGATTGAGTCAATAAGGAGACGGTAAGAAGTCACCGACGTAAGAAAGGAAAGTACACAGGAAGAGTTATGAGGAGAGCGCGTACAGAAAAGTGTAAACCACATTGTCGTCTCCTTGGAACCATATTGTACTGTGATAGTGACTGAACCTGTACATTGCACATATCAACGTATTCCACCAATGGAACATTAATCATCCTATCGCGGGCCTAGACGTATATTCTCGGGGCCGTCTTGATCTCCAGTGGTCCAAGCTCCTTTGATGCCTCCTCCAAACACGGTCCACGACTAGAAACGAATATTTTATGCAAATCAATCCATAAAATAAAGCAGCACCTGCCTGTTCACCACACGCACCAATGGAGACATCTCAAACTGTGTCTTGGATTCGAAACGAACGTTTGTATGGACGAATCCTGACTCCAGTGTAAAATATTGCACTTAACTTTGAATTAACTTCTGTTTAGTGTTGGATCGATGTACGGGTGAAATTCTATACTGCGTCCAGCGGGTGATAGGAAAACGAAGGACTACGATCCGCAATAGATCGTCTTGGCTGAATGGAGAATCGATGGGAGACACTCCGTGCGTGGGTGACTGTATGCATCAAAACGCCATTATGAGGGTTTAGTTTCAGGTCCAGTGGATATTATTCAGAAGTTGTTGCAATTATTCTTTGATAATCACCTGTTACATTCTATCTTATTTGCAGATTTATCGGGGGATTTGCTTACTGATATTTATTTGTTGCAAGAAGATATCAGAACATTTTGAGATATATTGAGCAGTTTTAGAAAGTATGTATATTTTCCTTTTTTTCTTTTTGAAATTAAAGACACATGAATATTGCATAGGTTGAAATATTGCCGGCGGTCAAGGGGTAGTATAGGTCCCAGGGCGAAAGGTGGATTGGTATCCGCAATGGAGAATCAAACTAGGGAAACGCCTGCAGAATCAACACCAACAGCCCTACTACCAAACCCTACCTCCATTTCCACGTGGTGACCGCTGGGGGCTCTTTCTTAACGAAAAGCTGCAGACGGAGAAGGATGAAAGCCAGTCTCCCTCGCCTAAAAACGGGACAAAATGTACCAACTGGTCCTGCAGGTTGGGGGTTGGACAGCGCTGACAACTCTACGCGAGAAACCAAAGTTATGACGCCACGGAAGGAGCCTCGGACAGGATGAATTTCAAAACAACAACGGAATAATGATTTTCGCTTTTTCTCATGGAAACACCATCTCATCATCAACTTTAAGGCGGCCTATGACAGCATAGCCAGGGTAAAACTGTACACAGTCATGAAAAGAATTTAGTATCCCAACGAAATCGATAAGACTAACTAGGCTGACCCTGACCAATGTGCGAGGCCAGATAAAAGCAGCAGGTTCACTGTGGAGACCATTCAACATCAACAACGATCTAAGACAAGGGGATGCCCTACATGCGTCCTTTTTAATCTGGGCCTGGAGAAAGTAAGTCACGATGTTGATGATATTGACATCATGAGAAGAACAACCCGAGATGTACACTCTACCTTCATCCAGATCTAACAGGCGGCGCGAGATCTTGGGCTGCACATTATTGAGGGCAAGGCGAAGCACATGGTAGCGCCAAAACCAAAACCGAAGGAACGAACCACATCGAATCGCACTGCATAAACGAAAACAATGAAGATAGGAGACCACAATTTTGAGACCGTTGAAAATATCTCCTATCTAGGGTTGAAAATCACAACCGATAAGTGCTATGACGATGAAATCTGCACACGGTTGTTGGCAGCCAACAAAGCCTATTTCATAAAAATTGTTTGGCTCGAATCGTCTCACCATAGGGTCAAAGCTCTTACTGTACAGGACTATGATCTTGCCAGTCTTTTGTATTCCTCGGAGACGGGTTCTTAGCAAAAAAAACCTGCGAACTCTTGGCCACGTTCGAGAGAAGAATCCTCCAAAGAATTTTTGGCCCCCTAAATGAGGATGGACGATTCCGTAACCTAGATAACGACGAAATCTATGAGTGATACCACCATCGTCAGGTTGTGGATAAAATCCGGCTCAACAGGCTGCGGTGGACGGGTCACTTAATCCATATAGATGAGGATGATCCAGCCCGGAAAGTCTATATCTATGGTCGAGAAAGAATACGAGGCAGACCCTTGCCTGAGATGGGGTGATGGCGTATGCCAGGACCCAGGCAGCTTTTCGTTATATCGAATTGGTGGACTTCGGCGCAAAACCGGGATGTCTGGAGTTCCTTATTAAGGCAGACCTAGACCGGATACCGGTTGTTGCGTTGTTGATGATGATGATGAAGTATTGCCTCGTAAAACGGAAAACCAATCTCACTATTGGGATTAATTTGATGGTTTCCTGAGAATCTAAGTTCATGAGAAATTATCTCTCTGCAACAAAGCTCACACCTCCCTGAATTCCATTCTAGCTTCTAAAAGAGGAGATCAGTATCTTCAGGGGTGAGAAGGTAAGAAGTTGGACTTTTTGTAGATTTATAACCACGGAAAACTTGGTACCCATTATTTCACTGCCAAGGTAGCAGGACAGTCAAAACAATGGACTAAAAGGGGTGTATATTCGCTGGTAGTTAGAAAACCAATCGCGAAGCTAAATTGAAGTGGAAAATAAAAACAATGCCGGCTCCGCCGCGAGCGTGTTGCCAGAAAACTCGTGACCAAAATGTCGCGACGGAGTAGGGAAGATTCATCAGGGACTACATCCTGATCGATGTGTCTTCTGCCTAAGGCTTCTGCCTTCTGCTTCGATATTTGCAGACTATTAAATGTGCAGCGGTTCCTTTTGTGCCAAATTCAGGGAGAGTTTGGACAGACAGATAAGAAGAAACCTCAACTTAAAGTTTTTGGTTAAGAAATGGGAGTACAATGCAAGGAGTCCTACTAGACTCATTCAGTGACGACCCAGGGTCAAAGAAAATGGTGTTTCGTAAACGTCTTATCCAAGGGAACTATCAGTTCAGCAGATTAGGATGTCAACATACTAAATCTGTATGATTACTGGTGGCTATTTAGCTATTTTTATCATCAGTATGGTCATAATCGTTCTTAACTATCCAAATAAAAACGAGAAACTTCAAGCTTCCTAGGAAAAACTGATATGGTGACTGTCGCTGAGTACTTTCAGATCCTACGTCGAACGCCATTTATCGTTCTGCGGATGACCTTTCTCGGCCGGCGGGTACTCAGCATCCGACATGCTCTGTCTTGGTTAGCTCGCTATTTATGAGGGTGAATTTAAACCGCACGCTAGAACTAATTGCTGATACTGATTGTTGGAGCCAAGTGGCTCGGTAATCTAATCATTGTAATCCAAATAGCGGAGCCCGTTACGAAAACCTTCGACATTTTCTTTTTCCAGAGGCAGAATCTTTCTGACATTTTGCCATTCTTAGGAAAATTATCAAGGCAACGGTTAGAAACGCACATACGCCCTACTCTTTACCGACTCTGTCTTAGTGTTCCTATGGAAGGGAATAGCTACATTGAGATCTCTCTAGCTGATTTGATCACCTTCCAATCCTCCGGTCCAAGCTCCCTTGAAAACTTAGAGTTATGTTCCGGTTGGGTGCAGATAAAAGTGTTCCCCACTACTGATGTGTTGTTTTCACGCATTTTTTGCGCATTGCCGTTGACCGAAGTATCTGCTGTATTCACTATAGTTCTCACCGGGGTTAGCAGTTTGCCCCCACCTTACGTCAAAAGTTGTGTTTCTTTGTGTTCAATTTCTTTGTACATTGTCTCACCGAGTGGTGCAACAACATCCATGTCTTCATTTTTAAGGAGTTCGATCCGCATATATCCGTTTTCATATACCGGTATTGAACCAGTTGTGCCTACGTTTTTGTTGTTAGGGGCGGAGGAGCAGTTTTGACGGGCAGGGTTTAGTTTGTAGTCTATTAGTAGTTTATACGGAAGTATTGCGGATCCCGTTCCTCCCGTTTCCTCATTGTAAGACTTGCCATACTCTCCTTTTTGGCTGAGTGCGCCTTCGGTACTAAATGCAGGCTTTCCATTGAAGGGGGGAGCATGTCTTCCACAGAGTTATCCGAGGGGAATATGATTTTCGAGAAATTTCTTAAATTGGTTGCCCATAGTTGCGGGTGGATTCGAAGTCAATATCCTTAGCTTCAACCATTCCAATGAGTGAAAATGTTTAGTTAGGTACGTATGAGCAGCCATTCTGAAGAGGCCAATGAACCTGTAGTACGCCCTTTTGATGCCAGAAACTCCTAAGACTCCAGAGGTGGATGACTTTGGGCATCCCGCTTAGATTGTTCAGCGAGTCCATGCATTACCTCACTAACCTAGAAAATGTCGCCATTGAGCACAAACAAAGAGACGATTGGCTTACGGCTTGGATAATACTGTAGCCATCTACAGGTTTCCGGAGTTGCTAGTCCCTTGGAATGTAGTACAGTGACTAATCCCGGAATACCATACAACTCGATTAAATTGTGTGTATTTGACAATACTTCCGGTCCGACTCCATAGACAATCTGTAATCCGGTGGTAAAGTATTTTGTCTGATAACTTCAAAGTACATCGCCGGTCACCCACTTTGCTCTGGCTGGAAAATCTACAGCAATATCCGTCTCGAAGTTACGCGTATGACGTAGTCCGTTGGGAATGCTCAGAGTTCCTCCGATACTTTGTCTAGTTTGTTAATATGGTCCTAGGGCTTGGCTGTCCAAAATCCGAGCCCATGGAGTCTGGCAGCCCTGCAGATAAAAAGTATTTAATACGAAATCCATGGGAGAAAGTACCGGACCACATTGAAGGCATCCACTGGGTAGAACCGCAGAGCCCTATTAGTACTTGACATATGGTTCTTTATATCCTACTAAGCTTGGTTCTATAGTATTTCTTGCACGGCGCCGGCTACCACACAATAAAATAGTATGTTAGGGCGGAATGAACCACAGTTGTGTACCCATGTCCTGAAAAGTTCTCTTGCAAGCGTAGACCTTCTTAATCTTCAGTTCTATGTTAAGTCTTCAATTTAAGGATAATTACATTCAGATATTTTACATTAGAGAACAGCGCAAATCTTCGTTCATTTAGCTGCGGTAGGTGGAATTTGAGTACCCTTCTTTTGGAGGTAAATAGCCTCAGCTCCGTTTTGGTTGGATTTATACCGACTCCGCATTTCGCAGTCCACAGTCGCACTTTTCCCAACGTGCTCTCCATAACTCCACTCATAATGGATATTTCCCTTCCCTGACATCAATATCACCTAATTGTCAGGGTACGCGGCTTTTTCACCTTTCTTCCGTCCAGTATCTCTCTCTTAACTCTGTTCAAGTGGCTACCTCCCAGATGAGATCGATATATCTTGATTTTTGACATGGATACTATTCATTACGTAAAATACCTCTCCAGTTGTATTGTAGCTCGAGTCTCCCTGATACCTTTAGCACTCTTGTTGTTGAATGCTTTGCGCTAATGACGTCGTGAATAGCAGCTTCTGTGGAATTGGCTTTGAGTAAGCGTGCTGAAACTTGGGGATAGGCGACGTCTATATGATCTTCGTTAAGTGGATGTGCAGGACGTGCTTTAGGGTCTTCAACATGAAAAAAGTAAGGTTGATTGGCCTCACGACCTCATCACAGCGCCTGCTTGTTTTCGATATGAAAATCACGAGCACGTCTCCAGAAGTGCGATATATATCCAAACGAAATACTGCTCCGATACATCGCTACAGACCAAACCTTTCTTGCTGTTTTTGGAATATGATTGGTATTGTGCTGTCTGTCCCTGGAGACATATATGCGGAGAATCTGCTTATAGCACAGCTGATTTTATTCCTCGATAATTATAATTTCCAAGCGGAGTTCTGGCTCCCATTCTCCCTCGCTGGCTTAGAATTGCTTCCGGACTAGCACCATTAGCACCTCACCTGAAAATTTCGATCATGAACCCTCTGACTTTTTAAGAAGGTTTGGATTCCTTCTCCGGCTTTCATTTTGGTGTTTCTGCTGGAAACAAGCCTTAGAGGCGATTTTGATTGCCTTCTTCAGTGTCCCGACCTTTGACTTCAGTTCTTCTATCGTGCTTGAGGCGTTCACATTGCGGCCTATCAAGGGGTGGCCCTTCCTCCTGCGTTGAAATATGTATGATGTGAAAGTTTTCGCTATTACAGAAATTATTTTTCCGGGAATAATTCCAGGCGCGATGTCGATGGCTTCTTAATAGAGGAAGGCGAACAAAGTTAACTGAGACGCGATTCGAGTACTGCAGATTTATCTGCGCTATTTTCTGTTTCGTCTACTTAGCGTAGATGGATTACCGATATCCGTTAGACCACCGATCTTCATTTCCTCCGAAAGTTCGATGATTAGACTGGATCGGCGTCCGGTTTGACCTTTGTGTTCTTGACTCCGAACCAATCTTTTTAGTCCGCCTCCTCCAGTACCTCCAAACATTCTTCTTATCTGCAGAATTTTCGATCAACTTGGGTTTTTAAGGAGCAGGGATCGTCCCTATCTATGCGAATTTTCAGGAACAAGATCCAACCAAACTGACCTCTGGAAATCTCGTCATATAGAACAATCTTGAGCTTCACGTCTGGTAGGTCTTGCCGGTCTTAGCCACGCATGGAGCGAGATTTTCCCTGGAGAATTGATTCTCCCATGTTATTATGTAGTACACGCGGATTGCCTGGAAGGAACCAATGCAGGAGACATGTTTCCCCTGTTCTTCCCTACTATCGAAGAAATGCTCGATGTCCAGCTACGCTACGAAAGACTGGCCTCAATGGTGATCCATATCTCCGATTCCAGTTTGCTGCTAGAGCTAGAGACTAAGACGCCAGGAAGCCAAAATGATGTTAGATTCAACCCTCCCATACGGAAAATTTTAAAGAACGCTATAATTTCATCAGGATTATTTTCCTTTGTTGCTTTAGTGCAGGCGAGGGGAGGTGGCAAGTTGTCTGGGAGGTGTGACGACGCGTAAATGAGGATAATGAGTAGTTGGTAATTCTTGTGTGTGGGTTGCTGGCTAATATGGGGTAATGGCTAGAGTTCGCCGTAGTGAACTCATATTGAGAGGCCAGCTGCATTGACACCTGAGCAGAGGTTGTGGCAAAATTGTATCGTCTAATGAACTGTTATGCAGAAAGGTACACTTTAGTCAGTTTGGTTCAGTTTACTGGGGGGAGTCGCAGCTCCGAGCACTCAGGCCATCGTTAGGCCCATTCCCCCAATGTCCTGTTAAAAGCCCTACTAGGGTGTTCACGTCGCACTTCTTAAGGGATAACAAAAATGCCGCTCCGGCGACCCCAGGTTCTTTCACACGGATTTCGCCTGTCGTTAAGAGTTCGAATTTTTCCACTCGGCTGCGCGGCCAGACCATTGTGGAACCAGACCCTCGACAAGTCAGTCTGTCAGTCTTTGTCGGCGATGTTTGAGTGCCCCGGCACCCAGATCAGGAATGTTTCGTTCAGTCGGCCAAGTTTCAGCAGCACCTGATGACAACTCCACACCAACTGGCTTGACATGTCATTGCTGTTTAGTGCTGATAATGTTACCTGACTGCCGGAACAGATTCGAATGGTGCGACCCCTTCATTTTAGTCGCAGGCATTCTTTTGCTGCCAATGAAATGGCATATATCTCCGCCTGGAATATGGTCGTCATTTTTCCGAGGGATCGGGCCAGTTCAATAATCGGATTCCCCGTGAACACCTCTGTGCCGGATCCGCCCTCCATACCTGACCCGTCGGTGAAAATTATTAAGTCTGCAATCTGAAAAGCCTCAGGCCATTTATCGATTCAAAGACGGATCTAGACACCATATGATCGGCCGGCATCAGAGGTACCGGATGTTTGCTAAGAAATTTCCAGATAGACGCATGACCGTATGATTGGCCGTCTTTCACGCTCCAATGTTCTCGGGTCTATATGCTGCTTTCCAGTTCACCTCCAAGTGAATGGGAGGTAGATTTAGGATAGCTTCAAGTGCCGCTGTCGGCGTAGTACTTATTGCTCCAGTAATGCTTAGGCAACCAAGTCTCTGAATCTGCGTTAGCAAAGTTTGTCTCGGAGACTAGACGATATATGCATACATCAAAATGCGTTTTATTATGGATGTATACATGCAATGTATCCATTTTGGTTAAAGTCGCCAGGTATTATCTGTCGCATTCCTACAGCACCTGAGCAATCTGCATGATTTCTAATATTATTCCTGGATATGGTGCTTCCACGTTAATTTAGAATCAAAATGTACTCCTAAACACTTGACTGTTTTTGCCAACTGGATTTCTGCCCCTGCTAAATTGGGTTCCCAGTGAACATAACTAGTCCAGTCTTCCTAGCGTTCACCGTGAGTTTACAGTTCGTGATGTCATGCAGAGTTGCATTCAAGCGGTCACATACTGTGTCCGCAAACTTGCCGGTAATTATTGCGGCTAGATCGTCCGCAGATGCTTGCGCGAAAACTTGTTTGTCCTCCACGAGCCACAGTAGGGTATCCATTACCAGGAGCCATAACAGCGGAGAGGGAACTCCTCTCTGTGGGCAGCCCCTAAGACATCTCGCCTCAATAGACTTCTGGCCGAGGAATATGTGGATTCTTCCTCACTCTAACATGTGAAGCATTCAATTGATTAACAGCAGTTCGATTCCATGCTGTCTTGCCGCATCACAAATTGCCGCGAATGAGACATAATTGAAGGAACCTTTGATGTCCTTGAATGCACCTAAGGCGTATTCTTTTTCGAACATCGCCTTTTTAATTTTTGCCATGAGTTTATGGAGTGCTGTCTCCGTGGATTTCTCTTTTTGGTTGGCTTGTTGCCTATGGTGAAGTGGTGTGCATCCCTTATGAACTGATCTACTAGTATTTCTAGTCCTTTTAGTAGAAAGGAGGACGGAAGCTTTTAGGGTCTGTGTAGGTGGGTTCCCTGGCTTGGGAGTGAATAACACCTTCACATCCCGCCAGTTAATTGAAATATAAGCGAGTCTTAGGCATGCACGATATATATTCCGAATATGTAGGCCCAGGGCATCCGTTCCCTCAATTACTAGCGCAGGAATGATGCCATCCGGACCTGCAGATTTGTATCTATGAAACGAGTTAAATCCCTGCTTTACTCCTTCCAGTGGTACTACTTTGTATGCCAGATTCCAGTCTCTCGGTTGAGGGCTGGATGCACCTGTCGGTTCGAGATTAGATTTTGGATGCTGCTTGGGAAGTGCACTTGAAGGAAATGGTTTGCAGTTCTTTCATCGCTTTCTGTGTACCTCCCGTTCTGTAAATGTAAATAACCCAGTTTCTGACTTTGTTCTTTAACAAGAATCCGCTTCAGCTTTGAGGTTGCCTCAAGAGAGAGCGTCTCCATGATGATCGTTTTGCCGATCTTATGCTCTTCTTTATAGCCTTCTATACCTCTTTATAGCGACTCCAGCCAGCGGCTGAATCACACTTCAGAGCACGATTGAGGAGCATCTTTGTTGTTCTTCCTTGTTTTGCCAAATCCGAGTTCCACCATGGTGTTTTACCCTTCCTTGGCATCTTGAGTGGACAGCTTCTTCGAAAGCTTCTCTCATGCTAGTTATGATCATCTGGGTTGTCTTCTCAATTCCAGCAATGGATTTGATGCGCTTACCAGGGATTGTGACTTGGGCGCTCATTTCTATTCTATACGTCGCCCAAGCTCTCTTCCGCGGATTCCGAAATGGAGTGGGTGGAGGTGGATTCATGCCCATTACGAAATCAATGCGTCTGTGATCCTAGAGTGTGATATCGTTTGATACTCTCCACACTACGACCAGAGCCGCGATGTCACCGTGATGTCGATGACCTCCCGTCTGACCACGTTGAAGGAAGTGGGTTCATTAACCAAATTAAGGATCTGCAAATCGGTTCCTACTTGACACTCCAGTAGTCTCGATACTCTTGCTTTGATGTTGGAACTTGCCCAGCATATGTGGTGAGCGTTGACATCACATTCTGCTATTACCCCATGCCTTTACTTTTGGATATTGGATAGCTCTGATGAATGTTCCACTGGGAACGTCTTCTGCGTCATAGGGGAAATATGCAGAGCACCATAGTATCTCTTTATCTGCCAGTTGACTTTTGATGGTTAGTTTAGCCGATGTGGTGGCGTGGAAGTATTTTGAGACTACCATGCAGGAGCGGGATCGATCACTTCTATTGGCATACAACAGGTCAACATATTGGAAGTTTAGGGCCCTGACTACCCCACTTATAACCCACAGTTCTTGTATGAGGTATAAAAATATCTTGCAGCTATTGAGCCGACGACTGATAAGTGCAGTCGCCGCTTTACAATACTGCAAAGTTATTTGGGAAACATGGCATCTCATCTAGGCTTCAGATGAAGATGCCGAGGGTCGCACGCCCTCTTCAATAGTTTTAGGAGCTGACACTTGTAACGTGACGGTCCCCAGCCCGTAGTAGAGCCGGCAGCCCGATTGCTCCCGAACCTTCTTAACGTTGAGTTCGGGAACGCCAATAGTAAGAAAAGATGCCGGCCTGAGAGTGGCTCTCTCTGTTTTGCTGCCTAGCAGCTTCCAAGTGGAGCTATTGAGGTTATTCTGGACACCAAGTTGTTCCAGAACCCCAGTACCATCCCCCTCTTCTTCTGGACGCCAGAGAAAGCACTTTTTGAACACAGGCAGCTCAGAGACCCTTTTCAGGGTTAGTCGTGCACCCTTCCACACATCGTTGAGGTAAGAGCAGTGTGGCCTGCGTCAATCGTTCGTGTCTTCGTCGGCAAAGTTTATCCGTAACATTTTACGGTATACACCTACCCATTCAAACCAAAGCTTAATGCCTTGGGAGGATGCAGTATTTACAGTTAGGAGGAGTTTCGTCCTAAGCTGTTCCCACTGTTGAATATTGTAACCGGATGGATTAGAGTGACCAGATCTATCCATCAGCTTCGATAGCCTTGGCTGCAAAAGAAGGCCTAGCCGTTGTCGGCGGTTCTTTGCTACCTTTTATGTTGAAGAGTTGGGATCGTCCGAGGACCACTGTCGCTTCGGTTTCCCCTTAGCTGCAAGTGCCCCGAACGATCCTTTCCCCTCAATCTTGGCACAGCCCGTGGGTTGTGTGTTTGTGTCCATGGACAGGTGCCTCACCATGGGCAAGATTTAAGTCTCAGCAGGTGCCGCCGATTGGAGCCTGGGGTCAGGAGTGCTGAAGGAAGGGGCCCGCTTTGGCTCCTTCGGACTGGATCCCAATTAGATTGGTTCCCACTCGAGTAAGTGGAGAATATGAGTATAGACTCAGGTTCTCCATCAATGAGCTTAGGGTGGCCTCTTCACTCGAGGTTGGATCGTCAGGATCGAGATTTATGTAATTGTAGTTTTTTAAAAGGTGTATGTGTTTTTTTGTTTTCTCATAATTGGCTGCCATGGCCTCAATTTTATCGGGGAAAGTAAGTCGATCTCGGCAGAGCCCCTTTTTGCTGAGGCAAGGCTAGTTGAAACTGGGGGTCGCCTGATACCCAGAGTTCATCGTTTACGGCCACATCTTAACCCCTGTGACCATTCAGCCCTCGGTACGGTAGTCACACCTTGGTTTGGGGTTTTGATTACCGCTTGGCTTCAGGTGTCACCTCTCGTTTCCTAGAGGATCTTCCTCACTGAGCCCTCCCTACCACGAAAAGGTTACCTCGTCGAGGGAGAAGGTACACATTGGCAGCGACGAATAAGTTGATTGAGACATTTTGGACACTGCACCAGTGTTGCGATTAACTTTTTGCGAGGTGTTTGGTGAGTGCGTTAAATTAATGGACTCAGTTAAAGTGGCGTTACCAAGAAGAAATGATGAAGCAGCTGAAGCAATACTAGCAGGTTATCTTTGTCTACTTCACTTGCCATTAGGAATATGTAAGATTTTTGGTCGTACTTTGTTCCCCAAAAGCATAGACAATTTCTTAAAGGGTGCGCCCTACAAGTCCCTCAATGGGAGCGCAACTGTAGGTGTTGGCTTATGTAACACCACAGCCTCCTTTAATTTTTTAATTTTAATTTTAAAACTAGCTCGTGGTCCAGTCTGTTTGCACCATGGAGAAGACTTGTATTTATTGAATCAAACGAATCCATTAGTCCATAAGATTTATTATATTTCAGCCTTGTGCCGCAGTTAATGCCTCAGGAAGAGGGATATCAAGCAGCTGCGATACTAATGCAGAAGCTCCAACAACGCCCTGAATGGCGGCCAAGGTCGTAGATTGTTTATGAAGTAGTTGTATCGTATCTGGAAGTGTAGACAAAGTTTGCACAAGTCTCCAAAAATATGACAACCACTTTTTGTAAAAAGATTTCCTGAAGTAACCTTTGCAACACGGAAACAGAGCGGGTATTTTCGGTTTCGTTGATAATACCCACGTTAAGTAGTCCGGCCTCTGGGTCTTAATTGAAACTAAAGGTGCCCAAGGTATTCAGAGTCCACATACTTAAAACCAGGCTCTCCTTCGGCCGTATAGCCCTCGACCGGTGCTATTGGGCTACTGTTAGCACCTTTTACAATGAAGAGTCCAGGTGGTTGATTCCTCGCTACAATATGACTTGAATGCAAACAAATCCAACCCTGTACACTCTTAGACCGTCTGAAGACAGTTCACAGGCCGTTGGCAAGTCCTCTCCCAATTATTTAATCGTATCCTGAAACGCGCTGTGAAACGGTTATCCTTTAACTTTCTAGATTTTAAGGCTTGAAAACATAAGCTTCTTGCCATTAATATCCGTTTTTATCGAGTTCGCTACAATCGTAACTGTTATGATTCTCCCATTTCTCTTGTTTAATTGTGCACAAGAAATCTTCAAACCGGCACCTCACCATCTTCTTAGACCACTTGCCATTATATACGCTTCCATACTGACTTTTTGAGGAGCGTGTAATGCACCGGGGAGCGCCATGTGTACACCGCAAATGGTGCTGTTGTACTTGTGATGGTTTGCAGTAATTTCTCAACAGTTTTAAAATTGAAATCAAGAAGCAAAAATTAATCGTTGGCCATTTGTTAGAACAGCATGATGGCACTCTGTGCAGCATGCCTGCGGTGTACGTTATTGAAAATTGATTTCCAATTGCCCACGTATTCGCTACGTGAGTAATCGCGTTGATCCCATCTTGTAGTCTTTATTTGGCTGGAAAACTTATGGACTTCAATTTCATCTGATTATGGTACGAATTTGTTATAAATAATAGTGCACACATGGAAGATAATGTAATGTAGGGCATGAAATGATGGCTCTATGGGTTGTAGGCGTATTACGCGTGGTATCCAGGAGGTTTCACAGCAGTTTCCAATTTTTCGGATGAAAACTGAGTTTCTTAGGTACCAATGACGGAAATGGAGTTCAGGTCAGAAGACTTTGGTTTCAAATCAATTTCAGGGAGTGGAGCATATGGCATGGAAAGTTTCGTGGTAGGATTGCAATTTCTTAAAATTTCCAAATATAAATGGGTCAAAAATATAATAAACACATTAGCTACGTATTTCGTTGACAATATTGCTTTGGGACTGTAGATCCGTTCGGGTAAATATATGCGCATATCAATTAGTTTGCAGTTCGACCGATAGCTTTTTTTGCAATTAGTGCCGAGGTGTCAATGCCCTTCATTCTTCAAATGGAATTAGAAATGAACCTACGCAGGCGTCAAAATATTCGAAACAGGAAATGGTTGCTTATCTTGATATCGTTTTGACATAAGTTAATAAATATTTTCATTCCGAAACAGAAATTCGGTAGTCATTAGTATTCGACAGAAATAATTGCTTTCTCGGACCTTCTGTAAAAAATGTAAATCAAACCGATTTCAAACTATCGAATACTGGTCACCATTGACCGGAAGCCCATAACCCAACCATCAGATAAAGTACCATAGCATGGCCGATTTTCAATTTCATCTTTACCGTTCAGCTGAAACAAAAAGTCCATTATCAACTGTCAATCAAAAATTTTTAGATAGATATTTTCCATCTGTATCTTTGCCCGTACCAAGTATCTATCTGTGTATCTATGGAATGAAGCCATTCCGATAAAGAAATCACGGGCGAAAATTTCAATTCGTCTCAATGGAGCTGAAAGGTAATCAACCGAACATTTTGATTTTCAATCTATCGCCATCGTCGTTGAATGGTTTTTTTTTGGGAAAAAATGGAAGACAGGCTGTTTGATGAAGCTTTAGAGTCCCTTAATGATCTCATTATGACCAGCACATTTCGACATGGTTTAGTTTTGACTGATGTCTTGAGTACCGAGATAAAGCCATGACCGTGGTTTTTGCTGCCGCCTCGGGTCATAGTAGTTATTGGACTGGTTGCAGATGCATGCATACCATTAAAACTTTACCGGCTACTTAGATTGAAAACAATAATGGTAAAGGGCGATTAAAAGAACATCATACAGGTCATCTTCGAAAATCGGTTATCAACGAATTGATACAGTTTAATGAAATAATAGAAAGCGTATTAACACGGCCCGATTTTAAAAGTTATGGGTGTTAGGACGTGTTCGTTAATAAGGGGCAGTTTTTTGGCGATTTCAATGTGACCTTCTGGAAAATTATCTCAAAGTGTAAATTTAACGACACTGATGGAAAGATTTAGTAGTTAAGGATTATTCCTAGAAGGATATTGTAGTTCGGTTCTTCATGCTGAAAGTGTGATGAATAAACCTAACTTACGGATTAGAGGAGATGGGGTATATCGAATCAGTAATTCACTGAAGGACTTATGTGATATTGATGAAGAGAATAGCGGTTATTTATTTATTTAATGAACAATATGGTGGTCCCAGGGCGGAACGTGGATTGGTACCCACGATGGAGCATAAAATCTGGGAAACGCCTGCTGAACCAACACCAACAGTTCTACTACCACACCCTATCTCCACCTCCACGTAGTGACCGTTGGGAGCTCATTTTTAATGAAAAGCTGCAGACGGAGAAGGATGAAGGCGACTCTCTCGCTCCTAAAAACGGGACAAATTGTACCAACTGGTTCAAACGGAATAACGATTTGCGCATTTTGTCAAGGAACATGCGCTCTCTGTGCAAAGAAGGAGCTGCTAGCCGATATCCTAACCCAATATAGGGTTGATGTAACAACTTTGCAGGAGATGCGTTGGGACCGGTTTCCTGGAGAAGGACCACTACATTACAAAGTATAGTGGCCATCCAATAAATTATGTGCTTGGAGTAGGTTTCTTAGTCAGTCAAAAAATGAAACCTACTCTTATCGGCTTTGAAAAGATAAGCGAACGGCTATGCAGTCTGCGCTTGGGAGGCAAATTTAGAAATATAAGCCTCATTAACGTTCACGCCCCTATAGAGGACACCGGAGAGTTGGAGAAGGATATGCTCCACGAGGCAGTAAAACGAACTTTCGAAGCCTGCCCCAAGTATGATACCAATGATAACAAACTGTGGATTATTAAATTAGCAGTGTCATACGAAATGGTTGTTGAAAGTACCTGGTTTGTGCGGAAAGCGGTCTACAAACATACATGGGCCTCTCCAGACGGGACCACTTTCAACCAAGTTGACCATGTGTTGATCGAACGCCGCCACCTCTCAACCTTGATGAATGTCAGAACATATAGGGGGTTAATATAGGCTCGTTGGCATGGTGTTCCGAGCTTGAATTATGAAACCACCTACACTACCCTCTGACAATCACGTGAGAGTGAATACTGAAGCCATCCACAACAGAGCCCCCCGCAATATCTATAAGGGGGAAGTGGATGCCGCAATAACCGCAGTCAACAGAGATCCTGGAGGTGAAACATCAACAAATGATCTTCACAACTACCGTAAGAACCTTATCAGCTACAAAGATATTCGGCTCCAGCCGCAGGAAAAGTTGGAATGGCTTGTTTCACGATGAATGTAAGCTAGCAACGGAACGGAAGAATGCCGCATACCGAGTAATGTTGCATTCTTACAGAACGCGGGTAGGCGCAGAGGTTTATCACGAACTCCGTCGAACGGAGGAGCGATTTTTCTGACGGAAAAACAAAGCCTGGGAGAATCAACCAAGTCTGTGAACTAGAAAAGTAGAGGGAGTAACCGCGCCAGACGCGCAAGTTTTACCAACAAGTCAGCATGATGAAGCCTTATACACCTCGATGCTCATCCTGCCGATACAAAGAGGGAAATCTGATTTCCGACAGAATGGGCATATTGGAGCGATGGGTTGAGTACTCTGATGAACTGCTGTGCAACCAGAACATCGGCCAGTTGGAGGTCCCGCCAGCTGAAGACGACGGACAAATACTGCCACCACCAAGTATAGAAGAAACAGTCCGTGCAATTCATCGGTTTAAAAATCATAAGTCGCCAGGAGCCGATGGAATTACAGCTGAATTAGTTAAATATGAAGGCGGCCAGTTACACCAAATGGTTCACCAACTTCTGCTCAAAGTATGGGACAACGAGTCAATGCCTGACGACTGGCAACGAGGCATTATCTGTCGCATACATAGGTGCTCAGAGGTGGCGGTCGGCCAAACCAAAACCAAGTGGCCGAGGAGAACCTCCATAGTGGTGGCATCGGGAGACGCTGTATTCACTTTGGTTTGCCGGCCGTGATGCAGTAGGCGAATGCTCCAAAGTCCTAATTAGGGTGATCAGACCCGAGTCTGCACGGGGACTCATCTGAAGTGGCAAATTGGTTACGAAACCTTACCAGGGGTATACTGGTACCATGGGAACCGGGAAAGCCCCTGGACTCTCATACTTCGGGTGAACTCCCGTTGTATGTGAGTACAGCTCGGTTATTTGCGGTTGGCCCCCCTAATGGGGGTTTCAGGGTGATTGTGGTTGTGCTCAAGCGAGAAGAGACATTCGGGCTTCGGCGTGGTGTTGCGTTTCAACACGGGTGCCGTACTCCATAGTTCGGTAGAGATTTAGGTAATTCTTGCATCCACCAGAATGAATGCTAAGCCATGCACTTGGTATAGACTGGTACCGTTGTTGCTTGTCTCAGCGGGGCTCTGATTGTGGTCACAAATCAATCCGTGTCTGAAGAGGACCGTAGGATTAAGTCTCCACGACAAGTACCTACTTTAAACACCATGGGTTTAACTGTCGCATACATAAAAAGGGAGATATCACAAAGTGCAGCAATTATAGAGGTATCACGTTGCTGAGTATCATCTAGAAGATGCTAGGCCGGATAGCCCCATACGTCCAGAACATCATTGGCCCATAGCAAAGAAGCATCACTCCAGGCAAATCAGCTACATATCAGATTTTCTCTCTGCGGCAAGCGATTGAAAAACGGTTGGAATATGGACATCAGTTGGACCATCTATTCATCGACTTTAAAACCGCCTATGATAGCATAGCCAGGGTAAAACTGTAAACGGCCATGAGAGAATTCGGTATCCCGACCAAAATCCTTAAGACTGACTAGGCTGACCGTGACCAATGTGGATAAAATCCGACTCAATAGGTTGCGGTGGGCGGGGCATTTAATCCGTATGGATGAGGATGATCTAGCCCAGAAAGTCTATAAGGGCAATATCATAGTAGAGAAAGAAGACGAGGCAGACCTTGCCTGAGATGGAGCGATGGCGTAGGTCGGGACGCCGAACAGCTTTTAGGGATATCGAATTGGGCAAAACCGGGATTTCTGGAGTTCCTTATAAAGGCAAGCCTAGACCAGATATCGGTTGTTGCGCTTTTGATGATGTTGATGATCAAGTTGCTGAGTACCATCTATAATATATTCTCCATTATCTTGCTCAGATTTTCTCTTAGCGGTAAGCGATGGAAAAACTGTTGGAATGTGGACATCAGTTGCATCATCTTTTCATCGACTTTAAAGCCGCCTGTGACAGTATAGCCAGGGTAAAACTGTACACGGCCGTGAGAGAATTCGATATTCCGACGAAATTAATAAGTGCGACTAGGCTGACCCTGACCGTTGTGCGGGGTCAGATAAAAGTAGCAGAATCACTCTCGAGACCAGTCGACATCAACAACGGTCTAAGACAATCATGCGTCCTCTTTAACCTGGCTCTAGAAATAGTAATCCTTGATGCTGAGGTAAATGCAAGAGGCACGATCCTCTTTATGTCGACCCAACTACTGGCCCATGCTGACGATATCGACATCATGGAAAGAACGACGAGACGTACAAACTGCGAACTCGCGGCCGCGTTCGAGAGAAGAATCCTCCGAAGAATTTTTGGCCTCTTACATGGGGATGGATGATTCCGTAGCCTACATAACGACAAAATCTATGAGCGATACCTTGACCGTCAAGTTGTGGATAACATCCGAATCAATCGGTTGCGGTGGGCGGGTCATTTAATCCGTATGGATGAGGATGATACAGCCTGAAAAGTCTCTAAGGGCAGTATTTCTGATAGAAAAGGAAGACGCCTGCCTGAGATGGAGTGCTGGTGTAATTCGGAACGCTAGGCAGTTCTTAGAGGTATCAAGACTGGGATGTCCGGAGTTCCTTATTAAGGCAGGCCTAGACCTGATACTGGTTGTTACGCCGTTGATGATGATGAATAAACAATACACAGAAAAGAAATTTCTAATTACATATTGTCGTCAGGAAGAAGAACAAGTCATGCTTAAAGGTAAGGGAGGAGGCAAAACTAAAATAATATAAGTTATAGGGCTTTGTAGGATCGGGATAATCTCGAGATCCGGCAAGGGACTTCTAAAATGTTCACAATACATGCATTCTGGGAGGCGATGCGGAATATTCTATCGGAGTTGGCAGAGCAGTTCATTAGGCAATTACAGGATTTGAGAGGGATATACATATCAGGGAAGATGCGGCGTTATTGTAGACAATGTAGATTGGTCGTACGGAGCCGAAAAGGATAGTCCACATAGGTTCTTTTTGAAAAAGAGGGACTGGGACAATTTTCAAGGATATTTCAAACGAAGAAGTTGAAAACTAAAATAGGGCTGGAATGAGATAAAGTTGGGGAGGAACGTCGCATAACACCACACATTTTTGAAGCATGATTGATAATATGACCAAAGTGAGAAGTGAGACGAAGTTCGTCATTAAAGATTACACCCAGATCCAGTGGCATATGATAAACGGTATCAACGATTTTGGAGAAATAGCTAAGAAGCTTGTTCCTCCTGTCGGGAACAACGAAATTATTAGTATCCAGAGGATCAAACCAGTAGGTCGATGTTTCACTATGACGTGACCGTAATGCACAATCAGTCTTGATGAGGGTATTCGTGGCTATTGAAGGGATGTTTGATTGTGCGCCCTTCCAAACGCGCTGTGATGTCGACAGAAAATTGCGACAAACCAGAAGAATGCGTGTCCGGATATACTGACGTCTTCTACACTGCTCAAAAACAAAACAGGGTTCTGAAATAGGAGTCTACCTCTCGAAAAAAATTAGAAGTTGGGTTTTCCCTTAGATCAATATGCAAGGGTTTTTCAGGCTGAAGTATATCCGATCTTAAGGACAACCTTTGTAATTGACAAACTGTTGAAGGGCAGGCGCATCACGATATGTAGCCATAGTCAAGCTGCATTGAGGGCATTGAGGAATCCATTGATCATTTCAAAAATCATCGTTTAGGAATGTAGAGACCGATTGACCTCTGTTCAAGATCCAATGCGGCGGAATTTTTCTGGATACCCGGTCTTTGTGGTGTAAAGGGAAATGAAATCTCGGACGTTTTAGCAAAAGATTGGGGTGTCAGTGTCATTGGCTAATGTTGCTATCAAAAACTTGGAACATGATTCCCATTATGGCAGGTGGCAGAGTCTTAATGCCACTAAACACACCAAATTTTTCCTTTCAGGAACAAACAAACTTACTGTAAAGTTTATTTTTTTGTATTATAGAAGAACGAAAGTTGCTGAGCTTGATGGTCTCCATGCAGAGTTATTTATCGTTTATCTGCTACTTCCACTTAAACGGAAATCCTGAGAATCTGGGGAGTAACAGAGGAGATCCACTGGCATCTATCGGTCAGATAGAGATGGCGTATCCGGATGATGTGAATATCCTGGTATGATTGAAAGAACTCGCCTGACTTAAAATTAAACGGGGGAAGAACAAAATTTTGATGAAAATCAGAAGAAAGACGTCAATCAGTCAAAACGTAACAGTTATCCTTGCAATTTCGAACAAGTCGACAATTTTGTGTACTTAGCTACACCTTTCACAATAGGCAGCAACGAAATAGACTCAATCAACAGGCAGATTAAGGTCAAGTTTAGGCTTGACTAAGGCGGATTTTGTTCTTTGTTATCGTTCGTACCCATGGTGAGAGAGGTGAGGCCGCATCTGAGGACTTGCCCTTATATAAAAAAAGAGATGTGTGCACTAATCAAATGGGAATGAGTTGCTCTTAAATTAGTCTGGTGCCTGTTGGCTAGAGATAGGCCAATTGCCTTCTGACATAGTTTGCTATTCTCTTCGAAAGCAAACACTCATGGTTTTTCCGGATTGGGTGGATTAGAAAGCAGTGACAGAATTTTAACGGACTGCTTATCGGTCGAGCTGAAGCTGTATAAAAACCAAGTCTTCAGAATTTCTTGCGGAAGGTATGCAGGGGTTATTCCAACTGACAGTGACAGTGATTGATATGTCTACTTAATGGCTATGGTCATGTTTTGGGAATACGTAGGAAATGACTCATGGAAGAATAAAAACAACAGTTCAGGGGCTGAAACACCTGCGAAATGTTGAAGTAGATTCCAAGCCAAATGCAACCATTCTAGGTTAATATTAATGCGAAATCCGATTCCTTCCGACAAAAAAAAATAAAAATAAAAAATAAATGCTGTTAGCAGAAGAGATGACGCCAGGAGAATCATTAGAGGAAGAACTGTTGCCTCCAAGCCAAGAGATAACAGTTATTGGAACAGGTGTACCAGTGCAAGCGAAAGCACACTTGGCCAATACTCAAAATTAGATATTAGATTGGTATGCAGTAGGGTACCGATACTTCGAATTCTGGGCCATATTGGATTAAAACCTAAACAAGACATCGGATGAGCTGGCGAGGAAGGAAACAAAAACGTTGCTAAATGGATCAGATACCATCTACGGAATCGGGAAGGAGTTCACAGCTATGTAAGGATGTGCAGAAATATGAACCAAAGTGTACGCAGGCTTGTTTAAATCTTATCAAGAAGAGCTTTAGGATCATTGTGGGAATACATCAGGCACGTTTTTCTTCTGCAGAGGGTGGGAGCATAATCGCCATCACCATTCAATGGAAGGTGATTTGCGTCCCCGGGTACCAAAATTGGAGCCATGCTGTGGTGCGAGGATATGTTGAGCCGAGTGGCATGTTGTATTTAGGCATTCTTAAGGTGAGCAAGAGAGATATAGATAGGAGAGATGCCAGGGGGTATTGCTCCTACACTGAATAGGCCTTCCACTGCGAAGAATTGCGTGTATTACCTGTGCTATGAGTACAACGTCCGACGTAGCTCTAAATGCGTTAATCAGTTTGCAGCCTTTGGATATATGTATATACGTGTATTCAAAGCACTTCAATGAAAGCAGTTCATAGACTAACTTGATCAGATCTGCAGAGAAACAGTGGACGTGACGGGTACAGAGCATTGGAAGCGGTATTGGGAAAACTGAATCCAGTTTTTGCAATGCCTTCTGATCCTCTTGTCCCCATACATCTGTTTGGTAGAAGATATGAAGCTACCCTGAAACGTAGAGAGAACAAGGAAGTCTTAGAGGAATGCGTGGCGGTATATACGGAAGTCATTTGAAATAATGAAGATTTGTTTTTCTCTATTCGCTAGTGATAAGATTCGTTAGTGCCCATGTAGGGAACAAGTGGTTCCCGAAATATCGCTATTTGAAAACGTTTACTCTACATCACGGAGATTTTGAAGTTGATCGCTAGTAAATGCATTCAAAACACCATTTATACTATTCCCAATTAAGGCAGGTCTGTTAAAAACTGTATATTGCCTCAAATACGTGCTCTGCGGTTGCTCATTGGCAAACATGGTGATAATTATTGCATCCTCTAGGTTGCCTTTCTGGATAACTTCTTCGCTGGGTAAAATTGATTTAACGTGACCCAAGGAGCAGGTATATGAAAACCGCTACTTGTCTCCCAAAATGTTAACTAAAGGGACACCCCCTGCTTCTTATTAATATTATCAATTAGATAGCAAACAGTGAGTGCTCTGAACCTTTCACTTGGCAGATGATATTTTCCTAGAGTTTCACAACAAAGGCAGCATAATTAGTTCTGAAGAGCAGAGTAAAATCACTGTCAGTGATAGGGAACTATTCAGAGTGCTATCAGCTAATGGCCAATTCCGCCGTAAAATTAGTTCAGTGACGCTCTAGAGCTTTAATCCTTTGCGATCGCGGCATTAACGTATTAAACCCAAAATCATCTTTCATCCCGTCGACAGCTATGGTTCCAAGTACTGGTCAGCCACGAAAGGCAATAAACGCCAACTCGCGGTAATAACGAGGAAAATGATGCGCTCGTTATGATCACGTCCAAGATAAGGTCAATCGTTATCTGTAAGTCTTTGCAACTACCGTCGGGAGGTTGTGAAGTACTTTCGATGAAACATCCAAATTGACGGGGGACGATCCAAAGGTCGATCTAAATATCTGTGAACTGACACGTTAGATGTCAGAGGATTCCTACCTGCTCTTCATTTTACGCTTTCACTTTCGGAAGGAGTGCCTCTTTCACGACCTTTGGAGCTATTTACGCAAGGTCTACCATCAGCTTGAAGTCCATAGTTGCAAAAACCACTGCAGCAGTTATCAGGCGTAGGACCATCATTGGCGTAGTCAAACGCTGAAGCCAATTTTGTTTTAATTTCATGTGCAGTTCATCCGAATAAGAAGCTCACACTTCTCGAAGTAAATCAGTACATATGCGTGTGCCACCGATTTTGGCACACTTATTCCCATTTGTTCGTGGACTTCGTACCAGAACGTCAGATTCTTCTCACTAATTCAGTTAAGTTCGTTATCCCAGTTTCAGAACATTACTACACTATTTCCGCTCTACGATCATTCGGTGTACATCTTCCGACATTTCCTCTTACCCTCAATGTAAAGGCATTCACCATACTAACCAAGAAAGTTCTGATTGAAACGGTCAAGCCTATCATCTTGCAGATTTAACAACGAGCGGATATCTAACTAACGGATGCTTAGCACGAGGCTCCTAAAGCATCATTGTATATGTGCTTTTATTACTATCATCATTTTCTCGAGTTTTATGTGTTCAGAGGCCTCTGCCTCTTTATTCTTCATTAGGTGACTTCTTTGATGAGCTGCTTGGTCCGGCCTTCTTCTAATTGAGCTAATTTCTAAGAAATTACTTCCGCTGGCTGATGGTCTTTTGGTTCCCTGGTGCCCGTGTGCTCAATGATCACTGCCTCAAGTGATTCTTGTGAATGATTTGGCGCAAATGAAAATGCTTATTGGAGAATTCTAGACTCATTCATAAGGAATATGATGTTGCGTGCTATTCGCCTCTACTGGAATTCGAATTAGTTTGATTGGTGGTAGAGCTGCTGCTTTGACCAAATCGTGGTAAAGAACCAATGACTTTATTTTTTTCAAAGCACACCTCAGATAAATCTCATCACGATAAGCCTAAAATATTGGACCGATTAAGAATTCATCTAGAATTGGGCTTAGACTTTTAAGATGCTTTAATTCAAGCCCCCTCAATCCTTTAGCCCTTTGCGAGGTTCATCTTTCTCTATTGAAACGAAAACCCTCAACCATTTTCATCTTCCACCATGACGACCACTGAAGAAGTTAAACGAATGGAATTGAAACAAATTGAGAAAAATACTTGGAGGCGATCTACAAGCTACCCGGAGCGTTTGAAGCATCAGAAGTCAGAGACATGCTGGACCGCAATATCGGATGCTGCGTTGGAGAACTTCCACCACAACTTCCACCGCAATTGCGGTTAATGTTAAAGACGTATCGCGCGAACATTATTTGCGTTGTTCAGCCTTCGGTGCTACGTGAACATGCAATAAGAGTATTATTATGCTGGACGCACGTTAACTTGGAGTTGAGTTCTCGTTGGCATCGTTGCTACTTTTTGGCAGTTGTGAAGCCTCGCGTTTCACCTACTCATGCTTTCCACCAATCCCCGGAAGGTTACAAAAAATGGGTATATTGGAAGCAACAACGTATCTTCTTTGTGCGTACTGTTCAAGTAATGCTATCTAGATACTTTAATTTCGTTCAATTGGAGAGTTACAAAGGGCACGGATGCCTTCAAGCTCAGGCACAATGATGTTCAAAAATATGTATCTATCTTTGACGTATACTTTGAACGAGCTAGAAATATTGTTTTAGTATTTTTTTCTTATATGAGCAGACATATACCCTTAGGATTCCACGTACATCGAGCTGTCTGTAACTCTCCTTTCATGCATTTTTGTTTAGATAGGATGTGGTTTCAGTAGGAACTGAAAATATATATGTATGGAACTATTCTTACATTGCAGCTCATCCCTGTAAGATATATAGTTTAATTACAGTTTGAAAAACGTAAAGATTGAATTCTCGACGTCATCCCCGGAAGAGGTGGGAACGTTACAGCCTCGATGAGAACTCAGGGCGATTACCCCTACCTAAAAAGCTATGGCGCGCCTCAACTCTGAAGTCTGAATTTTTAGCGGTACCCCCGGAAGCCGGGGAAATGAAAATCATAGGCAGAAAAAAAAGTTAGGCTCGCCTCTCCAGCACATTGTAGAATTGTAGGGGTCACACTTTAGTCCAATAAAAAGTTATGAAGCCTCGAAGTGGGGCTATTTCGATATAAAAACGGTGGGGTTTCATTTTTCATCCCACCATAGCAAGGGGTAGAGAGTTGTGTGGGAGTGAGAAGTGGGAAGTTATCTTGTACAACTTTGTTAGAGAATCGTCGTGGTCGTCATATTTTGCAAAGTCATTTCGCATGATTTGCTAACCTTATCCCTGAAGACAGATGAAGTAAGTAAAGTATGTATGAGGAAGAGGAAAGAGGGAATTCGCTTAAAGAATGGTGGTGATCATTCCTGTTTAAAAAGTTACTGACCCCCTAAAAAGGAGCTATTTTCATATCACTAATAACCTCATTGGTATGGCAATTATCGCCGCAATTTCCAAAAACGATTGGAGATGGGGGTTGCCCCCTTTACCCCTTCTCCCGTGTGTTTGTGAAAGGGGTGGGAAGAAGGGGGAATATTCAAGGTGTCTGAAGTGAGGGCACGGATGGCGAAAACGGACGTCCCGATCCTTCTTCTTATCTCTATCCCCTGCGAGATAGTAGAGTTCAAATTTGAACCTTGTCTTTAGATCAAAGTAGTTCCACTTTGTGACATAACTTTTTACAGAAGGAGAGGTGATTGCCGCAATTCCTCAACGGAATTAGATCAGAATAATTTTCAATAGGAGATTTGTATTCCATGGGAATGCATTCCTTTTGAGTTTCTGGTCGCAAGCGTCTGGAGTCTCGCCACAAACTTACTCTCGTCTCTGATTTGAGTTTTTCCCTTCTGGAGAGAGAACCGATAGGCCAGGAACTTTCTTTACTATCGTATATTAAGCTGTTTCGGGAAGACACGGGATGACACGTTATAAGTGTCGGCTCTTAAGGCCAGTGAAGGAAACGTACAGCCTACATCGTCTGCATTTGAAGCGTAAATGAGGTGCCATATTTTCCAAATAACTTTACAATCTTGAGAAGTAATCACACCACAATGAGGTAGTCGAATTAATAGTTACAATACGTTTATATTCCTTATACTTATCGTGGGTTCTTAGTATAGAAATTAGAACTTAGAGATTAAACTTGCAACGTGCTAACTTTGTGTTCGGCCGCTCTTGAAAGGGTGGTTTCAAAAGGCTTTTAAGGGATCCTCAATTTAGGTAATGAACCAACTTTCTTCAACATGTTCAAGCGAGAGGTCATCGACATCATTGAATCGTGATGGGCATGGATTCACCTCCGACCAATTCATTTCGGATCTTTGCCGAAGAAAATAGTCAGCAGTCAGCAGGGTTATCTACGCTTACAAATTGGGAGGTACACAGAAAATGCTGAAAAAACTGGAAACCATTTGCTTGAAGTGTGCATTTCTCAGGTAGCATCTAAAACCAGGACCGACAATTGCATACATCTCTTAATCGAGGGACCGGAATCTTGTATGCAAAGTAGTATTTCTGAAGCGAGTAAGATGGACATTTCCCTCGTTCCTTAGATGTAAGTCTACGGGCCAGGATGGCATTACTTCTGCTCTAGTAATAGAATGGAATGGATACCGTGCATGCTTAGCACAGCTTCAGACTGATCTGTCTAACTTCCTTTCTACTGAAAGGACTGGAAAGACAAGCACATTGATTCATAAGCGCCAGAATGGAACGAGGGCGGGAGAGAAGCTTGAGTATTTAGTCCTGATCAAAATGACGCATTCTAATTTTTCTGATTTCGAGTTGGCAGGGATTAAAAAAAGTGAGTCCGGTTGTTATTTTAAACCCACAATATTAAATATTTCTTTTCTTTTCTTTTCATTTTATAATCATAACTAATTAAAGCTTCTTGAAATAATGCGCTGTTAGTTGGGGCTTAAGAATACACTCAATCTTCTATGCTTGTCGTAAAAGGTGACTAAAAGCAAGGGAGGAAAATTTGTGGGCTAGCAACCTACAAATTTTGAAATTGCTACTGAAACGTCGGCAACGACTCGAATTGGGGCTGACCTCACGCCGAAGACTTTTGGCTATAGAAAACGGAATATGATTGGTTTCTAGAATGTACGTATGCTCCTTGACAACGGTATCGAGACTCGTCAGAAGGCTTGCTTTCTCCACCTTGAGCAGGAATTCCAGCAATGTAAGCTGGACATTCTGGGCTTAAGCGAAGTAAGGTGGGAGGATTCTGCAGCGCCTCCTCTCTATCTTGCCATAACAGCCGCGACGCCCTAAGTTCAACATGGACCGCTTGTGTGACCTAATTGACACTCGAGAGTGGGAGAGCTGATTGGACGGCAGATATACTGAGTAACCGCCTGAGAATATCGATGAACATTAGGTCGCCATCAGAAATGCTCTTTCTTCGGGTGCTACCCAAGTATTCGAGCACTGTGTACCATTTCATAAAAAAGCTTGCATGTGGTCGCAAATCTTTCGATGGTCCTGTGAAGAACGTCAAGGGTGGACTTCTCATTCACGATAATAAACAACTGAATAGGTGCGAAGAACACTTCACCATGGTTCCTAACCGTATCATATCCGGTAGGTTCCTCCTCTTGTGGATGAAATGGCTAGTTACCGTAACATGCGAATGCGGACTGTTCCTCCAAGCATAAGAGAAAACATCTCGGCATTGACTGCCGCACTTGAACATAGTAAAGCTGCTGGGCTTGGAGATCTCCACGCAAAGTTATTTATCGCTGCACCTCCAGTTACTGGATATCTGCTACTTCCACTCGTACGCAAAGTTTGAGAAACCGAGACCTTTCCCAGAGAGTGGAAGAAGGGGATGATTGCCAAGATCCCAAAGAAGGGAACCCATTTTGAGTGTGATAACTGGACGTGTGCTCTCTGGCGCTGCAAAGATAATACCTGAAATAACCCTGCAACGCATCAAAGAACATCTTGACAGAGAGCAGGCTGGTTTCCCCTCCAGATCCTCCTGCATTGACCACATCCACACCCCGCGGATTACGTTGGAACAGTGCACGGAGATTAGATCTTCGCTGCACTTGTCCTTCATCTATTTCGAGAAAGCTTTTGACAGTGTGAACAGGAAGTGGTGTAAAAGTGCTCTATGCAGAAAAGGTTTTCCGGAGAAACTAATAAATAAATTTGAAATCTCTTTGCACCGGTCATGGACCGTGGCCAAATGGCCTTGGATTTGGAAAGGGAGGCAAGTAGAGTTCAACTGAAGATAAAAACCAACAAAACCGAGGTTCTTTGTCTGACGGGTCATTACGCTCTCCCTGTCTGTATTAATGGGCAGAGCATTGAACGCATCGATCAATGTGTATATCTAGGGCACGTGGTTTCTCCCGACGGTAGCACCGAAATTGGATTTTGCTTGACGCTTTAACACCGCTAGATCCGCTTTTGCTGCCCTGTCTAAAATCTGGAAATGCAGTTATCTCAACATCAAAGTCAAATTGAGCCTGCGTGTTTTTTCTCCGTTGCTATATGGGAGCAGCACATGAAAAGTGAACTCCACTATTACTTAAAAGCTTTAAGTTTTCGTCAATACCTGTCTGCGTCTTATCATGGGAGTCCACTGGTCTGACCAAACCTCAAACGTATGGCGCATGGCAATCGTACGCATTGTCTGTTGAGAAGACTCAGTTGATGTTGATGGATGAATTGGTTTTCCATAGATGCTTTCGATTCTAATTTGAATGGTTACGTCCTTGGTGGGATGGCCTGAGACTTAATCTCACAGTCATCTTAAGACACAAATTGATTTTGTGACCCCATTCAAAGTCCCCCTGAAACAAGCAGCAGCGGTACCAGTCTGTACTGAGTGCATTGGTTCAACACTCGTACTGGTTGTTGAGTTGCTGGTGTTCAGACCAAATATACTTATCCTTAACTATAAATATTGATTATAATGAATGAAGCATATGTACATGTGACTGAAATCAAGACTTGTCTATTCTCCTTGACCTTAACATTTTTTATAAAATAACTGTCCTTGAGGTAGTGGGCTTTCCTAGAGGGACCTCCAAGGTAGATTTCTTCCAGGACAGCTAAAAAGAAATTAAAGCAGGGAAAAACGTTGGCTTGGATGTATGCACTCGCTGCATAACTTAAAGTGTGTGCCTATAGCAGTCTGTATGCCTTCCAGGGAAACACCTGAAAGCAAGATGTTAAAATGACATGCGTTATTGCCTATATTTGTTGGAAGCATTCATTTTTTGTAAGACAAAGAAAAGAAAGTTGCACGTTTTCTCCATCTACTTAGGCAGCATTATATAATAGTTTTTTTAGGATGATACGCTCGATTTGATATTTGGCTAGCAAATAGATTGTTTGACTATGTCATACACAACCACGTGCCTGCAATCAAATGCCATCACACAGATAAGGACGAGTCACAGATGAAAACAAATAAGCGCGAATGTATGCAGAATGCATCTGAGCATCTTATTACGCACTTTAACTTTTTTCTTATTTCCGAGAAGGAAATAGACATTTCCCAGCCACTAATCCCTTTTGTGCAAGCAACACACCATAGGAGCACCCCGGGTATTGAACGCAAAGAGAGGGTATTGACAGAACGATTGAGAAGGGGCTACAATTACATTGCGGAATCTACTCTCCCGAAATGGGCGACGAGAGGACACTAGAGGAGGAGTACGAGCGTTTCGGAAGTAGTACAAGGAGTTGACGGGGCACTTCAGGTAACCGCGAACGATTGCGCGGTTGATCCGCTATAGCCCACCAAGGGGTGAATGGTGACCATCTATATAAACTATTATTATTCTGTTAAGGGAAAGTCGCACCGCGTCCTTGAAGAACTATTGTGCCCCTTTTACTGGTTATAGTGTACCTGTTGATCATAGTATCTAAAGCAGGCCTGTAACCGTTAGGAACTTTAGTATATTCCCCACTTCCAGATGTTTCAGCTTTGCATCTGGTATTAAGTGTTCTCCCAGATGTATCGACTTACTTTGCACAAGTGCCGGACACTGTCCCAGGATGTGCATAGAGGTTTCGTCCTCCTCCTCACAAAACCTGCAGGCAGTGTCCGTAGATATCGCTAGCTTCCCTAGGTGATAGTTCAGCCGACAATTACCAGTGAGAATTCCCACTATGATTCGGAGGTTCTTTCTGGTGAGGTTTAAGCAATCCTTTGTACGCATGGGTTCGTATCCCCCAATAAGCACCCTGGACTGCTCTATCCCTAATAGGCCCGCCCAATATAGTTCCCTCAACCGTTTCTCTTCGTTTCTTAGATTCATAGCCATGAAACCGTTTCCGATTCCACAGAAGGGTTCTGGCCCGTGCAAAGCATCCCTGCTCCCTTCTTGGCGAGTTCATCCGCTGCCTCGTTGCCTTCCAACCCAGCATGGCCTGGAACCCAAAGTATCTACACCTTGTTGGACGAGCCGAGTGTATTCAGTCTCCCTAGGCATTCCCATACCAGTTTAGAGTTCACCTGGTTGGACCTAAGTGCCTTGATCGCTGCTTGGCTATCGGTGAGAATAGCTATGTTCTGCCCCCTGTAGTTCCTTTGCAGATTAAAGGAGGCACATTTGTCTATGGCGTATATTTCCGCCTGGAATATGCTAGTGTACCTGCCCATTGGCTCAAAGTACATTTTCCTTGGACCAATGACACCGGCACCCGCTCTCTCTACTGTGAGGGATCCGTCAGTGTACCAAGTAATCAGTTGCTGGTTTAAGCCGTATGTCGCAGCCACGCTCTCCCAGTTTGCCTTGTTACTCCAACGTGTTTCAAACTTCTTATCGAAGTGAAACCTCGTTTTCATGTTGTCCCTCGGTATCAGTAATTCGGGATACCGCCTAGAAAGGATATCAATCTTCCTTCGATTTAGGCAGCTCCCAGCCTCACTCATACTACCGGCCATCCTGAATATTGATCTCCTTGCCTGCATCTGTATGTGCAGATGGAGAGGGGTTAATCCCAGAAGGACCTCCAGGGATGCCGTTGGGCATGTTCTCATTGCCCCACTGATACACACGCAAGCCAGCCTTTGGAGCTTATGTAAATCCCTGTCTTGTGTGCTGAGTTGGGTTCTTTCTGCCCAGATTACCGCTCAATACGTAATTATTGGCTTTACTATTGCAGTATATATCCAAAGTAGTATCTTCAGGCTGCAACCCCATTTTTTTCCTGCTATGGATCTGCAAGTCATCAAAGTCCTTGCGGCTTTCCGACAAGTGTTTCCGACATGTGTCTTCCAGAGTAATTTTTGGTCTAGCGTGATTCCCAAATATTTGACCTCTGTTTCTCGTTTCACCTCCATATCATGTAATGTTATGGCTTTCAGGTGATCCAGCTTACGCCTCCTAGTGAATGGTACTATGGTGGTTTTGGTTGTGTTGATCCGCAGTCCCACCTTCCTGTACCAGGCACTAGCAACCCTTAATCCAGTTTGGATTCTATCACATAGGGTATCTTCATATTTGCCCCTACAGATTAGAACAATGTCGTCCGCGTAGCCCTGGACTTGTATTCCATTATTAGTTAACACATCCAGGAGTTCATCCACTACCGTACTCCACATCAGCGGCGATAGTACTCCACTCTGTGGACAGCCTTTAGTGGTGTTCATGATAATAGAATTCGTACCTGTTTGTACCTCTATTTGTCTGCTTTCTAGCATTTTGCCCATCCAGAGTGCCAGGGTGTTTCCCACTCCTTTGCGGCTCAGGGCATCCTGTATCTCTGTGTGCGGTGTGTTGTCGAATGCTCCTTCGATATCCAAAAACGCGCACAGTGCAATTTCTTTTGTTTCTATGGCGTCCCGTAGTACCTCTGTCAGCTGATACAGAGCAGTTTCAGTTGACCGTCCTGCCCGGTAAGCATGTTGACAGTGATGTAGGGGATTACGCTTTAGAACGTTAGTTCTAATATAGGTGTCTATGACCTTCTCCACCGTTTTGAGTACGAACGATGTTAAGCAGATTGGTCTGAAAGATTTAGGGTGAAAAGGATCGTTTTTACCCGCTTTCGGAATAAAAACCGCTTTTGCCCGTCTCCATGCCCTTAGTATGTAACCCAGTGCTATGCTCCCCCTTACCACCATCAGAAGAGACTCTAAGATAATTCCTAGGCCTTTCTGGATAAGTGCTGGGAAAATGCCATCTTCTCCGGCAGATTTCATTGGTTTAAAAGTTCCCACTGCCCATCTTAGCCTAGCTTCTGAGCATACCTTTTTTGTTAGTTTTCAACTCTCTTTCCTTCCCCTTTTATTCGTTGTTGGGGTGTCAGGCAGATTGTTGTCGCCTGCCGCCGAGGGGTAGGACCCCGGGAAATGAGTTCTGAGAAGCAGGTGTACCCTGTCCTCCTCATTCTCGGTGAATGTCCCATCTTCCTTTTTCAAGCAGACAGAGGATATTCCCCCGTCTTTGGCTACAGCCTTGTACAGTCTGGTTGCTCTTGTGATCTGTTCAATCCCTTCACAGAATTCCCTAAAGCTGTTCTGTTTCGCTTCCCTGATCGCGTTGCTATACGCAGTCAGTGCATTTTTATTCCTCCGCCAGTCCCCGGTTTGTTTTGCTATATAAACTAATAGATATATTTTATGACGAATAATCAGATTTCATTAAAGGCTCACGGTAAAAATTGATTATCATACCTAATTGATCTTGTATCACTTGATAAATATACACACCAGTTACCGTAGCAATACAAGGCAAACTGGGAGGGCGTGGCTGCGATATACGGCTTAAACCAGCAACTGATTACTTGATACACTGACGGATCCTTCACAGCAGAGGGAGCGGGTGCCGGTGTCATTGGTCCAAGGAAAATATACTTTGAGCCAATGGGCAGGTACACTAGCATATTCCAGGCGGAAATATACGCCATAGACAAATGTGCCTCCTTTAATCTGCAAAGGAACTATAGGGGGCAGAACATAGATATTCACACCGATAGCCAAGCAGCGATCAAGGCACTTAGGTCCAACCAGGTGAACTCTAAACTGGTATGGAAATGCCTAGAGAGACTGAATACACTCGGCTCGTCCAACAAGGTCTGGATACTTTACGAGGCAGCCAAGAAGGGAGCAGGGACGCCTTTACATGGGCCAGAACCCTTCTGCGGAACGGTTGAGGAAACTATACTGGGCGGGCCTACCAGGGATGGAGCAGTCCAGGGTGCTTATTGGGGGATACGTACCCATACTCACAAAGGATTGCTTAAGCCTCATCAAAAAGAACCTCGGAATCATAGTGGGAATTCTCACTGGTAATTGTCGGCTGAACGATCACCTAGGGAAGCTGAACTATCACCTAGGGAAGCCTGCAGGTTTTGTGAGGAGGAGGACGAAACCTCTTGAGTTCCTAACGGTTATAGGCCTGCTTGAGATACTATGATCATTAGCCGAAGTAACTAACATCTTTGGTTCATTTTTTAGTAATATTTCAGGAGTTTGACGTCATCTTATCAATCTTATGGTTCCCCTGTGCACTGGGGCATTCCAGGATATCTAATACAAAAGAAGTTTGTGAGGGAACTATGTAGAAATTGGTGCTCATTTGTCAAATCCTAAATAAACGTTCTCAATACCTCACTCCAAAGAAGGACCTTCACTCTGTACGTAAATCAGCACTCATACGTGAAACGAGCTTCCTGTAATATGGATACGGTGCAGAATATACCCTTCGTCCACTTTCATCAACATTTTTAACTAAAATCCAAGACCCAAAGAGCAAAAGAGAGTAAACTTTTCTACCATTCTATTCTCCAAATAAGGCTCACTTATTAAACAGAGCAAGAGCACAAGGTTTATCAGGCTTGGCAAAATCCCAAACATGATCTGTAAGAAGTCTCTTTCTACCGATATTAATGAACGCGTCATGAGATTGACGCTTAGCGCTCCGTAGCTTCCTGAATGGGCTGTAGTCTCAAGTGATGCCTTAGCAACAGCTTTTCGACCGTAGACTAATTCATCAACGTTTTACAATATTTTGATGACCCCTTCAGTGATAGAAGGCCAAAATTCGGTTTGGTAAGTCAGTTTATGAGTGGTATGGGATCTGTTCCCGGGGTTATTCTAACTTTTTTCTTTTGACAATTCTTTCACATTTTTGGGGGTTGAGGGCAGAAGTTTTTTTGAACTTTCTTCAAGAGGATCACACAATGAAAGCAACAGGTTGACATTGTTGTTAGGTAAATTATTTGTAAGGGTTATGTTCACATATTGTTTGACCCAAAATATGATAAGTGATCTTTGGTATTTGCATTTATGGCGAGCGAAACCCTTGTTGTATGAAGAAATAAGCTTGTGTTCCTCAATCACAAGTATAACTGATCCAAAGTCATGGCTGGCCAAATACTTTTGACGACTCTTATAATTCCAAAAGCCATTCAGCAGCACACGATCTACCATAAAGTACCTACTCATTTGCTCATATTCATTACACTTTGGGGCAAATATGTACACGGAATATAACCGTCTTTAGGAACAAAACGTTATTATATTGGGCCGGAACATCGTCTGCCAGACACATGCTAAAACAGACGACGTACGTAATAATAAGCATCCAGGATGCTTTCAGGGCAAAAAGTGCCGATCTGCCTTACAACTTGGCAGAAAAAAAGATGCTTCTGTGTCGTGACATTCCCCAGATTCGCTGGCTAATCACGCGACGAGATATATACAAGATATTTTGAGGCAATGACTACTGCCGACTGGGGGATTATCCATAAGTTCAACCTAAAGTTGGGTAGCCTTTTTTTGTGCAGTTTCAAGTTGAGAACACAATGATATTTTCCAGGTAAATTACAGAAAATTTGAAAATTGATGTTGCTTCTCCAATAAGTCAGAAGATATTTATATTTAGAATAATTGTACAGGTGAAACGCGTGATCGGAAATTAGATAATGAGTGAAGTAATTTGAGGTGGCATGTGCCTTTTGGGGAGAATTAAGTTCATTCCGCATTTATTCATTCAAAAGGGTATTTGCCATGGATTTTTGGTGTATTATATGTTTTAAAGTGGGCTCCATTCGTTTTTAAGTACATGGACATCCATAGCGTCCTTTTGTCCCCAAAATGGTTTTCATTTGCAATTTAATTTTTTAAAGGTGAATGAACATCTCTCTAAAAAAAGTTTGGATATTGAGTCTAGATGCATACTTGTCAAGAGGTGGGAAATCAAATACCGACAAAGCCATGGGCTATGATGCGCATATTAGGTTGGGGAAAAAGTAATGTCGTATTTTGTCGATAGATGGCGACACTTAAACATATCTTGTGTTGTTCTTATCGCATCGGGTTATACTATACGGCTATTGGAAGGCGACAATCTGGGCTACAGGTATCTCTTTGACAGTTTTATGATCGTACATTTCAGTCTCAAGTTTTAACGCGTCAAAGATGGAGTCCACCAAGGAACAAATTCGTCATATTTTACATTTTTACTGCCTGAGAGGTAAAAATGCAACGAAAACGGCCAACCAAATTTGTGAAGTTTATGGGTCCGATACTGTAACGATTCGCACAGCACAGCGTAGGTTCGATCTATTTCGATCTGGTGTAGTGGCTGTAGCTGGTGATGAAAAGTGGATCACGTACGAAAATCTGAAGCGAAAAAGATCGTGGTCGAAGCGCGGCGAGCCGGCCCAAACCATCGCCAAGCCCGAATTGACGGCCAGGAAGGTTTTGCTGTGTGTTTGGTGGGATTGGAAGGGAGTCATCCACTATGAGCTGCTTAACTATGGCCAGACCCTCAATTCGGTCCTCTACTGTGAGCAACTCGACCGTTTGAAGCAGGCGATTGACCAGAAGTGGCCAGGATTGGTCAATAGGAATGGTGTGCTGTTTCACCAGGACAACGCTCGGCCTCACACATCTTTGATGACCCGCCAGAAGCTACGGAAGCTCGGATGGGATGTCCTATCGCACCCACCGTATAGTCCGGACCTGGCACCAGGTGATTACCATCTCTGCCGGTCCATGCAAAACGCTCTTGGTGCTACTAAATTCGCCTTAAAAGAGCCTTGCGAAAACTGGCTGTCTGAGTTTTATAACAGGGGGATAATGGAGTTGCCTTCTAAATGGTAACAAGTTTGCGAACAAAACGGCGCACATTTGACTTAAATCGAATAATTCTAAATATGTTAAATAAGGCGTTAAAATTCGATCACAAATACGACATTACTTTTTCCCCAACCCAACATTTTAGTTATATTTTCCAGGGTTCCCCGCTGTGGTCAAATGTTACTCTTTTCAATCCTTTAGAACCAAGTAAGCAGCCGCCTCAACTTGTACGATTGATGTTGATGCATCATAATTATGTCTTCTCGGCGATCACGATCCCGAGCCTTAATATTGGCGATCGCGACCCTAGTTAAGTCCTAAGATGAATGCAATAACATTAGTGTTCAATCAATCAATCAATCATTTACCTGGTGCATTTAATGCATACCTGAGTAATTCCTGTGTACACTTATCACCCACTGAATCGTTTGTATGAAAACAATTGGAAGATTTTACTTTTTTAGGCTAAAATATTTCGGAAACTTTTTGATTCTTTCTTCAATACAAGACCGATCAGAGGCTAAAAGCGTAGCGTATAGCGAGTGTTAATTGTTCCATAAATGAAAATATACTTTTGAGAAATAAAATCATCTTTCGATGTAAAGTTTAAGGGGGGCTCCCCATACATCTGAATGGAGAGTGCTACATTTTTTTCACAGAATTTGGCCATGTGGGGTATCAAATGAAAGGGCTCGATTAGTACTTTTCGAAACTGGTTTAATATTTGATTTGAAACGTATGGGAGTGAGGGCTCAAAATACGACCACCAAAAAGTGTAACAAGTCTCGTTCTTGGAACCTATCCAACCAAAAAATTTGAAAAAAAATCACAGTGATGTATCTAAATGAAATCTAGGCCTCAAAATACATCACGTGTTGATGCTAGAAGTACAAAATTTTGCGGTGTATAGGGGATAACATAAGGCATAACTTTAGGAAGTTTAAATAAAATCCAACTATTATTAACAAAGCTATAGAAGTTGAAACTTTTACATTTTATGTGAACTTTGTGTATTCTAAAACGTGTGTGAGCCCATATGAATGGGGGGTAGCAGGTAAACATTTTGCTTTAGTTTTCTAATCATTTTTATATCAATATCAATTACTCGAGACAGCCATATGTATGTATTTATATGTATATATAAACGAAGCTTTTGTATTGCCTAATTCAGATAGATATATTTGTACATTGCACAAGCGATCTTTAATATAGGTAGTTTATATATACATATGTATAGTTTTATGCACGAAGAATATCGGAAGTATGTGTACGATAAATTTATGTACATGCATGTATAAGGAAACGTTTTCGGTAATAGGCAATCGTTGCTTGTTTAGAGTGAGCCTGATATCTACGTCTGTAATATGTGCGTATCTCTTGTAATTTGAAAAGAAAATCAACGAATGGAAAAATCTGAATGTGTAAGATAAATACAAAACCTTTATGCCCCATGCGCCAGCTCCCGGCATTCCGACTTGTTTTCCTCATCACTTAATGCTAGTTTTCGTTTAGATAATATGTTCTTATTTTCTATACATTTACAGAGCATTTCCTATTAAATTTTCATTACATTAAAGCCCTAATTCTAAAATACATTCAAGACTTAAAAGATATTCTTTTAATTTTAATGCTGCAGTCGATGTCCTGGCCCAAGTGAAGAAATGTGGTGATATAGTTGCTGCAAATAGAGAGGCAATTGTCAGGATTAAAATTTTCAAAAATTACTGCCTCCATGTACGCCTCAATGGGGTTAAATAATCTTTCCTCGAAAAGATAGGTCTACCCATATCAGCCCGGTTGTTGCAGCTTCGCCCGCTGAAATCCCTGAACTTAAGGTCTTGATTTTATGGCAAATGAACTCCGCCAAGTTTTCGAGTCGTTAGTAATCAAACTCACTGAAATCATCCCGTTAAATTTCCTACAGTGGTACGGGCTCTGGTAAAAAGCGCAGGACGTTACCTGAAAAGATATGTAAGATAAATACATATCTATCGGAAATTATAAGGTAAATTTAAATCTTACACGGAACTACATGATCCAAGTCAGGAGTATAGTCTATGTCGGCGTTAACCGAATTGGACACCACTTCTTTGTTATCGCCCATAACATAGAGTTGCAGTTCGTATTTGAATTGCTGATGATCAGGATGATAAGATGATGATAAGATCGCATTTACTTCTTATAAAATAAAACCTTCTTGGAAACGGAGTAGTATTGTCTTTTCCTTTACTCGCATTTCTTGCATTATCCTCCTATCTAGGGTCGAAAATCACAACCGATAACAGCTACGGCGATGAAATCCGCGCACGATTGTTGGCAGCCAACAGAGCCTATTTCAGCTTACAAAAACTATTCCGCTCGAAACGTCTCACTATAGGGTCAAAGCTCCTACTGTACAAAACAATGATTTTGCCAGTCCTCATGTATTCCTCGGAGACTTGGCTTCTTAGTAAGAAAAATTGCAAACTCTTGGCCGCTCTCGAGAGAAGAATCCTCCGAAGAATTTTTGGCCTCCCACATAAGGATGGACAATTCCATAGCCTACAAACCGATGAAATCTATGAACAATACCATGACCGTCAGGTTGTGGATAAAATCCGGCTCAATGGGTTACAGTGGGTGGACCACTTGATCCGTATGGATGAGGATAATCCAGCCCCGAAATAAGGGCAATATCTATGGTAGGAAAAGAAGACGAGGCAGACCCTGTCTGAGATGGAGCGATGGCGTAGGTCAGGACGCCAGAGAGCTTTTAGGGATATCGAATTGGTGGACCTTGGCGCAAAACCGGGATGTCTGGAGTTCTTTATTAAGGCAGGCCTAGACCTGATACCGCGCCGTTGATGATGATGATGATTTGATTCGCTAGGCCGAATACTTTCACTCTATGTCTGCGTCTGTCTTTAGATACATTTCACTCTATCAGCGTTTGGAAATCTTATGTTTATAACGTCGAACCGGTTATTTACCTATAATTTATTGTAATGATTAAAATTTTCAAAGTAATTTAAATATAGCAATACCAATTTGAAAAATGTTGAACATTGGAACCACGGTTGACTATCAAGGTAACCAAGAGCTCTAGCCCTAGAGAGAGCCATGGCAATGGTGTGGGAGAACAACCTTGTGGCGATCTTTACTTTTTGCCGCGGTGTCCCTTTCACATTTAAATTTGCCAAGGAAACCATATGTGTGATGCTCAGTTCATCTGAAGTAAGAATCAGCTTTTCTATCATATAATGTCGCTCCCGATTACTACGTCGTGAAAAATGAGGCCTTGATTGATGAAGTGATTTCGCAGGAGTTTTATTAGATGGGAAACATCAACGAATACGAAGATTTTGCTGTCCGGCCGCGATGAGTTGATAATTCTAAAAGACCAAAATTTTATTGTATGTGAAACTGAAAATGCGAAGTTTTAATCTTACGAAGGATTTTCAAATGTTACTCCTAGTTCTCTGTGAAGGGTTTCATTAGCCGCGCCTAAATCGCTGACTATTGCCTGAATGGTATACCCAATCTCGTCTGCGGCTTTGATTATTTTGCAGAGGAGCCCCTTTGAGATTCTGCGGTTGAAATCAGTTGTAGTTTATTAGATTCAGCATTCGATCATATGGTAGGGGGACAAGTGGGAGTCGAATCACCTTTCCTGTATTGACGTTTGGACGTATGGACTTTTTCATTCAACTCTGTCTCGAGGCGCTCTGGCTGGGCATGGTATATTTTCGCTATTATGGGTTGGCTGCGTGGTAAGGGCAATATAAAGGAAATCCGAGCCCGGGGTGAAAGTTATGCAAAAATTCGGGCCCGGGTAAAAACTATGTCGGGCTCCATATTATCCCCACTTCATCACAGTGTACGCCCTACAGACAGGTCGACCTGATACCGAGAAAGATGCCTTCTGGTAATGTCACGATGAAAAGAACTGCAACGTACCTGCTGATAACAATATCATCATTGTCGGCGACCGTTAATGGCCATGTAGGTGAAAAGACATACGGTAACAGATGCTATTGGGGGAAGGGGTTTGGAGGGTGAAATGGTGAGCACAAGCATGGCCCGGGTAAAAACTATGTCGGGCTCCATATTATCCCCACTTCATCACAGTGTACGCCCTGCAGACAGGTCGACCTGATACCGAGAAAGATGCCTTCTGGTAATGTCACGATGAAAAGAACTGCAACGTACCTGCTGATAACAATATCATCATTGTCGGCGACCTTAATGGCCATGTAGGTGAAAAGACATACGGTAACAGATGCTATTGGGGGAAGGGGTTTGGAGGGTGAAATGGTGAGCACAAGCATGACTTTGTACTTATGAATACATGGTTCATCAAACGATCACATCATCTTCCGGTATTTTATAGTGGGAATAGTAAAATGCAAATCGACTATATTTTCTCTCTAGACCCCGACATTTTACCACCGTCACTAATTGCAAAGCCATTCCCTATGAGACCATCGCACCTACACATCGCCCGTTGATTAGCGCCCTGCAAATTAAGCCACCGATGAATCAGCGTGAGGAACGCGCTGGCCCACCGAGCATTAAATGGTGACGGTTTCGTGAGCGGTACCATGACCATCAGGTTGTGGATAAAATCCGGCTCAATAGGTTACGGTGGGTGGGTCACTTAATCTGTATGGATGAGGATGATTCCACCCGGAAAGTCTACAAGGACAATATCTATCACAGAAAACGAAGACGAGGCAGACCTTGCCTAAGATGGAGCGATGGCGTAGGTCAGGACGCTAGACAGCTTTTAGGGATATCGGATTGGTGGACCTCGGCGCAAAACCGCGATGTCTGGAGTTCCTTACTAAGGCAGGCCTAGACCGGATACCCGTTGTTGCGCCGTTGATGATGATGATTTCGTGAGAAGAAAGAAGAAATGATCACCATTATGAATGTGGAAGAATCGTAAGACCAAATTAAAGACACGATCCATAAAGCGACCTCTGCAACTTTCGAGGTCACGAAGCCAGGTGAACGGTACATCAACCGAGATATTTGGTTTTGGAATGACGAGATTGAAATGAAAGTCCGTGAAAAGAAACGCCTGTATTACAAGTTTCTCAAAGATAAAAAACCGGCCATTTGGCAAATTTATAAGAATGCCAACCGGGAGGCAAAAAAGGTATCGCTGTCACCCGAGCGGTCCATTACAAAAGTCTTTACGATAAACTGGACGTTCGGGATGGCGAGAGAGATCTGCATCGGCTTGCCACAAGCCGAAAGGATCGCACACAGGATATCGAACATTTCTGTTGCGTTAACGACAAGAACGGTACTTGGTTTACCGACCGTTGAACCGCGATGGATAAATGGCGGGAATATTTCGAGCAGATTTCAACTGAAGAATTTATTCTTCCTCCACTTTCAGAATTATTGTCGACATTTGGAACAGTTCCATCTGTCAGCCTATTTGAAGTAGAGGAGGCAATAAAACGATCGAAGTTGGGGAAAGCAACAGGACCTGACGACATTGCATCTTAGTTCTCGAAAACGAAGAGCTGGGACCCAACGCTGTGGCTCAGTAAAATCTCCAATCGGGTTATTCAGGAAGGTAGAACACCATCTGACTGGCAAGAAAGCACCACAGATAAAATATGGAAAAAGAAAGGTAGTGCGACAGAATATTTATATAACCATCGGATCCGATTACTTTCCCATATTTTCAAACGCATTGTTGACAAAGGTATTCGCGAAATCGTTGAAATAAACGTGAATCAAGCCGGATTTGTCAGCAAAAACGATCTCAAAGAGCTTGTCCGAAAATGGAATGATCGCCTCGTGCAACACAGTCTCAGACTAAATCTGAATAAACCTGAATTTTTGACAACAGATCCCTATGGAACAGGCAGGTCAATGCTATCAGTCAAAGGAGAACTGCGTTATGAAATTGCTTGCATTAACGCAACCTGGATGAAGTGGCTTTCCACCACTGGTGTTCTTTGTGATCGACGTATTAACTAACGTATTAAATCTAAAATTTACGGCAATGTCCTCCATCCTGTCTGTTTCTATGGTTCTGATTGTTGACCGACTATAAAAGATAATGAACGTCGTCTTGCGTTAATGGAGATGAAATTATTGCGTGGATTAGTAGCGCGACACGTTTTGATCACATCCGAAATGAGGATATCCGCGCTGGATATGGGGTTGCACCGATCGTGGAAAAATTGCGAGAGAGGCGTCTTCGATGGTATGGTCATGTAATTCGCGCTAACGACAAAAGATTGGTCTAAACATCGAAGTCGATGATAAGGGACCAAAAGGCCGGCCGAAATAAGGGTGGCCTGATACGCTGGATTTGATTGCATTCAGATCAGGCATTTGATAGGAGGAAATGGCAAAATCGATCACGACGAGCCGGCGGCGAATGCGAACGGGACATAGGCTGAATAAAAAGAAGAAGTTCATCAAATTTTCTTTTTCGGGTTCCTGACAAAAGTCCGAGTCCGGGGGGAATCCTGCATCCTGTTTTAAACGGTTATTAAGTCAGTTGTTCAAAAGCAATGGATATAATAGTCGAAATTAGGTGGAAAGATATATGATAAATATGATGTCAGATTTGGGAAGATCATTAAATTATAGCCTAGCTAGTATTATAATTGAATCATTATTCTTTGTCTAAAAATTCCATCCTGCATTGAGGCTACGCTCATTCATCACTTTTCCATACAAGAAGCTCTGTCTGCATACCTTTACATCTTCCAGATAGCATTACACTGAATTACTAGCCAAATCATAACCATATTTATAACCTGAGTAGGTGTTAATCATTCTATGAATTATTGCAATAATAATTTTCGAAAGGAAATTACTGGAAGACCCGTTTTTTGCACATAATATATTTATTCGTAACGGACGTACGTATGAGGTTGAGTTATCTGGGAGTTATGGAAGAGTCAGAAGCCAACAGTAGAGACCAATAAATCGCAGCTGATTTTCGTCCTTTATTATCTTTTCATTATGGCCAGTGAGAAATGTAATTTACGAGACAAGGTATTACGTTACCGGGCCATATATTATGCTGCGGTTGACGGTGAATATGGGCTTTTAACAAACAGTTTCGACTATAAATCACAACTTGCTAAATAATGAAGTGAACTTGTTAAGAGTTTGACATGATCGTGATTTATCACGTATGTTCGGTATCTCTTTAGCACGAAAAAATTTACGGCTCCATCGATGGGATGAAAAGTGGGCGGTTTTTTCCAAGTAGTTTGATTTTGCTAAATGGTATGGAGGTATTTATGGAACTTCGGAGCCAAACACGCGCTAATTAGCATTAGGCATAATTTATCCAATTTATTATTTTCCTTTGGAATAAACGGCCCCAGAAAGTAATACAAATTTATACAAAGAGATAAACTTGATGCCGATATTTATGGGAGCCCACAAATGCAATCAGAAGAAAACTAATTCCGCACTTGGCCATTATGCTGCTTTGAAACGTGCGCTCCGCATAAAAACTTCCTTCAAATGAACCAATCGTACTTAAATTACTATGTAACCGAACAATATAGACTGCAGGTACTGATCTGCAGGCATCAATAATCCTGAAGCTACTAAACCGATCAGTAGTTCCACCGTAAAATAATTTTAATCCATGAATTGATAGCTAATCAAAATGTCCTTATCCATTACAGGGTCTTTTGCATCTGTAACTCTTGCAAATCTTAATTAACACATGACTATGCATATGGTTGGTTTGTATGCCCGGTATTTACGCTTCTTTGAACCAATATGCTTTCCGTTCGGCTCATCAATTGAGCGATGCAGCTCGTAATAAAGCGATAAAGACGAGAATAAAATGGAAGGGATTATTGACAACGGAAAAGTTGAAGAGTGGCAGAGTGGCAAATCTTCTGGCTTCAGCCTTCACTGTACAAAATTAGAACCATAAGTTTAAATGAGCGCTGACATTGATGGCTCCTAAAATGTCTTGATCCCGCAACATTATTGCCGTGGTGGTGATAACAAGAGCAACCAACCTTTTTATAAGATCTTTATGCCTTGCAGAAGTGTTAACCTTAGGCTTTTTTCTGTTACTGGGAATAATTTGATTTGAAGAAAAGGGGCGGAAAGTTAAGAGAAATTGCTGCTATTAGCAGACTTAACTCGTTTTAGGTATCTTTTTTCGCTATCTTTTCTATGCTTGATATGCTTTGGAACTACAGTAATGAGAACTCATTATCTATGTAGGTTTTTCTCTGATTTCACTAAGGTAATTGTCTCGTAACTGACTATTGATAAAAATGTTGGTATTTGCGGTGTAGGGTTAAGATAGTATTATTTACGGTGAACCTTTCTACCAGATTTCAATTCACTTTACGGTAATCTTAAGACATGAAAAATAAGGATGGAAATGAGATCCACCGAAAGGCTTTCATTAAATTAATTCAAAGCTAATTTTCGTTCTTTACGGGTAATGTGTTGCCGGGTAAAGGTCCAATACAGTGCGCAGAAATCTACAGATCTCAATATGTTGCTAAGATTATGAACAGTGATTAAAACTGACGTCGTTTCGGTTGTATGACAGCGAACACGAGCAAATCCCGCTGGGATAAAGTGACTAGCAAATGACTAAATTAAGAAATAATCTATACAATTCAATACGGTATTTTATGTATTGAATTCAATTAATAATAAAGTTCACATTTTATTGAAAGTATCAGCCCCGTGAAATTTGATTTCTGTATCTGCAGTTCAATAAAGCCCTCAATATAAAGGCAGCATAATGATTGTGTACCATTAAGTTTGAAGTTAAGAGTGAAATATGGTAAGCGGTGCTTCCTGTACTTTTCTACGTTACCATACGTTTTCGGTACGATCTTCAGATCTGCTCCTACCTATGCTTTGGAGTGAACTTAGTGGTTAAGGCATGGATCTAGAAAATAAGCTATTATACTTTGACTAATTGAGTTAGGTTGGTTTTCAAATCCACTCTTTTGCAAACATTTCCATAAAAATATCATTTTATTATGACAAAATATATTCAAGTTACTGGCTTGAATCTTTCGTTTACATTGTAGATAGTAATGAGAAACACAGTACATACCGCCGCCCTAAATACAAGGTTTATTGTATTGTTTCTTTTGAAGAATCAACAATCGGGAAAAATGTTTTACGAACTTAAACATTCTAAAATTCTTCCCCAATTCTTGCAATTTTTCAGCAACAAAATATTATAAATTATTGCTAAGTGCCAATAGGATTTGGTGCGCATCTGAAAGAGAAAGAGACAAAGAAGAGTGGATAGTTTAAAAAGAAAGGTTCCCATGCATATGCTTGTAGAAAGGATTCTCGATCACATTTGCAGAAACAATTTAAATTACTTTGATTGAATCTGTACAGGGAGATTTTGTTGCAAGTTACATTCTATTAGTTTAATAAGTTGTATAGTGAATGATGTTTACTTTTAATTTAACTTTTGCTTTTAACTTCGATGCCACCGATGAAACTGAAGGTCATATCATTCCCCTGGGGCATGTAAGTTCTATTTGACGAAACGAGAGTGGATAAAGGGTAAACGTGGTAAAACAACTCTTAAAAGGTTCATTTGCACGAAGATATTTGAAGTAATATCTAAAATTTTCGGGTTTGATTTCTGGATAGGAAAGAGCTGTTTGCCAACCACAATATAAACAGATTATATAAAATGGTATGTATGCTACCTTGAAGGACTCTTGCTCTGATTTGTCGGGGGGATTGACAATTGAGAACGTGAAGGCATTGTACATATTTGATAACGTCAGTCTTCTACTTTTATACCATAGGCGGATCTGCCCAAAGTCTGAGGAATATTGAGAAAGATAGTTAAGCAAGACTTATTTTCGCTTAATGTTTGTATAATTCATATAGCCATATATTGCATGCTTTTCCCGAAAGCTAGGGTCGGGATTTGTTGCGATTCAGAAGAGTTAATCTTCCTATAAATTTAGATAGAAAGGTAGAAAGAAAATCCGTTGTAAGATTCGAAGCTATTTGATTTGCGTTTTCATTTGGTTTAACTGGTGCAATAATATCTGATTTTCCAGCTCATTCTATAATGCGTAATCTGCATTATAGCGTTAAACATTTTTTAGCTATTCAATGACATGTAAAGAGAGCCTTTTGATTCGCTTACTTGTAATTTTCTCATGACCATATACGATTGAATTCGCAGTTAATAAGAAACATTTTCGAGTTATCCATATTTCGTTAGGTTGGAATGAACCACGGCTGAATAGATATATAAGGAACCATTCCTATACGAAAAACTCTATTTCCTTATCAAAGTCCTCTCTTTGTCACCCCCAATTCCATGTATAGTCTCCAATTCAACTTAAGATCCAAGATCACACCGAGATATTTTATAATGGAGGAAAGTACCAATTTTCCATTTAACTGCGAAATTGGAATTCGGGTGTCGGCCTTGCTGATAAACGGCATTAGCTTCGTTTAGTTCGATTTATATGAACTCTGCATTTTCCAGCCCACAGGCACGCCTTTCCCAAAATCCTCATAATCTGGCTAATGAAATACGTTCACTAGACATCAAAATCACCAAGTTACCAGCATATGCTACCACCTTCACCCCGATCCTTTTCAATCTGCCCAGAAATTTATCCATCACTATCAACCAGAACATCAGAACACCACCCTGGTCCGTCCCTCTATTTACAGTTCCGAGCAAGTGGATACCTTCCAGACCAGATTGGATGGTTATTAGCAAGGGCATTATCCTTCAGTCCTATTCTGGTTAGTCTACTACAGGGTATGAGCCGCGTGAGAATACCCAAAAGGGTATTCAGGGGAAAATTGATGGAAAAACACGTCGACGCCGACGGTGAAATTTTATTAGGTGTAAAAATTTTCACGTTGCGGTCGCTAGACCGAGAAAAGTGAAGCCAAATATTTAACAAAGTCGAGGGCCGAAATATTCCGCACCATTGCCAAGAAGAAGAAAGTAGAGGAACCAACATGCAGCGGTGGATTGTTAATTAATGGAGCGAGAAGTCAAGTGTAAAACGTTTCATATGAGTTGTCGAAGTCGAGGACATTCTACATGATACGTGCTCATTTTCTCCATCAAACGTAGTAAAGCTGCTGGGCTTGGCAGTCTCCCTGTAGTTACTGCAGGTCTTCTGATTTCACCCGTATGGAAATCTTGAGAATCCGAGACCTTCCCCAGAGAGCGAATGAAGTAAATGGTCGTCAAGTTCCAAAGTAGCGCACCCGTTTTCAGTGTGACAGTTAGAGGAGTGTCTGCGTTCTCCTTGCCGTCGCAAAGATAATTGCTAAAATAATCCTCGAACTTATCAAAGAACATGTCGATCATGCTGATCGACAGGGAGCAGGCTGGCTTTCGCTCCATATCCTCCTTTATTGAGTCCTTCATCAAGACCCTATGCATCATTTAGGATCTTCGCTGCATCGGCTCTTCATCGATTTCGAGAAAGCTTTCGAAAGCGTAGTGTATCTGGCGAAATCTACGCCGGACGGTCTTTCCGGACATACTAATGGTTAATACGAGAGCGACATATGATAGCGCAAATTGTTTTCGTTAACTAAAATCTGAAATTGCAATAAATGAACGGTGGTTTCGTCTAAGGCAATTCACCAGGCGTTGAGAGCAGCGTGACCGAAAGTAGCAACATGTGGTAATCACCCTATTTATGTAGTGGTAGTACCTAGGCTTTCCAAGTGAAATGAAATGGACATCCATAAAAAAATTGAATACTTGATCTGCGGGGTCTTGCTTCCATTCAGCTTAGCTATTACCCCTCTGTATGTTCCTCCCAATGTGTTGTTGTTGGAGTCTTCGCATAATTCCTTAAAGAAATTTTGATTACTTTTTATATATCACTCTTATCTATGCAATTTCCTCATCATTATTTGCATGTTCGTAATTCCTTCTTGAACGTAGATGTCTGATTTTGTCATTCCATCCGAGTCCTGCTCATATGAGGGCATTATATCACCACCTTGGCATAGGGGCATCACAGAGTGTGAACATGTTTGTTGAAAACTTGCATACATTTTTATTTCGTTCTACCTATTGTTGTGGAAATTTCTCTAATTATCTCAGCGAATATTTCCATATCAAACATCGTTATTTTTTTGAATGGGTATCTTCACGTCGTCTGCGGCGTGGTCCTTACCTCCAAAGTTGTATGATTGCATAACATGCATTTAGGGTCTTTCTTACAATTCCTTGCTGGGTGCCCTTTTGATCTAGCTGTCATGCTTGCACAAGATCTGGCTATGTAACCTAATCGAGACATCTACAGCAATAGTAGAAGATATTTTTCTCCAGATCTTAAGAGGGATCTCAACTCTGCTAACTTCCAGCAACTTGTTTGTGATTGCTTTTTGGGTGCCGCCGTAGGCTTTTCACATTCAGTGATTGAAATCGCCGCATCAATTCTCTGTATATGTCCTCCTGCTTCGTAATTTCGGGAACGCCCCAGCATTGTACAGTTGTCTTGTGGGATAATTGTCTCACTGTAATCTTACTTAAAGCTCTACCTGTCAAGGTCTGGTAGGTGGGAGTCCTTTCGTTCTGTGCCTACGGGGACTTCAGGAAAAGTTCTCCCTTTTGCGTTTATCCTCTTATGAACCCAGGGCGACTCACTTGGCACAGTATAACCATGTGTCTTACCAGCAGGCGGTCGATTAGTCACAAAATTGTATAAGAAATCGGTAAAAACATGTCGATCAAATCAATGTATATCACTCTTTTTTAATCCGGAAATTATATTGGAAAACTTTATGCTTTTCCAATAAGCAGTCTTTACGGAGAATGCTGTATTATAAATTTATGCTGTTTTGCCAGGGTTTTGCATCATCCAAGGATCAAGAGCTGCATTGTAATAAGTCTTAAAAGATCCAAAAAACAGTAACATTCAGTGGTTGCATTTTTTTAATCAAGCTTCCAGGGGAAATGGCTTCCTACGTTGTCAAAAATTAACAGGCTAGTGTTCTCTCCAGAACTGGAAGTCTGGTGAACCGGTAGGGGTAGCTAAGCCAAGTGTGTCTGGAAATGCTCTTTTAGTCATATGCTCTTTGAAAGGGACACGTGGAAAAATCATGATGGAATAGTGTTACCAGTTGCAGAAATTATGGGTATTGTGGTGACGTTACTGCCTTTTCTCTACTTGTGGCTTTGTACACTTACTTGAGTCACTATTCTTTGGGGTTTTTGTACACTTGATATGACCGTTTCATCTAAATTGAACACTCTCTCACCAAATTCTGGACGTTGTTGGTACAATATTTCCAAATTATTGAAGAACAGATTTTCATTCAAGTTGCGAGCCTCGGGGTTCTTTGCAGAGTTTGGCTTGCCTTATAAAACCGGTTAATGCCTGCTATTTCTTCTTTCTTTATTGGATAATCGTAAACTAAATGCCGGGGGGTTTCTCCCTCTTCTCCGCAGCTTCGGCAATGTTGCGAATTGTAAGGCATGCCGAGTCTGGTGACATAGTTCCCTATAGGTCAGTGTTCCGTGCAGACCATGGCCATGATTAAATAGTCGCCAGTCGGACGCAAACTGTGCCCGCCGAGGAGACTAGTCCGAAAGCTTGCTTACCCCCTTTATGTTCCTATGGTCGGGAGCCCGGAGAAGGGAGGTGTTAAGCGTGCCGCCCAGACTGTTCAATGCATTTCTTCACTCTTCCATCAGCCTGGAGGATGTCGACACGCTTCCAGTATCGCCAGTACTTTTGCCTTGAATGCAATGACGAATCCTGGGAGACCTAAAAACACTGTGTGTATCCGAGAAAAGTCTCACATCGACTTCATAGACAATTCTTGATCCGTGGAGAATATCATGTCATAGCCTTGCCGCACACTATCGGTCTTCCATTTTGCCTTGGTTGGAAAGTCCACAGGATGTTACTATGGCCAGCATCTGGACTCCCGTAGTCTGACGGCACTGTACGCCACAACGTATTTGATGTGGAGGTTTAGGGGGAGAAGGTGCAGAAGTATGTTGAGAGTATCTGCCGGGCAGAACGGCAGAGTCGCCTATGGGATTCTTTGAACCCTATTAAGCTTTGCGCTATTCTACTTTTTGCTCATCATTTGTCACGACACAATTGATCCATACGTTAGGATGGAACGCAGCATGGGTGTGTAAATCCGGGGAAACTATCCTCGGCCGGAGAACCCATTTCTTTGCATATGTATTCTTGCAGTCATATGTGGCCTCAGTGGTATCTCCAATTTAACTTCGGATCTAGGATTACACGCAGGGATGAACCAATCTTTGCTCATTCAACCGCGCTAGGTGGAATTTGGGTACTTTTGGTTGGGTGATGAATAGCATCAATTCCGTTTTGGTTGGGTTTATGCCGAGTCAGCACCTTGCGGCCCGAAGGCATACCTTTACCAACGCTCCTTCCATGATGTCATTCATAATAGAGGAAAACATCCCTCACAAAGTTATCACCAAGTTGTCTACTACGCCAGCGCCTTATCCCCGCTACTGTCTAACATGCGTAAAATTTTGGACATCATTGATAATCAAAGCGCTGGAGAGATGGCACCACCCTGGGACGTACCTCTGCTCACAGCTTTGGTCAAGATTCTACCTCCCTGATCAGACTGGATGATCCTAATTTTTAGCATGGAAATTACCTAATCCGTTAAAGTTTGCTTCATGGCGTTAGTGCTAACGTTCTTTAATGTTCCCTGTGTATGAAGAAAGGTGTCTACTATAGAGTATAATGCTTTTACTGCAGTGACCACTCAGCCAGCTAATTAGTGCGTTGAGAGCGGTTTCTTTGGATTTGCCTTTGGGTTAAGCATGCTGGAAGAGGAGGAAAGGTGTTTTCTCCAGAATCATCCTTAAGTGAATGGATCTCGACAAGCCACGGCGCAATCCTTTTTTTTTGCTGCTTTTGTAGCATGACAGGCCATCTGAGCTTAAAGTTTTATATGCGGAGAAGCTGCTTACACCCTAGCCGATTTTATTGTCGCTAGCAATCGATTTGGTAGTCTCGCACGACTGGGGTTGCATACCCTCCGAGCAGGGCTCTGACTCGCAGGCCTCCTCGCTGGCGGGGAGGTGCGTTTAACGCTGCAGCTCTAAGCTTTAATCAGAGCATTCCGTCCAGGAGCCTTCCGACTTTTCAAAAAAGAACGGGCTCCTATGTTCTTTGGACAGAATCTTATTGGGTCTTGTAGATTCGCTGGTGCTTTCAATATTCTGGCAAAAGTTCAAGCAGGACCACCTCTTCGCGGTCTTGATGGCTAACTTGTGCTTCAGGCAGCCCTTGTATGGCTGCAAACACACTTGCCTGTAGCAGATGTTGAAGATCTCGTTGGTTAGTTTCCTGAATCTGGACAGATCTTTGTTCCACCACGGCATTTGGCATTCATGGAAAATTTAATTTTTTGTTTTGGGTTTTCTAATTACTCCCAAATTTATTTAATTTCAGATGCGTGCAGTCGCTATTATGCCATAGGTTGGTAAAAAAAAATGAATTGAATCGTTCCATTTGATTTTTCTTTGTTTGTTTGTTTTTTTTTTTACTAGACGCTCTTATTACCGATTTCTAGTGTATAGGAATGGGATCAACGACAACCCAAATATTTTTATATAAGAAATGCAAAAACAGTTTATTCCTGAAGTTCATAACTTCCGATTTCCAGCTTGTTTAGTTCTTTACATTTCATCCGATTCATATTACTTTGCTCTGAGTTTGGCTATGTTTTGGATTATAGCGCTATGCAAGACCCATATCCTCTGGACCAAAAGTTCAAGGACCAAACCACTTTCCAGAACTGCTTAGTAAAGAACAAGTAATCATGTGTCGATACGAGCTTTGTTGGAATTACATTGGAGTTCTAACACACTTCGTTATCATCAACCAGGCAAAAGCCGGTGACCGGTCTATGTTTACCTTAATAAGGAACTCCAAATATCCTCATCTATCGCCGAGCTCCGCCATTTCGATATCACTAAAAGATGTCTGGCGTCCTACACCACCGCTCCATCTAAGGCAAGGTCTGACGCGTCTTCTTCTGACATACCTGAATCGCCACTTTTCAGTTATCTTGTCAAGTTTGCCTTCTTGCGAATATTATAATTGTGGAGAAAAAATCTGTATAGGGTGACTGGTCCTAGATCTACTATTAAATTGTTTATTTATAGTGCTGGTGATGACGTTTCACCGGAATTTTGGAAAGCAAGGAAGCAATCGGTCAAAAAATTATGAGTCCTGTGGTGATAATAATCTCATAAAATGTTGGCAAAAAGATTGTCATTTTATCTTATCTTTTCACATAAATAAATATATATCGTGTTTCGATTTATGTTGCAACATTGTAGTAGATATTATCCTGGGAACGCTGTTTATGCTTGTATTTACCATTCACTTATAGTAAATGATAAACCGTTGCTCATTAATTGCAAAGTAACAATTTTAATCGTGCCATTTCAATTCAACTTTAGCATAAATTAAATTTCCGTAAATTCAATTGTACAACTACAACCTAATGCATTTTCCAACCTACACTCAACAACATTTACCGTCATTTCGAATTCCTCTCGGCGTGATCTTATTTCCTTTGAATTCAGATAAATTGTTACGATTAGTAATTAATTAGGTAATAGACGGACTAGCTTCCATCTTGATTGAACCTTAAGAGAACAACTTAATTTTCTTAAATGCTTTGCAAACTGTCACGGCAACTTGTTGTCACGATATTAATTAAGAAGTTCAACTTCTGGGATACATTTTGAGAGTCGGTCTAAGCATAAGAAGGCTTTTCTTGGATTTAAGTGTGCAATTGTTTATACGAAGAGGGTCCTAGTGGCGATCATTTTACATTTCCAGTTACGATATCTACCTAAGTATACATATATGGATTTAGGAGGTGGGTTTAGATATAGCATGGAACTGGAGATATGAGTGGATCCAGAAGAAGTTCAACGGAATCTTTTTGCGTGCTGCTGATTGTACAGTTGTGCTATTCCTTTGAATTCTTTATAGGTTTGCCCAAAAGAAGCGGATAGGGGCAGACGTCTAATACATTTATTTATTCATATTCTCTCATTCTACCTATACTGTCAATGCAACGGAAAGGGGGATTCCGTTTAAACAGGCCCATTAAAATCTCATATCCTTTTACTAATAATTTTGTCATATAGCCAAAAAAAAAAAATTTTGGCTTCATTTCCTTGTATCTATGTATCCTTCCAATGCATTACTTTAATTTGCGGCTTATTTATAATTTATAGCTTTTTAACATCTGAAGAAACATGAACACAACCACAAACATCTGTTCGAGAGTATCTCACTATAATCGAGCAATGACTCTTTGTAAAACTTTGTGTTTTTAATGAATAATAACTTTTAATGTTGAGATTTCTGGAATATTATATTCACGATTTTGTTTCGCTACTGATCTTCGTGAGATGCACGTTTTCAATGTAATACGGATCTGGAGCATAAAATGAGCCGAACAATGTTAAAATGCACGAGATTTGCATGACTTCGAGAACGATAGTGGTCGTACAATGTGATAGCAAAGACCCGGAAGATACAAGTGAATAGGATTTACCAGTGTAGGGACATATGTCGCACTGAGTTAACAATGTGGACTCTACATATAAAGGTGATTCGATGCAATGAGTTGGAACAATTCGAAGCTGATTAGAAACAGCCAACAAAAAGTTTCTATCAATGTAATTTGAATATGAATTTAAATATTATGGCATGCGGTTGTGCGGAATGCAAGGAATTCTATACGGAATTCAAAAGTAAGTGAGGTGATCAAAAAACCATGGTAGATCGACAAGAACCTTGGACACAGCAGCAATACGTTGGTAATATTCTTCGCTTGTGCAATATTACAGTAGCGATAAAGAAACCCAGATGGGGCAATACGCAATAAAGTATTTCAGGAAACCAAGATATCTGTCTGAACGAGAGAAAGGCAGAAGAAAAAGAAGAAGAAGATATCTGCCGTCAGAGTGAGTTTGTCAAAGATACAGCAGTATTATTAGCAAACTGAAAATTATTTTCAAGCAGCCTAATTCACTCCATCCGAGACATTTAGAAGCGATATCTGCAGGCACCGATATTTTTCACTTAAACGCAGCTTCTCATAAGCACTCGTCGACATGTCCTTGTATACAATTTAGATAGCTTTTTTTTTACTCAAACATATTTTGTGAGAAACAAAATTTTATTCAAATCGATTCAATGTCTGTTTGTCCATCTGTCGGTCTTTTTCCTTTTTGAGGAGGTGGAAATCTTCAAAGGACCCTAGCCTGGACCACCTACTTCCCCCGTGCACCGCGGAGCCACCACAAGGTGTTACATCACAAGGCAGAGTAACTTACTGTAGCTTTGTCACTTTTCTTTTCTACGAGGCATACGTACCCGCACTTTGCTCGTTTCCTCTTTCTTTGTTTGTTGTGCAGTTTGTGCTGGATAGATGCTAACATGGGATTCACCCTAATCCTCTCCATGAGCCAGAATTCTCCAAACCAGATTTTCATGTACCATTATCTCTCCTAGAGTCTCCTCTAGGTTTTTTTCTTTCTTCCACAAATCTTGAACAGCGAAAGAATACGTGTTCTGGGTCGGGTGAGGAATCTAGTTTAAACCTGTTCAGGTACTGGCGATATCCTTGATGACAGGAATGAATCTGTGTGCCCACCAAGCCTTTCCCAAGCGTTCGCAACGCTCTTAACATCTATTTAGAGATCTTTCCCTTTCGGCATTCTTCGTCTGCGGCAAAGGAGGGATAGACTTCGAGTTGTATATATTCGTCGTTTCATCTGCCAAGATGTCAATGGGTAGCATTCCTGAGATGACGAACGCAGCATCAACTGAGACAGTGCTAAAGGCACAATAGATCTATATGGATATCCTCCTGAAGACTGCACTCAGTTTATGAGCTGGGCTCTGCAATGCCTTTCCCCAAACTGGGGCTGTATAGAGCAAAATCGAGCTCATTACCCTGGCTATAAGCAACCTAGAAGTATGCCTAGGCAATCCCACGTTCGGCATCATCCTTGCCAAGACCATACTTGCAGCAGATTCTTTATCACAAACACACTGCACGTGTTGCTTATAGCTAAGTTTCCCGTCTATTCTCACTCCTAAGTGATGATATAATCCTCAATTTGAATACGGCCATAAATTCTTTTACGGCGCTTAGTAATGAAGACCGCTTCCGCTTCCTTCGCAAGTGTCAGACCCTAACTTTCTAGTCTAACCTAACCAGCACTGATTGCTTTACTTGAGTATAACTTAGCATCTTGAAGATGCTTTGCGACGACAATCAGTGCAATGTCATCGGCATAACCCAGCACCGTAGCTTCCTCCCGGAGCGGAAGATTAAGCACATTGTTGATGATCCACAACGATGGGTCCAGTATGGAGTCCTGTGAGATACCCGCGAAGACTACGTTCTCCTGGGGTACGCCATCGGCGTCATACCAGAGCTTCCGTTCTTGTAAATAGCTACCGGCAATAGTAGCGAGATAAGCAGGAATATCAATCTTCGCCAGGCATTTTCGTAGAAGGCTCCAAGTCGCCGAATTGAAAGCATTTCTTATGTCTAGGGTCACCACCACCCAATATTTTCTGGTACTGCCCTTTCCATGAATTGCATCCTCGGCCAAGCCAGTAACCAATTTGATGGCATCAATGATTGATCTGGCTCTACGGGACCTATACTGTCGATCTTAAATGCCTCCTTGCCTCTCGACAACCGGTAGCAATCTATTGTATGTAACCCGCTCTAGTATTTTCCCCACAGTGTCCAGGAGACATATGGGTTCGTAGGTTGACCTGGTGGTTTACCAGCCTTAGACATCAGCAAGAGGATTGCCAGGTGATCGTTGTGAGAGTAGTCCTCACTGACGCGTCAGGACATTTCACGTACCAGTGCAGGTTTGCAATTGTGGCAGACTCCTCCGAAAGGTCTTTAAATCACTCTCGTTGGCCAGGACTGCATCCAATTGCGCAAAAGCCGCTAATAGACTGCGCCCCTTTGCATTTGTTTCTCTGCTACTACATTCAAATACTCAAACACCGGCAATAACCCTCGGAGTTCGCCCTCTTGGGCCGAGAACAAGTATCCGGCTTGATGATGTGTAGCAGCTGTAAACATATACACTACGTATTTTTGCCCACATAAAGCCACTGGTTGGTTGATTCACTGTACATTGTATGACTTGTCGACCGCAGGCTTTTATCGCCGCCACCACTTCAATCTGTATCTGATCTGATTGATTTGAACAAACTTCATTTTCTCAATGCCAGCCTCTTCTTGAATTCCAGGCATTTACCACTTCCGGTCCGCTACACCGCCCTCCACTCCTTTGCGTAATAGACATTTCGAGTATCTATAGCACTCCTTGGCAACATGGCCTTCCCCCATACGTTCTGCATTGATCGGTTCGATCAATGGCACTGGTGCATGTCTTCGCGTGGTGTCCAAATACCTCTTAAGTGAGATCTGTTTCCTAAGACGGCAGGCAACCCATCCAATCCGAACTTTTTCGGTCCTCACCAACTTCCGTGCTGCCTCCACTGGTAATCGTATTGTGCCCGTTTGAGTACTTTTCTAGGTTCTCCTCAAACTAACAATAGGCTCCTCTGCAAGTTCTTCTAACTTGAATTATTCCTTCAAGGCAGAGAAATTTGTTTTTTCGATGTCACTTCATATCCTTACAATGTATGTAGATCTCATGTTTTTCGGTACGTACTGAAGCAGGGTAATAATCTCGGGCGAGCGCAATGCTGACCACATTGCATCCTAGTGTACCGTTACGATCTTGAATGAAGTATTCTAACACACTTCAAGGCACTGATCCAACATGGATTGTTGCGCCAACGATTATTATTTCCGAGTTATCACAATCTCGGCAGATGCCGGATTTTACCTAATACTAGCACTAAGTGCCAAGCATTTAGGCTCGGACGATCCTACCTACTTAAAAACTAAAAGGGGCACTGGTGGTGGTGGCCGGTGGTAGGTCAGTGGGAGAATCCGTCGAGTACTCCCCACAACATCGAGCACGTATGCAGAATGATGTACTTCTGCATGGTTTGAACCAGACTGTGCGAAAGTCCCAGGACATCAAGGGAAGCCGTGAGGGATTTAGGTACAATACCTGTAGCTGACAATATTATGGGAACTACAACCACCCGCTCGAGACGCCAAATTTCTTTGATTTCCCGAGCCAATGGCTCAGAGTTCACCTTCTTCTCCACGTATTTCCGTTCAATGTTGCTATTATGGGGGATAGCAACATCAATAATATACGCGGAGCGACCCGTCTTGTCAACTAGCAGTACGTCAGGCTTGTTGTGTGCGGTATGGCGATCAGTCAGAACTTGCCGGTCCCAATACATGCTGCAAGCAGAACTATCAAGTACTGCTTGCGGCTCATATCGGTAAACCGGACATGTTCCCGTGATCAGCCCATGCTTATATGCAAGGTTTTGATGGATAACCTTACATACAGCATTATGCCTGGTGATGTATTGCACCGGTGCCATAACAGTACAGCCAGAAATGAGATGGTCCAACGTCTCTAACGCCGAACCACACATTCTGCACTGGTCGTTCTCCACCCGTTCTTTCATGATGAGCTTTTTATAAGCTCGTGTGACGACCACGCCATCCTGAATCGCACACATGAACCCCTCCGTCTCAGCAAAGAGCTCCCCAGCACACAGCCATCTGTTCGACAGATGCAACATCTGCACATACAGATGCAGGCAAGGAGATCAATATTCAGGATGGCCGGTAGCATGAGTGAGGCGGGGAGCTGCCTAAATCGAAGGAAGATTGATATCCTTTCTAGGCGGTATCCCGAATTACTGATACCGAGGGACAACATGACAACGAGGTTTCACTTCGATAAGAAGTTTGAAACACGTTGGAGTAACAAGACAAACTGGGAAAGCGTGGCTGTGACATACGGCTTAAACCAGCAACTGATTACTTGGTACACTGACGGATCCCTCACAGCAGAGGGAGCGGGTGCCGGTGTCATTGGTCCAAGGAAAATATACTTTGAGCCAATGGGCAGGTACACTAGCATATTCCAGGCGGAAATTTACGCCATAGACAAATGTGCCTCCTTTAATCTGCAAAGGAACTACAGGGGGCAGAACATAGCTATTCTCACCGATAGCCAAGCAGCGATCAAGGCACTTAGGTCCAACCAGGTGAACTCTAAACTGGTATGGGAATGCCTTGAGAGACTGAATACACTCGGCTCGTCCAACAAGGTCTGGATACTTTGGGTTCCAGGCCATGCTGGGCTGGAAGGCAATGAGGCAGCGGATGAACTAGCCAAGAAGGGAGCAGGGATGCCTTTATACGGGCCAGAACCCTTCTGTGGAATCGGAAACGGTTTCATGGCTATGAATCTAAGAAACGAAGAAAAACGGTTGAGGGAACTATATTGGGCGGGCCTACCAGGGATGGAGCAGTCCAGGGTGCTTATTGGGGGATACGAACCCATGCGCACAAAGGATTGCTTAAACCTCACCAAAAAGAACCTCCGAATCATAGTGGGAATTCTCACTGGTCATTGTCGGCTGAACTACCACCTAGGGAAGCTAGGGATATCTACGGACACTGCCTGCAGGTTCTGTGAGGAGGAGGACGAAACCTCTATGCACGTCCTGGGACAGTGTCCAGCACTTGTGCAAAGTAGGTCGATACATCTGGGAGAACACTTAATACCAGATGCAAAGCTGAAACTTCTGGAAGTGGGGAACATACTAAAGTTCCTAACGGTTACTGGCCTGCTTGAGATACTATGATCAACAGGTACACTATAACCAGTAAAAGGGCCACAATAGTTCTTCAAGGACGCGGTGCGACTTTCCCTTAACAAAATAATAAATAGACAGATGCAAATCGACAAATGGCTGCCAAAGACAATTCACGTGTTTACCGTGCATTGCCTTCGACTTCCATTCATCGATCAGCTCTTGGTCCGACTTCACCCCACTCAGAGGATTGAAGGATCGATCCTTCAAGTTAAGTGGAGTCAGTCCACAGTCTGCCTTACAGACAGCCGCATGCAAGGGACTCGCCTGCTCTTTGCTGTAAAAATAAGCGCGCAGCGAGTCGACTTGGCGATGATGTTGTGCCGCCACGTCAACCGCGCCTCTACCTCCGATGTCACGAGGCAGGTTCATCCGCTCCACGGCAGACTTTGGGTGATGCATTCGGAATTTAGACATAGTTGTCCGTATCCGCCGCTGGACGTTTTCCAGATCGGTCTTCGTCCACGGCAATATTCCGAATGCATAAGCCAGTGAAGGGATGGCGAATACATTCAATGCGCTTATTCTTCCCCGAGAGATGCGATTTCAGCACCAGCTTTACACGTCGCAGGAATTCGGACAGCAGAGCTTCTTTCAGATCACCAACTCAAGCATGGGTTCCTTGCGGAATTCCTAGGTACTTGTAGAAGTCTGTCTCGGTCATAGCTTCGATGTGGAGGTCATCAATGCTATGTCCGGCATGTGGCTCGGAATGACCTTTGCGGATGGCTTGGATTCGACATTTGTCTAATCCAAACTCCATCCGAATATCACGGCTGAACATGTCTATTATTCGCAACAGACTTCTAAGATGGTCGTCAGTACCAGCATACAGCTTGATGTCATCTAAGTACATCAAGTGTGTCAGTTCGCACTTAGCACGTAGGCCATACTTTATTGCAAAACCATGCCCTCTAGCATCATTCAGTAGCCATGAAAGGGGGTTCAGTGCCATACAAAACCAAAGGGGACTCAATGAATCCCCCTGGAAGATGCCCCGCCGTATACGGATGGGCTCTGAGGTATTAGCACCCTCAGATGTACGCACTGATAAGGTGGTATGCCACCCTTCCATGACTGTCGCCAAAAACTTTATTAGTTTCGGATCAATGCGATACAGATGTAGGATGTCGATTAGCCAGGTGTGCGGAACGCTATCAAAAGCCTTGGCATAATCGATATAGCAACTGAAGAGGTTTCTTTGGCCTCTAGTTGCTTGTCCTACAACTACCGAGTCGATAATGAGTTGCTCTTTGCAACCCCTTGACCCAACTCGGCAGCCCTTCTGCTCCTCGGACAGAATGTTGTTGGTCTCGAGGTGCGCATTGATCCTTCCATTAATAATGGACGTGATGAATTTGTAGAGGGTTGGTAAGCAAGTGATCGGTCTTGTGTCTGCGGGGTCCTGCACCGTGTCCTTCTTAGGGATAAGGTAGGTAATCCCCGCAGTGAAGAAAGGTGGAAATTCCTCCGGCCGACTCATGACCTCATTTATACTGGGTGCCAACCGACTGTGTACGCTGGTAAATTCCTTATACCAGAAATTATGCACCCGATCCAGACCTGGGCCCCTCCAGTTCTTCGAGCTGTTTATGGCTCGTCGAACTTCCTCTTCGGTAACATCCGCAAAATTCATGCCAGGTGTATTGGCATGGCGGGTGCCTTCGGCGGTGATCCACTCAGCATGCTCAGCATGCTGGGCAGGTAACCCCCAAAGTCCACCCCAATACTCTTTCGCTTCCGTCACCGAGAACTGTATTGTCTGGGCGCTCTGTTGGGATTCGTTGACAGATCTGAAAAAGCTCCGCTGGTTCCTCGCGTATGTTGCATTCTGGACACGTCTGGAATAACTTTCGCCATACCGTCGTAACCGACTGCATATGACAGAAAGTTTCTGTTTTAGTGTGTCCAGAATTTCAACAACGGGTGTCTCACAGGGGATGGCATAGTTCCGGTAAACCCTCTGCACTTTATTTCTCACCCGTCGGCTGGCACTGCCGGTGCTGATCTGAATCAGTCTAGCAATGTCCTGCCTTAGTGAGTCCCGCCGACGTTCCATACGAATTTTCCATGGTGGATCTCTTTTGTCACTCAAACCAATAACGCGGAAGCGAATCTTCTGACCGTGCAATCTAATAGCCGCAACTGCACCACAATACACAAGTGATTGTAGTTGCAGCAGCGACATATCAGCACACAGTCGAGATCCAATCTCATCATTGATTTGAGATAGAATTCCCGGAGTTGCTGGAGATGCATAGAGCCTGGGAATACCTGGTCTATGCAAAGGATCCATATCCGAGAATTCCATACACGCTCTTTGGAATTCGTCCCTAACCTCAGCGGAAACCTCAGCTGGACGGTGGAGAAGAGTGCTTCGGCGAGTACTGAACCTGTTGCCTGCAGTGCGGCGTGGTGTTGTTGATGCCGCCGCCTCTGCCCCCATCGACTCTCGGTCACCAGTTTCCCCGATGACTTCAAGTCGAACACGCTCCCTGATGGTGGCCGGGATTGTGTCGCTGCGAGTAATAAAGCGGTACTGGTCTGCGACTCGCTGCACAGTCACGTGCGCGAATTGCGGGAAACGCTCGACGAATCTCTGTTGCAACAAGGGGCGGTAAGATGTTGTACCCGCCCCCGCCGTTATTTCGTAGTAGGAGCGGATGATGAAGAGGTTCACTTCTTCAGTCCATTTCATCCGCTTTCACAGATTGTGGCGAAACAGCTGCAGCAGGCGGAGCTGTGCTCCTGGTCGTCGTGGCGCCTAGACGTCGAACCGCGCCACGACTAGCGGTTTCGACGCCGTGCTGTCCATTACGAGAGCCCGACCCAGTCACTAAGTCAGACGACTCCCGCCGGTTATCCGTACCGGACCTCAAATTTCTCCTTCTTCTCATTGTTGGTGGTGCATTTTATCCCTAGCTGTCAGGTGTTGAGATAGCTTCCTTAGTGAGTAATCTGCAAGACTGCAAAGTTCCTGCACTTTCCTCACCTACCCTCTGAGACGCTGCGGCGGCGAACAGCCATTCAGACTGAAGCTATCTATCCCTCCTCCTTTCACAACCGGGCTTGGGACCCGCTTCGGCGGAGTTATCATTATTATTATTATTGGATCGGAAGCCTCTTTTAGTGCCTAACTCTGTACCAGTGAAATCTTCTTCATTCAGGATGGGAATCTCCCAGTTATGGTAACTCGGTTACTAACCTATTGGCAGGTTGTTGATATCATTTAACGTCCGCAAGGCGGGTTCATTTCATTTTGCATGTAGAAAGTTCGAATTCACCTTATTTGCGTCAATCTTTCCGGAGTACAACTGCTGCAAGAGAGACAGAGGAGTATTCTTCAGAGTCCCACCATTTAACCTCACTTTAGTTCAGAATGTTCAGCCTGTAATGCTGGAAGTCCCGCTCAAATTAGAGAAAACGAACATTGTGGGAACCTTCGATGCCATTATTGAGGGACCTACGTGCATTTCGAAGACCAACTTCTGTTCCGATACGACAGTCGAAGGTCGTTACCGGTACGTCGATCCCTATCCCAGGTATGTATAACGATTGTATAGTATGGGAAAATTTGAAATCTAGTGGTTGATAGCCCACAGATTTCTATCCTTTCTACTGGCTTTTTACAACAATGAAGGAGTACTCCATCTTCCAGTGGGATAAAGATATAAAGATGCAATAAATAAATAATGAATTCCTTTGATGGCCCTAACTACTCCCTGAGTCTTATTCTTCTTCCTTACCATAGTGGACCTGGGACCGTGTTTGCCAAAGTTCTAGAAGAGAGGCTGTTGATTCAGAACAACTTGATCGTGTAACATTTGGTGAATTTTTGGATTTGCAGAAGGACGAAAGTAAAGTAGCACTGAAAACATCAAATATATCATTCGGATTGGTCTTCCTGCTTGCATGAATGGACGCCAATCCACTATCCCATAATGCTCGATGATGGTCTCGCTTAAGAAGTACATGCCTCAAGACAGTGGATGAGGGGTGCAAGTTTCTTGCCCTTGTCCTGAAGGTGTATGCGTGGTTGAGGCACTGATGATGTGGTTTTCAATACAAGCACAATCTTTCCGTCTGGAAATGTTACTCCAAAGTACTTTAGGAAAGTCTTTAAAATACTGATTGCTCTGTATGATTATAAATTGCAACCACAAATAAGCCACCACTGTGGCCTTTTTTGAAGCGGAGAAATTGCAAAATAATATAATATAATATGATGGAACAAATGAACTTTTCGACAGTTAGTTCTAGATCTATATTTAGTCTTAGTTCAAGAACTTTTTTACTCACCACAGATACTTTTTCCTGTTTTTTGTTTCAAATCAACCCCTACTGTGGTGTCTCCTTAAAACTCTTAGAGATGAGTGGCTAAACTTCTGTGTTCTAGAAACATAAGCTTCGATTTTGGGTTACAAAAATTGTAATATGTCTCCAATATTACTAACGCTTATTCATCCCCCAGAAGAAATTACAAAAGGCGAAAAAAGCTTCTTTTCAGGGAATAACGACTTACTCTGCCAAATTAAATGTAATCTTTATATCTAGGGTATGAATAATTAATATTGGAATATGAAAACAACACTACAAACAAGATAGGTCTCCTGGTACTAAAACAATTAATCTATGAAGTTTCATTGACTTTACGTTTGAGCACCGCTTTCATAATGCAGGTAAAATTTCGTTTGACATTATCGTCGAGAGCAACTCAGTGAGCACGTCTGAACGTCACCTCGAATGAGTTTTATTTAGTATTCTGTGTAGACTCAGAGCTCCCTTGCCATCTATTCTGCTGAAAATTTAAAGCAGCTCATTTAGGGATGGTCATTGAGACTGTACAGCCCAGGCCTTAACCTTCAGGATGTCCTTCCTCCAATCATCTCTATACATAAATTGTTTCTCCCAGTTTCGAAATTTGAAGTCTTCGTCCACAAAATCTGGCCAGTGTTTTCGTGGTTCTCTTACCGGTTTTCGTCCTTTTGCTCTCCATTCGAATACCCTTTTTGGTATCCGAATGTTATCCATTCCTTGAACATTGTAACTTCGGAAATCCGTATCGTACTACTCAAGGTTGTATCTGATTCCTTATTGGTCGTCCCCCGTTAAGCTCCTATTTTTCACCTCAGGATCCTTTCCTCGAAGGTGTCGACTGGGTTTTCAAGAGTTTCTGTTAGGGTACATATTTCACAACTGTGGATCAGCTCAAGCCTTATTATCGTTTTGTATACCTGGAGCTTTGTTTTCTTGTGTATGCATCTGGCTTTCAAAATCGGCAGGACCAAGTAGAAGGCTCTATTTGTCAAGTGAATTCGGTGTGTTATGGATGTTCTGGCAATTACCATTGCGTTCAGAGGAATCTCAAGATAATGAATACCATTGTTTTTGGTAGGGAATAATCACTGAATAATATTCAAAAAGAGCTCATTTAAAAAAAAAAAGAACTTCGCCTTCATATCTCTTGGAATCTCACCAAAGGATATATATGTAAAGGGAGGGCTGGTGCTGCATGGTGGAGAACAGTTTCATGAACATTTCTACTTTGGTTAGTAGAAACATATAACATAAAATTTATAATGACGGCACGTAAACTTGATTTCCGTACATTGCCCTATCAAGGGGTATACCGTAATCATATCGCCGCGTGTGTATTCTAGGTTTCATAGTTATTTTCTAGCGTGCTTTTATAGAAATCAATAAAAAATATATTCTCATTAGTGACTGACTGACGTAATTTAATTTTTCACAATAAAAGACCAGAAAATTATAGACAATTCTTTATTATCTTTAATAGCTCCGAAGTTATATTTTTGAACTACTTACTTACACCACCTTCTAACTCAACACAAGTACACTTTTGCTAAGCACAAATCTGATTTACAAAAACTATTTCGCATACTATGTGCCTGCAGAGGTAACAAAATTACTAAGAGGAGTAGCACTTTGGCTAAATCGAAGATTGTCTTGATGATCTTAAGACAGAGCAGTAATTTTTGCAACCGAGCCCCCTTGGTTACCGACTCCAACATTAGAAGTGGCAAAGGTATAGTAGCGGCTCCTTTCTTCAAGACGATGTCGGCGGTAAACAAAGCATTTTTTAAAGATGCCGATGGCTGCTGAAGAAGCAATTGCCACTGACGCTTTGATAAAAACGGAATTTCTTATCTGATTGTTTAATTTCGCTTCCAGTAGCCATTTGTTGCTGGTTATTGTTGTTGAACTTGGACAGCGCTGGTTTGGTAAGTGGTTCGACATTATGTAAAATATTGACTCATATGAGTTTAATGGGTTTCGGTTTCGATACGATTGGGAGTATTATGTTAAATAAGTTAGGACGAATGTTTATGTGGGTTTTGTGAAATATTGGCTCCGATAAAATATGAATATTGGAATTGAAGAACAAAGGAAACATTGAATATTTATGTTTGAGGACTTGAACTGGTAGCCCTTCCGATACATTGTAACTAGTTAAAAAGTTTACTCAATCCATGAAATGTTGTAGTCCCAGACAATATAGGTACTTGCGTCCTTTCCTCTTTAGTATTTTGTATACATTTTGCGCGTAAGTAATCATCATATGTCTAAAGAAATGTGTTATATTTATCTGCCTCGATGATTATCTATGATACGTTGTCCAAGTAGGAAAATCAACATGGTAAACCCCCTGGGGAATTGGGGTGATAATCAAATTTCAAGGCTCCCTTGTCGAGGTCGAAGGATTTAGAATGTAACCATGAACAGTGAACTCTATGCATCAGAGTCCCCACAGTTTCAACTAGCCTTGTCTCGGTGAAAAGTTACACCATCGAGAGCGATTTATTCATTCCGTCAAAATTAAGGTCTAGGCCTGCCTTAATAAGGAACTCCAGACATCCCGGTTTTGCGCCGAGGTCCACCAATTCGACATCCCCAAAAGCTGTCTAGCATCCTGGCCTACGCCATCGCTCCATCTTAGGGAGGGTCTGCCCCGTCTTCTTTTTCTACCATAGATATTGGCCTTATAGACTTTCCGGGCTGGATCATCCTCATCCATACGGATTAAGTGACCTGCCCACCGTAACCTATTGAGCCGGATTTTATCCACAACCGGACGGTTATCGCTCATAGATTTCGTCATCATGTAGGCTACGCAATCGCCTATCCTCATGTAGGAGGCCAAACATTTTTCGGAGATTCTTCTCTCGAACGTGGCCAAGAGTTCGCAATTTTTCTTCCTAAGAATCTAAGTTTCCGAGGAATACATGAGGACTGGGAAGATCACAATCTTGTACAGTAAGAGCTTTGACCCTATTGTGAGACGTTTCGAGCGGAACAGTTTTTCTAAGCTGAAATAGGCTTTGTTGGCTGACAACAACCGTGCGCGAATTTCATCATCGTAGCTGTTATCGGTTGTGATTTTCGACCCTAGATAGGAGAAATTGTCAACGGTCTCAAAGTTGTATTCTCCTACCTTTATTCTTCCCGTTTGACGAGTGCGGTTTGATGTTGTTGGTTGGTTGGTTTTCGGTGCTGACGTTGCCACCAAATATTTTGTCTTGCCTTCATTGATGTGCAGCCCAAGATCTCGCTATGATCGCCGCCTGCTTGATCTGGATGAAGGCAGTTTGTACGTCTCGGGTGGTTCTTCCCATGATGTCGATATCGTCAGCATAGGCCAGTAGTTGGGTGAACTTAAAGAGGATCGTATCTCTTGCATTTACCTCAGCATCTCGGATCACTTTCTCGAGGGCTAGGTTAAAGAGGACGCATGATAGGGTATCCCCTTGTTGATGTCGAATGGTCTTGTGAGTGATCCTGCTGCTTTTATCTGGCCTCGCACATTGGTCAGGGTAAACCTAGTCAGTTTTATTAATTTCGCCGGGATACCGAATTCTCTCATGGCCGTCTACAGTTTTACCCTGGCTATGCTATCACAGGCGGCTTTAAAGTCGATGAATACATGGTGCAACTGTTGTCCATATTCCAACAGTTTTTCCATAAAATGTGATTTGTTGCTGATTTGCCTGGAGTAAAGTCTCTTTGATATAGGCCAATGATGTTCTGGGCGTATGGAGCTATCCGGTCTAGCAAGATAGAGGAGAATATCTTATAGATGGGGCGTATGAAGCATTGATTTCCTGTCCCCTTCCCTTAAGCACAAGTTGATGAACCACTTGTGTAATTGGTCGCCTCCATATTTAACCAATTCGGCTGTAATTTCATCGGCCTCAGGCTGATGAATTACACGGACTGTTTCTCCTAAGCTTGGTGGTGGCAGTATTTGTTCGTCATCTTCAGTTGGCGGGACTTCCAACTCGCCGATGTTCTGGTTGTTCAGTAGCTCATTAAAGTACTCAGCCCATCACTCCAATATGCCCATTCTGTCGGAAATCAGATTTCCCTCTTTGTCTGACAGGATGAGCATCGAGGTGTATAAGGTTTCATTCTCCTGACTTGTTGGTAAAATTTCCGCGCCTGGTGCGGTTGCTCCCTCTACTTGTTTAGTTCATAGACTTGTTGCTTCTCCCAGGTTTCCTTTTTCCGTCTGTGAAGTCTCTTCTCCGCTCGACGGAGTTCGTGATAAGTCTCCGCGCGTGCCCGCGTTCTTTGAGAATGCAACATTACTCGGTATGTGGCATTCTTCCGTTCCGTTGCTAGCTTACATTCATCGTCAAACTGGCCGTTTCGACTCTTTTTGCGGTTATCCATGATAACATTCTTCAGGTGGTTGTGAAGATCATTTGTTGATGTTTCATCTCCAGGTCCTCTGTTGACTGCGGTTATTGCGGCATCCATTTCCCTCTTATAGGTGTCGCGAAGGGTTGTATTGCGGATGGCTTCAGTGTTAACTGTTACTTGATCAGAGGGGATTCTAGGTGTTGTCGTTATTCGAACTCGGAGCACCATGCCAATGTGATAGTGATTCGAGTCTATATTGGCCCCCCTATATGTTCTGACATTCATCAAGGCTGAGAGGTGGCGGCGTTCGATCAACACGTGGTCAATTTGGTCCCGTCTGGAAAGGCTCATGTATGTTTGTGGACCGCTTTCCGCGCAAACCTAATTGAATAATCCGCAGTCCGTTATCATTTGTATTTTGGCGTAAGCGATGGGAGCCAACGTATCGCCTGAATACGGGCTGCGTCCCTACTTCGCTGTTAAAATCCCCAAGTATGATTTTGATATCATATCTGGGACAGGCTTCGAGGGTTCGTTCTACTGCCTCGTAGAAGGTATCCTTCTCCGACTCTGCAGTTTCCTCTGTAGGGGCGTGAACGTTAATGAGGCTTACATTTCTAAACTTGCCTCGCAAGCACAGAGTGCATAGCCCTTTGCTTATGTTTTCAAAGCCGATAACAGCAGGTTTCATTTTTTGGCTGACTAATGATGATGATGATTTCAACGCGTCAACATGTCCGGATATGGATAACCATATTTGAAGTCGATGGATGTGTTTTTCCATTAGATTAGATTGCATCTTAACAACACGTTAAGCTTTGCTTCAAGTTGATAGGTGAAAGCCTTAAAATGTTACAGCTAAACTTTGATGATATGATAGAATTAGTCAGGCAGTACTGCTTCCTGGATTTCACGAAGATTCTGGACAAATTGATAAATCATTTAATATAAAATGAAATCGGCTTCAGCCGCCTTGTTCTGTCAGAAATTTGGATGCTAGTTAGTCTTTCCGTGTCTCTATTAAAGCCATGTTCTAATGCTAGTAATTTACGCATCCATCGATCCATCGATTGCCAGAGAACACGTTACCCCCATTTTAGTTTTCTGAATGCTTACCCGCATGGATCACTAAACGCATTTCTCGGGTAAATATGGCAACTGGGATCATGCCAGGCATCACCAGCCTGGCAATGAGGTAATTGATGTGGCTTCAAATGCACTTCAGGTTCAGATAGCGACTATGCGGTAAACGTAACTCATCTGCTTTTGTCAATGTTAGTTTGCAAGCGCTTTTATACACAACAGATACAGAACAATGGATCGTTAGCCATGAGCAACATCCGACAGTATTTCTTCTATTTCTTCCTACCGAGATTGGTCAACCATCTTGTAATTGTTGCAGTGGTACCAGCAATTTGGAATCTTATCTAGTTGCCCTCTATAGCTCAGTTAGATATTAATCACATCCCCGCCTGCACATATGCTGCCCGCGGGGTTGCGACTTCATTTTTAAGATTTTGTGTAAAACAAAACCTTACTAAAATCGGTTTATTGGGTGTGTTTTTTGGAAGGTGAAAAAGTTCAAAAGCTACAGTAGGCTCCTGCCAGATGGTTGTATGGGACTCCTGCCACACTAAAACCACCTTTTTCTCCTTATACTATCCCTGCGGAGTCCCTCGATTCATCTCCGAATATCCCATATGATTCTGTGTTCATGAGCCTTTCTCTGACTCGTTTCACCTCTCATGCCACTCGGCGATCGTTTCACTTCGCGCGGACTGCAGTGGATGGGTAGAAGGTTTTCCGGTGAGATACGTTCGATCATAAAGGCGTTGTCCTTCTCTCGCCAGAATGTCAATAGCGATCATCCCTGTTATCACGCAGGCCGCATCGTCGGATATTGTTCGATAGGCGCTACAATTTCTGTGGCTGCAAAGGCTTCCGGAGAGCTCACCAGCCATTCTGACGTCTGCAGATTCGGTGTCTCTGGATACGTTAGCCGCCATCGTGGAGAAAATCCTTGAGGTCCACGTGCGACCCATGGTTGGTGAGGTGTCCCTCGACAACTTAAGTTAGGTGGCTCAGCTGCAGAAGATGGCGGCGGCATTAACAGCCGTCGTCTCTCAGTTGGCAGAGGCCGCCGGTGCTTTGTGTTCGGAGAGTTGGACTAGATCCAGAACATTACTGGCCCATACCAAAGAGGTTTCACTCCAGGTAAATTAACAGATCAGATTTTCTCTCGGCGACAAGTGATGAAAAACTGTTAGAATATGGCTATCAGTTGGTCCATTTTTTCATCAACTTCAAGGCCGCTTACGAAAGCAGAGCCAGGGTAGAACTGTACGCGGCCATAAAAGACTTCGGTATCCTCACCAAAATGGAAGGCTGATTAACATGACCCTGACTAATGGGCCAGGCCACATAAAAGCAGCAAGAGCATCCTCTTTAACCTGGCCCTAGAAAAAGTGATCCGTGATGCTGAGGTAAATCCGGGAGGCGCGATCCACTTTAAGCCCACTCAACTACTGGTATATGCTAAGGATATCGACATCATGGGAAGAACGAACCGCATCGTACAAACTCGTGGTGGCAACTTTAGCACCAAAAAACCAGCCAGCTAACAACATTAAATCGCATTAGTCAAACAAGAATAATAAAAATAGAAGACTACAACTTTGAGACCGTTGAGAACTTTCCCTATCTAAAGTTGAAAATCACTACCGATAACAGCTACGACGATGAAATCTGCGTGGGGTTGTTGATGCCAAGAGAGCCTATTTCAACTTTCAAAAACTGTTCGGCTGGAAACGCCCCACCATAGGGTCAAAGCTCTTACAGTATAAGACAATGATCTCGCCAGCCCTTAAGTAGTGCTTTTGGATGGACGACTTCGTAGTCTACATGACGACGAAATCTATGAGCGATACAACAACCGTCTGGTTGTGAATAAAATCCGGCTCTATCGGTTGCATTGGGCGGGTCAGTTAATCCGTATGGATGAGGATGATCCAGCCTGAAAAGGCAATAAGGGCAATATCTATGGTAGAAAAAGAAAACTAGGGAGACCCTGCCTCAGATGGAACGTTGGCTTATGTCAGGACGCCGGACAGCTGTGAGGGAGATTGAATTGGTGGACCTCGGTGCAAAACCCGGATATCTGGAGTTCCTTACTAAGGCAGGCCTAGACCGGATACCGGTTGTTGCGCCGTTAATGGTGATAATGATGGTTGGCCTAACCAAGCTGATATATATAACTGGATGATGGTCCTTGTAAGTGACGAATTTGCCATCATTGCAAATGCAACGGGGTAAGTATTCACTTTATAATAAGATTTTCTTTCGAACATTTTATTGCAATTATTGAGGATGGTGAGCGAATATTTCAGAAGCCTAGAAACCTTTCGCCGTTGTAATTATGCTAGAGCAAGCGATTAACTCATATTACAATGTTATATTTTGTGACTCTCTAGTGAACTCCACTGGGGTTCTTAAGTAAACCAACCTTTTCATCTATCTCATATTTAAGAATTAGTTCTGCTTGAAATGCATACCAATGTAGGGATAAGAGTAATGAAGGAAGTACAAATTGAAGATTTACCTTATCTATTTGATAAGGTAGCACAATGATAGCTCAGCAGTGGTAAGCTCCTGGATATATTCCACTATTTAAGAAGCCGAATTTCCTCAAGATACCTTTCTTTGTGCACATGTTCATTGATGCATCCCACGAAGAATTCTGTAAATTTTCATAAAAACGTAACCGCAAATCATACTGTTTGAAGAACATTACCTGCGGCAACTGGACATTATCAATCATTATCCTTTCTTGCAAAGAGCATGATTACTTTTTAGCGGTTAAAATGTATGCAGATTATCGATGTTGAATGAAATGAATTTACTGGAGCAATTTTGCCGTGAATATAACAATCGACAAAGACTAGTAGCTGCATATGTAATTAACTTTACGTTATTGGTATTCAGGGCAGTTACGCATTCTATTCCCTAATACAACCACTGCCGCCTGAAACAGCGCAGCTCCGTTTCTGCCTACATCCAATAATCATCATTCAAAGTAATGTACGTAAAGTGTGAGGGAAGGAACTTACCAGCGGGAAATTTAAAAATTGTCCTGATTAAAGGATTAATTAAGCTGTGAGTGTCGTTGATATTAGCAGCTATATACCAACCCTGTAAATGCAAAGTATCCGTGAAAATCTTTGCAGAAAATTCAACACTAGAAATCAATAATGCCATGGGACTTTTGTAAAGTTTGAATTTCATAAAATTGTTGCGTGGTTTTCCTTAGAACTTATAGCTGGAAGAAATCAACATGCTAAGCATCTACTCAAATTTCCAAACACTTTCGTGTATCTTAAAAGTTCACCTTAAATTCGTACTGGTCCCTGCATAAGGCTGGCATGATGCACGCAGTCAGCCACAGACCACGACAACCTTAACCGCCTAGTCCGGAATTACAACGTTCGATCTTTTGAATAACAACATTAATCTCGGGGATTGCAACTTGCAGCAGCATCCCTTGTGCCGCTCATGTCTGGGACAGATTGCTACCGTTTTACCCCCCGGGTAATGAATATCGCAATTTAAAACACATAAACGATCGCACAGGATAAGCAGTATCGCGATGTAATTTACTTTTCTAAGAACGAACGTGTAATTTAGTCAACGACCAGCACCATCAGCATTTTTATGAGCTCCTTTTTGCATTTATTGTTGCAATATTATCATCGCCATCACTATCATCGTCATCATGGACAGCAACACGATAACTACAAGGGCAAGGACGAAGACAGCGGACAATGCAAAATATGGGGAGCAATAAGGCTAGAATTTACCAAATGTCGAATGGTATGATGTGAGGTGTTAGAGTGCTGCCAGCATTTTTGCTTTCCACGTGATTTGTGGATGTCTTAATATAGAATCCATTCAGGCACTAGAGGGGCTGGAGTTGGAATTTCTGTCTTCTATTTGAAAATGATAGCGATATTCAGCCTATATCTCTCGGAAGGTGATGAATTTCTCAAACAATTGCATTGGAAAACGAAAATTCAAAATTAGGACCCGTAGGTTTACATAACTAAACAGGATCAACTAGTAACACTGCTTCGGTATAAATTCGATACGCTACGCAGTTACCGGACTGACTTCAGAACTTTAGCAGAAAATTGATTGCTCCAGGTAATTCCAATACTTTAGAACATTGCTGTGAGGTGATCATCGCCTTCTTGGCCTGTTGAGTTGATTAACATTTTTTGCTTGTTCTCTGCCTGATCTTGCCTTCTTCAACTGCGCTACATATGTACGTCATTATCGTCTTCATATGGTTCTTATATGATGTAAAATCAATAATATGTATGCCTCTAGAAATTATCATTATTCCTTATTGGAATGAAAAAGTCCAGACCTAATTTTCGTTATTAGTTTTTATATTAAACTGGATATGAAATCGATCGACATTATATGGTTAACTATAAATTATGTGTCTCATTCATTCTAAAAGGGTTGCTATGTGAATTCCTTACAAGCAAGGCAGAGTACTTATTGGGGATAATAAATTATTGAGCAAAGCATTTTCATCGGCCAATATTTCTATAAATTAATACCATCTCGCAAATGGGTGCAATAATAAAATTTAGTGATTGAAGTAATGTGAAGGAAGTTGGTTTGATTACAGGAATGCTCTAGGAATAGAACCCAAATTTGATTATTTAAAAAATTGGTTTGGTAACATTTTTCCATAGTTATGTGTATGAGGAAAGATGCAGGTGCATTCTGTGCTTTAACGCGACAAATTCCACGAGTTCTGAAGCGCACAGTTTCATTTTAATGGTTGCCATAACCTAATCTGCAGAGCACAGCGCTTCATCCACAACTTTATGCGGCGTTAGCTCCTGCTAACCTCTTTCAACCCCTGTAATGATTTTTCGAGAAACTTACGCTCTTTCTCCCTTATTCTGGGCAGTTCCAAGGGGACTCACTCCTCGCCATTATGTGTGAGTTCTACTATTAATAATAATAATAATTCCGCCGTAGCCGGTCCCAAGCCCGGTTGTGAAAGAAGGAGGGATGGATAGCTTTAGTCTGACTGGCTGTACGCCACTGCAGCGTCTCAGGGGGTTGGTGAGGAAAGTGCAGGAACTTTGCAGTCCTGCAGATTACTCACTGAGCTATCCCCACACTTGGCAGTTATGTATAAAATGCAAATCCACTTAATGAGAAGAAGGAGACACTTAAGGTCCAGTACGGATAACCGCGGGAGTCGTTTAGACTTGGTGACTAGGTCGAGCTCCCGTAATGGACAGCACGGCGTCGAAACCGCTAGTCGTGGGGCGGTTCGACGTCTAGACGCCACGACGGCCAGAGCATAGCTCCCCCTGCTGCAGCTGTTTAACCACCATCTGTGGTGACCATTTAAGCAGGTTTGCGCCCCTTGTTGCACCAGAGATTCGTCGAGCGTTTCCCGCTATTTGCGCACGTGACTGTGCAGCGAGTCGTAGACCAGTACCGCTTTATTACTCGCAGCGACAGAATCCCGGCCACCATCAGGGAGCGTGTTCGACTTGAGGTCATCGGGTTACTGGTGACCGAGAGTCAATGGGGGTAGAGGCGGCGGCATCAACAATACCACGCCGTGCTGCTGGCAACAGTTTCAATGCTCGCCGAAGCATTCTTCTTTACCGCCCAGCTGAGATTTCCGTTGAGGTTCGGGACGAATTCCCAAGAGCGTGTATAGAATTTTTGGAAACGGTTCCTTTGCATAGACCAGGTATTCCCAGGCTCTAAGCATCGCCAGCAACTCTAGGAATTCTACCTCAAATCAATGATGAGATTGGATCTCGACTGTGTGTTGATAGGTCGCTGTTGCAACTACAATCATTTGTGTATTGTGGTGCAGTTGCGGCTATCAGACTGCACGGTCAGAAGATTCGCTTCCGTGTTATTGGTTTGAGTGACCAAAGAGATCCACCATGGAAAATTCGTCTGGAACGTCGGCGGGACTCACTAAGGCAGGACATTGCTAGACTGATTCAGATCAGCGCTGGCAATGCCAGCCGACGGGTGAGAAATAAAGTGCAGAGGGTTTACCGGAACTATGCCATCCCCTGTGAGACACCCGTAGTTGAAATTCTGGACACACTTAAACAGAAACTTTCTGTCATATGCAGTCGGTTACGACGGTATGGCGAAAGTTATTCCAGACGTGTCCAGAATGCAACATACGCGAGGAACCAGCGGAACATTTTCAGATCTCTCAACGAATCCCAACAAAGTATCCACATAGTGTAGTTTTCGGTGACGGAAGCGAAAGAATATGGGAGTGGACTTTGGGGGTTACCCGTCCAGCATGGTGAGCATGCTCAGCGGACCGCTGCCGAAGCCACCCGCCATGCCAATACGCCTGGCATAAATTTCGCGGAAGTTATCGAAGAGGAAGTTCGAGGAGTCATAAACAGCTGGAAGAACTGGAGGGTCCCAGGTCTGGATTGGGTGCAAAATTTCTGGTATAAGAAATTTCCCAGAGTACAGAGTCGGTTGGCACACAGCATAAATCAGGTCATAGGCTGTATGCTGGGACTGCCGACCATCTTAGAAGTCTGTTGCAAATAATAGACATGTTCAGCCGTGATATTCGGATGGAGTTTGGATTAGACAAGTGTCGAATCCAAGCCATCCGCAAAGGTCATCATGAGCCGCATGCCGGACATATCATTGGTGACCTCCACATCGAAGCTATGACCGACACAGACTTCTACAAGTACCTAGGAATCCTGCAAGGAACCCATGCTCGAGTTGGTGATCTGAAGGATGCTCTGCTGTCCGAATTCCTGCGACGTGTAAAGCTGGTGCTGAAATCGCATCTTTCGGAGAAGAATAAAATAAGCGCGTTGAATGTATTCGCTATCGCTTCACTGGCTTATGCATTCAGAATATTGCCGATTTGGAAAACGTCCAGTGGCGGATACAGACAACTATGTCTAAATTCCGAATGCATCATTCAAAGTCTGCGGTGAAGTGGATGAACCTGCATTGTGATATCGGAGGTAGGGGTGTGGCTGATGTGACGGCATAACATCATCGCCAAGTCGACTCGCTGCGCGCTTATTTTTACAGCAAAGAGCAGGCGGGTCCCTTGCATGCGGCTGTCTGTAAGGCCGACTGTGGACTGACTCCACTTAACTTGAAGGATCGATTTTTCAATCCTCTGAGTGGAATGAAGTCGGACCAAGAGCGGATCGATGAATGGAAGTCGAAGGCAATGCACGGTAAACACGTGAATTGTGTTTAGCAACTATTCGTCGATTTGAATTTGTTGAACAGATGGTTATATGCTGGGGAGCTCTTTTCTGAGACGGAGGGGTTCATGTGTGCCATTCAGGACGGCGTTTTCGCCACACGAGCTAATAAAAACCCATCATGAAAGAACTGGTGGAGAACGACCAGTGCAGAATGTGTGGTTCGGCGTTAGAGACGTTGGACCATCTCATTTATGGCTGTACCGTTATGGCACCGGTGCTACACATCACCTGGCATAATGCTGTATGCAAGGTCATCCATCAAAACCTTGCATACAGCATTAAGCATGGGCTGATCACGGGAGCATGTCCGGTATACTGATGTGAGCTGCAAGCGGTACTTGATAGTTCCGCTTACAGCATATATTGGGACCGGCGACTTCTGACTGTTCGCCATACTGCACATAACAAGCCTGACGTACAGTTAGTTGATAAGACGGGTCACTCCGCGTATATAATTGATGTTGCTATCCCCCATAACAGCAAGATCAAAGGGAAATATGTGGAGGAGAAGGTGAACTATGAGCCACTGGCTCGGGAAATCAAAGAAATTTGGCGTCTCGAGCGGGTGGTTGTAGTTCCCATAATATTGCCAGCTACAGGTATTGTACTTAAATCCTTCACGGCTTCGTTTGATATCCTGCGACTTCCGCACAGTCTGGTTCAAACCATGCAGAAGTACACCATTCTGCATACGTGCTCGATGTTGCGGGGAGTTCTCGACGGATTCTCCCATTGACCTACCACCGGCCACTACCACCAGGTTTTAAGTAGGTGGGATCGTCCGAGCCCAAATGCTTGGCACTTAGTACTAGTATTAGGTAAAATTAAAACTCGGAAATAATGGTTGGCGTGACATTCCAATTGCATCAGGGCCTGGAAGCTTGTTAGAGCACTTCATTCAAGGCCTTAAAGGTACACTATAGGACTACAGTACACTGTACAAAGGAATGTGGTTAACATTGTGCTAGTCTGTCATTATTACCCTGATTTGGATCAAGTTCTTGTTCACAGCTGAGTTGGCTGGTATTCGACGTTCAGTGATGACATAAATCCCTTTACCACCACATGCGGAGCCTACCTCTCTATCCACTGAGTCATCCGAACACTCCGTTGTTAATACGTTAAGCGAATTTAAGTTCGGTGTCACCATCTGTAGAAAAAACGTCTAAGCGGCATACAAAATCCTCGATTTTCTTTCTATTAATAAAATGGTAAGAGTGTCTTTAATTTGACTCTGCTTCTCCCTTCCCTAAATCCAGAGCTATTTAGTCAAGATCTATTAGTCGCTGAGTGAGCGCGTTATCAGTGTGGTTGAGGTATTTGGGGTAAGATGACAGTATCCCAGGAATCCCTCCATGTCTTCTGAACAATCTAGATTGCTGCCATTTTATTTCGATGCAGCGCGTGATATTTCACGCCGTCATACGCTCCTCTGACAATAGCTATTACTTTTTCAGGAATAACCCTTCTGCCTAGAAGATTCCACATATACTCTTTCTTTATGCTGCTTGAATCTTATTCGAGTCAGAAGAGCAGGCGGAGCACGACTTCGGACACAGTCCCACAATGACCTGTACGAAGTTGTTCGGTTAATAGTGGAGGATATAGAGCGAAAAACAACCTGCTCTTTGTCACACTATCTTTCCGGGTGTAAGTTTATGCGTCCTCGCAGGGACCACGTACGGGTGCTCTTTTCGGAATCTTACCTATTATTCAGTTCTTTGCACTCTTTTGGAAAGATCTCGGATTCCTAGGATATGCAGATAAACTGAAAAGCAAAGCTGCAGAAAATGTAAAGAATCATCGAAAAGTTCAGCGGGGAAACTGCTAAGCCCAACAATTTTTCTCCGCTTGAGTGTATCGAAGTTAGAGATAATTACATTTCTGTATGGAGGAGGGGTATGTATTCGTATGTTATTTGGACTTACTATTTCATTTGCAAGAAATGGAACTTGACGGTTCATATCGAACCGTGTTCTTCCAAGGTCTTAAGCCGCTCGTCATTGAGGATGAGAAGTGTACCGCTAATGTTCTTGACAGGGTCATTGAACAACTTGCGATCACCTCCAAGCTCTTTCATGATGCGCAGAACCCATCAGTATTTACGGCGGTTTTTACCTGCTTTCCCAGTGCAATAATAGGGCGCATGCTACATTCTATTTCTCGTTCCCGGTCGTTCCTTCAGCCGTAGGCAGTAATGGAATTATTGTCCTTTCTAATTGCATGATCTATTCGTTGCCACTTCCGCCTCTGATCAACTCGTTCACAGGCATCTATTCTGTGCACCGATGAATTCATCAGGCTATCGTACCCGAGGGTTCGTCGCAGACGCACGTTGATGAAGGTTTGGCACTTTCGAGTAACAGTGGTGGACACTTTCTGCATGCTTCACCTATAGAGCGACGCAGAAAGAACATTAATACAGAATAATCTCTACTTGATCTTGGTATTGAGATAGTTGAATTTCCAGAAAGAACATTAATACAGAATAATCTCTACTTGATCTTGGTATTGAGATAGTTGAATTTCCAGATTTTAGGCAAAGCAGCGTTTTTTGTTTGGCGCCATTGTCGGTACTCTTCCAAGATATACAAATTGATCAACGCGTTTGAGTTCTTGACAAACTCGGGTTTATTTACCAATGTTCTCAACAGTCTACATGGTATGGGGTTGTGGTGGAGTGAATAACTTGCGTATGGACGGTTCGTGTCAGCGCACGTTCGCGGTGTTGTTGTGTTGCTCCAAAATTTTCCGCAACAAAGCGAGAATCATCCAAATTGCAAACAATGATCATTCGTGCCGTGAAGTTTCCAAAGTTCGCCACCCAGAAGACCAAATACTAAAAAGAAGAGTGGAAAAAGATCAATTTTCTACGAGTTTAAGTATGCCGATGAATTTTGTGTCAGGAATTTTCCGAGGAAAATTTGCGCCTGCATCACAATTATACAATCAAATCAAAAGCAAGCACAGCCGCTACAGTACCATATAATTCAGTCCCAATTCAGTTCTAGCTCAGGATCAATAACACAGATCCCGAATTCCCAGAGCCTGCAGCCTCAAAATCTCGACAAAAAGGACAATGCACAGTAGTAGCGGTACTTCGCAGCAGCAGGCGAGAAATCGAGTCACTTCACAAGCTAGTCGCTTCCCAACTGAGCCATCAACAACAACGTCTTTTGCATTTAGAAGTGCAGCACTAGCTACTCCCGCGTAGCCTCAAACCCAACAGCAACACCCATCATTATCATTTTGTAAATTTGTCTTGTAAAATAAAAACCTTGTTATCATAAAAAAAGAGAACGCCGCCGCTTTCCTCTCCTACGCTCTTTTGCTTCTTTGGTTCTCGAGGCCCAAATCCAATTGGCTGGCGTCACAGCGGATGCCGTTCGTTTTAATTACGCGTTGGTTGGACTGGTCGAGGAGGCAGTTGAGCTTGTCTCCGAAATCCTTGAGGACTGCTCTTATAGGCAATTAAAATATCTGCCAGTAAGTGAAACGGCTAAATTTAATGCTAGATGACCATGCACCGAGCCAACTGCTGCGTGAAATGAAGCCACTGGCTGGTGACAAAGTCGACACCGAGCTGCTACAATCCCTGCGGCTGCAGAAGCTTCCGGAGACACAGGCAGTGTGTGAACTCGGGGTCTCTGGTTATTCATGAGGTCAACGTGCTGAAGTTTCGGTTTTTCCTTTATTGCGGCATATCAATTTATTACTGCAATCGTTAAAGCTCGCGGTAGAAAATTCTTTGCCGATCCGCACGTGTGACTACAGGCAAGTAGACTTGAGTTGAGGGTTTCGACGAACGTTTTCTTGGCGCTTCATAATCGTGGATGTCAGCATACCTATCTTAAGCGCGGATTTCCTGTGCCACTATAATTTGTTAGTGTTAACTCCCACTGACTCCAAAACTTCCCTTAGGTCATCAGGAGAAATCTTAGCCTGCTCACCGAGCATTCTTTTCATTGTTTTTGAAGACGTTGCCGACGATTGGCGCACTTTTTCAAAAATACCGCAACATCACTACCGAGCGTAGTCTCTTTGAGCCCGTTAAGCATGATGTTCAATATCACATCAATACTACTGGTTCCCCATTTGCCTCTAAGGTGTGTCCATTACCACAGCAAAAGCTGCGCGGAAAGCTTTCTAAGAACTTCTTAAGCAGGGACCACACCTTCCGACAGTTGTTGGTCTTTGCCACTTCACATGGTCCCTAAATCCAATGGCGAATGGAGATTTTGTGGCGACTACGGATGTTAAATGCTCAGACAATTCCAAACCGATACCTCATCCCACTCATCCCCGATTTTGCGCACTTTATCGCAATCTACCGTATATTCTGAACCTTGGACTTAGTCAAGGCATACCATCAGATCCCAGTAGCTCCCGAAGACATTCCGAAACAGGCAATATGCACACCTTTTGGACTCTTCGAGTTCACTAGATTGACTTTTGGACTGTGAAACGCGGCGCAAACCTTTCAGAGATTCATCCACTCTGTCCTGTGAATCCTTAACTTCTGTTTCATATATTTGGATGATATTCTGGCCGCGTCTTCCTCTGAGTTCGAGCGTTTAGAGCACCTTGAATGTGTTGTTCAACGCCTCCTTGAGGGCGATCTAGTATATCCTGTTCAGAAGTGCAAATTTTAATAATCGCAGGTGAGATTCCTGGGCCATCTGATTGCCCCTGAATTCATCCAACCGGACCCCGCTTCCAAAAATTGTTAAACTGGGAAGGTTCATGGGCATGTTAAACTTTTATTATCGTTTCTTGCCCAAGGCTATCCACCATCAATCGATTCTTAACGTCTTCTAATTTGGGTCGGAAACCAAAGGCTTCCGTCTGTTTATGTGGTTCCCAGAGGTTGTCCAGGCGTTTGAGACTACCCAACAACAGCTGGTGAATGCTACACTTCTGGCAGCAAGATTCCCCTCCAGCTGTATTCGTCGATGCCTCATATATTGCCGTAGGTGCTCTTCACTAAAAAGTGAATCAAATCTGGCAGCCGTTGAGCTTCTTTTCCAAACAGCCGAATCCCGCACAACGGGACTACAGTACTTATGATCGTGAGTTATTAGCGGCGTACCTTGCAATTAAATACTGAAGGTATTGTTCACGGAGCATAATAGAAGCCCGGCAAAGCATTCCCTCGCCAACTTCGGCACTTGAGCTTTGCCAACATCAAGATCCCCGTCGCCGTCAATTTTCCGCCAATTACCGAGGCGCAGAAGGACGACGCAGTTCTTCAGAGCTCGAGTACCAGCTTCAAATACACATTTAGGGATTTTCCTATCTTTGGCTCAACATCCAGTATCTACTGTGAGACCTCAGATAAGGGACCAAGGTCATATATTCCGGCCAATTTCCGAAAGGAAGTATTTCACGCCGTTCACGATCTTGGGCTCTTCTTGGGCTAGACAGTGCATCGCATGGAAGAAGTGAACAACTGCAAAGCATGTGAGGAAAGAGGTAGGAGTATTCCCTTGGTCCACCTAAGGTTTCCCCACAATCCACCTTGACATCATTGGCCCCTTATGAGACTCGCACGGTTTGAGGTATTACTTCACATTCATCGATAGATTCACGCGGTGGATTGAGGCAATACCTCTGAAAGACATTACTGCACAATCTTGTGCAACGGTGCACACTCGAGAATGGATTTACCAAAGACTTAGTACTCTGCTGCTTAATATTCCACAGTTGCACGTTGGGCAAGAGAGTTTAAGCTTAGTAGAACATCTGCTTGAGTTGAACATTGTAAGCAACGCCCATTCCTCCGTGAAAGAGGTTGAAAACGTTGCGTTGGAAGATAGAAGAGTGACAATAAGGTGTAAACATAGCTGAAGTCACAAGGAGTTTGTGTGGCAACGTTGAAAGAATTCTTGCCAAACAATTGCACATGAGAAAGGCCGCTGTGCGCTAGGCACCGAAATGTTAATTGACTAGCAAAGAAAGTCAAAAACCCGGAACTCATCACTTCAGAACCCGATTGGGAAAATTTATTGTCTCATTGTCTTAACCTGGATTCACCTGATCCTGGGAAGAAACAACAATCCTTTGAAAACGATCCTCATCACCGACGCCGAAGGAATTGTCAAAGTCAGTGGGAGAGGTTATGGGACCCGTTTTCTAGGACGCATAACTAATAACTATGTTGGAATATTTGAAGCTCCTAACTACGTACAGCAAATAAGGACAGCGTGGGAGGCAATTAAGAGAAACGGTGCGAGCCGAAGTGCGGTTTTACTAAGTCAACGTTTCGGTTTCGAAGGCTGTTATTGGTGAACTGCTCGAAAACCTTCCTTATTTGGCAGATCTAGCTTTCGATAACATCTACTTCGTTTCTCGGTCCCCGCTACAAGGGAAATTTTTTCTCGAAGTTTTACTGTTAAGAGTTTTGAGGATATGGAACACTGTACTGAAAGGATGGATCATTCAAGAAGATGGCAGATTACATCAACCAAAAGCTACGTACCCTAGACGTCAGGTTTTCTGAATCGAGGGAAATTATGAACAGTCGCGCATGGGCTCGAACTCCGATACCGAGCGAAGTTCAGTGTAGTGAATGACTTGACAAGAGAGAATGTGCTTTGCGCTGGTCAGGGAAGCAGAAAATGGCGCCGATCATAATGACAGTGACACAATGTATACCACATCACGAATGAGCCTGCATATGATAACAAATCTTTCGATGCTCCTGTGAAGGAGTCAGCGGTCGACTTCTCATCTACAATGATGAATAACTGAAGAGGTGGAAAGAACACTTCATCACGTTTCTTAACCGCATCATATCCGGTGAAGTTCTTCTTGTGCATGAAATGGCTAGTCGCCGTGACATGTGGATGCGGACTGTTTCTCCAAGTAGAGTTATTTTTCGCTGCACCTGCAGTTACTGCTGATCTGTTGTTTCCACTCGTGCGGAAATCTTCGGAATCCGAGACCTTTTCCAGAGAGTGGAAGAAGGGGATAATAGTCAAGATCCTAAAGAAGGATACCCGTTTTGAGTGTGACAATTGGAAGGGTATCTGCGTGCTCCCTGCTGTTGCAAAGATAGTAGCTAAAATAATTCTGGAGCACATAAAAGAACATCTCGATCGATCTTGAAATTAATAATGGCGGAAAATGTTACGTGTTGTACTGAGACAAAATTTCTGAAGATTTTGAGGTCCAAAGCAGAGTCCACCAAGGTTGCATCTTATCGCCAATATTATTTCCTCTTGTTATCGGTGAAGTTCTCCATGCTGCTTTGTCCGTGGACGTGGAGTCTATTTCAATGGACTATGATATCTTTCCACAAGGACCTCGACTATTCTGATGTCATCTGTTTATTCTTTCACCGCGGCATGGAACTTGGCAAGGATTTAAAAAAAAACGTAGAGTTGGATTGCAAATAAACGTAAAAAAACCAAAGTTCTCAGTCTATTCTCCTTTCTTCATTTATGGGCAGAGCATCGAAAACGTCGATAAATTTTTATATTTAGAAAACTGATCTGCTAGATCTGCTTCAGAATTCTTGTCTAAAATCTGGAAAAACTGTTATTTGAACACCAGGATAAAGTTGATGCTTGTCCCCCGTATCTAATTTGATCGGAGGGCGGAACTGGTAGTGGATCGGTCACACATTAAGGAGGGGCGGCAATCGCATTGCTTTGCCTGTTTGACGTTAAGAAATTTTGTACTTATTTAGTTTTCGCAGCCGTCGAAACTCAAGACAGTTCCATGGCACATATTAGCATCTTGGAAACCTTTTTTGGAAGAAAAATATTACAAGAGCAGCAAATTTGAGCTACTTTTCGTTAATAGTCCAGTTATATGTCATCTAGTAGTAGTAGAGTCTATTAACTCTTATTAGATAATGGCCAGAATCGCAGTTCGCCTCTCATACTCTAAGGACAACAGGTAGATAACTAAGACTTCAAATTCCAGGCAATGAGAATCAATCGTTGAAATAACCATTTCCTAATAAAGCAACTGTTAGTAACTCCTGGAAAACGATGTTGTTAGAGGTATAACATCTCTACCCTTACCCTCTTTTAAAATCAGAAAATTTAAATTCATTTATCTTATGAAATACGATGCTGTTATTTCGTATACTAATTTCTCCACCTTCTTTGCAAGCTTGATTACACTGCCATCTCGTAATCGCAGGAGACATCTATTCGTTCGACGTGAATTGAGATAACTAGTTCTGGTATGCGTAAAAAATCTTAATAATAATTTCGATTAATATAAAGCCCATCCTTGTCTGTTCATCGCATAGTCAATGAGATGCTAACCGCTAAACATATCTCACTAACTTTTCATGGTATTCCACGCAAATTGCCAAAGATCTTTTTATCTTTTATCTGTGAACTCTATTTTATGCGAATTGTAATTCAAAAGAGATCTCGTAACATACATTCTTCGACAACGTGGGATTAAGGTCCATGAGTGGCAATACAGGAAAATGTTCAAGAAAATTTCCATATCACGAATAGTACCTTGATCTGGACAGATCACTTTCCCATTAATACACGAGTTCTCGTCCATCTCCATTATATGACTATTGTAACGGCTAATGCAAACGCAAAATATTTGTTCCTGTAAAATAAATGGATTACCTACGCATGTAATGGCATCAATACTGTTCGATACTTTCAATGCTTCCGATTCTTTGATAGAGGGTTAACTAAAAGTGTGTACTTGAATGTGTGTAATTGAATTCAAAAATCGAAAGCAAAACAGATCAGTTTGAGAGTGGTAATAGGCAGAAAGCTTAACTTCAAGAAATACATCAAGTAAACAGCATCTGAAGCGTGTCGCATTGCTGATTTCGAGAATATTACCAAACCAAATATTGCCCTGTGAGTTGGGGCTTAAGAATACACTCAAAGTGTTCCTTGCTTGCCGTAAGAGGGGTTGGCAATCTGCAAATTTTGAAAGTTTACTGCTACCAAAATGTCAACAATGCTTCGAATATGTGCTGACCTGACGGCAACCACCTTTGGCTATCGAAAACGGACTATGATTGGTTTCTGCAATGTGCGCTTGCTCCTCAATAATAGCGTCAATAGTAGCAAATGTCCTTAAAATGCCCACTTTTTCCAACTTGAGCGCGAATTCCAACAATATAACACACTTTGGGCCTTAGCAGAGTAAGATGAAGGAACTCTAAAGCATACTTCTCACTCCCTTGCCAGACTAATGGCAATATGATTTTGTATTCTGGAAAACCAAGTGGTAGCAGACGCGAATCCGGTGTCGAGTTGCCTCTGACTTCTACCGCAGAGCTTCTAACTGCAAGATTCCGCTTTAGATTAAGGAGCATCACAATTGTATAACGTTACGCACTAACGGAGACTTCCGATATAGTGGAGAAGGATACCTTCTACGAGCAATTAAACGCAGTTCGGGGAGGCTTTCTAAAGGTGACGTTGTGATCGTGATGGGTGATCTGAATATCAATTAGAGATCTAACAACATCTTGCTCGAACATGTGATGGGAAAGCCTTGTCTTATAATGATGGGAGATTCGTGGATTTCTGGATATTTCACTGCCTCCTCATTGGTGGCACAATGTTCGAGTACAGAGCTTGCCATAAGGTCAGTAGTGGATTTAGGAGTTGGCTGTTGGATGTGCGTAACAAAAAAGAGCAGAAATTGGCCTCGAAAGGGATCACCATATGATGCTTGCTTACATTCACTTGTGTGTTGCGTCCATCACTTACCGCAGGGTTGGAGAGTTGCAACGCCTAAGTTCAACATCGACTGCTTTTATGACCCCGCTGTGAAAGAGCTATCTTGCTGATCGAGTTGCAGACGTACTGAGTAACCCACCTCAGAATATCGATGAGCATTGGGCCGCCAGCAAAAGTGCTCTTTTCTCGGATGCCACATAAAGATGTGTGGAAGCGGATCGATGAGTGGAGAAAGGGAGACTCTATTGATCACTGCTAAGTGGACGTGACGCACTTGAGTCCCAACAGCAAGCGAAATCCCGAGAATTTCAGCTTAGTATACAGCGTCATAAGAAAGAATTTGTTACTGCGCTAGTCAGGGAAGCGAAGATGCCACAAATCGCAGTGACTTCAAGAATGTATACCACATCACGAAATAGCTTGTAAATCTTTGGATGGTCTTGTGAAGGACGTTAACGTCGACTGGAAATAACACTTCACCACGGTTCGGAATGGTATCTTCCCCTGGAGTTATTTACAGTTGAACCGGCAGTTACTGCTAATTTGTAGCTTCCACTCGTTTAGAGATCTTGAAAATTCGAGACCTTTCCCAGAGAGTGGAAAAAGGAATTATTGTCGAGGGGACCCGTTTTGATTGCGACAATTGGAGGGGTGTTGGCATACTCCTTGCCTTCGCAAATATAATAGCTAAAATAATCCTGGTACGCATGAAAGAACATATCGAAAGCTTCATCGACAGAGAGCAGACCGGTTTCCGCTCGGTATCCCCCGGCATTCCCCACATTAACACCCTACGGATCATTTTAGAATCACTCTTCGCTGCACTTGCTCTTCATCAATTTAGAGAAAGCTTTCTGTAAGGTGAACAGAAAGTGTATGTGGAGTACTCTACTCTGGGGGCACATTCCGGAAAAACCAATAGCTATGATCATTATACCGGAGCAAGATCTTGGAGGATTTTATGGTCTAAAGTCAAGTTTGCTGGGTTGCATTCAATCTCCGATATTATTTCCTTTTGTTATCGGTGACATACTTCATGCTACTTTGTTGGAGGATGTGGAAGAATTTAATGGACAGTGACATCTTTCCTCAAATGCTGATGACATCTGTTTGCTCTCACACCAGGTCATGTACCTTGGCTAATGGCTTTGGATTTGGAAAGAGAGACAAGTAGAATGGAACTAAAGATAATCACGAACAAAACCGAGGATATTAGTCTTGCTAGTCATCGCGCTATTTCTATATGAATTGATTGGCAGAGGATCGAAAACGGCAATCAATTTGTACATCTAGGAAGTGTGATTTCTGGCGACTGTGCCCGACAGATTAACCGCGCTAGATCCGTTTTTGCTGCCCGTCTAAAATCTGGAAATTTAGTTATCTCAACACCAATATCAAATTGAGACTGGTGTTTGCTAGTGTTTTTCCTGTGTTGCTATATGCGAGTAACGCATGGAAAATGACCTCCAGTCTTGCTCGAAAGCTCCAGCTTTCGTCAAAACCTCTTTGCGTCATGTTATCATAGTGCGGCTTGATACTATTTCAAACAAACAGCTTGTTCGGAACACAGGCCTGCCACTCTTACGTACTGTGAATGAAAGATGGAAGTGGCAATGGATAGGTTATACTTTAAGGAGGGGCGACAATTACATTGCTGGCTACGCCACGCAGTGAAATGAACTCTGCTAAGATGAGTGACGAGTGGGTTCTCCCAAGGGGCACAAAACAGTAGAAAGGGAGTGCGAGCATCTTGGGAAGTTCCAGGGAAGTTGAGGCGCATTTCAGGTAACCGTGAGCCCTGGCGCGTAGGTGTGGTTAACGCGCTGCACCTCACCAAAGGGTGAATGGCAACAATATATATATTGAGGGCCAAGATAAAGCCGAGGTCTTCTTATTTCAAGGGTGTTTAATTCTACTCCAAGTTGCACTATTTTGGGCAACTGGGCTGGAACACAAAACAAAATGGAATGAATGACGTATCATCTAAGTGCACTCTGAACTGTTTCAGTGCTTATCGTGCATTGTAAATAGCGGCAGCATATCTGTTACCGGGAATACTCCTCATAGACTTATTTTATCTTGTGCATTTCGATGTATTCTGCACCGCGACAATCTATTACAGAATCGTGAAGGAGATGGGACAACTCATAAAATGGTCGTTAGACATACTGCATTATTCTTGACATTATAATATAAACGTTACGGGGAATTAAACTACGGGCAAAAACAGTTCTTGAATGGATATGGAGGTTATCATGCATACCTTTATCGATTTGGTGATGACGGTTCACCAGACTGCGTTACCATGACTGAAAGCATTGAGCATGTTGTATTTCATTAATTAAGGTTTACTACGCAATGAACAGAGTTTGAGGTTGTTGCGGAAATATGCTTAGTACATTAAAATATTGTCGAATTCATGCTGGAGAAAAGAAGGCTGGAAATGAAGTCGAAATGTGCTGCAAACTATTCAAAAGAAGTGAAGAAAGGGAGATAACCTCAACTAGCCATTGTTAAAGGCTAATTCAGCTCCGTGACGCAATGCTTTTGAGTAGTCCTCCTGGGAAGAAGGAACGAAAAGTAAGTGGTCTTAGTGATTAAGAGTCTCACTTGAGTACATTCTAGCACCAAATGGTTGGTTTTGAAGCCTTTCCATATTCCAATTATGAAGAAAAGGAGAGACAGGTTGACATATAGATAGAAAGTCGGGTACTCCTACAAAACTTTAAAATCGTCTTCAATTTGAAAATGTCCTCGTGTTGAAAAAATTGTCATATCAAAGAAATGTTTTTATGACACAATCTCTTAATATGTGAAAAATAATACTGGGATTTACTTAATTTCCCATTATATATTTTGTGCTTCTAAAAGTTTGAATCATATACTGTGGTAGAGGTTGCACTATTGTTTTCAAGGGGGTGCCATGGGATGCCATGGGATTATGAATTTCGTATAAATCGCCTTTTTTTCAAATAGCCAACTTTTTTGGGAGACCGGAACTTAATTCATATTATGCAGCTAGAGACCTTAGTAAAAAACATGTAGTATGTAATATTCTCGCCTTTTCGAAATTTTGGATCAAAATTATTATTCTTTTACATAATTGTTTGGTTAGATGTCCTTTTTCATATAGCTTAAAAGATACCAACATCGATATTCTTGTATTTATTGAACAAACCATCCCTAAATCTAATCGGTCTAACGCCGGTCTGACATGTTTCCGATCTCTGCGTGTATTTCATGTGTCGAGGTTACGTGGACTTGGAGACGTCGTCTTACATCTCGTTCGTCGTTTCGATTTCAAGCTCAAAAAGAAGGAAGTCGAAAGTGCGATTCGTAATAGTGATAGGGAAAACACATGTTACTTAAAGTGAGAAACATCGTGCCAAATTCAAAAAAACATGCTCCAGATGCTGTCAACTTCACTTCCGAGTAGTTACATCTTCCATAATAGGCGATCGACCGGTACGGTTGTGGTTTGCTTTCATTGCAATGTCGTTCGTTCACATCATCTACCGTCCGCGCAAGGGAGCCTATCGCAATCTCTATGGACTGCACTGAAACGCTGAAGATAGAGCTTGCGGCTAGTAGACAATAATATATAAGTGATCACGCATTTTTGGAGAAAGCCCATGACGAAACAATTTTCCCATGGAAAACTCTTCATTTTCAAATTGTCGTGCACTGTGCACTTCCAATTTCGGATAGTTTGATGAGATGTGTTAGATTCATATGGTAGAACATTTCAATTCACTTTTGACTGCGCTGCTTATCTGAAATCAAATCCTCGTAGTCAAATACGTAATAAGATCTCAATTATATGACGACCTAAATATGGATGACTACATTCGCGGAAAACAATTCAAACGACACCAATATGAAAATGATAATTTAATAATATTTTGCTGTACCAGAAAGGTGAGTGGAAATCAATCGCAAGGCACGACTCGATGTGAGGATGTATTGCGTAATCTCTAAATTGGCAGACGTGATACTCCAGACGTAAAATCACTTCTGGAAAGCCTGTGTGATGGCGTACCTTTAGAAGGAAGTTACTTTATTACGAGAGATGCGTGACATAAAATTATCTGGCAAATTTTTACTATGTAAAATTCCCACACTTAAGTCGTACGAGTACGTTTCCTTAAAAACAAATGGTCTAAAATGAAGGCAGTGAAATCAAAAGATTCAAGCCAGCAACCTGAAACTGAAAGGAAGCCTCGTAGTTTGTATTGTTATATGAAAGCAGGAGTCAAGCTTGAGGTACGATAGTTATTTATTAACTATTCCTTATATAGGAAAATCTGAATTCATAAATCGACGGTAAAATTAGTAAATATATCTTATCATGGTAATTCAAGCTTCAGTACTCATTCACAATGAATGTTTGTTAAAGAGCCAAAAATGAGGAAGCAAAAGAGGAAGAGTAAAAGTTTTGTTGAAAGGCTTTTTATTTATGCACTTTTCATAAGATCGATGAAATCCATCTAATTCTATGTTTATAAATTTTCGTAAGAAGGCAAAGGTGAAGGTAGACTTCAATGCGGGTGAAATCGTCCATCTCGTTTATTGTTGAAGTCCCGTCTGTGTAGGGTAAGGTAGCTGCTTAACCCCGAACTTGATTGCTTTTATTTCAATTATTTTATGAACGTATAGTATAATATTATATAGTCAACTCCGCCATGCTACTACCATAGTATGCTGGTCCCAAGCCTAGATAAAGGAGGTGGAGCAGATGTTAAGTGCTCCTTCATATAATTCGTAGAACACAACATGACTACGAATTATATTGAGCGCAAATCCGCCATATTGACCAGAGCTTGGCCAGAGCTGAAAATATTTTTTTGAGAATTGTGGGGCCATAAGTCCGCATCAACTTAATGCCGGATACCTTTGATACTATTCTCAATAAAGCAAAAATAAAATGCTGAGATCAGGGGAGAGATGAATAAAGTATAGTTGGAGTTATCATATTTCACTACGCTAAATTCTGCCTGGTTCCAGGTCCTGCGACACGCCGATCAAGAAAATGCATCCAATGTCGTTAGAAACAAAATGATTGGATCGAGTAACAAGCCTCGAAAAAATACTGGGGCGTCCACCTCAGTCGACACGGCAGGACGGGCCCCGGTCCTGTCGAAAAATGGGCAAGGGTTCTTGACGTATAGACGGCGTCAGAACGTAAGTAAGTTAGTTCGAGCAAAACAAATACGTGTCTGCTCGCTAAATGTTTGCACCCTAAGTGGAAAGACCGAGGAACTCGCAAAAGCCTTCGGAAAAGACGTGTTGTTATCTGCGCTCTGCAAGAAACCCGACGGTTTGGTGTCAAAAGCTGCGACGTTGAGCCTGAGCGCGGTAGAAATGGCTATAAACTTCTCTATTAGCCAATACACCCAATACGGTGTTGGCATTGCCATCTCAGAGGGTTTCCGTAATGCCATTAAAGAATTTGAACGATTTGATAATCGGCTGATGAAGCTCACCATTATATCAGCTGATCACTCTATCCACTTCTTCTCCGCGTACGTCCCACAGACAGGTCGACATGATGCCAAGAAAGATGTCTCTTGGCAACTTCTCGATGAAAAGGCTTGTCACGTGTCTGCTGACGACTATGACCTCATCGCCGGCGATTTTAATGATCATGTGGATGAAAAGGCAGATGGGAACAAGTGCTATGGGGGAAAGGGGTTTGGAACACGCAATGAGGGTGGCGAACGTATAATCGATTTTGCCGACACTCATGACCCTGTACTTATGAATACATGGTTCATCAATCGATTGTCTCATCTTCCTACATTTGATAGTGGGAACAGTAAAATATAAATCGACTATATTCTCATAAGACACTAACATTTTACCACCGTTATCGATTGTGAAGCCGCTTCCTACGAGACCATCGCACCTCAACATCGGTCGTTGATTGCCGTCCTGCGAATTAAGCCACGGATAAAACATCGTACGGAACGTCTTGGCGCGTGCCGCATTAAATGGTGGCGACTTCATGAGAAGAAAAAAGATATGATCTCACTTACGCGATTACCAACCATTACGAATGTGGAAGAATCGTGGAAGCAAATAGAAGACAGGATGCACAAAGTGGCCTCTGCAACCCCCGGGACTACCAAGCCAGGTAAGCGGTACATCAACCGAGATACTCGGCTTTGGAATGACGATGTTGAAATGAAGGTTGACGAAAAGAAACGCCTCTACCACAAATATCTCGGCAAATTTATAAGAGTGGCAACCAGGAAGCAAAGAAAGCATTAGAAAAATCTTTACGATAAATTGGGCACTCGAGATGGCGAGTGAGATCTGTATTGACTTGCCAAAGCCGAAACGAACGCACACAGGATATCGAATACTTTTGTTGTGTTAATGACAGGAACGGAACTTTGCTTCCCAAACGTCGAGCCACAACGGATAGATGGCGAGAATACTTCGCAACTGAAGTCGAGGAGACAATAAAACGAATGAAATCGGGGAAAGCGACAGGACTTGACGACATCGCATCTAAGCTGTGGAAAGCGAAGTGCTGGGACCCAACACTGTGGTTCAGTGAATTCTTTAATCGGGTTATTCAGGCAGGTAGAATACCATCTCCCTGGCAAGAAATTACCAGAGTTCCAATATGGAAAAAGAAAGGTAGTCTAGCAGAATGTTCAAATTACCGTCCGATCCGGTTACTTTCCCGTACCATGGAGACTTTTGAACGCATTCTTGACAACGGTATTCGCGAAATCGTTGAAATAACCATGAACCAAGCCGAATTTGTCAAGAATTGCGGAACTACTGAAGAAAGACACGCTGCGCGGGTACTCATGGAGAAACACCGTGAAAACTGTCGCTCTCTTTACATTCCTTTTCTGGATCTAGAAGCAACGCTTGACCGTGTACCGCATGAACTCATCTGGTATGCTTTACCACAACACTTAATGCCAGAAGAACTCGTGCGCTGGGCTCAATTGTTCTACTATGATCCGAAAAGTAAAGTTCGTAGTGTGACGGGTGTATCAAAACCGCTTTTTGTCTCCGTTGGTGTTCATCAAGGAGGGGCGCTCTCGCCACTCCTCTTTGTTCTTGTTATGGACACCGCCACACGAGACATCCAACAGCCAGCGCCCTATAGACTGCTTCATGCAAATGGAATGATCGCCTCATGCAACACGATCTCAGATTGATCGGAATAAAAGTGAATTTTTGACGACCGATCCCCATGAAACGGGCACAATCACTGTCAGGGGCAGTGACCTGCTCAGAACTGAGCGATTTAAATATCTCGGTTCAACGCTATCAGCACATGAAGAATTGCGCTATGAAATTGCTTAACGCGTTAACGCTGGCGTTCCACAACCGGTGTTCTTTGTGATCGACGTATCAACGAACATCTCAAATCTAAAATTTATCACAATGTCATCCGTCCTGACGCTCTCTATAGTTCTGAGTGTTGGCCGACTATAAAAGACAATGAACGGTGTCTTGTAGTAATGCAGACGAAAATGTTGCGTCGGACGAGTGGCGTGGCAAGGTTTGATCACATCCAAATTTAGGATATCCACGGCCGATATGGGGTTGCACCGATCCTGAATTGCGAAAATTGCGAGAATTGCGAGAGAGGCATTTTCGATGGTATGGCCACGTAATTTGCGCTGACGAAAATTTACTTGCCAAGATTGGTCTGCTAATCGAAGTCGATGGTAAGCGACCAAAAGGCCGAAATAACGCTGGCTTGATACGCTGATACGCGATTACATCCCGATCAGCCTTTTGATAGAATCAAATGGCGAAATGGATCACGAAGAGCCGACCCAGCTTGTGAACGGAACAAGGGCTGAAGAAAAGAAGAATATAATATTGTGTACTTAAAATAATGACGACATATAAATGATAAACATTTCAATTTCAATTGTTTCAATCATTTGCAAAAGTATTAGGCCAAGTAATTCCTTATATGAAAATTTCAATTCCTTCATAAATTTGCAAAAATGTTAAAAGAGGATGTACTTGGAGAGCTCGTTGGAGAGGTCTGTCAAATCGTACGAGGAATTTGAAGCTAATGGGAACTTCATGAAGATTGTATTTATATTCCTAACATTATTTTCGTTAGTCGTCATCATCAACGGAGCAAGAACCGGTATTCTGCCTGGGCTTGCATTAGTAAGGAACTCAAGATACTCCGATTTTGGGCCGAACTCCACCAATTCGATATCCATATAACTAAGCTGTCTGGCGTGCTCGGCTGCGCCATCGCTCTATCTGAGGCAGTGTCTACCACCTCTTTCTTTTTTACCATAGATATTGCCCGTATAGACTTTTCGGGTGGGATCATCTCACTCATACGGATTAAGTGACCTGCCACCGTAACCTATTGAGCCGGATTTTATCCACAACCTGACGGTCATGGTATTGCAGTTCAAGACGGTCACTGGAGCTAGTCGGTCACGACGAAACTTCAGTCCTCTAGAACAGTGTTAAAGGAAATCCCGCACTAAAAGCGCGCTAAAAGTTCCACGATTGGCGACGGTAAGAAATTAATTTATCTCCTTATATCTTTTCAGATCTGAACTTTTAGCTGAAGTGCTAAAAGTTTTACAGGATGAGTGAGCTACCCACCGGCTCCAAACGCCGGAAAACCAGCGGAGGCGCCACCGATGACGCCCCAAACAACGAAGTCCCGAAGGGTGACATGGAGTTGGAGTCCTCCGTGCCATCCGAAGACGATTCAGAATACGCGACGGACTCCGATAGCAGTACCTCGTCACGCGCCAGCGCCCCGGCCGTCGAAATACAGGATTTCGTACGGGTGAAAAAAGAGAAGCGCGCCCTAGCTACCAAGCTACGCGCCAAAGAAATGGAGGTGGAATCACTCCACGCGATCATCCGCGACCTGCAGCAGCAGGTTAACGCGCTAAAATTAGCGATTCCCGGCAACCGGACCGCAGCGTCAACCACGGCACCAAGGACAACGGCCATTCCGAGGCCTAGCATCCCGGCACCTCAAGCAACCCACCCGAGGCCATCGAGCAACAACACCGCCACATCAGGAAGCCAAACCAGGCAGCCGACATCAACTAGTCGCAACACGACCTCAACCAGCAGAGTAAGTAAAATCCCCCCCCTAGTGGTAGTAGGCCCCCCGAGCGACTTCTCTTCCACGAAGAGAACGCTCCAGAAATCCTTGCCTCACGAGTTCCTCATAAAAAAATCTGGTCCCGAGTCACATCAAATCCTCGTTAAAACGAAAGAGGAATTTGATAGTACCAAGAAACTTCTGGTCGACAGCAAGACCAAGTTTTATACCTACACTCTCCCTAGCGAAAAAACAACCAGCCTCATCATCAGGGGCCTGGATCGCACCTTTTCCCCCCAAGAAATCATGGACGACCTGCGCGACCAAGGCGTCCATAACATCATGTCGGTGAAACCTTACCAGACAACACGTGCCAAAACTGAAAACCGCACACTCGATCTGTGGCTCATCACCTTCGACGCCACCTTCGTCGAAGAGCAGCTAAAAAAGGTTAGAGCCATCCAACGAACCATTGTCCGCTTCGAAGAAATTCGAAACAGGCAATTACTGCAGTGCAAGAACTGCCAGAGGATTGGCCATGCCGCGCCAAACTGTCAACTCGACTACCGTTGCGTGAAATGCGACCAAGTCCATCCACCAGCGGCCTGTCCCAAAACGGCTGAAGAAAAGCCGAAATGCGTTAACTGCGGCTCAAACGAGCACCCGGCAAACTACAGAAATTGCCCCACCTTTACGCTGGTCACGTCTAGGCGCAACGCACAGAGGCGTACCCGCACTCCCCAACCACCACCCAGACAGACACCTCGTCCAATAAATACTCCCTCCTTCGTGCGTCCTTCTGTGTCGTATGCAGACGCCGCACGCGCCCAGTCGACCTCCTCGACACACACCAGATCCTCTAACGCTATACCTGCCAATGTGAACATGAAGCAGTTATTTGACATGTTTACAATGATGGTCAGCTCTCTAGCCTCCAACAATGGACGTTAGATTCATAGAGCTGAACATCAACTCAATCGTCGGCAGAGCACGCCGACACGAATTTGAGCTATTTCTCAAAGAGCACAAACCACAGGTTGTACTACTCTGCGAAACTAAGCTCAATTACCGCCACAAACCTTCTTTCCCCAACTTCAATCTGTTCAGAACAGATCGCTTCCAGCAGCTCCAGCCCGGCAACTCGATCGCAGGCGGAACCGCTATACTCATCTCGAATAAATTTCGAGCCACGCAGCACTTCCCCCCGGTGGACTACTTCAAATCAATTGAAGTCACCCTGATCTCGATAAGTACCGAATCTACCACGGTATATATCGCAGCAATCTACTGTCCACACCAATTCCTTGATTCAGCAGATCTATCCAATCTGCTATCTTATTGCTCCAGCCAACCACGCGAAGTCGCCAAAGCCTGGGCGCTTGTCATAGGCGGAGACTTCAACGCAAAACACCCGTCATGGCTAGACCAAAACCCTAATTTCAATGGTCACGAACTCCACAGGTGGCTCACTACGCCATCATCCTCTCGTAATATCTCTCATCTTAGTCCCGCACTACCAACCTTCTTCCGTTCCAATTATCAATCCTACCTTGACCACTTCCTTACTACATCCAACATCACCATCGTCCCAAATCCAAACACCTTTCCTTTCCTAGAGACCGCCTCTGGACTCAGTGACCATGACGCAATCATCCTTGACTGCAAACTGCCAGGAAGGGTCAAAAACCCCCCTCCTCGCTCAGTGCCTGACTTCAGTAGAGCGAACTGGAGCCATATTAACCAACACATTTGGAGAGAACTCAGCAACATTGAGCTCCCAACCTCCCACCAAATCTCTAACTCCGCAATCGACCAAGCTGTCGATCATCTCACCCAGCTCATGCAAAACTCATGCGATGAGCTTATTCCGCAACGCTCCCTGGGTTATAGAAACCTAATTTCTCTTCCTAATGATATACTGGCAGATATCAAATATAAGAGAACTCTTCGGCGCAGACTCTTCAGAAACAGATTCTCGCCAAACTTTGACACCATGAAGGCCGAGTTATACAACCTCGACCTATCAATTCGAAACAGAATTCGCTCTCTGTACCTCGAAAACGTCAATTCTCGCCTTGCGAACACTATCCTAAATTCGGAAACGTTCCACGAATTAAGGAAATCCTGCCCTGGGCTCGGAAAGTCTTCCGCCCCAGCCCAAATTCTACCCCAAAACATCTCCCCCCCTGAAAAAGCCGAGGTCCTGGCTAAACACTTCCACGAGGCGCATCAAATCACCTCTGGTGTACAAAATTCCCAAACCGAGTCTGAAGTCGCGGACACTATCGCCCGGCTCAACTCCTCACCCACCTTCGTACAGTCTCGGCACTTCGCCAATATCTTCACTAACCCGCTATGCAACCCAAGCAAGCACGACCTCATTCCAAACTTAACGTTTGCGAAGCCGCATACGATCAGAGGCATCATAGAGAAGAGCAAAAATAAACGCTCAACCGGCTTCGACCGTATCCCGGCAATTCTCTTGAAGAAATGCTCAAAGTCCATCAGCCCTTTCCTTTCCAACATTATTAACCACTGCATCCTGAATGCACACTTCCCAACGAGCTGGAAATGCGCCCGCATAGTCCCCATCTTAAAGAAGCAGGAGAATCCGCTACAACCGAATAGCTACCGGCCAATTTCGGTCCTTCCGGCCCTAGCAAAAGTCTTTGAACGGACCATCAAATCGTTCATCGACATACAAATTGACACTTCTGATGCGATACCTGACTTTCAGTTCGCTAATCGTACTGCTCATTCAACTGAGCACTCCCTCCTTATCCTGAAAACGGATATCCTTACGGGACTTAATAACAAGACTCCCACAATTGCTTGCCTTCTCGACCTAAAGAAGGCTTTCGACTCCGTCTGGCAGCACGGACTAGTCCATAAACTTCACCACTCTCTCTCTTTTCACCCTCATCTTTGCAAGCTCATACTGAGCTTCTTAGAAAATCGCTCGGCTAAAGTAGCAATACCTGAAGCCACATCTTCGGCATTCTCATGCCCGGCAGGCATCCCACAAGGGTCGGTCCTATCAGCCACCCTTTTTTCGCTCTTCACTGCGGATCTCCCAAAACCACCAGCACACCCACAACCAATCCGTATCCTACAGTATGCAGACGACCTTATCATTTATTCCTCAACCAAAAACATCCCCCTGGGAGAATCACGCCTCAACTCATACTTAGACGAGTTGTTCCACTATTTTAATAGATGGAAACTCATGCTGAATCCCCAAAAGTGTCAGGCAATAGTATTTCGAGGCCACCTCCGACTAACCAAACCCATCCTCCATAGGCTTAAAAACCTATCACTCCGGGTTAACGGCTCCACTATTCCAAACACTGATAACGTGACATACCTTGGTGTCGTCATAAACTCAAGGTTGTCAAACGTTCCCCACATCTCAAAGGTCCTGGCCAAAGTAAATTCGGCGTTCTACGCTCTGCGCCCAATTTTATTGTACAGGAGCCCAACCCCAACCAAAATAAAACTTATGTGCTACAAACAGCTCATAAGGTCTATCATTTCTTACGGCTTCATTTTCTGGTGTGACTCTTCCCCCGCGCAGATGGAGCGACTGCGCCTCAAGGAAAGACGATTTCTCCGGCATGCCAGCCAAATCTACCGTAATGATGATCGATCTAAATACATTTCGAATTCCACTCTATATAACGAGTGCGAAATTCCCCGCATTGACGCTTTTCTCGTCAACCATGCGATCAATTTCCTTCGCAAGTGCAGAGATCACACTAACCCCTTAGTCAAATCTTCGATGGGCATCATTTGCCCCGAGGAAAATTTCTTAACCCACAGTAAGTTCCCTCAACTCATCCTTGAACTTCTGGAGCGCGGCGACGTGTTCGACGAAGAAGGAAGAGTCATCCTGTACACAGGCCCCTATTCCCCTTCACAATACGTGAAGCCCTAACCAAGCATGAACCACGGATAACAACCCCCTCCCCCTCCCCCTTTTCTCACCTTCACCCTCTTTCTATCACCTTTTCTTACTATCTCCCCTTTACCTTTCTCTTCTCTCTCTCCCCTTTCCCTGTCCCCATCTTCTACTACCACAGTTAGGAGGTTTTCTTTCCAGGTTTTCCTCCAGTTTCTTTCAGAGTCGGATAAACATCATCAAGCAACACAATTTCAGCATATCAACATTTAGTATAGACCTTAGATTAAGTAGCTAACTGTTAAGGTTCACATGTTTAGTTTTAAGAATACGTTGTACAAGATTTTGATTTTTAATAAAAAAATGTGTTTCTCAAAAATGTGTTTCTTTGTCATGGTATTGCTAAAATTCGATTCGTCGGAGGATTCTTCTGTCGAACGCGGCCAAGAGTTCGCACTTTTTCTTTTTAAGAACGTAAGTCACCGAGGAATACATGAGGACTGGCAAGATCATTGTCTTGTACAGTAAGAGCTTTGATCCTATGGTGAGACGTTTGGAGCGAAACAGTTTTTGCAAGCTGAAATAGGTTCTGTTGGCAATCAACAGCCGTGCTCGGATTGCATCATCGTAGCTGCTTTCGATTGTGATTTTCGACCCTAGATAGGAGAAATTATCAACGGTCTCAAAGTTGTAGTCTCCTACTTTTATTGTTCCCGTCTGACCAGTGCGGTTTGATGTTGTTGGTTGGTTGGTTTTCGGTGCTGACGTTGCCACCATATACTTTGCTTTGCCTTCATCGATGTGCAGCCTGATATCTGGTGCCGCCTGCTCGATCTGGATGAAGGCAGTTTGTGCGTCTCGGGTGGTTCTTCCCATGATGTCGATATCGTGAGTATAGGCTAGTCGTTGGGTGGACTTAAAGAGGATCGCATTTACCTCAGCATCACGGATCACTTTCTCTAGGGCCAGGTTAACGAGGACGCTTGATAGGGCATCATCTTGTTGTAGACCGTTGTTGATGTCGAATGGTCTTGAGAGTGGTCCTGCTGCTTCTATCTGGCCTCGCACATTGGTCAGGGTCAACCTAGTCAGTATTATTAATTTCGTCGGGATACTGAATTCTCTCATGGCCGTCTACAGTTTTATCCTGGCTATGTTATCATAGGCAGTCTTCAGTCGGCGGAACCTCCAGCTTGCCGATGTTTTGGTCGTTCAGCAATTCATCAAAATACTCAAACCATCGCTCCAATATGCCCATTTTGACGGAAATCAGGTTTTTCTCTTTGTCTCGGCAGGATGAGCATCGAGGTGTGTAATGCTCCGTCCTGCTGACTTGTTGAAAAAACTGCTCCTCTTGCCGAAGGCCGGGGGGACGGATTTGCCTGGATCCGGTGTTTAGGGATAACGTTTTTTAGCGTTTACCTGACGCCGAATGAGTCGATTCCGGACTTTCAACGCCGACTTGATGCTCTGGAGGACGCCGTTTCGAGCACGGTGGGACGAATCCTGGTTGGCGGTGATTTTAATGCCAGGGCTCTTGAATGGGGCATGCCTCAATCAGACTCCAGAGGGAAACGGATTCTGGAAATGGCGGCGAGAACCGGGCTCGTAATTTTAAACACCGGATCCACGCCAACGTTTCGGCGCTCAGTTTGTGAAGGAAGCATTCCCGACATCACTTTTGCGTCGGAATCTCTGGCATCATCGGTGGACGGGTGGCGAGTCCTAGAAGACTTCTCGGCAAGTGATCATCAGTACATTGCGTTCGAAGTGTTTGACGCTACTTGCCGGCGAGCACCAACACGACGTTCCTCCTGCGTGTGGAATGTCGCGAAGGTGAACATCGGAAGGTTCGTCGAAGCTCTTGGAGCAGGTAGGGCCGCACTGGGGGGCACTCCGGGGGGTGGTGGTGTCGCAGCTGACACCGTCGTAAATTCAGTGATGAATCTGATAACGACGGCGTGTGAGACTTCCATGCCCCGGAGAGGCCCCAGGCGCGACAAACCTTCTATGTACTGGTGGACGGCGGAAATTGCCGACCTACGGAAGGAGTGTCATAAGCACAACGTTTGTACACCAACGAGGAGGCATGTGCCATAAAGGCACAATATAGATCAACAAAAAGGAGACTCCGCAGCGCTGTAAATAAAAGCAAAGCTCGCGGCTGGCAGAATCTTGTTAATGAGGTGAATGATGACCCGTGGGGACTTGGCTATAAGCTTGTCACTCGGAAAATCGGGGCTCTGCGGAAGCCCTGCATACTGAGCACCGTCCAGATGGACCGCATTGTGCGGGCATTGTTCCCCAGATACCCTGTACGGGTTGATGTAAACAGCGCGGAAAGCCTCGTGGATTGCCCCCTTTTCACAATGGGAGAACTCGAAGAAGCGGTTCTCACTATGAAAAATAGGAAGGCGCCAGGCCCTGATGGCATCCCGGCGGAAGTTTACAAACTGGTGTTCCGCCAACGGCCAGAATTGCTGCTCGAAGCGTTCAACGCGTGCTTGAAGGAGGGCATTTTTCCTTCTCGCTGGAAAGTGGCCAGACTCGCGTTGATCCGTAAGGGTAAAGGAGATCCGGAGCTCCCGTCTGCATACCGACCGCTGTGTATGCTTGACACGGCCGGAAAAGTGCTCGAGAAGCTCATCAGGAGTAGACTCGCTGAAGCGATCCGTGCTGCCGGGGACTTATCCACAAGGCAGTTCGGGTTTAAAACAGGGAAATCTACAGTGGATGCTGTTATGGAGGTCGTAGATGCGTTTAATCGAGCCGGGGCGCACAGCCGCCGATCTCGACGGATAGTGCTCCTCATAACGCTTGACGTCAGAAATGCCTTCAATTCCATAAGATGGACAGATATGCTGGGCACACTAGAGAACTCCTTTCACGTGCCAAGCTATCTCTTGCGGATATTGAGGGATTATCTGAAAGACCGCTCCCTGTTCTATGAGACGCTAGAGGGCCAGAGGAGGATGGAAATCACGTCGGGAGTAGCGCAGGGATCCATCCTAGGGCCGGACCTCTGGAACGCTTCCTACGATAGTCTGCTGAGACTCGATATGCCTGAAGAGTCGCGCCTGGTCGGTTATGCAGACGACGTTGCGGCACTTGTTGCCGGACGCACTGTTGAACAGGCGCAAAGGAGACTTGGCATATTGATGCGACGGGTAAGTGGATGGATGACGGTTTCAACCTTGCGCTGGAGAAAACCGAAGTAGTCATCCTGACCAGAAGGAGAATCCCGACCTTGCGTCCCATATCGATCGGCGAGTTGACTATAGAGTCAAAACCAGCGGTTAAATACCTTGGTTTAATGCTCGACTCGAAGATGAGCTTCTTCCAGCAAATCAAAGCAGCCGCGGACAGGGCTGCAGCAGGAGTCGCGGCCTTGAGTCGGCTAATGGCGAATGTGGGCGGTCCTATATCAACTAGGAGGCGTGTCCTCATGGGAGCAACGCAGTCGGTTCTTCTCTATGGTGCGGAGGTATGGGCTGATGCCCTTGACAAGGAGGTGCATCGTAAACGCCTAGCTCAAGTGCAGAGGCGGGGAGCTTTGCGAGTGGCATCTGCTTATCGTACTGTCTCCGAACCGGCTGTGATGGTGATTGCGGGAGTGATCCCCGTTGCCCTCCTTGCCAAGGAGCGCAAAGCTATCTATCGCCGTAAGGGCGAAAACTTAAGAGAGGTGGTTGCCCGTGAAGAACGTCAACGCACCCTTAACGAGTGGCAAGTTTCTTGGCAAAATGAGCCAAGGGGCAAGTGGACTGCGCGGCTCATCGACAAATTAGACCCGTGGTTGAACAGGGAGCACGGTGAGATTGATTACTTCCTTACCCAACTTCTAAGTGGGCGTGGAGGTTTTCAGTCTTACCTGCACAGGGTTGGGAAGGCGCGATCTCCTGATTGTGTGTTCTGCAATAGAGTGCCGGATGACGCTGAACACACCTTTTTCTCTTGCGAGAGGTGGGATGGCCTCCGCCAGCAGCTTTATGCAGACACAGGGGAGCTCTCTCCAGACAACATTGTCAGAGAGATGCTGAAGAGCGCTGGCAGCTGGAATCGTATTGCGCATTATGTTCGGGCTCTTCTTACTACGAAGAAGATTGAACTCGACCGGCAGAGGGATCGGACGGTAAGGGGTTCCCTGAACTAACAACTCCCTTCCTCTCCTCCCCTCCCGTTGGTGAAAGGAATTCCCTGGCTTGAAGGCTCCCAAAGCCGGGAGAGCGGGAGGGCTAGCCCGAAGTAATGTGTCAAACGATTCCAGGCTAGTTCTCTGATGACAGGGAGGTGTTTAGTTGGTAGTCCGCCAGCGTGCTGTTGCGGGAGTCCAACACTCTGTGCGTAAACGCATTCACCTACCCTACTCCAAAAAAAAAAAAAAATACTCAAACCATCGCTCCAATATGCCCATTTTGACGGAAATCAGGTTTTTCTCTTTGTCTCGGCAGGATGAGCATCGAGGTGTGTAATGCTCCGTCCTGCTGACTTGTTGAAAAAAACTGCTCCTCTCATAGACCTGTTGGTTCTCCCAGGCTCCTTTTCTCCGTTGGTGAAGTCACTTCTCTACTCGCCGGAGTTCGTGATAAGTCTCCGCGTTTGCTCGCGCCCTTTGAGAACGCAACATTACTCGGTATGCAGCATTTTTCTCTGCTCTGCACTGGCGCGAAGCGATCACTAGGTGGTTATCTTCGAACTAAGAAGACAACCACACGGTAGGCAAATAACATACCCAAAGCCGAGAAAAACAGGCTGTTCCGCAAAGGCACTGGATGAGTAGACCTTTATGAAAGTGCGGTTGGACCAACCCACTAAAGATGGCGGCCCGACGGAAAAATGTTTCCATGGTATGCTTGCAGGCAGATGAGATGACGAACATATATAATATGAAGTTCATCTAGAAAAAAGCCGAAAGGGAGAGACCACTAATGAGATAGCAACAGCATCGAGACTATTTAAACAAGGGTTGTTGGACACAAAGGATGATCCTTAACATTAGGGAGTAGCTGGAGAGAAAACATGGGAAGATGGATATAATAGATAGATATAATCTCACCCGCGTTCTCACCAGCCATGGTGGATACCGATAATACCTGTATAGGTTTAAATTGGACTCCTCACCTGATTGTCCAAACTGTGATGGGATCCTGGAGGACCCAGCGCACGTACTCTTGCAATGCCTGAAGCTCGTGGAAGAAAGGGGGAATTTAGAGGAAAGTACTTGGGCTTGGCAGCTATGGAGCTGGCAACGATCCAAAGTAAACTGGGAAAAGCGGAAAAGTTGAGAAAGGCGCAAGTGCTATTGCCACTGGTAGATGGGAGAAGACCTATTTAAATACAGTTAACTCTGCCCTGTAAGTGGTTCCACCGGTAGGGGGGCGTCGAATGGTTTTCATGGGTAAAAATTGCACACACTGCTGTGTTCAAGTCAGCGTCTGTTGAAGATGTTCATCTTCTTACGAAAAAAAGGTGACTGACTCACAGACGGACGGACTAACAAACAGACAGTAGATCGATTTTAATAAGGTTTTATGTTACACAAAACCTTAAAAAAGAATCAACAACAGAATGTTACCCGAAAGGCATTAAGTAAGTTAAGTTTTATTGTTCTTGATTGGTTGACGCAACACTATTTATTAGCCATGTTTGCAATTATCGACCTTAAAGATATATTTACTCTTCATGTTTAAGGCTGAATTTAATCAAAGCTTCTATGCTCATGTTTCCATAATTTCCAAATGGCACGTTTGGCCCTTGTTGATTTGCCAAAATTGTTTTTTTCATTTTCCAATTGTACTTATATCAAACATGTTGAAATTATCAGTAATAATTATGTAAATTGTTAATGTTATATGTCAATTAGTTTCATAATCACCCATTTAAAAGTCGATGACAAATTCACTTGTCCTAGAAATTAAAATTATAAGCCTACAAAAAAATCGAAGCTTTGCTAATGAATCAAAATCGAATAATACTCATTCGCAATTTCATAGTTACTTGTTCGCATAATTGTCATACAAAGATGGTGAATTTGTCACATGCGGTTGCCCATTGGTTTTGGCAAAAGTGCTGAACCGGAAAGTTTATTTTCTACAAACAAAGCAAGTGTCCAATCTAGAGATGAAAACAAACATTGGAAACCATGCTTGTTCGAGTCTCTCTCGTGTCTATCTTTAGTAACTGCGGTGAAAAAATGCCGCCAACAATAAGAAATCTGTACAAAAAACAGTGGAGAACAACTTGTTGTTTTGCGTACTTGACCAGTGACATGGAGTTTTGAGTTAATATTTGGTCAAAGCGTTCCCCGCCTTGTTGTAGGTCGATACAAAACGTTGCGACAAGCGGCGCGGTATGATTTAACGGGACACTTTTGAACGATCGTTTTTGACAAGAGTGTGTCTTTGAGATGGCGGCAAGCCCATTCATAGCCTTGTAAGTTACCTTCAAGTACTTCATCTACTTTCAAATTCATGAGGTTTAAGTAGAAGCTTGAAGTGTGTTGATGGTTTGATCTTAGAATGATTCCTTAGATGTACGATTTCTGAGAGTTTTTGGAATCTTAGGTGTTGCAAAGGATGAAAGATAGAGTCTGCTATTTAATTTATACAATGAAATCGTCTTACAAATTTGACTCATCTTTTTCTCTTTTAAATGTTAAGAGAAAACAGCGACTGGCCATTCTTAAAATGAATGGCTAAGTTTTAAATTTTGTCTTCTAGACTTAAACATAAACTCTATGATGATCGCAACTGTGGTCTGCCACCTTAGAAGCGATTTACTTGAAAGTGGTTAGTATGAAAGAAGGTTAACTTCGAATGGCCTTTTAATGATACAAGAAGTGAATTGAACTACAAGACACTGAATAAAAAGCAATGATCCCATTCTCCACACTGCGATGTTTTATTCAATCGCGCGCAAAGATCATAAAATCCCTTGAGAGGATCGGCTTCAATCTTTTTGAAGCTGTTTACACTTCAGTTGACTGTTCTGTCATTTTTTGAAGAGTTGCGGCACCGACGATGGTGTGACTGTGCTGTATTGGATTAGTACCGAGTGGTTGGTGATGCTACGGTACATGTATTAATCGATTGAATGCAAAACGATTAGAGCAACAATGTTGGAAAGTAACCGGAGGGGAAAATGTTGGTATTAACTCATAAATTACGATTTTCTAACACAATCTGCAAAATAGGCGAATATCTATGAAATAATTGCATAATTCTTTCCTGTGAAAGAAAATGCCACCCCGACGGTATTTATCCTTAGGATGTAGCATACTTAGCCGAAAATAATTTTTTGGAAGGGTATTCATTTTTATATCTAATTTAAAAGATAACTATTGCTCTCTATATAATTAATAAAAGAAGTGAATATCGCAATTACATAAGCTCTTGTAGTTCTTTACATTAAAGTTCTGGTTTGTTGTGATAGAACAAAAGACTTAAGCGAGTAACCTTTGATTTTAATTTTCCATCGGATTTTATTCAGAGTGAATGATTGTTGGTTGTTTTCAATCAATTTTTAAAAATGGGTCTTCCTTACAACGTCATTATTATCAGTTAATTAGTTTTATGTTAAACAGCCATTTACATAGCCAAAAAAACTAGGACACTTGAAATTGAATATAAAGAGAACACATTTATAATAAGAATTGAGTAGATCAATATTTTGAGTGGTTTAAGTTAATTTTAACTTTTAAAATTTCAAGAGATCTTCTTTTCATTGATCCTACGGGTATTTCGGTAACTTCAGGAGGAAGGACCTTCAGATAACCTTTGATTGATTCTTCAACTATTTTTTGCCTTTTGCCTCTATTTTGCGTAGCTCCTTTTGGACGGTTACCCACAAGTGTTCTATCAGATATAAATCCGGGCTCCTAGGTGGTTGAGCAAGAGTGCTTTTGATATTATAGAGGATCCATTCCTTAAAGATCCTGGGTGTGTTTTAAATCAATGTAATGATCTAACATTATATCAGAACACAAACCCAATATTGCAATCGTAGCTGGTATGTACTGACTTAGTATGTCAAGCTAACCCATTTTAGTGACGTTATGTTAGATTACCATATACGCAATAATCCTGGCCCTCTAGAAGTCACCACATCATGATGCTGCCACCGCCATATTCAACTGCTGGTAGTGATCACAATCGTCCACACCAATTGTAGGCCTTCGGAATCGAAAATGTTGAATTTAGACTCGCGCAAAAAATAACGGTTTTCCAAAGCTCCTCTGGCTTATTAACAAACTTTTCAGCATATTCAACTCGTTTTTTAAGGTTTTGTGTAAAACATAACCTTATTATCGGTTCACTGTCTGTCCGTCTGTCTGTTTGTCCGTCTGTTTTTTTTTAAGGAAGTGGAAATCTTTAAAAGACTCTGGTCTGGGCATGTTAGAGTGTGGGATTTTTACCCACTAAAACCATAGCCGACCTCCATCCTACCCTGTGGGACCACCTTTAGGTATTATATCACGGTGTGGAGTTAGCTTACTTTAGCTAGGTCTCCTTCCGTCTACCCACGGAATTCGTAACCGCGCCTTTCTCACTTCTTCTGCTTCTTGCAATTTATCCTGGATTACTGCGATCATGGAATTGATCGCATCCCAGTCTTCCTGACAAGCTAGCATTCTCCGGATAAAATTTTCCGATGATAGCACTTCACCTAGAGTTTCCTCTAGGTTCCTCCTTTCTTCCACAAACCTAGGATACTGGAAGAATGTGTTCGCTGGGCCCTCTGGGACCCCGTCGCAGTTTGCACAATTAGGTGAGGTGACGACCCTTTTCTGCCTGGTCCCATCGCTGTTACTATCAGCTTATGGATCTCTCCCTTTCGGTTTTTTTTCGCCTGCGATAAAGGAGAGATGGACCTGGTGTTATAAATGTTCATAATTTCGGTTCCCAGAATGTCAACCGGCATCATTCCCGAGATGACGAACGCTGCATCGTTCTCTACAAATGCCAGGCAACTAATAACTTCATCAGTAATAGTATGATTTTGATTTAACGTGGGGATAGCATGCTTCTTACTATAGTCTATATTACTGCAAATTTTGATAACTCTAGGATAAACTTGTGGGGGGGGGGGGTAAAGCAGATTAGAAGTCATTTTTTCACATGGCTTTCTGATATTTTTTTAGTGGGAAGAATTGTTTGCAATTCAATCAAGTTCGGACGATATATTAGTCATATTTCAAACAACTTTGGAGATTTAACTTAAAAAGTTTAAGTTAGAAATAGAAGAGTTACGCGACAATATTCTGCTGAAGGTTCTAACTGGAGTTCTCCAACTGCGGGCGTGTAGTGAATTCATATTTTATCTGCAACCAAAAGCTTTTAATTTAAGAATGTGAAGCTTACTACAGCTGAACACAAGGGCAGAATCGATCCTGATTCCGCCCCGCGACGTAATACATATGAGAGTCTTGCGAGGAGAGTTGAAGGAGAAGGAGGTAGTTTAAGTGGGTAAAGGTCCCACATAAGCGTCTGGAGCCAGCGGTAGTTCATGAAGCTTTGCACCTTCCATCGACGAAAAGCAAATAGACTATCTGTCTATATTGACAAGGGGGGTCACAAGGGGTTTGGTCAGGAACTCTGAAAGACACATATATTTTAAATTAAGTGGTTTTCTCAAGAAGACTTCCTTATTATCTGCATACTTTCTTCGTGCAGGCTGCGAATCTGCCCCCGGGACACCCAGGACTCCTGAGCCAGAACTATTCCAATATTATCTTTGGAACTTGCCCTTACAATTACTGTAGATGCAGCTTTTGCATAGTGGAGGTTTACCTGGGCTATCTTAGTGTTGGCCATTGGCTCCGTTATTGTTTAAAGTTCTTCTCCACTATCGAAGTATCACACTCCACTTCCAACATACCGCCTTAATACATGTCGCCGTCCACCTTAAGCCATAGGAAGTATAGGTCCATGGCGTCCAGCTTCTTTTCATCACTGGGCAGCAGGTCTACTTCCCTGCTTGATCCAGTCCTTCTCGCATCTAGAGCATCCAAGTTTCCTTCGAGGACTTCGGTAGGTTTTCCACCCGATGTCTCTTCCGAGGTATCTTCACGCTGCTTTTCCCTGTGTACGTGCGCAGGTATGCTGCCAAATCCATAGTTGATATGACAGCTTCGATGTTTGATTGCCTAGGTCAAACTCTTCGAACGTGAGGAGTCTACCCTCTTGCTTCTGAAGACTCTTCATTCTGAACAATTAGGATGATCATAAGATTTTCTCTGTCTAATGCTGCGGACTTAGGTTGTCCTGCGTCTTCTTAAGGATCTCTTTCAAGCCCTCCATCAGATAACGAATACACTATTTAGCACATACGCCACTGAGGCCTGCATCAAAACGGCGCACCAAAGCGTTAATTGGGCTCCTAGGAACGGCCACTGATACCTACCTACTCCATCTCAATGTTGATCTTGGCTCAACTGCTTGAGGCCCCAACTTCTTTTTTTTGGGTGTAATCATCTGGTTCTCAGTGTTTCGGAGATGCGCCTCCGCCTGGTTGGCCAGTTTGTGTGGGGTACGAGGTTCCGCTTCTTTGGTTTTCAACCCCTCCGGAAGATCAAACTATCCAATGGGCACGGTTTGCAACGACACCTTGGATGGAGGGACTTGTTTTTCGACACTCCAGTCTAAATCCGCAGCATCACCTCGTACAAGGTATAGCTACTAACACTCATCAACAGTCCACATATCACCTTCGAAGAGAGGCAGATGATTCTCAGGGAAAACCAGGTTGGTTCCAGGGAGCCGTCCGTCTTTCGACAATTTCTACTTTCGGAAAAAATGTTTGGTTTTCCAGAAACCTTTAAAAATAATTATAACCCCGGCATGTCTGGATTTGGTGCTGTTGGGGGACACTACTTGATTTTACCACCTCATTTTGTTTGCAAAATGTTGTTCTCCTTGCCTTATTTTCCTAGAATTTCACGTGAAAGTTACAGAACGAAAAAACAGGAAGAGAAATCAGAAAAAGACAAATACTACAGTTTCGCTTTTTGGCTGGACTGCACTAGATTGAAGTATAGGTGCATTGGGGCTACCAAAGAACTAGTTAAAAGGAATCTGATATGTTTGACATCATCTTGATGGTACAATTGCATTCAGAAGATAGTTTTATCAAATGCGTAGTGAAATTGCGTTATTCCTTGTAGGCCTAGATTATATTGCTCAGCAAAATAGTGGTTTGACTGCATCAGCGTATGTAGATAATATTGAAAGATAAAGATGACAACGTTGTCCATTTTTCTAGAGAGTTGTATGCTAGAGAATTTGACCAAATCTATATAACCTTGGAATACTGCCTCAACCAATAACATCTATATTCAAAGTTTTAGAAAGTATTGCCAAAACAAAAGCCTAATTTGAATGGTAGTTGCCGTAACTGCTACTTTTTAGGTATATTATTCCCAGTACACTATCAATGTATCCCTCCTTCTTGTTTACTATATCACGTTGATTAGTCGCGTAGTTTGACCTGGTTCCATGGGCCAAAATATTGCGCGATGACAGATTTTCCACTTTAAGCATTAGGGAAAACGACAACACATCATACCTCAAATGCATTTCGGTGTATATTGGAAGCCCGGCTAGATAAACATATACATTGACAAAATACATATTCACACATCCTGGATCCATTCATATTTCACTACTGAGCGCTAGAGTCAATTGTAATGTCCTTTGAACAAGTAACAAGTAATCAATTGGATAAAAGCACAAATCCTTTGAAGTTTTTCGGGAAGAAAGTAGAGCCTGGCCCAAAAGCTAGTTAGAATATTTAACCATCCCCTTAGGAAAAGGATTATCATAGTAAGTAGTAAAGATATTAGTCATCCTACTTTCGATCGTCTAACAATTTTCATTGATAACATTTCAGCAGGACATATCGTTCTCTCCAAATGGAGCAACTGGAAATAGAAACACTAGTAGTGAGCAATTAAAGTCAGACTGGTAGTCGCGCAAAGTAGTTTGCAGCTGCCGCCGGGTGGCATCTCCCGCAGTATCAAACACGGCACCATAGCTTCAGTCATAACGATAATAACGATGACTTCACACTTTTTCTATCTTTTTACCATTCTTAAAGACAAGAAGAGTCGGCGGTAGTGACATTACTTGCGATGCCTTGGGATATTTCATTGAATGAAATCATTCTCGGTGCCTTTTATGAACCGTCTTCGTCATGTTGTACATTTTCGATTTGTCTTCTTCCGAAATTCGAGTAGTATTACTACTTGAAGATTATGAACAGTTTTATAGGTTTATACCATGAATGATGCGCAACGATTTCTATTCCTCAATATTGCAGGAGACGATGGTTTTTCTTGGTTTACTTCTGCGCGGTTACTTTCCTTCCTCCGAAACATTTAAGAGAAAAACGCAAGTCAATTATAACTTGTTCTCGCTTCCATCTTGTGTTTTCCTCCATCTGGACCAAGACCTGAAGATCCCAAGCGATCATTTATTTATAATGGATGACTTGCTGCTGCTCATGTCCATATTTGATGCTACCGAGTAATGCGCGAAGTAATCAAAATCAAATAATAGAGCGAGCCGATTGAATGATGCGACCAAACGGGCAATCGGGCATCCTGGAGGCAGCGATATCTCAAGATATGGATCGGCTGGAAAATTACAATTGTTGTTCGTTATTGGAATTTTAAGCACATATTACCACATTTGTCCATTATTAAAGACGACTTTGTACGCGTTTAATATTAGAATACCAATCAAGTGGGCATTCCACTTTGCGGTCAAATAAAGAAACTTGGGCTCCAAAATATAAAGTGTGAACATTCAATAGGATCGTGTACCATAAAGATTGTTGTAAAGGGGAAGGAAAAGACAATGCCGTCATTATTGGGAGTGAGATGGAGGTTTATTGATATACCGCGGTCTCCGTGAAAAAGATGATTTTCTGGCCCAGACACAGACATCATTCACAACCGCGTCGCGGTCTACAGAAATGAGGACTTATTAAAATCTAATTGTGACATAATAGTTGCTTTATTGCTTGTACAGGTAGCAATTTGCAGACAAAAGATTGACGTACTCAATCACGAACGGATATATGTTGTGCCTGTGGGAAATTTTGACATTTAATTAAGATGAAATATATAGGAGTTGGACTTGATCCCGACGGTGTTGATCTCTTCATGTGGATGAGAAAGTTGAATTGTTCTAGCTTCGAGTAAAAACTGATGGATTTTTTTATGTCGATGTATGGCTAGCTTCTTTCTCTAGAAGGAAAAATTATTATCAGAAAGTTCACCATTTAATTTACGATTGGTCTAAATATTGCGACAATTTTAAAATTAAAGAAAACGATTTTTTTCACTTTCTTAGTAACATAAAATTGAATAGTAATATATACAATATTATATTTTGTCGTCATCGATGCACTACAGCCCATTTCGTACCTTGGCCTTCAGGATGTCTTTCCTCTAACCTTCTCGCCCTCCTTCAATTTTGAAATTCGAGCAGTGATGTCCTGTTTTCGTCAATCGAGTCTGCACAGCCCTTTCGGGGTTTTCCTACCGACCTTCGTCCTTCTGCCCTCCCTTCGAATACCCTTTCCAGTATCCGGCTGTCGTGCATACGCTGAACGTGGCTAGCCTAGTAAAAATTTGGAAGTTTTATAAATTTGGAGATTTCATGATCGTCAAATATTTCATTCAACTCATGGTTGCACCTGATTCTCCCTTGGTTTCCGCTAGTTTTCCATTCGCTCTATTCTCTTTGGGACCCTCCTCTCGAAAGTAATGACCGGTTTTTCGGAAGTTTGTGTTAGGGACCATGTTTCATATCGGTAGCATAGCACATGTCTTATTATCGATTTGTATACTCGGAGCATTGCTTTCCCATATATGTAGCTGGCTTTTAAAACCAGTGGCACGCAGTTTTTTTTATTTTCTTCAGTTAGAAGTGGAACTCGTCAATCGTTATACCGTGTTTACTGGGCGTCATTCTAAAAAAAAGACAAATTTTATTTTTTAACGCCGATTGCTAGTTAATTTTGTTACCTAATTATTCCAAAAACCAACTGTCGACGTTTCCTAAATCACTGTTAATACTTTTTTCTTCCCGTATCGTGTGGTTGATGAAACTCTCTAATGCGTCCAATTAGTGGAAGTCATTAGCCTCCTTAAATACCCTTAGGTTATCCTGCATTATTGTATGTTTCTCCTCGATGATGTTTCTGACTACCAATGATTTGAGGGCATATGTTGCAGGTTATCTGGAAGATTCCCCTTTTATAGCTATCTTGCTTGGGGTCCTGGACGCTTCCTAATCTGTCTTCAGCTGATGTAGTCTGCTGGTAGACATCACTTCGATGTCACCTTTCCTTAGGATGTTTTTCACCTGGTAGCTAATTTGATAGGAACTCGACGTTTTTCAGATGGTTCCGCTTGTGTTAAAAATGTCATCAGGTTATTGGTTTCAAGCTGGCTTCGCTTCTCAATTGTAAAAATGTCGTCAACATATCTGGCCCAGAATCTTGGATTGTCCGCATATGCGACGATTTGACATGTCTTATAAAGCAGGGTACCTCTTGTGCCTACAAGTAACTTTCATACAACATGCTCTAGTGCTAGATTGAAAGTAGAGGTGCCGGCCCATCTTTTTGTTTTAAAACGATGTTTGTTTCAAACGCTTCTCTCAGGTTGCGCTGCGTGTGGGATATTGTTGTTCTGTTAAGGTTTACCAATTTTGTGGAATTCCGAAGTCCAGTATTACTTTGTACAGTACATTTTGATCAATACTGTCATATGCCTGGTTGAAGTCCACGAATATTTTAGGGATATCGACGTGACGCAGTTTTCTAGCGTTTGTTTGACGGTAAACAGCTGATCAATGATCGATCTTTCAGTCCGAAAGTCTCCTTGGTATTCACCAATCATCTTATCCGCGTACAGTCTAATTCTTCTCTCTAGAATTTTTGTGAAGATTTTATAGGAGGTGAAAAGTAGCAACCTCTGTAGTTATCACATGTCATCTGGTGGGGGGGGGGTGTATCTGGGATCTGTCCGTGGTTTCAGATTGAAAAAAAACAAATTATGAGTAGCTTCTATGGTCCATGATTTGATGAGTTCAATGGAGATATCATCTATCCCCGGCGTCTTGTTCATTTTTTGAAATTTGGTTACTGTTTTTATTTCTTCCAATGTTGGTGGTTCAATGTCCCCATTATGCTTGATCATAATTTTTATGAGCTCTGGCGATTGAGATGTGTGTGAGGGATTGAGGAGTTCTTCGAAATAAGACGGCCATCTTTCACGTGATTCTCTTCCTTTTTTCTTTTCACAAAGGGTGGTTTTGGATTAATGCCCACGAATTGGGCTCTTCACTACTTTTAGGTTTGTCTTGTCTTGTCATCAATTTTTTACAAGTCGTCGTCAAAATGTTTTCTCTTCTTTTGATTTAATATTTTATTAGCTTCTCGTGGGAAATTTTCGTAATTTTCCCTCTTCACCGTGTTTCGGTCTGTGTGTTGTCTGTATGCCGCATTTTTCTTCCCAAGCGCTTCATGGCATTTATTGTTAGACCAGTAATTTCTCACCGTGGGATTCCGGAGAAGAGAACCCAATCGTTCTTCCAGATTTAGCTTGTATTCTCCCACTGCTTTTCTACGTCAAATTTTCTAAGTGGGTTAGTTTTTATTTCTCAGATGTTTGAAATTCGGCACCTGCAGGCGTTTTGTACCATGGTTTGTATCACCACGTGATCTCACGTTAATGATCCTGAATGACTATCTTTTGGGGATGAGAACGTGGTCTATCTGGTTAAAGGATAATGCCATCTGGGGAGTCCATGTCCTTTTCTGAATGCGCTTGCGTGGGCAGCAAATCGATTTTATAACTAAATGTCTACTACATGCATAGTCAATGAGGCTTTGGCCAGTGTCATGGTGATTCCTCGATGTGTCACCTCGCTCTCAACCTTCCTAAGAAATGAGTCATATAGTTTTTCTAGCCAATCGTAGAATTGCTTTTTGATTTCATTGTCTTTTTTTTCAATTGGGCGTGTATATTGACAAGCGCACACAATCTTTTGTGTATGGGTTTGAAGCCGACAACATTTGCTTTGCAGTCATTATCCACGATGAAAGCGCCTCCAAACTTACGTTTCCCGGATAATTTCCTACTTTTGAATATTGTGTTAAACCTCATGTCGATTATCCCTGGCCTTGTACTTGGTGGACTGTTGAAATAGCCCTTTGACAGCGCCAGATTTGTTTAGTGATCCAACATTCCAGGATCCAAGGGTGTAGTCATTTATTCGTTTTCGGGGTCGTTTCTGTGGTATCAATCCTGTCCGAGGCTGTTTATCCTGCTTCTCTGTACATGATGTTATATTCTTGATGAATGATGGGTTGTAGGCCCATAGCTCCGAACTCCCAACCTAGATGTCTAGGGCAATTGAGTAAGACCCCCTTGACGAAGGGATACGCTCAGGTAGAATGCAGTATCGCACTTTCTTCTAGTTGTTTTACTGAGGATTGTACTAAATACGCTGGGCCACGGACCAGTATGGTATTTATATAATATGGCGACGTTAATGTGAGGTTTTGGGAAGCTTTGTTATTATGACAATGGTTGGGTTTAAGTTTACGCTAGTTCCATTCAAAAGGGGTTTTATGCCAGTGAGGGTTCCCCGTCAATAAGAGCAAAATTTGGGAATCGAAAGGAAATTGATAGTTCCCAGATCAACACTGACGCATTCAAAAGATAACTTAGAGAAAAGAGAGACCGAAGAGAGAAAAAACGATTCAATCAATGGTCGAACAATAAACTAACAAGAGATGCGTTGATACTCTTCCGAAATCATCGAAATCGAAAAAGAACAATAAATCCTTCAGGAAGTTAATATGCTACCAAGAGCAAAACGACTTTTCTTAGGACCTGAGCAGAGAAAATAACAATAAGAAGAATTCTGCAATGGAAAGCCTGAACATTGTGCACAGGTCGACAATAGAAGAAGAAAGGCATGAAAAAGGATATGATTTACGGTGGTATTCTTCGCATGGTAAAGTTTGATCTAGATCAGAAAAACTTCGGCGAGTTTCTGAAGTAAAGTTAAGAAAGTATTTGGTTAGCTAGCCACATTAAGATTCCTAAAGCAAAGGGTCATCATCGGACGCAAGGAATTACACAAATTCACCATGCCATGGGTGAATGAGGTAATGCAGACAGTGGTCTGCAAGGCTTCTCTCTTCAATCAGTGAACGGCCGAATTTTTACGTAGTACTAATTTCTGAGCCTTCATAAAACAATGGCAATATTAATGGGGTGAGAAGTATATCACGTTTCGTGGACTGACATTAATTCCATTTTAGTAAGATTTTGTTTTTAATAATGCGAACGGACCGGATAGTAATTGGAATATTTTGGTGGTATGGCAGCTATATTTCTTTTTCCATATTGGAAGGTTGTGCTTTCTTGCCAGATAATGTTCTACCTTCCTCAATAACCCGGCTCTCTTTGCTTTCCAGAGCTCAGGTGCGATGGCGTCAGGTCCTGTTGCTTTCCCCGATTTCATCCCTTGTATTGCTTTCTCGATTTCCCTGGCACTGACAGGTGGACTTACTCCAAATGGCAGCAAAGCTTGTAAAAGAGGAGGGTGAACGAATTCTTCCACTGAAATCTGCTAGAAATATGTCCCCCATCTATCCATCGCGGCTGGTCGTTCGATAAGAAAAGTACCCCCTTTCGATAAGCAAAGTATTCGATATTCTTTGTGTGTTCATGTCAGCTTTTGACAAGTCGATACAGATTCCGAGTGTTTAGTTTATTGTAAAGATCTTTGTAATGGACTGTTCGTGAAACAGCGATCGCTGTCTTCGCTTCCCGATTGGCATTATTATGAAATCGCGAATTGGCGAGTGTTTTATCGTCGAGGAACTTGTGGTAGAGGCGTTTCTTTTAAGCCCGCGTCATTCCAAAACCAAGTATTTGGGTTGATAAACCACTTACAAGACTTGGTGACTGGGAGGGTTGCGTGGGCTGTTTGGTGAATCATGTTTTTAACTTGATTCCACAATTCTGCTGCATTCGTAATGGTTGCTATTTTTGTAAAGTGAGATCAATTCTTCTTTTTTCTCACGAAGTCGTTATCATTTATTGTACGGTGGGATGGCTTGACAGCAATCAACGGGCGAAGTTGAGGTGCAACGGTCTCATAGAAAACAGTTTTGTTGGCAGTGACGGTGCTAAAATGTCTGCATTGTACAGTCGATTCACTTTTCACTGCTCCCACTTTAAAATATAGGAAGATAAAACAACCGTTTAATGCACTTCACCAATACAGGGTCAGTGGTGTCCTTTGACCACTCTCATTGCTTGCTCTAAACCCTTCCCCCATCGCACCTGTGGCCGCCCGTTTTTTCACTCATATGACCGCCGGCAACGACGTATAGTCTTCAACAGAGACGTTACAGGTCTTATTGAGAAGTTGCCAGAACACATCTTTCTCAACATCAGGTGGGCCTGATATAATGTCAAGAGTACGATTGGCTGATATAACGGTGCGTTTCCTAAATAATAATAATCGTTGGCGCAACAATCCATATTGGATCAGGGCCTTGAAGTGTGTTAGAGCACTTCATTCAAGACCGTAACGGTACACTAGGAGGCAATGTGGTCAGCATTGCGCTCGCCCGAGATTATTACCCTGATTTGACTCAGGTACTCATTCACAGCTGAGTCGACTGGTATCCGACGTCAAATCACGATGCAAATTCCACTGCCACCAGTGAGCTTTGAACCGCGACCTTCCGTATGACAGCCTAGTGCTCTAACCACTGAGCTATCCGGACACGTTCCCCGGTCTTCAAATCGTTTGATTTTTTTAAGGGCATCGTGGAAACCCTGAGAGGTGGCGATGCAAAGATACTCATTGCATGGGCTACCAAAAGGAGGAAGTTTATAGCCAGTTTTAACGTATTCGCGTTCTATATCATAACTTTTGGCACCATACCATTGGGTTTCTTGTAGAGTGCATGCAAATATTTAGCATGCAAACAAGTGCATTGTTTTGTTCGGACTAATTTACTTACGTTCTGATGCCCTCCGTGCATCAAGAACCCTTGCCCATTTCTCCGCAGGACCGGAACCCGTCTTGCCATGTCGGCTGAGGTGAGTGCCTTGTGTTTTTTGGGGCTTGGGATCCCCCGAGAGAATCATTTTGCTTTTAACGATATTGGATGCATTTTCCATGCCCACAGTTCCTCATACATGAGAATGGACGATTCCGTAGCCTACATAACGACGAAATCTATGAGCGAGAACATGACCGTCTGGTTGTGAATAAAATTCGGGTCAATAGGTTACGGTGGGCGGGATACTTAATCCGTATGGATGAGGATGATCCAGCCCGGAAAGTCTATAAGTGTAATATCCGCCGTTGATGATGATGATGACAATTCCCCGTCGATACGTGATTTCATACTTCCATGGTTAATTGGTTCTCACTTCTGCTAACGAAAGTAATTTTGAAAAACTTCTCGTTGGTGTCATTTCCAATGGACTTCATAATTCGGTCGAGTCTGATGACTGTAAGAGTCGAACAATTTTTTGTTGCATATTCTTTAAGCATAATACCTCTGGAATATTCTTACCGAATTCCACAATGACCAGAGTATCAGCACCAAAAGTAGAGCGCTTTATAATCCGTTACCTCTCTGCTGCAGAATAGTTGTGTATAAGCTTTCGAACCTGAAGCTTGATGTTGCAGTCATAAGAGAAGCTAGAATAGCTTGTAGGCAGCACCAAATCGATATTTTGGAGTCTGCAGAAGGAATACTGTATGGCCTTGCAATTGACAATTCGATGAAAAAATAAAAAAAATAAAATATATTGCCAAAAACACACATTATGTAATAAATGATTTAGCTAACAGTTTTTCATAAATATTTACTAAACTGTTGGAAAAAAATCGAATAAATGTTGTCATATCAACCACTTTAACTTTACGTAACTCCTTAAAACTATCAACATGCCTTCCCGGGACTCGACAAAATAAAGCCAAACTACTTCAAACCCCAGACAATGCGGCTTTGGGAATGGCACCCTTTGTAATATATTTCCTGAATCCAAGTGGGATTTGAACCTGGACTATTTAGAAATTAGGGCTCAATTTACAATCAGAACACAAGGCTCAGCGACCAACCAAATAGCCTTCATGCAGATGTCTAAATTGGCTGCAATTTGACCAAATCCAGTGACACCTGGAGGCATGATCTTCAAGCAGTTGAATTCATCTGAGGTCTTGCAAGAACATCGCCCCTGCTGAAAGAAAAGTGTTGTCTATACGGGCATATCAATCTCTCATCATCAAGGATGTCCCGGACAACTAAAGGATCTCTAATGTGATAACGAAGGGCCTCATGGCTTTTGGCTTAGTTATGAAGAGGAAAGAAGGGAAGTATCGGATTTATTCGATTATGGGCTGGTCGGTATAGGTCCACACTGTAGCTCAAACATCCCTTATAAGGTCGAGATTGTCGGAGCCTCTTTTAGGAAAAGAAATTGGTCCACAGTCGAACGCATATATGCGCCATTAAATACCAGCCTCCAGGATGCAGTGATAGGGAAGGTGATGCATTAGTGTCAAGATGATTACAAAAAACATTACAATGTTTTTTCCTATTTGCTAACTAACATATTTTGACTGCTACTACATTTGGTTTTATCTGAGAAGTCTATCTCTGTGTTGATTTCTAAGTTTTTGTATTTATGGTATAATAACTTTTATTCCAACTATCTGTCTATCTTAATAAATGATTGAAACCTCAAGTCTGAAATGAATATTTATTCAAAACAACGGTTAATTACCCGAAATTCCTTCCAAAAACTTAACCTATCGAACAAAAACCATCACCTCTTTTTCAGTTGACTCTCACCTCGTTCAATACACCGAACTATTTTGTAGAGAACAGTAGGAGTTCTATAATTCCAATAATTACGTTTTTATATCGCATTCCGAATAGTACAAATCCATAGTCCACCATTAGTAAAGACCTACATTCTTGGCGGCTATCAATAGTGGTATAAGTACCAGCAGCACATTGACGTGCCATACTTTTAATATTGTCAGATAGATCATCTAGTTTTGCAGACTAGTTTTTACCAATGCATAGTTCATTATGTATTCCGGGGTGCGTTGACCGTTGTGAGTTGAAAATGATGGTCAGTCAAAATTTTCAAATCAATGAAACCCATATCTGTCGAAGCTAATCGTATGTTGTTTATTTATGTAGTCCCGCATAACATATTAGCATTTGCTTGCGAGTCTTACGATATGAAAATATTAGGAAGCATGTGGGGATGGAGTTACAATAGGTAACATGAAAGAGTTTCCAATACAACTAATTGAGATAATGAGTATTCTCGTGTTTGACTATTATACCTAATACAAGAAAAACATTTTTAGAAGAGGTTACTGTGGCATGAAATTTTGCAAGGGCCCAAAGGGAATAGAATCGCTTCTATTGACGGGCCCGTTCAGAGGAAGTTCGATTCTTTGCAGATCTGCAACCTTAGGGGAAGAAATCTTCGCGATTAAAAGTGCTACCCTCGCTGGGGAGAAAATGGCGGGATGACACTTAATGGCGGAAATCATGACGACTAACCACTTGAGCGAAGTAGGATGCAGTGATCAATCGGGAGCTATGCAAATTTATCAAATAACGAAGAAAATAAAAGCCACGATAAGAGGCATCAGGTTGGCGTACGACAAGACCTAGAACGCAAGTAGAAGGTGTCGACTAAAAACGTATGCCAGATAACACAAATAACGTCCATTCAAAACAATGGAGAAAAAACTCGAGGAAGAGACGGCATGAACTGTTAAACGAAAACCCCAAAGAGAAAAAGGTCTCAATTCCTAAGACTGAAACTGCCTGCGAAACTTACATAGCCGATGTTCCGGAGAAAGGATGTATACCTTACAAGTAGGATGTGGACTCCTGGAGAAAGATGGCATCCCCAGACTCTCTTCAAACGAGGGGAAGAGTCATACGCTAACGTTCCAAGGAGTAAAGATGGATCGCAGAAATGAGATTTTATATTGGAGTCAAGAAATCCAAGTATGTAACCGTGGACAGAGCGTTGAGTCAATTCGGAAAGTTTTTAGGACAGCAAATCGAAACCAGGGATAGGCCGGAGACCTCTACAGTTTGCAGGCATATAGATGAAATGCTACAAAAAAGAGGTTCATGAGGCCGTTAAAAAGAGTTCGAGTTAACTGGTCTTGAAGAGTCAGCGTAAAACGCTACAAAAAGCTTACTGTTGGACACAAACCGTTATTATCAGCCAATCAGTGGAAGCAGTACTCAAACTGCTGGCAGCAGGAAGAGTAAGAATAAGATGCGTGATCTCTCATCTTAGGGAGCAGGTGGCACCAAAATGGTTCTTTAGATGCCTTCGTTCTGGGTATGGCATGTTCGAATACGGGTAAAAAATCGTAGTAATGGAAGAGGAGGTTTGAAGCGGAGAGCAACATCCGCATGGACAATAAGGGTGTGGACGCATTGCTGGTAGTGGCAGGTGTCCGGAATACAGGATAGCCCTCAACATAAAACACAGATGACGTTTACACCAATCAAAGTCACTCACTTTAGGCGGCACATGGCTTACTTTAGCAGGTCATTACACACTTTCAGATGAAAGGGCTTGGGGTTAATAGTAGACCGGATACACGGGGCATATTGCTGAATAGTTCGGCGATAGCAAAAGTCACCCAGATCGCCCAATGGGTGGCGGACACATGCAATGCGACTAGTCGCGGAACAACGAAGTCACAGCTTTGCGAACATGTTTCTAGGCAATGAGGGGCTTAGGATTTGGTAGCAACGGTTAACGAGAGGAACATACAACTGCGGGGTTGCTTAAAAGAGGCGATTCGCAAAAACGAAAGAACTGCTTCAAACGCTTATGCAAAGATGCCAATATATTGGTCCCCATAAGGTCCCAGGTTTGGATGGCTTCTCTTACGCAGTTTCGAAGCTGTCAGTGATGAATAATCCGAACTTTTTCGTCAAAATCTTCCAGCCGCTTCTAAAAAAGGAATATTCCTTGCCCAGTGGAAAAAGCAAAAGTTATCGTTTCTTCTCTAACCCAGTAAGCCGCCTGGAGGTTTAGTATTATATCGCCTGATCTACCTATTGGAGACAATGGGGAAGATGAAGAGGGAAGCCATTTACCACTATTTATCCATCGTCGAAGGCGCCGTTGGTAGTGAGCCTGGCAAAAGCTGCACTGAATGTGGACGTGCATTTGATGCCGACAACGTATTATATGCGCATTGGTTGACATAAGTATTCCTGGATATTTGGCGAACCTACTAGAGAATTATAATCAATTAGAGAAACTCTCTGATGGCTTAGCGTTCCAAAGAGTACATCGTAACGGCGGAGGTACCACAGGGTTTGGTACAGAGTCCCTTGGCCTGGAATTTCATGTATAATGGAGTATTTGTGCTTTTCGTTCCACAGGAGACTATGATTATTGGCTTTGTCTACAGCTGCCGGGAAGGACTACGCGACGAAAACAATGTGAGTGTTAAAAATCATTCTGGAAATGACTCGGCTAACCCTAGTGGATGAGAAAACGGAGACGATCTTAATAAAGAACCGTGGCAAAAAAAACACTGCGCAGGTGGAAGTCTCAAAGCTGGCCTTCAATGACCTTGGACTCATGATTGGCATTGAATTAAGGTCAGTAGAGTATACTCGTACATATCAAAATGCAGCTAGTGCCATCCAGGCAATGTAATAATATTGCCAAATGTCGGCGGCGCAAAATACTGTCGGAAGTCGCTTCGAGCCGGAGTGGTTTTATCCATTTGCGTATTTTCCTGTTGATTTCATGGCGAAGTTCCTTTTTCCCACTCTTATATTCTGCGGATCTAAGCATCATCTCATTTTTGCCTTTTACGGTCTGAGCAATGCGCTGAAGTCTGAGGCAGTTCTTTCGTAGGTTTGTAATTTACTTTGGGGAGCCGAAGCATTGATAGCTGCGGTGATGAAGCTCATTGTTAAATGAGCTAGTAATTCTTCTGTCCGCAGCTGGGTCTTGTCGCTGATTTACCCGTCTTGAGATAGCTTCGACAAATTTTGAGAGGCCTATTTTCCCGATGTTCTATCCGATAGGTGAATGCAGGATGGCAAAACATTGGACATCGTTGGACCGCTGACACTAAAGATTCCGCAGCAAAAGTTACCTCAGGGAGCGTGCCCTCCCAACCAGGGCGTCGGAATGTCGGCGTGCTCCAAAACCTTTGTGCTTCGAAAATCTGGTGGAGACATACCCCATTCGAGGGCCCTGTCGTTAAAGTCTCCTCTGACTAGAATTCCCAATTCCGTGTTTTTAATCTCGCACTCCCATCCCGAAAAGCTTCCATAGATTTCTTCGGTTTTAGGTAAACGCTGAAAAAGATCACTTCCTCAGAACGAACCCAAACGGAGCCGTCCCCTCGACCATGGGCCGGCGCACGCAAGTTAAGCGTATGTTCGCCTCATTTGTAACACAAAGTGCTTCTATCCTGCCTCTTGCAAGCCCTTTCTATATGCCCGTATACCCAACACTTAAAACAGCGGATTAGAACTGCCCTTCGCCTTATTCTGCAAATAATTCATCCGATCTTCATTTTCCTGCAATAGAGAAATTGACTTGCTGTCTTCTTAGAGACAGTGATAATGGCCAATTTTTGTCCCCTGAAGTTGGCGGAGTGCGCATGGATTCTAGGCTGGAAACCAATACTTTCGAGCCTAGAATGCTCTGGATTGTCCTACAGCATGTATTCTTCTTATCGATGTGCGGTCCAAGTTCAACAAACATGTCGCCGTTTCGAGTCCGCCTTCCTTCGCCTTCATCCTTTTCTCGAGTCTTCTTGGTCCGCTTGGTGACTTTGCAGAATTCTCCCTGCTGCGCTCTCGTCAGCAGATCCATGCTGTTTTTCGTCCGCCTCCTTTTGTTATTTATTTGTTCCCCCTCTGGCGGGCAGAGGGCACTGCATTTTTTGTAACTAGAGGCAGCACCATTTTGCAATTTTTGACATTCTTGGAGAAGTTTCGTTGGACGATGGTAGCAGCCTGAGGGCTGCATCGCATCGTTCTTCTTGCGTAGCGTTTCTTCTACTACCCCTGCTTTTTGGATGATGTCCATTATCCGCGGATAGAAGGCTTGCACCTCCGCCTAATTGGGCTTCTTGCGAAGGGATTTATAGTGGAATCTCCCGTTTTAGCTGCCAGAAGCGATGAGCATGGTGTATTGTTGCTCCTTCTAAAAAAAAATTCAGCTATTGTCAGTTGTACCATCGTGCTTGTTGTTGCTGTTATTGTTGTTGTTGTCATTTTGGTTTGGGTTCCAGGTGCAAGCCACAATCCCCGCTAGGAAACGCAGTCGCCTTAAATGATCCCCGTGGTTGTCTGTACGAGTCGGGAGGTCACGCGTCCTTATGGGAGTTTGTGTTCGGAGCTGGGATCAGGCGCTAGTCAGGAGTCCGTCTTAACTCGGGGACCAGTGGTTTTCCGGGGCTATGAGAGGTGTGAGTCGACTTGGTTGGTTGTCATCCAGCAATTTGCCCTGCCTGTTCGAACGTGTTTGGTCCCAAATTTATCTTGGATTAGTAAAATTTTGCGTTAATATAAGGTTTAATATGAAGCATCATACTGGAAAGTTTGGTGGAAATCCTTTTTTTATTAACAAAGCTATAATAACTCAAAATAACTTTTTGCATGTTAGATTACTACTTCCTAAGAGAAAAAATGTCAGTACCGCATCGAATTGAATATCGGGTTTGTTCAACGTATATACACTACGAGCTATGTGTAAATAGGAACATCGTGTAACCAAATATTTGTACATAAAGAGTCAACAATTCATACCTTTAGCGCCGAGCTTTCGGTTTCCTGACTTGTTTTAATTTCAGAGCCAAGGTCCAAGATTTTATTTGAAAGCAATCAGATGTCAGCGCAGTCGAACTAGAAGGAAAAGGGAAAGAAAAGGAAGATGTCGTAGTCCATTGGAGCCTTTCGTGCCCTCCTGAGCAGGTGGCCTGGAGAACGTAACATAAGACGCCCCTTTGATAATAGCCATAATGTTGATTTGTGAGTACTTTTATTTTGTACCACACATTACTATACTCGGAGTAAAGAAATAACAACAAAACAAATATTTGCATATAGCAATGCAGCCTGAATATATATTAGAATCAGGGAATGATCACAATGAGACCTAGATTTAAAACCGAAAATTAGCAGTGGCCAATCCGTTGCAGCTCATGATATCCGACTAGTCAAAATGAATTGATACATCAATTACTTAGTGCCACGTGCTGCATCTAGGCCTATACAGCAATAACCTGCCCAATTGAGAATTCAACGATCCAAATAACACAATTTTATTTATACAAGAACTTGCATCTATTACTGTCCGAAGCCTACATTACCACTACTTAACTTCCTAGAAAATGGATCATTTCTTCCTCTTCATTCAGATGTTAACACTTTTTTCACCTGTACCAGAAGTGATCAAGAAAAAGTTCATCAATCAATCATAAACTTTTATTTATTTGTTGGAACTTTAGAATGTTAGTGATTTTTTCCTCATCAATATTGGCTAGTGTACCCGTTTGGCTGGAGTTTTTGAAAATTTTTGCTTCGATCCATCAAAAGTGATCGTGCTGCTTTCAAAGTTAAGATCTTCAGGTCTGGCGACTTGAAAATATTAGACACGTGCTAGGTGTACAATTAGCTACGAGTCAGCCTGGGCGGGCTTTGAAATTCCACGAGTAAGTACTCTGTCGGTATCGTGGCTTCTTAACGGAGCTTCAGATGGAAGATGGTTTTTTTACAAGTTGCTAGGAACAGGTAAAGTTGAATAAGAATCGATGTTTATATGAAAAGAATACGATCAAAGATTCAAAAGTTTCACCCAAGAAGAGTACATAGCGCTCCTTTGGAAAACTGCTCACCTTTTCAATTCAAACTCCACACCCATTCCTGAAATATCGATAGAACACACATATCTTTCCAGAAGAAAGCAGTAGTAGTTTTATCACCAAAACAGTTTCAACATACGCTTACAATTAGCCAGTTACTAAGGAACTACTCGATGAATGCATTATACCTTTGCTACCTTCTTGAATTTGGAGCAATTTTTCTTAACTTTTATTTCATTTTCTAGTCTCCATTTAAAAGTCTGTAGAATTATCTTTTTGACGAACTCCAGATTAAGTTCAAGCGGTCCATGGGCGATGGATGGATTGCTATAACACTAATAATTTTTTTGGGTAATTTAAAAAGAATGATGACTTTGAAAAAACTGATTTCTTCGTGTTAATAAGGAGCTATAATGGCAATAAATCTCACTATTGTTAATGCATTCATAAATGGGCTTGATAACTGAGGACTGAGTAGTTAACTCTCTTCATTCTGACGGTGTTTTGTGGTTTCACTTTAGAGTTGTGAATTCCTATGATATGGACACAATTTAACTACTTGAAAGCTATTGCAATTCAATGTGACTCGGATTAATTCAAAAGAGATTAGAAATAGTTCACTCTTTCTATCTGCTTATTCCTTTCCTCCTTTCGCGTGTGGAATTCGAAATTTCGGGAGAAGCACCGCGCTAAGATGAAAAGTGTAAATGTTGCAAATTGTTATTTAAATTTAGAAAAGTAGCCACCTGGGAAGATATGCAGGTGAATCCATGAAGACGGTGGGTTAATCGTCCAAATATCTGACATAAGTGGATTTCCCTCAATACGATAAAACTGAGAAATCTCAAACATTGAGAGAAACACATGCCAAACCGAGTTGCTGTTTTTACTACAAATAGTAGATATGTACAAAAAGAAAACATTGCGTACCCTGCTCAGATGGGGCGGTGGCGCAGGTCTGCATGCCAGACAGCTGTTAGAAATATTGAATTGGTCGACCTCGGCGCCAAACCTGGATATCTAGAGTTCCTTACTAAGGCAGTCCCAAACGGCAAACCAGTTGTTGTGCACTGTCAATGTTTTCTCTTTCTTCTTTTTCTTTAGCCTTTGTTCTGTTGATAAGCGGGGTCGACTCGTTGTGATCGGTTGCACCATTTTGTTTTATCAAATACTTCGATGTTCAACCTTGGCAAGTGAATTCCCTCTAGCGAAGATGACCATACCATCGAAGACGTCTCTCTCGCAACTTTTCCACAATTGCTGCAAGCTCATGTCGATCGTGAATATCCCCATTGTGGATGCAAGCAACATTATTATCGCAAGATGCCGTTCATTGTCCTTTATAATCAGCTAACAATCAGAACTATGAAGGGAGACGGAACGGACAACATTGCGATAAACTTTAGATTTGAGACGTTCGTTGATGCGTCGATCACAAAGAAGCCCAGTTATGGAACGCCAGTTCATTAAGGTTGTGCTAATGCGTGAAGCAATGTCATAATGCAGTTCTTCGTGGACTGATAGCATTGCCCTGAGACGTTCAAATCCCTCAGTTCTGGGCAGGTCACTGCTATTGATAGTGATCACTATCATTAATAACGCAACAATCGGTACCTGGTCTTGGCCTGTCTTAATATGCAATTCAATACATCCCGGCTTTGCTCCGAGGTCAACCAATTCGATATCCCTAAAAGCTGTCTGGCGTCTTGGTCTACGCCATGATTCCATCTCAGGCAGGGTCTGTCTCGTTTTCTTTTTCTACCATAGACGGGCTGGATCATCCTCATCCATATGGATTAAGTGACCCGCCCACCGTAACTTATTGAGCCAAATTTTATCCACAACTCAACGGTCATGGTATCGCTCATAGATTTCGTCGTTATGTAGGCTACGGAAACGTCCATCCTCATGTAGGGGGCCAAAAGTTCTTCGGAGGATTCTGCTCTCGAACGCGGCCAAGAGTTCAAAATTATTCTTGCTTACAACCCTAGTCCCCGTAGAATACATGAGGACTGGCAAGAGCTTTGACCCTATGGTGAGACATTTCGAGCGGAATAGTTTTTGTAAGCTGAAATAAGCTTTTTTGGCTGTAACAACCATGCGTGGATTTCATCATCGTAGTTGTTATCGGTTGTGATTTTCGACCCTAGATAGGTGAAATTATCAACAGTCTCAAAGTTGTAGTCTCCTATCTTTATTCTTCCCGTCTGACCAGTGCGGTTTGATGTTGTTGGTTAGCTGGTTCTTGGTGCTGGCGTTGCCACCATATACTTTGTCTTGCCTTCATTGATGTGCAGCCCAGAATCTCGCACTGATCGCCGCCTGCTCGGTCTGGATGAAGGCAGCTTGTACGTCTCAGGTCGTTCTTCCCATGTCGATATCTTCAGCATAGTCTAGTAGTTGGTTGGACTTAAAGAGGATCGTACCTCTCGCATTTACCTCAGCACCACGGATCACTTTTTCCAGGCCCAGGTTAAAGAGGACGCATGATAGGGCATGCCTTGTCATAGACCGTTCTTGATGTCGAATGGTTTTGAGAGTGATTCTGCTGCTTTTATCTGGTCTCGCACAGGGTCAGCCTAATCAGTCTTGTCAATTTCGTTGGGATACCGAATTCTCTCATAGCCGTGTATAGTTCATGGGGATCGGTAGTCAAAAATTTAGTTTTATTCAGATTCAATCTGAGACCGTGTTGCATGAAGCAATCATTCCATGTTTAGACTAGTTGCTCGAGATCATGTTTGCTATTAGACGCCTAGAAAACATCGTCTACATAGAGCAGTATAAAGGGAGCTGGACGTTGGATGTCCCCTGTGACGTTGTCCATGAAAGAACAAAGTGGAGTGGTAAGAGAGCGCTTTCTTGATGAACACCAACAGAGACACGGCGCAGTTTTGATACAGCCGCTACACCTCAAACTTTACTTTTCGGATCATAGTAGAGTAATTGAATGCAGCATACAAGTTCTTCTGGTACTAAGTAGAGCATATCAGATAAGTTCATGTGGTATACGGTTAAACGCATGGACGGATAAAGAAATTCAATGTAAAGAGGACGGTATTTCTCACGGTGTTTCTCCATGAGTAACCGCGCAGTGTGTATTGCGTTAGCAATTCCGTAGTTCTTGACAAATCGTTTTCTTGAGTACAGTTGTGGAGAATGCGTTCAGAAATCGTCATTGAATTAGAAAGTAACTGGGTTGGACGATAATTTGAACATTCCGCTGGAGTTCCTTTCTTTTTAAGGTTTTGTGTGAAACAAAACCTTACCTTATCTGTCTGTCTGTTCGACTGAAGTCGCAGTTTCTCCTTCTTCTTTAGCCTTTCTTCCATTTAAAAGGGTCGGCTCGTTCTAATCGATTGCAGTATTTTGCTCTGTCATACATCTGATCTGGATGCAGTCGACAGGCTCAAAAATTACCATCTATAGTATCCCCCCCCCCCAAGTTGTTTCGGTGTAAGCTTTTTTTCTCATCGTTTTCGATGCTCAGACCCATCTGAATAAGTGTGTTCTCGACGGAGCCAAGTACATGCCCACAGTACCCAAGGCGCCTCTTTCCCTTCATAATGCAGTTCAACAATAGCTGGTAGTACTAGTCCGAGACATATCAGGCAATTTAAATCGGCCAATTTTCGGCTCATCCGCGTCACTGACAGTAATAACGGATCGGTCGATGAAAATTCTGCATTACTCAGATTCAGTTCCAGACCGTGCTGCTTTTGGACAATCAGCTTGAGGTCAACTTTTTCATGAGACGCCAGGAAAACATTATCTGCATAAAGCAGTGTGTAGGTCGCCGGATGTCGGATGTCCCGTGTGACACTGTCAAAATAAGAACAAAAAGTTTCAAGAAAGCGCTTCCTTGCTGAACACCGCCAATTTTAAGACCGCGGTAGAGCAGCTGTATCCAGCATAAGTGTTCCTTTGTCATTAGGTGTTGCGCAAAGCATACCAGATAAATTTATGAGGCACGCCGTTAATTATCCTCTCTAGGTCGCTAAATGCAGTGAAACACTCTTTCACAATTTGTGTAATTGTGCAGCATGTATTGCGTCAGTAGTTCCGCAATTCTTGCCATATCTGACTTGGTTCTCGGCTATTTGTACGATGTCGCGAATACGATTGTAAAGAATGGATTCAAAAATGTTTGCGGCAGTGAAACGTTTCTATCCTAATTATTCATTTTTGCATGGATATAAAATGTTCAAAGTGCACATAAAATCTCTTTTCTGGATATTCCCTCAATAAGTGTTGGGTTTTCGACAACCTAGAATTTTTTTGCGTGATCAGATTTACCAATATCGCAAAGAATGAATTTTCTCATTAAACTTATTAAACTCTCTCATTAAAATTGCGAAAAATAAGTACTAATTTCGGGAGCTACTTACTCTCTTCTTCAGTGTTAAACTACCAGATCTCTGCCAAGAGTTTCAATAAAAACATAATAAGTTTTTATTTGCAGAAATAAAATTTACTTGTAAAATGGAAAAGCTATGCGTTTAAGTTCTGAGCTTAATTATTTTAAGTGGAAGTAAATGTCCGACCACTTCACTTAATTATTTTCTCCAGTTTCGAAAAAATTTTCTCTACTTTAGTTTCCTGATTTTCAAACTGAGAAATCACACGTACATCACACTACGTAATGTCCCTCTCATTATTCTCCGCAAACAATAAATTCAGAATTCATCGCCAGCAGGAACAACAACAAAAGCCACTTCCAATTTTTCTGTTTCTTGTTTCGAGCCGCCTTGTCTAGAACTAGCCTCTTTTCACCCATAAAATGGCCGCAATTACCTTTGCATTTGGATGCATAGTATTTTGCCTTCGCTTGAAACAAGCATCATAAATGCATTTCACAATATGCAGCACTATCAGGCCACCAACAGAAAAGGCTAATGAGCATGTTTGAAATATTTTTGTGTGAAAAAATAGAAAAAGAAATTAAAATGATCATTTATAAATGAGTATTTTAAAATAACTGAATGTTGGGATGGAATTTATATCTTGTAAGGAGGGTAATTGAGAAGCTAAGAGGTACTTAATTGTGAAAAAGGAAAAATGCTAATGCAAATATGAAACATAATGAATCCGCTCATCACAGGACAAAGCGCACGAAGTTATACACCTCCCCCGAAGCTGTGAACAGTTAACTTCCAAACTCATATTAAAATGTAATATAGTCTGCAGTTTACAATACATTGCAATACAAAACTGCATCTACCTTTTCTGCATTAAAACTATTTTTACCCTAAGATTTCCGATTGAAGATATAAAACGGATTCTCAGCAATTCTGCAAAAACGTGAAGTGAAGGTTTAATTGAGACTTAATGCAGTCCAAATCAAAATCTTGTTTTATGTTAATAAGTCGTGAAGTATTAACGTGTTACCAGGATTTCTCTGCTCGCACAACATTGTTGTTATGCCATTACCCTTGCCTCTTTCTAGATTCCTTCCACATCAACATAATGTATTTACGTGCATTATGCATTGATACACATACTTATCCTCTCAATTTAATTCTTCTTCTAATTTACATATTCCTGTTGCAGGCATCAACGGCAATTTTTACTTTAGACAAGAAACCTGTTGGCTGTAATCCTCTTTAGCGTTTATGTTCATTATGGTATAAATGCCATGCAAATTTAACCATTTAGACATGATTGGACACTTTTTTTACTGTTCCCGTATCTCGGTTAGATACGCAAATGTATCTGTTTACATGACGTATGTCTGAAAGGAAAAAATATAGACTACCAATGTTAAGTACTTGAAATCCATTAAAGTTACATGATTTTGCAATAGAAGCAATGTGTCCGACATATGCATTGCCTCGTTGATAATATCATGTTTTCAAGGTATATTATGTTTAATTACGCAGTCCTTGTGACTAGATTTGGTCGCATTCAGTGAAAAATTGTCATTAGAATGTCACCAGTGAATGATATGCAAGTCGCCATGATCATAAACTATTAATATGCAAAAATATGAATATAAATGTTGTAATCTACGTTTGTAGTAAAATTTGAAATAATAAAACTGATACAAACGCAGTACTTTCAAATGATTGAAGGATTGAACTGTTTGTTCTCTAGCATAGTTTTCAACGGTTACGAGGGAGGGAAACTTTTACTCGTGAGGTTGTTAGAAACTGTTTGTAGCTATGCACACTATTTGGTTGTTGATCTTCTTACAAATCATAACCTTTATCATCAAGAGCAAGCAATGAAAGGAAATATTATTGCGGCTTGATTTTCTTATATCTACCGAGGCATTAAGGGCATTTTACCTTAATTTGACACTGGTACTGATAATGCACTCGGCGGTAGCTCAAATCGAACCTTGGTCTCCAGAATACACTACCTTCAAAAATCTCGATTCGTTGTCCGCGTCCTCCAATGGCTGAGGACATATATCATGCTCTTTCATTTTCAACGTGCTTTTCCTTGTGGTCATGGGATTCGGACTTCATATCTCAGACTGTGATTGAGGATTCTTGAGTCGTTAATATGGTCCACATGATCGGTCCATTACGTTCTGAAAATTTGAGCAAGATTGATTTTGTATAATTCTACGTTGTGTCTGATTCTCCTACCTCAATCCTCCGGTAGCGGACCAAATATGCGTTCCAGGAATCGGCGCTTAAAGATATTAGCAACATGTTTACATGCATTTGCCATGAGAAAATTTCATAGTCAGGTAGTAACCCAGGACAGACGTTAGTCTGAATATGTGGAATACATGCTCTGAGCCCTTTGGGACTCCATCGCAGTTTTTACAATCGGGTGAGGTGTCGAGTTTAAACCTGTATAGATACTGGCGATATATAGTCCATGCCTCGTGAGAAACTGGGTAAGATTATAATTAATTTCACTGTGTCATCTATCCAAACCCTCCTTGATTACAGGGACGAGCCTGTGAATATACCGGCACTTTCCCGAGGTTTCTTAACGCGCTTACCATTTCAGCGCTCTTCGATTGCGATAAGGGAGAGATTCACTTCGCACCGTATATATTCGCCATCTCATCTGCCCAGATGTCAATCGGCATCTTCCCCGAAATGACGAACGTTACATCATCTCGTGTACAATGCGCTCAGTTTATTAGCGTAAACTGACATTTACAACGCTTCTTTCCAAACTGTGCCGTGACTGCATAGTTCTCTACCCCACGCCCATGTATCGCCAATCTTCCATGAAATAGTAGAAGATGTCCGAATCCTCCAAAGAATGTTTGACTTGAGGATGGACGATTCCATAGTCATACTACAAAATTTGAAGCGCAAGTTGAGAAGGCATTGGCAGGCCCGCAGATTTCTAGACTCGGAATATCGAGTATAAAGGTTTTGTATTCATCTTATAAGAGAAACTTTCTACGCACACTTTTTCATTCGTATGGCGCTAACAATCCAAAATATTTCTTGGTATTTTTTCAAACTACAATATATATGTACGCACATAATACAGACGTAGATATTATGCTCATCCTAAACAAACAAACATTGTCTATTACCGAAAACTATACTAATGTATGCATGTATATAAATTTATCGTATACCTGTTTCCGATTTACTTCGTTCATAAAAGTATACATATGTTTATTGAATGACGCTTGTTCAATGCACAAACAACTGAATTAGACATTACCTCAAAGCTTCATTAACATATAAGTATAAATATCGCGAGCAATTAATATATAAGTGATTGAAAAAACTAAACCAAATTTTTCGATTGGGTATGTGCTGAAAGCGAAACCTGTTACACTATTTGAGGGTCATACTATGAGCCCTCATTCCTAATTGAGTACTAATTGAGTCCTTTCATTTGATACCACACACGGCCTCATTTTGTGAAAAACAATTTTGTTCCCTCTTTCCGCACCTATGGGGAGCCCTCCTTATCATCAATTATCCAGGTTGCCGCCTTTAAGATCGCATACAGTTCTGCCTGAAAGACCGTTTTGTATTGTCGTAATGGAAAAGCCTCTTCTGTTTTAGAACCCTCAGTTTAGAAGCCTTCAACATATGCTTCATATCTTGTTCTGAATATATATATGGGAATCCGAGAAAAAGAAGACATTGGAAAAACTGAATTCAGTTCTCCCAATAACTCTTCCAATGCTCTGTCCCCTCACGTCCATTGTTCCTCCATTGATCTAATCGAATTAGCTGCTCTCATTGCAGTGCTCTGAATAAACAAATTCAAACGTTACAAATTGAGTAATTTATTGAGAGGTGCGCGGGATATCGTGCTCACGAGTTCTATGCCTCGTGGCTAGTTTACAGCGGAAACATATTTGTTTCACCCTAACCCACCACGCTATGGATGCGTAGGCGAATATTGGCTTAATGATATATTCATATTACTAGGGAATGCTAACTTTCTACCGTCATTTCCTGCCAACGGTCGCTCACTATTGATCCTTAATGCTTATTTGTCGGGGGCAAAAACAAAATACCCTCGCGAGATTCCATGGTCTACAGAAGCGTGAAGCAACAGCTAGATGATTCTACACTTCAGTCATTTCCTCGGCCAAATGCACTCTTAGCCGTGTTTGAGCTGCTCTTCACCAACAGGTGAACCAAACCTGGCAACCGTTGATCTTTTTCACCAAGCAGTTGAACCCAACTCAGCTCAACGCAACTACCGCGCCTTCGATCGTGGGATACCCGCAGCGTACCTCTCCATAAAATACTTCCGTTTTGCAGTTGAGGACAGACTGTTCACTGTGTTCACGGACCATAAGCCCCTTACGGTCGCGCTTAAACAAAAGCCCTACAAAGCGTCTCCTCGCCAACTTTCGCAACTGAGCTTTATCAGCCAGTTTACATCCGAGATGCTTATGTGGTGGCCTGAAGCAAGACCGTTGACTGACATAACTGTACAATCATGTGCCGTAACTCTCAGCCGAGCATGCATCCCGCGCTTTGTTATAGCAGCTAAATTATCACGGACCAGGGATTGAGTCCGCCCTTTTCAATCATCACAGGACCACTGCATACCATCCGCAGTCGAATGCGATGCTGGAACAAAGGTCGTCTCAATGGCCCGCAACGATTCGTCGTGGCTGTACTTCTTGCTTTCCATCCTCCTCGGCGTTCGCACAGCCCACCGAAAGAAATTCGACGCCAGCCCCGCGAAGATTGTGTACGGGGAGAATTTGCGGCTGGATATCAGATTAGGGTTAAGCGATGCCAGCATGCTGCGTTTGCTCAGGGACGCGATTTCGAAGCTGCGGCCCACTCCATTTTCGCGATATACGACGACGGAGGTGGACATCCCCAGGGACTTCAACACATGCTTGCGGGTCCTCATGGGGGGTAAACGGAGGTTCTCGGAGGCTGCTGAAAGTACCATATGATGGCCCTCTAAAGTACTGGGGCGACGGGAGCACTCTTATGAACTCGATGTCCGGGGCGGGCCCAAATGGGTCTCCAACAAAGGGTTCGTGAAGCGTCAGGTTCGCCCGGTAACACCATTTGCGGAATCGGATCCCGTGCTCCTCCGCTGAACCCGCGTGGTTTCAGCGGGGCCGGAGCGATGTGGCAGTCCAGCGGAGACGTGAGCCACCGACTACATTACCGGCAATGCGTGGCTCGGAATACACCCACCGCTGATACTTTGATCCAACGTCGACACATACGGGGGCCCGTTAGATTAATTAAATATTAATTACGCAAAAGACCAACGCAAAGCTTCAGAGCCTAAGGACAAACTACAATTCAAGTGGTTTCCTTTCTCCGGTTCAAACACCTACTTATTCTGCGGGAACTCGGAAAAAGAGATCTAGGTCATTTTTTCCGGCTGAATTTCGCATGGAAGTGTCCCACGCAGTACACGATCTAGCGCACCCAGGCATCAGGACGACGAACCAACAGGTCATAGGAAAATACTTCTGGCCGTTTATGAAGAAGGACGTAAAGTCTTTGGACAGACAGTGGATCGCGTGGTGGAGGTGTAAAGTCAAAAATCACGCAACAAAGAAGTTAGGTGTATTTCTTCGGTCGACCAAGCGCTTCCATACCGTTGACCTCGACATTGGCCCTTTGCGAGACAGACAAGGTTACAAGTGTTGCCACCATAACTAAAGTACGATCGGACAACTCAACAGCATGGTCTCTGAAATAAAGAGTACACTGTAGGACAGAAAGTATTACTCAGCGGTCTTTTTGGATGTGGCGCAAGCCGTCGGGAAACTGTCCACGAAGATTTGATTTTCTCTTGGAACGCAAATTCAGGGTGAAATACGAAAGCTCGACGTCTCACGAGTACAACACCCAAGCTATGGAGTTCCACAAGGTAGTGTCCTTGGACGGACACACAGAAAATGTAATTCCTATTATAGATTTCGTTATTGAGGGTTGTATGTACTTTATAAAAAAAACCATTAACCCTGCGTTTTGTTTAATTTCGACAATGCCATACAGCTATTTTCTTTATTTATTGATGATCGAAAGGATGGATGACGAGTACCCACTCCTCTCTAGCGATGCATCGCATACGTTATATGTATGTATATATAAAAATGCCTAATATTTTCATTATTTTCAAACTTAGTTGTTTACAACAATTACCTAACATTTCTTAATTGTGGAGTTTTCTAATTTATTTTTGCTTTAATAAAAGTTTTTTTTTATCAAAAGTATTCATTCTCCTACATGTAAAGTAAACTTTCAAATTCAGCTATCATCCTGCAAACCGACCCTCCTTTTCCCTCCTCAAACGTAATTAGTGTGCAATCGATTTCTAATGCTTCATTTATCTTATTCATTAGCCAAAAAAGTTGATGAAGTAATTAAAAATCGTGGCATGCAAGTCATGGGAGTAACGAGTCCTCTCCAGGAAAAAAGGGGCAAACTTGAATCTGGTCAGACGAAGCACGGCGCCTAGTTCATATGTAAGCGGTCTTACAGTGACTAAAAATCATTAGATTTCTTGGGGCTGACAGACGAAATTAATTAATTTCGTTTAGTCGACAACTTCATTTAAATTGATACCTAGACAAGTCAATGGGATTTTCGGTTTTCTTGAGTTTGGTTCTGAATAATGAAAGGATTAGTTTCCATCAAAATTGATTCCGCCTACTTCGTATTAGATTTCCGATTGGGGAATATATTGGAAATTAATTTTTGTGATGGAAAGTCGATGCTAGTTAGCGTGTATGTTGTTTTGAAGAAATGGGCAGTCTTGAAGATAATGATGGAATTAGAGGTAATACATTCTAAATTGATCATTTCGAGACATAGTATGGAGTTTGAAAAATATCATTATTTCTCTAGAATAACAACAAAGTGAATATTTTGTTCCAATTTCATATTCTGTTCAAACTATTTGAAAGGAGATAATTTTTTTTATGGAACAAATGTTTATTATTTGGTTCCAACCATACATTGGAAGCTCCAAATACATTCCAATTCTTAAATATTAGGTTGTTGCAAGCGAAATGGCGGTTTTGGTACTAAAATTTGAAACGACTGTAAAGCTTATAAAAGTTTATTTATTTCATGAAAATAGGTGCCAGTCGATTCAAAATACTTCTCCCAGCGAGATTCAAGAGCATGTATGCCAGTTTCGTAGAAGTCAAATTGTCGGGTGTTCATAAATTCGTCGAAGGCAAATTTTTCCGCCAAAAAATGATCCAAATGCTTAAAAAAGTGGTAGTCGGTTGGCGAAAGGTCCGGTCACTATGGTGGATGAGGAAGAGTCTCATACTACAATTCGTTTAACTTTTGAACCGTTCTTCTGGTTTTATGAGGTCGTGCATTGTCGCGCAGAAGTATCACATCATCTCTGTTGACCAATCTCGGCCGTTGAATACTCAATTTTTTTTTGCATTTCCTCGAGTTTGGCACAGTATTTCTGTGCATTTATCGTTTCTCCAGGTGCCAAGAAAAAATAGTGGATAAGCTGTAGACCACCATACAGTCACCATTATCTTCTTCGGATGGAGGCTCGGTTTCAGCATATGCTCCTGTGGCTCATCAGCATCTGGCCATTTTGCTGATCGGCGACGATTGTCGTATAATATCCACTTTTCATCACATGCCACTATTCTGTGCAAAAAGGGATCGCTTCTGTTGCGGGAGAGTCAAGAACTGCAAATTTCCATTCGAAGCGTCATGTTTTACTCCGTAAGGGCTTGCGGAACCCCTTTATCGAGCTTTTTCACCTTTCCAAGTTATTACAAGTGTCGGCAAACAGTCGAATAGTGTACGCCTAGTTTCTCTGTAATGTCTCTCACAGACTGACGGGGGTCGGATTCGATTAGCAAACGCAGCTCGTCGTTATCAAACGATGGTCCTTGATGTCCACGTGGCTCAATTTGAAGGTTTACGTTACCTGACCGGAATTTTTCAAACCACCGCCGTGTGGTTCGTTCGTTTACCGTATCAGCTCCAAATGCGCTGTTATTTGAACTCATACAGAGAAAGTATACGTTCTTGGCTCTTTTACATCATTTTTAAGGTTTTGTGTAAACACAAAACCTTATTAAAATCGGTTTACCGTCTGTCTGTCTGTCTGTCTGTCTGTCTGTCTGTCCGTCTGTCTGTCTGTCTGTCTGTCTGTCTGTCTGTCCGTCACACGCATTTTTCTCGGAAACGGTTACAGCGATTGACACGAAATTTGGTAGAAAGGTGGGAACTGTGAACGCTCACGCATACAGTGAGTTACATCCTTTTATGTTGAATTTAAGGGGGGGTCCCCATACATGCAAAAGGGGGGTGTAATTTTTTTTTTTCATCAAATATAGTCATGTGGGGTATCAAATTAAAGGTCTCGGTTAGTACTTTTCGAAAACAGGCTTAGTTTTGACATTTGTTGGAAAGATGGGGAGTGCGGGGGGTTGAAAGTGACCATTCCTTTACGGGGGCCATTCTCAGAAACTACCCAACCGAAAAATCTGAAAAAAATCAAGAGGCCGCCACTATATGGTACCTGGGCTCCGAAATACCTTCCACACTGATATCTGCACAAATAAAGTTAATAATAGTATATTACTATAATTTTTAGTAATTTGCTGCAAAACCCCCCTTAAGTTCATGCTAGGACGACGAAATTTCGCAACAATATAGGGTGTAACATAGAGCATGATGTTACCAAGTTTGGTGGAAATCGCGCTATTGCTAACAAAGTTATAATACGTCAAAGTTGTCGCTTCTTTGCAAATTCAAGGCTATAAATGTCAATATCATCCGAAAGTGGATATTCTCACATAATATTGTATATGCATATATTACATGCTACGTACTAAGAAATGCACAAAACCTTTCGTAACTGAAGCGTCCAGCTTCCGGTTTCCCGACTTGTTTTCTTTCTATTCACTGTTATCACAACGATGGTCCAAACTGGAATGACTCGTTGATTAAATGTAGGAGTTGTAATGATAAAAGTGCGAATAGGAGATCAGGTCGATCATCCTGAGTGGCCGATAACGACCTAGAGGGCAGAGCTATCCCAAAAATCTAAACAAATTGGCTAAATTGACCGTGAAGGTCCGCCCACAAAGATTGAAGCTCCATCAAAGTGCTGGAAAGTGTTGGAAAGGAGGATTCGAAAGGGGGAAGTTCTCAAACTACTATTGGACTATTTATGCATTAATATTCATTGTTCCAATCAATTTCATAACAATAATTAAAATAAAGAAAATGAAGATAAAATTCAACGAAGGAAAAGAAAATAAATAAAAGAAAAACAAGAAAAAAAATAAAAAAAATAAGAAAATAAGAAAAAGAAAAATAAAAACAATAACTCACCCAGGACGTCACTCCGAGCTCGGATTGAGGCTGGTGTACAAAGTTCTAAAAACAATTTTATAAGGAAAACGATTATAAAAAAATTAATTCATTTATATATAAATATTATTAGCAGGCGTATTGGTTAAACTCTTACGTAAACGATTACTCATATTATGCTAGAATCCACACGTTTCTTAGCGGTCCACATCGGTCTTTTCCTATTAGCGAAAATCTTTCTGGGATTTCTCCACAATGTTTGATACTCAAGATCAATCCCGTCACAAAGTAAAGCACTTCACCTTCGTCGGCCTGATTTTATTCATAATAATTCCTTCCAACTGTCACTTCTTCTTTCTTTTCCTTCTTCCCTCCCGTCTGGACCGCTTCGCCTCCTTTCCTTTTTTCTCTTGTGGCGCACCGCTTCAACACTTTCTTCTTTTCTTCTCCCTAGTCTCACTTCGCGGCTCTTCCCCGGTGCTCCTCCAACCTTCCACCTTCTCCTTTTTCTTTTTTCCAGCCGCTTCAGCCTTTCTTCTTTTCTTCTCCCTAGTCTCACTTCGCGGCTCTTCCCCTGTGCTCCTCCAACCTTCCACCTTCTCCTTTTCTTTTTCCAGCCGCTCCAGCCTTTCTTCTTTTCTTCTCCCTAGTCTCATTTCGCGGCTCTTCCCCGGTGCTCCTTCAGCCTTCCACCTTCTCCGAAAGCCAAACCGAAACTCCCCGTTCTTTTTTCCTGCACTGCTTCACTTCCCGCTACATCGCCTCTCTCACTCGCTAGGCAATGTTGCGGCAACGCCTCTTGTCAAGATCAATTCGCCCGAATGAGATTCCGCTCCCGTCGCGCAGCCGCGGTCACTACAGAGTATTTATACTTCATTATCCGACACCAACAGAGCCAACTGGTGGTGGTTTGATACAGCAAAAACGCAACTAACTTCACTTGATTGCCAAATCGGCCACTTGATATGCAACAACCTAATAGTATATTATTAACATATGTAGTCCCGTGCCATTGCCGGGGATTTCCTGTTTAATCAATTATATTCTTTTTAAGGTTTTGTGTCAAACAAAAAAAATCAACAGGCTGCCACTACGAGGTTGTTCAATAAGTTTTGTGTTTCGATAAGAGAGCGTTGTTGTGTTGATGCACTCTTCATATGAACGTATGTGAAGTTTCATTTAAATCTGTGGATTCGTTCTTTGTTTACAAGCCCTTTAGTATCGACGTGTCATTTTTTTTGCAATGGAAAAAATCAAGTATCGTGCAGTGATTGAATTTTTATTTTGGAAGGTTTAAAAGCAAAGGAAATTTATGAACGAATGTTGAAAGTTTTTAAGGACTCTTCGCCTTCCATCAGCACAGTGGAAATTTGGGTTGCTGAATTTGAAGGTGGTGCACAAGCCTTGAAGACGATATATGTCAAGGACGTCCAAAAACAGCAACAACACCGGAAATCGTAGAAAAAATACAGGATATTGTATTGGAAAATAGCCGAGTGAATGAAAAAGATTTAGTAGAAGTCCTAGGCATCTCATTGGGCAGTGTGAGCAATATTTGGCCTGAAGTATTGGGTTTCAGAAAGCTGTGTGCACAATGGGTGCTACATTCGGTAATAATGGAACAAAAACACATTCGAAAGCGACTTTCTCAGCAACATTTAGAGCCCTTTCGAAAGGATAAAGTGAATTTTGTGCGTCGATTTATCACTATGGATGAGACTTGAGTCTATTACCATGATTCTGAATCAAAGCAGAAGGCTGTGCTGTGAATCTAGTTCTTCGGCTCCGAAACGAGAGTGCAGAAATCTAGCAAGAAGGTCTTGGCATCAGTTTTTTGGGGTGTGAAAGGAATTTTTGTTTGTGAATTACCTGCAAACTGGTAAAACAATAAATTCTGAATATTATTGTAACCTTTTAGACCAGCTGAAGAAAAAAAAATTAGTGAAAAGAGACTCGGTTTGCAAAAGAAAAAAAATCTTTTTCAACGGGACACTGCACCGTGTCATAAGAGCATTTTGATAATGGTTAAAATCCATGAATTCCAGTTCGAATTGGTGGAGTTTCCACCCGTTTCACCAGATTTGGCCACCAGCGACTTTTATCTGTTTCCCGACCAAAAAAAAAATTAAGTGTGAAAAGCGTTTTTCATTAAATGATAAGGGCATAACAGCTGTGAAAGCGTATTTTGTAGACCTTCTAGATTCTTACTTCAGGGATGGAATTCGTAAATTGGAATCTCGTTGGAACAAGTGTATTGATGTTCATGGAGCCTATACTGGTTAATAAAGTATATTTCAAACCATAGAATTGTGTTTTTTTTTTATCGAACTGCAAAACTTATTGAACAACCTAGTATATGGTGCCTAGGTTCCCAAATACCCTCCATACCGGTATTTGTTCAAATAAAGGTAATAATTGTACATTTCCATAATTTTTAATAATTTGCTGCAAAGCTTAAAGGGGTTCATCCTAGCACCACGAAATTACATTGCAGTAATGTAGGTTATAACATGGAACATGATACTACCAAGTTTGGTGGAAATCTCACTATTGCTAACAAAGTGATAATTGGTCAAAGTTGTCGCTTCTTTGCAAATTCAAGGCTATGAATGTCAACTTCACCCGAAAGTGGATATTTTCACATAATATATGCATATATAACGTGTTACGTACTAATGGGGCAAATGCACATTCAAATGCCTTTATATCAGAAATACACAAAACCTTTCATACCTGAAACGTCCAGCTTCCGGTTTCTCGACTTGTTTATTTTTACGTTTTTTTGTTCTTTAATTCAAATTATCTTAAAGAGCAGATTTTCATGATGTGGTGATCAATATTAATTTTTTTATGTAAAATAGTAGCAAAATTTTCAAATTAATACAAGTGCAGAAACCTTTCCGAGATCCAGGTAGTCATTTCTGTTCAGTGGCTTGAATTCTCTTGGCCATTGTGTTGGGGTGACTCTTCAGTCTGGCTGGGTGTTTATTAGCGGAACTCCTTCTCTGATCTTATGTTGTTTACTAAGAATATCCTTGAATTTCACCTAGAATCTCCGTTTCGATAAATACGATATTAACAGATTATGGAAACAACCAGGAAGTAGACGTTTGATTTTATTAATAAAACCTGCGTGCCAAACCTTGTCGAATGCTTTGACCACATCTAGAAATACTGCTGTACAGTATCTTCTGCCTTCGAGAGAATTGTTTATTTCTGATACAATCCGGTAGACTTGTTTTATTGTATTGTATTGTATTGTGTGAAAGCATCTAAATCCGGATTGGAGATAACATATGATGTTGCTGCCTGGTAGGATTGGCAATAGCTTATGGGTAAGTAGTTTTTCGAATACTTTCGGTGGTAGGATGCTGAATTGGTTTACCTCCTTTCCAGGATTTGGAATCATTGTTATGATTCAATTCTTCCAGCAATTTGGGAAATAACCGACTCTCAAGATTGCGTTGAAAATATAGCAGACCAGAGCTTTTGCTGGCAGCTGTTTCAACATGAAAGAAGTAATTAAACCATACCCTGGAGCCGTTCTTTCAACATCTTTCAGGAAAGTTTTGCAGATGGCTTAGCTTGATTCTAATTAGTTATCCGGGATGTTCAAATGGCATTTCAAGTTCGATTGGTTGAAATACTTCTTGCAAGTGGACTGCGAATGCTTTGGCTTTGTCCTCGTTACTTTTAGCCCAATTTCCTGTGGTAGCTCTGAGCAGGGATTCTCTGAACGTTAATTAATCTTTTTAGCTGCTTTCGACAACGAATAGTTCCCGGATTCAAAAGTAGCCAGCCCGCCCAATTCGTTGAATATCAGATTCCTGATCCTCTATAAGCGTCGCTTCTAGCTGTTTCATGCTTTGCCATTTGCATTTCATGCAGTTGCCATTTGCTTCGTGCTCGTCTTTTATCCCGAAAAAGCTTACAATTGTCGACAAATAGATTACTTTGAATTCGATTCTCTTTGAAATATTTGTTGTTGCTATAGAGGCGACTCGGACCACTATCTCGTTGGCATAGTGCTCCGAGCTCGAATTACGACACCACCCACAATCCGCTCTGACATTCAGGTGAGTGTGAATACTGAAACCATTCACAACCGTAACAACTATAAGGAGAAATGGATGCTGCAATAACCGCAGTGACCAGAGATCCTGGAGATGAAACATCAACAAATGATCTTCTCAAACAGCCGAAGAACATTAGCATTGATACGGCCACAAACATACTTGGTCCCAGCCGCAAGAAAAGTCGGAATAGCTGGTTTGACGGTGAATGTAAGCTAGCTACGGAACGGAAGAATGCTGCATACCGAGTAATGTTGCATTCTCAAGGAACGCGGGCACGAACTCCGGCGAGCGAACCAACAAGTCTGTGAACTAGAAAAGTACAGGGAGCAACCGCACCAGGCGGGAAAATTTTATCAACAAGTCAGCAGGATGAAGCCCTATATACCTCGATGCTCATCCTGTTGAGACAAAGAGGAGAATGTGATTTCCGACAGAATGGGCATATTGGAACGATGGGTTGAGTATTTTGATGAACTGTTCAACAACCAAAGTATCGGCGAGTTGGAGGGGGGAAACGACGGAGAAATGCTGCCTCCACCAAGCATAGAAGAAACAGTCCGTGCAATTCATCGGCTTAAAAACCATAAGTCGCTAGGAGTCGATGGAATTACAGCCGAATTGGTTAAAAATGGAGGCGGCCGATTACATCAAGCGGTTCATCAACTTATGTTCGAGATGTGGAACAGCCAACCAATGCCTGACGACTGACAACGAGGCATTATCTGTCCCATATATAGGCGCTCAGAGGTGGCGGTGAGGAAAACGGGGCGGCAACCCTGTCGGCTGAACCAAAACCAAGTGGCCGAGGAGAACCTCCAAGTGCTGGCGCCGGGACACGCTGTATCGCATTGGCTTGTCGGCCGTGACACAGTAGGCGAATGCTCCATGGCTTAATTAGGGCGATTAGACCCGAGTCTGCACGTGGACTCATCTGAAGTGGTAGTAGTCACGAAACCTTACCAGGGGTACACTGGTACCATGGGAATCGGGATAGCTCCAGGACTCTCATACTTCGGGTGAACTCCTGTTGTATGTACAGCTACAGTTCGGTTGTTTGCGATTGGCCCCCTAGTGGGAGCTTCATGGGGGTTGTGGTTATGTTCAAGCGAAAAGAGACCTTCGGGCCTCGGCGTGGTGTTGCGTTTAAACACGGGTGTCGTACTCCTTAGTTCGGTAGAGATTTAGGCAGGTCTTGCATCCACCAATATGAATGCCATGCACTTGGTGTAGCCTGGTATCGTTGTTGCTTGTCACAGCGGGGCTTTAATTGTGGTCATAAAATCAATACGTGTCTTAAGAAGACCATAGGATTAAGTCTCCACGACAGGTACCTACGTAAAACACTCATGGACTCACTGTCTCATACATAAAAAGGGAGATATCAAGTACAGAAATTACAGAAGTATCACTTTGGTGAGTACCATCTATAAGATATTCTCCGCTGTCTTACTAGGTTAGATAGCCCCATACACCCACAACATCATTGGTCCATACCAAAGGGGCTTCACTCCAGGCAAATCAGCAACAGATCAAACTTTCTCTTTGCGGCAAGCGATAGAAAAACTGTTAGAATATCGACATTAGTTGCACCATCTTTCCATCGACGTTAAGGTCGCCTATGATAGCATAGCCAGGGTAAAACTGTATATGGCCGTGAAAGTGATAGGACTGATTAGGCTGACCGTGACCAATGTGCGAGGCCAGATAAAATCAGCAGGATGAGACCATTCACCATCAACAACGATCTAAGACAAGATGCCCTATCATGTGTCCTCTTTAACCTGGCTCTCGAAAACGCGATCCGGGATGCGGAGGGAAATGCGAGAGGTACAATCCTCTTTAAGTCCACCCAACTACTGGCCTACACTGACGATATCGATATCATGAGAAGATCAACCAGAGACATACACTGCCTTCATCTAGATCGAGCAGGCGGCGCGAGATTTTGGGCTACATGTCAATGAAAGTACGACAAAAAATATACGATGGCAATATCAGCACCAAAACCCAACCAACCAACAACATCAAACCGCACTGGTCAAACGAGAAGAATAAAGATAGGAGATTATAACTTTGAGATAATTTCTCCGATTTAGGGTCGAAAATCACAACCGATAACAGGTATGATGACGGAATCCGCGCACAGTTGTTGGCAGTCAACAGAGCCTCTTTCAGCTTGCAAAAACTGTTTCGCTCGAAATGTCTTACCATAGGGGCAAAGCTTTTACTATACAAGACAATGATCTTGCCAGTCCTCATGCATTCCTCGGAGAGTTGGGTTCTTAGCATGAAAAATTGTGAACTCATGGGCGCGATCGAGAGAAGAATCCTCTGAAGAACTTTTGGTCGCCTACATGAGGATGGGCGGTTCCTTAGCCTACATAACGACGAAATCGATGAGTGATACCATGGCCGTCAGGTTGTGGATAAAATTCGGCTCAATAGGTTACGGTGGGCGGGTCACTTAATCCAGCCCGGAAAGTCTATAAGGGCAATATCTATGGTAGAAAAAGAAGACGAGGCAAACCCTGCCTCCCTCCCTGGCGTAGGTCAGGATGCCGGGCAGCCTTTAGCGATATCGAATTGGTCGAGCTCGGCGCAAAAGCGGTATGTTTGGAGTTCGTTATTAAGGCAGGCCTAGACCGGATACTAGTTGTTACGCGGTTCATGATGATGATGATGATGATGAAAGTCTTGAAGAGCTGAGTATACTACTCCCGGGTTATTTTATGTCCCGGGGGCAATAACCCGCCGTTAGTTCTCTTGACCATATCTGCAGACACAGCGAGGTTGTTTGAATGAAATCCTTATTGGTTCCTTCCAGTGGATAATATTTGAGCTGGCGTTTAATCAAATTCCTGTTCCGCCTCTGGTTTTCACTCCACGGTGTTTATCATCATAAAAAGGATAGCCGGGAACATTGAGCTAGGTTTTTTTTCTGTGAAATGAGTTTCCAATATTAGAAACAGATTAATGTCATGAGTTTTCAAAAAGAGGATAACTTCAGCTCTGTGTTGGCTTAGGCCGTTTGCGTTCTAATGAGGAAATTTGATGGTATGTATTTTTTATTTGAAAGAATCTGCAACATCATATCCCGATTGTTGATTAGTTCCTGGATCATAGTGCTGATAGTACTCATGAACTGATTCAGATTATTCGACAGTTCGGCAGGTTTGCCTTGGCCTTGGTTTTTCACTACATCACAAATCGCACTCCCAAACGAATATATGTATGGGGCTGGTAAGTTAACGAAGCTAGCCATGGTTTGTGCTTTAACCATAGAGTTCATTTGTTGTTGCTTCCTTCTTTGAACAGGCAGCGTGTTTTGCTTCAGAGGTTTATCCACTTCGCACTCTTTATAATTGAGAGTATGATTTTCTCCACAATTGCTGCATTTTCTGACTGCATTTTGGTGCAAGGGATTATTAGCTATCTTTGTAAATCCACCCTCAGAATAGATTTGTATTTTTATCTCGTTGATTTCTCCTTTTTTGATGGGAATAAAGTGGAAATTGTTTTTTTGCAAGTGTTGGTTGTAATTTGTCTACCAAACTTTTACTGCTCTTCTCACGAAGGTAAATCGGAGGAGGTTTAACTTAAGCAATCGTTTTAGCTTCTTTATTAGCTTCTGGTGCCAAAAGCTGGAATCGATTTTCACTGAATGCACAATCATCCACCGTGAGTTTCGAAACTTTGTTAGCGCTGCTGGTTATTTTCGACGATTGTGAACTGCAACGCTTTTTGATAATGGTCACATTGCAATCGATCTCAATTTGTTTCGCCGTAGCCTTAACTGACGAAGAAGTGGATGCGTCAAACGCTTCATTATTGCCTTCAAACTCATTCAGTTTGCTTCTTGTTTGTCTTGGTGTCAAGCTCTTTTGAGCTATTAGCCTTTCTAGAAATTCGTCCTGCATAGACTGAATGTCTAATAGCTCTAGGCTTCCTTCTTTTTTGCAGTTGGCAGTCTAGTTCAATACTTTCTTGCTTTTGCATTTATGGAGATTATGATCGCTTTGCTGTTCCCATATTGGTCGGTAAATATAAGACTATCTAAATTGACTGTTTTGGGTATCTGACAAATCATACAACTGGTGACTAAAGGAGGTCGATCGAAATTGAAAATATTCAATGATCTTTCACTGCATAGTCGCCAAGTATCTTTCAGATCTGCTGGTGATCAATCAGTATCGTGCCGAAGGCAGTAGGAAACCACTGAAATCACATCATCTTTACCCTGGATCATGCATAGTTTCACAGGGCTCAGTATAACGAGGTGATTAGTCTAAGTACATGTCAACTAACAATCGAAAATCTCGCCGAAATCCATGTCCCAAGCATCGAAATCTACACTGAAACATGATTCAATCGTGTGTCGTTCAACAACTCAACAATATCCGGAGAGCAAGAACAGAATGACTTGGACTTTAAATCAAGTGGAATGTTTACATGACTTTTTTCTCGGACGCAAGGAAGAGTGTCAATGAGCGTTAATCTCGCGTTTGATTGATTTCCGAAAAAACAAATTCGGTATGGACTTCTTCTCATGGTGGCCTTCTCTAAGCCCCACGGCAAAACCAAAGGTGGCCGAATGGGATTAGCGCTGTTTGCTCATGTTGGAGTGGCTCTTGTCCCATCCATCGTCTTGTCCATCTTGTTCCATGCGGGATATGTGCACGTACGGTGACAGTCATAAGTACTCACTCCTTCGTGGAGTTTAGTCTTCGACGTCAAATCAAGCCGGCTTGCCGGTAATCGCATTTGACACAAGACGAGTAAGTCTTTCATGCTTGAAAGTGTTTTCTTAGCTGTTAGCTGTTTTGCTATCCGGGGAGCCCCTTCGCAAGCCATTCAAGATCCGTGGACTATGTAAAATTGATTTGGTTCTGCTGATGTCAAATTACATTTTATCATAAAGTAACATGAGTTTTAGATTTCGTTATTCCATTCGCAAGCTATCCGTAAATGGTATTGTGTCCATTGTGCTTAGCTTCGAACGTAATGCTTGCAGGTGTGGATTGAATTAGGGGGAGACAATGAAATCATAGTCTCGATTTATATTATTTTTCGGTCTCTCAAACGTTCGCTAACTGGTAATCCATCACAAAATGCAAAAAGAGTAAATTTCCTGGTTAACACAGCAAATACATATGGGGTCAGATAACCAGTAATTATATTAAACGCTCCAACACTTTTCTGAAATCAACTAATTCCAACAGATTCAATTCACAAAATATAATTATGCATAAACCCACAAGAGTACCAGTTCCAAAATATCTACTATCTCCCCTAAGACTGCATCTAACAATACTCAAAGACAATTTGTCATTTAAGGAAACGAATGGCTTTTCGAAATTACAATTTGCAAGTGTTGCACCGATTTTGGATATGGTCGACTTGACTGGTTTCTTTGGTGTGATGACTTTTGTTTTTCACGGATTAGTGTCTCCTGAATATTTAGTTTGGTTGCAGTGCAAAACCACATTTTGTAATCTTTTATTTCGACGTTTGCTTTGTAAACAATTCGTTCCGTGAATGAACGAGACAAGTTACACCTGTCGATTTTCAACTGAACTTTATAGGAGTGTCTATAATTAATGATCTAATCATCTGAAAATAGCATTGCAATAAGAAAATGTTATTAATAAAATTCCCAAGTATCACTCAATATATTGGATTAAATTGACCATTGGATTGCGTATATGCATGCAAGATCGTATATACATACGTATATAGATAGATAACTAATTTTTATTCATATCTGAGTTTTGCATTTTATTGGAAAATTATTTTTTTTAGATTTCTTTGAATAGCATGATTTGCGACGCGCTCAATATTTATGCTGCTAATTAATGTTTTTGGGATCCGTGCATAAAAACTGGCTACAGGAGGAATATCCAGAAATTGAATCAAACATGGATGAGAAGAGGAGTGAGAAAGTCATTGTGCACGGCTTCGGAAGTAGGCAAGCGGATACCCGGCCCTCGATATATAAGGAATCCTGTTCCTCAACAGAGAATCTTAGCTCCTGTGGAATCAAATGTTATAAGTATGTGGTAAGGAGTAGAACTCTTTCCATCGAACCGGAATAGAAGAAGTTGAATTCTTCGCAAATTATACCCCTTGCAGGCATAAGCCCTGCAGTAGAAAGTCGGTGTACGTCGAGGCTTGGGATAGAGAAGGAGAGGCATAAAGGCTAGCAGGCAGAAGATCACCTTAGTTTGTACATAATTGATATTATCACAAAGCAGTAAGTCGCAAGAGTTTGGAGGAAGAGTTCCACCTTATCGGACTTCAGGAATCAGCAGTAAAGATGCACATGCTCGGACGGGCGACGAAGACTTTTGAGGCTTGCCGAAGAAAGGTTACCTGCTAACTCATTCTCAAAGAAATTATTCTCACTTTGTTTCCTCGTCACCAAAACATACCCGATAGCTCCAGTTAATTCGGTTCATGACTCTTGTAGAGTGAACATCACCTACGACGAAACGAAATGGCTTTGCACCCAAGTGCGGTTGTCACAAAGGAAAACATTTGAACATTATAAACTGAAAAGTGGCGTGATAAATACGTAGTTAGTAGAGAAGTATAAAAAGTGAAGTTTGTTTCTTTTTGAAGAACTGGAAGACAATGGTAGAGGGCTCTAAACTGGCCCTCGGTGACGAAACCCTCCAAGAGTGGAGGTATAAGAAGCGGCGGGAGGACTGCGCTCGAGCAACGCAGAAGGAAACCGTTTCCGATCGCTCACTTAGAAACGAAACTAGAAACCAGGCGAATAAAGTCCTCGAGTTGGAAGGAGCGGTATGATTCGCTTGAAGCGAAATTTGACGCCTCCTGAAGCAAAATCAAGTTCTAACGGAGTAAATAAGTGACCTGAAGGCAAGTTCTTTAGCGCCCCCCTTTCATCATCATCGACAACTCCAGCGGCGATAAGATCAACGGCGGCGGTGACAGCACCTTTCCTTTCTGTTGAAGGGATTGGACGCAGAGGAAGTGCTGCTGATGCTCAGAGCATCGGCAATGACGGTGGACTTTCTGTAGATCACCACATTCACCACGAAAAAATCAGTGGCTGAAAAAATAGTACTGCCGCATTTCCTGGTGCAATTTAGCCCACATAGTATTGCCAGTGATCTGATAGGTATCAGGTCTTTGAATTATCAAGCAGTGCGCTTTGAGCGCTTGCAAAAAGTGAGGTAACCCAATGTTGACGCTGCCAGCGCTACGGCCACTCGGAAGTCAGCAACTAAATTACTTTGCGTTGCGTTAAATGCGGGGGCGGTCACGCCGCAGCTGAATGCTCATTTAATGAACATGATGGGAAGGAGAAAAGCTTCTGCGTAAATTGCGGAAGTAGTCGACATCCGGCGTCATATCGTGGATGCGCCGCTTATCGCAACAAAAAGATCGGAAGGAAGCAGACGCGAACATGCCTCGACAGTGAAAATTAATACTCCTCCTGCACGGCTAATTCCAGGACTTGCATTTGCAGACGTCATCCGCCAAGGGAATGCCGAGAAGCAGCGACCAGTGACGGAGGGCAGTATTGAGTCCATGATGATGACGATACTCAGCGTGTGAAAAGATCTACAAGAGCAAATTAAAAGCATTACTAAATTTTTGAGCACACAGCTTGGTCTTGGGATCATTGCGATTAACGTCAATTCCATTGTAGGGAGCCACCGAAGAATTTGTGGGAAATTATAGGCGGAATTGTGATGGGGAAGGTGGTACCAGGATTCTTGTGGGTAGCCAGTATTGTTTTAGGGAAATCAATAGGCCTGAATTTGAAAACTTTGAATGTTTGGCGGTCGCTTGTATCAATATTTCTCCTGCCTAGAGGAGGGAATTTACATATTTTACCTGCCTATGTTGTGGGAAGCAATCGAGCCAAGTTTAAGGAAGAATTCAATTCCTTGTTTACGATACTCGAATTACATAGGTTGCATAATTACTATATAATTGCTGGTGATCTAAACGCCAGGCTTGCGTTGTGGCTAAACGCCACAAATAATCCCAGAGGGGTTTTCCTGAATTCTTGGGTAGAGCAAAGCCAGAGAGTATAAATGTAAGTTCTATGGGTCAGATAGCCCTATATTGCCCAGGGCAAATTCCTATCTGGATTTGTGTCTTGGCGACGCAAGATTAAATTTGAACTGTAATAATCCTGAGCGGAGACTACAGACCCTTCCTTATGATAACGGTCATAACGCTATCTTAGTGTTATGTTTGATAGAAGAGCAGCTCTATTAGATGCCATGGAACACGAAGGCCATAGGCTGAACTTCAAGAAGGAAAATTGAAAGAAATTCCAAGAGAAGTTTGTGCGATGAAGGAAATGATGGTCTGGTAGCGCTCAGTGATAGGAACCTGACAAACAAGGAGGTAATTTATTGTCTTCTCCAGTTAGAGACACTGACGCTGGACACTATTGACCAAATCGTCCCCAAGATCAAACCTCGAAAGAATATGGAAGGTTATGCCACTTCAGCCATAAAGTGGTTGAAAAAATTGAAAAGTCGGATGCCATGTTCAGTTAAGTGAATTCGTTGTTTAGGATAAAGCCACGTGCGTCTGTGTCGAAGATCAAAGTACACAGTAGTGAAGTACGAAACTTCTTTGACCCTGAATAATAATAATGAGGTTTTCGATACGCAGGGAAACTACATTATAATCGATTATGCTCTGAAACTTGAGTTGATGGGAAAACACTTTAAATCAATCTATCGATCCAGAACGGATATAGAAGCAACACGACTTTCAGAAATAGTGTAGAGGAACGTCCACCGATTCAAAAACAGCCTGAACGGCACCTCAGTTATCCATTTCAGTACTGCGCTACAAGCTTGTCTCATATGAAGAACGTCTTTCCATATTCAGACGGGTAAATTACAAAAGATCATCCGGCGTGGATGGAGGACCGAATATAGTGTTGAAGCATTTGCCGGAGGTTGCTATTCGTTGCTATTGCATCCTATACTTCCCAAGACAATGGAAGAAAGCCTGTGTTTTCCCTAGCCTAAAAAAAGGGAAGGACTCTTCCAGTCCAAAAAATTACCGCCCAATCAGCTTGTGGCCCAACATCAGTAAAGTGTTTGAGGTTTTGGTGTAAAGGCCCTCAACGGACACATCAAGAAGTATGATTAATTGTCGAATGCACAATTCGCATTCCGACCCGCACATTTGACAATATATGCGATTACGAAAGTAACGTCCGATATATGGTGGCGAGCATAGGAGCATGTCTCATTGATATGAAATTAATTTACAAGCTGAGCAAGTTTCCAAATCATCTTGTAGCAATGATGTACATACGGGAAATCTTTTGTTATAACAGATGGAAATCTTACTACCAACAGTAAACGCCGTGTTGTCAATGAACTGCAGTAAGGAACAATAACTGCACCCACCCTTTTTGCTGACAGTAAGCTACTCAGTTCGTTTGACTTTAATAAGTCGCCAAAGAGATCACTGATTGCCTTTCAGGATGATCTGATTGTCTACACGGCCCATAAAAACGTGCCTGAAGTGCAAGTTGAACTTCAGAAGATGTTCAACGACATTAAGTTATTCATGGACTGCTGGTGCATGAGAATCAATGCACAAAAGTGTGAAACGATTCTGTTACGCGATTCCTTGGCGTATGCCAACAAGAATGTGAGAAGGAATTGGAAAGACTTCCACATCCTCGCAAATGAGGATGGAACTGAGCGCACCCAACACATAAACTGTGTAAAATATCTGGACGTATATATGGACGAGCGCCTGCATCTTAATTTTCATATTAAAATGGCATTAGAAAACGCACGCAGGGCATTCATGTCTCTCCGTAGACTTTTCTATGCTCTACACCTGAGCCGAAGGGTTAAGGTAACCTACTATCTTACTCTGGTTCCGCCAAGACTCACCTATGGTTGCCCAATTTGGTTTAACGTGAGTGTTAATCAGATGGAGAAACTAAGGATCTTTGGGAGGAGATGTTTGCCAGCTTGCAAAGGGCTAAACACGATAGCTGGGTCAAATTATGAACACTACGTAACAAGTGAGGTGATATATGAAACTGCTGCCGTGTCGAGCATCTATCCATTGCTCATGAAATTAATTCGGAACAATATCGTGCGATCCGCGTTGCATGGCGAGAATCCCTGGGTTTCGCAGCCTTTCTACCCAGAAGATGGGTATTGTGAGCCACATGCTCCATTCTTCCCGAAGCGTTCGTGTATTTGGACTGGAATGGCTTAATTATTGATTCTGCGACGTTCCGGTTATATATCATATATATAGGTGACAAGATAATACAGTACTTCTCAAACTTAACTGTTGGGGCTCCCCGATGCGACTGAAGATACTCCAGAGCGATGGCAGTTGAAGTTAGACGTAGTGAAAAAGAGAAGTCTCGGTACTGATGGTTGCGAGATGCCGATTAGCAACGGATGAGCTGTCGGCAGACTGTTGTCTTCTGGGATGGTCTCCCTTGTTGTATTTGTAAGATTAGTAAAGGTAAATATAGTAAGAAAAAATTGTATAAACAAGAAAAAAGAGATAAAATAAGAAAAAAAAACACAAAAATATAAGAGCAAAAAAAAATGCAATACAGATTAAAATAATTTATGCTAAGTTTCTTTTTTAAGGTTTTGTGTAAACACAAAACCTTACTAAAATCGGTTTACTGTCTGTCTGTCTGTCTGTCTGTCTGTCCGTCTGTCTGTCTGTCTGTCTGTCCGTCACACGCATTTTTCTCGGAGACGGTTGCAGCGATTGACACCAAATTTGGTGGAAAGCTGGGAACTGTGAACGCTCAGTTACATCCTTTAATGATGAATTTAAGAGGGGGTCCCCATGCATGCAAAAGGGGGGTGTAAATTTTTTTTTCATCAAATATAGTCATGTGGGATATCAAATTAAAGGTCTCGGTTAGTACTTTTCGAAGACGGTCTTAGTTTTGACATTTGTTGAAAAGGTGGGGAGGGCGGGGGGTTGAAAGTGACCATTCCTTTACGGAGGTCATTCTCAGAAACTACCCAACCGAAAAATCTGAAAAAATCAAGAGGCTGCTATTATATGGTGCCTGGGCTCCGAAATACCTTCCACACTGATATCTGCACGAATAAAGTTAATAATAGTATATTATTATAATTTTTAGTAATTCGCTGCAAGACCCCTTAAGTTCATGCTAGGACTACGAAATTTCGCAACAATATAGGATATAACATAGGGCATGATCTTACCAAGTTTGGTGGAAATCGCACTATTAGTAACAAAGTTATAATACGTCAAAATTGTCGCTTCTTTGCAAATTCAAGACTATGAATGTCAATATCATCCGAACGTGGATATTCTCACGTAATATATGCATATATTACGTGCTACGTACTAAGAAATACACAAAACCTTTCATACCTGAGGTGTCAGTTTCCGGTTTCCCGACTTGTTTAGATTAAACTATGTACATTGATTTTTAATTCCCTTCTTTACATTCAAATATTAGAATATAGTTTTTAGTGTAATTTTAAGTCTTAGCTTCTAAGTATCTTTTATACCCAAGGGGTCAATGCTAGAAATAACGGGTTTTCGACCATTTTCCGGTACGAATTATTAATAAGAAAAAGTAAGTAAGAAACATGTAAAGCACTAATCTATGGAGAAAATTGAAAAATTATATTTACTTCGAGCGCCCTTTGTGGCCATTTGATTTTGTTAGCCTGTAAGATAAGTTTTTTTACTTGCTTTACTTATCTAAGAATTTTTAAATGTATATATGTATGGCCAAAAATAAAGCAATTTTTAAAACTAAATAGCTCCAGTTACTGAAGCAGAACTGCGGAAATAATATGGTAAAATCAATCTCAGGTTGAAATAGCATTTCCAAGAAAGCTTTGAATCTTGCAGTGAAGCTAAACCTATTGGTCAACATCTTTGAGGTCAACAGTTGATGTTTCTTCCAAAAGTTAATAAACCTCCACTTCGTCCGATCTATCTATGATTTAGAAAAATCAGCCAGGCTGCTACCCATCATTGTAAGCAACAATATTCTGTTGGAGCGCCAGCATATGCTTCGGGGTGTTGACTACCCTGAGAATGAACTTGGCAAAAGACGTCTTGAATTCTGGCGGGTGGTGTGCGATGTTAGGGGTAGATTTCAAAACCGCATTCAAACCTTCAGCCGAAACCAAATTAAAGGTGTATTGGCTGAAATTGATATCTCTGGGTACTTATTGAGTTATGTAGTTGAGAATTATCGCTCGGAAAGACCTCTCTGGTACGAAACGGATAAAGACTCCAGTGGATATGGTCACGATGGAGTACCATAAATCTCAGTACCGGGTTGTCTACTGTGAAATATAATATATAATGAATTGTATCGCCTTCGATGGAAGTTTCTGCGGATTGTCTACCATGCGTACTTTTTTTATGAGTGGAGGTGGCACCAGGTTGCATCAGTTTGTGGGATTCTCACCCACTAAAACCACCCCACTTCTCTATCCATATCTTTGCGCGACCGCCGTGAAGTATTACTTCTCGAGGAAGGCTCTGGTTTACACTAGCACAACTAAGTCACGCGTCCGTCGCGCTTTTCCAGCTCGTTCCAGTTCCTTCAGCTTCTCCTGTATCGCTGTTACTGTTTCTTTTATGAAACTTCGGACCTCAGCATCTCCTTCACGAAATTATGGGGTCCGATAACACCGTTGAGGGCATCTTTTAACCTCCCTTTTTGATTCGCGAATCTCGGACTGTGGAACATAACATCCGGTCTTCGGGTGTAGCGGCGCATTCGGGACAGTCTGAAGAGTTATTCAACCCGAAACGAGTACTTCCTGTATCCACCGTGTCCCGTAAGGAACTACATTAGGTGCTAATTTAATTCTCCATGTTTGCCCTCGACCCATTTCTCAATACACGGGATCAGCGTATTGGTCCAGCGGCCTTTTTCGGAATTATCCCACCATTGCTGCCATGTCATGTACCCTTCTAGTGACTTTTAGGAAGCCCGCAGTAACTTCGGTCAGATTTGCTCTCATTCTCCGCTACAGACAGTGTGCCTCATTTGCCAGAAAATCCAAGGCAATTATTCTCGCAATGATACACACTGCCTCACCTGATACCGTCCTATATGCAGTGCACCCTCTCAGCGCGATTGGCTGGTATGCCGAACTTATCCTTCCCTTGTTCACTGTGTTATCCAGTGCGCACGCTCAGACAGGAGCCGTTTATAGCAGGATGTATTTCACCACCCTTGCGAAAAGCAGCAGGCGACTTAATTTTGACCCTCCAATATGTGGCATCATCCTTGCTAGAGATGAACTAGCCATTGCTGCCTTTTCACGAGCATAGTTCAGGTGCCTCTTGAAGCTCAACTTGGCATCGATCATTACCCCTAGGTATCTAATAACTGATTTTGGAAGGACCTCGTGATTACTAATCCGGATTTTGACCGTGTTGTTTTTCCTGTGATTGGTAATAAGGACCGCCTCCGTTTTATCTTCCGCCAGATCCAATTTTACCATTTGAGGCATGGTTTGATAGCAATGATTTCACTTGCACTTTCGTGGTGTTTCGCAACTACTATCGCTGGCAGGTCGTCCGCAAAACCAATCAATGTTGTCTCCCTTGGCACTCGAAGGCCAAGCACTCCATCGTACATTATGTTCTATGGCAGGGGCTTCAGTACGGAGCCTTGGGGAACACCTGCTGTCATAACATATTCCTTCAGTCCATCTCTCTCCGAAAGGTAACTCTTGATTATCCGAGCTAAGTAACCAGGGACACACTGTACACAACAATGATCTTTTCAGGAAGAAAAATTGCAAACTCTAAGTGGTGTTCAAGAGTAGAAACCTCTGAAGAATTGCTGGCCCCATACAAGAAGATGAACTATTATGTAACCTATTTAACGACGAATTGTTGTTTGAGCGATACTATGACCGTCTGGTTGTGGATAAAATCCGACTCAATAGGTTGCGGTGGTCAGGTCACTTAATCCGCATGGTATAATGTCAATGGCAGAAAAAGAAGATTTGGCAGACCCTGCTTAAGGTGGAGCGATGGCGCCGACCAGGACACCAGATAGCTCAATCGATGTCGCGCACGGCATATGGGACGCAATCGGAAAAACTGAGGTACAAGATTGTTTAAGGGTCGGCGATGTCAATATTTTTAGTTTTCAAGTCTCTCCAAGCAAATTTGCGTCGACATGCGCTTGCTTTCCTATATGCAAGGCAGGCTCGAGAATGTGGTAGGGCCCCTTGAAACCTTTAAACTCTGACATGCCATTTAACAAGACTTGTAGACAGATTCATTGCTTCTTCTTCTTAATTAATGCGTTCTACCTTACAGGGGAATTTCTATTTGCGGTGCTATCTGATGTCAAGCGCCAGTGAATGGTACGGTAAGACGATGGAGAATGAGGTCTGAAACGTCTGAGACAAATTTAAGGGTGCACTAAAGGTCGATTATGAGACTTCTATATTTGGCAAAATCGGTAATGAAATGCAAGGCCTAAGTGGTTTCTTTGGGGGCTATCGCAGGGATCCAGAGAAGTAGAACTAATAGAACCATTGCGGAGAAAATTTCGAATAGGTTTAATGTGTCCCATGTTCGCCTTCTTCAACGTGATGTCTAGATTGCAGCCTATTTGGTAATTACAATACAGAACTCAGCAGTTAAGGGTTTTCTATCTTGAAAGCAAAAAGTTGGAGTTGTCGACCTTGGCGTGCTGAATGTTTGACTCAGCGAAGGATTGAAAATAGAGGAGGTAGGGTAAAACCAGACAGATGTTGCGGAACCAGTTAAGTCAAGTTTAAGAGAAAGGTACTAGCTTGGGAGGAAGTTTTAAGTAGAGATTTAATTTAAAAAGGTTTATCTGATTCAAAGGCAAACCTTGCTCCGTGAATATGGGTGCCCTTATCGCATTTGGAAAAGTGAGAATGGTGCAATTTTTGCTTAACCTGCTCATCCTTCAACAGCAGGATACTTGCTGTTGAATTTTCAAACCCATTGATAAAGTTGAAGTTTACCATGCGGTAAAGGTTCAGATGAAAGTATCTATCTAATAGCCATCGCGAATTATAGATGTCTTATTTTTAGGAAATAGATTTGCTCTGAGTATACCTCCAATTGATACAAAAAAGCGTTCAGCGCAAGGACTCATAAATACAAAGCCTTTTTTCAAGGATTATAGTTCAGATTCTGTGGATCACTTCTTACTTTTGAGTCCGGTTGGAGGGAGAAAAGTCGGTCAAGCTGGTTGTTTGAGGGAGGGGTGGGTTATGATTCAAGGCTTATTGATATGACGTCAACATGTATACTTCGTCGAGGATGAGGAATTTAGAATGGAATATTTGTAAAAGTATATTGCTCCGAGATGTATTGAAGAACTTTGCACGTGATCACTAGTATTGAGGAGGATCAGACTTTTGAAAAGGTGTATAGGTTGACGTGTCTAACTACTGGAGAAATGGTCGGAAAGTGGAGGAATTTTTTGAAAAACTTTAAACAGATGTTCTTATTTTAATTTTAATTTTATTTGGTATCCGCTGATTTTATAGGAGATCATTCTGAGACATTATTTAATAAACCATCGTCGGTTCAAGAATTCCGTCTAAAGGGATTGCACATGTTAGATAGATGACTCGGTCGACCGGGTATTTGGGATTATAACATGGTTGCCATTGACGTCCAGTGACGGTTGTAAGGAATGAAAAGGTATTTACACTAAGGGTAACGTATATATTGCTAATAATTGGGAAATGATCGTGGTATAAATGATTATTTTCAATATTATAAGTACAGTCAAGCTTAAAGTGGACATAATTCATGCAGCATGATTGATGAAGTTGATAGTCATTGTAGCTTTCATGTATTTCGAAACAAGTGGTTAATGAGCCTCTACTATTGGCGACCATGGCTTGCCACCTTTGCTGGGTTGAATATTGATGATGTTACTGGGGTCAATGAGTTGGTTTGGAAAGTGTACTGGTGTAAGATATACGCAGCTAAATATTTTAATTTTGTTCCTGGGTTCCTCACGATGAAATGGATAAAAACATTTTTTTCTTCTAAAAATAGTGGCAAATTTGGGACATTTATGAAAGTTGGTGGGATGTTCGCCAACCTCTCACTAGGCATATTTAAGACTTGCATGAAGAATAATAGGGTGACCACCTGGTCCGTATATGTTGCCATATTCGACGTAGTTTTTTTTTGGGAGTAGGGTAGGTGAATACGTTTACGCACAGAGTGTTGGACTCCCGCAACAGCACGCTGGCGGACTACCAACTAAACACCTCCCTGTCATCAGAGAACTAGCCTGGAACCGTTTGACACATTACTTCGGGCTAGCCCTCCCGCTCTCCCGGCTTTGGGAGCATTCAAGTCAGGGAATTCCTTTCACCAACGGGAGGGGAGGGGAGGAAGGGAGTTGTAATAAGAAGAGCACGAACATAATGCGCAATACGATTCCAGCTGCCAGCGCTCTTCAGCATCTTTCTGACAATGTTGCCTGGGGAGAGCTCCCCTGCGTCTGCATAAAGCTGCTGGCGGAGGCCGTCCCACCTCTCGCGAGAGAAAAAAGTGTGTTCAGCGTCATCCGCCACTCCATTGCAGAACATACAATTAGGAGATCGCACCTACCCAATCCTGTGCAGGTAAGACTGAAAACCTCCAAGCCCACTTAGAAGTTGGGTAAGGAAGTAATCAATCTCACCGTGTATTATGTTCAACCATGGGTCTAATTTGTCAATGAGCCGCGCAGTCCACTTGCCCCATGGCTCATTTTGCCAAGAAAGTTGCCACTCGCTAAAGATTGCGTTGACGTTCTTCACGGGCAACCAATTCTCTTAAGTTTTCGCCCTTACGGCGATAGATAGCTTTGCGCTCCTTGCCAAGGAGGGCAACGGGGATCACTCCCGCAATCACCATCACAGCCGGTTCGGAGACGGTGCGATAAGCAGACGTCACTCGCAAAGCTCCCCGCCACTGCACTTGAGCGAGGCATTTACGATGCACCTCATTGTCAAGGGCATCAGCCCATACCTCCGCACCATAGAGAAGAACCGACTGCGTTGCTCCCATGAGGACACGCCTCCTAGTTGATATAGGGTCCCCGACATTCACCATTAGCCGACTCAAGGCCACTCCCTGTCCGCTGCTGCTTTGATTTGCTCGAAGAAGCTCATCTTCGAGTCGAGCATTAAACCAAGGTATTTAATCGCTGGTTTTGACTCTATATCGCCGATCGATATGGGACGCTGGGTCGGGATTCTCCTTCTGGTCAGGACGACTACTTCGGTTTTTTCCAGCGCAAGGTTGAAACCGTGAGCAATCATACATCCGCGTGTTCAACAGTGCGTCCGGCAACAAGTGCCGCAACGTCGTCTGCATAACCGACCAGGCGCGACTCTTCGGGCATATCGAGTCTCAGCAGACTATCGTAGGAAGCGTTCCAGAGGTCCGGCCCTAGGATGGATCCCTGTGCTACTTCCGACGTGATTTCCACCCTCCTCTGGCCCTCTAGCGTCTCATAGAGCAGGGAGCGGTCTTTCAGATAATCCCTCAATATCCGCAAGAGATAGCTTGGCACGTGAAAGGAGTTCTCTAGTGTGCCTAGCATATCTGTCCATCTACGACCTCCATAACAGCATCCACTGTAGATTTCCCTGTTCTAAACCCGAACTGCCTTGCGGATAAGTCCCCGGCAGCACGGATCGCTTCAGCGCGTCTACCCCTGATGAGCTTCTCGAGCACTTTACCGGCCGTGTCAAGCATACACAGCGGTCGGTATGCAGACGGGAGCTCTTACCTTAACCTGTCCATGTCAAAATCTCCATTAGTGGAGGTAAAACGTCTATCTAAAAACTGCCAACAAGTTAAGAGCAATAAGGAACGAACTAGCCAAGAAGGGAGCAGGGACGCCTTTACCCGGGTCAGAACCCTTTTGTGGAATCGGAAACGGTTTCATGGCTATGAATCTAAGAAATGAAGAGGAACGGTTGAGGGAACTATACTGGGCGGGCCTACCAGGAATGGAGCAGTCCAGGGTGCTTATTGGGGGATACGAACCCATGCGCACAAAGGATTGCTTACCTCACCAAAAAGAACCTCCGAATCATAGTGGGAATTCTCACTGGTCATTGTCGGCTGAACTATCACCTAGGGAAGCTAGGGATATCTACGGACACTGCCTGCAGGTTTTGTGAGGAGGTGGACGAAACCTCTACACACGTCCTGGGACAGTGTCCAGCACTTTTGCAAAGTAGGTGGAAGCATCTGGGAGAACACTTAATACTAGATGCAAAGCTCAAAGATCTGGAAGTAAGGAACATACTAAAGTTCCTAACGGTTATAGGCCTGTTGAGATACTATGATCAATAGGTACACTATAACCAGTAAAAGGGGCACAATAGTTCTTCAAGGACGCGGTGCGACTTTCCCTTAACAGAATAATAATAATAATAAGAGGAATAATAGCCGATTTAATAAATCCTGAGAAATATGTAATGAGTTTCCGCAAAATTAATGCAAGTTTCTAATATTATAGATCCGGAAAAACGTTTGAACCTGATAGTAAATATGTTAGCTTCAGGTGAATAATTACGTACATAAATTTACTAAAAATGGAATAATGAAATAAATCAACCGTCAAGTATCATATCAGTGAAAATACAAATGAGCTAAATAATTTGCAACAATATTTGCCGATAACAGTTTGAATTATTTTATATTTTACAAAACTGGCAAATTTTAATTAACATATATAAATGAAAACACTTAACATGTATTTGAAAAGACATCAAGAATTTATTAATTGCGATGTTTAACAGGCATTTAAAGTGCTGAGATAACCTCATTAATCTAATTTTCGCTGAAGGCATACTAAATTTTATAACACTTTAAGTGCTCCAAGGATCCAAGTTCAAAAATTAATTTAAATTTTGTTCACTGTCTTCAGCCTTTGACCTTTTGGAGCGAATTGGGGAATAGTTAATTTTTTATCAACCTCGTCGATGAATTATTTGTAGCAGTTTAAAGTCATTGTTATATATGCATGTCAGTGTTTTTAGCATAGCAGTGGACGAAAGCTGCAATAAATCTCAGATGGTATCGTAAACATTAGTCAAATTCAGAAAACTCCAATAAATTAGCGGAACCATTAAATTTAACCCCTGTAAATTTTGCAGTCGTAGTAAATCCCATAAACCAAATACGATTTCGAATTTCATTAGCGCAGAGCTACCACTGAATCCAATCTGGTACCGAAGCAATAATGGCCACAACTAAGTACTTTGCGGCATTCATCATATCGCGCTGCATTTACTAGTTGCCTTGGCTCGATTCTGCACAAACCGTTAATGCGGCTTTAATTAATACAAATTAGACTGCTGATTGCCTCCATAATAAAACGAATGGGTCCCATGATTTGCAGAAACTAGTATTAAGCCTATTGGTCCCAGTAATGTGTGGTAATTGGATAGAGAATACGCTCGTTGTCCTATTCCACTTGGGTGGCCTAGCGACTGTAGGAAATATAATACAAGTGCAGGTTGCTTACTTTCGATAGTTATGGTCAAAGATTTTGTATGAACGGCAGGGCTTAGAGCGAAAAATAGAGGATTATGATTAATGCGTGGTACCCTGGCCAAATTTGTCTAAAGCAGAAATTTGTTGATTCCAACTAAAAAGTTCATGCATGTAGGAAAATGTTGTTGCCTATTGTATAAATATAAAGGAAACTAGATCGAATGGAATGTGGAAATGCAATATTTGGACCTTTACAATTGAGGCAAGGTCATATCATAATAGGACAATAAACTAACTAAATAATGGAATTATTGATAAATTGCACCTAGTAGGTAGTATTTGAATTTAACAGGAAATTCATCTATATTTCCTTGCCTTTCATTGAATATTATTTTTTTTCACAAACTTACACAAGTCTTCGATCACTTTCTATACAATACTATTTGTTGTAGCTCTTTTGCATGGAGTTTTAATCTTTATAATCTCCAAATATGTTCTCCAAGCATTTACTGGACATATAAGATTTTCTCGTACATCGGAAAAAAGACGTTAGATTAGAGTTTTGAGCCAAATACACCCCTGAGCGAACTTTCCTATGCTTGGCGTTAGGTCCACGACCGATGCTTTCAATCTGCTCACTAACATATGATTTGAATTATTTAAGGGTCTGTCCTAAACTCACTTTGATTGTATATAGTGCAGCGGTCAGACGGGAAATTTTTTTAATATTTTCTTTCTTTTGCTCCTCCTAACCACAAAATCTTAAATTTAATTGTGCTATAAATTCCGAGCCTTCTGTGGAAACCATTCAGAAAGAATAAGGAAACATTACGCAGGACGACGAAACCTTCGAAAAAACTTGAAGAAGGATGGACCTGTTAGAAAATCCTTGGACTATCTGGCAAAAACGTTACAGAAACAGAAGATCCGTACTTTGGGATATGGGAGGAGATGGAGCCGAAATTTGGTGCGATAAGAGCCACTATTTAAAAGGATCAGGCCACAACCACAACAAAAGGTTCGTCTTCAGAAGAGATCTATTATAGACGACCGGTAGACATGTGTACTAATAATAGCAGGATATCTACTGTTTTTCACCGCTTCTATAAAGAATGTCATCAATTCATAGACATATTCAAAGCCGTGATAGGCAACCATCAGGCATTAGATAATATCGAGAGGCTGCAGTATCTGCTAGGATACCTGCGAGAAGAGACAAAAGAAGCCGTGTCGCACCTTCAGTTACATAATCATTACTATTAGTCTGAGTCTCAAATAGAGAGAAGATTTTTCAATGACCGCCATGTAGTGAATAAACATTTGGACCCAATGATGAACGTAATGCATTGGACTATAGATTGGCCAGAGATATCGTCGATATCTATAGTACATTATGAAATGACCTCGCCGGACCGATAATCAAGGAAGTGTCCCAAACAGGTCCAATGGTGAAGATCATCAGGCGGAAGATGGTCTACGATTTTCGTTTGAAAAAGTACAAGCTGCTTTTAATAATCCAGCCTCAAACTTCACACGCTCAACCAATTACGGTATCAACAAACACTAGTTGCGCCAGCCATGCGACGATTTAAAAAACTTGCCGTGGGGAAAGATGTCAAATCCCTAAACAAAGAAAATATTATAGAATTGCCTATGATATATCGAAAACCAAAGGTGCGGCAGTAAGGTGCGCTGTCTCGAATGCAGTAAAGATTACCACACTTTGCTCCGTGTCCAAAAGAAATTAACCGCGAATACTGCTAGCCCGCACCAACTGTTCTACTTGGAATAGCTCTATTAAAAACCACATGCATGACAATAGAGATTGATGCTTAGCCTACCACAAGAACGGGCATCGATCTCATTGTAGGAGTTGATATTATTCAAGAAATAATAGAGCCACGAATCATGGGAGGGGGAGACCGCTACTTGCCCAGAAGACTAGGCTAGACTAGATCAAATTTGGAAAGGTTTTTATAAAGCAAAGGAAAAGCACGACTGACGTGGAAGATACATAGTTACTTTGCCTTGCAAAGGCAATCTAGTATACTGCCATTGGCAAACTGACGAAACAGAGCGTTAATACGTTTACGACAAAAGCAGCTTGACAAGGAGAAGAAGCTGCTAACAACCTAACTTAAGGCGATGCAGAAATATATCGATTTAGGATATCTGGAAACTACGATTCCCTTCATAGGGGGCGCTTGTTACTTGGTTATTAAAAAGGAAAGCACAGCGACCAAAGTTCGTCGAGGGGCGGTATGCCGTATATGCGGTATTATTGATGTTTAAATATGTGTTCATGCACTTTCTTTTCAAACTGTGCATGGGCTAGTGTTTGCTAATTTCCGGTACGTGGACTAAAATGGCTATCTAAAGGATACCCAGAAAATAAAACCAACATGGAGACGAGAGATGCAGGAAACTTGGGGCTCGGAACGTCAGTGGCGGCGCCTTTTGGGAGTGAGGAAGCGGCCTCCCGATAACCAATATCCCATGACCGCAGTATCACGGTGGTGGACAATTTTACCACCTTTGCATCTAATGCTATAACTGTTTTAGATTCAGAGAAAGAAGTGTTGAAATATAGCACCACCTTGCCGAGACAACAGTAAAAAACTAAAAAAGCTCGAATACAAAAACGGCAACAATACTGTGGCGCGGCAGGATCTGCAGCATTCGAAATTTATTTCGAATGTCGCGGATGCGGACGGGTAGATGGCGCGGAACTCCACTCACTTTAGAACTCGCTTAGAACTCGCCGAGGGAGTGGAGAATTAGCGGTGAAAAATGCCATTGGTTGGGACAGTAAGGACCGCATGGAAATAAGCCGGTCTTCTGTCTCCAACCGTGGTATAGAACGCATCGGGCCTGTGTAATTCATCTTGTTTCAATTTTCCTTTAAAATTTAGAATAAATCGTGGTTAGATATGAAAACTAATAATATATTTTAAATATTGCGATATCGTTATCAGTGCGCTGTTAAGCAAGTCGAAAACAATTTGAGCAGTGTTATATCCACATTTCCATTTGCATTTATCAACACAGAAAACATTAACACCCAAGAGTCTTCTCAACTTGATGTTGATAATAACTGTATTTTCATATTTTGTATAAAGCTGTCAGGACGGATATAGCGTTGTTATTGTGTCGTGCCACATCAAGTTGCATATCATAATCAGGAGAAACGGCACCTCGCAAAATACAGCAAAATACCACCGCGTATGTTTAAGAGGGACGACAGTAGGAGGTACTCCCGGACCATTCAGCTCGTCAATTCTGAGATCTTCACCACCGCCAAAGACCGTATAATCAACAGTACAGGAAAGGTCGGAATTCATAGACAACAGAGCCCTCACCCGGAGAAATTTCCTTTCACCTAGCTTTGGACAAAAATAGTTGAGCACTTCGAGTTTATCAATGACAAGCACAACGTGTACCAAGCCACACAGAATATGGTGTGGGCTATCAGAAATTCCAAGGGAAGCCTAAACTTGCTGGCCTAGCAGTGTCACAGGCCGCTTTCGAATTACGGTCGGATTAGAGAGAACGGGAAAAGAAGGGAGACTTCCTAGGGAATTAATGGTCGCCTAAGAAGAAAAAGGGTATACAGGCAGTGCTCAAAAGTAGAACTAACAGTTCAGAGCGGGAAAAATACATGACCAGAACGCGAATATCGGCTAGTATAGTGATACCCAAGGCAAACGAAGATACTGAATTGATCAAGGTTACCAACAAAAAGGCGAAAAGGAAAGCAAAAGTGCGAATTCACCTAGACGCCCTAGTTATCTCCAGCAAAAGTAATCTGTCCAATGCAGAGATACTCAAAAAAGTCAAAGCTGATCCCGACTTAAAGGATCTGAGCGGAAATGTTAATAGAATACGAAGAATCCAGGAAGGGGTCTCATGTTTGAACTGATCCAGCTTGGCCTTTTTCACACTCAAATTAAAAACTTGCTTGGGGAGAATGTCACGGTACATGCCCAAAAACATGGGATCCACATACAGCTAGTGTAAGGACCTTGATGAAGTGACTTCGAAAGGAGAGGCTTGTACCGCCTTGAAGGCACAATTAGAAACACTTGCGGTGGGGTCTATTATCAGTTTGTGAAAAGCCTATGGCGGCACTTAAACGACCCCAAAACAATTTCCGGTGGAGGCAGCACGGAACATGTTGGTGACTGGTAAAGTTCAGATCGGGTGGGTAGTCTGCCGTTTGGGATTACACATCTCACTAACGAGGTGTTTTAAATGTAACTGACACCACGCGAAGGCATGCACCAATGAAAAGAAAAGTTTGTTTTTTGATTAGGGACAACTCTATTGTATTTATTTGGAGATATCGTTATTTCGGGAGCCAGTTGCTCCATTCCTCAGGGCTTACAATAGGGTTGTCCCTAATCAAAAAACAGTCTCTTCGCTTGATTGAACCAATAGGACAACCAAACATGTCAACGCTACAAACACACAGACAAAGTGAGATTTGTTCAAATAAATCTCTATCATTGCAGGTTCGCTCTGGATTTAACTGAATTTAAAATAGAAGTTTACACTATAAGCGAACCCTATATAAACCGTTACGGTAGATTATGAGCTACAGATTTGACTGAAGGAGTGATGATATGCCATACAATATACTACGAATCAGACAATCAGTGGCTTTGTGTGGGCAAAAATATGTGGTGTATATGTTTATTACTGCTACGCCTTATCAAATTTGACACTGTTTGAATCCGAAGAAATGCTTCACAATCTTGTTTTCAACACAAGATGCCGAAGTCCAAAAGTGATTGCCGATGACCTCGATATTTAGGCACTTAAGTGTGGTAGCAGAGAAGTAAATGCAAGGGACGCAGTCTATTAGAGGCTTTTGCCCAGTGTTATATAGTCCTGCGAGTGATGTAAACATCTTTTGGAAGGGAGGTCTGTCAAATTATAAACCCGGCCTTTTTCAGTCCTGCGCTGATGCATGATATGTCCTGATATATCAGCAAAGACTGCACCCACAGCCATCAGAAGACAATCCTCTTTGAATGATTGGAGGAGCTACGGAGCAGAGAACCATCATGCCCTAACCGAGAAAGATGTCAGACTGGTCTGCAGATTTTGGATGATTTCATGAACAATAGAACCAGCCGTAGTCAGTGACTTGGGTGCTCTGTTTCTCGTAAATACCTACCAGAGGGATCCAACACCTCTGACCAGGAAAGTTTTGATAAATGAAAGCAGCTTCCATTTTGAGGGAGAAGCGACGGTCTATTTGAAATGTACCCTCAAGAATGACATCAGTGAAAGTGACCCTGTCTAACACATTTGGCGTGTTTGGATACTTGCATCGACTGGTAAGCAACCCAGACTTCACGATTCTTTATCTCACGATTCTAGCTGCCAAGTGCATTTGAAACGAAATTTCGATTAGGAACTCTCTAAAATGCCAAGCAGGTTAAAAAAGTTGGAAACAGATTTTCCTAATTGTCGGCTCATAGTACCGTATCACTGGTCTGCGCAGGTGTAGCTGATATAATTAATTTTAGCTGCAATATAGTATTTACCCTACTCTACGAAACCACATGCGAAAGTAATATTGACTGAATCAAAATCAGGCAACCATATTGCCAGCGTGATCATGGTAACCAGGACAAAAGTAGAATATGTAAATCTGTGAAAAGCATTTCGTACAAGATACTAAATTAGTGCAAGCTAAACTTCTTGTGCTCTTTCCAGTGCAGCACTCATTGGATAGATTGCAGTCTGCAACATTTTTAGGTGAACTAACAGAAGTGAGGCTCTACTGATAAGAGCACGATTCTGGTTTTAGGACATAGTTTACAGAATGAGAATCAAAGATACAAAGCTAATTATTGTCGATATTTCCTATTAGGAGCATTAGTCTGTATGCATCTCCAACAACTCCGACAATTCTATCTCAAATCACTTGGCTGTGTGTCAATACGACTACTGAATGGTGCTACAGAATATGGTTTCGGTATAAAATATGGCCCACATGCTAAGTGTGAGCTAACACACTTGATCTACTGATGACATCAAGTTGTATGTTCGTACTGGTACTGGTTTGTTCCGACTGGTAGTCATGTTTAGCCTTGATATTGGGATCGAATTTGGCATTTATCTAAAGTGTTGAATTAGAGCCATCCGCAAAGGTCATCACGAGCCGTATGCCGGACATAGCATTGGTGACCTCCACATTGAAGCTATGACCGAAACAGGCCTAAGTGCCCAGGAACTCTGCAGGGAACCCATACTCTTGTTGGCGATATGCAAAATGCTCTGCTCTTTGAACTCCTGCGACGTGTAAAACTGATGCTGAAATCTCTTATCTTGGGGAAGAATAAAATGAGTTGATTGAATGTATTCGCTATCCCTTGAGTCTAGCCGATTCGATACGCACTTATTTGTACAGCAAAGATCAGGTGAGCCCCTTGCATGTGGCTGACTCCACTTAACTTCAAGGATCGTTTTTTCAATCCTCTGAGTAGAGTGAAGTCAGACCAGAAGCGGATCGATGAATGGAAGTCGATGGCAATGCACGGTGAAGACGTGAGTTGCCTGTGGAAGCTATTTTTCGATTTGCATTTTCGAACAGATGGTTGAGTACAGAGGAGCTCTTTGCTGAGACTGAGGGATTTATGTGTGCTATTTAGGATAACGTGGTCGCCACCTGAGCTTGTAAAAGGTTCATAATGAAAGAGCGGGTGAAGAATTGCTAGTAAAAATTGTGTGGTTTGACGCTGGAGACGTTGGAGAACCTCATTTCTGGCTGCACTCTTATGACAAAACCTTGCGTGGAAGCGTGGGTTGATCACGGGAACAAGTTCGGTTTATCGGTAGAAGTCGCAAGCAGTACTTTATAGTTTTGCTTACAGCATGTATTGGGACCGACAAGTTCTAACTGACCGCCGCATGCAATGCAATAACTCTGACATGCTGTTATTTGACAGTACGGGTCGCTCCGCGTATATTATTGATGTTACTATCTCTCATAATAGCAACATTGAACGGAAATACGTTGAGAAGAAAATCTATGAACCACTGGTTCGGGGTGTCAAAGAAATTTGGCGTCTCAAGCGGGTGGTTGTAGTTCCTACAATATTGTCAGGTAGAGATATTGTACCTAAATCTCTCATGGCTTCCCTTGATCCCTGGGATTATCATATAGCCTGGTTCAAAGCATGCAGAACTACACCATTCTGCATACGTGTTCGATATTGCGGGGAGTTCTGACGGCCTCTCTCTCTCTCTCTAACCTACCAGCGCCAGCGCCCCTTCATATTTTAACTAGGTAAGATCGGCATCTGCCGAGATTGTGACAAGGCTACCTAAATATCCACTTTGTAAACGCTGGGTGTTCTTATACTCAATATACTCATGGTACCTAGCTGTACGGCATCGTGTTGTTTAGCGCGTTCACTGCACTGAACACTACAAATATCATAGCCAATTCGATTCTTAATGATGCAGACTTTGGCAAGTTCTTTATACACTGATCATCATCATCGTGTCCGGATAGCTCAGTGGTTAGAGCGCTAGGCTGTCATACGGAAGGTCGCGGTTCAAATCTCCCTGGTGGCAGCGGAATTTGCATTGTGATTTGACGTCGGATACCAGTCGACTCAGCTGTGAATGAGTACCTGATTTAAATCAGGGTAATAATCTCGCACGAGCGCAATGCTGACCACATTGCCTCCTAGTGTACCGTTACGGTCTTGAATGAAGTGCTCTAACAGACTTCAAGGCCCTGATCCAATATGGATTGTTGCGCCAACGATTATTATTATTATCATCATTAACAACGGTGCAACAATCGGTCTAGGCCTGCCTTAGTAAGGAACTCCAGGCATTCCGGGTATGCGCCTAGGTCCACCAATTCGATATCCCTAAAAGCTGTCTGGCGTCCTGACTTATGCCGTCGCTCCATCTGAGGCAGGGATGCCACATCTTCTACACACTGATACTGGGTCAAATACTTTGGGAAAATAATTGTAACCTAATCATCAGCAGCACTTAAGGTATTCCTTGCAAATAGCAGCAGATGTCACGTCGGTACTTACAATATTGTTGAGGGGTGGCTAAACAGTCGTATACTATTTATAATTAAAATGACTAGATTAATTCTACTTACACAATTTCCGTATGAACATTTATTATTTCCAAGATTCATTTCAAGATGGTTTTAAGGATGTGTAATGTATTCAGTATGACATAAGATAGGGTGTTGTCGTTAATTGCAGAAATGGTGAAGCCTGGCCCATCCGTGCTGCTAATCCTTAAACGGCTTCGACGAAAGTGGATGCAGCCATCGCAGAATGTCCAAGCAAAACGGGACATAATGTCATTGACCGATGGATGCTGGAATGTATAACCCAGTATAGTAATTGTTCAAATGACGACATGAGTTCAAGAAGACTCCCAGGCAGACTCCAGATTAAGCGTACACTGTAGATTAATACCTGAATGGTAGTCCCATTAGGGTGGAGATGAAGAGGAAGAGGGTAACTTGGTGGACCTGCTTACTCGGTCTAGTTAGGCGGAATGTATTTTCACTATATACTTCCCCTTTCATGCACTAAAAAGTATGGTGGTGTTGGTTTGGTTAGTTAATGCTTGATTTCATAGGGAGGAGAAATACTGGGCCAAGAATGAGCTCTACCAGGAAAAACTTAATTTATTTTATTTAACCGTTAATCTAATTAATTTTAATTGATAGCTACTGTTAGTAATTATATTACATCAATATTTTATATTAATATTTCTCTGGTTAAATTGGCTGGACTTCATTAGTATAGAATACCTGCTCACACTAGCTGCCCAGCTCATTTAAAGGAGTACCAGCGCAACTCATTTCGATATGCAGTCAACAATTTAATAAAGTCATAGAGCCGGTATGTGCAATTCCGTTCCATTAGCATAAATTTTATCACATATGCCTCATACGATTTACATGTCTGAACGACGATTGTGTTATGAAAGAACAAAGTTACTGATCTTGTGTGGTTGAACCAGTTCGCCTTAATTTATCTAGCAAGCACAGGTGTTTATTGGAATGCATTCGTTGCTAAAAAGTTGATAGAATCTCAGCACACGTTGGAATCTGGGTAATGTACGATTTTTGGTGTACGGTGCAGGATATAAACAACTGTGGAATCTTAGTAGAAGAGGAGTCTAAGGAACAAGAAAAAGAGTGTGCAATATTTTTAAGCTGAAGTCCTATCTGACTTATAAAAAGTGTTATCAGTAAATTTATTTATTTATAAAACTATAATTCAATCAGTGAATTAAAAGTCGAAATTCAATCTTCTCACAACCCTCATTTAAAAATGTTTAAAGAATTTTTCGGTCGAGGGATCAGAGGCAGATACCACCCTTTATTTGAATTTAATTATTTGCTATTTGAACTTTTTCAGATTTTGTGTAAAACAAACCTCATGCGCATTTGTTCAGATACCACCGAAAGAAAGAAGGACAGGATAAGCAGCATATTGCCGGAAACATTAAATGCCTGGAATTCAGGAAGGCGTTGACTGCAATGAGAAAATAAGGTTTGTTTAAATAAATCTCAATCATTGCAGGGTCTCTCAGGATTTATTTGATCAGACCACGTATGAATCTGCGCTAGAAGTTGCCATTGTAAGCAAATTTTATAGAAATAGTCACTATGGCATATAGGCTATAGATTTGACGGCTTGGGCGGCGACATGCGCATGCGGTCGACAAGTGGGTTTGTGTGGGTGAAAATATGTGGTATACATACATATGTCTACATCAGGTACACCTCACCAAGCCTTACACTGTCTGAATTCGAGAAAATGCTTGACAATCTATTTTTCGACTCAAGAGGTCGAAGTTGAAAGGTGATGTCATCGACAATCAATGCTTGGGCACTTGAGTGGGTAGCAAAGAAACAAATGTGAGGGGGCGCTATTAAAGGCTTTTGCGCAGCTGAATTTAGCCCGGGCGAGTGTGATGGGAAGGGAGGGTCTTCCTCAATCGAAAACTTTCGTGAGCCCTGCACTGGTACGTGGCATGTCCTGGTGCGTTACCGAGGATTACACCCAAAGCAACTACCAGTCAATCATTTTTGAACTATGGGCGAGCCATAAGGCAGAAAACCATTATGCCCAAAACCCAGGCTTTGGATGAGCAGACTTTCATAGGGGTGTGGTAAGACAAACCTAATAAAGTAGGCGCTTCTAGAAAAATGGTTCTCCGGCTGGTACAATTCATCGCGGACGGAGTGCCGAATGAAGTTAGTACTGCTGCTTAAGAGTGTTTAACCTCCAGCTGAACTATCCTATTATAGACCCATATGTCTTCTGGACACTATGAAGAAAATGCTGGAGCAGGTTATATACAATAGGTGCCTACCGGATGTCGAAAGCCAACAAGATATTTCGGATCTACAGTATGTGTTCCGTGGAGCCAGATCAAGCATTGATGCCATCAAACTGATTATTGGCTTGGCCGAAGATGCAATTTCGGGATAGGAAGGATAGGAAAAGTTATCAATGGTTTTAAAGTTACGTCTCTTGTCTTTACTGTTCTCATTTGACCAGTGCCATTTGATGCTGTTGTTTCTTTGTTTTTTGGTGCTGATGTTGTATCAGATCTGGATGAAGACATTTTGTATATCTCGGGTGGTTCGTCCCATAATATCAATATTGTCAGCATATGCTAGCAGGTGGGTGGACTTCAAAACGATAGTTCTTCTCGCACTTATATCAGCATCGCTGATCATGATAGGGCATCCCTTTGTCCAAGACCGTTGTTGATGTTAAATGGTTTCGACCGTAATCCTAATGCTTTTATCTGACCTCGCATACTGATCAGGGTCAGTATAGTAAGCCTTATCAATTTGGTCAGGATACTGAATACTTCCATGACCATGCAGATTGTCGTTAAATGTACCCGCGACCATGATTCCCAAATATCTCGATACTAATTATTTCAAAGGTTTCTTTTCCTTATTTTACAATGATAGACGTTTCGAACGAAACACTTTTTATAAGCCGAAGTAGGCTCGTCCTAGATGTTATTGGTTGTGATTTTCTACCCTAGATAGAAAATATTTTTATTGTTCTCATTCGACCAGTGTGATTTGATGTGGTCGCTTCTTTGTTCTTTGGTTATGACTTTGTCACCGTGTACTCCGTCTTGCCTTCGTTAATGTGTAGTTCAAGCGCTCATACTCATACCCGCCTGCCCGATCTGGATGAAGGTCGATTGTACATCTCGAATTGTTTTTGGCACAATATCATTATCGTCAGCATAGGCCAGTTGTTGGGTGGACTTAAAGAGGATGGTGCCTCTCGCATTTACATCTATATAGGACCACTTTTTCCAGGGCCTGGTTAAAGAGGATGAATTACCTTAAGCCGTTGCTGATGTTGAATGGTCTCGAGAGTGATCCTGTTGCTTTTATGCGGCTTTCTACATTGGTTAGGGTGAACCTAGTCAGTCTTATCAATTTCGTCGAGATACCGAACTGATGGCAGTGTACAGTTTTAGCTTGGTTATGCAAGATAGGCGGCCTTGAAGTCGGTGAAAAGATGATGGAACTGATTAACATATTCGAAAAGTTTTCCATCGCTTGCCAAAGACAGAAAATGTTATCTGGAGGTGATTTATCTGGAGTGAATCCTCTTTGGTATGGGCCAATGATGTTCTGGGTGTATTTGTCCCAGCAAGGCAACGGAGAATATCATGTATGTTTTTATGAATGGGACCGATAATGCATCGTTGCCAATCATCGCACACCTTTGTTTCGATGTCGCACGCCTTGAGCATCAGTTGATGAATGGCTTGATGTAGTTGGTCGTCTCCATATTTAACTGATTCGAGTGTGATTCCCTCGGTTCTTGGCGACTTGTGATTTTTAAGAGAATGGATTACAAGGACTAGTGTAGTGACAGCATTTGCCTGTCTTCCGTTGGCAGAGCCCCCAACGCGCCGATATTTTGGTTGTTAAGCAGTTCATCAACTCAACCCATCGCTCCAATATGCGATGTGGCTGGTGATCGGATTTCCCTTTTTGTCTCAGCAGGATGAGCATCGAGGTATGTGAGGGTTTATCTTGCTGACGGGTTAGTAAAATTTGTACCCTGGTGCGTTTGCTCCCTGAAGTTTCGAGACTTGTTCGTTCTCCCAGGCTTCCTGTTTCTGTCTGTGAAGTCGCTTCTCCGCTCGACGAAGTTTGTGATAGGTCTCTGCGCGTATCCACGTTGAGATCGCAGCATTGCTGGGTAAGCAGCATTTTTCCGGTACGTTGCCGGGCTTAGATTCATCATCGAACCTGTTTTTTCGACTGCTGTTAGGACCGGGGCCATGCATGTTTGTACCAATGATAATGTTCAGGCCTTATGGAGATCATTTGTTGATGCCTCATATCCAAGACCTCTATGAGCTGCGGTTATTGCGGGATCCGTTTCAGTATTAACCCTGATCGTCACAGGGAATTCGAGGTATTGTTATTGTAGCTCGGAATACTATGCCAAGGAGATAGTGGTCCAAGTCCATATTACCCATTATATGTTTTGACATTCATGACATGGTGGCGTATTAGTCAGTTTGGTGTGTGGTGGTCTGTCGTACTTCTGTAATTCAAACAACCATTATGTGCGATACTGCTAACTGAATAACCCGCAGGTCGTTATCACTGGTGTTTTCGTGTAAGCTATGACAGCCAAAGTATTGCTTGAATACGGGCTCCATCCCTACTTGGCTATCAAAATCTGCAAGTATAATTTTGGAGTCATGCCTGGGACAGGCTTCGAGGGTTTCGTCTACTGCCTCGTAGAAGATATACTTCTGTAGGGACGTGAACGTTAACGAGGCTTATATGTCGAAATTTGCCTCTCAAACGCAGAGTGCGTAGCCGTTTATTTTCGTTCTAAAAGGTGATAACAGTAGGTTTCATTTTTTTGCTGATTAGCAAACCTGCTCCGAGCACGTAATTTACAGGATGGCCACCATAATAATAATAATGGTGTAGTAGCTTTTCTCCAGCAAACCGGTCACTGTCCAGGGCATCTCTTGTAACGCTGTGACATCAGTCTTGCATTGGGCCAGGGTATCAGTATTCGATCTGTGTATTAAAAGCACCTTCCATGGAAAAATGGCCAAACCGTTGCCCGTTACGTCGTTGTGAACTCCGTCCACTTCGAGGCTCCTTTCGTGACTGTCAGCCCTTCCTAACCGCCATCTGGTGCAGGAGGCTACTTCATGCTTCTTCACCTGCAGTTCTTCATTAAGAAAGAAATCCCCCCACGTGGAGGTAGAGATTGGGTTTGGTAGTTGGTTATGATTTAACAGTGGTTTCTCAGATTTTATGCTCCATCGTGTGTGTCCATCCACGTTTCACCCTGGGACCTAAATTAGTCTTTCACTCTTTGGAATGCAGTTACCGTTTAAACTTTAGATTCGATACGGTAGAATTACCGTGGATACCTGGTCCCTGTGGTGTAGAAGGAAATGAAATCCCAGATGCCTCTGTAAGAGGGTCCCCTGTCGGAACTGGAAACAACAAATAGAGTGTCAGTTGCATTAGCTAATGCTCCTCTCAAAAACTGGGAACAAGCTTCCCATAAGATCAGGGGGCAAGTCTAAATCCTTCTAGACACACCAAATTTTCGCTGTCAGAACCAAAGCAATATTGCAAACTTTATCTTCTCGAAAAGCAGGAGGTTTGTTGACTGATGGAAACAAACTTGAAAGAATATAAATTTTAGATTTGGATTTGAGGAATTTATCGCTGTACAACCACCAGATTCGAATTGCGTTCTACGGATATGTCAAATCCGATCAAATAAGTATGTCAAAAGGATGGTCTTTATCATTCGGATCGTCGACCCAGGATTCAATTCTACTGAACATCATTTCGTTAGTCATTAAAGGCTTCGGTTTCCTTAATATTGTATTTGAATATCAAGTATTTCCTCCCTCAAATATATGTATCTGCACAAAGCTAACTTAGATGTTAATTGTAATCGAATAGATGCTGGTGTTTGCTGCATCTGTATCTTTCTATAAATTTAAATTCAATGTACTTATGTTTCGTGCAGGCTTTTCCCGTTTACGGTACCTTTAGCAACAGTTTGGTCTTAGATGCACGAAGTTTCACCTTGAAAGTAACTTTTAAAATACGCAATCGTTATGCAGTTATTTGCCTGGTTATTCACTATGGAAGGAGCATGGTAGAGTTATTTCTTGACTGCTGGCTAACCATATGCAATTTTGTAAAAATACTCATCCGACCAGAAACAATTTCAATAAAGTTTCGAAGCGATCAGAGGCCTATTATTGTAAATCATTGCACCATATCGGGGGCCACTATGCAAACAATTTTGGAGTCAATTTCCTTTGATTTGTATAGTACAGGTGCCATACTAGACTCGTGTGGAAATCCACTGGTCGATTTACCTGGGTAGCCCGTTACTATGCAGAGAACTCTGTTGATGCTTGCTATACCCTGGTTGGTGTAGTGGTGCCAAAGAAAACTTTCTTGAAGGAATAAACTTTACAATATACCAAAGGAAATGTATCAAATTCACGTGTAAGAGTAATCATTGTTGGGACCTTACTGTTATTGCTATCTTCCCTTCAAGGTGGGTTATTTTCTGGAGATTTTCTGTTCAACTATGATTTTCAAAAGTAAATCGTCTAGAATATTTTACCCATGAAGTCTGTGCAGCTTTAGTCCTTTCAGTTTTCTCGCTGCAACACATTATTTCGTGGTCAATTGCAAATTTTCTCCCTCATACCCGTCTTGTGTGAAAATCAATGCGGTTATTTGACCATAGCACGTGTTCTTTTCACCACTGACTGCATCAGATATACATATCTATGTAAGCGCCCATCTTCCGGGTCAAGCCAGTAATAGAAAATTTATCAATAGCAATTCGTGTTTATTTGCACGCTTCATTTGGCGTATGGTTTTTGCAGTCGCAATGGTCTTTGCGCCTACTTTATCTGTGCTTGCTCGCTTCGTTCCTTTGAAGCGTTAAGATGTAATCATCAGATTATCTCGGGATAATTCTCTGGCATGATGCCAATAACATATTGTAGTGTGTGTATAAAATAGATAAATGTGTTTTTGCCGATCTTTCACTATCCGGATCAGTATGCTGTATGCAGTATTCAGCAGTGGACAAGCCTAGCAGTGCTACTTTTCCATAGTGTGGTAGTTCTTATTTTCATATCTATGAACTTTGGTTCCAAAGTGCGATTGCAAGCTAAGGAATAGAGCAGCAATCTGATCATTTTTGGTGTACACTACGACTCAAAGATACATTTATCTTTTCACCCAACTACATCTATCTAAAATCTATTGGGACTTTTGTTAGAAAAAACATTAGTACCTGTTGTATGGTTGTTCCCTGGATGAAACAAGAAGAATGTGCATTGTCGATCATAATGTGGCCTGAGAAAAGAAGATCAACAGAAAGATTGGAAAACTTTTCAGAGCGCTCGGTAATTTATCACGGCAGTTACAATAGTTTTTATCGGATACGTGAGGCTTTTGAGATGAACTGCGCCACGAATGTATGTTGGTACCTTGAAGAATTCAGAAGAACCTCCTTTGCTGCTCAATATCGGATTAGCTTGCTTGTATTCTTAACAGTATTATAGAATTATAGCTTGGTTTGTGCTATAAAGCTGCAATCAGTCATAAAAACAGATTGTTCCGTGCAAGAATACGAGGCACACGATCAATGGGGCGAATGGCATATTTTCTTTGTGTTGCTAAAATTGACGGTGCCAGTGCACAATCAAATTGTAGAAAATATGGATTTCAATAGAAGAGGAAATACTGAATCTCATTTGAAGTTTTATTCGGTATTAATCTTCGCTGAACTTGGTAATGTTGGCGGTTTTTATTTAGATTTCATCTTAACTTGGTAATGTTGGCGGTTTTTATTTAGATTTCATCTTAAGCTTATGTATACACACATACTAAATAATATTCTCTTGGACAGATGTAGAATATATAGTAAAAAGCAAAAGTAATTAAATGGAAAAGATAAAACAGTTTTGTTATCCTTTCCGCGGCAATAACTGTGTTATAAGATTCGTTTTGAGAATGATGGGGTCCTAAATCCGCATCAACTTAATGCTGGACCGGACCAAATGGGGAACAGCTTACTCCCTCTTTCCTGGTCCACGGACCCCTCGCCGTCATCGCTTGACTTTTTGAAAAGTTTGGGTGCAAGCCCTAAGCGAGGGGTCCATGGACGAGGAAAGAGGGAGTAAGTTGCCCCCCATTTGGTCCGGTCCAGCATTAAGTATATGCGGACTTAGGACCCCATAATTTTCAAATCGAATATTTTTAGCTCTGGCCAAGCTCTGGTCAATAAGGCGGATTTGCGCTCAATATAATTCGTAGTCATGTCGTGTTCTACGAATTATATAAAGGAGCACTCAACATCTGCGAGCCGCTACGGTCCCCTCCATAGTTTTAAAAAAGTGCGCCCCCAACATTTCCACCACCCTCTCCTCGATCATCAACCACTGTATCCTCAACACTCACTTCCCCACCGAATGGAAAAATGCTCGCATAGTTCCCGTCCCAAAAAAGAACCTTAATCCACTCAATCCCGATAGCTACAGGCCTATCTTCTATCCTTTCTTCCTCCACCAAAATCTTCGAGCGGATTATCAAATCCCTCATAGACGAGCATTGCACTTCCAACAACACATTACCAGAATTCCAATTCGCCAACCGAACTAAACACTCGGTTGAGCACGCGCTACTTGTCCTCAAGACTGATATCCTCCTGGGTATCAATCGGAGGACACCCACCATAGCCTGTCTCCTTGACCTAAGGAAAGCTTTCGACTCCGAATGACAATACGGACTCACGCACAAGCTTTCCGAAATCCTCAATTTCCATCCGCACCTCTGTAAGCTAATACTTAGCTTTCTAGATGGGCGCAAAGCCTTAGTGAGCATCCAGCAGCACCTTTCCTCGTCATATACTTGCCCAGCCGGCATTCCCCAGGGTTCAGTCTTGCCTGCATGTGGAGTGACACAAGATCATTATCACTCACAATCCATGATCAGCCCATTCCCACTGTTAAAGAAGTCACCTACCTCGGGGTGACAATGAACTCCCGCCTCTTCCACGTACCACACATAACGAAGGCACTAGGCCGTGCAACTGGTGCCTTCCGGTCCCTGTATCCTATCCTTAAATACAACATCCCGACCCCAAGAAAGGTTAAGCTGTTTTGCTATAAACAGCTTATCCGCCCACCCCTCATCTTCGGCTTCATTTTCTGGTCCGATTGCTCCCCATCCCAAATGGAGCGACTCCGCCTCAAAGAGCGCAGGATCTTTCGCCACTGCGCCCACATCTTTAAGAACGAGGACCGCTCCAAGTACATTTCCAATCAGATCCTCTATGATTCCTGCCAAACCCCACGCATCGACGCCTTCCTTGCTCGTCTTGCCCTCAACTTCCTGGCCAAGTGCCAAGCCCATCCCAATCCCCTTGTTGCCAATGCCATGCAGATGGAGATCGTTGAAGATAACCTTCTCCGGACTCATCTGTTCCCTCAGACCCTTTTATCCCTCCAGTCCCAGAACCGTCTGTTCGATCCCCTAGGTAGAGTAGTCTTCTACACAGGCAATTACTCCGACTCCCAATTTTTTAAACCTTCCCATCATTAGCACCCCTCCCAGCTTTTAATTCCCATCCTTCTCCCGCACGCCTCCCATCCTACCCCAGTCCTTTTCCCCCCTAGTCCCATCCCGTTTTTATATATGCTCAACGAGTGGAGGTTTTTTTTCGACTTTTCCTCCAAAATAAAATGTCAATAGCTTTTCACATAACCTTTTTAGTAATAAGTTAGTTTGAGCTTTATGTCATACCTTAGATTAAGTTTAACTGTTAAGGTAGTCCCTAAGTTAGCTATAAGTTTATATTCACCCATTATAGAAAATAAAAAATTGTTGTTTTGCGAAAAAAAATTGTTGTTTTGCGAGCCGCTACGGTCACGCTGCTAACAGGGCAGAGGTGAGGCAGCGTCTGACGATTTGCCTCTGTCCTGGTAAGAAACTGTAAAGCCGTCATCGCTTGACTTTTTTATGTTATAAGAATTTTACACCTTGGACAGTTCAGTGTTTAGATCCAAGAAGTCAGTGGATTTTCCCACTGCTGCAGATTTCGATGATGCTCATACCTGAGTTTTAGGATTTCATCGTCTTATAGAGGGCGCTCCAGTTACGTGGTTTAGTTCTTACTCACCGTCACTGTAACGCCGCATGGTTGACAGTTTGCTAAAAGTGCAGTGTCTGAGGGGATAGGTGAGAAAAGTGCACTAAATTTGCAGTCTTTAAGATTACTCACTGTGGAAGCTATCACCACACCTGGCAATGATAAAATGCAAACCCAAAAATGAAGATATGAGGGAATTTGACTTCCGATACGGACAACCACCTACTGTAGCTGTTTCATCAAAATCTGTCGCGACCATTTTAGCAGGTTTGTCTAGGCAGCGAATGAAACGGACTGAATCATCATCCGCTCCTATTACGAAATAACGGCGGGGGCAGGTAAAACATCTTACTGCTGCCTGTTGCACCAAAGATTCGTCAAACGCTTCCCGCAATGTGCTCACGTGACTGTGCAGACCAGTACCGTTTCATTACTCGCAGCGACACAATCTCGGTCGCCATTAGGGAATGTGTTCGACTTGAAGTCATCACAGAAACTGGTGACCAAGAGTCGATTAGGACTAAGGCGGCGGCATCAACAGCACCACACCGCACTGCAGGTAATAGTTTTAGTCCCCGCCGAAGTACCTTCTTTACCGTCCGGCAGAAGTTTCCGCTGAGGTTCGGGACAAATTCCAAAGAGCCGATAGGCCAGGTATACCCCGGCTCTACATCGCTGCTGCAACTACAATCACTTGTGTATTGTTGCGCAGTTACGGCTACCAAATTACACGGTCAGAAGGTTCGCTTTTGCGTTATTGGTTTGAGTGACCAAAGAGATTTACCATGGAAAATTCGTCTGGATCGACGACGGGTTTCACTAAAGTAGGACATTGCTAGATTGATTCAGATCAGCACTGTCAATGCCAGCGGACGGGTGAGGAATGCAGTGCACAGGGTTTACAGGAAGTATGCCATTCTCATTGAAACACCCTTAGTTGAGTTTATGGACACACCAAAGCAGAAACTTTCTGCCAGATGCAGTCGGTTACGACGGTATGGTGAAATTCACTCAGGACGTGTCAAGAATACAATTTACACGAGGACCCAGCAACCCAACAGAGCGTCCAGACCGTACAGTTTTCGGTGACATAAACGAAAAAATATTGGGGTGGACTTTGGGAGTTATCCGTCCAGCATGCTGAGTGGATCACCGCCAATACGCCTGGCATAAATTTTAATGTTACCGAAGCGGAAGTCCGACGAGCCATAAACAGCTTGAAGAAATGGAGGGGCCCTGGTCTGGATCGAGTGCAAAATTTCTGGTATAAGAAATTTACCAGTTGGTTGGCACATAGCATAAATCAGATGATTAATCGGCCGGAGGAATTTTGACCCTTCCTTACTGCGAGAATTGCCTACCTTGTCCCAAAAAAGAACATGGTGCAGGACCCCGTGGACACAAGATCAACCCTCTAGAAATTCGTAATGTCCATTATTAGTGGAAAGGTAAATTCGCACCTCGAGACCAACAGGATTCTATCCGAGGAGCAGTAGGCTTGCCGAATTGGGTCAAAGGGTTTCAAAAAGCAATACATTATAGACTCTGTAGTTGTAGGACAAGTAACTAGAGGCCAATGAAACCTCTTTAGTTGCTATATCGATTGTGCCAATGCCTTCGATAGCGTCCCGCATACCTGGCTAATCGATGTTCTACATCTATATCACATTGATCCGAAACTAATAAAGTTTTTGGCGACAGTCGTGGAAGGGTGGCATACCACCTTATCAGTGCGTGCATCTAAGGGTGCTAATACCTCAGAGCGCATCCATTTACGGAGGGGCATCTTCCAGGGGGATTCTTTGAGACCCCTTTGGTTTTGCATGGCACTGAACTTCCTTTCATGGCTTCTGAATGAAGCTAGAGGGCATGGTTTTCCAATAAAGTATGGCTTACGTGCTAAGTGCGAACTGACACACCTGATGTACTTAGACGACATCAACCTGTATGCTGGTACTGGTGACCATCTTAGAAGTCTGTCCCGAATAGTGGACATGTTCAGCCATGATATTCGGATGGAGTTTGGATTAGACAAGTGTCGAATCCAAGCCATTCGTAAAGGTAATCAGACATTCCGGACATAGCATGGGTGACCTCCAAATCCAAACTATGACCGAGGCAGACTTCTACAAGAACCTAGGAATTGTGCAAGGAAACCATGCTCGAGCTGCTGATTTGAAGGATACTTTGCTGTCCGCCGTCTAAAGCTAGAACTGAAACCGCATCTTTCGGGGAAGAATAAAATGAGTTCATTGAATATATTCGCTATTTCTTCAATGGGTTATTCATTCGGAATATTGCCGTGGACGAAAACTGATCTGGAAAACGTCAAAAACAACGTGCATATTCCGACTGCATCATCCAAACTCCTCCGTGGAACGAAAGAACCTGCCTCGTGATATTGAAGGTAGGGGCGTGGTGGCGGCACAACATCATCTCCAAGTCGTCTCGCTGCACGCTTATTTTTACAGCAAAGAGCAGGCGAGTCCCTTGCATGCGGCTGTCTGTTAAGCAGACTGTGGGCTGATTCCACTTAGCTTGAAGGATGGACATTTCAATCCTCTGAGTGGGGTGAAGTTGGACCAAGAGCGGATCAATGAATGGGAGTCGAAGTCAATGCACAGTAAACACGTAAATTTTCTCTGGCAACAATTTGTCGATTTGCATTTGTCCAACAGATGGCTGTATGCTGGGGAGGTCTTTGGTCAGACGGAGGGATTCATGTGTGCCATTCAGGACAGCGTGGTCATCACCTGAGCTTACAAAAAGCCCATAATGAAAGAACGACCACTGCAGAATGAGTGATTCGGTGTTGGAGTCATTGGTTCATCGCATTTCTGGCTGCACTGTGTTGGCATATAAGGTGATCCATCAAAGCCTTGCATACAAGCATGGGCTGATCACGGCAACATATCCGGTTTACCGATATGAGCCGGAAGCACTACTCGATAGTTCTGTTTACAGCATGTATTGCGACCGGCAAGTTCTAATTGATCACCATATACCGCACAATGGGCCTGACGTGCTGTAAGCTGACAAGACGGGTTACTCCGGGTATATTATTGATGTTGCTATCCCGCATAATAGCAACATTGCATGGAAATACGTGAAGAAGGCGATGAGGAGACACTGGCTTCGGAAATCAAAGCAATTCGTCGTCTCGAGAAAGTGGTTGTAGTACCAATAATATTGTCAGCTACAGGTATTTTGTAACTAAATTCCTCACGGCCTACTTTGATATCCTATCCTGACAGTCTGGTTCAAACCATGCAAATTCATCATTTTGCAGACGGGTTCGATATTGTGGGGAGTTCTCGACGGATGCCCCTACTAACCCACCATCACCACCCTTTATGTAGGATCGTCCGAGCCTAAATGCTTGGCACTTAGTGCTAGTATTAATTAAAATCTGACATCTGCCGAGATTATGATAAGTCGGATATATCGTTGGCGCAGCAATCCATTTTGCATCAGGGCCTTGAACTGTGTTAGAAACAATGTGGTCAGCATTGGGAGAAACGCCGAAGATTATCGGCGTTAAAGCCTAGTAGAAGGTATTCTTCTGCTGCTCTGCAGGCGCATGGACGCTAATAAGGCTTATATTTCAAAATTTGGCACGCAAATGCAGAGTATATAGCCGTTTTCTTATATTTTCAAATCCAATTCAAACCTACTCCGAGTACATGGTTTACCGGATGGCCGCTAAAATATATGGTGTGGTGTCACTTCTGCAGGACACCGGTCCCTGTATAGAGCATCTCTTGCAACGCTGTTACATCCTTTTCTATACAAGGAGCGCACGTTCTGTGAGAAAATGTACAAATTGATAGTTCTGTTCATTGCCGAGTTCGTCGTTGTGTAGTCAATCCATTCCGAGGCTGCTTTCGCGGCTACGTAACTTTGGATTTGGTCTTAGCGAGCACGTTCTCTCGTTTCTCAAAAGGGCTTGGTATTCTTTGGCGGAGTTTTCGTTCAAATTAATTTTGGGTCTCTAAGGAAAGAATAATGGTGTTATGTTTGATATGGTAGGTAAATCCGTTGTGTTTTTGTCGTTGTTCATCAAACAGACACCTTTGCGGCAATCCTCTTCGTTGTTCTTGTACATACTATCCTATGCGCTCGGTTTTTCCGTATGGTTCTGACTGTTGGCTGAATGTCAAATACAATGAACTGTGCCTCACGGTGCGTAACGTAGCCTGCTATGATCACTTCCGAAAAGGGAACAAACGCGATCAATATGCGGGTGCACCCAGGGTGGAAGAATCTTTCATGGTTCGATTGTGCAATTTGTGCTGACAAAATCTCATTAGCTAAGGTTAGGTTGAACTTAGAAGTTGATGTTGAACGACCTAAGGGTTGAGAGACTCGCGAGTCAATCCAGACCTAGCCAATTGCTGAGGAAATGCCAAATTTGATCAGGAGGAACCGACTCAGAAAAAGAAGCTGCGACTGGTGTTATGTTAAAGGTGGTGCCATAAATTTGAACTTTGGGAAAATGCAATTATTTCAAAGTGAAAATCTTTGAATATGGAAACTTAGCTTTTTTTTTAAAGAAGTAGCCCTAATCAATATTCAAGAAAAAATGCAGCCTTTTTCCCCAGAAATAAAAAATACATTATCAGTTTTCAGTGCAGTTAATCTTCACCAGTAAATTACAATCTTCGAGGGCATGTAACGATTTAGTGATCGACTAAATTTAAGTACCAACAAGGGTTCACTATGGTTCCCAAAATATTTTGATTAAAAGACCGACAATTTTGTATGCGGTCAACCATAATAATTTGCACAATGTGATCAGTATCCATGAAGCATCTTACGTCGGTACACGAATTAAAGCGATTTATCTTTTACTGGTCAGAAGCTTATTTCAATTTAGCCAAGAGCATGGAATCTCGCCACTAGGCGTTTGGCAGGAATTAGTTATTTATCCATTGCGGCAGCCATACACTGACGAACAAGACATTTAGTGTCAGAGTCCTAAGAAAACTTACAATGAAAATTTATCTTTTATTCATTATTCCAGAAATCTGATGGTTAGAACGCTGAGTTGTGTAAAGTCTAAGTTTCTTCACTTTTGTGCGTCCTAAAGGTTATTCCCAACACAGTATTGTTAATTCCAAAACGCTACTAGGAAGATACTTTCGGACCGTCAATGCTGGAAGCCAAATGAATTGTCTTACCTGCCGTTGATTATAATGGAAAACACCCTAAGCATAATATAAAACCTTCTCAGATAATTGGTTTTCATAACTCTTCGAATATTTCGTTAGCTCCCTCTTGGGTATTGTTGAAGATTCGCAATTTTCTCGGATCTCAGAGTAAGATCGCGTTCGATCTTTATCGAAACAGAAATTTATGCATATTGAATGCGAACAGGAGCTCTACGTGTTCAACGTGCATTTTAATTTGCTTGCGGATCTTTTCGACAAAGGAACACCTTCCCGTTGATGAACAAAATGCGAAATATAAAAATCCGAAACAATTCTGGAAGTCATCAAGTGAAATATGCTGATCTGAAGGCGATCGGTGAATGGTTAATGGGGAAGATTTACAATTTTCAGTAGCAAATTTCAGAAGTGATGTAAGAATATAACGAAGCTGATTTTACTTTATTATGATTAAGGTAGAAGAAAAACTAAGTTATCATATATAATGTAATTGTCTTGAGATATTGGAATGGAACATTTAGGAAATATACTACTATTTGCTGCGGACAAAAACCAATAAATTTCAAATTGGAGGATAACGTTTCACCTTCAGTTCATTTTCAAAATCGTACCTGATTCAAAATTGTGACTTCTAGCGGAGAAATCTAAACGCGCTCAAAAGAATGAGGTTAAGCGTCAGTTGAGCTCAAGGGAACTAAGAGTTTCGATAATAAATATTTATGTGTTTGAATCTATGAACTCTCCAACAGTAGGTGCAAGGGTGATTCAAAATGCATTAAAGCAAAACATTGTGTAAACACAAAACCTTATTAAAATCGGTTTTCTGACTACCGGTCTGTTTGTCCGTCACACGTATTTTTCTTGGAAACTGTTGCAGCGATTGACTCCAAATTTGGTAGAAAGGTGGGAACTGTGAACGCTCACGTATATAGGGAGTTAAATCTTTTTACGTCCAATTTAGGGGGGGTCCCTATACATGCAAAAGGGGGGTGTACATTTTTTTCCATCAAATATAGTCATGTGGGGTATCAAATTAAAGGTCTCGGTTAGTACTTTTCGAAGTTGGTGTTAGTTTTGACATTTGTTGGAAAGGTGGGGAGTGCAGGGGTTGATTCTCAGAAGCTACTTAACCGAAAAATCTGAAAAAAGACAAGAGGCTGCCATTGAATGGTGCCTAGGCCGATACCGATACCTGTTCAAATGAAGTTAATAATAGTACATTACTATAATTTTCATTAATTGGCAGGAAAACCCCCCTTAAGTTTCTTCTAGAATCACGAAATTTTGTAGCCATGTGAGCTATAACATAGAGCAAATTTGGTGAAAATCGCATTATTACTAATGTGGCGCAGCAGGATTCGCGGCATTTGAAATTTATTTCGAATGTTGCGGATACGACGGATAGATGGCACATGCCTTTGGAACTCGCCACGGGAGTGGAGAGCTTGCGGTGAGAGTGTGCCGTTGGTTGGGGGCAGAAAGAACCATATGGAGACGGATCGGTCTCTTCTGCCTCCAACCTTGCGATAGACGGTTGTTCTTGCGGTATAGCGACTCATAATTCCTTTAAAACTCTTCAGTTCCAATTATTGTGAAATAGCGACTCATAATTTCTTTAAACTCCTGCGTTCCAATTAGTGGATTTTTTTCGTACGTTGCGGAGTTTGTTCGTAGAGAGTATCGATATGTATATGTGTATGTATATGTGTTTTTAAGGTTTTGTGTAAGACAAAACCTTATTAAAATCGATTCAATGTCTGTCTGTCTGTCTGTCACACGCATTTTTCTCCAAAACGGCTAAACCGATCCGAACGAAATTTGGTGGACAGATGGGAACTATGAAATCCCACGCATACAGTGAGTGGCATAAATTTAGGTGGAGTTTAAAGGGGGGCTCCCCATACATGCAAAAGGAGGATTCAAAATTTTTTTTTCACCGGATATAGTTGTGTAGGGTATCAAATGAAAGGTCTCCATTTGTACTTTCCGAAACTGATATTAGTTTTGGCATAAACTGCAAAGTGCGTGAGTAAGGAGTCAAAATGTACGCACTTGAAGTGAGACAGGACTCATTTTCGGAAACTACCCAACCTAAAAATCCGAAAAAAATCGGAGTGGTGCGCCTAGATGAAATCTAGGCCTCAAAATATGTCCCATTCCAATATCTACTCAAATAAACTTACTAATAGTATATTACTACTTTTTAGAAATTTACTGAAAACCCCCCTTAAATTCATACTGGGACTTCCGAATTTCGTACCAGCATAGAGGACAATATTTCGTATATACATGCAAAATTCGTAGAAATCTGGCAATTAACGCCAAGGTTATAGCAGTTCAAATTTCGCGCGAATTTACCGCTTCCAAAGCCATGCAAATCAGATGCTGACGTCATAATTACCCGGAATAATTGACATTCGCATGAAATATTAAAGTTGCATTTATGAAGAATCTACTTATCTGCAGCACTTTTTATGATTTTGTGTAAAACACTTATGTGAAATCTAATCTTCGAGAGATGCCCTATTCCGGTATCTGCTCAAAAAATTTACTAATAGTATATTATCAACTTTTAGAAATTGACTAAAAAACTCCCCCTAAGTGTACTAAATTTTGCACCGACATAGAGGACAGCCTCGTGCATACACATGCCAAGTTTCATAAAAATCCAATTATTATTGGGGAAGTTATAGCAGTTCAAACTTATCAATTTCGTGCTAATTAACAGCATCCTAAGCCATACCAATAAGATGCTGACGTCATAATTAACGAGAATAATTGAAATTTGAGTGAAATATTAAAATTCCATTCAAGAAGAATCTAATTCTCCCTGGTCCTTTTTTATATTTGATGTTGGTTAAATTGTTGGCATTTGCTAATAATATTAAACTTAGAGTGTGAAGCGAATGAGATTGACTAAGGGCTTTGCATCAAATGATTTATTTAAATTACTTTCTAAAAAATAGATGCCAATAGAATTTTTAACTATGTGACACGGAACTGTCAGGCTCTTCGCTCCTCACATCTTCTTCTTTTTCTTCTGCCTTCAGTTCACAAGCGGGGTTGGCTTGTCGTGATCGGTTTCGTCATTTTATTTTATCAAATGGCTGATCAGGATGTAATCTCGAGACCTTTAAATCCCCATCCAGCGTATCAAGCCACCATTGTTTTGGTCGGCTTTTTGGTTGCTTACCATTGCTTCCGATGTTCTGACCAATACTGGTTGTTGAATTCTCATTAGCGTGAATTACGTGACCACACCATCGAAAACGCGTCTCTCGCAGTTTTTCCACGAACGGTGCAAACCCATATCGATCGCGGATATTCTCATTTGAGATGTGATCAAAACGTGTCACGCCACTAGTGCAATGCAACATCTTCGTCCCCATTACCGCAAGACGCCGTTCATTGTCCTTTATAGTCAACACTCAAACTATAGAGAGCGACAGACGGACGACATTGTAGTAAATTTTAGATTTGGGACGTGCGCTGATACGTCGATCACAAAGAACACCAGTTAGGGAATGCCACTTCATCCAGGTGGCGTTAATGCTTGAAACATTTCATTACGCAGTTCTCCATTGGCTGGTAGCATTGACTCGAGATATTTAAATCGCTCAGTTCTTTCAATGGCAGTAATCTGCCCCTCCAGATATTTAAACCGCTGAGTTCTGGCAATGGTGGTAACCTGCCCAGAACTGAGCGATTTAAATATCTCGGGTCAATGCTATAAACCAATGGAGAACTACGTTATGCTCCTCACATAGGGAAACACAAAACCTTTTATACCTGAAGCGTCAAGCTTCCGGTTTCCCGACTTGTTTATTCACTGTTTTAGGAATTCTGCGCTCGATGCGAAAGTGGAACATCTTAAAATGTGATTTTTGTATGAACTGCCAAACGGCCAGCGAACGAATTCTAATTGGTGATATTCCTTTTCCATAATAACTTTCGAGCTTAACGAGCCAGGTCGCTAGGACTAGTTACGGATTGAAGAATAGCTAAACTAACACTACTACTATAATAGGTCAAAGCTGTCGCTGTCAAGACTTTGAATGTCAATATCACTTGAAAGTGGATATTCTCACATAATATATGTATATATTACGTGCTACATGCTAATGGGGCAAATGCACACTCAAATCTCTTTATAGAAGAAATACACAAAACCTTTCATACTTGAAGCGTCTAGCTTCCGATTTCCCGACTTGTTCTAATTTGTTGTGAATAACTCAGAAAATGATGCAGAGGTTTCAAATATGGCAATGAGGAACTCGTTAGCAAACTGTTACTGGACAAAATGGTGGCATGTCGTATTTCATTTTATATTGTAGTGGCCGCGGTTTCGCGATCTGAGCGGTATTTCATTCGCCTTTTCGGGATTAATTTGAACAAATAATGTATTCTATAATGTGTATTTACCCTTAATTTCGCCGCATATTGCACATTATTGAATGCATTCGGGCGAATTGATCGTGACAGAGGGAAATGATCTACCGCATCCGTAAGCACTACTGCGTATGTTGTCAGCAACATGAACACTAGGAATTCAAGACCGACCATAGCGGCATCAGAACTTGTTCAAAGTGGACAGCTGATTGACGGCCGGTGAACAGTCAACTTCACGAGCAAGTAGTGGATGGGGACAGTAATCGTTCGGAGTGTCGCATGTTCGTGAAAAGAGTGATGCAAATTGTTGTCCATTAGAAGTTAGCGTCCGTTTTTGAGAGAAAAATTTAGGCAATAACCAAGCCTGGTACGGCAGTGTTTTGTATTCGAGTAGTCAGGGTATACAAGTTCTTTTTACAGTCCGCCTTCGAGGTTATGGAATAATTTCTTTTGAGCTATAAACGAGTAAAAAGAAGAGTCATCGGAAGACAGAGAAAAAATAACAGGCCAGTCCGACGAAAGCAGAGCCAAAGCGACATGAGAATTGCAGTTTCGAATATGGAAATCATGGATACGCATCTGGAATCTAGGACACGTATGCCAGACTCTTACCGACTAAAACCTCCCATATTTTGTCCACACTCCCCCCGCGGGACCACCGTTCTATTATTGCTTCGCGGGGCTGTTCAGTTCCTAGCTGTTCACTCTAAACGAGCTGTTATCGATTTGCGTGGCGTTAATTACAGTAGCTTTCCTTGTATGTCTACGCTGCATTTAGCTGCTGGTGGATCTGTCTCACCGTGGTCAAACTGTCGCTTCTGAGCAAATTCAAGACATTGAATGTCAATATCACTTGAAAGTGGATGTTTTCACATAATATATGTATATATTACGTGCTACATACTAATGGGACAAATACACACTCAAATTTCTTTATAAAAGAAATACACAAAACCTTTCATACTTGAAGCGTTTAGTTTCCGGTTTCCCGACTTTTTATTATTTGGGTTATGTTTTTGATCAATGGTGATGATCTAGTAACCCTCGAACTTCTACTAAAAGAGTTCGCCAAATGCAATAAAAAGCCCTCCCCAGAATCCGTAAGATCGATCTCCTGCGAGGGTGAATTTTCTGGCATATATTCCATTGTTTTTTTCCGTTGCATATGGGTGGCTTAAATTTATATCTCTTGCCAGGTTCAGTGGTCTCTGCATGAGAGCGTCATCACACGACGGTTGTGTGAATCGATTTGATTGAGACATGGTGAGGAGAGGCCGCTTTCTTTGATGAACACTGTCAGAGACATGAAGCGGGTTTGATATACTCGTGACACTTCTCGAAGGAAATGGGACGAAAATGGAGACGTTTTATCAGAATATAGTCCAGAATATATAGATGAAAAATGAAAGACGAAAGGATGAAAAACCCTCACCGTTGTCATGTTCCAAACCATTCTTCCCCAATATGACAATCAAGATTCTCCGTTATAACGATATAATCCTTGGCAGATATGTTATAAGTCTTTCTGTCGAGTAATTGGCAGACAGCGTTGAGTTGATCTGTCTGTGGTGCCTATGCGGTCAGCTGAGATGTTAGTCAAGTTCTTCACTTGGTAGCCCGACTTCTGTGTTATGGCATGACAGAAACTCGCAGATATTGCAATACCAACACTATATTGATGGATGTCTTTTTTCAGCCATGATACTCAGTTGAGGATAGACTTCCTAAAGGCGACTGGTGATCTTGGATGGCTGCTGATCCTAAGAGCAATGATAAAATATTTGTAGACTCTGCAGCTTTCAGCAGCTCACCTTTCACCCTGTAAGAAGGCCAATTGGGCAGTTGAGCAATAGATATTTAATCAGATTGACCATACCGCGATTAGCAGTAGCTTTAGAAGCTATTTTATAAATGTTCGTAACAAAAGAGGTGTTGAAATTGGCCTCCAAAGCACCATCGCTTCCGCATTGCCAATTATCAGCTCGCAGGGGAATAAATTTAATATGGGCCATCTCCACGACCCGACTGCCATCCAGCGATGGAAAAAGTTTCATGCTGCTCAAACAAAACAAACTTTAAATGAACTGGTCGGTAATATTAATGGACCACCTTCTCAAAAAGACGTAAAATTGGATGACATGGAACTGGATTGGTGAATGTTAGGAACTCATAGCTCTGCTGACGTGCGCTGGAGCTTCGAAGCCGTGAAAAAGTACGAGAACTGTAGCGTAGTTCTTCAAATAGAGGCTACCGTAAACAGCAACTATTTCCCCACCGTATAAAACAATCCAGAAAAGATAAAGTCATCCTGGTACGAATCAAAGAACGGCTCGAAAATTTCGTCGACAGAGGGCAGGTTGGTTTCAGTTCTGGATCATCTTGTACCGACCATATTAACATCCTTCAGATCAGTGAATCGAGTTTAGATCACCGCTCTATCTAAACAGCATTGATTTCGAGAAAGTTTTCGAGAATGTAAACACGTACGTATTAGAGGCATTCCAGAGAAACTAAAAGCTATTATCGGAGCGGCCTACAATGGCACAAGATGTCACGCGTTGTATCGAGGTAAAATATCAATGGAATTCGTAATGCAAGTGGAGTTCACTGGGGTTGCATTTTGTCACCGAAACTTTCTCTTCTAGCCACTGACAAGGTTGGAGGATATGGAGGGGTTGAATGGATGACGTTATTTTTCCCAAACAAGTCGCCTACCTTTAAGATATGCGCTGCTTCCGCTCACATCGAGGCGTGGTCTTTCGCCAAATGCTCTGAATCTGGTGGACTATACAATCAGAGTTGTCTGCCTATTTGCAATAATGGCCAGAATGTCGAGGTCATTAATCAATTTGTATATGCAGGATGTGTTTCTTACGTAGGCGGCATCGAAGTTAATGCCGTCAAGAGCAGTGGCGTCTTAGTTTCCCAAACGCTCAAAGGTTTTATTAGTTCAGGTCTTCATTCATCAGTGGGGTGGGGTTTGAGCAGATTGTCAGGAACCCACATTAATGGTGTGTGGCTGCCGTTGACATGCTATGTATAACTTCATTTGTATTTTGTATCTTTTAAGTTAGCTACCATATCGAAATTGAAAATGCGAACACTATGATTTCTCTTACAAGCCTGGAAGCGAAATATTAATGTATTGTATTGACTATCTATACTGAATCTAAAAAAGAGAAAATGTGCTTTTCAAAAATGATATTATTTCCAGTTTCTTGTTTAATTTTTAATTTAGATTTAATCATTACTTGCATCTGATTATCAAATATTAGGTAATTGAAAATAAATAAAAATAACTCAAATATTTTGCAAAAAAATAGCCGTCAATATTCCTTTTACTTTTGTTTGTGGTAGATTCTAAGGCATCAAACTCAACCATTGATTCTATGTCGGCACCCAGAACTTCACGTTTACCCAACAATTAAAGCATATATACATGCCTTCATCTCTACAATTATTGCCTCAAACGTAGTATTAAATAAATTTAATTAATTACAATGGCACATGTATCAAGAACTTGATATGTCGTCGCCATAAAATTAGAAAAGAAAATTAACCGAGCAATATTATTAACGAGAAGCATGCAAACGGTTAATCGGCGTGTTCTTTCGCAGTTACCTTGCCATAGTATCTAATGTGCGTTTTGGTCGTTTATCTTTCAAAGATCGGAACGGATCAGAGAGGCGCACATTGTAGCTTGCTTCCATCAGCATTCCTCAAGTCAATCATCTTTTCAATCAATGAATAACGAGAAAGCAATGACGACATGAAATAACTACCGGGCTCTGTAGCAAACGCCAAGTTGCCCCGCAACCTCTTTGAAATCTTGCCATTGCTCGCTTCATGCACATCTCATTCATTCACTGTTGTAATTTAGCTTTCATTCATCTCTACGACGAGTGGTCATTGATTTAGATGTGGATTTCTTAACTAGTTGGTACCCGGGCTGAATTTTTTGTCCACCCAGTTGCAAGCATGTAAAAGGAAATGCTAGCTGTTCCCAAAATAGCTCTCTGCATGCTGACATGCCGAATTCAATAGTTTTCGTCGAAATGCATCTCTGAAGCTTTGTACTAAGAAATAGATACTTTCTTCATATACATATATGCATTGCACTTGGACTTTTTCGCAAGAATGTGCCAGACAATCCAGGAGGGTATCCACTTCCTGTGACCCCTTTAGCAATTTCGAAACCGCCAGTGGTTATGAGATTTCAAAATATCTCACATCTTTAGGGTTAATGATTATCAAGATATTAAACATTGGTACTAAGGAGTCTGCATGACTTTTAAAGAAGTGCGACGAGCGGGTGCGCACACACTTACCCAAGAACTAGGGAAAAAAAACTTGCACATTGCACATTGAATTACATGCCAGTATGTAACTTGCCAAGTACCTTTACTACAGCAATGTTGTACGGAGTCAAGTTATTCCATTCCAGCTGCTCTTAGCAATTTTTTAATGTGATCTGTGTGAGGAGGATGCGCATGCAGTAACTGAACCTGTTTTGCCCGGGCCCCATTTTGCTTGGCTCATCCACCAGTTCATATATGTCGGAGAAGATTTATCAGTTCATGATCGAATCGCTGGAAACATTATTGGCCCATGGTGTTACCAATGTATCTGCTTCCATATCTGCAAGAAGATAGTTGCTTATAAATGATCCTGGGGTATAGTACAAGCTTCGTGACTTTAAGGCTTTGATATCTACAAATAATAATAGGTCAGCACACATTGATCAAGGCAGAGGAGAAACCCTAAATGTCTTCCCCCTAAAATATTTTATAATTCTTGAGAAGTTCAACTCTTCAAACTCTTCAAATGTATCTTTGGTTCTGATAACCCTAACCTCTCCACACCACCGTTCTTATAATTGCTTAAGGGTGTTTATTTGATATTAAATTTAATTAAATTCACGACTACTTTGCATTTATATTATTTTACATTGAATGCATTTCTCTGTCTCTGGTTCGGTTGTTTGAACTGATCACAAGTGAGAATCGCGAAATATTTTGCTTACTAAGATATCACATATCCTCCGACAAATCTTCTACCAGATAATTGTATGACTACAAGTGAGAACGTATAGAACTTTCCGATGTTTGGGAACTATCGATAAGGTCTCCGTTTAGTTTAGCCGATAAAGGGTGATTTGCGCACAGGAGCAAAGGAATGCATTACTAGCGGCTCCTCCTTTAACTCGGCAAACGACAAAGAGACCAGCGAACAAGTACATTCTGCAGCCATGTTGGCATGAAACTGTTGACGGTTTTTAAAGCAAACAGTCTTAATAAGGAGTGGACTTGTGAATGAGCTATGAATTCAATAGGAGGGTTTAATTAGCGTATTGGAAAAGCTCCAGGTGACAGGAAATTCAGATGAAGTTTGGGAAATGATTAGCATCATATGAGATTCTGGAAGGTGTGAAAGGGTATGAGCTAAATTTTGTGGAACGGCCGCAAATTGTGTGGAAATTTGGGACTAAATATTTTGAGTCTCCTAGTTAATATCAGTAATATTGTAGTTTAGCCAGTTAAGTTGATATCTACTGACATAGAAATAGATCCGCTCAATTGCCCCTGATCAAAAACTGCCATTATTATTGTTAAGGAAATTGATAGATAGAATGTAATATTGACAAGGAACCTCCACTTATTTGAAATGAGATGTTAATATATCGGTGAAATCAGTAGTAAACGTCATGCATTTAAACACATACCGTTACGATATTTTTGATCTCGCAATAATAACAATAATAATCGTTGCCGCAACAATCCAATTGGATCAGGACCTTAAAGTGTGCTAGAGCACTACATTCAAGGCCGTAACGGTAGACTATAGTATGCAGTAGGTTGTGGTGACCAAAAGTCGATGGGGCAGACGAGGCAGCATCAACAACACCACGCCGCACTGCAGGCAACAGTTTCAGTACTCTCCGAATCACTCTTCTCCACGGTCCAGCTGAAATCTCCGCTGAGGTTCGGGATGAATTCCACAGAGCGTCTATAGAATTCTCGGAAATGCATAGACCAGGCTCTATGTATCTCCGGCAGCTCGGCGAAACCAATCTCAAATCAATGATGAGATTGTGTCCCAACTGTGTCCTGATATGTAGCTACTACAATGACTTGTATATTGTGGTGCAATTGCGGCTGGAACGTCGGCGTGACTCATGAAGGCAGGACATTGCTACACTGATTCAATTCAGCTCTGGTAATGCCAGCAGGTGGGTGAAAAATAGAGTGCAAAGGGTTTACCGAAACTATGCCATCTCCAGTGAAACACCCGTAGTTGAAATTCTGTACACACTCAAGCAGAAACTTTCGGTCATATGCAGTCGCTCACGACTGTATCGCGAGAGTCACTCCAGACGTTGGTCGTGGTCAGCCTATTCAGTCTTATCAATTTCCTCGGGATACCATATTCTCTTATGGCCGTGTACAGTTTCACCTGGCTATGCTGTCATTGGCGGCTTTAAAGTCGATGAAAAGATGGTGCAACAGGTGGCCATATTCCAACAGTTTTTCTGTCCCTTGCCGCAAAGAGAAAATCTGATCTGTTCCTGATTTCCCTAGAGTGAAGCCTCTTTGGTATGGGCTAATTATGTTCTGGGCGAATGGAACTATCCGACCTAGCAAGATAGCGGAGAGTATTTTATAGATGGTACTCAACAACGTGATACCTCTTTAATTGCTACACTGCGTGTTATTCCCCTTTTTATGTATCGGACAAATAATGTTTTGTTGCCAGTCGTCAGGTATTGATTCGCTGTCCCACACCTTGAGCATCAGTTTATGAACTGCTTGTTGGTCGCCTGTATATTTAACCAATTCGATTGTAATTCCATCGGGCCTTGATGACTTTAAGCCGGCGGATTGCACGGACTGCTTCTGCTTCTGGCGGGACTTCCAAGTCACCGATATTTTGGTTGTTGAGCAGTTCATCACAATACTCAACCCATCGCTCCAGTATGCTCACTCTGTCGGAAATCAAATTTCCCTTTTTGTTTCAGCAGGATGAGCATCTAAGTGTATAAGGCTTCATCCCGCTGAGTTGTTGGTAAAACATGCGCGCCTGGTGCGGTTGCTCCCTCTACTTTCGGAGATCATAGACCTGTTGGTTCCCCTAAGCTTCTTTTTTCCGTCTGCGAAGTCGCTTTTCTGCTCGACGGAGTTCGTGGTAAGTCTTCGCGCGTGCGTGCGTTCTTTGTGGCCGTACCAATGATAACGTTCTTCGGTTGGATGTGAAAATCAGCTGACGATACTTCATCTCCAGGAAATCTGTTAGTCAGGGTTATTGTGGCATCCATTTCCCTCTTATAGGTATACCGGAGGGCTGTATTGTGAGCTGTTTCAGTATTCTCTCCCACCTGAATGTCAGAGGGGATTGTCGGTGGTGTTATAATTCGAGCCCGGAGCACTATAAAAACGAGACAGTGATCGGCTCGGTATTTGCTCTGACATTCATTAAGGGTGAGGGGTGGCGGCGTTTGATTAGCACTTGGTCAATTTGGTTGAAAGTAGTCGCGTCTAGAGAGGCCACATATGTTTGTGGAGCGCTTTTCCCGCAAACCGGGTATTCCAACAACCATTTCGTGCGATACTGCTAATTGAATAATCCGCAGTACGTTATAATTGATATTCCTATGTAAGCTGTGCGAGCCAACGGATCGCTTGAATACGGGCTCTGTTCCTACTTGATTGTTGAAATCGTCAAGTGTGATTTTGATGTCATTCTTAGAACAAGCTTTGAGGGTCCGCTCAATTGCCTCGTAGAAGGTATCCTTCTCTGACTCTGCAGTTTCTTCTGTGAATGTGAATGTTAATGAGGCTTATATTTATAAATTTGCCTCGTAAACGCAGAGTACATTGCCTTTCGCTTATATTTTCTGAGTCGGTAGCTGCGGATTTCTGTTTCTGGGTGACTAAGAAACCTACTTCCATCACATGGTTTACTGGATGGCCACTTTATATTAATATGGTGTAATGGCTCTTCTCCAGGAAGTCGGTCCCTGTCCAGCGCATCTCTTGTAACGCTGTTACATCAGGCTTATATTGGCACAGGGTATCGGCTAGCTGCTTAATGGCATTCGGTTTCAATCTGTATTAGGGTGCGCACGTTCTATGAGGAAATGGGCAAATCGTTATTCCGTTGTCGTTGGCGGGTTCCATCCTGTCCGAGACTCCTTCCGTGGCTTCGTAACATCGATTTTTTCGTATAGGAGTGTCAGCCCTACCCAACCTCCAACTTGGAGGATCGGTTGATACAATTTGTCGGGTTTTTAGACGCAGGAGACTGGCCTTCATCCTTCTCCGTCTGCAGTTTTTTATTATCAAAGGACTCCCAACAATCACCACTTGGAGGTGGAGATAGGGTTTGGTAGTAAAACTTTGGTGTTAGTTCAGCAGGCGCTTCCCAGGCTCTATGCTTCGTACTGGGTACCAATCAACGTTTCACCCTGGGAGCTATACTACCCTTTGACCGCCAATTACAAGTATTGCACCTAAATCCCTCAAGGCTTCCCTTGCTGTTTTGGGACCCTGACACAGTCTTATTGCAGAAGTACACCATTCTGCATACGTGTCCGATGTTATGCCGAGTTCTCGACGCATTTTCCCACTAACCTACCACCGGCCACCACCACCAGCGTCCCTTTATAATTGAAGTAGGTAGGATTGGCACTTAGTGCTAGTACTGCGGTATCTGTCAAGATTGTGACAACTCAGCGCAACAATCCAATTGAATCGGGGCCTTGATGTGTGTTAGAGCACTTAATTCAAGACCGTAACGATACACTATGGTACACTGTAGGGAGCAATGTGGTCAGCGTTGCGCTCGCCCCAGATTATTATTCTGTTTTGACTCAAGTACTCATTCACAGCTGAGTCGACTGGTATCCGACGTCAAATTGCGATACAAATCCCACCGCCACCAGTGAGAGTTGAATCATGACCTCCCGTATGACAGCCTTGTGCTCTAACCACTGAACTCTCCGGCCAGATAGTTATCTCGCAATGATGCCTTAATTCAAGGAGGGAATTATTTACCATGAGTTACATTTTAAAAGGAAACTCCTTCTTTTCTTCAGATATTGATAATATGCAGTTTTTCCTAAAAATTTTGCTGCTGAAATTCAGAAGAGCCAAAAACTCAAAACAAAAATGCATTTAATTTCTTAATTTCAAATGTATGAACATTTGTCATAACGGTTAAGTATTATATTCCTGCTGCCCCAATGGTAGTATTTGGTTGCAGTGAAAGAAGAAATGAAGTAATTTCGAATTCCAAAAATTCAAATAATAGTGTAGTTCGCAAAGTGAAAGCGGGGAGTAGTTACCACGATAGAGTAAAATTCTGGGACACGTCTTCTGAATCAACACTAACAACTCTGTCACCAACCCCAATCTTCATCTACAAGATGAAGTTATCTCTTAACCAAAAACCGCAGTCAGAGAAGGATGAGGACGAGCCGTCTCCCCCAAAAAATTGCACAAATTATACCACCCAGTCCTTCATCGTTGGGGACTGGCTAATGTGATAGCCTTAAACTGAAAACCACCTGTTACAAAGGAACAAAAAGAACCTTGGATGCACTGAAAATACAACGAGTTCGGCAAAGGAAATGGGCTATAGATCTACGCATTTTGTTATGGAAAGTGCGCTTTCTGTACAGAACCCAATATAAGGCTGATGCCATTTCATTGTAAGATATGCGTTGGAAGGGTCGGTTGCCTGCAAAAGAGCTACTATATCGTATGTTATAGTGACCATCCAGTGGACCATATGCCCGGAGCAGATTTCTTAGTTAGTCAAAAAATGAAACCAGATTCTATAGGTTTTCAAAATATACATTACCGTTCAGGAGAAGGATGCATTCTATGAGACAGTTAAACGAACTTCTGGAGTTTGTCCTAGATATGATATACCAGGAGAACTATCAAGAACGAACGTGGGTCGCTTTTAGGCGATATATCGGCTCCCTTAGTTTGCATAAGGTTACCAATAGTCCTGAATTTGCAAAGAAGAGACAACTTTGACCTATTATAACTTTGTTATTAAGGGGGTCATCCCGTGTGTCGGGTTGGAGAAATCGATTTTTTTTTTTTTGCATGAATTGTATCTACATATAGTGGAGAATATGTGGGCAAAGGGATTTTCCGATATTCCGAGTCCTTCAGAAATTACAGGGTTAAACAGGTAAGGAGTTTGCACCCGCGGGTAGAGTACTCGATGAGAAAGAGCATCCAATCTTTTTTTACCTGTTAGTTTTTCACCTGAGCCTTATAAATTTGAACCCAGGTATAAATATAAAAAGATGAAAAACCAATCAATTGTCTAAACTTATTTGCTGTTTGGAATAAAAAGGATAATCCAGTCTAAAGTGAGCACTGAAAGGCGTTCAAGTTATACTCAGTTATATTTTGTTGTAAGTATTGTGCTGTTTGTGTGTTCAGTGATTTTTTTAAATGGATCGTACGAAGGGAGATCGCTTTAATGTTCAACGTCATGCTTGCACTAAAAAACCAGTATTTCATGGGAATCGATAGTTATCAGAGAAGGAAAAGGACTTCGCATCAACATCAGCAAAGAAACTTTTAGCAAGCATGAACATGTTGTTCCAATTGCGACAAGTTTTGTATATTGTATATTGGATTTTGCTGGAGTTTTCTCCGGTATTTCTGCAAATTTCTGCAAATAATAAAATATACGTAGTAGTAAAAAAGGAATACGTAGGACATGTAGAGAAAAGAATGGGAACGCGGCTTAGAAATGCAAAGAAGAATCACAAAGGCATTGTTGGAAAAGGGGCTGGAAAACTTACTGATAAGGACCTCACTACATTTTCTGGGCTGGCTATTCGTCGACACGCAAATTCGATAGAAGGAATGAATCAAGAAATTTAGGCAATTTTCTTCCATAAATGTTCTACAGACGAAAATCCTCAGCATCAATTGTCCAGCAGGCGCGGACAGTTGGTGCAAATGGCGTAAAGCGGAAGCTAAAGGACAACTGGATAGTTTTTACCACGAGAAGGCACCTTTGACTGAAGAAGTTCAAACAGTCGTCAAACCAGTCTACGAAGATTTGTCACGAGATGATCTCTTGAACAGATGTTTAGGAGCAGAGACCCAGAATAACAATGAGTCGTTAAATGCATTGATCTGAACTTTCGCTCCTAAACACATTCATTCTGGGGCCAAGGTCGTAGAAATAGCAACTTTTCTGGCTGTAATTATTTTCAATGGAGGATTCAATGGCATTCTCAAAATCCTAGTAACAATGGGATGTCAAGTTGGACACATATGTCAGGTTTATGCCGACCGCCGTAATGAAGCGCGAATTTGGCTGTCCGAACGACGATCGACTGACCTCACTAAAAGAGCAACAATTGACACCAGAGAGCAACAATCGGCCTTGCAAGACCTTTCTGAAGAAACGGAGAGTGCTCTCTATGGACCAGGTATAGCAGATTAATGGTGAGCTAACATTTTACTGTTGATAATGACATTTAAATTTTCAAATGCGTTTTTCTCGAAACTGCATCTTGAAAATCGGCTGCCACCATAGCTCAAAATCTATCCAACCAAATTCTTTGAAATTTTCACGGCTTCTTTAGTACATATTTCTACGGTCCGCAAACTAGGATAATTGCAATCGGACTGGTAGTTTTTTTTTTATTAATAAAAAAAGCCGTAAAAAAACACCAAAATCCAAAAAATTAAGTTTAAAAGCCCACCAAAAATTTACCTTTTAATATTTTCTAATTATCCTAGTTTGCGGACCGTAGAATATTGTCCACATTAAAATGCCATTTAATTTTTTTCCCTCAGATGAACACAGAGCCCTCCAGCGTGGCAGCAGAAAAACACCTTTTTTTGGAGATGGGTGCATAAATTAACATCTATTCCGAAAATTAGCTACGAAATCAAGCCGAAAAATTTATCACATATACTAGAGATATCAATAAACATATGGTGAAAAAATCACGTTTCTATCTTTATCCAGTCCTTCAAAATAATTTTTCAAAGAAAGGCAAAAAAAACGGCCTTCACATGGGATGACCCCCTTAATAGTGCGATTTCTACTAACCTTGGCAGGATCATGCTCTCTATTATTATGTAAGATTTCGTGGTGTTAGGATGGACTTAAGAGGGTCAAAACTAAGACTTCGGATTCCCCACATGACCATATTTGTTGAAAAAAATGCTTACGCTCCCCTTTTATAAGTATGGGGATCCCCCTTAAATTCGACATAAAAGGATGTAAGTCACTGTATGTGTGAACGTTCACAGTTTCCACCAAATTTGGTGTCAATCACTATAACCGTCTGCGAGAAAAATGCGTGTAACGGACAGACAGACATACTGCCTTCTATGCATGGAAACCAAAGATTGCGATTGTAACCACATAACGAGTAGCACCAGGTGTCCAGTCTACAGGATAGCTTTAAGTACCCTACGTAAATGAGAGTCATCCAGCTGAATCTTAATCACTGCCAAGCCGTCCATGACCTGCTAGCACAGGAAGGGTATAAAGAGGAAATCGATGTTGCTATTGTCGACGAGTAATACAAAAGCTTCCATCACGGTGTCTGGGAAACAGACATAAGTGAAAAGGTTGCGGTAGTCGAGCCTTATAGCTAGCAATGAAGCACCGCCAACACGATTTTGTGAGCGTTAAAATCGATGACCTCGACATTTACAGCTGTTATGCCGCCCCGAGTATGACAATAACAGAGTATTGTAACGTGACTGGCGAGGGACGCCAAAGATCGGGGGGAAGAAACCTACTCGAGCTTTTCTCCTGCCTAAACGTCACCCTGGATAACATCGGAAGTATAAACGCCTTTAAACGTGAAGAGATAGGCTCCGTTGTTGATCTTACTTTCGTAAATGATTCACCGGCCAAGCATCTACACTGGCATGTTAGCGAAGAATACACGCATAGCGACCTCATTTCTGGAGGCATTGCAGTGGAACAACGTGTTTACTGGAACCGTCATAGAAAAAGCGTCGCAGTTGTAGCAACAGATATACGAGCATGTGAGCCTGCCATGCCAAAACGTGCACACTCTCGGAAGCGCAACGCTAACTACTGGTGGAACATTGCAATAGCGAAGTGTTGTCCGGAATACTTCAGTCCACTTCATCCGCTGCATACGCGAACCTGCTGAAGTGGTCGACACAGATTGTGGCGAAATAGCTGCAGCAGGCGGAGCTATGATCCTGGTCGTCGTGGCGCCTAAACGTCGAACCGCCCCACGACTAGCGGTTTCGACACCGTGCTGTCCATTACGGGAGTCCAACCCAGTCACCAAGTCAGACGACTCCCGCCGGTTATCCGTACCGGACCTTAAATTTCTTCTTCTCCTCATTTTTGGTAGTACATTTTATCCCTAGCTGCCAGGTGTGGGGAGAGGTTCCTCAGTGAGTAATCTGTAAGGTTGCAAAGTTCCTCCACTTTGCTTACCTACCCCCTGAGGCACTGCGGTGGCGTACAGCCATTTAGACTGAAACTATCCATCCCTCCTCCTTTCACACCCGGGCTTGAGACCGGCTACGGCGGAGTTACCCATTCAGAACGCCGATCCTTCAAACCTTACCATATTACTAACGTAGTATGCTCGTCCTAAGCCCAGGTGAATGAGGGCGCACTAATATTTTGGCTGTACAAGAAACGCGATGGTCTGGTGCCAAAAGCTATGACATCGAACGTGAATTCGATAAAAATGGTTATAAACATCTTTATTTTGGTAGCCAGCAAACTCAATACGGTGTTGGCATTGCCCTTTCTGGGGGTTTCTGTGGTGCCACTAAAGAAGTCGAGCGATGACCGGCTGATGCAGTTTACCATTATATCAACTTATTAGATTATTTACTTCTTCACCACGTACGCACCACAGGCAAGTCGACCTGATACCCAGAAAGATGCCTCTGACAACCTCTCGTACCTGCTGCTAACTACCTCGACTTTACGGGCGACCTTAATGGCCATGTTGGTGACAAGGCAGACGCCAACAAGGTGAGCTTATAGTCGATTTTGTGGACACTTATCACTTTGTGCTTGTGAACACATAGTTCATTGAACGATTTTACTCTATTACAACATTTTATAGTGGGACGAGTGAAACGCAAATCGACTATATTCTCATAAGACTCGACATTTTATGAACGCCAATGACTGTAAATCCGTTCCCTATTAGACTATCGCACCTCAACCTCTTCCGAATCAAGCCACCGATAAACAGAGTTAGGAACGCACTGGCCCATCGCGCATTAAACGGTTCCAATTTCGCGCGAAAGAGGAAGAAACGATCTCAATCTACCATTACGAATGTTGAAGAATCGCGACGGATAGATAATGAGAATATTTCGAGCAGATGAAGCCGTGAAAAGCATTCAATTGGCGTTTCTGGATCTAGAGAAAGCACTTAACTGTTTCCCACACAAACTCATCTGGAATGCTCTACGAAAATCCCTAGTGCCAGAAGAACTCCTGTCCTGGGTTAGATGAATCTACCGCGATCCGAAAAGTCAAGTTTGAAGTGTGGCGGATGTATCAAAACCCCTTTCCTTGTCTGTTGGTGTTCATCAAGGAAGCGCCCTCTCACCACTCGTCTTTGTTTTTGTTATGGGCACTATCACACGGGACATCCAATGTCTAGCGCCCTATATACTGCTTTATGCAGATGATGTTTTCCTTGCGTCTCATAGCAAAGGTGATCTCCAGTAACTTCTTGAAAATTTGAATGATCTGCTCATGCAACACGGTCTCACATGAAATCTGAATAAAACCGAATTTTGGTCGAAATAGGAAGTATTACTATCATAGCAACGACCTGCCCAGAAGTATCTCAGATGAATGCCATCAGCCAATGGAGAACTGCGTTATGAAATTGCTTTAAGCATTAGCGTAGCGTCATCTAGACGTGGCGTTTCATAACTGGTGTTCTTTGTGATCAATGCATGAGTGGGTCTCAAATCGAAAATCGAAACTGCAGTGTCGTCCTCTATAGTTCTGAGTGTCGGCAGATCATAAAAGACAATGAACGGCGTCTTGCGGTAATGGGGACAAAGATGTTGCATCGGACTAGTGGCGTGACATGCTTTGATCAAATCCGAAATGAAGATATCCGATCGTGGCGGTTTTGATGGTATGATCACGCACTTAGGAGAATTCACTTATCAAGATTAGTCTCAACATCGAAATCGGTGGTAAGCGACCAAAAAGGCCGGCCGATATGCTTGATACATTTTTTTTTTTTTTTTTTTTTTTTTCTTTGGGAGTAGGGTAGGTGAATGCGTTTACGCACAGAGTGTTGGACTCCCGCAACAGCACGCTGGCGGACTACCAACTAAACACCTCCCCGTCATCAGAGAACTAGCCTGGAACCGTTTGACACATTACTTCGGGCTAGCCCTCCTGCTCTCCCGGCTTTGGGAGCCTTCAAGTCAGGGAATTCCTTTCACCAACGGGAGGGGAGGGGAGGAAGGGAGTTGTTAGTTCAGGGAACCCCTTACCGTCCGATCCCTCTGCCGGTCGAGTTCAATCTTCTTCGTAGTAAGAAGAGCCCGAACATAATGCGCAATACGATTCCAGCTGCCAGCGCTCTTCAGCATCTCTCTGACAATGTTGTCTGGAGAGAGCTCCCCTGTGTCTGCATAAAGCTGCTGGCGGAGGCCGTCCCACCTCTCGCAAGAGAAAAAGGTGTGTTCAGCGTCATCCGCCACTCTATTGCAGAACACACAATCAGGAGATCGCGCCTTCCCAACCCTGTGCAGGTAAGACTGAAAACCTCCATGCCCACTTAGAAGTTGGGTAAGGAAGTAATCAATCTCACCGTGCTTTCTGTTCAACCACGGGTCTAATTTGTCGATGAGCCGCGCAGTCCACTTGCCCCTTGGCTCATTTTGCCAAGAAAGTTGCCACTCGTTAAGGGTGCGTTGACGTTCTTCACGGGCAACCACTTCTCTTAAGTTTTCGCCCTTACGGCGATAGATAGCTTTGCGCTCCTTGGCAAGGAGGGCAACGGGGATCACTCCCGCAATCACCATCACAGCCGGTTCGGAGACAGTGCGATAAGCAGACGCCACTCGCAAAGCTCCCCGCCTCTGCACTTGAGCGAGGCGTTTACGATGCACCTCCTTGTCAAGGGCATCAGCCCATACCTCCGCACCATAGAGAAGGACGGACTGCGTTGCTCCCATGAGGAGACGTCTCCTAGTTGATATAGGGCCGCCCACATTCGCCATTAGCCGACTCAAGGCCGCGACTCCTGCTGCAGCCCTGTCCGCGGCTGCTTTGATTTGCTCGAAGAAGCTCATCTTCGAGTCGAGCATTAAACCAAGGTATTTAACCGTTGGTTTTGACTCTATGGTCAACTCGCCGATCGATATGGGACGCAAGGTCGGGATTCTTCTTCTGGTCAGGATGACTACTTCGGTTTTTTCCAGCGCAAGGTTGAAACCGTGAGCAGTCATCCATCCGCTTACCCGTCGCATCAATATGCCAAGTCTGCTTTGCGCCTGTTCAACAGTGCGTCCGGCAACAAGTGCCGCAACGTCGTCTGCATAACCGACCAGGCGCGACTCTTCAGGCATATCGAGTCTCAGCAGACTATCGTAGGAAGCGTTCCAGAGGTCCGGCCCCAGGATGGATCCCTGCGCTACTCCCGACGTGATTTCCATCCTCCTCTGGCCCTCTAGCGTCTCATAGAACAGGGAGCGGTCTTTCAGATAATCCCTCAATATCCGCAAGAGATAGCTTGGCACGTGAAAGGAGTTCTCTAGTGTGCCCAGCATATCTGTCCATCTCACGGAATTGAAGGCATTTCTGACATCAAGCGTTATGAGGAGCACTATCCGTCGAGATCGGCAGCTGTGTGCCCCGGCTCGATTAAACGCATCTACGACCTCCATAACAGCATCCACTGTAGATTTCCCTGTTCTAAACCCGAACTGCCTTGCGGATAAGTCCCCGGCAGCACGGATCGCTTCAGCGAGTCTACCCCTGATGAGCTTCTCGAGCACTTTTCCGGCCGTGTCAAGCATACACAGCGGTCGGTATGCAGACGGGAGCTCCGGATCTCCTTTACCCTTACGGATCAACGCGAGTCTGGCCACTTTCCAGCGAGAAGGAAAAATGCCCTCCTTCAAGCACGCGTTGAACGCTTCGAGCAGCAATTCTGGCCGTTGGCGAAACACCAGTTTGTAAACTTCCGCCGGGATGCCATCAGGACCTGGCGCCTTCCTGTTTTTCATAGTGAGAACCGCTTCTTCGAGTTCTCCCATTGTGAAAAGGGGGCAATCCACGACGCTTTCCGCGCTGTTTACATCAACCCGTACAGGGTGTCTGGGGAACAATGCCCGCACAATGCGGTCCATCTGGTCGGTGCTCAGTATGCAGGGCTTCCGCAGAGCCCCGATTTTCCGAGTGACAAGCTTATAGCCAAGTCCCCACGGGTCATCATTCACCTCATTAATAAGATTTTGCCAGCCGCGAGCTTTGCTTTTATTTATAGCGCTGCGGAGTCTCCTTTTTGCTGATCTATATTGTGCCTTTATGGCACATGCCTCCTCGTTGGCGTACAAACGTTGTGCCAAACGGCGGAGCTTATGACACTCCTTCCGTAGGTCGGCAATTTCCGCCGTCCACCAGTACATAGAAGGCTTGTCGCGCCTGGGGCCTCTCCGGGGCATGGAAGCCTCACACGCCGTCGTTATCAGATTCATCACTGAATTTACGACGGTGTCAGCTGCGACACCACCACCCCCCGGAGTGCCCCCCAGCGCGGCCCTACCTGCTCCAAGAGCTTCGACGAACCTTCCGATGTTCACCTTCGCGACATTCCACACGCAGGGGGAACGTCGTGTTGGTGCTCGCCGGCAAGTAGCGTCAAACACTTCGAACGCAATGTACTGATGATCACTTGCCGAGAAGTCTTCTAGGACTCGCCACCCGTCCACCGATGATGCCAGAGATTCCGACGCAAAAGTTATGTCGGAAATGCTTCCTTCACAACCTGAGCGCCGAAACGTTGGCGTGGATCCGGTGTTTAAAATTACGAGCTCGGTTCTCGCCGCCATTTCCAAAATCCGTTTCCCTCTGGAGTCTGATTGAGGCATGCCCCATTCAAGAGCCCTGGCATTAAAATCACCGCCAATCAGGATTCGACCCTCCGTGTTCGAAACGGCGTCCTCCAGAGCATCAAGCCGGCGTTGAAAGTCCGGAATCGACTCATTCGGCGTCAGGTAAACGCTAAAAAACGTTATCCCTAAACACCGGATCCAGGCAAATCCGTCCCCCCGGCCTTCGGCAAGAACACGAAGTCGAACGTCGTCCCGAACCCAGATGGCAGCGGTGCCCGATAAGTCGAGATACCATGAGGACGGGTCCTTGTTTCGGTATTGCTCGCTAATCAGCACTAGATCAGCATTTACTTCCGCAGCGAACTGCGCTAGCAACTGGTGAGCGGTTGCACTCCGGTGCATGTTAATTTGCAAAATGCGGATCATGGCGTTCGCACCCTAGCCCTCCCCAATTCCGCCCTGAAGATCGGACACCGTCCCGAGCCCGCAGTGTGTGCGACGCTTTCGCCAGATGCGCCACGATCCCTGCAGAGAACACAACTCTCGCTTTCCTTGCAAGTCTTCGCTTGATGACCCGCTTGGCCGCATCTCCGGCATGCTGTCCTCCTGTCCGGACCCTTGCAAGCTGCTGATGTGTGTCCATAGTCCAGACACCTGTAGCACTTGGTGGGGACTATCCGCATTCGTACCCTGCATACTACCCATCCGATTTTGATTCTCCCGCTGTTAAGGAGTTTCCTCGCATATTGCTCGGGGACATCCACCACGGCAAGTTTTTGGCCTCGAGCACTTACAGAGGTAATACCTACCCGGGCATTGGTTACCTCTGGACATTCACGCTTTAGCGCCTCCTCTACTTCGGCCTTTTCTGTGAGGCAGTCAAGATCCCGTATTTCCAGAGAGCACATGGGTTCTAGGCTGGAAACAAGGGCCTTCTCCCCCAATAGCCCCTTGACCGCTTCGCAGAACGTGCTCTTGTCGGTCGTCTTTGGGCCCAGTTCGACGAGAACTCCACCACTCCTCGTTTTCCGTATCGAAGACACCTCTGCTCCGTTCTCCTCGGGTTTCATCCTGTAGCGGATTTCACTAAGGACTTCCGCAAATGTCTTGCCTTCCGTCGGCTTAATGAGCAGAGCCGACGATCTAGTCCTTCTTCGTTTCCTCGTTTTTTCCGCTACTGGCTTTGGGTTGGCAGCCTCCTTGTTTTTGGACAGACGTGTCTCTGGCGCCGGAGTCCGTTGTTTCTTTTTAACCTTTTTCGCCTTCTTTTTTTGGGCCTTGGAGACTACTTCGATAAAGTCTCCTTCAGGCACGTCGTCCTCTTTCCGCTTTTTCCCCTGTTCACTTTGCAGAGGGCTATCTGCGGTCCGTTTGACGCAAGCAGCATTCTCAGCGGGGAGTGCGACTGTTTCTGCTCTACAATCGTCTTCCGCTGCTCTCCACGTGCGTCTATAAAAGGAAATGCGGTCCAGTAGTTCCTCCAGTTCCATCAGCCCGTTTTTGACGCCTTTGCTGACGTTTCTCTGAAGGAACGTTGCCGACCGCATACGTTTCACCACTGCTGCGCACTTCCGGATGAGCCTTTCCTCTTCGGCTCTAGCGAGGACGGTCGAATGCATTTCCACTCGATTTGTGCCCAAATCCATCTGCTCAGGACTAGCGTTTCTCACTGAGCTTACTTCCAGGACAGGGGCACTGCAAGGTAATGGAGTTGCCATCCCCGCACGGTCAGTCGCACCACTTGATGAGGCTTCCTCTTTATTTGGACGCCCCGGTGTCTCATCGGGTATATCAGCCCTCGTTGCCTCTTTCACTGGTCGCTGCGGTGAACGACGCATCTTTGTGCTCCGCCCAAACGCACCCAGCTCTTCCTCCTTGTCTGTTGCTTCGTCGTTTTTTTTTATAATTTTCAGAATGTTCTCCATGAAAAAGGTACCAGCGCATCGTGTGCAAGGGAGCGGGCCGCAATAGTCAAGAACGGGTATACCCTCGGGGACACAGCCCCTACCCCAGTTCCCTGAGGCCTGACCTACGCTTAGCTGATCCCGGAATTCACGGACGGATCAGCGCTCGCTCGGGGCAACGCGGTCTACTAACACCGGTTCAATGCACACTTCCCGACCAGGGTCCCGAAGGGGCTGGCTCCTGATACACGTCGCAACTACCACCTTGGCAGAGCTACGCTCACATCACCCCGTCGACGCCGACAGAGAGTTGTCGACGGCTCCGGAGACTCCCAGTGTGTCCCGACGTGTACCGGTCATTCGCGGTTCGCTCTTCACCGAGAAGCTTTCTCGAGGCTACTACCTAGGACGCAGGTATGCTGCCAGCTAGGGGGCAGAACTACTTACTCGGGCACCTCGGGGACGTCACACCCCGTATCGAAAGCGACCCGTTTAAAAATCACTAACGACCCCTGAGGGATATGCTTGATACATTGGATGGTGATTTGAAAGCCCCCAGACAGGATCCAGATCAGGGAGATAACAGAAGAAAATGTCGCAATCGATTACGACAGGCTTGCGAATGTGACAAAAGCCAAAGGAAAAGAGGAGGGGATCGATCTTTGAAATTTGGTGAAGTCAGAGTGTAGACTATTATAAGCAGTCGGATGCTGCAAAACAATTCTATATGTGTCAGGCTTTTCTTTGTAATTTTATTATTCACTATTACCATTTAGTTCCACTTATATTGTATTTGTTTCTTCCACTCGAGTTCTATTTATCTTTATCAGTTACTAAGGTCTTTTTCTTGGGTTCCTGGTTTAGTGATAACAAGTCGGGAAACGGAAAGCTGGACGCTTCAGGTATGAAAGGCTTTGCGCATTTTTTATATAAAATATTTCAGTCGGCAATTGTCCGATTATAACGTAGCATTTTCTCGCTATACTGACATTTAAAGTCTTGGATTTGCCTAGAAGCGATAAGTTTGACCTATTGTAACTTTGTTAGTAATGGCGCGATTTCCACCACACTTGGTAGGATTGTGCTTTATATTAGCGCACATTGCTGCAAAATTTAATGATTCTAGCATAAACTTAGAAGGGTTTGCATCCAATTACTAAAAATTATAGTAATATGCTAGTATTAACTTTATCTGAACAGATATCGGTATGAAGGGTATTTCGGAGTCTAGGCATCATATAGTGGCAGCCTTCTGTTTTTTTTTCAGATTTTTCGGTTGAGTATTTTCTGAAAATGGGTCCTTGAAAGAAATTATCGCTTTTGGTCCCCCTCACTCCCATCTTTCAAACAGATGTCAAAACTAAGAGCGGCATCAAAAAGTACTAGTCGACACCGTTTATTTGATACCTCACATGACTTTATTTGGTGGGAAAAACTGTGCATAGACCGCCTCTTAAGTTTCATTTAGAATGAAGAAATTCACTGTATGCGTGAGCGTTGACAGTTTCCACCTCTCCACCAAATTTTTTGTCAGACAGCCAAACAAAGAGACAGACAGACGGTAAACCGATTTTAATAAGATTTTATTTTACACAAAACCTTAAAAAGGATAAATTTAATGAATTCGCTCAACTAATTCTTTAATTTGAGGATTCCACTTCTTACTGCTACCCAGCTACCGCAAAAGTCACATTTTACAAGGGCACCCTCCATCTGTATATCATGAGAATGTTAGAGAAAGGTTTCAATCCCTAAAGCTGAAACTTTTGAAGATCTGACCGAGGGTAAAGAACACTGGGCTCTCGTAGTAGAAAGTCGCCGTTCAAATCTCACTGGCGCAGAGGATTAATTTATCGTGATTAGATATCGGATGCCAGTTGACTCAGTTGTGAATGAGGTAATTAAAATCAGAGTAATAATATCGTGTGAGTGCAATGCTGACCACATTGCCTCTACAGTGTCCTGTAGTGGACCGTTACAGTTTTGATTGAAGTGCTTTAACACACTTCAGGGCCCTGATCCAATTAGGTTGCCACCCTAACGATTATCATTATTATTTTGAATTTTGGGGAAGGTCTCCCCGCTTACTTAATCTTGGTCGACTCGGATGGTCTTCCCGCTAAATCATTACACTCCATCATTAGCTTATAGTATGATAGTTATTGTAGTGATTATTGAAAATTGTTTTAGTCTTTTTGCATTGCTAACATCAAATCCAGAGTTAGCAGTACCCCGCCAAAAAGTAGAGGACAGAAAAAATCGAGATGGTGACTGAGTGAGTCAGTCGGATTTTCCTTTAGTGGTTGGGGCCACTGCATACTTAAAACCAAAATTTAGTTTCAAACTCGTAAGGGTTGCTAATTTTCAACGGATTTTTATATTGCTGAAGCATCAATCGACTTATTTCAAACATCAGTAAATTGTAAAAGGATAAAAGGGTAGATACAGTTTACTTTGTGTCCTAGTAGGGTTTTCTGTTCCAAAACTTCCTTGGACAATTCTTCTCGTATCCGTTCAAAATTCTGAAATAAATTATAAATCAGTCTTTACACTTGCGAATTAAATTTTATGGAATACTTTTTACTTCAAACGCGAGGCTTTTGCTTTAAGAAACCAAATATAATGTGATTTAATTCAAAGCTTCATGAGATTTTAGCATGACAAGGGTTTACACTAGCTCCCATCCATATATGTACTACGAACCACATACTCATTCGAATAATAATAATAATAATAATCGTTGGCGCAACAATCCATATTGGATCAGGGCCTTGAATTGTGTTAGAGCACTTCATTCAAGACCGTAACGGTACACTACAGTATACTGTAGGAGGCAATGTGGTCCGCCGATCTCGACGGATAGTGCTCCTCATAACGCTAGATGTCAGCAATGCCCTCAATTGCGTAAGATGGACGGATATGCTAGGCACACTAGAGAACTCCTTTCACGTGCCATGCTATCTCTTGCGGATATTGAGGGATTATCTGAAAGACCACTCCCTGCTCTATGAGACGCTAGAGGGCCAGAGGAGGATGGAAATCACGTCAGGAGTAGCGCAGGGATCCATCTTAGGGGCGGACCTCTGGAACGCTTCTTACGATAGTCTGTTGAGACTCGATATGCCCGAAGAGTCGCGCCTGGTCGGTTATGCAGACGACGTTGCGGCACTTGTTGCCGGACGCACTGTTGAACAGACGCAAAGCAGACTTGGCATATTGATGCGACGGGTAAGCGGATGGATGACTGCTCACGGTTTCAACCTTGCGCTGGAAAAAACCGAAGTAGTCATCCTGACCAGAAGGAGAATCCCGACCTTGCGTCCCATATCGATCGGCGAGTTGACTATACAGTCAAAACCAGCGGCTAATGGCGAATGTCGGGGACCCTATATCAACTAGGAGACGTCTCCTCATGGGAGCAACGCGGTGCGGAGGTATGGGCTGATGCCCTTGACAAAGAGGTGCATCGTAAACGCCTCGCTCAAGTGCAGAGGCGGGGAGCTTTGCGAGTGGCGTCTACTTATCGGACCGTCTCCGAACCGGCTGTGATGGTGATTGTAAGGGCGAAAACTTAAGAGAATTCGTTGCCCGTGAAGAACGTCAACGCACCCTTAGCGAGAGGCAACTTTCTTAGCAAAATGAGCCAAGGGGCAAGTGGACTGCGCGGCTCATCGACAAATTAGACCCATGGTTGAACATAAAGCACGGTGAGATTGATTACTTCCTTATCCAACTTCTAAGTGGGCATGGAGGTTTTCAGTCTTACCTGCACAGGGTTGGTAAGGCGCGATCTTCTAATTGTGTGTTCTGCAATAGAGTGGCGGATGACGCTGAACAGACCTTTTTCTCTTGCAAGAGGTAGGACGACCTCCGCCAGCAGCTTTATGCAGACACAAGGGAGCTCTCTCCAGACAACATTATCAGAGAGATGCTGAAGAGCGCTGACAGCTGGAATCGTATTGCGCATTATGTTCGGGCTCTTCTTACTACGAAAAAGATTGAACTCGACCGGCAGAGGGATCGGACGTTAAGGGGTTTGCTGAACTAACAACAACTCCATTCCTCCCCTCCCCTCCCGTTGGTGAAAGGAATTCCCTGACTTGAAGGCTCTCAAAGCCGGGAGAGCGGGAGGGCTAGCCCGAAGTAATGTGTCAAACGATTCCAGGCTAGTTCGCTGATGATAGGGAGGTGTTTAGTTGGTAGTCCGCCAGCGTGCTGTTGCGGGAGTCCAACACTCTGTGCGTAAACGCATTCAACTACCCTAAACAAAAAAAAAAAAACAAAGGAGGCAATGTGGTCAGCATTGCGCTCGCCCGAGATTATCACCCTGATATGACTCAGGTACTTATTCACAGCTGAGTCGACTGGTATCCGACGTCAAATCACGAAACAAATCCCACTGCCACCAGTATGATTTGAATCGCGACTTTCCGTATAATAGCCTTGTGCTCTAACCAGTCAGATATCCGGACTATCTCTCTCTATCTCTCTATTTTCAATATATTGGGTTGGGGAGAAAGAAATGTCGTATTTTGTCAATAGATAGCGACAATTCAACCTATTTTGTATTGTACTTATCGCATCGGGTCATACTATACGGCGATTTGGAGGCGACTATCTGTGCTACAAGTGTCTCTTTGACAATGTTGCGATGGTACGTTTCAGTTTTAAGTTATAGCGTGTCAAAGATGGAGTCCACCAAGCAAGAAATTCGTCATATTACACGTTTTTACTACCTGAGAGGTAAAAATGCAACGAAGGCGGTCGGTTGTGAAGTTTATGGGCTCAATACTGTAACGATTCGCACAGCACAGCGTTGGTTCGATCGATTTCGTTCTAATGTAGTGGATGTCGTAGATACGCCCCGTACTGGTAGGCTAATCGTAGAAACCGACAAAATCGTCGACATCATCCAAGTAGACCGACATGTGAGCATTCGCTCGATTGGCCAGGAACTGGGTATAGACCATAAAACCGTTTAGAACCATTTGTAGAAGATTGGATTCCAAATAAGCTCCGGGCCACACGAGTTGACGCAAAAAAATCTCTTTGACCGAATCGTCTGCGATGCACTGCTGAAACGGAACGAATTCGACCCATTTTTTAAGCAGATGGTGGCTGGTGATGAAAGGTGGATCACGTACGACAACTTCAAGCGGAAAAGATCGTCGTCGAAGCGCGGCGAGCCGGCCCAAACCATCGCCAATCCCGGATTGACGGCCAGGAAGGTTTTGCTGTGTGTTTGGTAGAATTGGAAGGGAATTATCCATATCCGCTGCTCAACTATGGCCAGACCCTCCAATTCGGTATTCTAATAATAAAGTTGCCTTCTAAACAACAAGTTTAGGAACAAAATGGCCCATATTTGACTTAAATCGGATAATTCTAAGTATGTTAAATAAAGCGTCAAATTTCGATCGCAAATACGACATTTTTTTTTCTCCAACCCAATATAATACATATATGTACTTACTCTGCAAAGATATGTATTACCTCCGGTAATTAGTCCAGTATTTCATAGTATATTTTGCCCAAAAATTATTCTGCTCCAATATAATTTAAAACAAAAGACTTAAGCCAGTAACCTTAAAAACATTTTTTTTATTGATTGATTTGATCGGGTAACAATGGTAGCATCGTTGTAATATTTATCAAGATTTACAAATTTGCCTGTTGTTTATCGTTAATTAGTGGAGTTTTTTCTTTTAAATGTGAATTATATATGATCGCCCAAAGTGGAAAGTTTTAGTGCGAATGGCGGAAAAGTCTAACAAAAACCGCCTGTGCGATGAAATTCCAGAGCACGAAAAGAAAGAACTCCTCAAGGAATTTGGACACAATGGACAGTTGATGCGGTCACTGATCAAAGCATATTTCACTAATAGCCGTGTGCGGCCTCCTTCTTCAACAACGACCGAGCCACGCAAAGTAATGCAATGCAATCGCGCATCTTTATCGAATTGGTCGAGTTCTGTTTTTTAACAGAGAACTGTACTCGTATTCGCATTATAGCCGGACCCTGCTACAAATCGATTAATTTCTGCTGTCACCTTTGACAACAAATTACGTTACCAAATTTCGACGACTTGGCGGTGACTTCAAGAGACGCAACATTATCTGGCTGAAGTTTTCAGATAGTCTCTCACAGGCATTTTACCGAAAGTAATGACTAATTGAACACATATCGGCGGATTTTCTCAGAAAATTCCTCAACGATCGAACTATATCGATCCTTTTTGCGTGATGTAAAAAAACGGTAGGGAATTTAATTACGACGATTACCGTGACGAAGGGACGTCGGACGGGAAAATATTTAAATGGCAAATCGGAGCAAAGAATTTTTTAAGATCTTAATTAGCGTTTGCTGATAAACGAGGTCTGGATTTTAGGTCATATATTGGATTATGATTTTGAATAAAAAGTTTCTTTTTAAAGAGCAAAAAGAATTTCAAGCAATCGAAGCGATTTCTACATTCTCTTTAAAGCAGGAGTCATGCACACGAAATTTCTTTTGTCAAAGAATTCAAGCAATTATTATTGTTTATTCCATTATTCGGATTCGAATTCCCATAAACAGCATTATGCCGAACAATATCCTTTTGAAACTTCGGTTCAACGTTATAGGTATATCCTTTTGTTCTATATGTTACCACGGATTTGTATATAAAAACGGATTTGAACGTCACTCATTCCGATTGCAATACAATGCCAAATTGTGCGGTAATCAGTGTTTTGGCTAAATTGACCGAGACACCATAAATACAAGCGACTTGCATGTTCCCTGCTGACCATATAAGGAACCACTGTGGTGATACAGTTCAGTTTATTTGGTCACATGGAACTCCATATGCGAGACGATCTGGACAAGCGATAAACTTGAATTAGGAGCCATACAAGTGCAAGTATAATTCAAGAAGTTCTATAGCAGGTTGATTTAACCCTCGCATTACATAATATGGTTTAGCTGAGGTTAGTTAAAGGTTCTGCACAAAATAATGTAAGGCGGTTATGACGTTTTATATGAGGTTGGTTTTGGTTCTAATTAAGGGATATTTACTTACTCAGACATTATCAGCACTGCACCGAAACCTCTGTTCAATTACAAATTTCTAAGGGTTAAATTTCTGCAAAAGATCGTCGGCAATACTCCAAAAGCCACTGAAATCCACCCGAAGACGAGAAGATTACAAACGTACCGCATGAAGATGCGATATTTGTTTATGGTTTGAAAATAGTTCTTCGTTTGGTTTTGCCTTGAAAACTTTGCAATTCAACCCAACGAGCTACTGATCCCTGAGAATTTTTATTGAGCCAAGAAATTTATTTGATTTCGAAATTATTGTGGACTCTTGACTCGTAATTACAGTCGAAGGAAGAGAACGCCACACAATCGCACAATGACCGAGCAAAGTGGTAGAAAACAAAAGAGCCATTGCTTCACACATGGAATTTATGATCTTCCAAACTACTGACCAATAATTGATTTTCCATAATTGGCCTAATGCGCGCTCAATGGATGATTATCTGCTTGAAAGAAAGCGACGAGAGATATGCGATTCGATTTCCACGGCATTGATCTTCCTCGTAAGTCGCTAAGATCAGAAGATTTTCTCTGGGCACTTGTACTTTCTACAAGTCATTCATTTGTGATTCCGAATTGTTATTTTGTCCATTAGTTGGAAATAATTTTTGGGAAAATGATTCATTTGAGATCTGAAATATTCAGGAAGTACTGTTTTGTTGGCATGGTACTATCGTCGTTAATGAATGCTTGTCTTTAAAACAGGAAATTCAATATATGCTGGAATGCTTTTTAAAATTCTTCGTTGTTATAAGCAAATGTAAAGGTAATTATTTTTAATTCTGTTCTAAAATGCAGTGAAGAGACGATAAGCGTTGGAATCGCTAAAAATTTAGGGGAAACGTACACGAAGCTAGTTAGTAAAACGAAAGGGAAGTGATCACCACTATAGTCGTCGTATGGCCAGGTAGGCGCAGAATGCAACGTACATAAGGAACCATAGGAGTTTTGTTCAGATCACTCCACAGATCCCAATAGAGCGTTCAAACAGTGAAATTTTTGGTAACGAATGCACGAGAATACTGGCGGTGGAGTTTCGGGGTTACCCGCTCAACATGCTGAGTGAATTACTGCTGAAGGCACCCGTCATACTACTATGCCAGTCACGAATTTTGCATGAACTTTGTAGATGTTACCGAAGAGGAAGTTCGACAGCCTTGCTCGGAGAATTTAAGGGGCCTTGTTCTAGACTGACATTTCTGATACAAACAGTCCACCAATATACATGGTTAGTTAGCACACAGCATAAATCAAGAGGAATATCTATATTTCCTCACTTATACATAAAAAGGACTCAGTGCAGGACCTCGCAGATTCAAGACCGATTACTTGCTTAACAGCCGTCTACATATTCATAACGTCAACGTAGAGCAGAAAGTCTGCCGAATCGCATAAAGGGGCTTCAAAAACCAACTCATTGTCGATTTACTAATTGCAGGACGCTTGTGAACGGGACAAAGGCTGAAGAAAAAGAAGGACAGGCAGAAGTTTGTTGCAAACAAACGGTCGTGATATTCGAATAAAATTTTGTCAAAACATCTGTTGAATCAGTACAGCTCATCGGCGATCTAAAGGATCCTCTTTTGTCCGAATTCCTGCGAAATCTGAGGCCAGTCATTAAACAGAATCTCCCGGAAAAGAATAAAATAAGCGCACTAAATGTATTCGCATCCCTTCACACAATCTGGATGAAGTTGCATTCCACAACTGGCGTTCTTTGTGATCGACGTATCAGCGCACGTCCCAAATCTAAAATTTACTGCAATGTCGTCCGTCTGCCACTCTCTACAGTTCTGAGTGTAGGCCGGCTATAAAGGACAATGAAGGGCGTCTTGCGGTAATGGGGACGAAGATGTTTCATTGCACTAGCGGCGTGACACGTTTTGATTACGTCTGAAATGAGAATATCCCCGATCGATATGGGTTTGCATCGATCGTGGAGAGAGGCGTTTTCGATGGTGTGGTCACATAATTCACGCTAACGAGAATTCAACAACCAGTATTGATCAGAACATCGAAAGCAATGGTAAGCAACCAAAAAGCCGGCCAAAACAATGGTGGCTTGATACGCTGGATGGGGATTTAAAGGCCTCACGATTACATCCTGATGAGGCATTCGATAAAATAAAATGACGAAACCGATCACGACAGGCCGACCCCGCTTGTGAACTGAAGGCTGAAGAAAAAGAAGAAGATGTGAGGAGCGACGAGTGCACGACAGCTCCGTGCAATATAGCTAAAAATTCCATTGCCCTCTATTTTCTAGAAAACGATTTAAATAAATCATTTGATGGAAAGCCCTGTGTTGATAATGGTCAACCTCATACGCTTCACGCTCTCAGTTTATTATTATTAGCGAATGAAAACAATTTAACCAACATCAAATATAAAAAAGGGCTAGGAGAATTAGATTCTTCTTGAATGGAATTTTAATATTTCACTGGAATTTCAATTATTCTCGTTAATTATGACGTCAGCATCTTATTTGTATGACTTAGAATGCTGTTAATTAGCACGAAATTGATAAGTTTGAACTGCTATAACTTTCCCATTAATAGTTGGATTTTCATGAAACTTGGCATGTGTATGCATGTGGCTGTCCTCTATGTCGGTGCAAAATTACACTTAGGAGTAACTTAAGGGGAGTTTTTAGTCTATTTCTAAAAGTTGATAATATACTATTAGTAAATTTTTTGAGCAGATACCGAAATGGGACATCTCTCGACGATTAGATTTCACATAAGTGTTTTGCACAAAACCTTAAAAAGGGCTGTAGATAAATAGATTCTTCATAAATGTGACTTTAATATTCCACGCGAATGTCAATTATTCCGGGTAATTATGACGTCAGCATCTGATTTGCATGGCTTTGGAAGTAGTAAACTCGCGCGAAATTGCTAAATTTGAACTGCGATAACTTTGGCATTAATTTAATTGATTTCCATGAAATGTAGCACATGTATATGAAATATTGTCCCCTATGCTGGTACAAAATTCGGAAGTCCTAGGATGAATTTAAGGGGGGTTTTTCAGTAAATTTCTAAAAGTTGGTAATATAGTATTAGTAAGTTTATTTGAGCAGACATCGGAATGGGTAATATTTTGAGGCCTAGATTTCATCTAAGCGTACTATCCTGATTTTTTCGGATTTTTAGGTTGGGTAGTTTGCTGTTTCGCTTTAAGTGCGTACATTTTAACTCCTTGCTCACGCACTTTGCAATCCACGCCAAAAATAATGTCAGTTTCGGAATGTACAAATCAAGACCTTTCATTTGATGCCCTAGACGACTATATCCGGCGAAAAATTGGTTTGAATCCCCCCTTTGCAAATATGGGGAGCCCCCCTTTAAACTCCACCTAAATTTATGCCACTCGCTATATGCGTGGGATTTCATAGTTCCCAACTATACACCAAATTTCGTTTGGATCGGTTTGGCCGTTTTGGAGAAAAGTGCGTGTGACAGACAGACAGACAGACATTGAATCGATTTTAATAAGGTTTCGTTTTCTAAATGGAATAGAATACAGAGGATCTGAAGTGGGATGATGAAAATTATGAAAAATTCTATGTAGTAGGATAATGGGGGAATTCCGTTATCCCTCCTAAACCATTTCAAATACATTTCTTTAGAGACAGCGTTGAATGTTGCTTTGTAATGTGCCCAACATTCCGCAATTGTGACCGTCTCTCATGTCAAATGTTACAACGCAAGTTCACCCGATGTGTTTTTGTTAAACTTCCCTTGTAAGGATTACTTTACCCGTCTATATATTTTCACCGACTTTTCCAAGCAGCAGAGCCATGTATAGTTTAAAACTTTTTTATTATTTTTTCCAGTTTTACTGCCATGAACATGTATGTCCTTTAATAAATAAACCGCACAAATTCTCAAAATCGGCGTGCAGCCCGGTTGCATAAGGCTCTTTTCTTTGCTCTAATTTTAGTTATATTACATCTTTGCAGTAGTAGGACAGGGTTTGAAGGGTTAGGTACTTTGGCTTTGTATGATACTAAAGTCTATTTTTTAAGTCGTGGCGAATGAAAGTTCGATTGACTTCAAGTGGCGGCCTAAGGGTACCGGTGACAGCCTGTGAAGATTACTTTCTTCGTCAATTAAGGGAAGATTTTCTTACGAGCCATCCATACTATTTTTCAGGATCATAAATAATCTTGATTGACGGTGCGATGGTTGAGGGGAATATGTCAGCCTTCCAACCTCTTTTTTATGGGTTCGAATCTCAGTCGCCATGGATATTTGTGTTCGTCTTGTGTTTGTCTCGGTGCTGTAAGCTTATCACTTGCACAGCGTTAACATGATTATAGTAAAACGGTGTACGTATAAACTATAGTAAGCCTTTTAACCCTATAATCAAGAGGAATTTTATTATTTTCTCTATTTCCAAGTTGTATCTACCATCTGGTATTACATATTTTCCCAGGTGTCTCAATCTACTTTGCACAAGAGCCAGAGAGTTCACCAAGATGTTTAAATAATCTTTCGAGCACTTGGGTAGCCGTGAACCCATTTCCAACTCCGCACAATGGCTGTGTCTCCTAGAGCGGCGTCCCTCCACCTTTCCGAGCCACCTCATTCGATGCATTGTTGCTTTCTACCCCAACAGGGCCAGGAAACCAGAATATCCAGACCCTATTGGGTGATTCGAGGCTGTTCAGACTGTTAAAGTACTACAATTCCAGTTTGGAATTCACCTAATAGGACTTAAGTACCTTAATAGTCCTTTAACTGCCGGTTAGAATAGCAATGTTTCACCCCTTATAATTCCTTTCGAGGAGACACATCTATCTATGGCGCATATTTCCGTCCGGAATTACTTGAAAGTACGTTTTCATTTGACCAGTCCCCGTTCCCTCTGCTGTAAGACTTCGGTCAATATACCAGGTAATCATTTGCTGGTTTAAGCTGTTTATCAATGTCACGCTCTCCAAAATTGCTCTGTTGCTCCACCATGTTTCAAATTTTCTATCCAAGTAAAACCTCGTTTTCATGTTATCCTTATTATCAGTAATTCGGAATTCCGCCTAGAAAGAATAGGAACCGATTTAGGCACCACCAGCCTTGTTGGTACACGCGGATCCTCTGAAAATCGCCTTTCTTGCCTGGATCTGAATGTGCAATGAAAGAGCAATCAATCATTGGAAGGACTTCTAAGGATGTCATTGGGTAAGTTTTCATTGCCCCGCAAATACACACGGGGTCCAGTCTTTGAAGTCTGCGTAACTCCCTGGCTGTGTGGTGCGTTCCGTTGTATATGCTCAGACGATGGCCCCATAGTTAACCACTGGCCTTACTATTGCATTGTATCTATAATATATCCAGTGCAGCATTTTCGGGGTGCATCCCCATTTTTTCGCTGCTATGGACCTGCAAGTTATTAGAGCCTTCGTTGCTTTCCAACATACATATGTTTTCAATATGTTTCTTCCAGATTAGTTTTTGGTCTAGTGTGGTTCCCTAATATTTGGCTTCTGTTACACGTTTGACCTCTATGTAATGTAATGCAATGGCTGTCAGGTGATCAAGCTTGCATTTACTGATGGGGGATATTACACTGACCTTAGCTGGATTGATGCGCAGATCCGCCTTTCTGTACCAGCTTGCGATTCACAGTCCGGTTTTCTGTCATATGGGGCATTCTCATATCTGTCCCTAAATAAACATTGCAGTGTTCATTAGCTCTGTTAGTAGTTCATGAACCACCATGCTCCACCTTAACAGTAATAATACCCCACCTTGTGTATGATCTTCAGCAGTGTTCATGACGATAGAATTTGCACCTTTTGGTACTTCTATTTGCTAACTCTCCAACATTTGTCCATTCCGTACCTCCGTGTGCGATGTTTTCTCCAACGCTCCTTTAATGTCCAAAAATGCACATAGTTCTTTTGTTTCTATGGCATCCCGTACTACATGCGGCAGCTGATACATTGCAGTTTCGGTTGATTGTTCTGCCCGGTAAGCGTGTTGACATGAATTTAGAGGACTGCGTATTAGAACCTTACTTTTAATATAGTTGTCTTCTCCACCTTTTTAAATACGAACGATGTCAGACAAATTGGTTTGAAAGATTCAGGAATAAAAACCACTCTTGTCCGGTTTATCGCTCTCAGGAGAGATTCTAAGATGATTTCTACGCTCCTTTGGAGTAATAGTGGGAAAACGCTTTCTACTTCGGGTGATTTGGGTGATTTAAAGGTTTAGACCGCAAACTGCTTTCGCTACTTTCCAATTCACCACTTTCTTCCCTCTGACCTTTGTTGGGGTGTCAACCAGAATATTATTGCTCTGCGCCTTGGGAGGACTACAGTAATTCTCACTCTTGGGAAATGTCATACCTTCCTTCCTTCCTTCAGATAGACAGAACATACTGCCTTTTCTTTGGCTATTGCCCGGATATTGAAGTCGTCCACCACTGTCTTCTTCTCTATTTTGTTTTTCATGTCAGTACTTACCTGTAGACGTGCTACGTTGGTGTCTTGTGTAGGAGCCTACGCCTTCTTTTCGCACCTTCGCCAGTCTGAAAGCCAATTCCTGTGGGAGCTGGGTGCTGCTCCCAGGGAAATATTTGGATGTCACTACTGCCTCCGGAGTTCTTTCTTGGGCTTCTAGTGATATTCTGTCAGGGACGAGGTCTCCAGAAAGAAACTTTGGAAAACACATTTATTTTAAGTTTCCTTTGAGAATGATGCAAGATATTGGTACATGCAGGGCTCTTTAACCAGTACTATGGTAATATTATTCTCGGGATTTACTCTTGCAATTATTGCTGATGCAGTTTTTGTATGGTAGAGGTTTACATGGGCTTTTTAGTGGGAGTTATCGGCTCCGTTAATGCTTGGAGCACTTCGGTAATATTGGAGTATTGCAATTGGCCGCCGCCTTAAGCCGTTGAAAATCTAAGTCGTCTAGCCTCTCCTCTTCTGTGGGCTGCAGGTCCAATTCTCTGCTCTGTCGTGCCCTCACGCCTCACGCCGTCGCGATTCCTCAGAGGAATTCGGTAAGCTTCCCATCAGATGTCTACGTCGAATTATGCTTCTCCCTGTATACGTGCGTACGTATGCTACCAAATCTGGGCAGAAATAACGATTAATTGCTTGCAAAGATCAGCTATCTTTTCCGATAATGAGGAGTTTCGCTTTGCCCTCCTTCTTTCTTCTAAAAACTCTTCATAACCGTGTGTGGAAATCCGTGTTTTGAGCGATGAGGAGGCGTTTGCCAGTTATTCCTTGGACATAACACCCCTCGCACATGTCGACAGTTCGGTTCCCTTCCATTCTGGCAGTATTTCGTGTTTTCCGTCGTGCAGTCTACCGGTATAAAGTCTCTGACCTCCTCTATTATCTTCTGCTTCCCACGAGTGACTATTTGGTCCAAAAATACTTTCGGCAATATAGCTAGTTGAATGCTTATTACCGCATTATCATAGCTAACGACAGGTTTCGTAGCTCATAGTTTATCCTTGATCTCCCCGGGATTCCCCTTCTCTTGGACTTGGGTTTGGGTTTTTTTGGGAGCATTAACGCCGGTGCTAGCTATTGAAGCCTGTCTTCCCTGACCTCTGATATGCTGACCTCAGACGAGGCGTTGATGGTCTTTGTTTTTGGAGCTATTTTCGCAGTATGCCAATATTGACCTTTTTTTCGCTGCCTGATTTTGCAACTTTTCCCTTCTTGAGCAAAGTCACCTGGCTGTGTTTCCGCCTGTTGGACCAGTTACCGCGACTGCAAATTATCCAATGGACGCGGCTTGGCATGATTGGTGAAGGTGTTTTTCAACTCCTCAGTCTAGATTCGTAGCATTTTGTTAGTAGTAGGGTAATCCCGTACAGTGTGTGCCAATTACACTAACGGTCTTGGTAGACGAAGGGTTTGGCTCTTCCGAGCGGGGCTATTATTTAGCCATCGTGGTCACATCCTTAGTGAAGTGTCACAAGAAAGATATGATTCTCAACTTACTTTCGTGTTTCTGTAGGGTGTATGTAACATTGCGTCTTTTCTGGGAGAAACTCTTAAGTTTTTGTAACTCTTGCTAGTGAACGTAACAGTAATAAATGTACATCACACATGGCACGTGGATATAGTTGGTCGGCTGTTTCTAATTAAAGGGAAATGGAACCATAACTAAACGAATAACAGCACAAAACTATATCTCAGCAATCAACTTTGATAACCGATAACGGATTTTTTTGATCCTTTTGAAGTTAAGGCGTTGATATAAGTTATCAAAAGAAGATGTCAGCCTGGACCCCACCCCATCATACTATCTACATGAACTAATTGATTATTATCAGGAACCAATATGTGAAACTAAAATTAAAGGGTTGGGGCTTATTTTACTAAACTTGGTTTTTATTTGAAACTTTGTGGATATTATGTGGAGAAATAGGATAGAGGTTTACAGCCACATTAAAACATATAAAATCTCCCAAAAGTTGCCGTATAAAAAGGATTCTGGAGATAGGCACAATGATAATCTTAAAGAATGATACAAACGGCGGAATAGTTTGCATTACACGTTCGAATCCCCATAGTGTAAGGGTACATAAAACAAAGTAGCTTTTCTGTAATCGAAAGAACAATACAATACATCCTTTCATCCGGGCTTATATTACACGATTCAAAGTGCACTTGTACAGCAATTTATTGCACCGGGTTTCTCGTTGTCAATAATCTCTCCGGCAAGCCACCACCATATTTTTCACATGATTGTCAATTCAAATCCAACTCGTATGAACTACATTGCGTTGACACATAAAATGCACTCTTTGATCGTTGCAAAAGTGCATTTTGGATACATTTATGCACTCACCTCTTTGCCTTCAGGCTTTGCATTGCCCGCAAGCTCCAGCTTCGGGGACGTCATCCAGCCCCGAAGCTGGACCAGAGTACATGCTGCACGGTATCAAAGTTGACAGGTGAGTTATATGATACCCACATGGTGCAAAAACATGTTCGCTGTTATGTTGCGAACGAATGAAATTGATCGCGACAATATTGCATACACGACTCGAATTTATAATTTCTTCTCATTCGAATCTATCTGTGGTCGAGGTGCGGGTGCAGCGGTGCATATGTGGTCGCTTGGTTGCATATGCTTCTCAAATCCATGAGCTGCGGGATCTCATTTCTTTTTGCTGTAGACATTTCCCATTTCTGGAGTATGACCATCCGATGGAGTAATGTGCCCTTGAGATGATCCATCAGGAGCAGGCATGATGGGTGACGCTATGCTGCTACGGGCTCCTCTGCTGAGTCTGGTGTTGTCGCTTGGAAAACTACACCTGCTTTATGGCATTCCTCTCATTCCGGTACGTGAAAGTTTGGTTCTGTTGCGGGGATCATCTGCATGGCAACACTCTGGAAAAACTCCAATGCACCTCCGGAAAAAGACAATTTTGCATGCCTTGCAGAAATCAAGAACTTGATGACCAACTGCTGAGCTCCAAGCTCCACAGCCCCATAAAACACGCCAAACGCTTGTTATCGCGAATAATTCCGCATGTCATAAGTCCAACTGATTGCAGGTGAATTGCCACAGGACTTCTTGTTTATGCGTTCTCTCGAAAATCATTGCCATTGCTGTGTACGGGTATTTGCGTCGGCCAAAATGAAATTAGTCGTTGTATGCGCGTCGCTATCACGTACCGCGCCGACATTTACCTGTAATTGCTTTCATTTAACTGACTGTGTAGCACGTATGCCAATGATGGTCGTAAATTAAACACCGGAGAGAAATAATGCATGGATGGACGAGACTGGAAGCAGCTCATAATCACCATGGCAGAAGGAAACTAACAAATTGGAGATATGGCATTTTACAGCGGACGTGCGTAAAGTTAATAGAACAAATTGCAGGAATTCGTACTGCAATTGATTATATGGTTGTTGACTGTATCCAAACATGCGAAGAGCTATAATTGAATATTCGGAAAGTAATTAGAAAGACGGCTCTAGTCTTCTTTGGAGCAGAGAACTTAGCCTGGATTTTTCTAAAATAGGAGAGAAAACAGGTCAGCTACCTCTAATTGCCGAATGGGGGCTCCTTTAATTTAAGTTAACTTTCATGGCTACGAATTTATTATGGTTAGTATGAAGAATAGTATTAAAAGCATTTCAGGGACAAAAAAACTGAGGAGTAGGGAAGAGGTAATTAGCTCCTTGTAAGCGTACAAATATATGTAAAGCAACGTCATGACATAAGAGTCTAGTAAGTTAAAAAAAAATTAAAGTAAATTTCTTCAAAAATGTAATAAAGTTTACACTAACGAATTAATCCCTTTCCATTAAAATTGGTTTGTGGAAAATGCATCGAAAGCATGGTCTCGTTTAGTAGTAACATTTTTGGGGAAATGCTGCCCTTGCCTTGAACCAGATAGTAGCGATTCCACTAGGAATCAGGAATAGGATTGTAAATGCCAATGGCAATGAAAGCGCTTAATCAGGAACGTTTCCATGACGAAAATACATCGTCCATTTGGCAAATCTCTAAGGATGTTTGGTGTGAAGTGAAAAAATCAATCATCGCTAGGCAAGCAACAAAACTCTACATTAAACGGGATACTCTTTACATGGTGTAAGATCTGTGCCGGCATCACGAGTGTGATGAGAACGGAGTTGTTTACTGATCGGCGAGAGGCAGTGTACAGCTGACGGAAATATTTCGATCAGGTATCAGAAGAGAAACTTTATCATCCGAAATTTCTACAAAGCCCTGAAATATCGCTTCGAATAACTCGATGAACATGTCCGGTTTACATTTCATGGTGAGATTAAGGGCCCTATTTGGTATTCCGTCCAAGCCCGGAGCTTAGTTGTCAACATCTCCAACAGCTCATCTGTGGTTATTGCCAAAATTGCTACCACATAAAGAGTTGTCTGAATGGTATCAGCGCCCCTCTCTCTTTTACTGGAGGAATAACCTTCGAATGATTTTCAGCAAGAGAATAGGATACGTGGTCTGCGGGGATGACTGGCCTCTGAATCTCCCCATCACAACTCTGTAGGTGCTCTCCCACGCCTATGTCTCAGAACAGGGCTCCTTAAAACATTGCCTTTTACCCTGCTGGAAGGCAAACTTGATATTTTTGTGGGCTTTCTTATTCGCATGGTCTTTTTGCACCTGATCGATCTCACCTCCCGCCTTCTGGGCTGTTCATCTGTTTCGTGACAGGCTGATCAGAAGCCGGACAGAAGCCCAGTAGCTGGGTCTTCTACTGGGGAATGGGGAATGCAAAATATGCTTTAGAGGTGCATTGTGCGACATAGAGAGTTTTTCTGTGGGTCGCCAGCTTTAGTAGGTTGGTCCTGTCACACTTTCATGAAGGTTTGCTCACCCAGTGCCTTTGCGAACCAGCTTCATATTTCTTCCGGCTTCGCGTATGCTGTTTACTTACCGTGTCGCTGCCTTTTTAATGCGAAGATAATTGTCTGGTGATCTTTGCGGGAGTAGTTCTCGCTACAAGTGTCAAGTCATACAACGCGTGAAGTAGACTTTCCTTTCCGAAAGCTACCAACATTACCTTTGTTAGCCAGAACAATATCTAACTGGTCAAAAGCCTCTAATAGACTTTGGCACCTTGCTTTATTCTCGGTGTTTCCATATTTCAGGGACCTCACACAAAATCACGAGCATACATCTTCGGACTTCGTCCCCTTCCATATTGAATAAAGTAGGTTAACATGTTTTAAAACGCTGTGAGATAATGTGAGACTGGGTGGAGTGTAGTGGCTGCACACGTACACGCCGCTTATTTTGCCCATACAAACCCACACGTCGACTGACTTATGCCACCCCGTGACGGTTCCTGTATGGTTCACTTTCGATGGGAACTTCTATCTCAAACTTGTGGTGATCTACTCATGTAAATCCTGAGCGACCTTACAATCGTTGAAATTTATTTGAATGGACGCCTTCCTGAATTCCGGGCATTTGCTACCTCCGGCAATATGTGGCTATCCCACCCCTTCTTTCCTCGCACAATAGGTATTTAGGACTCCTATTTCATTCTTTGGCAATATGTCCTTTCTCCCTGCAGTTTATGCACCGATCGGACCGACTGATGCCGTTGGCGCATGATTTCACGAAGTATTCAAGCAGGAGGCACATGAACCACTTCTCTTATGAAATTTGGTCCCTCAACCGCGGACAACCCATTCGATTCGAGTTTTTCCAGCCGCTAGCTTCTGCGCTGCCTCCACTGGTAGTCGCATTGTTACCGTTTGAGTACTATCATAGGCTTTCCTCAGGCTCACAATGGATTCTTCACCCAGTTCCTCCAACTTAAATGGATCTTCTAGCGCAGTGCAGATTTCTCCCCTGGATGTTACTTCGGCGAAATCTTTGCCCAGTATGTGTAGATCTCATGTTTTGGGCCAGTATCGTGGGTGATAGCTATTTCTATTTAGCAGTTTGGATGGATGTTCCGAGACTTCCATTGTTATTAAGATACAAATGGTGTCATCAAGGGGAATAATTATATCTTTGAAACGTTTTGAATGTTCATTTTGCTTGGATAGAATTTCACTATTTGCATAACAAAGGGGGAAGCGTTGAGGAATATCAACGACAATCAACCGAGAGTTGTGGTTCTCGATATGGTTTGGGAAATGATCTGCTATTTTCTAACTTTCAGCAAAATGAGGTGTTAATCTAAAAACATATTCACCAACCAATTTTGCAAAAAATACAAACAGCAGATTCCATTTTTTGGCTGACTAGGAAACCTTCTCCCAGAACATGGTTTACTGGATGGCCGCTCTTTGATGTATATGATATTGTCCCCTTGCTTTACCGCTTTCAACCTGTAAATGTATAAATCGTTACTCCTCTCCCTTTGCCTAGTCTGTCGCTGCCCGAGGGTCTTTTTGTGGCTTTGTGTTTTCCATGTAGGGTAGGCAACACTACTCCATCCCCAATGTGGAGGATTAGTTGGTACCATTTTAGGCACAAAAGGTTCGTCTTTATCTTCAGTCTGCAGCTTTTTATTAACAAAGAACTCCCAGCGATTACCACGTCGAGATAATGGTTGGTAGGGTAGCTGATGGTGTTGTGCTCCATCAGAGGTACCGTGTCCGGATGGCTCAAGTGGTTAGAACGCTCAACGTTCAAATCTCACTGGTGGTAGTGGGATTTGTATCGTGGTTTGAGGTCGGATAACAATCGATTCAGTTGTGAATGAGTACCTGAGTCAAATCAGGGTTATAATCTCGGACGAGCGCAATGCTGACCACATTGCCTCCTACAATGTCCGGGAGTGTACCGTTATGGTCTTGAATAAAGTGCTCTAAAACACTTCAAGGCCCTGATCCAATATGGATTGTTGCGCCAATGATTATTATTATTATTAGAGGTACCAATCCATGCTTTCGACATGGGGCTATACTACTTTTTGACTACTAGAAACTAACAATACAATTTCTAAAAGAGTTACCTTTCTTAGAGAAGGAATTCTTGGTGTGGAGTATAAAGTATTTATTTTGCTGAAAAGAGCGGTCTATAAGACTGTTCCTCATATGAGTGTAGTAGAAAAATTACCGAAACGGTTTCAATAGAAAATATTCTTCTTCAATAGATTCTTTGTAATATAAAAGCAATTAGATCGGGGCTAATTATCAAGGCCTGGTTAAATGTACTATTTGAACCTCGTGTGTTGGGCTTCTTTGATTAATCTCACGGTAACAGAGTACCAGATCCTCTTCAGAATTCAAGTTAACAAATTGTTCCCACGGACTTGGACGATGATGCCATAGCTTTTGCAAGAAGTGAAAATATTGGGGATAATATTATGGAAGGAGGTGTGAAGGAGTTCTTTAGGAAATAACCTTTTGAGTTTAATTTTGCTTGGAAATTCTAGCGATATCTTTCCTTTTAATGTCAATATCTACAAATTTCTCATTTGACAGTTTATCACACGTGAGAACCCTTCTTTGGCAGCACGGTAGTCAATTATTCTCAAATTATTTTAGCCAATTTGTACTCTCCTTTCCATAACTTTATAAGCCCCTTCACTAAAAAATCTCAGTTGTTCGGGTTTTGTGTAGATTTAGCACGGGCTAAAAAGTGATCACTTATTTGAACGAAGCATTCTCAGTTGTATGCCCAAATATTCTAACATAAAAGATTTAAGAAACCTATCATACTTGAAGCGCCGAGCTTCCGAATTTCTTTTTATTTATACTTATATAAGGCTTGTTCTGCACTCATCTGGTATGTTTTCACTCTGCAAGATCGCCTGTTTGTTTGGCCCTACAATAATATTTACATTGGACGTGGCCTTTCCTGCAGTTGCCATATGTTTTTGAGGAAGAAACATCTATTTGTTGGCCATGAGATTTCTTAAACTAAGAATTTGCATTAATTTGTTCATAATCACCGAAGGGGTTTCGTTATCCATATTTATTCTTCTGGCTTGATTGCACCATTATTGCCATTAAGGCTGCTGTTGTTTGTAATGTTAGAAGGCTTTCGAGAATTTAGGAGGGTTTCCGAAAGGTAGAGAGTGTGTAAACTCACCGCTGAAAAAGTTATTTCCGAGGTATCTTGATTTGAAAGCTGAGAAAACTGAGGGACAGCTTTCATTCCTCGTTTTCTATGGGGCTACTTATATTAAGAAGGTATTACAGCCGCCTGATATTGGTCCAAATGGACTCATGGTCGAAAGATCGGTTGCTTTGCTAAGAGCCTTTACCAAATTTGTAGGAACATGACCGTATTCGTAGTTGTGTACCGATGTGTAAATCTATTCACAAGTCTTTTCTGAAGACTGTTTCGCCTTGTCCTTATTCATCGCAGAACTCGGAAACAAATATTCTCGGGTCTAAATCCCATGGCTAAATTAGGACGGCGCAAATCAATCGCAATCACTGCGAGGCAACTAAGGATCTGGCTTCATAAAAAAATTTCAGAGCCAAATATAACTGTGGTGGTAATATTCAAACAGTCCCAAAATGATGGTGAACCACTTGGTTGACAACGCCGTAAAAAATTAATGACTTTTCCGGGAGGTGGTTTTGTAAGGGCGAAAACCATAATATAACAACTGGACAATATGAAGGTGTGGTAAAAAGTTTAATATGAGACGACAGTCCTAATATAATTGCTGGCAACTTTTGTTCCGTAGGCCTCGGAGGTGGGAAAATAACTGACAAATACTAAGGCTGAATCTTAACTGAAATCATTGCGGAACTGTACATCTTACTGACCACCGTTGAATATGTGCCACTCTCTCAAGACAGAGTATTATACTTGATCTTGTGACCATTAGGTCATCTTTGGTAACACTGAAATGAATGGAAGCGGTAATCGAATACGCTCTGGACCTGAAAAATTAGAACAGTGGGCAGCTCCAGTGGCACATTTAAGGAGAAGACATTTCTGCCAGGTCTATAAGGGTATAGTCTGAAGAGAACCGGGGTGATGCATATGATAATACAAAACCACGGCGGTATTTGTGCTACATTATCGTTATTATCAACGGCGCAACATCCGATATCGGGTGCGCCGAGGTGCACCAATTCGATATTCCTAAAAATTTTCCGGCGTCCTGGATAACGCTATCATTCCGCCTCAGGCAGGGTGCACCACGTCTTCTTTTTCTACCATAGATCATCCTCAACCATACGGATTAAGTAACCCGCCCATCGCACCCAATTGAGTCGTATTTTATAAGCTGAAATAGACTCTGTTGCTGCCAACAACCGTGTCCGGATTTACGCTACATCGGAATGCCAAGGGATGGCGAAGGAGGACTAGACCACCAGCTCTGCTTATTAAGCCGACGGAAGGCAAGACTATTGCGGAACTCCTCGGTGAAATCCGTTACAAGATCAAATCAGAAGGTAGCGGAGCAGAAGTGTCTTCCTTTCGAAAAACGAAGAGTGGTGGAGTCCTAGTCGAATTAGATCCGAGGGGAACAAATAAAGTTACGTTCTGTGAAGCGGTCATGGGGCTTCTGGGAGAGAAAGCTCTCCGAGACCTTGACTGCCTCACAGAAAACAATGAGTTAGAAGAGGCCATCAAACGCGAATGTGCGGAGGTAACTAATACCCGGATTGCTATCACCTCTGCAGGCCAAAAGCTCGTTGTGGTGGAAGTTGCGGAGCAATACGCGAGCAAGCATCTAAACAGCGGAAAAATCAAAACGTGCAATATAATAATCCGGGCCAGTTCAATCAAATGATACAGATGTTTGGATTATGGACATGTGTCTGCAACCTATCGGGGACCTGAGAGAAGGGCAACAATTACTGGTAGAACCACATCTTTGGACATATTGGCAGCGACAAGGCTTTCAAGGTGGACTGAATTCCTACCAATGCTTTCAAGCTGGTTGTAGAAATGAGACTCGAGTGGTAAGTTACCATATTTAAATTGTATCCGGTGGAAGCAATGTTTCGAGGTAGAAGATGATCTTTTTATCCCAACTTGAAAATCAAGCCCGGATATCAGCTACACTTTGTCTTCTAAACACTATGGAAAGATTTCATCACATTAGCGGGTGTTCGATGGGGGCGATAGGCGGACCGATCCTGGGCTGCGTAGCAGTGACGCGAATTGTTAGGAATACCTTTAATTTCGGTGACTGGGGTTGGAGAAAGGCATTTTGGATTAGGTATCTTGGTCAAGTTGGAGAGACTTCTTTTGTACTACATGAATGACAGGGCGAGATAATATATTGTGACAAAAGTGTTCCTCAAGGTTCCATTATGTGAAACATTTTGAGGAACTTTGCTTATTACGTGGTGCTCGACCTTGACATAATAGAGGATGCAACTTTGATTGCCTTTGCAAAAACTTGGCAGTTAGTCACGAGCTTTCCGTGAATGCCGAACTATGTGAAAATATAACCATTCAAGCTAGACCTGTTAGGCAAAAAGACGGAAATCATTCATTTTTACATACTTCTGAAACCTAGCATAGCAGTGCCTTTGTAAGAATTCCAATTTCAAGTATAAACAATTCGGGAACCCGCAAGCTACACGCTTCAGGTATGAAAGGTTCTGTTTTTTTTCTGATTCGAGTATATTTGAGTAGCTTGATTCACGGTTATTTCAACGATTTCTTCAAGGTATTGGAAAGTAACCGGATCGGACGGTAATTTAAACATTCTGCTGGACTACCTTTCTTTTTCCATATTGGAACTGTGGTACTTTCTTGCCAGTCAGATAGTATTCTAGCTTACTGAATAACCCGACTAGAGAATTGACTTTGCTACAGTGTTGGGTCCAAGCTCTTCACTTTCCAGAGCTCAGATTCGATGTGGTCAGGTCCTGTGGCTTTCCCCGATTTCCTCCTCGACTCCAGTTGCCCTGACAGTTAAGTCCTTGAAGGTTTAAGGTGAGCACCATGGAAGACTTAATTCCACGGTCTTCTTAAGACACGGATTGATTTTGTGACCACAATCAGAGTCCCGCTGCGACAAGCAACAACGGTTCCAGTCTATACCAAGTGCATGGCTTAGCATTCATACTGGTGGATGCAAACCTACCTAAATCTCTACCGAACTAAGGAGAGTTGAAACGCAACACTACGCTGAGGCCCAAAGGTCTCTTCTCGCTTGAGCATCACCAACAACCCCCATGAAGCTCCAACTAAGGGGCCAACCGCAAATAACCGAGCTGTGCTCACATACGACGGGAATTCACCCGAAGTATGAGAGTCCAGGGGCTATCCCGGTTTCCATGGTACCAGTATACCCTTGGTAAGGTTTCTTGACATTTGCTACTTCAGATGAGTCCCCGTGCAGACTCGGGTCTGATCGCCCTGATTAGGCCTTTGGAGCATTCGCCTACTGCATCACGGCCGGCAAGCCAATGTGATACAGTGCCTCCCGGTGCCACCACTATGGAGGTTCTCCTCGGCCACTTCGTTTTGGTTCAGCCGACAGGGTTGCCGCCCCGTCTTCCTCACTGCCACCTCTGAACACCAGTTACGTTGACAGCTGGAACTGCTCTACATGTCGTCAATGATTGGGAAAGTGGAGGATGAGCCAATTCTTCAGTTGAAATCTGCTCGAAATATTTTCGCCCTCTATCCGTTGCGGCTCGACGATTGGTAAGCAACGTACCGTTGTTGCCATTAACGCAGCAGAAGTATTCGATACCCTGTGTGCGTTCGTTACGGCTTTTGGAAAGTCGATACAGATCTCCCTCGCCATCCCGAGTGTCCAGCTTATCGTAAAAATTTTTGTAATGGGCCGCTCGTGTAACAGCGACTTCTTTCTTTCCTTGTAGGAAAATGAAACAATCGTGTGCTGAACCATGTGTGTGAATCGTGCAAGGCCGTGGGTGTCCGCAAAATCGATTATACGCTCGTCACCCTCATTGCGCGCTCTGAACGCTTTTTCCCATGGCACATGTTACCGTCTGCCTTTTCACCCACATGACCATTGAGGTCGGGCACGTGAAAAGTCTTATCATCGAGAAGTTACCAGAAGGAATCTTTCTCGGCATCAGGTCGACTCGTCAGTACGCGGGGAAAAAGTGAATAGTACGATCAGCTGATATAATGGTGAACTTCGTCAGCCGGTCATCAACTCGTTCGACTTCTTTAATGGCATCACGGAAACCCTCTGAGATGGCAATGCTAACACTATATCAATTGTCTGGGCTACCAAAATACAGAAGTTTTTCGCAGAGCGCAGATATCAATGCGCCTTCTCCGAAGGACTCTTGCGAGTTCCTCGATCTTTCCAGTTAGGGTTCCAACATTTAGCGTGCAGACACGTATTTGTTTTGTTCGGACTAACTTGCTTACGTCCTGACACCGCCCATGCATCAAGAACCCTTGCTCGTTTCTCGACAGGACTGGGGCCCGTCCTGCCGCGTCGACTGAGGTGGACGCCCCAGCATTTTTCTGACGCTCAATTCGATCTTCTGGTTTCTAACGACATTGTATGCATTTTCTTGGTCGGAGGGGACGGCGGGACCTGTTACCAGGGGAGATCAGGTAGGATTAAGCATAGTGGAATAACTCCAACTATACTCTATTTCTCCCTTTCCCTGATTTCAGCATTTTATTTTTGTTTTACTGAGGATAGTACATAGTACGTTGCCTCAAACCTTCCTCCTTTACCTGGGCTTGGGACCAGCATACTATGTTAATAGCATGCTCCGCCATGCTATTAACTGCTATTAAATACTGTTTGAGCTAATGTAAGTTTATTGGTAATAGTACGATTTTGATGAAACTTGGAGATGTTATGCTTCATACTATAATTTCCCCGAAACCTAGAAATATACTATTATTAACTTAATTTGAGCAGATATCAGTGTGGAGGATATTTCCAGGCCTCGACATCGAATGAAGATTTATCGGTTGCGTAGTTTCTGATAATGGATCTGTTAAAGAAATCATCGCTTTCGATCCCCGCGCTCCCCGCCTTTCTAACGAATGCGAAAACTAAGACAACTTTCGTAAACTTTTATTTGATACCCAGCATGACTATATTGGGTGAACAAAAATTTTACACCCCTCTGCATGTATGAGAGCCCCCCCTCTCTTAAAGTCAACGTAAAAACATGTGTGAGCGTTTAAAGTTCCCACCTTCTCACGAAATGCCGTGCCAATCGGTACATATGTTTCTGAGAAAGGTGCGGCAGACAGACAGACAGATTGCTGGGGGAGATAGTTTCGAAAATTTTTCCCCTAACATCCGGAAACTACATTTCCTATGATCTAATTAAATACTAAACATATCCCTCCAGTAACCGCAGACGAAGGTCTGGACGCAGTAAAATGAGTCCGAGATAACGCAATATCTCCAACAAGGCGCTGAAACTGGCAATGAGAATGGCACCAAGAATTTTTCCACAAGTATGCACAGTCTGTCTAAAGGAAGGATCTTTTCCCGTGAAGTGGAAATTACAAAAACTTGCATTTCTCCTGAAGCCAGGTAGGCCGATAGTCGAGCTAATATCCTACAGACTTATCTGTCTTCAGAATACAATAGGTAAGGTTCTCGAATGGATAATATATAACCGGCAATTCATAGTGGCGGTTATTTATCAGACAGGCAGTTTGGCTTCCGGAAGGAAGTCTTGGCTTGAAGACTTCCGACTGAAGCTTGCCAAACAGAAAACAGCGCTGCTAGAGCGGAAGATGCAGAACTCGCCTTCTTCGTCTGTTCAAGATTATAACTTTGTTAGTAGTAGTGCGATTTTCACCAAACTTGGTAGAATTATGCTCTTTACTGTAGCCTACATTACTGGGTTCGTTAAAGAAATAATAACTTTCAAACCCCCGCATTCCCCACCTTTCCAACAAATGTGAAAACTAAGACCGGCTTCAAAAAGTATCAACCGACACCTTTAATTTGATACCCCACATGACTATATTTGATGAAAAAAAATGTACACCCTCCTTTTGCATGTATGGGGACCCCTCCTTAAATTTGACGAGAAAGGATGCAATTCACTGTATGCATGAGCGTCCACAGTTCCCACCTTTCTACCAAATTTGGTGTTATTCGCTAGAACCAGCTCCGAAAAAAATGCGACAGACAGTAAACCGATTTTGTTCTACACAAAACCTTAAAAAGACAGACATTTATAATCATCAACGAAACAACAACCGGTATCCGGTATAGGCCTGCCTTAATTAGGAACTCCAGACATTCCGGTTTTGGGCCGAGGTCCACCAATTCGATATCCCTAAAAGCTGTCTGGCGTCCTGACTTACGCCATCGCCCCATCTTAGACAGGGTCTGCCTCGTCTTCTTTTTCTACCGTAGATATTGCCCTTATAGACTCTCCGGGTGGAGTCATCCTCACCCATACGGATTAAGTGACCCGCCCACCGTAACCTATTGAGCCACAACCGGACGGTCATGGTATCTCTCATAGATTTCGTCGTTATGTGGGCTATGGAATCGTCCATCCGGTCAAGAGTTCCGAATTCTTCTTGCTAAGAATCCAAGCTTCCGAGGAATACATGAGGACAGGCAAGATCTTTGTCTTGTACAGTAACAGCTTTGACCCTATGGTGAGACGTTTCGAGTGGAAAAGTTTTTGTAAGCTGAAATAGGCTCTGTTGGCTGACAACAACCGTGCGCGGATTTCATCATCGTAGCTGTTATCGGTTGTGATTTTCGACCCTAGATAGGAGAAATTATCAACGATTGCAAAGTTGTATTCTCTTATCCTTTTTTTTCCTGTTTGACCAGTGCGGTGTGATGTTGTTGGTTTGTTGGTTTTCGATGCTGACGTTGCACACCATATACTTTGTCTTCCCTTCATTGATGTTCAGCCCAAGATCTCGCGCCAATCAGCACCTGCTCGATCTGGATGAAGGCAGTTTGTACGTCTCGGGTCTTTCTTCCCATGATGTCGATATCGTCAGCATAGGCCAGTAGTTGGGTAGACTTATAGAGGATCGTACCTTTACCTCAGCTTCACGGATCACTTTCTCGAGGGCCAGGTTAAAGAGGACCCATGATAGGGCATCCCCTTGTCGTAGACCGTTGTTGACGCTGAATGGTCTTGAGAGGAATCCTGCTGCTTTTATCTGGCCTCGCACATTGGTCAGGGTCAGCCTAGTCAGTCTTATTAGTTTCGTCGGAATACCGAATTCTCTCATGGCCGTGTACAGCTTTACCCTGGCTATGCTATCATAGGCGGCTTTAAAGTCGATGAATAGGTGGTACAACCGTTTTCCATATTCTAACAGTTTTTCACTCGCTTGTCGCAGAGAGAAAATCTGATCTGTTTCTGATTTGCCTGGAGTGAAGCCTCTTTGGTATGGGCGAATGATGTTCTGGGCGTATGGGGCTATCCGGCCTAGCGAAATAGCGGAGAATATCTAATAGATGGTACTCAACATCTATAATTGCTACACTGTGTGATATTTCCCTTTTTATGTATGAGACAGATAATGCCTCGTTGCCAATCGCATTGTCCCATATCTCGAGCACAAGTTGATGAACCACTTGGTGTACCTGATCGCCTCCATATTTAACTAATTCGGCTGTAATTCCATCGGCTCCTGGCGACCGATTTTTAAGCCGATGAATTGCACGGACTGTTTCTCCTATACTTGGTGGTGGCAATATTTGTCCGTCGTCTTCAGTTGGCGGCACCTCCAACTCGCCGATGTTCTGGTTGTTCACTAGCTCATCAAAGTACTCAACCCATCGCTCCAATATGCCCATTCTGTCGGAAATCAGATTTCCCTCTTTATCTCGGCAGGATGAGCATCGAAGTGTATTAGACTTCATCCTGCTAACTTGTTGGTAAAACTTCCGCGCCTGGTGCGGTTGCTCCCTGTACTTTTTGAGTTCACAGACTTGTTGGTTCTCCCAGGCTTCCTTTTTCCATCTGTGAAGTCGCTTCTCCGCTCGTCGGAGTTCGTGATAAGTCTCTGCGCGTGCCCGCGTTCTTTGAGAATGCAACATTACTCGGTATGCGGTATTCTTCCATTCCGTTGTTAGCTTAAATTCATCGTCAAACCAGCCGTTCCGACTCCTTTTGCGGCTGCGGCCAAGTGTCTTTGTGGTCGTGTCAATGATAACGTTCTTCAGATGGTTGTGAAGGTCATTTGTTGATGCTTCATCTCCAGGACCTCTATTGACTGCGGCTATTGCGGCATCCATTTCCCTCTTGTAGGTGTCGCGGAGGGCTGTGTTGTGGATGGCTTCAGTATTCACTCTCACCTGATTGTCAGAGGAGATTGTAGGTGGTGTCGTAATGCGAGCTCGGAGCACGATGCCAACGACATAGTGATCCGAGTCTATATTGAGCCCCCTATATGTTCTGACACTCATCAAGGCTGAGAGGTGGCGACATTGAACCGATTTTAATAAAAACCTTTAAAAAACGTCGCGTACCCACATACATGCATCATCGATCATATGGAGCATCGATGAAGATTATAATTTTTAGGTCAGGGGGATATTCTGTGACCGTTTTATTTATATGTTGGTCATTTAGAGGCTAGACTCATTGCCTATTATATTTGCTTCCTGATTCAAAATTAGTATGATGCATGGAACTGGTTCAGCCCCCGAAAATATCACCATCGACGGTCATTGGTTCCATGAGAGACATATTCGATGATTTGAACTTTTACATGTTGGCCGAAAATGACAATGATATCCATTGTATCCTTGCATATGCTGATGCAAAATTGAGGTGGTCGAGAGTCAAGGACAATATGATAAAGCAGCGCGTTATCATAGGCGGTGTGGTTGTTAGCATGACGTACAAGTCACGTATTTTTTTACATTTTTTTTACTATTTCATAAATGGTGAATGGTGGTAACATAGAAGCGAAATAATACTCCAGATTCCACCGTAGAGTTCATCCTGGAACCTTGCATCGGATACGTTACGTGCCAAATCTTTCTGTCCTGAAAGCGTGGTAAACGCTCAACCATCGCAGCAAATATATATATATAGGAGTCAATACATAAATATACATGCGATCACTTCCTTATATGAAAGAAAAAGTTCCTCGCCGACCATTCACACATTCAATATATTGCATGACAATTTGAAATATTGCACAGAATTCTAAATACCATGAAAAGTAGCGAATCTTATCGTTCAAATATAAGTACTGTCTATATATAATATGAATGTTTGTGATTTTTTGTGTATTCGATAAAATTAATTTTTCTCCCTTTTAGAACATCTTAATACGAATGGTATCGTATCGCATAAGTTGCCAAGTGCCCTTTTTACCGTTTACGGGTATTGCATCTGCACTTGGGCCTGACACGGCAATGTATCTTGCGTTTGAGATGGCTGGAAGTGGGTAAGATATGCCATACATATGGGAAAGTCCTCAGTGATAGTAGGGGGAATTAAATAATTGTGGTAAACTGGATTTCTCACTAAATTTTCTTTCAAATAGACTTTTAGCTAGGCGCACAGTGAGGTCGACGGTGAGGAAGACATTCTCCGTATAGCAAGAAATTGTTACTATTTTACACAAAAATACCCCAAATAAATATATTATTTATATATTTGTTGCTATTTCCACGGTCCTTGCCAAGAGAGTCCTGTCTCCAGAGAAAACTATCCCCTATTTTTCAAATGCATTGCTCCCCTTAAACTAATGCACTCCACGTTACCACGCCATCCCATCACAGAAGTTCTCGCCGTCTTCCTCACGCTGTCGTCTTCGCATTCGTCTTATTTTCACTAAGATAAATCCATTCTGTATTTATTATCGTTGGTATCATAAATCATTAACTGCAAACTCTGGTAGCAAGGTGCACTTTATTTCCCTGCCCATGGAAACCAGTTCTCATTTCTGATGCAGTCTTTAAATATATATCAGCGCATCCGGTCGTTAATACTTCACAACATTATGGTCGGTCTGGAATGTCCGCCGATCGCAAGAGTAGTTCGGAAAGCTGAAGAGATGTGGTAGGGCCTCGATGGACATCGGGCCACGGCGGCATAGCTGGCAGGCATATGGGACGCATCGGATGGACAGTACCGTTTTGCAAATCACCAATTCCTTGCCCGCTGCTCGGCCGCGAGCCGTTTTTGCACGCCGCGAACTAACGCAACGCAAAAGCCACCACCTTTGCGCATTCTCTTAAACACCAACATCAATTGCACTCTACGCCAATGTTAAGATTTTCGATTAATTGGTCTGTTGGTTGTCAGATGGTCCTTTCTTGGTCCGGGTTAGATCTCCCGGCGTCCGGTCTGGACACGAACCATATGCAACGCGTCCGAGGTGGGATGCAATTCACATTACTGACCGTTGTTGGGTGCTTCATGAGGCCGCGAATGTGAATTAATCGGGCAGCTGATTTCCAGTTTTTAACGTTTAATAAAGGAACTTTAAGCTATAAGTGGGTTGTTATTATTATTTCGATTATCTGCTTTGTTGTTACTTCACAGGTGGTATCACTTTTGGTGGTGTCTAGAGGGAACGAGGGAGTAGATTGCGTTCTGCTCCTAAATTGAAGATGGTCTTTGTTGCCGCTGAATCTGCCCTTCATTGAGGTGTTCAATCTACAAAATGATCTAACCATACAATCAATGTTCTTTCGTATCACCAAGATATATTAGTGAGTAAAAAATACCTCATATAATCTTAATGAGCTTCTCCGCATTTAATAATGGTGGAATGTGAATGATGTGAATGGGTCAACATAACAATTAGTGATACATTTCAGTACTTTCAAAAATCCTGAAATATTTGGCATGCGTTTCGGACCTTGTCTTCCAAAAACTCTCGAATTTCCTGAGTCTAGTGTCAGCATCCTCCAATTTTACACATCTATAACATTCCATTAGTACGGATTGGCAATTTTCTTCTTGAATACCCTTTAAGCCCCGTTGTCGTCTACAGCGATCAGCCTAAAGGAATCTTTGTAGTCGTATCCTGGTCAAGACTTCCGGGTAAGATAGATTTCATATAACTTAGTATTTGTATTGCTGTCTGAGTCAAGGTCCTTAGCACAGACCTGATGATCATTTTGTAGATGCATAGCTTTATTTTCCTGCATATCAATGTTGCCTTTAGAATGAGGAGTAGTAATTTTATTCGCCAACTGTCTTTTTTGTTTTTTTTTCGTCAATTTCGTTTGCATCCTTATGACGCACAGAGATGGAGTGTTCACGTTAAAGAAAAAATCCCATTGCTGCTAATAAACTGGCAGGGTTTAAGAATTATGAGAAGCAGGACGCCCATATTTGATTACCAGATGACTCACGCCGATTTCGCTTCCATTCTAGTCTCTATAGAAGTTAGTTTGTACACGAAGACCACCTTTAAGTATTTCCATGACTTTAGATGGTAGACTGATGATATTTGTTACAAATTTATAGCAGTTATTGTCCTGCAGAGTCTCTCAGCCTGCTTTTCACCTTAAGTCATCCACTTTGCCTCTCGCCGTCCAGGTCCGCTACGGGATCATACCGGTTACATTGCACGTCGAAATTCTTGAAAAGGCTGCATTTCCTTCCATGAATTGAAGACGAACGACAACGGTAGGTGGTGCTCATTACAGTGATGATCTAAATGATAGCTGGCAACAATCGGTTAGGCGTAAGTGAGAGTAACAAAATTAACGAGGTGCTGTCCGTTTTCATTACTGTCTCCACAAAATCTATTACGGCCCCTTGTTTCGCGAAGTATTGCAATAATACACCCCCCGGCGTTGGGGTAGCAAATTGTAAAGCCGCTCTAGGTGGCCATGGGTAGGTAGGTTGGGGTCGCTTCGAGGAGCTCAATTAGCACTGTAGTGCACCATTTCGATGACGCAAGTTTCTAAGACCGTGACTGCTGTGCATAGAGTAAGGGGAGCGAAATCTAACCAGCTCAGGTCTGCCCAAACAATTCCTAGCGCAAACATAACAGTTTGCCCACCTTATATTAATGCGTGAACCACGACCACGCGCTATTGTTCGCGGTTTACCTAAATGCGCTTCAAGTCCCTCTAGTAGTACCCTACGTCTCTACGTCACCCACTATGGAGCAGTGGATTCCTTTGTATAACGTAACCAGCGATGGAGTGGTCGTTCTTCCCTAATGTGTGAGCTATCCACTGCCGCTTCCGTCTATTGTTCAACACGTTCGCAGGTAGCTGACTTGTGGGCCTGCCAAGTTCTTTGTTCGAAATTGCATCAAACCACCGTACCCCGATAACCCTTCGGAAACAAGTGTTGGCGAAGGCTTGGAGCTTTTGAGTAATAATAGCGCCATAAAGCAGCACAGAACGAATGTTAATAAAGAACACTCTCTCATCGATATTGGTGTTGAGATAACTGCATTGGAGATGCCTAAAGATTTGTTTACCTAGTGTCTGCAGCCGCTCTACGGCTAAAGGCTTTCTGCCCGCACCCCGCAACTTCCACAATGCGGATCGTAAGGTGAGTGGCTCGTGCAAGCGTTCGAAATCTTAACGGATTTGCGCACATATGGCCGAAAAGCTATCGGGTTTTGTTGTAGAAGCTGTAGTCATCCTAGCCTTGGGGCAGGTGAAGTCAACAGTTGTCGAATAACACAGGTGGATTCCCGCCTTTATAGTCGTCCATCAAGGGACTCTTTGGCCACCGGCGGACCTCTATAACTACTCTATTCTACTAAGACCAGCAGAGATGGTGACTTTGCGCGGGCATCTTTTACTGTTCAGCTCATTTCTACACTGCCCCAATGCCTTGGAGGATATCGTCACTGAGTGCAAGGGCTTGATAGCAGCTTCATTGCTGGTCAGAATGACTTCTGACGCCAAATGTTCCAAATATTATGAACAACTGACCAACAGAACTGCAGAGCTACAGTAGCACCCATCCTATTAAGATTCGCGATATTTTATTTCTTGCTCAGAACCTATCACCTGTGTGTAAAACTGCACGTTAAGATTGGATAAACCACAACTGTGTATATCCAGTCGCGAAAGTTGTCTTCTCTTTATATCCAGGAAGGCAGGTAGAGTATAGTGATTGTACTTTAGTGACTGCTCCACTGTGTCAATCACCTCGTTAGCAGCGACTTCTCTGGATTAACTTTTAAGGTAGGCATACTGATATTTGGAGGGGGGCATCTTCTCCGTGATCGTCCTTAAGTGATTATCCAGGGGCGTTCTAAGGTCTCAAACATAAAAGATGAGTCTATTCCCCGAAGGTCCTTTGCAAGCTCATGATCGCACCTGTCTGCTTTCAGTATAAAAACCAGTCCCGACTGTCTATAGAAATGCAAAGGAAGTTCTGAAAAATCTCCTAAGTAATGAAACAACCCCTTTTTGTTGATTCTGAAGCATGACTGGCATCTTGCCGTCTGGTCCGGTGGATTTACATTTGGCAAAATTTGTAACCCAGCTGATTTTATATTTGGTGATTAAAGATCCGATAATATCAAACAACTCGGGCTGCATAACCCATAAGCAGGGTTCTGCCTTGCAGTCTTCCACGGCGACGTGAAAGTACGTTCAGACTGGCAGCCCGGGTTTCATCAGAATATTCGTCCAGTAGCCCTCTGACTCTTTAAGAAAGGATGGCTGCCAATATTTCTACCCTGGAACCCCACAGAATCCACGATTCTTCAACAGTCTTGGCATCCCGGTTTGGCGTCAAGGTCCACCAAGGTGATATCCCCAAAAGCTAGGCATCTTCCTGGCTTACTACATCGCTTCACCTGAAGCAGGGTCCGCCACGGCTCCTTTTCTCGCTATAGAGAGACTGTCCGGTCTGGATCCTCCTCATCCATACAGATTAAATGAACCGCCCACCGCAACGTATTGATTCACATCAGGGGATCGTCCATCTTCACATAGAGCGCCAAAAATTTTTTGGTGCATTTTTCTCACGAATGTGGCAAAGAGTACGTAATTTCTTTTGATAAAATTCTGGGCTGGTAAGATCATTGTCAGTAAGAGTAAGTCAGTAAGAGCTTTGACCCTATGGTTAGACGTTTCGAGCGGAACAATTTTTGTAAGCTGAATTAGGCTCTGTTGGTTGCTAACAATCCAATCCGTTGTGTTTTTTCGACCCTAGATAGAAATTATCAACGGTCTCAAAGTTGTAGTCTCCTATCTTCATTCTTCCCGATTGGCTAGTGCTTGTTTGTTGGTTGATTTTTGGTGCTGACGTTGCCACCATGTACTTTATCTTACCTTCATTGATGTGCAACCCAAGATCTCGCGCTGCCTGCTCGATCTGGATGAAGGCAGTTTGTATGTCTCACTTTCTCGAGGGCCAGGTTAAAGAGGACGCAAGGTAAGGTATCCCCTTGTCGTAGACCGTTGTTGATGTCGAATGGTCTTAAGAGTAATCCTGCTGCTTTTATCTGGCTTTGCATATTGGTCAGAGTCAGCCTAGTCAGTCTTATCAATTTCGTGGGGAAACCGAATTCTCTTATGGCCATGTGGAGTTTTATCCTGGCTATGCTTTCATAGGCGGCTTTAAGGTCGATGAAAGGATGGTGCAACTGATGTCTATATTCCAACAGTTTTTCCGTCATTTGCCGCAAAGAGAAAATCTGATGTGTTGCTGATTTGTCTGGAGTGAAGCCTCTTTGGTATGGAGTAATGATGTTTTGGGCGCATGGGACTGTCCGACCTAGCAAGTCCCAAGGAACTTCGCTTTCTTTGGCAGTGCCTTCTGTTGTCATCAGCTAGAAGCCTTTCCAGGTTCACGGTGTCCGGGCTCCGTGGATCTGTTTTCACATACTGGCGTTTGACCAATTGCGTCCGCATTACCAGCTTCCCTCTCGTCAGTTTCTCATGGTGCAGGCGGAGCAGGAGGTTCTGACAGGCAAGCCTGTAGTCCCCTCTCCTTTGTGGCTAAAGTTTCCTTCTGCCGGGCCTTCCTCCCCCGTATTTTAGAAGAGTTAGGCAGCGGTGTAACCGACAGGTTTTCCACTGAAGTGTGGAGCCTGTCTTTCGCAAATTTTCCGTGGGGGAACATAAATTAGGTGAGGCCTCCAAAATCCGTACCTCGGCCACGACCTGATTTCTCAAAGTCGTTGGTAGATTCGAAGTATGTGACTTCTTACCACTTGGAGAGTTAGAATGCTTGGTTGCCATCTTCATGTATTTTCAACATCCTTAGATTAGTAGTAGATTACCGCAATCTCCCCCACCACGACAAGGTGGTGTTCGAGGGGGAGACCCGTGGGACATTAGAGGCTATTGAAGACTTGGACGTCAACACAGCCAATTGGAATCGCGTCATCATTTTCATCCTAACATCTTCAAAGGTTCGACAAAGACACTCATCAACTATTCGAGGAATTGCTGGAAAATCCAATCGTTAGATCATTTTATGGACTTCAGAGAAACGTGATTCCAAACCTTAGAAGTTGTTGAACCAGCAAAATCCCCAAAACAAACTGCAACAAGAAAAACATTTCACGAGGACGTGAAAAAAGAGAAACAAAGAATCAATAGCTGGGAAAAATGTAAAAAAAATGATTTGCCATCAAATTTGCAAAAAAAACTTAAACTTTGCTTGAATTGTTTAGTAACAATGCGGTTGATTGGCAAATGCAACAAGTTTATCGTGAGTACCTGCCGTGTAGGCAGGTGTTCTCTTCGCACACGGATTGATTTGGAGACCACAATCAGAGCCTCGCTATGACTGGCACAGCGGTATTGGTTTATACTGGGTGCAGCCTCAGCATTCATACCAGTGAATGGAAGACCTATTTAACACCTCTGCCGCAACTAACGAGTACGGCACCCGAGTTGTACAACGCAACTCCACGCTTGAACTCTAAGGAGCTCTGCCCGCGATGTGGGCATAACCACAAACCCCAGGAATTAAGAGGTCAACTTAAGAGATTTGGCTGTAGGCTGCTTCAAGTGATGGGGTTAGATATTTCAGACCTGTGCAGGTTAGTCTCTCTAGTGTTCTAGAATAAATTACAATAATTGTTTTCATGATTCGGCCCCCTCTGATCCAGGGATTCTGAATTAATGCGGTGTCCATATCTTCCTTCTAGAATAAAATGGTTAGCCGATGTATGGTTTGAGTGCTGCGATTGTTGTTCTTTATTTTCTGAAAAGTTCTTTGTTGACGTCAACTGGGTGCGAGTAATTGTCCAGTTTCACGGGGTGAAACACTTTGATCTGTATATTCTTGACTTTATACCGCCTCTGCAGAGAGAGAGAAGGGGGGGGGGTTCCTTTTTGATCACCACCTAGCCATCAATGAGAATCTAGGCGCTTTGCTTGAGCGCATTTCTCCTTCTTCATGTGGATCTCCAGCAACCAGATATGGAAACCTCAGAGCATGGAACAATATAGAACATTACGTTTTCCATTGGCGTGCATGTGGTGTTTAATGACCAGTTTCAACAGTCATACCTCAACGTTGGTTCATACCGCCATTCGTAACTAATTGCTACCACACCGCGTGCTCTGTTGGCTAATCATCGCTCCTTCGCTGTCTGTAGAGATTGCCGGCCGTTCGAGCCCTTGCAAACTCCACTCGCCACTCCATCTTAATAATAGCTTGGTATTTACCGAGGTCCTTTTGATCCTGCTCGTTAACGGTGCCGGCCTTTTAATTCCTCTCCAGCGAATTTCCGCTTCTTCAGTAGGTTCTCGTTTCCAATATTCTTGTCGGAGCTTGTTCTTTGGGGGACCCCAAACATCGACGGTTTTGTGGTAGGAGTACTGAGGCTGGTACTCGTTGGCGTTCAGTTAGAAAGGCAGCTCCAGAAATTCAGGCTGGAAGCAGCTTCGCTTCTTTCTTGAAGGTTCCTGTTGCCAGCTCCAGCACAGTGATGTACTGCTGGTACCAGATGTACGGCCCTCGAAGATTACTGTCTTCTGGCTGGATGCCAGTAACTCGTCCTTCGATGATCAGGAAGGAAGTTGTGCTCTGATTTTAAATAAAGAAAAGTTTTTGTTACTCCTAAATTTACCCTTCATTAAGGTATTCAATCTGTAAAATGATCTAACCATACGTTGAATGCGATTTGCTATCACCGAGGTATATTAACGGTAAAAAATATTACGGATTAGATTTCAGATAATTTCAATGAGTTTCTCTACATTAAATAATGGTGTTGTGGGAATGTTGTGAATGAGTCAACAACAACAATAAAAACATTTGTGATACTTTTCAACACTTTTAAAAATCACCAAATATTTGGCACGCGCCCATTTTTCTTTTTCTTTATTGTTCAGCATTTGAATGCATTAATTAGCAACAATTGTTCAACAAGGTTTATTTTCTTGAACTTTTTGTCAGTACACATGTTTACATGCCACAGTTGCAAAAACTTAATCAACTGCAACTTAATCTGCAGCAACGCAGCCGCACCACATGACAACAAAACGATGCCAATTATTCATTTCAAATTTAGTACAAAAATTCAAAGTCAGCGTACTGCAATTAAACAGTAGCCGTGATTAGAAATACCTGAAGACATTTTTTTTCATATTGTAAACATTCGCAGCGGGGGCTTACCATTTTGAATGCTACTTTGATTTAGATCTCTGAACAGCATTTTTCAGGCAAGAAGAAAAACTGACAACAAATGACCTACAACTGGTCCACATTAGTTGGTTTTTCCGATTCTATTGTAATGTGGTCCGTTCCTTTGAACAATCTTGTTCCTTTCAGATTGAGAGGTTGATCCGAAATATGTGATCAAATTGGCTGCCATCGGCTACCTTTCCAACGAGCATTTTTGACTGTCGCACCTTCTGTTGGATATTTCATTTTTTTGTCGGATTGGAAACTTGATAGCCACTTGCTTGATCATAGGCCATAGTTTCTGTGTATACAATGTTATTAATCACTTTCCTGAAACGGAGCATATGTAAGGGGTCATAGGCAGTACCGCATTAGAAAAGCATGTAATTGTAAAACAGGATTTCGTTTGGAGCATAATACATTCTATAGAACTAAATACACTTCCTATTTAGATTTTAAATAACGGATGAATCTTCACAATAAACAATAGATGACAAGGCTCTGCTGATAAATCTATCAACCTTTCAACGAAACACAGCCTTTCAAGACATCATCCAAAACGGAAGCAGTTTAAAATTAACATATATTTTCAATTCGTATATTCCAAAAAAGTTCCCCAAGCACTCCCCTTAAGAGCCTCACAGTTTTTTGAAAAGCAAAAAGGCGTCTTACCTTGTCTCTCATTGAATGATTGACCACTCCATTAGAGCACGGTACATAATAGAAAAAATAATGAAATCGGAGACGTCATCCTATCACTTAAAATCCGAATTGGATCAGACCTTACTGGACAGTATGATATGTTAACTGATATGTTCGAAATTCATAAAACCCTTTTCCATATTCAATTTTGACATCTGAATGCGGTGGCTACAAAAAATGCATTTATTTCACTATACAAGTATCGAATATCGACCAATCATTCAATAATTGTATTTATGCTCATAAAAATTCGTAGACTTTCTGGGCATTTTTTTTCAATTGTAAGACATGTCTCTGGTATGCATATATGACTTATGAAACCTTGAACTAGTTCTTATTGACGTTTTTTACGCGCTGACTTAAAACAATCAGGAATTGATCAAGTGTACTTGTATGATATATGTTCACATTTGCATAAATTAGTTTTTTTCGCAACTGCTTGTACCTGTAAATTGATAACGATAGTTAAATTTTCCACTGTAACATAGAAAAAAATTAATTGAAATATGTAGGAGGTAGCATATGAGTAATTCGCTTTTTTATGTTGGAATATGGCGGTTAGTTTGTCCTCTCTTTAGTGAATGTTACCTTCATTGACTATAACTTACTCTTACAATCCAATCCATTTTAATTAGCTGATAATATGTCATCAGCTTATCAGCAACTTTGTTTGATCATATCTTCTGCGCTAAGTTTGGTATTCCGTGACCTTATCTGGGAGGTCGTTGATTGAATGGTAATATGTGAACCACAACCTCTCTTGCTATTTCTTTCATCAATTTTTGGGGCTTAATGCCCTGATTAATAATGTTCTCTATTCTTCATTTTTTTCCGGTAACCTGTCTTCATTTCGAAGGTATGCGGTCCTTACAATATGATTGAGCGTCCTTCGTCTATGAACACTTACTCTTGACTTCCAAACGGCATTGTTTGTTGAAACAACAACAATAACATCTTTATTTATATTATAAATAAGGATTTCACGTTTTAAAACTATTTAGTCTAAATTAATCATACCTAAATCGATGACTGCTGTTATGCGGCAGCTGGAGGAAGAATACAATACAAAACCTCTAATTGAGTTGGGATAATGAGAGTGGCTGGGATGAGGATAGGGATGGTACATGTGAACTAGGGACGGATTGACCCATTTTGACTTGATTGAAGGAACTTTTTGGGCATAAGAGTCGGGGGCACTCTCACGGGAGGTCAACGATCCTTAACAGGTTGCTTACGATACGGGGAGTGGTATCCCCGAGATGCTCGATCAAGTAGTTCTGACCCCCTAGCTGGCATAATATCTGCATCTTAGGTAGTAGCCTTGAAGCCGTCGACAACTCCTTGTCGACATCGATGGGGTGATATGAGCCTAGTTCTGCCAAGCTGGTAGTTATGGTGAGCGAGCGCTGATCCGTCCGTGAGTTCCGGGATCAGCTAATCGTAGGTTGGACCGCAGGAAACTGGGATAGGGGCTTTGTCCCCGGGCGTATACTCATTCTTGACTATTGCGTCCCGCTCCCTTGTACACAATGTGCTGGTAAAATCTTAAATGACAAACAAAAAGAAAACAAACGAGGAGATAGTGGAAATGGGGAGTAAGCTGGCTGCGTTTATACGCAGCACGAAAATACGCCACTTGCACCAAGGCCCAGCAACGAAGGCTGGAATCTCCGGCGAGACATCGGAACGCGCAGACGGAGAGAAGGACTCGCAAAGTGATGCGGCACCTGCAGCCAAGACAAGAACCCAGATCTTACCACGCAGTCCTATAATTGCGTAAAGAGGCACAGTGGAAACTGCTGAAATTAACCAAATGGTTTCGAATATTAGCCGAGTGGGAGGGCTGCCGACTATTCTGGCGCAAGCTGAAGAGCATAGCATTCATAGTGGGTGGCCCCACTATGTATGCTTGACTCTGCTGGAAAGTGATCGAAAAGTTCATCAGAAGTAGACTCGTTGAAGCGATATGCACTGCCGGAGATTTATCTCCCCGGTGGTTTGGTTTTTGAGCAGGGAGATCCTTAGTTGAAGCTGTCATGCAAGTTGTGGATGCCGTCCGACGAGCGGAGGCACATAGCCGCCGAGCTCGACGGGTAGTCCTCTTTGTAACGACTGACATCAGAAACGCTTTTAATTCCGTAATATGGAAAGACATTCTAGGCACACTAGCCAATACTTTCCACGTGCCGAACTATCTCTTACGGATATTGAAAGATTATCTGAGGAGCCGTTCCCTCCTCTATGAAACGCTAGGGGGTCAGAGGATGGAGGTCACGTCGGGGGTAGCACAGGAACCTATCTTAGGGCCGGACCTCTGGAACGCTACCTATGATAGCTTACTTAAACTTGACATGCCGGAAGAGTCGCGGCTGGTCGGTTATGCAGATGATGTCATGGCGCTTGTTACTGGAAGCACTGTCGAGCAGGCGCAAAGTAGGCTCGGCATATTGATGCGACGGGTAAGCGGATGGATGACTACTATGGTTTTAACCTTGTACTGGAAAAAACCGAAGTAGTCATCCTGACTAAAAAGAGAATTCCGACCCTGCGTCCCATATCGTTAGGCGAGTCGATTATCGAATTAAACCCAGTGGTAAAGTACCTCGGGTTGACTCTTCACTCAAAGTGAGCTTTTTGGAGCAAATTCAAGCAGCAGCGAACAAGGCTGCGGCTGGAGTTTCGGTGTTAAGTAGGCTAATGGCAAATATTGGGGGTCTTACGTCTAGCAGGCGACGTCTCCTGATGTGTTCAACGCAGTCTGTCCTGCTCTACGGCGCAAAGGTATGGGCCATGATGGTGATCGCAGGAGTGATCCAGCCCTTCTTGCTAAGGAGCGTCAAGCCATATGCAAGCGCAAACAGGCAAGGTAGGTGGTTGCTCGTAAAGAACGGCAACGCACTCTAGAGGACTGGCAGCTATCTTGGCGAAATGAGACTAGAGGCGGATAGACTGCGCTGCTCATCGGCAACTTAGGTGCGTGGCTGAATCGGAAGCATGGTGAGACTGACTATTTCCTTACCCAATTTTTAAGTGAGCATAGAGGTACCTGCACAAGATTGGATAGGCGCAATTTCCGGACTGTGTGTTTTGCAATGAAGTTGTGGACGACGCCCATCACACTTTTTTTCTTGCGGCGGATGGGATGGGATTCGTCAGCAGATCTACTTAAACACAAGGGATCTTTCTCCAGACAACATTGTCGAAGGGACGCTGAAGAGTGCTGACAGGTGGAGCCGCGTTGCCTATTACGTTCGAGTCCTTTTCGTTGTTAAGACGATAGAACTCGACCGTTTAAGGAGCCGGATGGCAGGGGGTTTCTTGAACTGACAGTTCCTCGTCCCTTTGGAGAAAGGAATTACCAGAGGTAATTCATCAGACGACTCTGAATGCAATTTTTAACTTCGAGTGTAAGTTGAAAATTAGGAGTCCTCCAATTGATACAGTCTGTCGTCAACTGGATGGCGGATTTAGGGTTCCCTCAATTATTAACAAAAATTATTCTGGCTATTGCTCACATAGTTGATGGCACTTATGGATGATGTTTCAGCAATATCAGCGTGGAGGTATTCTGAGGTGGCGGCTAGGAAGACGAGGCAGCAACCTTGTCGCCAATATTAAAACCAAGTGGTCCAGGAGAACCTCCACGTGGTGCACCGGGAAACGCTGTATTTATTTCGATTTGCTGGCCTTGATGTAATAGGTGAATGTTTCATGGCTTAATTAGGTCGATCAGACCCGAGACTGCACGGGGGCTCATCCTAAGTGGCTTTGGTCACGAAGCCCTTACCAGTCGTATACTGGTACGATGGGAACCGGGAAAACCCTCCGAATCTACAAGTGTCAGGAAAATTTCTGTATCATGTACTTCCGGCTCGGTTGTAGCGGCTGGCCCCTAGAGGGAGTTTCATAGGGGTTGTGGTTATGCCCAAACGGAAAATAAGACCTTCGTGCCTGGAATTACATTTCAACTCGAGTGCATCCATCAGTATGAATAATGAGCTATGCACTCAATATGGACTGGCACCGTTGTTGCTTGTCACAACGAGGCTCTGATTATTTCCATAATACTATGTGAATCGTGAAGTAACACAAACTAGGCCCTCCATAGCTGCCGTTTTTCAACGAAATCGGAAAATCAAATTAAAAAATTAAGAATCCAATGTTCGCATTTATTCATAAATAGGCAATAAACAACAGAGTCATATATATGTGAAAACAACAACGAAAAAGGTTAATGACGGTTTTTGAAATGTGAAAAAATTCCTGTATTAATGGATTTTACGTGTTTGGTGGAGGATAAAAAATGTCAGGGTTTTTTTCAGTAAAATGTAAAATGTAACTTTCTAATTACTATTTTAAAATAAACGAATCTCGGATGGCAAATAGGGAATTGAAGGAGGGGTGTTGGGGGAAGTTAAGTAGGAGAAAAAGAAAATATGTCACTCACCATTAAATAAATCTTTCGACACTCCAAACGATAAATTCCTAATACAAGAAGCCATTTTCGGTATTTCGCGGGATGAAAGCTAGTTTATAGTTACTCCGATAAAGACCCAGCCCATATGAGAGAGGGGAGGGACGATGACCCAGGCATCTCAGGGAATAAGTAATACTCGTTATTAATTTGTGCTCTAGAGATACGACGCGACGGTGGCACGAAACTGATGCGCCTTTGTTTGTAAATGTTAGAGCGGGTTTCTATGTCGGCCCAGAGAATAATAAGAGTCCATGTTGAGCGCAACTATGAAATAGAGAGAATAGTAAAAATTTTAGAAGAACAGATTGCGAGTTTTATATAAGGCACCTGAGCTGTAACGTGACTCATCTGGAGGTGCTCAGTGATATTAGGGACACACTGGAACTGCAGAGAGTGGTGAAACAACTGAACCTTAGCTATCAAGTTAAGGCAGTCACTTCATCAGTGGGTTTACCTCGGTGGAATAGAAACCTAGCCAGAATGAGAACACAAATTTAATCAGGTGTAACAAACCGGGAACTGGCCTAGATATAAAAATGCACTGGCGAGGTTCAAAAATGCGATCAGAATAGCGTAATGAAATAACTGTTAAAGGATTGAAGAGACCAGTAAAGCATTCTGGGTATATAACCACTGACAGAGCGGTTTCTTTCCTTCTTCCTCTTTTTCTCCTTTTTTTCTTTTTCAGACAGGGGGAGACATTTCTCAAGGAAAAGAAGGAAAAGGTAAACCTACTATTTAAAATTTATTCCTTGGTAACTGGAGGGGAGGGCGGGGTTCACATCAATGTATCCAAGAACGCCATAGTACCCGTCAGTAAGAAGCTTGACCCTTTGAGAGCCATAATGCTGCAAGGCGCAGAACTTAAAAAGCAAATAGGCAATTGCTTGCTTGTCCGTCAGAGTAAACGGATCTGGGGCGCAGAGAGTGTTGAGAGACTAACCGACCGCCGGACGGGTATCAGGGTGCTAAGGTCCAATCAGGTGCACTGTAAACTGATATGGTAATGCCTTAATAACGAGAATAGACACGATAATGTCTGGATACTCCGAGTTCTAGGTTATATTCAATTAGTACCTCTCCGCGTCTCTCCGGTTGTCAGTGTGTACTCCTCGAACAATTGGTTTCATGCGGGATTTCTCCAAACCCAACTGAATGCCGATATCCCCATTGAACTAGATAATAATAATAATTGTTGGCGCAACAATCCATATTGGATCAGGACCTTGAAGTGTGTTAGGGCACTTCATTTAAGACCGCAACGGGACACTACATGATTTCAGCATCCTGCAGAAGGCAATGTGGTCAGCACTGCACTCGCCCGAGATTATTACCCTGATTTGACTCATTCACAGCTAAGTAAAATGGTATTCGACATCCAGTCACAATAACAAACCCTTCTGACATCAATGATATTTGAACGGCGACATTCCGCTATGACAACCCAGCGGCCTAACCACTTGAGTCATCCGGACACACTGGTGAGAAGAAATAATGAAACTTTAGGGATCAATGTGTGTCGAGTCCAATATAATAGCGTTTACACTCCATCATTATTAGTTTATAATTAATTTCAACAGTCCTTAGATCTTGTCAAGGGGTTTACCGGAGTTTCAAGGGGCTAACGTGGCCTGAGCAACATTCACCTATTCCAAATTAAAGTTAGTCTTGATGTTTTCATACGTTTCGAGCAGATTTCAGGTCAGGTTGCTCGCTTAAATCTTTTGTTTATTAATTTTTATTTGAATTCCTGTATACTGGAATTGCAACTGCAGGCAGAAGAATTGAGCATTGGAAATTACTGAGTAGCTAGTTGCGGAGCTGAAAACCGAGTACTTTGAGTACTTTTAAAAAAAAAGATTATTTGTTATTAATTAAAGGTTGAACCTATTTGTGAAAACTTCCCAAAGACAAAATGGCTTGATTAAGTCTGATTTTCTTAAGGGCTACCTTTTTTTCGGTGGTTGATAGGGAAGAAGTAGTGCTAAATTCGAATTATGTTATATTATTTTTGTTAATGTATCTAAGACTGAGTCATCTTATATTTCACCTATCGAACATATGCTCATTGTTCGTTTTGCATTAGCTTCACTAGATATTCGTAGTAACCTAAAACTCAAAACAAATTTATTCCTTAAAACAATGTGCATCCTACATTGAATTTCAAGCCAGTATACTACAATTTTTGCGCGTGTCAGCCAACTAAGGAACAAAAGACTCAATTTATGACCGACAATTTCTTTTACGATCTCCAACAACAGCAACTATACATTTGGTGGCGGCATCGAAGGCCGCATTCAAGAATAGCAAAGTGGTAACCAAGAAACAATACAAAACAATTAAGTCCAAATGTACTTTAAATTAAGGTCTTGTAATATGCAAATCATTTGATAATCGCTGACTTTTGGCATGGTTCGATTGAGACGTAAACTGAAAGAATTGCTACCGAGAGTTGCATCAAAGTATCTCGGTGTGCGATTTCTCCAGAGGATTTTGTATCTTCATTCAGGTGATACGTGTGAGTAGTGTGCATGGGTCGAAGGAGTGCTAATGACTTTGAAAGTTTAGTATAGGGTCGAGGTTTCAATTAAGGGCCTACTGGAAGTAGGATCAATGCAGATATTCCTTTTAATTTTTGTGAAAGTTATCCTTAATTGAATTCCGGGTAATTAAATATTTAACGGGTTTGGGGCGTTTTTTATGTATCTTTATCTTCCAATTTGCATTGGCTTTTCTTTCGCTAATCATGAACATAAGGCCATTCAATTTGACTATAGCTTTAATATTTAATACGTTCTTCTACCCGTTAAAAGAAATGATTGCATATCCCGGATCAGTAGCGACAACAGAAAATTCAATTCAAGACGTAAATTACCTGAAGACGGAGACGTAAACCCAGAGTCGGTCCAATTAAAAGTTGTAATAGATAAACGCTACAGATTTGATGTTCGGAACATGCCTCGAAGTCTCCCTGGCTAACCAAGCAAGAGGAATGCTTGCTCCTTCACTTTGTAGTATACATTGCTATGAAATGGTACTAGCACTTCCAGCAGTGGCGTATTTAAGTGTATCTTATTGTGCTCTTAGTATAGTTCGTATGCATCCAGTGTAGATATATGGAATAATGGTAAGTGCAAATATTCGCCAGACTAAGCCTAAATTGCTCCGTAATTGGATTTCTGGCGCCATCCTTCTACATTAGATTTTCTCTATTGTCGAGATTATCTCGCGGAAGATTAGCGGGTGCAATTTTTTAAATAGCTACAACATTAGAAATGTGCAGAGCGAACGATGCGTAAGATTGTGTATCCTGTTAGTACTATAATTGCGAAATAGCGTTTTCTACGTAGTATGTAAGTGCTTAATTCTTCCCAAAGTGATTATTCTTGTATTATACATTTTCTGGAGGTGTAGATAAATGCCTTTGCTTAAAAAACGGGTACGTGCAAATATTTACTGTCCGACTGAAGATGGGCATTAACAAATTTTTAGAATAAAAATGCAAGTTTTTTAAATAAAACCGAAATGCAAAGAAAATATTTCCTTCCATTTTCCAGACGGAAATAGCTAGAACTTTGCTGGAAATTGGACTCAAGGTTACGGCAGTTGTTTTTATCATCAGTCCTGCACAGGATAGAAATATAAGAAGGTTTCCCATGGAAAGACTACACAGTTGACACACAGTGGCAAAATATATCAGCTATTATTAGCTTGTCGGTGGAATCAGGCATTAAACTGATTACCACGGGCAAGGTAAGAATAGGTTGGGTCGTGTGTCGACTTAGAGAGCAAATATCTCTGAAAAGATGCTTCAGATGCCTCGATTTTGGTCACTTTGCAGCAGCATGTACTAGCGAGTACGATAGGTCGAGAAGGTGGAGGAAGTGTGGTGAAGAGGGCCACCTTATCAAAGACTGCATGTGGTGGCAGGTGCCCATCATATAGGAGGGAGCTGAATCGTAAGGCCAAATGAGGTTGATACAAATCAACCTCAACCATTACGAGCAACCCCAAGACTTGCTGTCGCAAACCATTCGAAAGACGAATATGGACGTGGCGATAATATGTGAACCATACCGAAATTACGTTAGTGCTACATGGGCGAAAACTCATCGCGAAACGCGGCGATATGGGCATGTGGACGGCAAGCCATTCAAGGAACAATGGCATTCCCGGGAGCCGGTTTTGTACGGGCGAAAGTCATCGGCGCTCATATCTACAGCTGCTATACTCCTCCTAGAGCAACATTAGCGCAAAATGAGGAGATGCTAGACGGCTTGATGTTGGATGCTAGAGACCGCAGCCTCAAAATTATTGCCGATGATTTCAACGCGTGGGCATTAGACTGGGGAAGCCGAGTGACGAACACCAGGCGCCAAATCTTGCCTGAAACCTATGCGGAGCTGGACATACTCGCCAACGTTGGATGCGTTCCCACCTTCCGAGGCAGAGGGCTAGGCTCAACCGTTGATCTAACCTATCTCAGTATCCCGTTGGCGGGTGAGTGCACGTGATACCCGCAGTGACCATCACGCCAACTTTCTCGACATCAGAAACGGGAGAGTCGGAAAAACCAGGATAGCTGGGTGGTCCACTAGAGCCTTCCAGGAAGAAATATTCCTGGCAGCTTTAGAAGGAGGTTACGACCCGAAGGAATCGGCGCTGGAAAAGGTGAGCCAGTTATATCAACGGATAGCTGACGCCTGCGATTCTACAATGTCGCCATGCAAGTTCCATCATAGTAGGAAACCAAACTACTGGTGGAACAAAAAATCGCGCTGTTGAGAGGATTGTGTCTGCGAGCGAGGAGGCTTTGCCAAAGGATCAGAGGGAAGCTAGAACATCAGCAGTCAGAGAAAGAATACCGCAATCTTCGAAGTAGCCTTAAGAAGGCTATACCAGAAAGTAAGCGGAATTGCTACAAGCAGTTGTGCCTTGAAACAAATACGAACCCATGGGGCGCTGTTTACAAGGTTGTAATGAACAAAATTCTTGGACAAAAATCACCTTTACCGCCTTCGCATGCCAAAAGAGGCAACATTGATTGGTTTTGCGACGATCTGGCAGTGGTAGTAGTTGCGAAAGACCACCAGGTCGTGGAACTGTATGCAAGTGAAACCATTCATGCTATCAAAGCATGGCTGCAAATGGTGAAATTGGACCTGGTGGAAGATAAGACGGAGGCGGTCCTTATCGCAGGAAAAACAGCACTGTCAAAATCCGCATTGGTAATCACGAGGTCGTTTCGAAATCGATCATTAGACACCTGGGGATAATGATCGATGCTAAGTTCAGCTTCAAGGGGGACCTGGACTATGCCCGACAAAAGGGCAGCAAAGGCTAGTTCATCTCTAGCAAAGATGATGCCAAATATTGGAGGGCCAAAATCTAGTCGCTGATTGCTTATTGAAGGGATGGTGAAATCCATTCTGCTATACGGGGCTCCTGTCTAGGCGTGGGCACTGAATAACACAGCAAATAAGAGAAGAGTAAGTTCGGCATACCGGCTAATCGCGCTGAGGGTGTGCAGTGCATATAGAACGGTATCAGGTGAGGCAGTGTGCAGTACTTGCATCGCTTATTAGATTGGATGAGTCTCCAGACCGTCCAGAATTGGCCGCTACACCCGAGGACCCGGAGCATGTTATGTTCCACAGATCGAGATTCGCGAGCGAAAGAAGGAGGTTAAACGATGCCTTCAACGCAAACCCCATCATTTCGTGGAGGAGATGCTGAGGGCTGCAGCAAACTGGAGTGCGATAAGCGGAACAGTAACTGCGATCCAGGAGAAGCTGAAGGAACTGGAACGTGCTCGGAAAGCGCGACAGACGCGTGACTTAGTTATGATGTGGTAAACCAGAGCCCTCCTCGCGAAGTAATACTTCACGGAAGTGAAGGTGATGTTAGTAGGTGAGAATCCCACACACTACTGCAACCTGACGCAGCTGCATCTTTTAAAGATTGAAAGTCTCCACCCATTAAAATTTTGAATGCCCCGCAGGTCAGCAAAACAATTTGATAAGATACAATATACAGGTAGGAGACAATGGTTCCAGCAATTTTATTTTGGAAATTTGGGTTTGGAAGAAGTATGTAGGTTAGCCAAATTTGAAATAATTTAGTGAAAAAGAATCTTTATCTATATGCGAGCAGTCAAGAAGTTGTTCCGGTTTTAAATTTTGACTATGAAACTTATTTGAATCGTTTCTTTCCCGATAAAGTCATTTAGACGCATAATAGGAGACATGGTTTCAGTGCTCATGTAAGTGGCTTGGAAATAGTCAACTGTTTCAGCAAATTGTAGGTATTTTTTTCGGCTAAGCCAGGATGTAGAATACAAAGGCATCAGCAGAACCACCGACGTGCACGATTGATGGACGTAAAATGCCTACGTACTAAACCACACCCGTGTATCCTTCAACCGCTCACCCCGCGGAATTGTCGTTAGACATTACTTTGCGGGGTGGATTAGCAATTTTTCTGTCATTCCTGTATGACTGTCGCTCGCCTTTCACTTACTGCTATACGGAGCTTTTTTTGTACATTGGTTACGAATGCCACTAATTCCTGCCATTTGTCTATCGACTGAAGCATGCGCTCCACCAGAAGATGCAGGCTCGGAATGTTGGTTCGCCACGCCCCGAAGTGCCTGCGATAGAATATTTCAGCTCTGCATTTTCTTTCTCGTCTGGGCAGCTTGGACATGCTGTGTAGATATTTGCGAGCCAGATAGAAACTGCGTTACCTGGTAACAATAGGTTCAGTGGTAAAAATTCACCCACATGTCTCCATCGGCTTTTCGTTGAGCTTTCCCATCGGGTCTGACATTTGACCATTGATGATGCCTTTTCCTCGTTCTTGATTAATTGCGCAATATTTTGGGTTGTCATTCACCTACTGTAGATTCGTGACATCTCTTCAGCCGAGATGTCTACCGGCAGCAAGACGGCTATAACTAGCGCCGCGTCGTCTGATATATATCAAAAGCCACTCTAGGGCGATATGATGACGGATCGCCAGGTTGTTTGTTTCCTTTTGGTAACAAAACCAGAGGTTACTATTTCCATTTTTTAGGGAACATCCCTTCGCGAGGAATTTTGTATTGCTTTTATAGACTTGTCTGGTCTCATGTAGGCGGCGGCTTTCTCTATCTTATTGGGAATATCATCAGGTGCTGGTGATATCTTGCCCTTTATTTTTTTTGCATATCTGGAGCAATTCATCCTCGGTGATAACAGGTATGGTCTTTAAACTGGCTGCACCGATTGTTTCGATGACTGTATTCGACTTTTCCGGAGACAGTGTTTTCACTATCGATGCTAGCATTGTTGCACAAATTACGTGCGGTTATTTCTTCCCCTTTATTTTAGACAGCACCACTCAATAGGCTGTGCCTCAGGGGTTTACGTCAGCTTCAGTGCAAAGTTTTTAAAACTTCTGTTTTTGCTTTGTTTGATCGCTTTCTGCAAATCGTGCCTCTATTGCTTGAAAGCGGAAAATAGCTCCTGGATATCCGATCTTCTCCTTGAACGTTGGACAATTCTCCAGGCTTGCACGCATTTATTTTCTCACTCCACCAGCAGCATTATGAGCTTCTTCAGCGGAAACAGTCACCTAGAAATCTACAACCCAACTTTGCGCCGTAAGATTACTACTCATTGGGAATTTCTCAAGGAGAAACCATTTGATTGGAAAAGTTATTGTGAAAAGTTGCTGTTGTAGCTTTTCATTGAAAGTGGGAAAGTTATATGACGAAGCAATCATCCCATTTTCCAACGACGGCAATATTTGTTAACTTGAAGTACTAGAGGAAATAAAGTTGAATTCTGTCAAGGACCGAAAGGAGATTTTCCAAAACTATGCTATGCATCTAACAACATTTCATCCTTTGCTTTAGGTGGCTGCATAATTTTTCATCCCGTTCTTTGCCATTGAGTTACTCATTTAAGTTCCGTACTGGCTGTTGTTGGTATCGAAAACCCCGGGGGTCAGTTTGTACGAGTGGTAGCCGATATAAAGATGCAAAAGATGCAATATCAAAAAAATGATTGCCAAAGTCATCATCTTTGTTGGAAATAATTTATCTGCTAGAAGCTCAGGTATGAAAGATTTTGTGTATTCGCAATATTTGGGAGCAAAATGGTAAACTGAACCAACATTTTTAAAGTTTTATTTAAAATCTAATCTTATTAAAATCGGTTTTCTGTCTGCCTATCCGTCTGTTTGTCGTCCCATTTCCTCCTATTATGATAATATGAAATTTGGTGTAAAGGTGGAAACTGTAAATCCCGTTACATGCAGTGAGTAACATCGTTCAACGTTGAGCAAATGAAGGGCGTACATTTTTTTTTCACCAAATGTAGTCATCAAATGAAAGGTCTCGATTAGTACTTTTCGAGCTGATGTTAGTTTTAAGATTGGTTGCAAAGGGGATGGGTGAAGGGGTCCGACAGAGGTAAATTATTTCAATTACCCGTTCTCAGAAACTACCCAACCTAAAAATCTGAAAAAAGTCATAGCGGTACATGCACATGGTATCTAGTCCCCAAAATACTCCCCGATATCGACCCGATATCAAGTCACGAATAGTACATTATTATTTTTGCAAAATTTGTTACGAATCCACTTTAATTTGATGCTAGATCCGTAAAACTTTGTAGTAAGATAGCCTTTAGTGGAAAACACCATATTGCAAAGTTTGGTAGAAATCCTACAATAATTAACAAAAATTTAACCTTTTCTTGTCAAATTACTGCCCCAATCGAGATAAACTGTCAGTACCACTTCGAATTGAATATCGGGTATAGTAAAAGGTATATTCACTACGAGCTATATATAAGTGGGACTATCGTGTAGGCAAATATGCTTACATAAAAAAATCAATAAAGCCTTTCATACCTGAAGTGTCCAGCCTCCGGTTTCCCGACTTGTTAAATAATGTACTACATCACAATTTTAAAACATAACTTAAGAAACCGTATCAGCTGATGAAGGACAAGGAAGTGGATTAAGAATGGCACTCAGGAAGTATCGTGGAGGATCTGGTTGGATATGTCCGTGCACTGGCGGAGCATTTGTCTTTCCTTAAGTTTCTTATGTTCTTCGCAGAACGTATACAGGAAATACTTCAGGATCAAAAAATTCGAACAGGACAAGAAGTTCCTCTTCGTTAATTTTTAGATTTTCACCAATGCCAGAGACGGTGAAAGATATAGTCCATGGAGGCTCTCCTACCTCCTACCTCGCTCAGAGGTAATTGTCAACTCTAGTCACGGAAGCACTATCGTACATCGAATTGCTAAAACGGGTCGAATCTTATCCCTACCTAAAAGAGCAAGGCGTCAGCAAGATTCAAAGGACCTAGAAAGGCAACTTCATAACTGAGCTGAAAATATCTACGTTGGGCAAAATCGATGGCTACATTGAGAACTTGGAGAGAATGTCACAATACGTGTCCCAAAACATGAGATTAATATATATTGCAAGGTTCCCGATGAGGTGACATCCAGGGGAGAAATATGCGCTGCCCTAGAAGAAGTAAAAGTAAGCAAAAATTTCCATTTCTTTGAATTAGGTGGGCAGTGACTCCGGGTGACTATGAGGTTGCTATTTCCCACCCAGTTTCATATTGTTTGAATTTGAAGATCTACTAGACTACCGACGCAGTGGACAGAGGTTCTAATATAACCGCGGGTAATTTTAATTCGTGGATTCCCGAATGGTGAAGCAGAGTGAGTAACGCAAGGAGCCGAAGTCTTTCAAAAGCTTTTCCGCCTTTGCATGTAGTACTGACTAGCGAAGGTGATGTAAGCTCCTTTCGGAAAGGGATGTTGGATTCAATCGTAGGCCTGATTTTTGTTAGCCCTCTATACAGAATCATTTCGGCCATCAATGTTTTCAAACGGAATAAAGCCGCGCTAATATTCATTTCTGCAGATCTGCTACTTCTGGTAATACGGAATTAGTAGGAATCCGAGACTTCTCCCAGATAATAGAGGAAGGGAGTTGTAGTTAACATGCCGAAAAGGGGCACTGGTTTTTGAATGCGGCAATTGGTGGGGTATCCACGTGCTCCCAGCTGTTGCAATGATAACAGATAAAACTATCCTAAAAAACATGAAAGAATGTGTCGAAATCTTGAGTGGACTGGCTTCCATTTTAGATTCTCCTGAAATGACAACACTGTTCTGATCGTTTTTGAACAGTGTGTGGAGTTTAGATATTCACTTTACCTGTTCCTCATCGATTTCAAAAAGGTTTTCAACCGCAGGGTGTGCTCTCCGGAGGGGTATATTCTGGAGATACTGATAGCTATTTTTAGAGCGACATATGGTGGCGCAAAATGTTGTGTACTTTACGAGGTAGAATTTCTCAAGAATTTGAGGTTCCAAACGGAAATTTCCAGGATTACACCGATATCATTTCTTCTCCTTGTCGGCAACGTTTGTCAAGCTGCCCTCTTTAGATCTATTTCTTTTTTCGCAGAATCCCTCTGGATTTGGAAAGAGAGGCAAGGGGAGTTGGACTGAAGAACCAAGGCTTTCTGTCCAACGGGTCATCTTACTCTACCTATTGGATTAATGGGGAGAGCATTGTAGGTATGGATCCATTTGCTTATGTAGGATGCATGATTTCTGTGACGGTGAAACCGAACTGGACGTAGTTCGACGCGTTATCAGCGCTTGATCGGCATTCGCTGTTTTACCCGAAAGTAGTTAACTCAACTCCCAGATCAAGTTGAGACTATTCTCTGCTAATGGTTTTTCTGTGTTGCTAGATGGGAGTAGCACATGGAAAATTATGCTCAGCGTTACTCAAAGCCTTCGTGAACGCTTGTCTGCGCAGGCCTGATACTATTTCAAACAAGGAACTTGATCGGCACACAGGCCAGTTACCGATGGACGAGTTGAACAGAATGCGAAGGTGGCAACGTACTGGAACCTACTCTCCGTAGATAGCTGAAGAGCGGGTCGCCCCAAAAGCACTTGGCACAGAATAGTGGGGTAAGAATGTACGGTCTTTGGGAAGTCCTGCAAGTGGACTGTGTGTGCGATGGGGTGTAGGTGTGGTTGACGCCACTTAGAAAATAGATGGCTATTATATTTCATATATATAGATGTGCAGAGAATATTTTAACTTGAATTTTAGTTTTTTTCTTTGTAATTTTCGAGAATATCCTAACGTTGATCGACTGCCATTTGGAAATTGTGCTTTGACTTGCTTGAAGATTCACACTATTCGAAATTCTAGAGTATATTTAGTTCGACTTATTCGATAGCCTCTTTTACAATTTGAGTAGAATTTCCTGAGCAACAATATTGAAGATCAGTTTTCACCCTACAGATTGGTGCCTTGTGGCGAAAAAGCATTATTTTGAAGTAGTTTAATTTCGGTTGTGCGTTGTTAGTCTGTTATCATTTCAATCGGAGGTACCGTAATATTATTAGGTATAATTAACACTCACGCACGAATCTATTAATAGGCTTTAGTTTAAAATTAGCCTCTAACATTTCGAAATGGATGTGGACATTAATTTGAAACGAAATAGTCTTCAACAACAATAATAAATTCCGCCGTAGCCGGTCCCAAGCCCGGTTGTGAAAGGAGGAGGAATAAGTAGTTTCAGTTTGAATGACTGCACACCACCATAGCGTCTCAAGGGTGAGAAAGTGCGGAAACAGTCTTGTAGATCACTCACTGAGGCATTAGGCATTGAAATTCCAAGCCATGGAATGAAATGGCGGAGAAATAGGAGGTCCGGATAACGGTCAACCTTCGGGAAACTTGGCGACTGGGTCGAAACCGCTAATCGTTTTGTGGTTCCACGTCTGGGCGCCACGATGACCAGGAGTATAGCCTCGCCTGATGCATCTGTTTCAACTCAATCTCCAGCGACCACTTTCGCAGGTTCACGTAGGTAGCGGATATAGTCGACTAAGGATATGGACCTCTTTATCATTGGCTCTCACCACGAGACAACAAAGCTGGGTGCAGGCAAAACATCTGACGGCCACTTGTTGCACCACTGGGCAACGGGTCGCAGACCAGTACCATTTTATTACTCGCAGCGATGCAATCCCGGCCGTTATTGGGGAGCGTTGTCTTGAGCGCTTGTGGTCACCGCGGAGCAAGAGTCAATGGGTATCAAAAACATGAAGCCGTACTGCAGGCAACAGTTTCGGTACCCGCCAAGCATTCTACTTCAATATTCGGCTGAAGCTCGGGGCAAATTGCAAAAAGCGTGTATAGAATTTTCTGAAATGAATCCTTTGTATAGACCTGGTGTTTCCAGGCTCTATGGATTTCTAGCAATTCCGAAAATTATATCTCCAATCAATGATGAGATTGCATCTCGGAGGTTCGACGAGCCACAGACCGCTTGGAGAACTAGAGCGACTTTGGTCTGGATCGGGGGCAGAGTTTCTGGTATAGGAAATTTACCAGTATAGACATTCGGCTGGCACATAGCATAAATCAGGTCATTAGTCAGCCGGGGGAATTTCCTTCCTTTCTCACTGTGAGAACTACCTACCTTATTCTTAAGAAGGGCACGATGCAGGACTCCGTGGACACAAGACCGATTAATTGCTTAACGACCCTCTACAAATTCATAACGTCCATTATCAGTGGAAGACCGATGCGCACAACGGGGCCTACAACATTCTGTCCGAGGAGCAGAAGGGCTGCCGAGTTGCGTAAACGGGTTGCGAAGCACTATCGACTTGGTAGTTGTAGGACAAGCACCCAGAGGCCAAAGAATCCTCTTCAGTTGCTATATCGGTTATGCCAAGTTTTTTCACAGCGTCACATACCTGGCTAATTGATGTCCTACATTTGTATCGCATTGATCCAACACTAATAAAGTTTCTCGCGACAGTCATGGAAGGGAGGCATACCACCTTATCGTGCGTTCATCTGAGGTGCTAATACCGCGGAGCGTATCCATATACGGAGAGGCCTTTTGTTTTGCATCGCACTGAACTCCTTTTAATGACTACTGAACGATGCTCGAGGGCATGGTTTTGCAATCAAATATGGCCTACGCGATAAGCGTAAGCTAGCACACTTGATGTACTTAGATGACTGCTGGTACTGATGACCATCTTAAAAGTCTGTTGCGAATAATAAATACGTTCAGTGGTGATATTCGGATGGAGTTTGGATTAGAGAAGTGTCGAAACGACATCACGAGCCGCATGGTGGACATAGCACTGGTGACATCCTTATTCAAGCTATGACCGAGACAGATCTCGACAATTACACAGGAATTCTGCAAAGAACCCATGCTCGTGATGGTTACATGTAAAGCTGGTACTGAAATCGCGAGGAAGAATAAAATAAGCGGATTGAATGTATTCGCTATTCCTTTGCTGGCTCATGCACTCGGAATATTGCCGTGGACGAAAACCGATCTGGAAAATGTCCAGCAGCAGATACGGACTACTATGTCCAAATTCCGAATGCATCATCTAAACTCTGCGGTGGAGCGAATGAACCCGCCTCGTGACGTAGAAGGTAGGGGCGAGCTTGACGTGGCGGCACATCATCACCTCGAAGTCGATTCGCTGCGAGCTTATTTTCAAAGTAGAGATTAGGCGAGTCCCTTGAATGCTGCTGTTTGTAAGGGAGACTGTAGACTGACTTAACTTAAGGGGATTGGTCTTTTAGAGCTGTGAGTGCGATGAAGTCGGACCAAGAGCGGATCGATGGATGGAAGTTGAAGGCAATGCGCGACAAACACGTGTGTTGTCTTTGGCAATATTTGTCGATTTGGATTTATCGAACAGATGGCTGTGTGCTGTGGAGCTCTTTGCTGAGATGGCGGGACTCATATGTGCCATTTAGGGAGACGTGCTAACCAACCTGGAAAACGACCAGTGCAGAATGTGTTGTACGGCGTTGGAGACGTTTGACCGTCTCATTTCCGACTGCATTGCAATGGCGCCGGTGCATTACACGGATAGGTACAATGCTGTATGTAAGGTGATCCACCAATGCCTTGCACACAATGAGCTGATCACACGAACATATCCGGTTTATCAATATAAGCCGCAGGCAGCACTTGATAGTTCTGCTTGCATCATGTGTTGGGACCCATAAGTTCTAACTGATCGTCACATATCATACACAAGCCTGGCATGCTGTTAGTTGACAAGATGGGTCCCTCCGCGTATATTATGGATGTTGCTATTCCCCATAATAGTAACATTGAACGGAAATACGTGGAGAAGAAGGTGAACTATGAGCTTCTGTCTAGGGAAATCAAAGAAATTTGGCGTCTCGGGCGGGTGATTGTAGCTACAGGTATTGTACATAAATATCTCACGGCTTCCATCGATGTCCTGGGACGGATTCTCTCGCTAGACACTTAATGCCGGTATTGGCTAAAATCCAGCTTCTGGCTGGATTGTGACTACTTAGAACAATAATAAATTGCTATTTATTTATTCCAGATAATATAATCTTTGATGTTAATCATTTAGTCTGGTACAATCCAAGCAAGTGTTGGACAAAAGGTAGCCACAGCGAATCCAAATATTATCTTATGAAGTTTCGAAATGTCAGTTATGAATGAATGGAGGGATTTAGGTGCATCAGGAATAGCTTCGCAATATGGCCTTGATCCCGATCTATGTCATTGAGTATTTCTGATGGGAAGTGGAATTAACAAATCTGATCAAGTATCACCTATTACAATTCATTGCGCATAGGGAAAGAGACGCTAAGGTTAGTTCAGTTCTACGAAGAAACCTCAGTGTTTCTGCAAGAAGGGTTCACATTTCCGACGCTTTGGTAATTAGGATCCCAAATTCTAGTTAACAAAAGGAGACAATATAATGTTCCTTAGTAAAATACATTAATCATCAACCTCTCTCCTTGGACAGATAGAATTCATTAAATCATTTTAACACACCATCCATCACCTAATCACAAATAATTGCTTTCCATGCTCACTTAACACATAGTCTGCCACGGTAGGTAGGTATGTATTACCATATGAGACGGGCGTCTAATTTTCATCATATGGTCTCAGACAAGCAATAATTTCACAGTATTTCACGCTACTTGGTTCGATCATTATCTCCTCCTCAACCATGTACAATGATTCGATTTCACGGTAAAGTGCGTGTTTATGGAGTGTCACGATGTGGCGTTTTGATCCCTAAAGTCTGTGATGTGTGTTTATTTACAACTTGATAATTTCCGATACGATCGGGTGTTGCTTGTGACACTGTAGCAGCCAGTCACGCATTTGGTAAACAAATCATCTGGTGGTGGACTGTGATTCCAAATAGTATCCGATAGACCATATCCCAGTCAAGCCCAAGTTCAATAACACCGAAAAGGTGGACGAAGTTGGTTAATCCTAGGATTTTGGCCGGCTTACTATCAATTATTATTACCAGTTTTCCAATTTTCTTGCGGCTACCGAAATCAATTTGGCTAAGCTGACTGCAGCCGGACTACTCCAATGAAAATATCTTTATCAAAGTTAGAGCCAAATGTTAGAAGTGCCGTAAGCAGAAATTAGTATCTAAATTATAGTTACTTATCTAATGAATATTTAAAGGAACCACTCCAGTTATTATCAATGTGTGGAGTCCTAGCCAGTCCTAGTTCATAAACTGGTACAGCGTAGTTTATTACTTTAGGGTTAATACTAATAGCGACCTGAAATAAAGCTGCTTCAGGAATCTGCTGCTACTATTGCTACTAATATTAAAAGCGGGAAATGCAATTCAGGCTTGTGTAGAGTATTTCAGTCGCGCAAACTACATGACATGTAAGAAACGTGTTCCTATAAATAGCCAAGTTGCTACACATATTTGAGAAATCTCGTGCAATCTATGATATACAAACGCGTAGATCTCACTTTTACTGCCCACGTTCAGTGTCGAACAAGTGCATCTTACAATCTTACATAGATCATCTCAGAGGACAGTGATCTTGCTTTCACTTGCAAACAAATACTTAACACTTTGGTATAATTTGTCGCATTGATTATAAATTCCTCTAAACTAGATGCATACGCACAAACGAGTTAATGTCGTGATAATATGTTGGAAAATTTATAAAATATTTCACAGATACGTTAAATTTATAGATATATTTTATATAGTGGTTTATAAATTTTGTCTTCCAATTACTTCCATATAAAACATGGACTAAATTAGATGTGCAAGCAATGACGGACTTAATGGAAATGGTTGCACTTCGTTTCTAAAAGCTGGCACCTCTCTGTAGAGTAGGAGTTTATTTCAATGAAAACAAATGGATTCCTTAATTAAATTATTAGAACAAAGAATGGAGGGAAAGAAAAACATAACTAATTTTTAATGAAACGCAAGTACGGCATATCGCATCGTACTAGAGTCTTTGTGCAAAAGATTACCAGCCATCCCAACCATGGACTGGTGGACTCTAGTTGATATGATATTCTTTTACTTATCAAAATATGGACTGAAAAATGAACTACTAACATCCCTAATTGGACTATCGGCAGACCGGTAGGTACCCATAAGTTTTTAATGTTGAGATACTACGGTACTCTCACTATTCTATAATTTATCGAAGCTTCTTATTTAAAAATATTAACTTACAAACCCTCGAGATCCTTCATGCTTTCTAAAACGATTATGCGCGGATATTCTGTTGTGACGATGTGTACATTAGATAATATGTTGCAGATTAGGATGATAGTTAGTATCTTGAGCTCTGGAAAGCGAATAGCTGGGACCCAACACTGTGGCTCAGTGAATTCTTTAATCGGGTTAGTCAGGAAAGAAGAACACCATCTGACTGGCAAGAAAGTACCACAATTCCAATACGGAAAAAGAAAGGTAGTCCAGCAGAAAGTTCAAATTACCGTCCGATCCGGTTACTTTTCCATACCATGAAGATTTTTGAACGTATTCGCGCAATGAATGGCGGGAACCAAGCCGGATTTGTTAAGAACTGCGGAACTACTCACGCAATACACGCTGTGCGGTTACTCATGGAGAAACACCGTGAGAAGTATAGCCCTCTTTACATTTCTTTTCCGGATCTAGAGGACTGTGTACCACAGGAACTCATTTGGTATGCCGGCCGTGATCCAGTAGGCGAATGCTTCAAAGGCTTAATCAGGGCGATCAGACCCGAGTTTGCACGGGGACTCATCTGAAGTGGCAAATTGGTCACGAAACCTCACCAGGGGTATACTGGTACCATGGAAACCGAAATAGCCCCTGGACTCTCATACCTCGGGTGAATTCCCGTTATATGTGAGTACAGCTCGTTCATTTGCGGTTGGCCCCCTAGTGGGAGCTTCATGGGGGTTGTTGGTTATGCTCAAGCGAGAAGACACCTGCGGGCCTTGGCGTGGTGTTGCGTTTCAATACGGGTGCAATACTCCTTAGTTCGGTAGAGATTTAGGTAGGTCTTGCATCCACCAGTATGAATGCTAAGCCATGCGTTTGGTATAGACTGGTATCGTTGTTGCTTGCCTCAGCGGGGCTCTGATTGTGGTCACAAAATCAATTCGTGTCTTAAGAAGACCATGGGATTAAGTCGTCCACGACAGGTGCTCACGTAAAACCCTCAAGGACTCACCTCTGAATTGGGGATATCCGCTATCGATATATGGGGTTGCGCCGATAGTGGAAAAACTGCGAGTCAGGCGTCTTCGATGGTATGGTCGCGTAATTCGCGCTAACGAGAATTCACTTGCCAAGATTGCTCTGCAAAATCAAAGTCGATGGTAAACGACCAAAATACGCTGGATAGGAATTTAAAAGCCTTGCGATTGCATCCAGATTCGGCATTTGATAAAATTGCTAAACTGATCACGGCGAGCCGACCTCACTTATGAACCTGACAAAGGCTGAAGGGAAAGAAAATGTTTCTTCTTCTACTATGCTCGGTCCTTATTTTGGAAGTCTCCTTGTCCACTTTTTCAGTCGAAAGGCCATGAATGTAGGAAACCGAACAGTTTGTAACTTGCATTGCCCACTGAGTCCAGTCATCTGTTTCGGGATTCCCCAAATTTAATTTATCTTTTACCTTTCTCTCGCGCAGGTGCTTGGGAATTTATCTGACGTATATATGCTCTGCATGTCAGAAAACTCTTCAATCGAGCAAAGTGAACGGGGTACTGGTTGGGGTATAAAAATGTACAACACACACAAAACAGCTTCAGTTCTGTGAAGCGATCCAACAAACTACAGAAGCATCCAGGCTATACAGAGCTACAGCCAAAGCCAGGGCAATATCTTTTGTCTGTCTAAAGAAGGGAGATGGGACATTTACGGAAAATGAGGAAGATGCAGAATATCCACTTCTCAGAACTCTTTTCGGGAGCTTACTCCATGTCAGAAGGCGACAGCAATCTGCCTAACGCTCCAACAACGCTTGATTGGAAGTCAAGGTAAAGTGAGAAGTAGGAATCTCTAAACCACTGAAATCACCCGAAGTGAATGGCATCTTAACTATACTACTCCAGCAAGGCCTAGATGGTAAGTTCTCTTTTAAGAGGCAGCTAGCCTTCGGATATATAAGAAGGCCATGAAGGTGGACAAAGGTGGTCTTCATTCCGAAAGCAGGTTAAAGGGATCCTTTTCACTCGAAACCTGTTAGTTTTGTTTGACTAACATCGCTCGTGCAGAAGGTCACAGAAAACTGTAGTAGAACTTACGTTCTTATACCCAATCCCCTACATCAGTGTCAACACTCTTACCATGCAGGATAGTCAAGGTTATGGCATTGAAACAAAGAAAAAAGTACCATGTGCGTTTTTGGACATCAAAGGAACCCTAAATAACACACCGAAAGAGAGTGGGAGGTTGATGACATTGTTTTGATTTGTTGGGCCAAATATGAGGATACTTTTATTCGATAGAATCCAAATTGAGAATACTTCCAGAAAATGCTGCAGTGGGTATACACAGCAATAGTAAGGCCAACGGTTACCTTGGTGCGGCAATGTGAGTAGATAGAACTGAGCTCAGCATAACAGCCAGGGTATTATTTATTTCATTTATTTTTTTATTCTTTGTCATCATTCACTTAAAGTTATCATTCGATTTGCAGTTTTCCTGATTCATTCGCTTTCGTTCCTATTCCACCTTGTAACACTTTTCAGTTGAAAGGTTAGCAGGAACCGCTAGCCCTCTCCCTCCAACTTCTGTTATATCTTCTTTCGAATGGAGTACTTCCAAATGAGTCTATACTTGATTTAACTTTGAGTTCGTGGAAGTACCAACCGGTTTTCTAAATGAGTCCAACTTGGCCGATTCATCCCTTTTAAATACACCACACAGCCTTTCGCTTTCAAATTCGTTTCCAGAAATTTAATTGGTGTTAATTCTTATTGTTTCTACTAGTACTATCTAGAAATCATCTGGTTGATTTTCTAAGTTTTTGCATTTTGTTTTTCCACCAGGAACGTTTTTACCGTGTTTGTCTTGGGTAACAAGACAAGCCTCGTCACAACACTCTAAAAGTGTCCGATTCAGTGTTCCTAATTGATCTTCTATCACTTAGGAAGCTCCGATTTGTTCCCAAGAAGTTCACTGAACTTTTCCAAAGACTCCGTCTTTGTATTACAAACTGTTTGCCTGAAATTGGCAATGCCAATTAGTCCCCACCAGCCTCTAATCAACTCTCGCAAATTTGAAGTACAGACTGTTAGTTCGGTGACTTCTTCTTAGTCCCTTGAACGTAGGGCTCCACCCTACGCTCGCAGCTATGAGACCAGCTGAAGTGATGAAATCAAATAGCTTCTCTGTTTTATACTTCCCAAACAAATATGTTGATCTTTCGTAATGCAATCTATTAAGAATTCAAGACCAAGTGGTTCTGCATACGGTACCAAATCCGTTAGCTATTGTATCTGTGGAAGACACAAAGAATGGTAGAGTAAGTAAGCACAGGACACTACGCCATTTTCCATCTCGGCATTAATCGGGTATTGCAAGATGACCGTGTTAAATCCAACGCATGCTCTTGCATCAGAGAAATATAAGGGTAGTCGTGCACCTCTATCAGTCTCGCTGCCAGCAGACAGGATCTTTGACATGCTACAGGTTAATTTAATCAACTGTTATAATTTTAGATATAATTTCAGCCTAATATATAATAGAAAATAGTTTGAAGCGTGTGCCACGGTCGGTGTGTAACCCGCTTTCTCTCATATCGTACCGCTGAACACCCCTCATAATTGATTCTTTTGAAAATAGCCGCATTTCGAAATGCATTATGTCCTGGTAGCTTTACGTGAGTACTTGTCGTGTAGATTTAACCTTACGGTTTTCATAAGGCAAGGATTGATTTGGTGACCACCATTTGAGCCACACTGGATGAGTATTTAAAAACCTCGAGTTTGCACCCGGATCAGGCATTCGATAGAACCAAATAGCGAAACCGATCACGAGGAGACGACGATTGTGAACGGACAAAGGCTGAAGAAAAAGAAGATTCGAACCACACTGTAACAAGCAACAATAGTACCAGTCTATACTAAGTGCATGGCTCACCATTCATGCTCGTGGATGTTAGAACTACCAAATCTCTACAGAACTTAGAAACACGGCACGCGAGCTGAAACGCAACTCCACATTTGAGGCCTCAAAGTCTCTTTTCCGCTGGGACGTGATCAAAACCCCGATGATTCTTGCATAAGGGGGTTGAACGCACATGTACCAGGAATTCTCATGAGACATGCAAATTCAAAGGGCTATCCCCGATCCCATGGTATCAGTATACCAGAGGCCAGGTTTCGTAGCCGAAACCAATTAAAATGAATCCCCGTGCAGACCTACGTTTGGTCGTCTATATAATCCTTGGAACATTCACCTACTGCCCCACGAGCAGCAAGGTAAAGTGAGTACAGCGTTTCCCGGTGTCACCGCGGCGACTTGGGTTAATTCGGCCGCCGTCCTCTTCAGGGCCACCTCAGGGCAACAGTGTCTATGTCCTCATCCATAAAGGGTCTCATCCCTTCACACAGAGCATTCTTTGGTTTTCCACTTAACACCTTCGCTAGTTTGCGGTGTCCGGTTTAGGTAGATCCGATCCCACCAGCTAGCATCAGGCCAGTTGTAGGAGATGTTACTGATCGTGGATGTAATACGACAGGTCCAGATTTGATGACTACTATGAATGATGACGATTCTCTCCTAGAATCCAACCAGTATCAAAGGCCTTCTCCATGCCTATAAGGCAGGTACCTACGCACTCATCATTGTTAATCCGCCAGCAAATATCAGATGTTACCTTCGTTATTGTATGTATTGTCGAATGTCCAGATCGAAATCCGAATTTCGTATTCGACAATAATTCTTTCCTCTTGATATGCCCGTTCAACGATTTCAAAATTTCAATGATGTTAGGCAATAAACTTGTTGGGTGGTAGCTCTTAGGACTGGATGAATCCTTCCTTCTCTGTAAGATCGGGAAGACTCGGGCTTTCTTCCATTGTCCTCGAAAGAAGGAATTGTTCAATAAATTATTGAACAAGATGCAATAATTACGAATGGCGATGTTTGGTAAATGTCAGAGAACCACGTTGGGAGTGCCATCCATACTGGATGATCTCTTATTTTTTACCGTTCTCAATATGAAAGATTTCCACACATGAGACAAAGTAATCAAGCAGATCAGAGCACTCGGTATAAGATCAGCCTGCAACGCAGAGCTAAATTGGCGAACTGTAGTGCCGTTAAGATTGCATTTGAAATGGACTTCTTGTTCCACGATTTCAAAAAGTCGTGTTGGTCGTAAAATCGTTTTTGATCGATGCACAGACTCAAATTACTCTCCTATAGGTTCGAGTTTGAGAACATCATCCATCACAATGTAATTGTCTTCCGCATCAGAAGTTACACTATTAGTGTCTATACCTGAATCAATGAGGTGTTGTATCTCGCTACCACCGATTTTGATTCTCAGCATCACTACTACTGAATCACTTGGCGAAATATCTTTTAACATCTCCCGCTACTGGGAATTCACTTCATTTATGTAATATTGGCGGATCAGACCCCGAACGATCTTAAGAAGTAATTTCAATTCAACCAATATGGGATGATGATAATCCCCATATCTCCGATAGATTTTGTTGACGCGAGTGAGCAGAAGGCTTTTCACTTTTTTTGAGTCGTTTTACGGCTGCAGTTTAGTATCCTTCCATATTATTGCGAGGTTTAACCCTAGGGATGATTTGTTCAATTGTATCCAGCGCCAAGTTCTTCAGCTGGGAAGATACTGAAGCATGTTCTTTTGCTCAAGTTCTTATCATCATCATCATCAACGGTGCAACAATCGGTATCCGGGATAGGTGTCCCTTAATAAGGAACTCCTGACATTCCGGTTTTCGCCAAGTTCCACCAATTTGATATCCATAAAAGCTGCCTGGCGTTCTGGCCTACGCCGTCGCTCTATCTTAGACAGGGCCTGCCTCCTTTTTTTCTATCGTAGATATTACCCTTATAGACTTTTCGAGTAGGATCATCCTTATCCGTACGGATTAAATGACCCGCCCACCGCAACCTGTTCAGCCGGATTTTATCCACAACCTAACGGTGGTGGTATCGCTCATAGATTTCGTCGTTATGTAGGCCACGGAATCATCCATCTTTAAGAAGGAGGCCAGAAATTCTTGGGAAGATCCTTCTCTCGAACGCGGCCAAGAGTTCGCAATTTTTCTTGTTAACAACTCAAGTCCACGAGGGATACATGAGGACTGGTAAAATCATTGCCTTGTACAGTAAAAGCTTTGACCCTATGGTGAGATGTTTCGAGCCAAACAGTTTTTGTAAGCTGAAATAGGCTCTGTTGGCTGACAACAACCGTTCGCGGATTTCATCATCGTAGCTGTTATCGGTTATGATTTTCGACCCTTGATAGGAGAAATTATCAACGGTCTCAAAGTTGTATTCTCCTATTCTTATTCTTCCTGTTTGACCAGTGCGGTTTGATGTTGTTGGTTGGTTTTCGGAGCTGACGTTGCCATCATATATTTTGTCACGGCTGTCCAGCCCAAGATCTCGCGCCAATCGCCGCCTGCTCGATCTGGATGAAGGCGGTTTGTACGTTTCAAGTCGTTTTTCCCATGATGTCGACGAGTAGTTGGGTGGACTTAAAGAGCATCGTACCCCTCGCATTTACCTCAGCATCACGGACCACTTTATTGACGGCCAGGTTAAAGAGGACGTATGATAAGGCATCCCCTTGTCTTAGACCATTGTTGATGTTGAATGGTCTTGAGAGTGATCCTGCTGCTTTTATCTGGCCTCGCACATTGTTCAGAGTCAGCCTAGTCAGTCTTATCAATTTCGCCGGTATATCAAATTCTCTTATGGCACTGTACAGTTTTACCCTGGCTATTCTACCATAGGCGGCTTTAAAGTCGATGAAAATATGGTGCAGCTGATGTCCATATTGTAACAGTTTTTCCATCGCTTGCCGCAGAGAAAATCCGATCTGTTGCTTTTGAATTGGTCAATGTTGTTCTGGGCGAGAGGAGAATATCTTATAGATGGTACTCAGCAACGTGATACCTCTATAATTGGCGCAACTCCCTTTTTATGTGTGAGAGAGATAAAGCCTATTTGCTTGATTCACTGTCCCACACCTTGAGCACAAGTTAATGAACCACTCGGTGTAATTGGTCGCCTCCATATTTAGCCAATTCGGCTGTGATTCCATGGGCTCTTGCCGACTTATGATTTTTAAGCCGATAAATTGCACGGACTGATTCTTCTATGCTTAGTGGTGGCAGCATTTATCCGTCGTCTTCAGTTGGCGGAAATTCCAACTCGCCGATGTTCTGGTTGTTCAGTAGTTCATCAAAGCACTCAGCATATCGCTCCAATATGCCCATTCTTTAGCTAATAATACTGATTTGGTTAACACAACTTTATTTAACATTATTGCTAACACTATTGCAAAAATTCTAGTTAATTTTTACAAATAATTAAAATTACAACTAAGATACATACATCTTTTTTTTTGTAATATCCTCTTTTTTCTCGGACAGCTGACGGAAGACTCGCTATTATTTTTTTGTCACACCGCCGCCTACTAATGGCGCTATTCCACCGCCTGCTCTCCACTCCTGTGGCGAGCTCTAAGCTGAGTGGAGAGCGCCGGTGGCGCCATCTGTCCGCTGGTATTCGCAATATTCGAAATAAATTGCGAGTGCCGCGCCACAATTATGTCGGAAAGAAGATTTCTCTCTTTGTCTCGGCAGGAGGAGCGTCGAGGTGTATAAGGCTGACTTATTGGTAAAACTTCCGTGCCCGGTGCGGTTGCTCCGTGTACTTTTTGAGTTCATGGGCCTGTTGGTTCTCCCGGCCTTCCTTTTGCCGTCTGTGGAGTCGCTTCTCAGCTCGCCAGAGTTCGTGATAAGTCTCTGTGCGTGGCCGTGTTCTTTGAGAATGCAAAGTAACTCGGTATGCAGCATTCTTCCGTTCCGTTGCTAGCTTACATTCATCGTCGAACCAGTCGTTCCGACTCTTTTTGCGGCTGGGGTCAAGTATGTTTGTGGCCGTATTTATGATAACGTTCTTCAAGTGATTGTGAAGATCATTTGTTGATGCTTCATCTCCAGTATCTTTGTTGACTGCGGTTAGTGCGCATCAATTTCCCTCTTATTAGTGTTGCAGAGGACTGAATTGTAGATGGCTTCAGTGTTAACCCTCACCTGATTTCCAGAGCGGATTCTGGTTGTTGTGAATCGAGCTCGGAGCACCATGCCAACGACATGGGGATCCGATTCTACATTGGCCTTCCTATATGTTCTGCCATTCATCAGGGCTGAGAGCTGGCGACGTTCGATCAATACGTGGTCAATTTGGTTGAAAGTGGTCCCGTCTGGAGAGGACCAAGTATGTTTGAAGACCGCTTTCCGTGCAAACCAGGTACTTCCAACAACCATTTCGTGTGGCACTGCTAATTGAATAATCCGCAGTCCGTTATCATTTGTATTTTAATGTAAACTATGGGAGCCAATGTATCGCCTGAATACGGGCTCCGTCCCTACGTGGCTGTTAAAATCATCAAGTATAATTTTGATGTCATATCTGACTTCGAGATACTACCTCGTAGAATGTATCCTTCTCCGACTCTGCAAACTCCTCTGTAGGGGCGTGCCCGTTAATGAGGCTTATATTTCTAAATTTACCACCCAAGCGCAGAGTGCATAGCCGTTCGCTTACGTTTTCAAAGCCGGCAACAGCAGGTTACATTTTTTGGCTGGCTAAGAAACCTACTCCGAGCATATGGTTTACTGGATGGCCATTATAATGTACGGTGTAGTTGCTCTTCTCCAGGAAACCGGTCCCTGTTCAACGCATCTCTTGCAATGCTGTTACATGAGTCTTATTTTGGAGCAGGGTATCGGCTAGCTACTTGGCAGCTTCATCTCTGTACGTTACTTCCTTGTCGTTGCCGGGTTCGTTGTGCTATCAGTCCAATCTGAGGCTCCTGGTAGCTCCCAGCCGTCACCACGTGGAGGTGGAGATTCCTCTCGATATCCCAACAAACCTCTCTTGGAATTTCTTCCAATCTTTTTGTTTAAAGTTCAGCCTGTGGACGCCACTGAGATATAGCGTTTCTGAGGACAAGCAATTTGCTATAAGTGGACATATCGTATTTCGTACTACCCCTTTCCTTTTCATTTTATGAATAAAATGCATTCCTCTTTATATTTTCTGTTTAGCGAGAACCGCCGGAGAGTGGTAAAGCCCAAAATCAATTTTGAATAAAGCGCCCCATGACCATCCACAGAGTTTTATGTCCGCCTAATAAACCTATAATTTATTACGGAAACATATCGTAATCAATCAGTGGAAGGTAGCAAGCAACATATCAATCGATGGATACTAGAAATCTCAATTAGGCATTGTAAACCTATTCAAAGTTTATGGCCACATTATAGCCAGCCTAGCCCCTTTTCATAGCTGCACTAAATCAACAAAACGATTGATTCATTCTCATTTTTGGACAGTTATTTCTGATGCCGCCACTTCTGGTCTCCTCAACATATCTTTCAGCCGATGTTCCCCGTCTGAGCCACACCAGTTTCAAGGGCCAACGTTTCTTCTTGTTGCAGTGTTTTTTTCGTTTAACAATTTGAACGTCAATTTGGATGCCTTCCTCTTTTGTGAGGCTCCATTATTGATAATCGATCAATTATAACTCCATGGATTTGGCTACTGTTCAACCATTTATGCTCCTGGCGAAATTTTATTCAAATCACTTAAAGCAACTTGGCATCTTCGCTGATTTCGCTATGCCTAAAATGCGGTAGAATTTTTTAACGATTGATTTCCGACTGGATCTAATGAATCGCACAAAAAGTAAGATTGGCGTGAAACACTTTTGAATTTGCACTGCAGTCATCAAATCAAATGGCGTGCCATGCCAGACTACTGTAATTTAGAAAGAATGCGCCTAAGGAGCGGGAGATAGATCTGGAATGGAATGGGCATATGCAGATATACAAATAAAGAAGAGTAAGTAGGGCCATTTAACCCTCTAACCCTTCATATATGTTAACTGTCCTTTATATTAGGATATTATCCTCTCTGGTAAATCTTGTAGAAATAATACATCGTACCTGTATGAACCCAATTTCGCGAAGAAATATGTTACCAGACTCGGGTTGGCAGGTGAATAATTTAAACAGAATAAACACAATACAGTAACATTCCTTAGAAATTAGAGTCAATTAAAAGGCCTCCATTAATTCTTCTCAAAAAATAAAGGGTTAATTATTGCAATCGACTCACAAAAGAATCTAGAAGAGATAAAAATTGAAGATACACTGCCTTGCTATTAGTTTTGAATGTGGATTAGCAAATAGCAACCGTTGATTGATTCGAAGAAATCATTTAAGACAGTTTCGTGATGAGAGAAACTTATCTTAAGGTAGTCTCTAAGCCTGAGGAATCAAGGCTGCTTTAGCATTAGTCTGCTGACAAGCAAATCCCCGATATCAAAGTGCTAAGCACCCATGATACCAATTACCTAACCCGATACAGGAGTCGATTAGTTAAAAAGGTAATGTAATACTTTCTCTTCCAGATAATTTCCGAGATAGCATTTCTTACCTTTCGCATATATCATGCATCTAAAGATTTGTTGTGAATGAAATTAATGGAATGGTAATGAGTGTGATAAATGATGGATGTTGAATTTGGCCTGCTTTCAAGTGTTGGGTGTACGACGATATAAATGACAGAAGACATACATATTTGTCAATATTTGCTAAATTGAAAGGCTTTTTAAAGAAGTGAATGTAGTTCCATTTTGTTTACTTCGAGAAACAGAAACGGACAATGGATAAATGATAAAAATCTACTCGAACTTATTTTCGAAGTGTGCTAAATTGTGAAACTACTATTGGAATTACCTAATTGTAACCTTAACTACACATCACGTATTTTTGTCAGCTATATCTATGATAGTTGAAAATTGGTGATTGATACGTCAGTTATTGCATAGAATATTATCATCTGCATGCAAAGAATTTTGATATTATATCCCGCTCTTATACATTTTCCCCCGTCCGGAACTCTTTTTATGTGTAGTTCTAGGGGTCCCACTAATTGATTATTTGCGTTCGCTTCGTTCCAAATTTTTCGCATAAGTGTGGTAGATCGGAACTGTTTCAAAAAAACCAAGGTAGGGTCAACCTAACCACGATCGGCGATGTTGTCATTTCGGAGGCGATCATAGCGTGTTACTCAACTGATCCGTTGGTATTCAGCCAACGTTAGAGGACAAGGACATTGCGGTAGACGCTCGTTGATGCTTGCCTCACGAAGAACATCAGCTGTGGAGTGCAATATCAAACAAGATGCGGTAGTGGGTGAAGTAATTTCACAGCGTAGATCAATGTTGCCAGAGAGATTTCGCTCAGTCCTTGACGTGTCACTGACACTGACAGTACCTGTTTTATTGTGGTCGGTCGACAAAAGCTCTATTTTAGTTAGATTCGGTGGGATGCTAGCTGCATAACGCAAACATTCCACTTTGGAACAAGTTGCCCAAGACCAGGTTATTCGTGGGATTCTCGAAAAATATGCGGTTGTCAGGAGTGTATTCAAAAATATTTATCATATGAGGCACCATTCAGATGGTATTCTACACTGAAGACTGAAGAATTCACTAAGCTAGACTTCTGGGTGGCAGCTATTTGCTCTGGTCCTAATGCTTTCCACGGTTTATTTCGGTTTTTTGCTTCCTCAGCTTCTATGGCACTGTTGAGGTGAAATTCCTCCAAATGTCAGCAGTATTTTTGGAGGTGGCGGATGAAAACACGGTTCTATTTCTTTGCTTCCCATTTCGTATTCCTGACTGGCTAGCATTTATTGCGCAAGGTCACCATTATACATGATATTCGACAAATCAATCGATGCAGTAAAAGTAGAGTTTGATAGGAAGTGTGAATTCTAATGCCATTATGAGAAATGCCCTTTGGTTAATGGGATCTGGGAGCAAGAAGAAAAGGCTACTCGATTGTCATTCATCATCACTAACGGCGCGGTAACCGGTATCCAGCCAAGGCCTTCCTTAGTAAGGAACTCTGGACATCTCGGTTTCCCTGTGTTTGACATTCTGGCCTATGCCAACGCTCTATCTGCGGCAAGGTCTGCCATGTCTGCATTGTCTGTAGTAGATATTGTCCTTATAGACGTTTCGGGCTGGATTATCCTGACCCATATTTATTAAGTGACCCGCCGACCGCTATTTAACTGGATTTTATTCACAACCATCAAATCTATATAGTCTAGGTAGCCTATATATCATATATAGCCCACGGTATTGTCCACATATCAGAGAACAAAGATTCGTCTCTTTGCTGCACAATTTTCCTTGCTAAGAACTGATGTCTCCTAGAAAGACAGGAGAACTGGTAAGAACATTGTCTTGTACAGAAAGAGCTTTAATCCTACAGCAAGGGGCTTCGAGCGAAACAGTCTTTCCAAACTAAAATAGGCTTCGTTGGCTGCCAACAACAGTGCGCAATTTAATCGGTTGACCCTACCAGCTGATGGCTATATTTTAACAGTTTTCCATCGCTTGCCGCAGAGAGAAAACTCGATCCATTGCTGATTTGACTGGAGTAAAGCCCCTCTGGTATTGGCTGATGAAGTTCTATCTGTATTGTAATATCTGACCCAGCAAGATACCGGAGAATATCTTATAGATGGTACCCAACAACGTTATACCCCTGTAATTTCTGCACTGCGAGATATCTTCCTTTTTATGTATGCCTCGTTGCCAGTTGTAATTTCATTGAATTCTGGCTAATCACAATTTTTAACCTGATTGATTGGAGGGACTATTTCTTTCATGCTTGGGGATGGCAACATTCGCCCATCACCTTCAGTTGGCGGGACCTTCAACTTGCTGATATTTTGGTTGTGCAGCAGTTCACCAAAGCATCCAACCCATCGCTCCAACATCGCATAGGTGTATTGGGTCGGAAATCAGATTTCCCTCTTTGTCTCGGTTCATCGAAGTTTATAAGGCTTCGTCGTGCTGACTTTTTGGTAAAGCTTCCGTGACTAGTGCTGCTGCTCCCTATAATTTTCGAGTTGATAAACCTGTCGGTTTTCCCGGGCTTCCCGTCTGTGAAGTCGGCTTCTCTGCTCGATGAAGTCCGGTTTGTGAGCGTGCCTGTGCTCTTTGAAAGTTCAGCATTGCCCATTATGCAGTATTCTTCCGTGCTGTTGTAACGTTGCATTGTCGTCGAACTAGTCGCTCCAACTTTTTCTCCGACTGGCACGAAGTATATTTCTGGCCGTATCAATGATAACGTTCTTTGGCTGCGAAAATCATTTGTCGAAGCTTTATCCCCAGAACCTCTGTTAGCTGCGGTTATTGCGGCATCAATTGCCCTCTAATGGGTGTAAAGTTACGAAGGGTTATGAAGTGGATGGCTTCAGTATTTACTCTCATATGATTGTCAGAGGTAATTCCAGGCGGTGTTGTTATTTGAGCGCAGATCACTATGTTAATGAATTAGTAATCTGAGCCTATATTGGCTCTCCCATATGTTCTGACATTCACTAAGACTGAGAGGTGGCCACTTTTATTTATTAATACGTTTTCAATTTGGTTAAAAGTGATACATCTGGAGAGGCCCACTTTTGTTTGTGAACCTCTTTCCGAGCAAACCGGGTACATCCAAAAACCTTTCGTGTAATACTTCTAACTGGATAATCCGCAGTTATTATCATTGGTGTTTTTATGTAGCGAACGTGTTGCGTGATTACGGGTTCCGTCTCAACTTGGCTGTGGAAGCCATCAAGTGTGGTTTTGATGTCATATTTGGAATAGGCTTGGGGGGTCAAAGGGTAGGATGAGTAGGATTGGGTCAAAAGGTAGGATTGGTACCCACGACAGAGCATAAAACCTGGGAAGCGTCTGCTGAATCACCACCAACAGCTCAACTACCAAACCCTATCTCCAACGGAATAATTCTGCATACCGACTAATGTTGCATTCTCAAGGAACACGAACAAGCGTAGAGACTTATCACGAACTCTGTCGCGCGGAGAAGTGACTTGAGAGACAGAAAAAGGAAGGCTAGTTGAACCAACCGCTCTATGAGCTCAAAAATTACAGGGAGCAATCACAGCAGGAGGGGAAATTTTATCAACAAATCAACAGAATGAAGTCGACGCTTCGATGCTCATCCCGCCGAGATAATGAGGAAAATTTGATTTCCGACAGAATGGGCATATTGAAGCGATGGGTTGAGTATTTTGATGCACTGCTGAATACCCAGAACATCGCTGAGTTGGAGGTTTCGCCAATTAAAAGCGATGGATAAATGCTGCCACCACCAAGCATGCAAGAAGTAGTCGCACCAATCCAGAGGGTTAAAAATTATGATTCGCCAGGCGCCGATGGAAGTACAGCCAAACTGGTTAAATATAGAGGCGACCAACTACACTAAGCAGTTCATCAATTATACTCAAGGTGTGGAACAGCAAAACAATGCCTGACCATTGACAAAGACGCTTTATCTGCCTCTAGCGCAAAAACAGAAATATTACCCAGTGCAGCAATTATAGGGGTATCAGTTATCTGAGTACCATTTAATAGATATTCTCCACTATCTCGCAGGTCCTTATAGCCCCATACGCCGGAACCTCATTGGCCAATAGTAAAGAGGCAGCCAAATCAGCATCAGGTCAGATTTTTCTCTGCGGTAAGCGATTAAAAATTGTTGGAATAAGACCATCAGTTTCACCATTGTTTCATCGATTTCGAGGCCGTCTATGGTAGCATACCCAGGCTAAAACTGTACACGGCCATGAGAAAATTTGGTATCCCGACGAAATTGATGACTGACTAGACTGACCCTAGCCAAAGTGCGACGCCAGATGAAAGCAGCCGGAACACTCTCGGGACCATTCAACATCAACAACGGTCTAAGACAAGAAAATATCCTATCGTACATCCTTTTTAACTTGACTCTGGAAGGGTGGTCTGGGATACTGAGGTAAATGCGAGTGGCAGCAGCCTCATTAAATCCACCCAACAACTAGCCTATGCTGATGATATTGATACCATGTTAAGAAGGATCAAAGGCGTACAAACTGAGTCGTCCATATCGAGCAGGCGGGCCAGATTTTGGGATTTTTGTTTTTTTTTTCTGTTCGTAAACGGAGGTAGAAAATCTTAGAAAGACGTTGATGATCTCATCAGCTGCTAGCTCTTATGTCGGTTTCCTGTCCTAATGACTTTCGAATTTGGCTCAGAATTTGTCGTCGATTTTCAAAAAACTTTTTCTCGGGGTCCATCTAACACCGCTAATTTTATCTCCAAAATTTCAGTTCAGCATCTGCCTTCACTTGCTTGAGAATATTAGCATATGACCTTTCATCTTGCTTGGAGAATCGTATCGGTCTTCGTTTTTGAGGAGCCACTTTTCGCTAGGCTTCCATATCCTTCTTGAAAGAGCCACTCATTTTTTACGGGGTCGCTGGTATATGAGTTTCGCCGAGCTTAAGTCTCCTCGGGTTTGGGGTTTGTTTGGGCTGTTGATTCGTTGAACCGTTCAAGCGGTATCTTCCCCGGTTTTTTCTGTCACTTGTTTTGATTAGGCTTTGTACTGATGAAGGGAGTAAGTTGCTCTCGAAATATATACATACACTATAAAATAAAATTGTAGTTCGGAGTAAGCTACTAGTCTATCAATTTTCAACATTTGGCTTCCAGCTTACCTTTTCGCTCGACGATTTCTTGTACTTGCCTTACGCCAACCGGGCGCCTCTTATCGTGACCCTTATATTCTGGTGAATACTCCAGAGCTCCTTGATAAATTCACAAGGTCCTATGATGTAAGATAAAGGCAGCTCTCGATTGCTCGCTGTATTTTATGTCCGAACCGACATTAGCACATTCAATCGTGGGGCTTACGACCGGCGAGGGTCTACGAAGGATCGACCTTCTTTTGAACGGGTACTTTGATGGAGTCAGCGCTAGCCGTTCCCCGTGCGTTTGTAATATTTGATGCACAGTGACTCACGTTCCCACGGCCACAGGCCCTCTCGCTCATTCCTAAAAATTACCGGCATTGAGTTCTATTCTCCTCTTCAGTGTTTGGTTTTATTTCTGGGTATCCGTCTAATAGACGCACCACTCCGGATGCGTTCATGTATATGACGATAACACATGCATGGACTACTCCCTTATCCGCATAAAAGGATGCGCCTGGTTGGAGATTTGGCAACTCCCCATAGGGGTAAATTGATCGTCCATGTAAGTAAAGTTTCATGTTTTTCGGAATAAATATTACCTCCACATCACGCCAATTGAAATATCAAAATGTAAAAGGCAATATATATTTCAAATATATAGATCCAGGGAGCAGGAATGGCGCCATGTATGACGGATTCTGTAGGACGATCGAAATGTCCACCTTACTTCTCATGTAATACTATTTTGCATACTAAATTCCAGTCTCACGGTTGAGTGATGTATGTGGTTGTAGGGCGTGAGCTGAGATTTCGGAAGTTGTCTGAGAAGTACACTTGAGGCAAATGTTTTGCCTTTTTCATGACTTTCTGTGTACTGTAAACGATTGACCAGCTGTTGGTTACGTCCTGTACAACTCATCGCCTTAAAGACCATAAGAAGCAAGGTACCGATGGAATTACAGCCGAATTGGTTAAATATGGAGGCGACCAATTATATCAAGCGGTTTATCAAATGATGCTCAAAGTATGGAATAGCGAATCAATGCCTGCCGACTTTCAACGGGGCAATACCTGTCCCATACATATAAAGGGAGACCATTTTTAAAATATTCTCCGTTATCTTACTAGGCCGGTAAAACTGTATCCGACTATGTCGGTATCCCGACGAAATTGATAAGACAGGCTGACCCTGACCAATGTGCAGTAAGCAAAATTTGTAATGGTCTAAGACAAGGGAATGCCCTATGATGCGTCCTCTTTAACCTGGTCATCGAGAAAGTGATTCGCGATGCAGATATAAATGCGACAGTTACCATCCCCTTCAAGTCCACCCAACTACTGGCCTATGCTGACGATATTCACATCATGGGAAGAACAACCCGAGATCTGCAGTCTACCTTCACCCAAATCGCGGAGGTGGTGCGATATCTTGGGCTGCACGTTAATGAAGGCAAGACGAAGTACACGGTGGCAATGTCAGCGTCAAAACTGAAAGAACCAACAAACATCAAATCGGACTGGTCAAACGAAAACAATGAATGTAGGTGACTACAACTTTGAGACCGTTGAAAATTTCCCCTATCTAGGGTCGAAAATCACAACCGATAACAGCTATGAGATGAAATCCGTGCACGGTTGTTAGCTGCCAATAGAGCCTATTTCAGCTTACAAAAACTATTTCGCTCGAAACATCTCACCATAGGGTCAAAGCTCTTACTGTACAAGACAATGATCCTACCAGTCCTTATGTATTCCTCGGAAACCTGGGTTCGTAGCAAAAAACTGCGAACTCTAGGCTGCGTTCGAGAGAAGAATTCTTCGTAGAATCTTTGGCCCCCTACATGAGGATGAACAATTTCGCATAACACACATAACGATGAAATCTATTAGCGATACCATGATCGTCAGGTTGTGGATAAAATCCGGTTCAGTAGGTTGCGGTGGGTGGGTCACTTAATCTGGAAAGTCTATAAGGGCAATATTTAGTAGAAAAGCAGACGCTGCCTGAGATGGAACGATGCGCGTAGGTCAGGACGTCAGCCAGCTTTTAGGGACATTGAATTGGTGATGGATGGTGAATGATGATGATGGTTACGTTCCGTGACAAGGATATGCTCTAACAATGAGACTGCTTGAAGTAAATTAGTATCTTTGCAAAAGAGCCCTCATGATGATTATTTAGTTGACCTTATGCTCTTCTTTATAGCTTTGAGAGTCAGTGTGTACCAATACTACCCAATAGCTGAATTTAACTTCAGATCTCGGTTGAGGAATATTTTTACCGTTTTCTTCTGCTTCTTCTTCTATGCCAAATCTGAGCTCCACCATGGTGTGTACCCTTCTTTAGCATATTGAGTGGGCAGTTCTCATCGAAAGCTTTTCCCATGCTAATTATAAATATCTGGATTGTTTTCTTAATATAAGCAACAGGTTTGATTTGCTTCGGAGGGATCGTAGCCCAGACGCTCAATTAAATTTTTCCGCGAATTCCAAAGTGGAACGGTTGGAGGTCAATCCACGCCAATTTCTAAATTACTGTCGCCTTGATATGGGAGCACAAAATCGTTGGATATTCTCTACATGTCAAGAGATCCCACCGTGACATCGATGAAATCTCGTTTGATCGCATTGAATGAAATGGGTTTATTACCTAAGTATAGAATTTCTAGTTCGGTCCCTAGTAGATAGTCTAATAGTTTCGATCTTGTGTTGATATTAGAACTTCCCGAACAAATATGGTGGGCGTTAGCATTACCTCCTGTTCTTACCCCTATGTCTTTACTCTATATATTGGATAGCTCTCGTGAGAGGGATTGCCCGGCTCTAGCTCGAGTCAGGCTGCGGACACTGGGTAAACCATTCTTTGGGGACCTTAGTGAGATTTCTAGCTGCAGGGTCGGAGAGCTGCTTTCCTTCGTGAATGCTACGGGCTGGCTCTGAGGATCCGAGCCAGCTGGACTCCGCTTCCCTGTTCCTATAACAACAGTCACGGTCTTGGGAGTTTGTGGCATCAAAACGGCGCACCAAAGCGCTAATTGGGCTCCTCGGAGCGGCCACTGATACCTACCTACCTACCTCGTGAGAGGGAAAACAAGCTGGGCACCAATGGGATTCCTAATTTTCCTGTTAACTTTTCATGACTGTTATGGTATCGTTAATATATGGATTTTTGAGTATTTTGATACCACCATGCAAGAGTGGAGTTTACTAATTCCATTATCATATTACAAGTCATGTGGGAATTTTAACCCGTTGATTTCCCCACCAACTACAAGTGGTTAGTGTAGAAGGTAGGAAGCCTTACAATGCTTCACATTGATTTGATGAAGGCGCTGTGGGCTGCACGTCCACTTTGTTGGTCTTAGGAACCGACACTTGTAACGTCATCATCATCAACGGCGCAACAACCGGTATCCGGTCCAGGGCTGCCTTAATAAGGAACTCCAGATATCCCGGTTTTGCGCCGAGGTCCACCAATTTGATATCCCTAAAAGCTGTCTGGCGTTCTGACCTACGCCATCGCTCCATCTTAGGCAGGATTTGCCTCGTCTTCTTTTTCTACCATAGATATTGCCCTTATAAACTTTCCGGGTGGGATCGTTCTCATCCATACGGATTAAGTGACCCGTCCACCGTAACCTATTGAGCCGGATTTTATCCACAACTGGAGGGTCATGGTATCGATCATAGATTTCGTCATTGTGTAGGCTACGGAATTGTACATCCTCATGTAGGGGGCCAAAAAATTCTTCGGACGATTCTTCTCTCGAACGCGGCCAAGAGTTCGCAATTCTTCTTGCTAAGAACCCAAGTCTCCGAGAAATACATGAGGACTGGCAAGATCATAGTCTTGTACAGTAAGAGCTTTGACCCTATGGTGAGACGTTTCGAGCAGAACAGTTTTTATAAGCTGAAATAAGCTCTGTTGGCTGACAACAACCGTGCGCGGATTTCATCATCGTAGCTAGATAGATTTTCAACCTTAGATAGGAGAAATTCTCAACGGTCTGAAAGTTGTATTCTCCTATCTTTATTCTTCTTATTTGGCCAGTGCGGTTTGATGTTGTTGGTTGGTTCGTCTTCGGTGCTGACGTTGCCACCATATACTTTGTCTTACCTCCATTGATGTGAAGCCCAAGATCTCGCGCTACCTGCTCGATCTGGATGAAGGCAGTTTGTACGTCTCGGGTGGTTCTTCCCATGATGTCGATATCGTCGGGATAGGCCAGTAGTTGGGTGGACTTCAAGAGGATCGAACCCCTCGCATTTACCTCAGCATCACGGACCACTTTCTCAAGGGCCAGATTAAAGAGGACGCATGATAGAGCATCCCCTTGTCGTAGACCGTTGTTGATGTCGAATGGTCTTGAGAGTGATGCTGCTGCTTTTATCTGGCCTCGAGCATTGGTCAGGGTCAGCGTAGTGAGTCTTATCAATTTCGTCGGGATACCGAATTCTCTCATGGCCATGTACAGTTTTACCCTGGCTATGCTATCATCGGCGGCTTTAAAGTCGCTGAACAGATGGTGCAACTGTTGTCCATATTCCAACAGTTTTTCCATCGCTTGCCGCAGAGAGAAAATCTGATCTGTTGCTGATTTGCCTGGAGTGAAGCCTCTTTGGTATGGGCCAATGATGTTCTGGGCGTATGGGGCTATCCGGCCTAGCAAGCTAGTGGAGAATATCTTATAGATGGCACTCAGCAACGTAATACTTCTATAATTGCTACACTGTGTGATATCTCCCTTTTTATTATGAGGCAGATGATGCCTCGTTGCCAATCGTTAGGCATTGACCCGTTGTCCCATAACTTGAGCACAAGTTGATGAACCACTTGGTGTAACTAGTCGCCTCCATATTTAACCAATTCGGCTGTAATTCCATCGGCTCCTGGCGACTTATGATTTTTTAGCCGATGCGCGGACTGTTTCTCCTAAACTTGGTGGTGGTAGTATTTGTCCGTCGTCTTCAGTTGGCGGAACCTCCAACTCGCCGATGTTCTGGTTGTTCAGTAGCTCATCAAAGTACTCAACCCATCGCTCCAATATTCCCATTCTGTCGGAAATCAGATTTCCGTCTTTATCTCGGCAGGATGAGCATCGTGGTGTATAAGGCTTCATCCTGCTGACTTGTTGGTAAAATTTCCGCGCCTGGTGTGGTTGCTTCCTGTACTTTTCTAGTTCACAGGCTTGTTGGTTCTCAGCTTCTCAGCTCGACGGAGTTCGTGATAAGTCTCTGCGCGTGCCCGCGTTCTTTGAGAATGCAACATTACTCGGTATGCGGGATTCTTCCGTTCCGTTGCAAGCTTACATTTATCGTCAAACCAGCCGCTCCGACTCCTTTTGCGGCTGGGGCCAAGTATGTTTGTGGCCGTATCCATGATAACGTTCTTCAGGTGGTTGTGAAGATCATTTGTAGATGCTTCATCTCCAGGTCCTCTGTTGACTGCGGTTATTGCGGCATCCATTTCCCTCCTGTAGGTGTCGCGGAGGAGTGTGTCGTGGATGGCTTCAGTGATAACTCTCACCTGATTGTCAGAGAGGATTTGTAACGTGATGGTTCTAATCCTTTAGTGGAATTACCAGTGCGTGTGTTCCTGAATCTTTGAGATATACAGTTCAGTAGCGCCAATAGTAAGGAAGGTTCCAGGCTATCTGCTTTATCGCTTGATTTACTGGTTTGCTCAAAGGCATTGTTTTGCCAGAAGAGTTGCTCTTTCGCTCAAGGTTGGAAGGCCACGATTGAAGTTTAATTCTAGTTTTTATTCCATTGTTTGAATTTTATCATAACTGGCTGCCATGGCCTTGCTTGCGGGGAAAATAAGCAGACCTCCAAGGTAAGGCAACAGCAAAAAACAAACATCCCTTTTACTATCCACGTTTCGTAAAATTCTCTGGGATATAAAAGGTCAAAGCAATAGAAAATCGTTTATTGCTGCATAGATCGCCGCTTCTTTGATAAGATTGATTGGCGAACAAGAATATTATTTTAATTCGTTTAATACCGTAATCAGTGAGGTCACTATTTTGGCTATGAGTGAAATATTTGCTTTCGAATAACAATTTTACAGCTTACATAGCCTAAAACGACAAACTTCAGACAAAACGTAGCCGACGAGTGGTTTTGTTCTTCAAAAAATATTAGTTGTAATTGTCACATTTCTAAGACATTGGGATTAACTAGGAAATGCTCGAGGGAATACAGTCACGGTTCCATCTAACATTTCAATGATAATGCCTGTTTTTATTCAATGAATAAAGAATTATTGAGTTGATAAGCGCCTTCAATAAATATGAGAGTGTATAAGCAGCAATTTAACTGGAATGAAATTCCATACTTTAGTACTTGGTCTTATTTATAGAGCAACACATTTCAAATTTTGACAAGGCGCGAACTGTCCACATCCGAGCGTGTTAATTGCATATTCCGCAACATTGAAGCCATTTTTCAACCTTTTCCAATTTTACATGCATTCCAATCATAATAAATTTTAATTATGAATTTAAATTTTCGTTTCGTTAAGTGGGTGATCATGGATAGCCTGAGTTGATTTTCTAATGAATTATCATAATTGATTGGTTTCGTAAAATAAGCGTTTTTAATTGTCTTCTGGTCAGCGGTGTCAAATATGATTGCAAACTGGATTCACCAAGTTCGCTGAAATCAATGTTTTGCCTTGTTATCGTGGAATATGACTGAAAAAATGATTATTCTGATGTGTTGTGATATGTTTCTAATTTAATACTTTAACCAAATACATTTTTGGGAAGTTTTGAAAATTCTCATTCGAAGAGCATAGGTTACAACAAATTAATCTATTCATTGGCCAAGAAATCATCTCTACATAAGTGGGTCGTTTCAACACGATTAACGCTAATTTTTCTAAATTTTCCTTAGCTTTACTGTGCTTTTCATACGGTAGAATTAATTCATCAAAACCTACACATATGTACTCGTATAACCTAAAATCTATCTTCTCTACATGGCAGATGCTAGCGACTGCATTAAAATAAGACGCGATTAAAATTGCATTTCAGACGGGTGGTGATATGCCACGATGTACGGTGTAGGCCTACTCGGATTCCTTCGTTATTTTATTGGCCGCATTCAAGCCCTTATATGATCGAATTGCAAGCCTTATGGTTTAACATGACTGTGAAATGTCTGAAAGGACGGATTGGAAACGGTAAGCAGCTTATGATTTCCCTTTTCTTTGGTATGGTGAATTATTCAT